>NW_024609882.1:87857389-89057389 GCF_016920785.2 Ixodes scapularis
TATGGGAGTTTATACGTGCATTTATGGGACTATTTTTCACATCCATATGGGAGTTTTACGTGCACTTATGGGTATATTTTTTCACATCCATATGGGAGTTTTTACGTGCATTTATGGGACTATTTTTTCACATCCATATGGGAGTTTTTACGTGCATTTATGGGACTATTTTTTCACATCCATATGGGAGTTTTTTACGTGCATTTATGGGACTATTTTTCACATCCATATGGGAGTTTTTACGTGCATTTATAGACTATTTTTTCACATCCATATGGGAGTTTTTACGTGCATTTATGGGACAATTTTTTTCACATCCATATGGGAGTTTTTACGGTGCACTTATGGGACTATTTTTTCACATCCATATGGGAGTTTTTACGTGCATTTATGGGACTATTTTTTCCCATCCATATGGGAGTTTTTTACGTGCATTTATGGGACTATTTTTTTCACATCCATATGGGAGTTTTTACGTGCACTTATGGGACTATTTTTTCACATCCATATGGGAGTTTTTACGTGCATTTATGGGACTATTTTTTCACATCCATATGGGAGTTTTTACGTGCATTTATGGGACTATTTTTTCACATCCATATGGGAGTTTTTACGTGCACTTATGGGACTATTTTTTCACATCCATATGGGAGTTTTTACGTGCATTTATGGGACTATTTTTTCACATCCATATGGGTTTTTACGTGCATTTATGGGACTATTTTTTCACATCCATATGGGAGTTTTTTACGTGCATTTATGGGACTATTTTTTTCACATCCATATGGGAGTTTTTACGTGCACTTATGGGACTATTTTTTCACATCCATATGGGAGTTTTTTACGTGCATTTATGGGACTATTTTTTCACATCCATATGGGAGTTTTTTACGTGCATTTATGGGACTATTTTTTCACATCCATATGGGAGTTTTTACGTGCATTTATGGGACTATTTTTTTCACATCCATATGGGAGTTTTTACGTGCACTTATGGGACTATTTTTTTCACACCCATATGGGAGTTTTTACGTGCATTTATGGGACTATTTTTTCACATCCATATGGGAGTTTTTACGTGCATTTATGGGACTATTTTTTCACATCCATATGGGAGTTTTTACGTGCACTTATGGGACTATTTTTTCACATCCATATGGGAGTTTTTACGTGCATTTATGGGACTATTTTTTCACATCCATATGGGAGTTTTTACGTGCATTTATGGGACTATTTTTTCAAATCCATATGGGAGTTTTTACGTGCATTTATGGGACTATTTTTTCACATCGATATGGGAGTTTTTACGTGCATTTATGGGACTATTTTTTCACATCCATATGGGAGTTTTTACGTGCATTTATGGGACTATTTTTTCACAACCATATGGGAGTTTTTACGTGCATTTATGGGACTATTTTTTCACATCCATATGGGAGTTTTTACGTGCACTTATGGGACTATTTTTTCACATCCATATGGGAGTTTTTACGTGCATTTATGGGACTATTTTTTCACATCCATATGGGAGTTTTTACGTGCATTTATGGGACTATTTTTTCACATCCATATGGGAGTTTTTACATGCATTTATGGGACTATTTTTTCACATCCATATGGGAGTTTTTACGTGCATTTATGGGACTATTTTTTCACATCCATATGGGAGTTTTTACGTGAACTTATGGGACTATTTTTTCACATCCATATGGGAGTTTTTACGTGCACTTATGGGACTATTTCTTCGCATCCCTATGGGAGTTTTTACGTGCATTTATGGGACTATTTTTTCACATCCATATGGGAGTTTTTACGTGCATTTATGGGACTATTTTTTCACATCCATATGGGAGTTTTTACGTGCACTTATGGGACTATTTTTTCACATCCATATGGGAGTTTTTACGTGCACTTATGGGACTATTTTTTCACATCCCTATGGAAGTTTTTACGTGCATTTATAGGACTATTTTTTCACATCCATATGGGAGTTTTTACGTGCATTTATGGGACTATTTTTTCACATCCATATGGGAGTTTTTACGTGCATTTATGGGACTATTTTTTCACATCCATATGGGAGTTTTTACGTGCATTTATGGGACTATTTTTTCACATCCATATGGGAGTTTTTACGTGCATTTATGGGACTATTTTTTCACATCCATATGGGAGTTTTTACGTGCATTTATGGGACTATTTTTTCACATCCATATGGGAGTTTTTACGTGCACTTATGGGACTATTTTTTCACATCCATATGGGAGTTTTTACGTGCATTTATGGGACTATTTTTTCACATCCATATGGGAGTTTTTACGTGCATTTATGGGACTATTTTTTCACATCCATATGGGAGTTTTTACGTGCATTTATGGGACTGTTTTCACATCCATATGGGAGTTTTTACGTGCATTTATGGGACTATTTTTTCACATCCATATGGGAGTTTTTACGTGCACTTATGGGACTATTTTTTCACATTCATATGGGAGTTTTTACGTGCATTTATGGGACTATTTTTTCACATCCACATGGGAGTTTTTACGTGCATTTATGGGACTATTTTTTCACATCCATATGGGAGTTTTTACGTGCACTTATGGAACTATTTTTTCACATACATATGGGAGTCTTTACGTGCATTTATGGGACTATTTTTTCACATCCATATGGGAGTTTTTACGTGCACTTATGAGACTATTTTTTCACATCCATATGGGGGTTTTTACGTGCACTTATGGGACTATTTTTTCACATCCATATGGGAGTTTTTACGTGCATTTATGGGACTATTTTTTCACATCCATATGGGAGTTTTTACGTGCATTTATGGGACTATTTTTTCACATCCATATGGGAGTTTTTACGTGCACTTATGGGACTGCTTTTTTACATCCATATGGAAGTTTTTACGTGCATTTATGGGACTATTTTTTCACATCCATATGGGAGTTTTTACGTGCATTTATGGGACTATTTTTTCACATCCATATGGGAGTTTTTACGTGCATTTATGGGACTATTTTTTCACATCCATATGGGAGTTTTTACGTGCATTTATGGGACTATTTTTTCACATCCATATGGGAGTTTTTACGTGCATTTATGGGACTATTTTTTCACATCCATATGGGAGTTTTTACGTGCACTTATGGGACTATTTTTTCACATCCATATGGGAGTTTTTACGTGCATTTATGAGACTATTTTTTCACATCCATATGGGAGTTTTTACGTGCATTTATGGGACTATTTTTCACAACCATATGGGAGTTTTTACGTGCATTTATGGGACTATTTTTTCACATCCATATGGGAGTTTTTACGTGCATTTATGGGACTCTTTTTTCACATCCATATGGGAGTTTTTACGTGCATTTATGGGACTATTTTTTCACATCGATATCGGAGTTTTTACGTGCATTTATGGGACTATTTTTTCACATCCATATGGGAGTTTTTACGTGCACTTATGGGACTATTTTTTCACATCCATATGGGAGTTTTTACGTGCATTTATGGGACTATTTTTTCAAATCCATATGGGAGTTTTTACGTGCATTTATGGGACTATTTTTTCACATCCATATGGGAGTTTTTACGTGCATTTATGGGACTATGTTTTCACATCCATATGGGAGTTTTTATGTGCATTTATGGGACTATTTTTTCACATCCATATGGGAGTTTTTACGTGCATTTATGGGACTATTTTTTCACATCCATATGGGAGTTTTTACGTGAATTTATGGGACTATTTTTTCACATCCATATGGGAGTTTTTACGTGCACTTATGGGACTATTTTTTCACATCCATATGGGAGTTTTTACGTGCATTTATGGGACTATTTTTTCACATCCATATGGGAGTTTTTATGTGCATTTATGGGACTATTTTTTCACATCCATATGGGAGTTTTTACGTGCACTTATGGGACTATTTTTTCACATCCATATGGGAGTTTTTACGTGCATTTATGGGACTATTTTTTCACATCCATATGGGAGTTTTTACGTGCATTTATGGGACTATTTTTTCACATCCATATGGGAGTTTTTACGTGCATTTATGGGACTATTTTTTCACATCCATATGGGAGTTTTTACGTGCACTTATGGGACTATTTTTTCACATCCATATGGGAGTTTTTACGTGCATTTATGGGACTATTTTTTCACATCCATATGGGAGTTTTTACGTGCATTTATGGGACTATTTTTTCACATCCATATGGGAGTTTTTACGTGCATTTATGGGACTATTTTTTCACATCCATATGGGAGTTTTTACGTGCATTTATGGGACTATTTTTTCACATCCATATGGGAGTTTTTACGTGCATTTATGGGACTATTTTTTCACATCCATATGGGAGTTTTTACGTGCATTTATGGGACTATTTTTTCACATCCATATGGGAGTTTTTACGTGCACCTATGGGACTATTTTTTCACATCCATATGGGAGTTTTTACGTGCATTTATGGGACTATTTTTTCACATCCATATGGGAGTTTTACGTGCATTTATGGGACTATTTTTTCACATCCATATGGGAGTTTTTACGTGCATTTATGGGTTTATTTTTTCACATCCATATGAGAGTTTTTACGTGCATTTATGGGACTATTTTTTCACATCCATATGGGAGTTTTTACGTGCATTTATGGGACTATTTTTTCACATCCATATGGGAGTTTTTACGTGCACTTATGGGACTATTTTTTCACATCCATATGGGAGTTTTTTCGTGCATTTACGGGACTATTTTTTCACATCCATATGGGAGTTTTTACGTGCATTTATGGGACTATTTTTTACTTCCATATGGGAGTTTTTACGTGCATTTATGGGACTATTTTTTCACATCCATATGGGAGTTTTTACGTGCATTTATGGGACTATTTTTTCACATCCATATGGGAGTTTTTACGTGCATTTATGGGACTATATTTTCACATCCATATGGGAGTTTTTACGTGCACTTATGGGACTATTTTTTCACATCCATATGGGAGTTTTTACGTGCATTTATTTGACTATTTTTTCACATCCATATGGGAGTTTTTACGTGCATTTATGGGACTATTTTTCACATTCATATGGGAGTTTTTAAGTGCACTTATGGGACTATTTTTTCACATCCATATGGGAGTTTTTACGTGCATTTATGGGACTATTTTTTCACATCCATATGGGAGTTTTTACGTGCATTTATGGGACTATTTTTTCACATCCATATGGGAGTTTTTACGTGCATTTATGGGACTATTTTTTCACATTCATATGGGAGTTTTTACGTGCACTTATGGGACTATTTTTTCACATCCATATGGGCGTTTTTACGTGCATTTATGGGACTATTTTTTCACATCCATATGGGAGTTTTTACGTGCATTTATGGGACTATTTTTTCACATCCATATGGGAGTTTTTACGTGCATTTATGGGACTTTTTTCACATCCATATGGGAGTTTTTACGTGCACTTATGGAACTATTTTTTCACATCCATATGGGAGTTTTTACGTGCATTTATGGGACTATTTTTTCACATCCATATGGGAGTTTTTACGTGCATTTATGGGACTATTTTTTCACATCCATATGGGAGTTTTTACGTGCACTTATGGGACTATTTTTTCACATCCATGTGGGAGTTTTTACGTGCATTTATGGGACTATTTTTTCACATCCATATGGGAGTTTTTACGTGCATTTATGGGACTATTTTTTCACATCCATATGGGAGTTTTTACATGCATTTATGGGACTATTTTTTCACATCCATATGGGAGTTTTTACGTGCATTTATGGGACTATTTTTTCACATCCATATGGGAGTTTTTACGTGCACTTATGGGACTATTTTTTCACATCCATATGGGAGTTTTTACGTGCACTTATGGGACTATTTCTTCACATCCCTATGGGAGTTTTTACGTGCATTTATGGGACTATTTTTTCACATCCATATGGGAGTTTTTACGTGCATTTATGGGACTTTTTTCAGATCCATATGGGAGTTTTTACGTGCACTTATGGGACTATTTTTCCACATCCATATGGGAGTTTTTACGTGCACTTATGGGACTATTTCTTCACATCCCTATGGGAGTTTTTACGTGCATTTATGGGACTATTTTTTCACATCCATATGGGAGTTTTTACGTGCATTTATGGGACTATTTTTTCACATCCATATGGGAGTTTTTACGTGCATTTATGGGACTATTTTTTCACATCCATATGGGAGTTTTTACGTGCATTTATGGGACTATTTTTTCACATCCATATGGGAGTTTTTACGTGCATTTATGGGACTATTTTTTCACATCCATATGGGAGTTTTTACGTGGATTTATGGGACTATTTTTTCACATCCATATGGGAGTTTTTACGTGCACTTATGGGACTATTTTTTTACATCCATATGGGAGTTTTTACGTGCATTTATGGAACTATTTTTTGACATCCATATGGGAGCTTTACGTGCATTTATGCGACTATTTTTTCACATCCATATGGGAGTTTTTACGTGCATTTATGGGACTATTTTTTCACATCCATATGGGAGTTTTTATGTGCATTTATGGGACTATTTTTTCACATCCATATGGGAGTTTTTACGTGCACTTATGGGACTATTTTTTCACATCCATATGGGAGTTTTTACGTGCATTTATGGGACTATTTTTTCACATCCATATGGGAGTTTATACGTGCACTTATGGGACTATTTTTTCACATCCATATGGGAGTTTTTACGTGCATTTATGGGACTATTTTTTCACATCCATATGGGAGTTTACGTGCATTTATGGGACTATTTTTTCACATCCATATGGGAGTTTTTACGTGCATTTATGGGACTATTTTTTCACATCCATATGGGAGTTTTTACGTGCATTTATGGGACTATTTGTTGACATCCATATGGGAGTTTTTACGTGCATTTATGGGACTATTTTTTCACATCCATATGGGAGTTTTTACATGCACTTATGGGACTATTTTTTCACATCCATATGGGAGTTTTTACGTGCATTTATGGGACTATTTTTTCACATCCATATGGGAGTTTTTACGTGCATTTATGGGACTATTTTTTCACATCCATATGGGAGTTTTTACGTGCACTTATGGGACTATTTTTTCACATCCATATGGGAGTTTTTACGTGCATTTATGGGACTATTTTTTCACATCCATATGGGAGTTTTTACGTGCATTTATGGGACTATTTTTTCACATCCATATGGGAGTTTTTACGTGCACTTATGGGACTATTTTGTCACATCCATATGGGAGTTTTTACGTGCATTTATGGGACTATTTTTTCACATCCATATGGGAGTTTTTACGTGCATTTATGGGACTATTTTTTCACATCCATATGGGAGTTTTTACGTGCACTTATGGGACTATTTTTTCACATCCATATGGGAGTTTTTACGTGCATTTATGGGACTATTTTTTCACATCCATATGGGAGTTTTTACGTGCACTTATGGGACTATTTTTTCACATCCATATGGGAGTTTTTACGTGCATTTATGGGACTATTTTTTCACATCCATATGGGAGTTTTTACGTGCATTTATGGGACTATTTTTTCACATCCATATGGGAGGTTTTACGTGCACTTATGGGACTATTTTTCACATCCATATGGGAGTTTTAACGTGCATTTATGGGACTATTTTTTCACATCCATATGGGAGTTTTTACGTGCATTTATGGGACTATTTTTTCACATCCATATGGGAGTTTTTACGTGCATTTATGGGACTATTTTTTCACATCCATATGGGAGTTTTTACGTGCATTTATGGGACTATTTTTTCACATCCATATGGGAGTTTTTACGTGCACTTATGGGACTATTTTTTCACATCCATATGGGAGTTTTTACGTGCACTTATGGGACTATTTCTTCACATCCATATGGGAGTTTTTACGTGCATTTATGGGACTTTTGTTTCACATCCATATGGGAGTTTTTACGTGCATTTATGGGACTATTTTTCACATCCATATGGGAGTTTTTACGTGCACTTATGGGACTATTTTTTCACATCCATATGGGAGTTTTTACGTGCACTTATGGGACTATTTCTTCACATCCCTATGGGAGTTTTACGTGCATTTATGGGACTATTTTTTCACATCCATATGGGAGTTTTTACGTGCATTTATGGGACTATTTTTTCACATCCATATGAGAGTTTTTACGTGCATTTATGGGACTATTTTTTCACATCCATATGGGAGTTTTTACGTGCATTTATGGGACTATTTTTCACATCCATATGGGAGTTTTTACGTGCATTTATGGGACTATTTTTTCACATCCATATGGGAGTTTTTACGTGCATTTATGGGACTATTTTTCACATCCATATGGGAGTTTTTACGTGCACTTATGGGACTATTTTTTCACATCCATATGGGAGTTTTTACGTGCATTTATGGGACTATTTTTTCACATCCATATGGGAGTTTACGTGCATTTATGGGACTATTTTTTCACATCCATATGGGAGTTTTTACGTGCATTTATGGGACTAATTTTTCACATCCATATGGGAGTTTTTACGTGCATTTATGGGACTATTTTTCACATCCATATGGGAGTTTTTACGTGCACTTATGGGACTATTTTTTCACATCCATATGGGAGTTTTTACGTGCACTTATGGGACTATTTCTTCACATCCCTATGGGAGTTTTTACGTGCATTTATGGGACTATTTTTTCACATCCATATGGGAGTTTTTACGTGCACTTATGGGACTATTTTTTCACATCCATATGGGAGTTTTTACGTGCATTTATGGGACTATTTTTTCACATCCATATGGGAGTTTTTACGTGCATTTATGGGACTATTTTTTCATATCCATATGGGAGTTTTTACGTGCACTTATGGGACTATTTTCTCACATCCACCAGGGAGTTACTGCCGGGACCTAAGGGAGTATTCTTTCACATCCATTTGGGAGTTAGTACGTGGACCCACGGGAGTCTTCTTTCACATCCTCCTAGGAGTTGTATACCTACGGGGGTATTCCTTCGCATCCATCTAGGAGTTTCTTCAAAGCCAGGAAGTGTGGAAGGAAAGTCATAAGCAGGTAGCATCATGCACGAAATAAATTTATTGCACTATGAATATTTTTTGCACATGTCGTGTAAGAAGAGCTCATTTTGCCTTGGGCGCAAACTGGCTTATCGACCAGCTCATGTTTACAAACAAACCGGAGCGCCCGGAGCGCCCCCAGCGGACGCCACCGGCGCCGCGCATGCGCGATGGGGGTGTGGGCAAAAAGCTCGCCGTCGCCCATAAACAAACCATTGAAATGCGATGTAGTCGGCGCCGGTGTGAGTCCCCGCGCTCTTTTTCGCGTGGGAACTGTTGATTCTACGTCCTCCTAACGATGTCTGACTACTTGAGCAGCGTCAGCGAAATTAACGAGGCTCGTTACACCGCAAAACTTCGCGTGAATAATCTGACATGCGGCGATTCATTCCGCGTGGACGCCGCAGAACGTACGCTAAAGCCTGATTCACGTGATGAGATTTCGCTCGCAATTTTCAGTAGCGACGTCGCTCGGACTGCAAAAGCGTGAACCGTAGCTGAGATGGTCGACGTCGATACTGAAAATCGCAGGCAGAATCTAGCCAAGTGAATCAGGCATAACAAGTAGATGATGGCCACTGGTAACAATGATCAACATCTCCTTGTATCTACTGTTTACGTCGAGCCTGCTTACCAACCTTCAGACTTAAGTCTTTTAAGGCCTGCACTTAATTCTTATCGCAAGTACCGGGCCCACGTTTGGTCTACAGGCCGGTGTCCTCTAAAAGAGCAGACGACAAGCAGAAACGTTAGAAAGAGCAGACGACAGGTCGAACGATCAGGCGACCGTTTTGAATTTGAAGACGCACTGAACGTAGTCCGCAGGTGTTCCGTACAACTTGACGGTTTTACGGCGTTCATTTTGGAATCAAACAAATAAATTTGATGGCCAGTAGTATCCGTGAATTTAACCCAAAATCCTTCCCGCCCAAGCAATCGTGGTCCGACGGCGTCTGGTTTTCTCTTTTCACGGCACATATCCGCGTTCTCGGACGAACCGAGCGCATGAAAATTGATCTTCAAACCTTTCTCGACTCTCTTGGTACAGCCCCAGTCGCAGCATTTTGACGACAAGGGAGGTTTTTGTCTGGTTCCTTTCAAAACAACGCAGGAATACACGTCTCAAATGGGCACTTCCGCCCACAGCCCCAGACCGGAAGTGCGTCCGACGCGCCACCACCGCGCCGTGACGTAACAGAGATGAGTTCGTGTATACCCCGTTAGACGGCCATTTAAATGGCCTTCAGAGCAAACTCCTCGAAAAATGTCTGCGAACACCAAAAGGCACAGGCAGAGCCAAGATTGTGAACTGATTCACCGATTCTTTGAAGGAATTCATTCCGAAAGCCATTTAAATGCCCAACTGACAGGGGTATTTATTACAATGTAGGGTACGCTAGGCTAACTGTGGTACACAAGCCACGATTGCTCTGTAGAAATTTATCAATTCCAGTGCCTTCACCCGTGCCTTCATGTAGCAGTCGGCAAAACCACGTTCAATGAAAGTCAGCATCTTATGTGCCTTCTTTACATAGTGGATGTGGAAAATCCAGTAGACGGCAATGAGGTACGCCACATCCTTATGGAGCCATACCATAAGTACAAAGTTCTTCCTTAATCAGTCCTAAAATATTGAAATAAATTACCTCAAACTGGACAGAATTCGATAAAACATAATATGAGAGTCACAGATTTTTCACCTCAGCTTATTTATGTTAAACACTCTGACTGCTCCCTCTTAGACGTCGCAGCTTGCTCGTTATATGTAGTAGCGGCAGATGCAATTACTCTTCCTGCAATCAGTCCGCTGTTGGCCATTCTCTTTCCTGCGTAGTGCTGGAAGGGACCTGTAACCAAAAAAGCACAAGCATTTAAGTTAAAATGTACTCACAATCAACACAACAGATGTTTCCGACGTTATTGTATGAACCTTGCAAACCAGGTGGACAGTGGACTTCTCTCAAAAAGTGAATTGAAGGCAGTTTCTTCAAAGCAATATCAATACTACTGATATTGAAAATATGGTAAAAGGGCAGAATGGTTTTAAAGTGATATAGCAACGAAATTGTAGTGCCTATTTTATTGTCTAAATGTCAACCGTGTTTTTCCATACAGTGGAGACACCAATTTTTTGCTCAAAAAGACACAAAACATTTAAAACTAGTGTCTCAGAAGATCTCCCGATATGCATCACGTTCGTGACGTCTGGTTCTCCTTCAGTCAAGGCTATATGGGGGCTGGCGTGGATGTGAGCTTCGCCACTTGATGACGTCAATGCACTACAAGCTGGTCGTTCGAGTTGTCCCTCCTCGCTCTCCGCAGGAGTTGAATAGGCACGGGAGAAAAAAGAAAACCGGTTCAGCCAAGTTAGACAGGGCTCAGGCGCACACAGCCTGCCACCATGTTCCCGTGTAGTGGTGCTGCTTCTATGTGGTGTGACGTGACAGTATTTGGTTTATTTGAATAATGTTTCGGCGTCTTTTTTAGCAAAAAAAAAATCTGTGTCTCCATGGTGTGGGCAGAACATGGTTAACATTTAGACAATACAATTAGTGCTAACATTTTGTTGTAATAACCTTTAAAAAAAAAGAAAGAACAAGGTACACCCTTATTTTCAACAGTTCACATCAAACACGTTTATAACTATCTACCTTTCTGTGCGTTTCCTTTTCCATCGTTTCATAGTCTCAGTAACTTTAAGAGTGAGTGACAGTCCTGCAAAACTGTCATCAAGCATGTAAAAATTTTCAAAACCGGAAAAATTGACAGCTTATTGCAAGCTTTTAAAAAGTCATACCAAACAAAACGACCTATTGCAAAAACTGTAGGATACCTGTCTTGCTGCATGTAAGCTTAAGAAATTGAAATTAGTATACATTTCTAGCGATTTACTCCTACAAACTATAATTTTCTTCACTCTCGCACAATCACTAGGCAGAAGAAGCAAAAGCCCTCCCATTATCATAATTGTGTGCACTGCAAACATGCAAGAGTTATCAACTTTTTGAGAAACGACTATAAGGGATAGCTCACATATACGGCACAGAGCTAAATCAACAGTAAAACAGTGCTGACTTGAACTTAACCTAGTACTGATACAGCAGTATATGAGCATCAGATCATTAACAAAGAGCAAAGTCAGCACTATTCCCAGCACTTACTAATAGTACTGCACTATTGTAACGCCCCGAATCTGGGTGAACCCTTTCAAATCACCGCATAAATTGGCTTCACAATGTATCGCACTACGATTTACCAGAGAGGTGCCTGAAGGTGGTGAAAGCATCGCAGAAAAAATTTCAAAGAATGAACTTACCCGAGTAAAAAGTAAAAAAACTGGTTTGGCTACCTATGGCACCAGTGTGCTAGTATATGCGCACCCTCCGACTGGCACAACAACCGACAGATAGCGGCAACGGCACCGACGCCTTATGGCAGCTCAGTAGCTCCACAGTCACGCCAAAAGCACACCACATGTAGCTGAAATTACTCAACGAACCATCGGTTTGATTATTTTTGTGTCCATTTAATGTAATTTATTGGGGGTGAAAATAAAATAATGTTCTGACAATTATAGCACCGAAAAAGTGTGCACCATTTATGACTCAAAAAGGTTGTCCGATTTTGGTGTGACTGGGCGGCTGCTGAGCAGCTACAAGCCGCTAGGGTTGATGTCGCCATCTGTCAGGTATTGAGCCAGTCAAAGGGTGCACAGTTAGCAGACGGGCGCCAAAGGCTGAAAAAAATAGTCATTTTTTTACCTTTTACTTAGGTAAGTTTGTTCTTTGAGCTTTTGATGCAGTGATTCCAATACCTTCGGGCACCTCTGTCGTAAATCGTAGCGTGATGCATCCCCAAACCGACTTAATGCAGTACTTTAAAAGCTTCACCAAGATTAAGAACTTGAATAAGGGTGGCGATGTGGGTTAGTTGGTTCATACTGACGAAAAGGCAAACAGCGCGCAGAAAACGGGGACTAGAGGAAGTGCAGACAGGACAAGCGCTGTCTCTCAACTGAAATTTAATCACAAGGAAACAAAACAAAGAAAACAGCAACTCCGCCCACGTCACATGACAAATTCACCACGTGTCCAAAAAAAACATCTCTTTGCTACTCAGGCCCAGTGACGTTTGGCTTACGCAGTTCGCGCCGGCTTTGATGATTGCATGCGCCTCTAAAATTTCTCTATTCACTCTTTCCCTACCTTTGCCAATGATACTAGTCTTACTGAAGATAGGTTTGCACCCACAACTATGACAATGCAATGGCAAATGCCCCCCCACAGCTCCAACCACAGATCGCAACGACAAGTCATGCTCCCGCAATCTGTGATTAACACATCTGCCCGTCTGCCCGACGTAGGCTTTCCCGCACGTTAGTGGAATCGTGTAAACAACTCCCACCTTGCAAATAACATATTGATGCTCATGCTTCACCGAGCAGGCGGGGCCTTTGTCCCTCTTATCGGCAACTCTCGCGCATAATTGCGACAGCTTACACGGAGCGGAAAACACAGTCACGCCAAAAGGAAGTGCAGACAGGACAGCGCTTGTCCTGTCTGCACTTCCTCTAGTCCCCGTTTTCTGCGCGCTGTTTGCCTTTTCGTCATTAAGAACTTGGCAGCACAGGTGTAGTGTATATGTGAACAGGTCTTAAAGGAAAGGAACAGAAATTTAGATTTCACAAAATAAGGTAGCAGGAGTGTTCAACGGGGTGCCACCAACCCCTAAACACCACTCATAAAGCGATATCTCGAACAAATAGCCATATTTTTGTAAAATAAGGATGCGATGAGTGAGAATCGCGACATTGTGTTTCCTGCAGAATAGTTGAGGAGGGGGGGAAACAGCCTTGCTTCTTTCCCTTTTCGCGTCCTCGCGGAGTCAAAGTGAGAAGAGGAGGAAACCAGAATCGCGACGTCACGGGCCTTTTTGGGCCATTGTTCAAGCATGCTCTTCTTTCACAAAAATACAACCATCCGTTAGAAATATCGCTTTATGCGTGATGCTTTCGGGTTTGATGCGTCCCGCTTAGCGCTTCTGCGTTGTTTTCCGAAATGAAAATTTCGCTTCAGCATTCCTTTAAAGGATGTACACCTAACAATTATATTTGGCAAATATATAACAAGGACTTACCTAACTTATACAAATAATTTCAATTTTTTTAGTTGTAATAGACTGATTTCACAGGCCAGTTTGGCTAAGCCACTGCTGCTGCAATGCATCAAGGGAACTTTCGTCTTTCTGCATGTGCCCCAACCTCGCTGGAGCTCTGCGCATGCAAAGCGCGAGACGGCACGAGGTGTCTCAAGCACTGCCACCTGCCTCTTGTGAATTAAAGTTATGGCGGCTTCACAGATGCACTGAACGCTAGGTGAGATCGGTCTATTCCACTAAAGAGTAAAATAACCATACCAACAGGCTCTTATCAATCTTTCATGAGTCTTGATTGTTTCAAAAAGCAACATGTCCCCTATACCCTGTTTCATTATAGTAAGTTACAGCTCAAGAAGATGGGGCGAGGGAAAGGAAGGCCGGGGAGGAGGAAGCAGACGGAATGCTAGATAGAAGAGGGAAAAACTTTCTCCTCTCCTCTCCAGCAATTTGTCTGCTTCCTCCTCCCCGGCCTTCCTTTCCCTTTCCTTACATTCTTGAGTTGTAACAGACTATAATTACGTGAAGGACAGACAAAGGCAACGCCAGACGAGGGGAGAAAGGCCAAGCACTAGAAAGGTTGGGGAGGGGAGAAACCTACCCTCCTCTCTAACGTTCCTAGTGCTCTCTCTTTCTCGCCTCGCCCTCTTCTTCTGTCCAGCCTTCCTAGTGCTTGCCCTTCTTTTTGCCCGGCGTTGCTTCGCTTGCACTGCACACAACTAGTGACGCAGACTATTAGCAATGTGCACGACAAAAAGCGTCGCTGTAGTTGAGGTTTGCGATCCGCTGAACCAGAGCTTTCTGTATACTGATAATGCTTACCCAAATGCCGGCTAACGGGGAGGGAAATCCTGCCAATTACAGGAAGGTAGAGGCAAATATTGCCAATCAGGACAAGGGAAATTCTGTTTGTGACGTCACGGACGGAAACCATTAGAGGGTGCCAACGAAACATCTTGGAGCTAATGGAAGTGGAACATAAATAGCTCTGATGACTGCCCGGTCCGGTTTTCGAGCTGCGCAAGGGCCACTTGTCCTCTCACTCGAACAGTGCTTTCAGCTCTTCATTCTGGTACCTGGGCCACAAGTTGTGCCAGCAGGCTTGCAGCACCAGCTGAAGGAGTTGAAGGCCCACTTCTGAAAATACAAAGCATAAAAGAAGCCATCACTTAGAACAACAAAAATAATAAAATCACACAAATAATTAGAGTCGAGCTTTGAAGATTCATCTCAACCACCTAGGTATTGTTAAGATAGATGGACCTTGCAGCACAGTAAGCCTGTCAAATTGCAGGCACCTCGGTCTCGTTTACAACCTGATAACTCAGAATCAGAGGACAAAAAATTGTAACAAAGCCAAGTTACAATTAGTGGCCAATCAGACAATAACCTCTCAATATTTAGAAAGCATTGACAAAGAAGATGAGCACAGCCATGACAATCTGCTTGACTCACAATACCAAGTTAAGTGTCAGTCAACCAAATAATGCTCTTATGCCCTTGAAAACTGTGGCACGAATAAAGACTACCACCAAAAAGATACCCTGTCACCATGCTAAACCTTGCTCTACAAACGGACGTGTGAAGAGCAACCCACAAGGGCCACAAGAAAGCACCTGCCTCTCAAGAACCTTAGCTTCACCACAGAAGATGGTCTACTTTGATAAAAAGGACATAGCCTAGCAGCTATTTCAACTATCCGCTCACGTGATGGGGATAGTATATCAAACATCTATATCAGATCGAAGATATAGTTTGACGGTCAAGTTGACCAACTGATTACGAAGCAAATTGCACGGAACAGAGGAGCCTGCTTTAATCTGTTGGTTAGCAATTGTCTGCTAAACAAATTAAAGAAGCACTGAACCAATTTAAGTAGCTATTGCTACTTAAATCGGCATCAGAAATTGATTCCTCGAGAACTATTGCAGACACGTCCACATTTATGACCGTAAATAGACTTTAGCAGACATTGGTTTAGTGCCCCCTTAAGAAAAAAGGAAGACAAGTCATTCGAATACAATGCCTGTATGGGTAGTGAGCTTCAAAGAAACTGCTCGTGCAGCTAAAAGTCTTTTGATCGCCTTGTAAATGTGCATAATGGTGACGGGGTGTCTCATGAGAGATCATTAATGCTGGAGAAAATTGAGTATGTCGTAGAGCTGCGAGAAGGAAAAAAACGAGAAGGAGGAGGCAGTGCAGAAATATCAAGCGAGCATTCGCACAACCGAGGCGGAGTTGCCGGAGTCTTTCCTTTTTCGAATGTGCTGGCGAACTTCGGAAACTCGTCAAACAAAAAGCATATTAATTTTTTTTTTAAAAAGGCGCCCACCTAATTGCTGTTAACTGCTGTACCTTCCTAAAAGCGGGGGGACAAAGGGGAGGCCTGGTCGCTCTGACGAAACAACAGATATTCTGTCGGCCGGTCACAAATTCCCCTCGGCTCCCCGCGAGCTGGGGGGATTTGAGAACATTCGTGATGCGGAGCACGTGAGTTTAGAGCTCGATGACGTTTAATCCTGTGCTCAGGGAGAAACCTAGTCGTGCGAATACTCTATTAAGAACTCACAAAAGGATGTTGGTCTGAACTCGAAGTTTCGATTGATCCTGCTTTGACTGCTCAAAACTGATATTGTTTTAGCGGTATAAATTAACTGAAATGAAATGTTTGTAATGGCTGTTTCACAAACTTGTGACTGCTTGTGACCGGAGGGTGCAAAACAGATTTTAATCTCTTGCGACTGCTTAGAATTGGTAATATCGCTAATTTTAAATTCCAGAGATTCGAACGTTTCGAATTGCTTTAGATGTAAAATCGAAAAATTCGAGGGTTTCGAATTTTTAAAGACAAAGGTCGATAAATTCGAAGATTTCGATTTTCTTTCTACATAAAGTTCGAAAAGGTCAAAGGTTTCGATTCTCTTTCAGGGATAAATTAAAAAAAAAATCTTTGAAGGTTTTAAATTTTTTTTATGTCCAAGTGCGCAAAGTTCGAAGTCGGGTTTTCATGTTTCGCCACCAGTTTCAGTTTCAAATAACGTTTTCACGCCACACTGGTTTTCACGAAATCAGGTTTAGAAAAGTTCGGGTGTGATATTTAGACTGCGCGAAGTTGGTCAGGCAATTCAATGAGACGACGAGTGTCCGGGATGTGCTGGAATATGTGCCAGTGCAGAGTGACGTGTGACAATAGATCAGTAATTGTGACCGACGGCCCGGGGTGGTCATTAACGTGCATCACGAAGTAGCGATCCTACGAACGCACTGTTTAACGATACTCATCCAGTTCGAAACGGCCAGGGGCAGGCAGGTGGTTGAGGCTCACAAAAACCTTGAAGTGATCTGGCAAACTGCCCCCCTACCTCCTTGCACGCTGGTAGTAATCCGATCGAACGCCGCCCGAGTGATGCTGGCATATAGTAAGTTTAGTTTGTACATGATGCAAAATCCTGAGACTGGGAATGAAATTTGAAAGAAAAAGTGTAAGAAGGCAGAAAGAAGGGGACAGGACAACGTTTCAAACTCAACTCAGCTGAAAACTCAGCTCAGGACAACGTCTCAAACTCAACTCAGCTGAGTTTGAGACGTTGTCCTGTTCCTTTTTTTTCTTTCTTTTTACACTATTTCTTGCGACTTTCATTCCCAGTCTCGGGATTTTGCATCACGATCAACATACGCCAGCTCGCCTGCATCGTGACAATTTTTTTGTTTGTAATTGCTTTGGAGGTTTATTTTCCGGGGTGAAAGAAACGCCGAGCCAAAAGCACAGAAGCTGATGCAACTTGAGGTCGAGGAGCGTTCTACAATACCAGTGGTGTCGGAAGAGAAAAAACGGGGGGGGGGGGGGGGGGGGGGGGGCTCCAGTACCTCCCCCCCCCCCCCTTCCAGATATTTCGGACTGTTAAAGAAAACAATACAGGGAAAGAGGGCATGGTCTAGCTTATTTTATTCTGAAATTATTTATGCATATGTATAGCTACTGTCGATCTTCACTGCATAAAAGACCGCGTAGATGGTCATTGTTAGAAACTCGTTGTCAGAAGGCACTACTCGTCACATGCTCGGTGGCTCGGAAGTTCAGAGCTATGTATTTTCGACCTAAATAACTGTGCCATTGGTAAAAAAATCAATAAATAAACATAACAATAAATGCAAAAATAAAAAGCTGGAGAGAAAAAAGAACTATCAAGAACCAGCCGGAAGTGTTGTATTCTTGCATATTCAGAGGCCCAGAACTATGAAACAAGTTTCTCCCACCAAAATGTGTATAGGCCAAAAGAAACACGTCCCAAAAACGTAAATTGAGAAAAAAATGTTTTTTTTTTATGACGTGCTAAACTTGAACAATTTTAGAAATCTTCCCCATGAGTTAATTTGTTCCTCAACGGGGGAAAAAAAAAAGAAATACATTATTTTGTAATCTGCAGATGGTAATGATATGTACTGTCTCTGGTGTTAATTTAACTGCGATACCTCAAAGAATGTAGGCGAAAAAAATTACCAAGTTTAGGGCATAATTGCCCGTAGGTACATGTTTGGATATTTCTTCGAAACTCGTCTTGAACAACAATAATCATACCTTAAGGCGACATTTACCTAGGCTATACATAGATCATTCTTAAAAAGTTTAACATCTCTACCATAAATAGCTTCGGCTATAGCGCGCTTCAAATATGGCACGAACGACAATTGTCAAAACCCCGTCGTCCTTCCTCGCTCCTTCGGGAATCTATTTCTTTAAAACCAAGCATGCCAGATGATTTAAATAAACGGCATTGTCCTTCGCAAGGAATGCGGCACCGCATGTAAAATTGCGAGAAAAAAATATTACGAATGTACCTCACTGCTTGAATCCAAATGAAACCGCCCGCCGGTCTTTCGAAGTTCCACGAACTTCGAACTTTTACCCTAAAAGCTCGAAGTTCGTCAAACCTTTGACGTTTCAGGAATCGAAAGTTCGACAATTTTTGAATTCTGTAGATTAATAAGTTCAAAAATTTTCGAATTTCTTAGCGTAGGAAGTTTGAAAGTTCGAAAAGCTTCGAACTTTTTAGTGCAAGAAAGTCGAAATTTCGAAAATCATCGATTTTTTTGTTTATCAAGTTCGAAAGTTCGACAAGCATCGAATTTTGCCGGGTAATAAGTTCGAAATTTCGGAAAGCGTCGAACTTCTTAGTTTAATAAATTCGAAAATCGACTTCCGTCGAAGTTTTCGAAATGGAAAGTTCGAAAATTCGAAATCTTTTGAACCACTTCAATCGATCATCGAAACTTCGGTCGAAAAAAGTTCGCGGCATACCTACACGGAATTAAATATAAAGATGGACGACTTTATTTCACAGTATGATTGAATTTGTTTATGTGCCTAAATCTTGTCACTTTACCTGTTGATATTTCACGCACATTTTACGCCATATCGAAATAAAAGGGCACGGCGAGATTGGTGCGTTTTCCACCCATCGGAGATAACACGCCAGCTCGTTGTCCTTTCTGAGCATTGCACGGCGATCCGGTACGCAAACAGTTAGAAAGCAGTCCGCCAGTGCCATAGCCAGGAAATGTTTTCAGGGGATGCTTTCCTTTGCCCAGACCATTCAAAAGTAGAAAAAAAAAATCAAGAAAGAGGAAAAGAAATCCCGCAAACACAACTTTAGTTGCTATTTTTCTGTTTGTCAGAAGACAAGAATTCAACGTTTTTTATTTCGTCCCTCCGATCTTTAAAGAGGGGAACTTTACTGTGGAACAACGAAAACACGCAATCATAAAATATAATAATGCGCTTTGAACAAAAAAGTCTAGACAGGCTCATAAAATATTCCGGTGCGTTCACTTCTCTGCGGAACACTGGGGTATCCAATGACTGAAAACTACGTAAGAGTGCCAAAGAATAGCGAAGTTTAGAATACGATTACACATAAAAACTCCAATGCGGACCGACCGGGGTAACGAGCAAGTGAAACGTCACGCTCATTGTTCCTGCGCACATTTTTCAGAAATGATCGTGTTGTGGTCATGTTTCGGGTTTTTTTCCGTTCTTCGTTGTCGTTTTACGAGAAAGTGGCAGAGAAAAGTACCAGTTTCTATCGTTTTGTGGGGTCTAAACATTTAGTGGAAGCCGCGGTCGGTCGATCGAAAGCAGCGAGAGGACCCTTTCGGAGCTGTCTTGGATGTTCCCGTGAATGTTCAAAAGCGCAACCCCTATACTCCGTTCACCCTTAGCTGAGACTAGAGGCTCCGCCTTCAGCGCGAGCTTTCTGCCCTCGCTGGCACAAGTCTGAACGCGCAGGCGCGCGCAAACAAAGCACAGCGGAAGCCAGCGAACTCGTGCTGAAGGCGGAGCTTCTGGTCTGAGCTAAGAACGGAGCAGCAAGCGCTCCGGGGACGTTGAAGCTCTCAGGTAGGCCTTCCGTCTTCGGAGTCTCGAGACCGAACGTTCCGCCTCAGCGACGCTAACGGGCATGGTGGCCAGGATTTGCAGCAGGCGGTTGACATTAGAATACGAGACCTGGGGACCGAGGCAAGTTGTCTCTACCGGTGACACGCGCTAAGCGGTGCGGTCCCTTCACATCTGTGTCCAAACCAGAACTTCCTCAGACAGTTTGTTTAATGAAACGAATGCTCCGCACAGGCTGGTGATTGGCCCAATCTGAGGATTGCGACATTTCAACCGACGTCGTTGGCCATGACATTGCTCTCGCCTAGGGCGGACGATGCTGCCTGACGTGAATGTGCCGATTCTGTTGATGGCACGCTTGAAGTTGTAGGTAAATAATCATTCTTTAAAAAAGCGTCAAGCGACAGCTTTGGCTATTGAATTAATTTTTGAGAGTCTATATACGTAAAGGAACTTTCACGACTCACGTGTTGAACGCAAGATTATAAACATTACCCACTGCAGCGATTAAAGAAGTAACCTCGGTACGCTTTGAAACCAAAAGAATTATGAGCATTCCAAAGTGCTTCTGTGCATATGCTGTCGCTTTTCTCTCCGGCCCTCGCGGAAGGGCCAAGCGTGGATTAGGGCCGAGTGAGCCGGAACTGCCGAGTGCGGGGGCTAGGCCGACCACTGTGAAAGGGCTTGGAGGGGTGTCGAGGCCGAAAGAGGGGGGAAGGCCGGGCACGGCGGCAAGGCTAAGGGAGGCGAAAGGGCCGAGAGCGGGTGTGGGGATTAGAACGATCAGCACACGCGTGGCTACTCCGGCGTCGCGGGAATTCGTTGAAAAGAAGCCTCACTACCAGTTCGGCCGGCCCTCGCGGAAGGGCCAAGCGTGGATTAGGGCCGAGCGAGCCGGAACTGCCGAGTGTGGGGGCGAGGCCGACGACTGCGAAAGGGCCAGGAGGGGTGTCAAGGCCGAAAGAGGGGGGAAGGCCGGGCACGGCGGCAAGGCTAAGGGAGGCGAAAGGGCCGAGAACGGGTGTGGGGATTAGAGCGATCAGCACACGCGTGGCAACTCCGGCGTCGCGGGAATTCCTTGGAAAGAAGACCGATAGATTGCGCGCCCTGTTTTCGCTCCTTTCTGTTTGGAGACCTGTTTGGTTTGACAAGTTAGTCTGGAAACCTGTTTTTTCTTTTCTTTTTTTAAAGCACAGTTTATTTGCAAAAATTTTATAAGGAAAAATATGAAGGAAACCAACCCGTCCTGGGTTTCGAAACCCAGGACGCGTTGGTTTCCTTAACATTTTTAATTGAAAATCCACTCGCTAGGTAGGCCAAAGTTGCAGACCTCTTTTCCGCTAGGCCATGGACGCATGAGGGATTGTGCGTCAACTTTTTAGGAATATAAATAGAAAAAACGGGAATGCACATCTCCTGTTTTTTTTTTTTTTCATTTCTTTTTATCACGAATTTTAACAACCTCAAATATACTTGCCGCAGCTAAAGGACAGCAAGATGTTTCCTTTCAGTCGTGATTAAAACCTGTCGAGTCCCGTAAGACACCGGAATCGAAATTTTGTAATTGGTGCGAGAACAGTAGCCGTGGTTCCAGCCGGCCCGTTACGCTGGCATAACTCCTTGTCGCGCTACCAGAAATGTTACTGTCTTTTATATTCAATTAATGTCTAAACTCTCACCCCTGTCCCGTATGCAAATTTTATTTAATACAATCTCACCATATAGCTTGAAGATCTTCACAGATCTCCCAGTTTTTCGCAGGAACTTGGCAAGTCTAGTTTAAAGTTAAAACTCTATTGCATTTTGTGTGAAGTGTGCGACCTATTTGTAGTCATGCTAATTTGTACATTTTAAGCTGTGCGTGTGCTGTGTTTCTTCGTTTTGTCTTGTGTGCGCCAATGTCACAGACCAGCGTGCTTTTTTGGGGGCACATTAAATAAACAAATTATTATTATTATTATTATCATTATTATTAAATATTATTATTATTATTATAACTACTCCATGGCTGATCGCACCGCTGAAGTATATCGCATCGAAGGTGCAAAAACGGTCTGCTAAAAATGAGGGATCACGGATCACAAAGCACGCATGGAAGTCACTACACAGTAGAGTCAAAGCTCTATATAATGACTGTACAAGTCACTCGCGTCGCAGACGGAATCTGCGCGAGGAAGACCGATGATTCAGTCCAGCGAGAGCGCGCTTGAGAGCAGACGACAAAACATATCACCTCCGCAAATAAAAAAAAAAAGAAGACAAAAAAAAACATAGTGGGTTATTTTTTAGACGATATAGTGCGCCCCAAGCTGCACACCATTGTTTGACCAAATAGGCCCGAAACTGGCAAATATTAGCTCCAATGTTGGCCTAATGTTGATTTTCTCGAAACCGTTACCCGATCCAACGTTGGACCATTAACTAATGCTAATGTAGGACCACGATTCAACCAATATTTAGGCTAATATTGGACCATCATTTATGCCATCGTTTGACCGCCTTTTAACCAAAATTTAAGCCCAACGTTGTGCCACAATTCCAGCAGCGCCTAAATCATCATTGGACCACTATTCATTGTGAATCCTCCAACCAATATTGGCATCCAAGTTTAATCATTGGCTTATCCAATATTGGCTCCCAGCCTTATGCCCTGGCTATTTAAATTTCGGCATCCGATTTCAAGCGCGGGTTGCACTATTTTCGGCAGCCATTTTAGCGGACATACAGCTTTCTTTTCAGATGTATTTATAGTGGTCAGTTGAACACTACATATACATCTGAAAAGAAAGCTTCAGTAAACAAGCCACATTCACTGTGGAATTTTTTTTTATCGCATCCAGGTAAATATAGAAGCATGCAATTCAAAGTGTACCGTCAATACATTTTATTAAGTATTACGATTAAAGAAAAATTAAAGCAAATGAGTGCCAGGATTCACCCCTGCAAGCTGTGAACCGGGCAAGAACGTGATGGGATCCCACGGAGAGTTCTGAGCTCACAGTTCTGAGAGAAACATAATCGGGGGCCTCGATTCAGGTGCCAGTTCCCACTAGGCCACCTCATACCACTGTAATTTTAAATATTCATTTACCTTCCATCTTCAGTCACTGTCAGTTCTCTCTTACCTTTGTCAATTATGAATATCCAAATAAAATATAACTTTATTAATCGTCGCCCTTTAATCAACTGTTCGATTAATCGATTCAGTTGCTCTCTAACATAAAATCTCAGAAAGGCCTACCGACTTTTTTAATGTTTACTGTTTTATAATGAAAACTTTCTTTTCCAGCGAATATTTTTCGTTCTTTTGTATACAATAAACTTGAGTATTCTAGGAGATAGCAGTACTGCCTTATATGACAAATAGATGAGCAAGTAAGACACCTGGGCCGACTTGCTGAAATCAGCGTCCCAGCCGACAATGGGTGAAAAAAAGCACTGCAAAGGGTGGGGCGCGCGAGCGTCTTGAGACGAGGTATGAGTCGCGCTCAGCTTCTGCGCTGGCTTTGACAGTGCTTTTCCTAGTCTCAGCTGAGACGCTGTTTCCAGCAAGCCGGCATAGGCGTTAACTGTTGTTTTGTTCGCCCGACTTGTCCTAACTCAGAGCTCAACCGATCTAGTATTAAATACTGATAGTGATTAAAGAAATTAATAAAATAGTAGAAAGGTTAATCCATAAATTGCTTAGCCCTATTCTTGCAACATCATAGGGTTCCTCAACCCTTCATCTAGCCTTAAGACCTGCTAATTACAATCTTACCATTTAAGTTGACACCTATATCTCTACGTTGATTTGGAAAAAAAAAAAACTTTACATTTACGGCATTTGCGGCACAGAAATATGTAGTTACAAATGTACTAATATTTCCTCCATAATATTTACCAGTTATAAATCAAATCACTGGCCTTTTTCAGCTCACCAGTGTCAAATGTACTACGAAATTAACAGTTCAATAAATAGCCTGTTATACGAGAGGAACATTACAGTTGAACAGAACATAACGCTTGAATCAATCAAGAATTTCAAATAAATCACGCACGTAAAAAAAGCTTGACGAGTAAAGAAAATGACTGGCACTCCACTTCCAGCCAACAAACCGAATTTGGGGAAATAAGGGTTAACCAACGCTTCTGTGGTATTCAGCTTTAGATATACTGGGAGGCAAACATCTTGCGACACGAAGACACCCATATTTTAACAGGAAAAATAAAATAAAAATGACTTCGAACATAAAAGATAACCAATCAGAACGTCAATCTACTAGAATAAAAAAAAAAAAATACTTACAATTAGCGCTGTATAAGGCCTGTCGGGCCGATCTCTGTGGGTTACAGGCTGGACTCGTCGGATATTCCTGTCACCGAGTTCGACGCAGTCCAAACTCATCGGATCATGACAAAGCGTACATTGCGTAGCAAGAACACATGTCCCCGATGGTCAAGAGGTCCTCTCTTTGTCACTCACATGGAAGGAAGGGCGGTTCGTTGCGTCTTCGGTCCGTCGAAGCTAGTAGTGACATGTATGCACACAACAAAGGAAGGTCACAGACTCACAGGTGTGTAGGGGCTGCCGAGAATATATCCATGGTTTGGACTAGAGCCACTAAATGAGCTGCGTCTAGAGTATCGGCACTCCGTTCGCTGACAAGGAAGCTCATGTAATACAGCTTTGCTTTGTTGCGAACTGTTTAAACATTTGTGGAGGACGAAAAAGGCGTTTTCTCTGATTTCAGATAAAGCTTCACATAACTGCCAACCATGATTTTAAGCCACAATACGGCCAATGGGGTGGTTATCATTTGAGCCCGTTCTCGTTTCAACGTTCTCACTTGGCCCTTCTCAAAACAACCATTCTCAAAAAGATCTTCTCGCTTGGACCTGGCGTATTTGGCCCTTTCCCATTTTGTCTTTCGCATTCCAAACCTCCTCATTTGGGCCCGTTCTCGTTTCGCCCTTCTCACCTAGCCCTTTTCAAAACAGCCATTCTCAAAAATATCTCGCTTTGACCCGTCGCATGCACTTGACTCTTTCTATACCAAAATGGTTTTTTAGGGTAATATTAATACATTGATATACTTTGTGTGTGTGTGTGTGTGTGCCACACTGCAGGCATACTCTCTCTGCTAAGGATTTTAGCAGTGCGTCGAGGTCGTCGTAAAAACCTACTAGCTGACAATTAAACAGACCAACTATTTATCGCAGCCAGATCATATTCCGAAATGTCACGTTATTCGAGGTCTCTCGACTTGGGACAATGCCACCACTTCTATAATGCAGGGGTTCTCAAAAGGGGGTCCGCGAAGCCCTGTCTGATCAGTCAGGCAAGGCGATATTGGTTTCCTTTCTTCACATTGAGAAGAAACGTTCCAAATTTCGGGAGAGTATTCTCGTGTGTATGTCAATGAGATAAGTCTACTTTACATTAGCAACTAGTTATATCTATTTATTAAATCACTATCATGATAACTTATACCTTTCTATTCCCCGCACCCCAAACAGGGTCTTCCATCATCTCCGCCTTTCTACAAGGGGTCTGCGAAACATCAATGGTTGAGAACCACTGCTATTATGTATGCTATTTCTGTTCAAACAAAGTTTACAAATTAAATGTTCATCGCTTTTTTTTTCTTGTTTGCTTAGATGAAGGGAAGCAGGCGTCAATGTACAATTCTCAGTGCGTACCTCTACACATGACATATATCTGATGGTATGTTGGGAACCCAACTAAGGTAAGGCTCATCAACAAAGCCGCGAAGGCATAACGACATTAGAAGCATGCCGAACTAGTGTCATTCGGTCGTAGCGCGAACGGGCGAAATGAGAATGGGGTCCAGTTGCGAAAAACGCGATTCGGATCTTATGAGAAGGTTCAAACGAGGACCAAATGAGAAAAGGTCGAAATGTGCACGGTTCAAATGCGAATGGGACGTTTTGAGATACCGTTACTCTGAAGCGTAGCTTATTTAGTGGCACAAGTTTTGACAATCCGCATGTTCAAGATCGCACTTGGCATTAAGACGGAATGCGCTGCTGGATATCGGAGCTCTAAAAACACCGTTTTTGTCGTTTCCAGTAGAGGTAGCGTGGATGGCGAAGATGCCGAGCCGCTTCGCACGATTAAAACAGTCCGCTAAGCAATAAAATGCACTAAAACAAGTTAAAAACTGGCACCACGATGTCCTGATATGCGCACGTTGATCTTGCAATTATTTTCTCTTGGAGAAAAGAGCTGAGGCCAGATTCACGAAACGATCTTACGCCAAAAATGTGCGTAAGACAAAACTTAAGAACAAATCCGTATTCACGAAAAGAAATTTTCGTAAGTTTTGCGCAGGTTACGACGAAATGCTACGACAGCTCCGAAGCTGTCTTACGTACTTCTTACGATCAAATCAGCATGGCCGACAGCGTCGCTCAGTTGGTCGCGACAACCAACGGATGTTTATTTTTCTACGTGTGCTTCTCACGCGTCCCGACTTCAAGCAGCAAGAAACAGGTAAAAAGTACTTGAAACAGACCACGACGAACGAACAAGAACGCTGGATCCACAGACAGCCGGGAAAAACTCCAAGGGCCACGAGTACGGACTCCGACCGATCGGCAGATAGGCCTAGCAGGCACTCCGACTCGGCGCAGCGATGATCTGACGGTCCTTGGCGAAGACCGTCTGCCCACGACCGGCTGGCGTGCTGAGTGGAATATGCCCGCGCGACCCTTGTGACCCCTTCCCGTATATAGTTTGATCGCTGACCTCAATTCTAGATTAAGAGGTCAATCTCTTTCTCTTGTCATCTCCTTGTTTTCCGAGGCAACGGTGACGAACGCTGTCGTCGAAAAGGGGCTCTCATCGATTCTATCTTTGTTTTGTGTGATATCAAGCTCAAATAAACGCCGTATGGATTATCTTCGCAACATGGTATGTACACTTTGTTATTAGTATTCCATTTCATTCTGACACGACTGCACCTCACAGTCGATCGCTGTAACAGTTCGTGGGTCGCAATGCCGGTCCAAACTTTCTTCGCCGGGTGTCACGTCAGCATCGAGTTGCAATTGTAAAGGATCGGTCCCGAAGCGCTTATCAATTCGCGGTCCAACAGCGCAAATCCAGCACTTCGATCAAACGCGCGCGTCCGTTCCGTAGTGTGAACAGGCATTTACGTGGCTCATGCTTACACTGTCATAGTTCAAACGTATCTTTTTTAACGTCGGCTCGCTCCTGCATCTCCGAGGCCGCAAAAAACGCCGCGGCAATTTGTTCCCATCTACGTCGCTCTGCAAACGACTGCGGGCCGTCTTTTACCAACGATGACAGTTGTGTTGACTTGGTAGCGATCGAGTTCGTAGCAGTCAATGGGGATGGTTACGCATCCCGGCCTCGGCGTTCCGGTGAGTTTAAATCGTGTTAGCGTCGACATATCACTGCACGGATACGAACCCCAGACCAGCGGTGGAAGAAAGGCCGCCTGTGTTTGTTTTGAAATATCCACGTGCTCCGAACGGCTCCGAACAAATGCCGAGCTCTCCGATTGGTTGTTCGTGCTGCCGAAGACGCCGTCGCCATAGCAACAGCACCGGTAAGTTTTAGCTTTTCCGTACGACAACGTCGCTTTCCTCCTCTCACTTAAGAACGCGTTCGTGAATACCGATTTTTCCTCTTCTTACGATGTTCTTAACTTACGAACTTCTTAGCTAATTTGTCGTAAGCTAAGAAGCTCTTCGTGAATCTGGCCTCTGTTTCTGCCCGTTTGCAGTTCCCGGTTGCGCAACACTGTTCACGATGGCGAACTTCGTCGATTTTGCCGAAAGTTCCCCGAACCAGTCGAACAGTCCCTACCGTCCTCCAGTCGACCCCTACCTTATCGTATGGCCTTGGTCAACGTGACCTCACTTTCTGTGTGTGTTTCGCGGGCTGGACTCCGTCACCCCTTGAGCTGAGAGGGAAGTGGAAGCCAAGGTGTTCGGTGAACCAATCACACGTCTAACTTTAATCACGTGATCACGCTCCTTCCCGTAACCACGCGCAGAGAGCGGGGCAGGTGATCACTGATCCGGCGGGCGCGTAGCTCCCCCTGCACTGTCAGCTTAGGAATGAACGGATTCCTTCTCGCTCAAGGACGCCGAGTCCTCTTCGCCCACAAAGGAGATTTGTGTGGGGAAAACGGGAGGGTAACTGTTCTCTCATCACGTCTCTCGCCCTTTCTGAGGGAAAGAGGGGGTGCGCCATGAGTTTAGCCGAGCGACCTTGGTAAGCAATCCATTCCGAGGCCGTTAAAGGAGGACCAGCAGAAATATTCTTCCGCCTGGCGGAAAGTCCTCCTCGCCCTCTTTCTTCCTTTTATTGTAGCACGGCGAGGCGAGGGGAAAGGTCCCCTTTTGCGCCGCCTTCTTCTGAGAGGATAAGCCGAGAAAATCCCCATTCTGAGCGACGGGCGATGGGTGCGGCAGCAGCGACCTCGTGACTTACAGGTAGCTTCAGCTCCTATCGCGTAAAGCGCGATCCAAACCAACGCTTCTTTTTGCGCCTGTAGGTCGTGCGGCTGCGGATGTGACGTATTTTCGTGACGTCGCGCCGCTTCTTCGCTCCTTCCGGGCGCGCACAAGAAAGTTGGTTGATTTCAACTTCTTTCTCAACGCGCACAAAAACGCGCGGTGACGTGTAGGGCGCTCCTGTGTCCCGGCCAATCGGTGGAGGGCAAGCTAGTTCCGGCTCCACGTTTCTCGCCGTCTGGCTGCCCTCTCCTCCCCCCGTTCTCTTCCAACATGACAACGCGATCTCTCTCTCTCTCTCTTCCTCTCGCCATCTGGCCGGCCAGTCTGTCGCAGTTGCACTATAGTCGGTTACAAGTCAAGAAGGTAGCGGCAAATGCCCCTCAAAGGGAATCAGATATCCCTCCGCCACCTTTGCATCCAATAGCGTCCCACCGTTTCCGTGACGTCGCGGACAACGCACGAGGAGGGTCTTGCCTTTCTGTACATATTTGCTTTATCTTTCGACTTTGACTTAGCATTGTGGAAGCCACGAGAGGGAGATTAGAGTTCTCCCCCACCGACGGAAACAAATACGACTTTCGGGGATTAGCTTCCCCCCCGATGGATACAAAAGCTGCTTTCAGGGGCTCGGTTCCCTCCCCGATGAATACAAAGGTCGCTTTCTTAAAAAGTGGGATCGGAGACAAGAGGGAATCCATTGAAGCGGAACAAGGAACGTTTCCAGTGAACTCTTCTTTCGACTGCGGAGAGATTTGAAACGGGCGCATCACACTTGTGGGAGGAGCTTCTCCTACCTTCTTGACTTGTAACCGACTATAGTTGCTTGTGCGCTCGTGCCTGCGTGCGCGCGTGCGCGCTCGCCCGAAGTTTCGCCCGTCCAAACCAAAGCGCACGGTTCTGACTCAGAAAGCGCGCCCGGAAACAGCAAAAACGCCACGAAATGCGTCACGTCCGCAGCCGCACGACCTACAGTCGCAAAAAGAAGCGTTGGTTTGGATCGCGCTTAATCTGCCCCATTTTTTGGCGCTCACCAAGCCTAGCCCCTCGGGTGTAGGTTTTTGCGGAGCTGCAAGGCTGCGCCCGCGCAATCACCGAATTTCAGCTGTCGAAGGTCTTTGGTTTAGCCCGTGGCAAAGTAAACGCATACTTGAGAGCTGCGATTCATAACCGCACCCATTGAAGGAACGTTTCATAGATATTTTCGGTTGATCAAGGAGCTCAAAACACATGCGCGAGATGTGGTGACTTGAATATGTAAGTATGATTTACATCTTCACAAAACATTCCATCGTCAAAAAAACAAACAAAAAAAAAACGGCTTATCACGCTCAAACCTGCCTCAAACTAGGATCGATGGAAAAGAAAACGATGTACCAGGCGCGGGCACCTTCTAGAAGGTCTCTGTTTTCTAGCAGCGAGCACAAATTATTGGAGAACTTTAGCAGACTATGTTTTCAGGCCACGCTATATTTAGCGGGAGCTCGCGCTGCCACTTCGATGCATTCTCTGAAGCGCGCGCCTGAAGTGGCAGCGGGCCTTTGAAAACGATTTACTAAAATGCCCTGTTGTGTGCCTAACTCGCAGAACATGATGGCCAGCAAAATTGTAGGAAATTCATATTTACACATTCCCAACAACCACCTGACGTGAGAGGGCATCAAGGGTGGATGTCAATTTTAGAATGTTTTAGTGGGTCGCTTTTAGCCACTTAGATAACAGTACGGTCCGTACCCTACAACGAAATGTAAGAGACTCGCTGTTTACATTCCTCATCGAGTGCGGCTATGGAGCGGAAAAGACAATATTAAAACCCTTTTTGGCGAGTCTAGCGTGTCGTGTTTTGGTTCAACTTTGCTTGTATCGGTACCATAGCACGGGCCGCCACTTCGAAGTATTTGTGGTGTCTCAAAGAAACTAAAGCAAAAGCAGACAATTTTTTTTCAACGTGACACAAAATTATATTTAACATTGTAGAAAACTTTTAGGTACCCTACGCCTCGCAGTTAGCACAAACAAACTATCGCCGGTGTTTCCCACTTTTTACTTCTTAGAAGTGAATGATGTTTATGAAACTGTTAATGCGAGTATCCAACCTAAGCGGTAGATTTTAGTGCGAGTCGATGCATGGGGAAAATAGCAAAAAGCGCCGACGTCGTGTTTGCGCTAACAGTGTCGCGTAATGTACGCATACCGCTGCACAATCAACGCTAACGGAGTGAATCAGTATATTTGGTGGCCCCCCCAAAAAGTGGTGTGATTTTGTTTTGTGTTTATGGTTGAAAGGTTGTTATTTTTATACAAGCAATTCGGTAAAGAGTGCTTCCATTGGGCACCAACTTACGAGGCATCAATTTGTTCTTATACACTAAATTCTGCATGGGCCGTGCGTAAAAATGTCAATATTGCGTTCGTGCTAGCTGTTTCACGCACAGTAAGAAGACCAGTTCATTGCTCAAACATTTAAACTAGGCCTTTCTTACGCCAAATACACATTTTGCGAGTACACTCTATTACGGGTGGTTCATAAAATATTCTACGTTGTTTATTTGGAGGAAAGAAAGTAGTGGTGAGGGGAGGCGGAATTGAATACAAAAGATGACTCTAGGGAACCTCGAACTCTGTAAATATTGCGCACACCCTATAATTCTGAGTTAATTACATCACTTTTGCTTTGTCTGTTTCAGAATTTGTTAACAGTCGCGCTAAAGGCCAAGATGAGCGAAAAGTCAGATTCCCCTGTTTACTTGAGCAAGAAGCGTATGCGAGATGGGGGGGGGGGGGGGGGGGGGGGGAGGGGGGGGGGGGGACTGAAAAAGCATACGAGTGTAACCGTAGCAATCTCCGACCAAGCCTGAACCACACTTTTTCTGAAACCGCGGAGCTGACTGCTTTCGACGACTTGATAAAGCAAGCCAAAGCCGTTAATAAGTGTGACTCGTTGTCAGCTGTGATAATCAGGGCGCTAAGACGATTCCTTGAAACCTTTCATTTATTAAAACAAATTGTGCAATAAATCCATTGCCATATTATGCTTGCGATGATCTTGTAGCGGTATGCGTGCATTACATGGCACTGTTAGCCCGAACGCGACATCGGCGCTTTTTACTATTTCTGCCAGCAACAGGTATTTTCTCGCACTGAGCTCTGCCACTTAGGCTGGATAGTTCCATATCAGTTTTCTAAACATCATTCACTTTTAAGAAAACAAAATTAGAAAGACCGGCGATAGTTTGTCCGTGCTAACTGTGTGGCAGTATACCTAATATGTCTTTGCAATGACAAATTACAAACGCGTTTCATGTCAAAAAAAGATCGGCTACATTTTTATTTTTTTTTTATTTTTAATGCTTCAAAACTACTTCAAAGGGGCAGCATGTGCTATAGCACCGATTTGAGCAACGTTGAATTATAACACGACACGCTTCGATAGCCGCACTCACTAAAGAATGCTCTCAGAAAGGTTATAGCTTATATATTGTTGTAGGGTACGGTTATCCAAGAGCTAAAGACGATCCACTAAAACTTCTTAGTATCGACATACACCATTGCTGCCTTCTCACCTCATGTGGTTGTTGGGATGCGTAAATATAGATGTCACCTACATTCGTTGGCCATCATGTAGTGTGAGTTACGCACACAACAATTTGTGTTCGCTGCTAGAAAACAGAGACCTTCTGTTGTGGGAAAGTGGGAAACACCGGCGATAGTTTGTTTTTGCTAACTGCGTGGCGTAGGGTACCTAAATGTATTTTACAATGTTAAATACAATTTTGTGTCACGTTAAAAAAATTGTCTGCTTTAGCTTTAGTTTCTTTGAGACACCACAAATACTTCGAAGTGGCGGCCCAGGCTATTGTACCAATACAAGCAACGTTGAACCAAAACACGACACGCTAGACTCGCCAAAAAGGGTTTTAATATTGTCTTTTCCGCTCCATAGCCGCACTCGATGAAGAATGTAAACAGCGAGTCTAGCTTACATTTCGTTGTGGGGTACGGACCGTACGGTTATCTAAGTGTCTGAAAGCGACCCACTAAAACTTTCTAAAATTGACATCCACCCTTGATGCCCTCTCACGTCAGGTGGTTGTTGGGAATGTGTAAATATGAATTTCCTACAATTTTGCTGGCCATCATGTTCTGCGAGTTAGGCACACAACAGGGCATTTTAGTAAATCGTTTTCAAAGGCCCGCTGCCACTTCAGGCGCGCGCTTCAGAGAATGCATCGAAGTGGCAGCGCGAGCTCCCGCTAAATATAGCGTGGCCTGAACACATAGTCTGCTGAAGTTCTCCAATAATTTGTGCTCGCTGCTAGAAAACAGAGACCTTCTAGAAGGTGCCCGCGCCTGGTACATCGTTTTCTTTTCCATCGATCCTAGTTTGAGGCAGGTTTGAGCGTGATAAGCCGTTTTTTTTTTGTTTGTTTTTTTGACGATGGAATGTTTTGTGAAGATGTAAGTCATACTTACATATTCAAGTCACCACATCTCGCGCATGTGTTTTGAGCTCCTTGATGAACCGAAAATATCTATGAAACGTTCCTTCAATGGGTGCGGTTATGAATCGCAGTTCTCAAGTATGCGTTTACTTTGCCACGGGCTAAACCAAAGACCTTCGACAGCTGAAATTCGGTGATTGCGCGGGCGCAGCGTTGCAGCCCCGTAAAACCTACACCCGAGGGGCTAGGCTTGGCGAGCGCCAAAAAATGGGGCAGATTACGCAATAGGAGCTGAAGCTACCTGTAAGTCACGAGGTCGCTGCTGCCGCACCCATCGCCCGTCGCTCAGAATGGGGATTTTCTCGGCTTATCCTCTCAGAAGAAGCCGGCGCAAAAGGGGACCTTTCCCCTCGCCTCGTCGTGCTACAATAAAAGGAAGAAAGAGGGCGAGGAGGACTTTCCGCCAGGCGGAAGAATATTTCTGCTGGTCCTCCTTTAAGCGCGATCCAAACCAACGCTTCTTTTTGCGCCTGTAGGTCGTGCGGCTGCGGATGTGACGCATTTCGTGGCGTTTTTGCTGTTTCCGGGCGCGCTTTCTGAGTCAGAACCGTGCGCTTTGGTTTGGACGGGCGAAACTTCGGGCGAGCGCGCACGCAGGCACGAGCGCACAAGCAAAGTGCAACTGCGACAGACTGGCCGGCCAGACGGCGAGAGAAAGAGAGAGATTGCGTTGTCATGTTGGAAGAGAATAAAAGGGGGGGAGGAGAGGGCAGCCATACGGCGAGAAACGCGGAGCCGGAACTAGCTCGCCCTCCACCGATTGGCCGGGACCCAGGAGCGCCCTACTACGTCACCGCGCGTTTTTGTGCGCGCTGAGAAGAAGTTGAAATCAACCAACTTTCTTGTGCGCGCCCGGAAGGAGCGAAGAAGCGGCGCGACGTCACGAAAATACGTCACATCCGCAGCCGCACGACCTACAGGCGCAAAAAGAAGCGTTGGTTTGGATCGCGCTTTAGGCTCGCCCCTCCCCTGTGCTCTCCCCTTTCTCAAATACTTCCGTCTGTCTCCGCTCAAATTTGCTATCCGGGTGTCCCAAAACGAATGAGGTAAAGTTTATATAAAAAAAGAAAATTCTAGAGCAAAAGGACAAAAAGGACTGAGAGACACGAAGCTCGAAACTCAACTTGAAACCTACTGTCAAAATTAAAAAGAGACAATAAAAATAAAATGGTTACCAACGAAAAAAAAAAAGGGTCGATATAAATTTCAAGAAAATTGTCGGCATTGTTGGCGTTCCCTCAGAGCACCATTGAAGCTAACTAGAATATGCTTAAAAATAAACAAAGACAGGAGAGCATGCGCACAAAAAAAAAAACAAAACAATAAACATTTACCTAAACATGTGGGATGCGCTACATCGGTAGTCTAAAATATCAATGACATATGGGCGATCGTGCGTATGTAGCATGATAACCCCACGTGCAGAATCCCTGTGCAAGCTTCAACCAGCACTGTTCCAATGACGGCATGATTACGTTACACACGCTCGCGTGCCCACTTATTGTCGCTTAATTAGAAGCAAAATGCTCCGCCGTCACGGTGAGGACCCGGCCACCCGATCTGGGGATTCGCGTCATTGGCTCCTGATGAAACTGGACATTTTAAAGGGACAATGAAGACGATTTTATTTATGTTTTTTAAATGGTGTTTTTATGCTTCTTGGGAACATAGCATGCTGCCCAATTTTTTGTAGCCATTTGTGACGCGTATTTCTGTGCCTAGGAAAGAAGTAAAGAAACCGAAACTGAACAATCTCCATTCTCGTTTCTGAGCCTTCAAAAACGGAGGTGACGTCAAGTGTGAATAGTCGGTATCGGTAGTATTTAGGAGATCGAGATTCTGGTTACCGCGGTGTGTTATAGCAGCCCGGTGGTGCGGTGCATAGAGTTATTACAATAAACGCTAGAGGCTCAGCTGGCGCTAGTGTGCTGTTGCAAATTGAAGCAGACAGCATGCAGTCAGAAATTGACTTCCAGTAATGAATTTCTATGAAAAAAAGCGAGGGAATTTTCTTTCTGCGCTCGATTATAAGAGCAAATATCACGAATAATATGTACGCACTAGGCACATTGAAACATTTCTCAGTCACGCAGACGAAATAATTGGTCAGTTACAGCATTTTTATTTGAAATTCGCGGCATTAAAAATGGTGTTAAAACCGCTTCGTACGTGTATTTATGTGCACTGTCGGACACTGTTAGCGCCAACACGGCGTCGACGCTTTCCAGCATGGGGGATATACGTGCCAAACGAACGAAGGACATGTGGAAAACCAAGAGAGACGGCAAGAACTACGCAGTAACACTGGGTAAGTAACTCCTGGTGCTTGCAGACGATCAAAATAAGTTGAAAGTCACGTAATATTGTCCGATTTGCAATAATTAAGTAATGCTTTATTCTTTCTGCTCATGAATATGTGCGAAGATGCTTGTTCTGTGTTCAAATCCTCGCCCGCACGCTCCAAATCTTTGCAAATAGGGGGAAGCCAGAGGACAGGTGCGCGATAAAAACTGCCCAACATAGGAAATAATAAGAAAACACACCTTTCGTAGCCCACGTACCACGTTCTTTACGTTTCGAACGTTTTTTTTTTAACCGCTCGTAGAGATGCACGACGGGGTCATTTTCATATAGTGAGAGGACAGGCATATTAGCAATATATAAGCACCAACGGAATGCTGGCGAACTTTGAACACACCCTACACTCCTTTCGATCGTTATTTTGCTTAGAATCGTCGCTCGTTTCTGCATACCTGCCATGGAACAGAGGTTTGGGCCTGAAATATAGCGAAGTTTAACATCGTTCAGTGGTAAAGGAAAAATGCTGTAACTAAAGCAATTACACTTTCACAATATTAATAAAGGTACATACTACCCGGTACAACCGAAATAACAAAAGTTATTAATGTTATTTTCCGGCGACGAGACAAAATTCACGCGCGTTTTTCCATAGGAATACACAGGAAGACTGGAAAAGTAGACTGCATGCTGTCTGCTTCAATTTGCAACCGGAAGTCCCATAGACACTATCTCCAGCTGAGCCTCTAGCGTTTATTGTAATAACTCTATGGTGCGGTGGTGCGGTGGCGCGGTCGTTTCGTCGAATCTGTCAACATGGACGGCAATGCCGCTCTCGCGGGCGAGTTCGAGCTTCCGTTCAGTAACCCAACACAAATGGAACGGGAGTACGTGTGTGGCGGCCTCCGCCGTCACCCGAGGGCCCCGAGGGCAAGGAGGTTAGAAGTACTAGGAGGGGCATGGATAATAGAAGGCTAGGAGAGGGCATGACGTCGGCCGCGTAGCCTCCACAAGCCATGCTCCCTTGACGCCTCGCCTCTTTCTCATTTTCCTCCTTAGTCTCCTCACCCACCATGCCAACGCATTGATGCCAACGTGACCACATCACGTGACCGTAGCTAGCCTTCGTCTGGCTTGTGGAGGCTACGCGGCTGACGTCATGCCCTCTCCGACCCTTCTATTCTCCATGCCCGAGGGAGACCGCCCAGATCGCTGAGGCGTCTCTTGTGACGTCACGCTTCTTGGCCTCACATCGGTCACGTGAGCTCCGCTTCTCCTGGCTTCTCCCGCAACTCTCGGGGCGTCGCTCCAGTCGATTCCGGTACGATTATTACCGCGACTGTTTAATTGATTTGCGCGGCACACAAGCGCCGGTTTCGGCTGAAATTTGGGCATCGTGGCCTGAGACGTGCTTGGAACCCAGTTCAATCGCCAAAAAGATGTCCGAAATTGCCTTCATTGTCCCTTTAAAGGGGTAGTGAAACGAAATTTTAGCGCCGATCTTGTTGCATAAATATGGGCTAGGGACAGGCACCACCTCGGAAATATAAATATTGCGCTGTAAAACAAAGGAGAACTAATTTTAAACATAATTAAACGATTTCAAATTCTCATCTGGTGGATGGGGGGAAGTTCTCGTGACATCACTTGTGCCAAAATAGCAGCGCCGTTCTGCGGCAATACGGCGTGCCGGCAGAATTCGCCTAGGCCTGAACGCGTTTGCAAACTTCCATCGTAAACCGGAGACGCGGAAAAATAAAAAAAACGGACAAAACAACAACAAGTCTCAAACACAGCTTCTAGTTTATTTGAACACCTCCGCTCTTATATATACACAACAACCCTCCTCTCCAAAGGTCGACACACCTCCTCTCCACTCCATCAACGACATCTCAAACTGAACCAATGACACATGCTACCTCCCTTCCTTTCATACCAACCAAAAACAGACCCCTTTCCAATCCAAGAAACAGGCACTCAAACCCTGCTAACAATGAAACCCCCCCCCCCCCCCAAAAAAAAAAAAAAAAAAAAAGATAGGTTTTTCGTAACCGATCAGCCACAACTGATAACAGGCCTATCGAACAGACACGGTGTTAGCATCCAACCACCCCTCAAAAAAAAAAAAAAAAAAAAAAAAAAAAAAAAAAATTAAAGGCATAGAAAGCGTTTCAGTTCACTTCCGAAACCCAAGGACGGTGTGCTGACACAATTGCCCCGCTAGGTTGCTGGAACATAAAAGGGCGGTAAAAGACAATGCGCAGAATTCAGAAATAGCTAAACATGTTGTAGACTGCAATCACTGTCAGCCTGAGTGGGGGGATACCCAGGTATTGCATAAAGAGAAAGAAAATGGTAGAAGAGTTGTGAGGGAGACTTTATGTATTTTGGAGCGTGGCAATTGTGTCAGCACACCGTCCTTGGGTTTCGGAAGTGAACTGAAACGCTTTCTATGCCTTTAATTTTTTTTTTTTTTTTTTTTTTTGAGGGGTGGTTGAATGTTAACACCGTGTCTGTTGGATAGGCCTGTTATCAGCTGTGGCTGGTCGTTTCCAAAAAATCTATCTTTTTTTTTTTTGCGGGGGGGGGGGGTGTTTTCATTGTTAGCAGGGTTTGAGTGCCTGTTTCTTGGATTGGAAAGGGGTCTGTTTTTGGTTGGTATGAAAGGAAGGGAGGTAGCATGTGTCATTGGTTCAGTTTGAGATGTCGTTGATGGAGTGGAGAGGAGGTGTGTCGACCTTTGGAGAGGAGGGTTGTTGTGTATATATAAGAGCGGAGGTGTTCAAATAAACTAGAAGCTGTGTTTGAGACTTGTTGTTGTTTTGTCCGTTTTTTTATTTTTCCGCGTCTCCGGTTTACGATGGAAGTTCTTCACCAGCTCGCCTGTGCTTTTACCCTTTCTGCGTTTGCAAAGCCTTGGCGGAGAAAGCCAAAGCGTAGTTGGCCACAGTGAGCTCGTTCTCGTTGCGGCTCTTTGCACGACACGGCCCGAGCATGCTTCTGGCACGGCCGGTATTAGTTGCTGCGAGTCGCGAGCTGCAAGCCGACGTTAAAAAGGATATGTTTGAACTACGAGGGTGTCAGCAAGAGCCACCCAAATGCCAAATACCTGTTCACACTCGGAGCGGACACGCGCGTTTGATCGAAGTGCTGGATTCGCTCTGTTAGACCGCGTTTCGGTAAGCGCTTCTGGACCGATCTTTTACGATTGCAACTCGATACTGACATGACACTCGGCAAAGAAAGGTTAGACCGACATCGCGTAGCTCCCACGAACTGCTATAGCTCGACACTGACGTAGCGTCGAGTCAGAATAAAAATGGCATACTAATAACAGAGTGTACATACCGAGTTGCGAAGGTAATCCGTATGGCGTTTATTTGAGCTCTATATCACACAAAACAAGGTGATAGAATCAATGAGAGTCCCTTTTCGACGACAGCGTTCGTCACCGCTGTCTCGGAAAACAAGGAGATCGAGATGACAAGGGGAAAATATTGACCTCTGAAATTTAGTTCAGGGATCAAACTACTCATCCGGTAAGGGTCCACAAGGGTCGCGCGGGCATATTCCATTCAGCAGGCCAGCCGGTCATGGACAGACGGTCTTGGCCAAGGACCGCCGGAGCAACGGTGCGCCGAGTCGATGTTGCTGCTAGGCCTACTATATTCTGCCGAGCTCGCTCGGTCGGCAGAATCGTGGCTGTTGTAGCTCTTCTCGTGTGTTTGTGGATCCTGCGTTCTTGATCGTCGTGGTCTGTTTTAAGTACTCCTTCCTTTTTTCTTGCTGGTTAAAGTCGGGACGCACGAGAAGAGCACGAAGAAAAATAAATGTCCGTTGGTGGCCGATACCAAGTAACTGAGCGACGCTGTCGGCCTTGTTGATTTGATCGTAAAAAGTGCGTAAGACAGCTTCGGAGCTGTCGTAGGATTCTGTCGTAACCTGCGCAAAGGTTACGACAATTTCGTTTCGAGAGCACGGGTTTTCTCTCAAATTTGTCGTACGCACTTTTTTCATCGTGAATTCGCTTTGAGAATCCGGCCTCAGAGCTGGTTTTGTCAGTGCTGCCGTGGTTGCCGACTTGCCGTGGTCCCGTAGTGCAGCGTGCGTGCAGCCCTTGCACATCTCAAACGGCCACGTTGTCACAGGTCGTAAATCATCGACGCGCCACCAAGTGGCAACGCTCGTAACCACAACATTCACGCCGTAGCCTTTCCCGACCGGCACAAGTGACGTCACGAATGCGCCCAATATCCCAAGACGCATCGCGCTCTCCGATGGCCGATTTTTGAGCGCGCGCCCAATCGGGCCCATCAGGGTGAAAAATATAGCCATCCGTTCAAAATACAAATGCGCGATTATGATTTATGAATATCATTGATCATATTGAACCTATTTCTGACCATAATAGGTGTATTTCAAGTTTCGCTTCAGTATCCCTTTAAAGCGGGGCGAAAGGGCGGTGTGTCAGTCGTGGTCATTTCACACGGAGCTTTTGTCATCGGGTGCTTCCGTGCACCACCCGATCGTACATAGGTCATCAACATTTTGTAAAGCGGTCTCCTTCATGAAACTTCGAAGTCCACTGTAATAAGTGTGCGTGTGATCCTTTGCTGGATAAAACACAGATTCCGGGGAAGTAGGAATCCAAAAAAGCGGAGAAATTTTTTAGGCGTTCAAAATCAGTGTAAATGAGTATGACGGTTGCATGGGTGCGTCGTCACTCGTTTCGTTAAATAAGGAATTCAGGTTCATTTGGGGTGAGGTATAATAAAATGTGTATATATGTTCGTTTTCTTTTTTTTTTTTTCAAAATAAAATTTAGTTGTTTGTAGCGCTCCGAGTGTGCACGCCTACTTCTTTGTGCTCATTTCTTTTGCGCCTTTAAGTATAAGATTTTGCACCTAACTCACTTCTGGTTAGACTCGAAATCGAAACCAACATTGTCGTCTGCTATCAGTGCCTTGACGCCATGTTGGAGGCATTCTGCGTCTTATTGTGGCAGCGTCGTCAGAGAACTGTCCTTTTATAATCACATTTCAGAATATATTTTTCCCTAGTCAAACGCAAAGAGGTGCCTCATCTGACACGAAATGTTGTCCATAAACCCGTAGTTGGTGTACGAAGCTTGTCTAACATAATAATATAGAGCGAAAGTCTCATGCATTTGGCCACGACGGAATGGTGAGGCATAGACGCGTGGACATAACGGCAGCCTAGTTGGCGGTCCCGATGAACCCATTTTGGTTGAGACGCCCTAATATGCACAAAGAAACAGCAAAACATATATAATTTTGGTACCACACTATTTTCTTTTTTACTTTGCAGAAATGCACCTGAATCGCGCGCTGACAAAATTAAACAAAGTTTACAAGCGCTCGAGCAACTTCAACTTCTGGAGGCAAAACTAACACGCCTAAACCAGCCTATTTAAGCATGCTTCCAGTAATAAGCTAAAGGTATTTCGAGACTAAAGCGTGTTTCACATGCAGCGGTTTTGGCCCTAGAGCGGCGCGATTTCTGCCGTCGCGGCGCTCTGGCCAGCACCAGCGGTTGAGCGGCACGAGCGCCGCGACGGCACAAATCGCGCCGCTTTAAAGGAGCTGTGCAACAATTTTTGTATTGTGCACAAATACCGATTAAAACGGATCCCTAACGTTAATGACCTATGGAACACGCGTTCGTTTTTCACCCCACGCAATAGAAGTCCCAGAAAAAAAATTAAGAAAAACGAGCAGCGTTCACCCCCTCAACTCGCAGCCAGAACAAGCGGCCACGCGATCTGGAGCCGATTATATGCCGCCAGTGTTGATCATAGCCACGCGCTGGGGTTGGCAAAGCGCAGGACACGCGCTGAGTTCAAGACATTGTTATGGCTCGGCTGTTGTCGTCGTTGCAGCGATTGGACACGGGTCACAACCCGAATGCTTCTCGAGCTAGCGATTGTCACGAGCCCAAGTCGAGTGCCCGCGCAATGCTCGGGTCCAATCTATGAACCGCATTCAAATATCGTCACTTGGGTGTACTGCGATCCCCGAGTTACGTCATCAAATTTTGCAAAGGAGAGATTGAATGAAAATGATCGCTTTTGTCCTTGAAATTACACCTCAACAAAGGAGTTTCTTGGCCAATGGCGTTGCGTGTGAGTATCCTTGAGTCCCAGGTGTGCCAGTAAGTTCGTGTAGAGAGAAAAACATTCCAATTGAATATCGTTGCACAGCTCCTTTAAGGGCCACCCACACTAGCGAGAAAACGCGCCCGGCGCGCCGATAAATCGGTTAAGCGGGAAGATAAAGGGCGTGTCTCTGCACGCGCTCGTGGCGCTGACTGTGCTTCGGCGACATTTTGTTACTTGCCGCGATCGGCGTGCCACGCGCGTTTTCTCGCTAGTGTGGGCGGCCCTTTACACTCTTAAAAAAAAAGGTGCGCAAAGGGACCAATCGCCATCTTTCATCCCCGCGACCCTAGCGCCCTCTATTCAGAAGCGGTAACTCGAGCAGTTCGTCCCGCGGGCATTTCGTTGCTCCCGCTGGAGTTGATCCCCTAACGAATACTTTAGTCCCCTCGCCAATAATGGCTGCCGCAAGCCTTCGATGAAGTGGACGAAGCATCACTCGAGTAGCTATTCTGGAAAGAAGCCTTGGCAAAACAAGATTTTGGCCCCGGGATTTAGAAATTGTGACTACACGCGCATATTCGGTGAATGTTTCCGGCAGCGAAAAACATGAGAACGGAATCCGAGCGACGCGGAGGCGCCGGAGACGAGGCTACCTACTCTCCGACTGCCGCGCGCGCGCCCGAGTTTGAACTGGAGGTGACGGTTGACCCAGTTGACCTGTGGCGGTGCGGTGGAAGCCTCGTCGGATGCAGTCGGAGTGGCAACCGATTGGACGGTGAGCTTTGATTGCTTTGGCTACTTGTTGAGCAGCAGAAATGTTATAGTCATTTCAGAACGTACTTCATAAAGTCGCAGGGTTACCCTGTACGATAGGCGCTCGCTCTCTGACGCGGTCGGGCTCGTACTCGTCCATGTTAGCGTGCAAACGAGGCCTAGCACTTCAAAACTAGACCCGGCGGAAATCAGTTCATCACACAAACGATATAACACCGGCAGATGGTTTCGTCGACGCAGCAGCGTTTTAATGCCACTTAGGTTCATCGAAAAGTACCCGTGTTCGTTTCATCGACCAACCTTGCGACGCTTCATCGGAAGCGTCTTTCCGCACATATCGCCTCGGTCGGCGACCAAGGCGATGCGAGCTTGACGAAACCGTTGCGGTTCGCATGAGGCCTGGTGCGAGTTCGCGCCTCGAGAGTAAAGTTTCGCGCTTACGCTCTTAGGCGAAATGTATGGTCGTATCCGATATGCGTAAATAAATATGTTCTCGATCAATATTAAAGTGTCTCCGAGCGGAGCGAAGGGTTTCAGCGCGTGGTGCGGACGGTTTGAAAGCGGCGATCGCCAATTCATTTGTGGCGTATCAGAGTCGCCTGGGCAAGTCCGCTTTAGTTGAGGTAGGTTTGCGGCGAACGAAATTAAACCAATAATGCAATCCCCGTGGTGAACGAAACAAAACAAACCCGACGAAACGTTGTAGGAGCACGTATCGACGACATTGAGCGGTGCCGCGAAGTCGTGCACGCGCGCGTTTAGTGAAGCATTATTTTATGTTTTTACTTTCTCTGCGGGTTTCCGAGTGTCTTTCGGCCCTCTATGTTTCGGCCGATGCTGGTCGGCTCCGCGGCACAGCTTATAGTTTCAACCATGGTCGGGAATCACCAAATTGAACTTGAACGCTGTGACGATACTATTGTTTATAGAGCCCAGCGTAGAGGTGTTTTGTCTTGTAATACTTCTGCTTTTGAGATCCTCACTTCGGAGTTTGCTTTCGCCCTGTGTAACTTGTGCTCGTGGCTTCGAAATGTGTGTTGTATTCTTCAAAGCTGCTCTTGTGATCTTCGTTCAAAAGTTTTCTTTTTTTTTTATGCTTGTTATTGATAGCTGTGTTTCCTTTGGGCTCTGAGCATTTTCATTGCTTTGGACTCTGAGCATTTTCAAACAGTCTGGTTAGGACACGCGTGTCGAAAAATAAATTTTACGCGAATAAACAACAAAAAAAAATTAGAGTAATATTTATTTATTTATTTATTCATTTATTTATTTATTGAAAATACATGCAGGGCCCGAAGGCATTACAGAGGGGGAGAGGCACATGCATAAAATAAAGATATTAATATAGTAACAAGTGAACAATATTAAATATGCAACAAACAAAAAAAATCGACAGGTCATGGGTCACAGACGCGATTTAGTCGGTAATCACGTCCTTTCCACTTGTTTTCTTTCGGGTGCGGGGAGGAGAGGTGGATTGCCTTGGCCATCGCGTTCAGGTAAAGAATTGGTATGCCCATCTTATTGAGGGGAAAATTGTGTATTATTATTCCGTGACGTCATGAAATTAATAGAAAATTAATCTCGCGCCGTCAATATTGCTAAAAAATGTTTTTGCGCAAAATTTATTTTTTTGGCACTTGTGTCCCTTATAAACTGTTTAAAAGAATTTTTTCAGGGTTTCTTTAGGGTGCAATTTTTTCGTCTTGACTGTCATTCGATTTCGCATTAATAAATTCTGGTTATGACAGACACTATGCTTTATGACAGTATCTCACATAAATAATAGGGTATTACCACATAGCATCGTCATTTTGGAACAGAAGTAGCTGCAATCAAAAATAAAAACAAGTCACGTAAAAATAAATTTGCACATGCCATGAACAGTTATCACGACACAAAATGTTGCTATAGCTTCATTTAAAGGACACTTTAATTTTGAGTTGGCCTAGCACCTCCTAAATACCAATACCTTAGCCCTTAATTTTTTTTCTCGGTTATCATATTTCAGTGCAGGGTATATAGTGGACAGTGCTATGTTAGCATTGGCCTAGAACTCGTGTTCAGTTGGTGAGAATACGTGTTCCACCTGAATGCAAATGCAGCACTTTTTCCAGTCAGCCTTGCGATGACCTATGAGAGGGGGTAGAATCCAGCAACACTAAAGCCTTGCGATCTAGGAGGCATTGAACTAACTGAGTAATCTTTGATTATTGAGCTCCTTGAACTATTGATTTCGCACTTGTAGGCTTCTTTGTCCCTTGAATGTTATTAAAAAAATACTTTTGATGTAGCAAAAAAAAAAAAAAAATTCGACCACAGGTGGAGAACAGACATATGGAAAAGGGTTGATTTATGAGGTTTAGGGCGAAAACGAGCTGGTGCTAGTTAATTAAGACTATGTCTGCCTGTCCTTTCTTTTTCGAAATCTCTGAGTGTTTTTACTATGTTCAAGGTTGGTTTACTTCGTTCCTTCTAATTTTCAGAAGCTGCAAGCATCCTCGCCCACGACTGAAGATTGAAATTTCATAGCCGGCCACATGGACGCAATGAGAAGAGAAAGGAAGGGAGCTACTACGTATATGGAGATGGTGAAAGATGCCATGGAGAGGACTTTTTGGGCAAGGAGGGTACATCAGCGTACACCCTACAATCTTCAACACCGTAGACGACTATCCAGCCCTAAAGCTCACAGACCAGGTAATATGTTGCTTACTAACGATGTTGCTCATGCTTTTAGGAGCAGTAAGTTCCCTGATAAGACCACGACCACCCCCATTATGGTGCATTCGCGCTGCTAGCGAATGGAAGCTCCTGCAGGGAGATCTCGGTGACGCGGTTGGGGAAAATGTTCCTCAACGCATAGATCTGCTTTGCAGTTGCGGCTCCAGTCCTGGCATAAATGCGCCGTTAGTCCTGTCATGGTGAAGTCTGGCACCATGATGGGTCTCCTTTTTTATCCCACTTACATCAATTACGATTTTGTTACAACTGATAAGTGATGATTTTTTTTCGCTTTTTCTTTTAAAAAGAGCAGTTTACAAATATCTTCAAGTAGACTGAAAATGTGAAAATAATGTTTCTTGCAGATCTTTGCAGTGTCTTTTTGTATTAGTAGTGGCGCCAAGGCAAAGGAGCGATTTATGAATGTTGCCTCAGAAAACCTGCCAACTGTTCTCATGGTGACTGAGGGAAAACCAAGACCGGCCCTGTTCTGCGAGATCATTGTAAGGCTTCATGATGCAGAAGGTATAAAAAAGGTGCACTTTACCCTTTGTTGTATTACACTTTTCTTTTTCAGCACATTTGCAGTAAATGAAGCCGTTCTTCTTTTGCTATTAATTTCCTTCCAAGGGCTCAGCTTCCGGGTTGGCAGAAACTTCGGGCTCTCAGGACAAGTATTTCATTACCTGACCCTGCCCTCATGCACATGAGTATGTGCAGAAAGCATGGTCACCAGTTTTATAATCGACAGCTGGCTGGATCTGAGAGCATACCCAATGTGATAACAAGGTTTAAAATGGCACTGCCCTGCCAACCTGTTGGAAGTTTTCAAGAGAGTAAGCACACTGTCCTTGCCCTGTTGCTCATTTCAGTGGGAATTATTCAAGTTCAACATGCCTTTAAAAAAAATTCTCCTCATAGGCCACTTCTTGCTTGCCTTTGTTATAGCAGCATTATAAGAAAATACTTGCGTTTTAGTTATATTTGTGGAGGGCTAGAAAACCGAGCAAATAGCTTTATATTTTGGTAGGTTCCTCCTGCTGAGCGAGATTTGGCGCAGCTGAGATGTATCTGATCGAAACTGGCCAACCAAAAACCCTGCACATTCTGAATTAGTTGGCTTATGTGGAAAATTGGGGTACTTCATACTTGTTTTTATTCCTTTGTTTATTTTAAAGTAAGTATTAACAGCACTTCTCAAAGCACGGGCAAAACTAAATGTGATTACAAGCATAATGAGATGTGCTTGGAACGAATTACTTTCAGAAAACTGATAGCAACATCATAGTCTTATTAACTGGCACTTCCTCCATGGCAAAAGCAAGCACCACGAGTCTTTTATTATCCCACTGACATCTTTGCAATTACGATTCTGTTTCTCATAATAAATTGGGAATCTTTTTTTTTATCTCCTGCGTTTTCTACAGGGTAGTTTACGATTTATTGGCTCACTAAAGATCATCTATTTTTATTTCAGATTTTTGCTGAGTTTAATCGCATCACAAGCGTCGATGCCGAGCAACTCTTTTTTTAAATTGCCTCAGAAAACCTGGCGACCGCCCTTGAACTGACAGAGGGCAAGACAAAGCCGGACATTTTCTACCAGATTGTTGAAAGGATGGATGATGTTAAAGAATCGGAGAAACAAGGTATACCTGCTTTACAATTTAGCCTTCATTGACTGTTAGCGGAAGTCCCAATCCAGCTAGCTTTCTATTGCAACCGAATTGGAGCCGACTCAGTTCATGTGATAGGTGGGTGCAAACTATGTAAATTAAATTCGAGATATCTAACAGTTATCTGTACGGCATCTGAAATTCCAAATGCTTCTGTACATTAATTTTAAATTGTGAGTGACCGTCTGGTGATGAGTAACATTAAAAAAAATGGGGGAATGGCTGTATTTAAAAAGAAATATAAATTTGCATTACTGATGTGATGCTTAAATAGACCCTTCATATTTTGTGTTGAATTGCTGTGACACTTGGCACTGAGCACAATTGAAAGGATTAGTTTAAAAAACAATCTACTAGCATGGGTGATTATTCTGTTATTAACTGTGTGCATATGAGGAAACAAAATCAGGCCCTTATTTCTCACCTGGTAGGATTTGACTGCATGGTATTACTGTTTCACCCTATGTCCGGATGCAGCGTATGCTAAGAGCAATCCCATTTAATCGTGCTCTTTGAACATAGCACATAACACATGTCGCCGCGCCCACTCTCTAAGGACACATGACACCCGCACAGCTTTGGATTAGCTCTGATGGCTCGCAGCATCCGCTGCGCCCTGACTAAGGTGATACAGAGTATATAGTGTAGATGGTGGTTGGACAAAAAAATTCTGAAGTGTGTGTGCTCTGTGGTATGAAAATATTTTAAAGGGATACTTAACGAAATTTGAAATATACCCGTCCTGTTCAGATATGGGCTGAATATGATCAACAATATCCGTAAATGACAATCTCACGTTTGTATTTTGAGCCTGAAGGCTGAATTTTTCGTTATAAACGAAATACCTTTCTGGCTTTAATGCAAGGCTTTAGATGAATCCGTGTTAAGAACCTTTTCATATACATCAACCGCATCTAGGAGTTTTAGATATCGCAGTGCTCCCGAAACTTACTGTTGACCGGAGATGGTCCATCTTTTGCGTTGTTTGTGCTACTCCTTTGCTCACCAGTCGAACAACGTGGTGAAGTTTGGGTACCCGATGATGACCTAGCCTGGAGAGGATATTCCAGCTGCTCCAATGACCAATTTAGCTTTGATTTGCCAAGAACAATATTAGGGTAACTGGTTTGGGGTGTTAGGTTTAGGGAGTATGTACTGAACCTGTTTCAGGTAGTCTATCAGTTACCTGTATCTGCTTATCATCAGTTACTTGTATCTGCTCTAAGGGCAGGCCTCTCTTTTTGTCAGAAAGCCTTCGATTTTATGATTTGTTTTAATTCCCAACCTTTGTTTCAGACGTTCCCCGCAGTCTATTCCATCGAAGTGTGTCCCAGGACCCCAACAGAGCGCTGCAGTGTGCTTTTTGTAAATCTGGCTTATGAGACAGAGGACCCTCTGGAAGCTGTGGCACTTCGTGTCTGCCTGGCATGGGTTTTCGACCTTCAGTACTTCGTTAAATATTTTTGCACATTTGTTTGTTTAGAGAGACTTGTAGGTCTCAAACATTCAAAGCTGGGCTGCATGAACACAAGGCTGTTGACCATCCTAAATTAAAAAAAAAAAAGTTTTTTCCACACATGTTGTTAAAAGAATGTTGTTTTGGGCTTGTGTAATGCATTGAAGGAATGCATTCGCATTTAAGTGAACATTATTTTTACTTTCTTGAGTACATGCATTCCTGAAGGTCTCAAACCCATGGCAAATTTTTTGTTCCGTTTTTTTTTTTTTATTTATAAATATAGGGTGACCCAAGTCACCGGGCTCGATCAAAAATGGACCGTAAAAATCGTCGCCTTCACGTCGTAGACCGTGGCAATTTTATTCGCCCTATTATTTACAGAAAAAGAGCTGCGCTTTGTAATTAAAAAAAAACGAGCTGTGAAATACATCTATGACGAAAAATTTAGATCGCTACGTACAGGCGTCAATTTTTACGGTCCATTTTAGGTCGAGCCTGGGGACTTGAGTCATCTTATATACTAGTAATTTCTTGAGCAGATATGTTTCTACAGGCCAAAAACCTTTCCCAGGTTTTTTTTCTTTTTTTAAATTTATAAATATGCTAGTAATTTTACTGCCTCACATTTTATGATTGGGAGCTCTTTTACTAAGGTGTTTGATTTTTTATAGTCATTTTCATTAAAAAGGGAACAAACGACATTAAAAAGAGTTGTCTCTTGTTAGCTTTTTTTTTTCTCTACAAGTTTTTCTTATTTTTGAATGGATATTAGGGTGTCTACAATATGTTTTAGTGCTGTGAAACGAGCCAGAACAATCAGATCCTGCATGTAGAAAGCTCAATTAAGATTTCACCAAATGTGAATTTTTCCTGCAGTAATTTCAAAGCTTAGCTCCCTTCAGATGAAAAATAAGACCAACAAACTGGCCAGTGTCAATAGCAGTCATGTCTGCACATGATAGAGTTGGCGATGGTTGTAACTCCCGGTAGGCACAACGAGCAGATGAGATCGCCTTCTGCTTCCCTTGCTTAGAACAAAATGACGTCGCAGTTTACAAGCATTGCTAACGCTGCAAGCATGTCCACCGTAGGCCCTGGCAAGTTCGTCTAATTTTTCACAGAAAGGAGGCGAAGTTCCTTACAATTTCAACAGGTAACATGCACATTCAGTGAATGCTTTAACTTTTAATGTGCAGGCACCAATTTTTCGGGCTCGTTCAGCAGCACTAAGAACCATTGTAGATTCCTATATATATGCTAGTCATGTAAAATTTCGGCAAGTTCTTCAGTGCCAAGATGGCAGTATTTTCTTGTATACTTTCTTGTGATGTGCAATTGTTTTCATTTACAGTGTTGTGTAGTTCTAGAATAAATATATTTCCACAATGAAAGTGCTAGTTTTTTTTCTACAGATAGCTGGTGCCATGTTTCGTAAAATGGTGATGTTAGCTGTAAAAAAACCTGCCTCAAAGTTCTACGAATGTTGTCCGCATATCCAGTCTTCGCAGCTTCTTTCACAACAAAGACTTGCTTTTTCCAAATAAAGGTGTGCGACATTTCATATGTACTGCAATACTTAGCTGTGAATGGGAATGAAAGGTCTGAGGTATTGAATACCTCCCTGCTCTGAAAAGACACTTTGTGCAACTTTTCAGAAGATATACCTTTTCAAACAAGTTGCACAATCTGCCTTTTCTGAATAGGAAGCTGTTCAATGCCGCAAACCTTTCACTCCTATTCACAGCTAAAGGGTCTCATTACTAGTAATTTCGGCTCTAAAAGTGTCAAAATTCGTTCACAAAAGGACGAAAATTACCCTCTCAATACTATAAAATTAATCCCTAAAAGGGTCAAAATTGATCCTCAAAGGGACGAAAGTTACTCCCCCGTCACTATAAATATCATCCCTTTAAGTGGCAAAATTAATCCCCAAAGGGACGAAAGTTACTCCCCCGTCACTATAAATATCATCCCTTTAAGTGGCAAAATTAATCCCCAAAAGGACGAACTTTAGTCCCCAATAAAAAAAAAGTTAGTCCCCCAATCACCACTGTTGATCCCCAAAGGGATCAAAGTTACTCCTCCAATTATAAACACGACGGCGCTCAAGGGACCATAATTAATCCCCTGAAGAGTTAAGCTTAGTCCCTGATGCCCTGCTGTAGGGATCAAAAGCACTCCTCTTAACGGTTCAAAACTTTGACCAGAAGGGATCAATGAAAAGGGACTAAAAGAAAAGGGAGGGACTAAACCGGGGTTTTGCCGTTTTTGGGGGATCACTCTCAGTGACATCGATTTAGTCCCCAAAAAGGACGAAGTACTACTCCTTTTTTTTTTAAGAGTGTAGGGCCGAAATCGCTGCATGTGAAACACGCCTACCACTGACCATTATATGCCACTGCGTTCTTGCAATGTCGATGAGTAGATTCTGCATAACCTTTACGTGCGCGTTTAGCGTGACATAAGAACATTGAAAAAGCGGGTTCAAAACTTCGATCCACGCGAAGTTCCTTCAGCGTGGCGCAAGGGCGCTCCGGCAAGTTTTATGTTATCAGCTCCACTCAATATCGGTGACCTAAATTTTGGCCCCAAATCGTCGCTTCGCCTGTCATGGCTTATCTGTCGACACCTTTGTATGGTAAGGGGTACCAGTTCTCCTAAAAATGGTGCAATGTCCATCGTGCTCGCACTTTATCCCAGCCTGTCTTTAGCCAAAAAAAAATTAGGTGAGCTTTTGTCGGTGAGCTTTTGTCCGGCTACCTAGTGAGCTCGTGCACAAATAGAAACTCAGTGCGACGTCAATTGCTTTCTCATAGAAACGCGGTTAATTAATCTTAATTCTTTTTTTTTTTTTTACTCGCCTTGCAATTTTTTTACATCACTTTTAAGCATCTCTGATTGTTCTTCCCCACCATGGCAATCCCGTCGCTTTTGCTTTATGACATACCGCCCCCGACTACGTAATCTTTCAGGATTTTCATGAAAAAATATATACCTGAACGTTAAGCTGGGGTCACACTGCTCATAAATCCTACGAAGGACGGTCTGCAGACAGATTCGAACGCGAGTCACCGCGAGGTCCGTTCTTCGAATGCTGCAGGGCAATGAGTTGAAGAAGAAACATGGGACGCGGCATTCGAAACACGGATCTCGCGGTGACTCGATCGTGTCTGTCAGACTGTCTTTTGTATGAGGTGTAAGCGGTGTGACTGTCGGGCCTTTGGATCAAAAAGGAGCAAATCGCATTCCGTAGTTCTCCTCATTTGTATTGTATCCAAACGTTTGCTTTGTAGGCTTTTTCTTTGCAAATTATCTAGATCGGTCGCACACATAATTCGGAGTGCAAAGAATGTGTAATATGTGCGATAGGCTTAGCTGCCCCCGTAGGAATATTTTTCACTTTTTTTTTTGGCCACCTCAGACACCACACATCAAGTGTACTCCGAATTTATCCTTGGGATCATGGTAAGTTTATTTTTCTTCTGTTGACGAAATGAAGCTCCTGACCTTGCCGCGTGAAGACACTGCGCCAGTCAGCCTACACTCTAAAAAAAAAGGTAGTCATAGGTGACTACCTTTGGGGTGGTAAAAAGTTGTCCCAAATATAACGACCCCTAGGGTAAAAATGACGACTCCACACGTAGTCAAAAAGCAGGTAGTGAAATTTGACTACCCCCAAAAGCAACATGGCGGACGGTTAGCGAGGCTCGGATTCCCCGGTAAGGCCTAGCGAACAGCACGGCTTTTCGGCCGAGTTAGAGAATAGGGCGCATACGCCTATTCGACGTCTTCCAGGCGCCACCAGACACTCTAAACATCCGTCCTTAGACACCGGTACCGTACCTATTAGCGGGGAGGACGGCAGCGTGTTTGCCGGAATCGTCGCGATTGCACCCGACGGCATCTCGCTAGATTGACTGTATTTTTACCGCCGGCGGAGAACGCTCAAAAAAGAAATCGTAACGCGAGGAATGGGTATGCTGACTTTATTGAAGACAACGTATGCTTGTCGTTTGCGGCGATGAATCGCTGGGCACCTTCGTCGACACGACGGGAGGCGTTCAACTCGCACCAACGCCCCGCATTCTTTTTTTTTTTTCCCTATCTCTTCTTGTTTGGGCCTACCTCAACCGACGTGGTTATCCATTGCTGCCTGCACTTCGCAGCTCTTCGACACAGAACAATAATTTAGGTGGCCGAGTGAAACAATTATTACGATTGTTTTCAATCTGAGAGGCACGTAGGGAGCCCAGTGGACCGCAGAGCCTGGACGGCTGGACCGTAGCCAGCTGTTTGTAGTCAATAGCTTCAGGACTTCACAACACTTAGCTTATTGAATCAGGCGGCAGCTTGCGCCACCTAGGAGGTGTAGTAGTAACCGCTAGATGCAGTAAAAAAAATACTCTTCCTTCACTAACTCTCCTGAAGCTCTAGAGCTACGTACGTACTGCATATGACAACTCATGCGCCAACACACCAACCACGTTACCGAACACTGTTACGGGCACATACATATCAACAGTACAACAAGGCACAAGCAACTGCAACACAACACACCGCGACTCTCTACTCTGACCACCCAACCGACCCGATTCGTATATATGCCCTACCCGGTTCTGACAAGGATTAGGCAGGTGACTGCCGCTGTTTAGTTGATGAATACAAAAAGTATCTGCAAGTATTATTAGTATACAGTTGTTCTGAGTACTTAGATTGGCCGGCTAGACACTTCTCTTAATCTAACGCTTTGAAAGGCACCATGATATGAAAGTAATCGGCTAAAGTAACACCACATGGCATGCTCCCGATCAGTTTCGGTTTCAGATTCACGCAGTGATAAGCTTACTAATGCCATGTTGCCCCATGCTCGTTCCGCGCGTGTAATAGCAGCAAAGGTTACAATAATATGTGCATTCCTAGTCAGTAATCGGCTAGAGGTAACATAATTCTTAGTCTTGTGTTGTTATATACCCCACAAAGCCCAGCGTATCATATTTGCTACGTGGAGTTTGATAACTCAAAAAGTGACAATAAATTGCGTGAAGCTGAGACCATAGCGTTATTATTGTAATAACTCTATGGCTAAGACCAAAGCCTGCAGTATCGGTTTTCATACGCTGACAGAGTTTTCCGATTTGGGTAGTTCAGCAAGGCCCCGCCAGGCTGCCGCTGGCAGCTAGAGCAAGATGGCCGCACGCAGCAGCTCGCTTGAAGGCATACCGTCGGCGTCATTTTACTCGAAAAACAGTAAACCGTCCTAAATTCGGCACTTTCTTTTTTTTTTTTTTTTTTTTTTTGCTCAGAAAGTGTTGCGCAACCACATTATTCCGTTCGCTGTTGTTTTTGAGTCCCGTCCGCTTAGTAACGTTGCTTCAAATTTCTGCGCGGCCTATGCTATCCTGCGTCGCCAATCGCCGCCGCAGCTGAGGCAATAGGTAGTTTGCACATGACGTCAATCCGCCATATTGTTGTTAGTTTGTTTTTTCAAACAAATTTACTACATTGAAGGATTACATTGTAACCGGTTGAGATGATGTCAGCGGTGCCCTACGCATTTGAGGGGACATGTAAATCCTTGGAATGCTCGAGTTTGGCACACGCCAGACAGCTCACAACAACAAAATGGTGGACGAAATTACGTCAGTGAAAACACCCTATTCAGGGACATTGGCACCCCGGAACTTCTCGGAGCTGTGGGGTGGAACTGCCTGTCTGTCCGTAGGCAGGTGGCTTCGCTCCGCCTCCTAGCCTGCACGCTGGGTGGCCCTCCTACGCCTCTCCTAGGGTATGTGAGGAAGAATCGCGCCGATAAACTACAACCCCTCCTTGGACGGACGGAGCGTCATAGAAGCACGCTCCTCCCGAGAACCATCGAGCTCTGGCGCTCCCTCCCGAATGACGTCACACAAGGGACATTTGAAAGCAAAGCGGACATAAAGGAACTGTGTAAATGTGCAACCATCCATCTGAAAGAACTGTGATCTGACACTCAATCCGACCCAAATCCCAGTGTTCAAAGATTTATATATATATATTTTTTTCTTTTTTTTTTAATGTATATATGTCTGTGTAGCGGGTACAGTGGGCCTCTATGGCATGGGCAATAGCCTTTTCACTGTCGCCCGGGTTTTTAGAAACCGAATAAAGCATTATTATTTTCGATACAGTGGGTCGTAATTGATGGCAAAATTTTTGTACCAATTCTGATACGTTTTCTTGGTAAAGCTTTGAATGGTACACGTTTTAACCGTTTTTTTTTATTGATTTGTTCCTTCTAATTTTAGGTTCCTAAGTTAGGAACATAATGAACAACATCGTCGCTGGCGAAGATGTCAGCGATTTTAGTGATCTGTCGGAAAGTGACGAAAATTAGTCCCCCCGCCGTGGCTGAGCCCTCTGAGACAAGTGATGATGAAGAAACCGTAGAAAATTCCTTCGGATCATCTGTAGCTTCGTCTTCTCGTCCATACAACAAATGGCGAAAGGAATTGCTCCAAAACAGTCATGCTGAATTTTCCAAAGTATTCTTTGAGCAGGATGCCATAGATTCACCATTGTTCCTTTTCCGCCAGTTTCTAAGGACTGATGTGCTCACTATGCGAGTGGAGCAAACAAATGTGTACAGTACGCAGAAATACGGCAGCTCCGTGACACAACTCTGCAAGAGCTGGAGCAGTATATTAGAATATACCTGAAAATGGGGCTTACAAAATGCCGAACGTCATATGCTACTGCGAGAATGGGATAAGGTATTCTCCTATCCCTGACAAGAGGTCGAGAAATCGTTTCTTGAAGCTGATTCAATGCATGCATGTTGTAAACAACATGGAAACCACCAAAGAAGCGAAGGAGGACAAGTTGTGGAAGATTCGTCCTTGGATTTTATTATTCCAGCACAACCTCTAGAGCATTGAACCAGAAGAGTTCAATGCGGTGGATGTGATAATGGTGTTATTTACAGGAAGGAGCTCGCTAAAACAGTACATCCCAAACAAACCGATGCCGTGGGGTTTCACGCTTTGGGGACGGGCAGGCACAACCGGTGTCCTTTACCAGTTCGAGGTATACCAAGGCCACTCCAAAGAAAACTACATTTTTGGACTTGGGGTGATACTGTCCTGAGCATCTGCTCTGAAATACGTTCAAATGAAGACTTCAAGGTTGCAGCTGACAATTTTTTTAGCTCTTTGAACCTTGTTGAAGGGCTAACGAGAGGAATACAGTACGTTGGAACTCTGAGGCAAAATCAGCTGAGAGACTGCAAACTCCAGGATGAGAAGACTCTGAGAAAAGTTGGGCAAGGCTCACATGACTACAGAGTTGACAATGACAAAGGAATTGTGGTAGTTCGCTGGTTTGACAGGAAAGCTGTCACCCTAGTGTCAAACTTCGTCTCTGTTGAGTCAATTCAGCAAGTCAAACGGTATGACCGGAAGACCAAACTCCACATTGACATCACACGCCCGGCAATTGTTGGTATGTACAACAGCTTTGGGGGGGGGGGGGGGGATCGACCAGCATAATTATCAGGTGTCGCTGTACAAATACACTATTCGATTGAGGCTCTGGTACACGTACCTCATATATCATGCTACCTTCATCTGTGTCGTGAATGCCTGGAATATTCACAGGCGCCAAAGCCATCAGCTGAAGGAGCGGCCACTCAAGCTGAGAACCTTCATTGCCAGTTTATCAGAAAGCCCAATCTCTACTGGAAATGCGCCAAGAGGATGGCCGGTCAGTCTGCCTTCGCCTCTGATGAAGAAGAGGAAGTTCACGCCAAGTCATCCCCAAGATGACGTTAGAAAAGACGGGGTTGGGCATCTTCCAACTATGGCGAGCAACCGACTTCGATGCAGGAACTGTGTGCCCAGCGTGAACACATTTAGCACGGTTGTGTGCGCGAAATGCATTGTAACTCCGAGTCTGAGCAAGCGACGCAACTGTTTCTTTGAATACCACAAGCCACGAGACTGCAGCTGGCAAGGACGTAGCAGAAAAGCCCAGTGTAGCATATTTGATATGTTCAATAATTTTTTACTGGTCTGAAATTTCATTGTTCTTTCTGTATGAATGTACTTACCTTAGCCATAAATAAAGGCACACAAGTTTCTACAATTTTAATTTGCCTAGAAATATGTTTGGGCTTAAATTTTTCAAGCACTTAAATTTGATTATAATGCAATTAAATGCAAATGTGCAAGCGAGCTGGACAAGAATGACGAATTTAATTGCATTTAATTGCATTATAATCATAACCTTAAAATTGCAAGCTTCACCCTTGTTGGTGTTAGACTGGTGGCGGCTGATAAAACCCGTTTGCTCTACTGATGTCTAACCCCTGGTTAGCTCAATTGGTAGAGCGCTCCACCAGTAATGGAGAGGTCCCGGGATCGATACCCGGACCAGGCGGATCTTTTCGGTCGCGCACCAGTCACCTAGCTGTGTTTGGAGATTTGTGTTTGTCCTTTGTCCCTCTTGTTCCCCTTCTCCAGGGATTATTTTCGTCACTTAAATTTAGTGCTTGAAAATAGGTGACAATTGTAGCGGGCAAACGCTGGCGGCACACTTTCCCGTGTTGATCGTGTGACCGATGAGTCGCTCCACTCGCTCCACTTTAGAATCCCCTAAATTATACTCGTGTGAAAAAAAAAAAGGATTGGGGTACCTGTAAAAGAAACAAAAACAACTAGCATAGCCAAGGTTTCTTCCTTTTTTTTTTGTGCTGCTTTTGGGGAACATGTACACCGATATCAAATTATTTTAAATCTTTCAGTTTTCTGTTGACAACAAAAGGTTGGCACTTTTCAAGTATGGGGACACTTGATATAAACAGTGTATTAAGCTCAAATTATTAGGACATTACAACCAAAACTATACTGTGTATATATATATATATATATAAAGTGGCTATGATGAAGACAAAGTGCTCAGGTGGCAATTGTTTGTATTCTTTTATTTTCCAAACCTGATTATACAATTTTATATTGAAAATATTTTCCTCTAAAAAATAAATAAAACTCATAAAACAACCTTGTAGGTACTTTTGACACATTGTGGAAATGGAAATCTGAAAAGGAGTCCTTTTCCAGCACCGGACTATCAAACTATAATAGTTATAGTAATGATACTTTCAAAAGCCAGAAACAACCCTTTGAATATGAAACAAACCAGAAAACTTACATGGAAACAGGGAACGTTTAACCAAAAAACAATGTTATGTATGCATTACAAACATATTAAGTCATCAAAATATGCAACATCACAGTCACTTCACCATTTTAAAAAAAGAATACCTGAAAATATGTATAACACAAAAAGGGATATGGTTTACACCAAGCAAGATACTGCACCATAAAACCAAAGTTTCAACAATAAAAGAAAGTATGAGTGGGTACCCAAAAATAACCGGAATGAATTTCAGGAGGCCGGGCATTCGTAGTACCAGCATCCACCTCTTGCAGCACCCTTCCCAAGTTAGTTTGCCGACCGGCGGCGTCTGCTAAGGATCTAGCGGCATGTTGTGAATTTCCCCAAGCGCTTCAAAATCATTCCTTGTTTTTTGCAATGTCTGACTTGAAGGACCTTCCACATCCATAAAATGATTTCCTTTCAAGACTTTTCATACGGGTGAACAGAAAAAAGTCACACGGGGCGAGGTCCTGAGAATATGGGAGGTTGAGAAGCGGTGTCATGCCAGGACAGTGTCTGCTGAGGCATTGTTGTGATGGAACTATCATTCCCTCTTTCCCTCCTATCGGGGCATTTCTGCTTTACTGAGTTTCGCAAGTGTCGCACAATTCTCCGGTAAAACACCTGGTTAACAGATTCACCAAGAGGAACAAACTCTGAGTGATCAATGCCCAAATATTTTTGTGTTCTTCTTCAGTTGAGGAGGTTAAAGGTCGCCCAGAACGAGGTTGCTCATCGATCAAAAAATCACCAGTCTTAAAGCGAGAAAACCACTTGCAATTTCTTATTAGCATCTTCCTTGTAAGCTCTCTGAAGCATTACAAGAGTTTCTGGCACAGTTTTACCTAAAGCAATAATTCACAGCCCCATGTTGTTCTTTCATATCAGACATTGAAAAAAAAAAAAAAAGATTTTGAAGTGCTTGGAAAAAATATTTGCAGCAGACAATGCCAGTCGGCAAACTCGCTCGGAAGAGGTGCTGCAAAGCGCTGCTAGCGGCGGAAGCTGGTACTACAAACAGCCCTCCTTTCAGAAATTCATTCCGGTTACTTTTGCATCCAAACTGGAACGAATCACTGCACCAAAAGCTTTCGATATATGCCATGTTTAAAAAAAAAGATGGCAACCAGTCAAAGAGGCTCAATAGACCTCATGAAAAATTGTTTGGTGATCTGACAACACTGAGAGCGTCGCCATTTTAATGTTGGCAAGCGTCGTCGGTACCAAAGCACGGTGGAGGCATCAGAGAGAGCCGTACGGGCAGTGTACGGTAGCGCAGCAGCTGTTTTCCGCCTTCTGACTATGAAATGTGGACAAACAATTTAAGCAAACAACCACAACTGTCTGATGAAGCTCTAGGAGGCCTGTGCACGCTGGCGACAACCTCGTCGAAGCAGCGGAGCAAGTCCTTCGCCTTTACTGTACAAGCTTACACACTGCGGGTTGTCGCCAGCGTGTGCACAGGCCTCCGAAAGTTTCATCAGACAGTTGCGGTAGGTTGTTTAAACTGTTCGTCCCCGTTCCATGGCCAGAAGGCGGAAAACACAGCTGCCGCACCATCACACACTGCCCTCCACTGTGCTTCAGTACCGACAACGCTTGCTAACATTAAAACAGTGACGCTCTCAGTGTTGTCAGACTACCAAGCAATTTAGCATAAAGTTAATTGAGATGAGGCAATTTTCTCTGTAACATCAAGCAACATCAGCCACAGTATGTGCCCAAATATTGGCAGACTTCGATAATTGGTGCTGCAGCTACCATACTCCATTCACCTCTAAGCTGAGACTGTGGTGGAAGCTACGTCCTCGTTAGATTAGTCATACGCCTCTCTTTTGCCACATCATCACGCTCCCGGCCATACCCACGCGCAAAGAGTTGGGTCAGGTGATAAAAGCAGTGATGTGATTGGTCATAGCCATTTTGGAGCAGCTGTTTGAGCAGCCAAAAGTTCATTTTGGAGAAGCAAAAAGAGCTCTTGGAGCACAACCGCACACTTCATTTTCATTTATATCACTGCAAATGTGAGGAGAGATGGCAAATATTAGGAGAACAAACACCAGCTGTTTAGTTGCTTGTGGAAGCACCAGACACGGCAACAAGACAACGACTGATGAAGAACAGCGCAAACGGCTGTGGACGATGATTTTAGGTACGAAATCCCACTAAAAAAATGTTAAAATACAATCATTTTGAGCACCTAGATTTATGTGTCCTTCAAGTTCTAAGGGTGGTTGCAACAAAACTGCAACTCTTAATTCAGAAAAAAAGAACCCATAAAAAATAAACCTACAAGAGTCCATATATACCTTCTTGCACCCCGTCTCGCTCTGGAGGAGTACCTTTCCCCTTAATATGCAGGTGTGCTGCGGCGAAGCAAGACACGCAACATAGCGACGCCTAATTTGCAATTGTTGCTTCACTGCATTACACCACGCGGTGAGAAGCGCACTCAACAAAGCTAACTAACCCACCAGAACAGACCACGAACACGAGACTTGTTGTGAAACTTCTAAGCACTGTCAGTGCTTGGTGCGAAATCAAATCGAATAGTATGTTATTTGAGACGATTATCGAAAGTCCTGAAAACCCGCACGAGCCTACGCTAACGATTCGCCCCGGCAGCGAGGCCTGCAGCTGTTATATTTTCAGTATTACTTAATTGAACTTAAGTTCTGGTGCAATGTTGGTGCAAATTCCTCACATTTTGATCAAATGTAGCAAGTGTAGCAGAATAAGCACTTAGGCACAGTTTGGCACAATTGGCGCAGCAATCACATCACTGGGTGATAAGAGGGAGGCGGCTGATTGGTCCGGCAGGGTGAACATAGTATAACTGGTGCACACTTTTGAAAAGGGTCTATTCAAGGGTAGCTGACAAGCTGTTGTTGGCTGCAATACAAATAGCAGAAGCGCATACTGCAATGTTCACTTGTCTCCTATGATTTTGATATAGCCTTTGTTCTTCTCATGGGCAACACTGGATCCCACCGCTGCCGGCATGTCGTGGTCGAGACAGGTTAACGACGACAACTGATTCATTGCATACAATACGTGGTCCTGTGGGTTGTCGGGCTGGTGGCATCTATTACATGGTGGGCCTTATCTGCTAACCCTCTTTCGCATCTTTTTGCTGGTGCTTGCCACATGAGGTGCTGTGGTCGGCGGTGGGCACTGGTGTTTCCCACTACAGTTCTAAATCACTATAAAAAAACAAAACAAAAAAACAGGGTGACAAACCTGTAACAATGTAGCAAACAGATTTGTTTTAGGCTGGCTTCACACGAAAAATCTTTTTCAACATTTTGACATTGCAAGGCGAACAGAATTCTGGAAGTTTCACAATCTAAACCAACAAGCACGCCCCCCCAAAGGATTGAGGATCCATTCCACCGCCTGGCCATGGTCTGACGAGCAGCTGAAATCTCGTTACATCTTGAAGTAGCAATAGCTGCAATTCCAGTCTCCTGAGTTCACGAGCAGCAACCGCTGAAATAGCAACATGCTATTTCTGGTATGATCACTATCCAAAAATACAATTAGTTCATGCTGCATAGACCCAAACTTTCGGAGTGATCACTTGAAACTATGCCTATGTCTTTTGCTGATGCACCTAGAACCATAAATTACAAAACTAGAAAAAATTAAAGCAATCAAATTTTGTTGTCAATTAACCTTCTGATCCTGCAGTGATAATGAAATTAAACTACAAGCATATACAGGTTCATTAAAAAAAATATGTTTAATATCTATCTTGAGTGAATTGTTATATTTTTATTGTGAATGTCCCATTCTTGCAAGCACATCTAATGCAGTCGTTGAAATGTGACAGAGACATCTTGGGACATTTGGGATACGAGTCACCTTATCACGGCCATTGCTAGCCTGGCTGTAAGCATGCCAGTTGACAGTGTCACCAAATGCTTCACCAGGAAAAATACATTTGTCTCCATTCATTTACGCCGGCGCACCCACACTGCCAAATGTTGCTCTCCTAACGGTGTAGACACCACGCATCTGAGAGTATGCATGAGGATCACACCGTCCACACTGTACAGCAGTCATGCCGCACCAAGGGAGAGGGCTGCCATGGGCCCGCCGAGATACCGGGTTTGCCGAGACAGCAGAGGCAGCTGTCTCGACTAGTGCTCCAGGTGTCCACAACCATAGACGGGAACAGTCGTCTATTGTTGCCATCAACTGTCCCAATAGGCAGATCTCACTAAGCAATCCACGCATGCGTGATGCCGCTATAACTTTAGTTCACAGGAGGCAGTGCACGAGACAGCTTGTGTCGTCTCGTCACGTGCAAAGCTCCAGCAGATTCTCCCACATGCAGATTAAGTTTCTTTGATGCATTGTGGCAGCGGCGGCTTAATGAAACTGGCTGGTGAGATTGGTCTATTCAAAGGCAAAAACCCTGAGGCTGCTGCACATCCAGTCGTTCCAACCATGCAAAGCCTCTTTGTGTCCAGGCCATTGGGTTCTCATGGGGTGAGATATTTTCATAGTAAAGTATCTGGTGTCGTCATGTCACACCCTGGTGGTTTTCAACACCCATGGGCTATATAATTCCTCTTCACTTTCAAAGAATTCTGTTACATCAGAAAGATGAGAGGTTGAAAACAGGGATGGAGAAGAACGTCAGAGGAAAGGAGTGGTGAAGCAAAGCGACTGACCGAATCGTCCTAGGCGAGCCAACGCAGGACACCTGTTTGTGCTGGGCGTGGGCTGGGGTGGTGTGTTGCCTAACCTGGGTGGCCTTTGAAGGAAACCTAGCCCGGGCTTGGCTCAACTGCCAAGACCCCAGTTTCATCAGACACGGGGACACCTAGCACAGCCAGGCTTGCAGGGGGTCTGAACCCATGCTGGGCTCGGGGCTCATGGTGATTGGTGACACCAATCACCGAACACCCACAAGCGCACAAGTCTCCTGTGGCAACGCAACCCTGTAAAAAGGCATTCAGTACATGAAGTAGATACTGATCAAGCCAAGCGAGAGATACACTTCAGCTGAAAAAAAAATTAAGGCTCAGCTCAGACATATGATAGATGCCCAAGTGCAGTTGTCTGTCAAAACCAATGTATTTTACATGCTTTAAGTGAACTAATAGTTATCATAGATAAACTCAAAGCTACAAAGCAAAATGTACCCAAAATACTGAAAGCTGAGCTAAAGTATGCACAGCTTTCTTAACCAAAATACCTAAGAATGCTTTTATTTCACTTGTCTTTCTAATTAAGTGACATCTCTTTTTCAGCTACAAATGGAATGTGCTCATGTGAAACCTATAACTCCGTGCTAAATCTGGGTCATTCCTCCTCTGCAGTGTGCTGGCTTGCTCAAAATAAAATCAGGTGGCCTTATCTTGGTCTCAACAAAAAAAAATTGTCGAGGCTAGTGCTGCCTTAGCAAAGCTTTTTCTTGAAGCTTCCTTAGATAGACCGACTGAGTTACTTTCGAACAAACCAGCCAATAAATAGATTATGGACAGACAGAATCAAGATTACACATTCCACTGAAATGAGTAGCCAAGTGAAATCACCAATTAGCTGAATGCTCAGGCGGTTGTAACCTGCCAACTCAGTAGCCTTCAACAAAAACTCTTTTCATTGCATCAGTAGGCAAAGTAGATGTGAAACACGTGCACAACAAAGACAGGCATTGTATGATGGTTCCCACATGAATCGTAGCTGGCGTCCTATGACACTGTGACATGGCACGTCCCGATGTCGCATTGTGGGGAGCTGGCCGACGCAAGCAGAAATTGCAACCTCACATTTTGGTAATTTCACTGCAGTGTCAGGTGTATGCAGTTTGAATGTTTTTGTGTTCTGCGAAGCTACTGCAAGCACCATGAGTGACAAGGAAGGTGTTGTGATATCACCATCTCAACTACAAACAAACAAAGCATTGCAACAACGACAATGATGCCGAGAAGCGGTGCTAAAATGCTGAAAGGTAGTGCATGCTTTGGTTTTGCTGCATAATCGGTTTTGTTTTAAAGTTTAGAAGGTGAAGAGGAATTGCAACAGTCAGGGTCCTCTGGGGTAACAACCGCTACGAAGTCACATAAGCACTGTGGAAGGTGTTAGCTGTGCCAGGGCTCACGTTTCATAATGACGCACTGTGCCTGTTGTCAGGCGCCCGTCACTATATACCTCAAGCAGTGCGAGAAAGATGTGCGTAGGTAAACAGTAACAGCCAGTCAAGCAGCACCAAAACAGGACCTGGAAGGGTACATGGGCTCATCCAGATTTGACACCAGAGAAGCCTGAGCCAAGCTGGGCTTTGAGTGGAACCTCAGCAGAATCCACGAAAGAGGACCAGACAAGCCTTCCTTCATGTACGTCACAAAAAGGTGCCTACCACACACTATTAAATATATAGGAGGTCGAATTTGGGACGCAGTTTTCCCTCAAAATAAGCTTTAGTCACTTTCCATGATCCCGAGTGTTGCTTGGGGTCTCGTGAAATGACAGCCCCGGCAAGTTCTTGCCAACAGGTACCACGACAAATGCCAAAAACAGCACCAAGAATACAAGAATGCACGAGAGGCTTATTTGCATTCACATTTTCTGCCTTGTATAGGAAGGCGACACACCCTTGTAGTGGTAGCTGGCAACTGGCAATTGAGCAGGCATTATCAGTATACAGGAGGCTATGCTCCATGACGCCTATCCCTATCCTGGGGCCCTATGTTGCGCTTTTTGGACTCCCACGGTGACTAGGGAGAGGGAAGTGACGTCAAACACGCAGCAAACGCAGATTGGATGTTGATTGGTGAGAGTTGCTGATGACGAATTTCCGCAGAAGAAAACAAAGAAAAAGTGAGCTTTGTTTTCTTCTGCGGAAATTCGTCATCAGCGACTTTTACCAATCCACACTTAATCTGTGCTTGCTGCGTTGTTGACGTCACTTCCTTGTTCCTAGCCGCCGTGGGAGTCCACAAAGTGCGACATAGGGCCCCAGGCAGGTCAGTCATGAAGAGCTTGGCACAAACCATCTTCTGGAACCCCGGTGTTGACAAAGACATTTAAGACCATGTAAGAAGGTGCGAAACATGTGCCCAGTCCTGTTAAATGCCCCTGGTGCAGGTTAGGGTCAGCTGATTGGATACCAAGCAACGATGAACATGGCTTATATTATGTTGTACAGCTGGAGAGTTACGTGATACTGATCGACACAAAGCAGATAGAAGCATCGGCCGAGACCACAGTGGAAGCCCAGTGCGACATCTTTGATCGATTTGGACAGCCAAGGACACTTGTGTTTGACGACAACAAACCCAGATTAATAGTACTGTTTTCAAGCAGTTTTTACAACAGTCATGTACATCACCCCACCACCCCTTTGTATAACCCGCAGTTCATCAGGTTATCCGAGCATGCAATATGTGGAGACAAGGGGGAATTTATGAGGTTCAACCTCACAGTTTTTGGCACCAGGCTTGCAAGCACTTCCCCGCTGTTGTTGAAGTTCCACTGCTGCAGAACCTCAGCAAAAGATAGGAAGTATTCTTCTTAACTGTTATTTGGCTACCACATCAGATCCTTGATTGATTTTTGTCTATATGCATTTGGACTCGTCCCCGCACATGGGAGGCAACCATCCGTTTGGTGTGGGACAGACTGTGTGGGCGCGCAGTTTAGGCCTATGGTGGATTCCTGAAATTGTCTGCTCACTTGATGGTATACGAATGACAACAGTAGGCACCTCAAGAGGACAGCACCAACACCAAGCAGATCAGCTCTGGACACAGCTTCCCCACAAGTGGGCCAGCCTACCTGTAGTAGTTTTTTGACGGAGAGGCAACAATGTTGGAGGTTCGGTGGTTCAATCATCAGGCTGCTCCTTGGCAGCAGGAGACATCCAAAATGCGCTGGTAGAGCGGCCAGGTGATGGGGTACCCTGATGGGAGGCGAGTAGTGGCGGGGTTCACAGTCAGCGCGAACCCTGCCAACGACAAAGCAGAGGTGATTGACTTTTAGGTTTAGATTTCATTAATTATAGAGCAGAACATCAGAACTGAAGAATAAGAATGGCAAAGAGGTTCAAGCTCGGACTCGAAATTGCACTCGTAATAGTGCAAATAGTGTCTGTGACAATGTAACAAACTAGTAAAAGCCAATTATTAGATTCTCCTTTCCTTAATTTTTTTTTAAACAAAACCCCAAGAAAGACATTAAGGGGGTACAGAATCAAAACTTGGAATATTTCCAGAACACTTCGAAATAAGTGAAATATGATCCACGATATCTGTAAATGATAATGGCACGCTTGTATTTTTAGCAGATGGCTATATTTTTTGTTCCAACCGACAGATTCTGGCGAGCGCTTCAAAAACAGCCATCGAGTCGGCACGCAAATCTCGGGATATTTACCCGTAACGTCACGCTCGCAACGTCACGGGCCCATACGAGGCCAAGGGTATAGTAATTACGATCGCCGTCACTAGGTGGCGCCAGCTTTATCGTCAGCGCGTTACAATTCTGACAAGTCGGAATGCCCGAGGTACGGTGTACTAGACCTGATACGTGCGCCAAGCGTCGCTCGCTCCCGCACGCCTCCATCGGACACGCCACACCGTGGTGTAGCTCCTGATGGGCCCGTGACGTGAGACATTCCAACAAAGCTCAGACCTCAACTACCAGGTGGTATTAGGACATTTTTTTATTTGTTTTAAATTTGCTTTTCTTGCATTTATAGACGAAAGACTACTGTTTGTGAGCTGCTGTCATGAAGCAGACCATGTCTACACAAAGAAGTCGCAAAAATGTTGCTTCCGTACCTCATTAAAGCAGAAGGAAAAACTACTGCTCTCCCATTCTTAATATTTTTTTTAACAGTAGCTATAGGAAGATTACAATAATAAAAATACCAGAACACAACACTTATCTTCTAATACACACAAGTGATCAATGAGAAATGATATTGGGAAAACTTCATATCCGAGGAAAGTTTGTCATAATTGAGATAGTCGCAATCAGAGAAAAATGTTGACTTAATGGCAGCTGTTGTGGTCACAGGCATTTATGATAAAAACGTTTTCTTAGAAGAAAAATCGAAAGAGAAACAATTAATTTCACAGCACTGCGATTCACCGAAAGCGCCCGTCTAGAACGGAGGAGATGCTAGCTCGTCCGCGTACGGGCAGCCATCGATAAAGCTTCGTGTCGCATGCTGGTGCACGCTCGTTCTTCAGCATATGGTTTAGAGCGAAGAGACCAATGAAGACAGCGGCCGTATTGTAAACACCAACTTCTTGGGAGGCCGGAGCTGGGTGGCCATCCTGCGCACTGACTATATTCCATTCATCCCTAAGCTGAAACTGTGGTGAAAGCTACGTCTTCAATGGACCAGTTATACATCCCTCTTTTGCCACGTGATCACACTCCCGCTCATATCCATAGACCGAGGACTGGGTCAGGTGATGAAAGGGAGGCGGCTGATTAGTTCGGCGGGCAAGCAGTTCCCATTGCAGTCTCAGCTCAGAGCCGTGTTTAGAGAGTGTTTGGTCAGTGCTAGGCGCAAGCAGAGCCTGGGCATGCACCAGAAGCAGAAAGTGGGCTTGACATTCTCTCTTGACCAACCAGAAGCCTAAAAGAATCCCCAGCGGTAGTAGCGAGAAACTGTTTTAACCATAGGTATATGTTGGTGCATGGTTTTAATAAGCACGTAAATGTGAAATGTAGTGACCCTTCATGGTTTAAAATAGGGTGCACAGGATGTTACAATCATGATCATGCAGAAAGATGTAAGAAACAAATGTGACGCTCAACTCTGTTTTGCTCGGGGAGAGTGTGACCGCTCAGACGGTAGATTGCCGGCCTTCGGCGCACGGATTATGTCGATCATTCCGCCAGTCGCACTCTTTCACCATAATTTTGGATGACGTGATTGAAACATCACATGTACCACATTTTCAGTCACCGAGAGTTACTCCGACGCACTTATGAATTTTGTTTCTCGCAACCACCGCCAGGGTATTATTTCCGGCTTCTGATTGGCCACATTCGAATTTGTGAAGACGCCCTGGAACACGCCCAGCCTGCTTTCGGCCAATGGCACTTCCTCATTTGTCTCCTATACTTCCCAACGAATGGCCAAACTTTCTACATATATGGAACGGAGTATAGGGCAGCGTGTCTTAATGCAATGAAATTTCGTAAAGTCCAAAACCGGGTACAGCAGAGCGACCGGCCAAGGGGAAAAGATCAGACGGTTTGAAAGGCGTGTCTTGCAAGGCAGACTGGTAAACTGAACAATCACGGGCGTTGGAACACTGTGAAGAACATCAGGGGCTTATTTACTGTCCTAAAAGAACTGAAGGAACACAAGTGTTGGAACACTGCAAAGAACCTCGGAAGCTTATATATTGCCTTTAAAAAAAAAAAAAATGAAAAAACTGAACGAGCACGAGCGCAAGAACGTTGTGAAAAACCGCGGGGGCTTTTTGTGTCCAGAAAAGAGTTAAACAGTCGAAAAAACGGGACGGGCCGACAGGCTCGGCCAACGCACCAAAATATAGCGGTAGCTGACGCGCCGAAATATAGTGGTAGCTGACGCACCAAAATGTAGTGATCCTCTGGTGGAGAGGCGACGATGATGGAGGTTCGACGATCCGGCTGTTACTTGGCAGCAGGAGACATCCAGGAAGGGCCGGTAGAGCGGCAGCGCTATGGGGTGTCCTGATGGGTGACGAGGCAGAGGCGATTGACCTTTAGATTTAGGTTTAAGAAATCATAGAGCAGAACATCAAACCAGAAGAACGCAAACGGTGAAAGAGGCGAAAGTTCGGGCTCGCGCTGGCGCTTGTAAAAGCACAAATAGCGCTCGTGACGACACAACAATCTAGTAAAAGCCAATTACTACGCTGCCACTGAATCTCAATCTGCTACTGAGTTGGAAAGTTCGCGCACTACGTACGTAGAGCCAGGAGATACAACCACGACGGGTGCAGCTCAGACATTCAACCAGTCCGAGATTGATGAAAACAGTACGGGCGACACAGACACATACCTCTGAGCATGTTTACCCTGCCGATCCTCGGTCCCAGTGTTCAATGGTTCAACACGATCAGATATACAACTAATCATTTTTTTAAAATATTCTTTGCAATAAAATAGGTCAGAAAGATATCCTCACCTCAGTTCAGCAAACACCCACGCCGCTTGTTGTTGTTATGGTGCCACAGCTACACGCTACACCCCACCACGGTCCACGGCTGTCGAGACCAGTGTTGCTGCGCGCGCTGACAAAATGTTTATTCCACCAATTTACGCGAATTGCACAACATATGTGATCTTGGCGGATCTTAAAAGATCACGAAAGCTAAGGAAGCATATCATTTATAGTCTTCCAGTAGTTATCCAAGTTACTAATATTATTTACGACTGCCTGCACGTGAATATCGGATTCGAAAGTGAATACCACCCTGTCGTCACCTGCAGAAAGGCGGTCATTCCACAGCGGTTTGGGGTCGTAACTCGCCTTTTGGGGTAGTCAAAGCCTCCAAAGCGCCATTTGACCACCCAGGGTAGTCATTTTTTCTTAGAGTGTAGAGGGGAGCCAAGAGGCTTCTATGCAAACAGGGCTTGTGCCCGCGCCCTTTTGGGCAAGCACATAGAAGACAAAGATGTTGAGACAAGTTAAAGGGGTACGGAAACCAAATTCTGGAGCTCATTTCTTTGTTTCAACACGACGCAGGTAGCAGCACAACCACAGAAACATAAATATTGCGCTAGAAAACGCAAGAAAACATATTTTAAAGTGAATTAAACGATAATCAAAAACCACCTGGTAGTTGGTTATGAAGCTTCAATGGAATGTCGTGACGACAACATGCCTCTGAAAGCAGCGCCACAGCGGTATGTCCGCTCACTGGTATAGATTGCCTAGGCCTGAACGCAATACCGAGGCGTCTTGGTGGAAAGAGCCAAAACGAAGTGAGCCACCTTGGTTTCAGCTCTCGCGCGACGTGCAAACGCGTGCTTCGGTTGTTCTCAGGTTTGGTGCGCGTGTCTTTGTCGTGAAGTTTAAAGGGGTATGGAAACGAAATCTTAGCGCCGATTCTTCTGCGTAAATATGGGCTAGGGACAGGTAGCACCTCGGAAATATCAATATCACGCTGTAAAACACAAGAGAACTAATTTTAAATCTAATGAAACGATTTCAAAGTCACATCTGGTGGATGGTGTGAAAGTTCTCGTGACATCACTTGTGGCATAGGAGCAGCGCCGTTCTCCGGAAATACGGCGTGCCGGCAGAATTAGCCTAGGCCTGAACGCGTTTGCAAAGCCTTAGCGGAGAAAGCCAAAGCGTAGTTGGCCACAGTGAGCTCGTTCTTGTTGAGGCTCTTTGCACGACACGACGCGAGCACGCTTCTGGTTCTGAAGGTTTCCAGCTGAACGTAGAGGGAAAAAACCAAGGAGTGGATAAAAAGAGAGACACGCTGCTGGACTATCAACCACTTACCGAAATTCTTCTTTTTCATCTAGCCTCATGAATTATACTATTTACTAAAATTCTTCTTTTTCATCTACCCTCATAAATTATACTATTGTATTCCCAGGCGTAACTTCTTCTTCTTCGGTATAATATTCGGTGGCTAGCGTTCACATGTTCCTGACAAGGTTTCTCACTTGAGGTGCTCCCAGGAGATACAGTTTTTCTTTCTGAAATAGCGGAAACACAAAAACCAGCTTACAAGGGAAATCCTGGAGTCTCTGGCTATTGAGGCGCACGGGTACACTCTAGCACGGGGATGACTGCGCGAGTGCCGCCTCCATTACGCCATTTCCGAAAGAAAAACTGTGTCTTCTGGGAGCGCCCCAAGTGAGAAACCTTAGTGAAAAGACGGTGAGAGTGCAGGCGAGCTGGTGGTAGCTAATCATGTCGGTGTAATACGACATGATTGAGAAACCTTGTCAGGAACATGTGAACGCTATAGCCACCAAATATCATACCAAAGAGTTAGTTACCCCTGGAAACTCAATAGTATAATTCATGAGGGTAGATAAAAAAGAATTCCAGTAAATAGTATAATTCATGAGGATAGTTCACTCTCCCCCTCGCCATTGCTGGGTGCTAACGGTTATTTCTACTTACAGGTTCCCTCGAGCTACTACTTTTGCGGTGTGAAACTAACACGGTGAACCGAACGCTCGTGGCACATAACATACGGGTATGGTCGCGAAGGACGTTATGGACAATTTAGATCGTACAGTCCTCGGATATTACTACTAAGCGAGATCGTCACACGTTGACGCCATCAAGCGGCAACGCTCGCAACTACGGTACCCTTGGCAGTGCAGGAACTGTTGACGTCACCGGCGCGATACGCATTGCGCTTCTCGCTGGCCGACTTTGAAGCGAAAGGAAGAGAGCTCGCGCTCACGTCACTTCGTTTCCGTACCCCTTTAAGAGCCCCGTGTATTATAGACAATTGCAAGCATGGCGCCACAAGTGGTGCCCCATGCGTGCAAGCGCGTGCAACGCGCGGGTGAACGTAGCTTTGGCAAGCTCGTAATCGCACGGGCGTGCCTGCCCGAGCAGAGACATGGCGGCGGCCAGTCGCCCAGCTTGCAATCGTCTATAGCGAAAGCTAGAGCTCGAGTTCATAGCATTGCAAGAGGATCTGGCTGCACGAGAGCTCATGCAGCGGGATTACGCTGTTTCGCTTTTCCAGACTTCACTCTGCTGTGACAATCGCTCGCTCACTCGCTCAAAATGTGTGTTAAAAAAAGAAAGGTTTTTAGGCCGCGGTGGAAGAAACACATTTTGCCTCCACCGTGCTCCACGCCAGACTCGTCAAACCAAACAGGTCTCCAAACAGAAAAGAGCGAAAACAGGGCGCGCCATCTATCGGTTTTCTTTCCAACGAATTCCCGCGTCGACGAAGGAGCCACGCGTGCACTGATCGCTCTAATCCCCACCCCCATTATCGGCCCTTACGCTTCCCTTAGCCTTGCCACCGTGCCCGGCCTTCCCCCCTCTTTCGGCCTCGACACCCCTCCCGGCCCTTTCGCAGTGGTCGGCCTAGCCCCCGCACTCGGCAGTTCCGGCTCGCTCGGCCCTAATCCACGCTCGGCCCTTCCGCGAGACTCGGCCCAGGGGGGATGCTGCCGAAAAGAAGACCGATAGATGGCGCGCCCTGTTTTCGCTCCTTTCTGTTTGGGGACCTGTTTGATCGGACAAGTTTAGTTTGGAAACCTGTTTTTTTTTTTTTTTTTTTTCTTTCTTTAACGCACAGTTTATTAGCAAAACTTTCATAAGGAAAAATATGAGGGAAACCAACCCGTCCTTGGTTTCGAAACCCAGGACGGGTTGGTTTCCTTTATTTTTTTAATTGAAAATCCACTCGCAAGGTAGGCCAAAGTAGCAGCCCTCTTATCCGCTAGGCCATGGACGCATGAGGTATTTTGCGTCAACTTTTTAGGAATATAAATAGAAAAAACAAAAATGCACATCTCGTTTTTTTTTATTTATTTATTTTTTTTTTTCATTTCTCTCTATCACGAATTTTAGCCATCTCAAATATACTTGCCGCAGCTAAAGGACAGCAAGGTGTTTACTTTCAGTCATGATTAAAGCTGTTGAGTCCCGCTACAACACCGGAATCAAAATTTTGTAATCGGTGCGAGAACAGTAGCCGTGGCTCCAGCCGGCCCGTTACGCGCCCAGGCATAACTACTCCATGGCCGACCGCACCGCTGAAGTATCGTATCGAAGGTGCAAAAACGGTCTGCTAAAACTGAGGGATCACGGATCGCAAAGCATGCTTGGAAGTCACTGCACGCTAGAGTTACACCTCTATATAATGACTGTAGAAGTCACCTGCGTCGCAGACGGAATCTGCGCGAGGAAGACCGATGATTCAGTTCAGCGAGAACGCGCTTGAGAGCAGACAACAAAACACATATCACCTCTAAAAAAAAAAAAAAGCATGGTGCGTTATCTTTTACACGATTACTGCGCCCAAACTTCCAAGCAGCACACCATTGTTTGACCAAATAGGCCCTCAAATGGCAAACATTGGCTCCAATGTTGGCCTAATGTTGATTTTCTCGAAACCGCTACCCGATCCAACGTTGGACCATTAACTAATGCCAATGTAGGACCACGATTCAACCAATATTTAGGCTAATATTGGACCATCATTTATGCCATGGTTCGACCGCCTTTTAACCAAAATTTAAGCCCAACGTTGGGCCACAATTTCACCAACACCTAAGCCATCATTGGACCACTACTGATTGTGAATCCTACAACCAATATTGGCATCAAACCTTAATCACTGGCTTATCCAATATTAGCTCCCAACCTTATGCCCTGGCTATTTAAATTTTGGCATCCGATTTCAAGCGCGGGTTGTACTATTTTCGGCAGCCATTTTAGCGGACATACAGCTTTCTTTTCAGATGTATTTATAGTGGTCAGTTGAACACTACATATACATCTGAAAAGAAAGCTTCAGTAAACAAGCCACATTCACTGTGGAATTTTTTTTTATCGCATCCAGGTAAATATAGAAGCATGCAATTCAAAGTGTACCGTCAATACATTTTATTAAGTATTACGATTAAAGAAAAATTAAAGCAAATGAGTGCCAGGATTCACCCCTGCAAGCTGTGAACCGGGCAAGAACGTGATGGGATCCCACGGAGAGTTCTGAGCTCACAGTTCTGAGAGAAACATAATCGGGGGCCTCGATTCAGGTGCCAGTTCCCACTAGGCCACCTCATACCACTGTAATTTTAAATATTCATTTACCTTCCATCTTCAGTCACTGTCAGTTCTCTCTTACCTTTGTCAATTATGAATATCCAAATAAAATATAACTTTATTAATCGTCGCCCTTTAATCAACTGTTCGATTAATCGATTCAGTTGCTCTCTAACATAAAATCTCAGAAAGGCCTACCGACTTTTTTAATGTTTACTTTTCTATAATGAAAACTTTCTTTTCCAGCGAATATTTTTCGTTATTTTGTATACAATAAACTTGAGTATTCTAGGAGATAGCAGTACTGCCTTATATGACAAATAGATGAGCAAGTAAGACACCTGGGCCGACTTGCTGGAATCAGCGTCCCAGCCGACAATGGGTGAAAAAAAGCACTGCAAAGGGTGGGACGCGCGAGCGTCTTGAGACGAGGTGTCAGTCGCGCTCAGCGTCTGCGCTGCTTTGGCAGTGCTTTCCCTAGTCTCAGCTGAGACGCTGTTTCCAGCAAGTCGGCATAGGCGTTAACTGTTGTTTTGTTCGCCCGACTTGTCCTAACTCAGAGCTCTAACGATCTAGTATTAAATACTGATAGTGATTAAAGAAATTAATAAAATAGTAGAAAGATATCAATCCATAAATTGCTTTGCCCTATTCTTGCAATATCATAGGGTTCCTCAACTTTTCATCTAACCTTAAGACCTGTTAATTACAATCTCACCATTTAAGATTACACCTATATCTCTACATTGATTTGGAAAAAAAAACTTTACATTTACGGAATTTGCGGCACAGAAATATGTAGTTACAAATGTGCTAATATTTCCTTCATAATATTTACCAGTTATAAATCAAATCACTGGCCTTTTTAATCTCACCAGTGTCAAATGTACAGTCGCCGGCCATATGAGCTCCCCCGGCCGAACGCCGACCGGAGCAGCGAAAATCCCGCATGCGGCGCGTCGAGCGTTGCCGCGTTCTAGGAGCCGGGCTATTGGGCCCAATAGCCCGGCTCCCAAAACGCGGCAACGCTCGACGCGCCGCGTGCGGGATTTTCGCTGATCCGGTCGGCGTTCGGCCGGGGGAGCTCATATGGCCGGCGACTATACTACGAAATTAACAGTTCAATAAATAGTCTGTTATAGGAGAGGAACAGTTGAACAGAACATAACGCTTGAATCAATCAAGAATTTCAAATAAATCACGCACGTAAGAAAAGCTTGACGAGTAAAGAAAATTACTGGCACTCCACTTCCAGCTAACAAACCGAATTTGGAAAAATAAGGGTTAACCGAACATTTGTGGAGGACAAAAACGTGTTTTCTCTGATTTCAGATAAAGCTTCACATAACTGCCAACCATGATTTTAAAAGGGCACTGACACATCAAAATCATATTTTTTTTTATTATCCGAAACGATTGAAAACGATGCCGGGACATTACCCTCAAAATTTGAGATTTGGGAATGCAGTATTCGTGAAGTAAAAAAACAATTTCCAAATGCCGAATTCGAAGTTCCCGCGCGATCGGCGCCGGTGCCTTGACGTCAAAAATTGAGGAGACCTGAGAGTTCACTTTCCTGTCACCACTCCCTGCTGTTGCCATGGCGACCCAAAGCGAGGAGGATAGGAGCGAGCGCCGGCTAGCGCCGGCGTTGCGGCGGGCCGGTTTTGAGCGGTGTCGCCTGTTTTCCGTTGGAGGATACAAATCCAGGAGACGGCACCACAACGAACTCCCGATTTTTGGTATTTCAAAAAGAAGGGCCGTAGTGCGTTCGCAATCGCGTTAAAAAACATGTTTTAAGATTGCCGTAATTAAATGTTATAGAGATGTCGCCTACAAAGCTTCTAAATTTCCTGATTTTTGACGTCACCGATCAAAAGAAGCGAGGAGGCGAGAGGCGGGAAAATCAAACGCCAAAAATAAAAAGGCGCGCGCGCGCGCGGGAAAATTTTTTTTCGCGATGCGTTTTTTTTTGCGTGTCTATGACTACAACTTGCATCGTTTTAGACAATAAAAATAAATACGACCTTTGGGGTGTCAGTGCCCCTTTAAGCCACAATACGGCCAATGGGGTGGTTAGCATTTGAGCCCGTTCTCGTTTCGACGTTCTCACTTGGCCCTTCTCAAAACAACCATTCTCAAAAAGATCTTCTCGCTTTGACCCGTCGTATTTGGCCCTTTCCCGTTTTGTCTTTCGCATTCCAACCCTCCTGATTAGGGCCCGTTCTCGTTTCGCCCTTCTCACCTAGCCCTTTTCAAAACAGCCATTCTCAAAAATATCTCGCTTTGACCCGTCGCACTTGACTCTTTCTATACCAAATCGTTTTTTTAGGGTAATATTAATACATTGATATACTTTGTGTGTGTGTGTGTGTGTGTGTGCCACACTGTAGGCATACTCTCTCTGCTAAGGATTTTAGCAGTGCGTCGAGGTCGTCCTAAAAGGCTACTAGCTGACAATAAAACAGACCAACTATTTATCGCAGCCAAATCATATTCCGAAATGTCACGTTGTTCGAGGTGTCTCGACTTGGGACAATGCCACCACTTCTATAATGCAGTGGTTCTCAAAAGGGGGTTTGCGAAGACATCCTAAAGGTCCGCGAAGCCCTGTCTCATCAGTCACGCACGGCAATATTAGTTGTCTTTCTTCACATTGAGAAGAAACGTTCCAAATTTCGGGAGAGTACTCTCGTGTGTATGTCAATGAGATAAGTCTACTTTACATCAGCAGTTAGTTATATCTATTTATTAAATCATTATCATGATAACTTATACCTTTCTATTCCCCGCTCCCCAAAAGGGTCCTCCATCATCTCCGCCCTTTTACAAGGCGTCTGCGAAACACCAATGGTTGAGAAGCACTGCTATTATGTATGCTATTTCTGTTCAAGCAAAGTTTCCGAATTAACTGTTCATCGCTTTTTTTTCTTGGTTGCTTAGATGAAGGCAAGCAGGCGTCAATGTACGATCCTCAGTGCGTACCTCTACACATAACATATATCTGATGGTATGTTGGGAACCCAACTAAGGTAAGGCTCATCAACAAGGCCGCGAAGGCGTAACAACGTTAGAAGCATGCCGAAGTAGTGTCATTCGGTCGTAGCGCGAACGGGCGAAAAGAGAATGGGGTCCAGTTGCGAAAACCACGATTCGGATCTTATGAGAAGGTTCAAACGAGAAGGACCAAATGAGAAGGGGTCGAAATGTGCACGGTTCAAATGCGAATGGGACGTTTTGAGATACCGTTACTCTGAAGCGTAGCTTATTTAGTGACACAAGTTTTGACAATCCGCATGTTCAAGATCACTCTTGGTATTAAGACGGAATGCGCTGCTGGTGATCGGAGCTCTAAAAACACCGTTTTTGCCGTTTCCAGTAGAGGTAGCGTGAATGGCGAAGATGCCGAGCCGCTTCGCACGATAAAATCAGTCCGCTAAGCAATAAAATGCACTAAAACAACTTAAAAACTGGCACCACGATGTCCTGATATGCGCACGTTGAGCTTGCAATTATTTTCTCTTGGAGGAAAGAGCTGTTTCTGCCCATTTTCAGTTCCCGGTTGCACAACACTGTTCACGATGGCGAACTTGGTCGAATTTTGCCGAAAGTTCCCCGAACCAGTCGAACAGTCCCCACCGTCCTCCAGTCGACCCCTACCTTATCGCGTGGCCTTGGTCAACGTGACCTCACTTTCTGTGTGTGTTTCGCGGGCTGGACTCCGTCACCCCTGAGCTGACAGGATAATGGAAGCCAAGGTGTTCGGTGAACCAATCGCACGTCTAACTTTAATCACGTGATCACGCTCCTTCCCGTAACCACGCGCAGAGAGCGGGGCAGGTGATGACTGATCCGGCGAGCGCGTAGGCATAACCATGTACTGTCAGCTTGAACGGATTCCTTGTCGATCAAGGACGCCGAGTCCCCTTCGCCCACAAAGGAGATTTGTGTGGGGAAAACGGGAGGGTAACTGTTCTCTCATCACGTCTCTCGCCCTTCCTGAGGGAAAGAGAGGGTGCGCCATGGAGTTAAGCCGAGCGACCTTGGTAAGCAATCCGTTCCGAGGCCGTTAGGCTTGCCCCTCCCCTGTGCTCTCCCCTTTCTCAAATACTTCCGTCTGTCTGTGCTCAAATTTGCTATCCGGGTGTCCCAATTTCCAAAACGAATGAGGTAAAGTTTGCTTATATATATATATATATATATATTTACCCCTGCCCGTTTCGATCTGGATGAGCATCGTACCGGCGTGCGGTCGTGTTTCACTACTGCGTGACGCACGTTAAAGACCCCACGCTAGCGGTTTGTACCGCACTGGCTAAATTTCTCATCTACAGCTGGGAGACTCGTCGCCCCTGTGAGGCAGACCAAGTTCTAGGCTGTATAAACACACACACAACCCAATTTTATATATATATAAAAGAAAATTTTAGAGCAAAAGGACAAAAAGCGACTGAGAGACACGAAGCTCGAAACTCAACTTGAAGCCTACTGCCAAAATTAAAGAGACAATAAAAATAAAATGGTTGCCAAGGAAAAAAAGGAAAAAGGGTCGATATAAATTTCAAGAAAATTGTCGGCCTTGTTGGCGTTCCCTCAGAGCACCATTGAAGCTAACTAGATTATGCTTAAAAATAAACAAAGACAAAAAAGCATGCGCGCAAAAAAAAAAAAAAAAAAAAATTCACACAAACATGTGGGATAACGACATATGGGCGATCGTATACGTATGTAGCATGATAGCCCCACGTGCAGAATCCCTGTGCAAGCTTCAACCAGCATTGTTCCAATGACGGCATGATTACGTTACACACGCTCGCGTGCCCACTTATTGTCGCTTAATTAGAAGCAAAGTGCTCCGCCGTCACGGTGAGGACCCGGCCACCTTATCTGGGGATTCGAGTCATTCGCTCCTGATGAAACTGGCCATTTTAAGGCGGGGCAAAAGGACGGTCTGTCAGTCGTGGTCATTTCACACGGAGCTTTTGTCATCGGGTGCTTCCGTGCACCACCCGATCGTACATAGGTCATCAACATTCTGTAAAGCGGTCTCCTTCATGGAACTTCGAAGTCCACTGTAATAAGTGTTCGTGTGATCTTTTGCTGGATAAAACACAGATTCCGGGGAAGTAGGAATCCAAAAAAGCGGCAGAAAGTGTAAATGAGCATGACGGTTGCATGAGTGCGTCGTCACTCGTTTCATCAAATAAGGAATTCAGGTTCTTTTGGGGTGAGGTATAATAAAGTGTGTATATAGGCAGACTTGTACGTAATCCGTTACAAGTAACGGAATTACTTGTAATCCCTTACATTTATCGGTAATTTAGTAACGGAATAATTACATATTTTCTAGAGTAATTTTAAAGTAATTCCCTTACATTTTTGACGTAACGGATTTCTTGTAATCCGTTACTTTTTTTTAAGGTCAACCCCCCCCTCCCCCCTCCCCAATTCTAAATATTTTTTTTTTTTCATTTTTGTAAAGTCGAGCGCAGTGACACTGTCACGCGAATCGACCAGCGCAAAGGGAGGCTTGACACTCTTCAGTTCCGCAAACCCCTTTCTTTGCAACACCAAGCCCCTGTATCTATCTTTTTTTTTTTTAGACCATAACATCAATGGAAAAAACCCCAAATAAACAATTCTACAAAAAAAAAAAAAAGGGGGGGGGGGGCAAGTCATTTCCGCTTTTTTTTATTTCCTTTTTTTGGTGTCATCCTCTCCCCGAAGACGGGGAGAGGACACCAAGTGATTGTGCGCCTCTTCGAGAAGCTCCAGGTGGTAAGTGCACTGAAAAGAATTAAAAATGTCCTTCTCGGTTATAGTGACTCCGTCTACCCTACCATTTTCATAATGTCACAACACGAGACAACGCTCCGTCTACCCTACCCTTTTTGTGAGTCAGCTTTTTGCGAGCACTTATAAAATGGTAATAATCTTCCTTTCTGCTTCTTCCTGTTTTGCCCCAGCAGGACGCATCTTATCTCAAGCAGATATTTTTTACAAATAAAACAATGGTGGCTGACGTAGACTTGATATTCTGGGCTTGAGGAGAAAGCGAAATTCGTTAGTGGGGCCATAGCGTGGCTTACTTAGTACTCTGCCCTTTGCTGGCCGTGGCATCAGCGGACGTCTATCTGGAGAACACCGGAGTAAACGGCAGTCAGTCCGTGCTCCGTGCGTTTTTGAACGGCACCAAGGAAGGTACACACGACAAACGTGCGTTTACATTTCCTTGTTTTAACCGACGTCCTAATTGTTGTTATGAGTATCCTTCTTTTAGAGCGCAGCTCTTAGGGGCCCGTTCCCGGCTTGAGCGGCGTCGCCGTCGCCGTCGCCGTCGGCGTAACCGCGCGGTGCATCATGGGAAATGTCCCATAATGCACCCCCCCGAGGTCACGTGACCCCCTCCTCGAGGTCACGTGACCCCCGCCGATGTCGAGTGACCCCCCGATGACGTCATCGTCACTGATGACGTCACCGGCATCCACATCGTCATCGTCATCATCACTGATGACGTCACCGGCATCGACATCATCACTGATGACGTCACCGGCATCCGCATCGTCATCGTCATCATCACTGATGAAGTCACCGGTATCCACATCGTCATCGTCATCATCACTGATGACGTCACCGGCATCCACAACGTCATCGTCATCATCACTGATGACGTCACCGGCATCCACATCGTCATCGTCATCATCACTGATGACGTCACCGGCATCCACATCGTCATCGTCATCATCACTGATGACGTCACCGGCATCCGCATCGTCATCGTCATCATCACTGATGACGTCACCGGTATCCACATCGTCATCATCACTGATGACGTCACCGGCATCCACATCGTCATCGTCATCATCACTGATGACGTCACCGGCATCCGCATCGTCATCGTCATCATCACTGATGACGTTACCGACATCCGCATCGTCATTGTCATCATCACTGATGACGTTACCGACATCCGCATCGTCATTGTCATCATCACTGATGACGTCATCAGTGACGTCATTGATGTCGTGACCGGCATCCGCATCGTCATCGTCATCATCACTGATGACGTCATCAGCGACGTCACCGACATTCGCATCGTCATCGTCATCATCACTGGTGAAGTCATCAGTGACGTCACTAATGACGTCATCGGTACCCGCATCGTCATCGTCACTGATGACGTCATCAGTCACGTCAGTGATGACATCATCGGCATTGGGGGTCACGTGACCCCCAAGGTCAAGTGACCCCCCCCTGGTTAGTTTAACCCCCCCCCCCAGTGCCCTTCCCTCCTCCTCCTCAAGAGCTGCGCTCTAATTCGGCGTTACAGGGAGTTGTAAGCGGCTTTCATTTTTTTTCTTTTATTACTTATATTTATATACTGGAAACTTTTTTTTATTCACCAACGTCTTCAGTGAGGCTCGAACTGTTCAGAACCAAAGGAAGAAGAATATTGAACCAGACCTTATTTATTATTTAATTATCCCCTTACTGTTACAACTGTGTTTTGCTGTTGATGACTTCTACAGCGTCGCGATTTAGACAATGGAGAATTTTAGTAGATCGGTCCGATGACTCCGATAATGATATCCGATACTTCGCCACCGTCTTTGCGTATGCATCATATCGTTACTGGGTACCGTTATCGCGGGTATCGGAGGTATCGGAAGGATCTACTAAATCTCTCGAATAGCAGGCAACGGCTGCAACGACGAAGCTCTGCTCTACATTCGAGGTAAATAGCACTTCCCTTGCTTCGCTGAAAAAGCTCAATGCAGAGCATGAAGCATTCGTCAGGAACAATATGCCACTCCCATTTAGTGCCTCAGTTCAAATGGTGTTCAGCGTAGCAGTCGACGTACTGAGTAAGAAATAACGCAAATTGTTCTGAAGAGACTTTCGAGAGCCAGCTGTTGCTCTAAATACTCTAGGTCATTAAAAGGAACAGGTGGCAAGAATAAGAACTTGAATAACCCTCTTCCCTTTGTCTCTTACTTGAGGACAATAATGTTAAAAGTAACGCCACGAATGTAACGGATTACTTTTTGGGGTAACGGTCAGTTACTTTTATGGGAGGGTAATTGTAATTGTAATAAATTACAATTTAGCCTCGAGTAATTGTAAATGTAATTCCTTACTATTTTTCAGTAACGTGTACAAGTCTGTATATAGGTTCGTTTTCTTTTTTTCAAACTAAAATTCATTTGTTTGTAGCGCTCCGAGTGTGCACGCCTACTTCTTTGTGCTCATTTCTTTTGCGCCTTTAAGTATAAGATTTTGCACCTAACTCACTTCTGGTTAGACTCGAAATCGAAACCAACATTGTCGTCTGCTATCAGTGCCTTGACGCCATGTTGGAGGCATTCTGCGTCTTATTGTGGCAGCGGTAGTGCCGTAGTCAGAGAGCCGTCTTTTCATAATCACATTTCAGAATATATTTTTCCCTAGTCAATCTCAAAGAGGTTTCTCATCTGACACGAAATGTTGTGCATAAACCCGTAGTTGGGGTACGAAGCTTGTCTAACATAATAATCTAGAGCGAAAGTCCCATGCATTTGGCCACGACGGAATGGCGAGGCATATAGACGCGTGGACATAACGGCGGCCCTAGTTGGCGGTCCCGATGAACCCATTTTGGTTCAGACGCCTTAATATGCACAAAGAAACAGCAAAACATACATAATTTCTGTACCACGCTATTTTCTTTTTTACTTTGCAGAAATACACCTGAATCGCGCGTTGAGAAAATTAAACAAAGTTTACAAGCGCTCGAGCAACTTCAACTTCTGGAGGCAAAGCTAACACGCCTAAACCAGCCTATATAAGCATGCTTCCAGTAATAAGCTAAAGGTATTTCCAGACTAAAGCGTGTTTCTCATGCAGCGGTTTTGGCCCTAGAGCGGCGCGATTTCTGCCGTCCCGGCGCTTTGGCCAGCACCAGCGGTTGAGCGGCACGAGCGCCGCGACGGCACAAATCGCGCCGCTCTAGGGCCGAAATCGCTGCATGTGAAACACGCTTACCACTGACCATTATATGCCACTGCGTTCTTGCAATGTCGATGAGTAGATTCTGCATAACCTTTATGTGCGCGTTTAGCGTGACATAAGAACATTGAAAAAGCGGGTTCAAAACTTCGATCCACGAAGTTCCTTCAGCGTGGCGCAAGGATGCTCCGGCAAGTTTTATGTTATCAGCTCCACTCAATATCGGTGACCTAAATTTTGGTCCGAAATCGTCGCTTCGCCTGTTATGGCTTATCTGTCGACACCTTTGTATGGTAAGGGGTACCAGTTCTCCTAAAAATGGTGCAATGTCCATCGTGCCCGCACTTTATCCCAGCCTGTCTTTAGCCAAAAAAATAGGTAAGCTTTTTTCGGTGAGCTTTTGTCCGGTGAGCTTTTGTCCGGCTACCTAGTGAGCTCGTGCACAAATAGAAACTCAGTGCAACGTCAATTGCTTTCTCATAGAAACGCGGTTAATTAATGTTAATTCTTTTTTTTTAATCGCCTTGCAATTTTTTACATCTCTTTTAAGCATCTCTGATTGTTCTTCCCCACCATGGCAATCCCGTCGCTTTTGCTTTATGACATACCGCCCCCGACTACGTAATCTTTCAGGATTTTCATGATAAAATATATACCTGAACGTTAATCCGGGGTCACACTGCTCATAAATCCTACGAAGGACGGTATGCAGACAGGTTTGAACGCGAGTCACCGCGAGGTCCGTTCTTCGAATGCTGCAGGGCAATGAATTCAAGAAAAAAACATGGCACGCGGAATTCGAAACACGGTTCTCGCGGTGCCTCGATCGTGTCTGTCAGACTGTCTTTTGTATGAGGTGTAAGCGGTGTGATCCGGGTTTCAATTTAGAAGTCTGTCGGGCCTTTGGATAAAAAAGGAGCAAATCCTATTCCGTAGTTCTCCTCATTTGTATTGTATCCAAACGTTTGCTTAGTAGACTTTTTCTTTGCAAATTACCTAGATCGGTCGCACAGATGATTCGGAGTGCACAGAATGTGTAATATGTGCGACAGGCTTAGTTTCCTTCGTAGGAATATTTTTCTTTTTTGGCCACCTCAGACACCACACATCAAGTATGCTCCGAATTTATCCTTCGGATTATGGTAAGTTTATTTTTCTTCTGTTGGCTGGGGTGCAGAAAAAACTGAGGTTCTACCTCTTGCCTTTCACATTGAGGGCTCATAAAGTCGGAAGTAGTAGTACGCGACGAAATGAAGCTCCTGACCTTGCCGCGTGAAGACACTGCTCCAGTCAGCCTAGAGGAGAGCCAAGAGGCTTCGATCTATGCAAACAGGGCTTGTGCCCGTGCCCTTTTGGGCAAGCACATAGAAGACAAAGATGTTGAGACAATTTAGGAGCCCCGTGTATTATAGCGAAAGCTAGAGCACGAGTTCATAGCACTGCAAGAGGATCTGGATGCACGAGAGCTCATGCAGCGGGATTACGCTTTTTCGCTTTTCCAGACTTCACTCTGCTGTGACAATCGCTCGCTCGCTCGCTCAAAATGTGTGTTAAAAAAGAAAGGTTTTTAGGCCGCGGCGGAAGAAACACATTTTGCCTCCACCGTGCTCCACGCCAGACTCGTCAAACCAAACAGATCTCCAAACAAAAAGGAGCGAAACCAGGGCGCGCCATCTATCGGTTTTCTTTCCAACGAATTCCCGCCTCGACGAAGGAGCCACGCGTGGACTGATCGCTCTAATCCCCACCCCTGTTATCGGCCCTTACGCTTCCCTTAGCCTTGCCGCCGTGCCCGGCCTTCCCCCCTCTTTCGGCCTCGACACCCCTCCCGGCCCTTTCGCAGTGGTCGGCCTAGCCCCCGCACTCGGCAGTTCCGGCTCGCTCGGCCCTAATCCACGCTCGGCCCTTCCGCGAGGGTCGGCCCAGGGGGGATGCTGCCGGCGAGGCCAGCGTCCTTCGAGGTTAGGATTTCGCGGCTTATGTGACGTCAGGAGCGGAGTCATCCGCACCTGCGAGCCCGAAGAAAGGCTTAGGTTGCTAATAACACTGTCGAGTTTGGCGAGAGCTCTTCGGAAAGCCGGAGCCGGACTTATATTTCTCACGCTCACGCAGTCCACGGACAGTGTTGTCATCTTCGTTTTGCTTTGGAATGTTCCGGCCCCTCGCCGTAGTGGGTTGTCGACCAGAAAGAGAGGCACATAGGACTTTTAATGCCTTCACAAAACAAGAAAAAAAAGAAAAAAAAGAAAAAAGAAGCTGACAATGGAAAAAGGAAAGGGGAGAAAGAGAAAAACCATGCAATTTCGAAGGTGTTTCGACCCTTGAACACGACCTGGCTACGCCACTGTCTGGTTTATCAGCGCGGCCAACCAGCGCACCCCGACGAGCTGCCACCTTGAGCATGCGTGTCTTCGCGGCAACCGCGTCGTATTTACACGTACCGTATGTCGGATTCCCAGTCGGTACCTTTTCGTTCCCGTGGTTTGGACCCGCTTCAAAACAACGATTCGGGGTAGTGGTTAGCAGACCGAAAACAAATGTTGGGGGATAACGAATGCAGACCAGCATTTATTTTCTCCAAAATCTCACACAAATGTGACAAAACACAAATCACACTATCGGGTTTGTCGAAACTAGCTGCTTGGCAGATTTTCCGGAGTGGTGTCAAGCGACTCTTGTGATTCCGCCGGAATGCTTCGATGAAATCGATATTCCACAGCGACCTCTTTCTGACAGATGGCCAGTCTGTTCGCCGAGTCAAGAAACTGACACCGAAGAAAGCGGACGAAGCCTAATTACACAACGTACGCGTTTGAAATTGTAGCGCATTTCACAGAACCTTTACAAACAATGCAAAAATTCAGTCCCACTTTCATCGCGTACCGCTACTATCGTTGACCTAGCCGAGACACTCCAGATGAAAATTTCTGGCCGGCTTGGTTAAAATGTTTCATTGGGTCCACCGTTCCCGTACATTCGATGGCGCTTGTTTCGACCGGGAACGGCTGCCATATACGACTAGCACATGATAAAATATAGCACACACATGAGGTCATCCTTAATTCAAATTAACTCTACCTTTGGCGCGTCATGGAGATTCCCGCTTGTGCCGGCACCCCACCACCACCACCACTGGCTGTTAGGCCTATGGGCCCGAGCTCGCTAGAGAGATAGGCCTGACGGCGGTAGCACATCTTCGGAGCAGTCCACGTCCACAATCGCCCAGTGAGCGCACGAACGTTAAATATGCACACCAGCACGGGAAAACGTGGACAGCAGACGACACGCGGCAAGAACGGCAGGTTCGGTTCGCAGAAATGAGCGCCTCGAGCACCACACTGGCCCCAGCTGCCCCGAATTCCGTTCCCGTACATTCGATGGCGCTTGTTTCGACCGGGAACGGCTGCCTTAACGTACAACTAGCACATGATAAAATATAGCACACACATGAGGTCATCGTTAATTCTAATTAACTCTACCTTTGACGCGTCATGAAGCTTCCCGCTTTCGCCGGCACCCCACCACCACCACCACCGGCTGTTAGGCCTATGGGCCCGGGCTCGTTAACATATAGGCCTAACGGCGGTCGCACATCCTCGGAGCAGTCCACGTCCACGCGCACAATCGCCCAGTCGAGCGCACCAACGTTAAAAATGCACACCAGCACGGAAAAACGTGTACAGCGGACGACACGCGGCACGAACGGCAGGTTCAGATCGCAGAAGTGAGCGCCTCGAGCACCCCGAGCTCCCCACTGGCCCCAGCTGCCCCGAATTCCCGAATGGGGCGCTCGCGCGTGGGCTTCTGGGTAGTCACCGCCGTCGGGCAGCGCTCTCCGGGCTCGTTGATGACGCGAATAGAGCATTCTTGGCGGCGGCGTGCAACGTTCGCGCTCGTCGCTACGAGTGCACAAAAATTGAGAAAGCTGCCACGCGCCACCGACCTGTGCGCACCCGAACTCGTATGGACGAAGAAAACGCAACCTACGTATCCATCCGTGGATCGCGCCGTGTTTATTTACTTTTTTTTTTCTGCTGTGGCTTGGAATCGGGAAGAAATCTGGCCCTGCCAGGTACCGACGCCGGTATTTCCAGAAAGGGGAGGTTAGCGTATCAGATGTCTTTTGAAACCCCCCTCCCCCCCACCCTTTCCCTTTGTTTTCCCGCCCTAAATTTTTACACATGCACAAATCAAGAGGTAGTCAGAACATCTAGACAAACCTCCCCATTCCCCCCCCCCCCCCCCCTTCCCCCTCTTAATCCGCCACTGGGCCCCGCGAACGGCTCGCTTATCCTTTTGTGATCGCGTGAAAGCTTTCTCGAGAGGCCGTTGGCTGTGTTTTTCGTGAAAACCCAGGGAGATGCAGACGCACATTTTTCGGTCCTGTTCAGACGGCGCATTCATTTCACGAAACTCGTTTCGCGAGTCAAGATGCGCCAGAAAAATGCATCGTGTGAAAGGGCCTTTAAACAACACACAATGGTTGCACTATACTTGAGTCTGCCCGAAAAGAGCTGGATTGTCTTCTGCTTCCCCATAGTACCCTCAACTTTTGAGTATTCGCCAGATTGAGCGAAAAGTTCGTACTTTGTGATTGGTTTTTCACTGATGTAATATTTGTTGTTCGAGAGCGTCGGGATTTTGTACAAAAACCAGCCCCAAAACGTCTTGGACCCATTATAACGACCTCTTCCACGACGGGAAACCCGTTGGTGCCAGAGCCGGGACTGAGCGGGACGGGGGAAACGCCGGCTGCGTCAATGGCGGCCGATCTCCCGCAGACGGGTGGACGGATGGGAGTATTTTCAACTCCCATTTCGTCTTGCGGAGGGTTGTCATACAAGAACTCCAGTTTAAAATGGGAGTAAAATCAGGTGTTGTCGCTTTTATACCTCGTCTCTTAGCGACCAGAGTAAAGTGGTGGTTTCTAGTTTTTATACTCCCATGTGCGGGAGTGAATGCTTTAGGCTTGGGAGTTTAATCGGTATCTTATTCTTTAAAACCCCCATCCGGGCTACTTTTTGTTTACAGTGCAGCAAAAGGCAGAGCCACGTAAGCACTACATGCCCCCGCTCGCTGCATTGACGCAGAGAACTACCAGGAAAATTTGCGGATTAGAAGCCAGCTATGCAGCTTCAGTGCATCAAATGTCAGTGGCCGCACACGACGTATGATTACAAGACGGCATCTGTCGGTCAAAGCTGCCGCTCGACCAAACTGAACACCGACGTGCCAGGAGCGTCATCCGACAACAAGGAGCACAGTTACTACGACTGAACGCCTGACACGAGACTGTCGCAGAAAGAACTCGTTATGGAACCGTTTCCTAAGGATGTAATTAAGTGGAAATAAACATATTTGATACACTAAACAGATAAACACATTCCCGCTCGGCTTTATGCCTTCAGAGTCTCTACACAAAGAATTATGTTCACCGCACGTGCTGGACCTTTTGAGGACACCCGCATCTCCGACCCCTCAATATTAATTGATGGGGCATACCAGACTGGCAGACTGATTGCATTGGGCTGCACTCGTTCCATTTCTGAACATGTGGCGCATCTGAAAACCAACTCCAGTGATGTGAAAATGTTGTTTATTAATTTATTCCCTCCAAGGGCCTTTGTAGGCATTGCAGAGAGGATACTTAAAGCTACACACATGAAAACATCAAAGCGCACGGACATTAAAGGGGCCCTCCGGAGCGTTCTGCGACGGTCTATTTATGGCGGTAACTCAATCTACAGGCCCTAAGGATCCTAAAACTCATAAAATCACGGTCCTGCGCGGCAGATTTTTGTATTAAAATTGCAATCAAAGTCCCCGGCACGCACCCCCTTTCTGAGATGACCCCGGAAAACGGGAGGAGCATCTCTTTACGCATCAGCCAATAGCAAGCGAAGGATTCCGGCGTCACTGCGCGTCACTAACGCGGCCGACCACCGACCCGCGGAGGAATCTCTCGAACACGCGCGGACCGTCGTCAAGGAGCCCGGACTTTGTGCTCGGCAGTCGTCGTTCGCCGCACCGCACCGTCGCGCTGCTACAGCAATACGCAGTCGCATTCCACAGATGACAAGGAGAAGTTTGACTCGTTGACGTGGAAGGATCGCAAAGCTGGCTTCGGTGTCGGGATCCACGGGAAGAGGGAACACGTGTCCCGCCAACGCCCGCCTGCACACACCCCGGGAAGCAGACGAGCCGACGCGCCGACGCATCACCCCCTAGCAACAAGCTTGCGGGGAGAAAACTTAGTTCGCTGGTTTTGGAGCGATAATTGCGGACTACGTTTCCCGCACCACAATCAGTTTACGTTTTTCTCAAACTCTAATTTACAACAAGCTTAAAAAGTGTTGAAATAATGACGTTCGCATTCAACGCGAGATGCAGCATTTCCATTGGTCAAGTTTAATTGATGGGCAGGGAATGGGCGATTGTCTTCCAAGCGAAAATAGTCCCGATATATTTCTACTGCCATCTGCTTAATAAACGGTTTTGTTTTCTAAAACTGTGTATACATATTAACTTCCACCTACTACGCGATATAACAACATAAGCAGACGATCTCAGAAAGCTCCGTAGGGCTCCTTTAATGTGCACAAGCCACCGGGCCTAGCTACCGAAAATAAATATTACACTGGTAAGAAATAATTTTGCTGCAACTTGTTGGGTGCAAAAACAAACACACCTCTGAGCATCTAGTTTAATAGTATGGATGCGTTGTTATATAGCAGGACACTTCTTATATGTATGACGCAATATACCCTTTGCAAAACCCCATCAAGCAACAGCACTGTGACCAATTTGTTTCGGCGTAAAGCACACGAATAGGCCCCAGTTCACGTCGAAGACTAATGCAGCATTCAAGTCAAATAGACGCTGAGCCAAGTTCACAGTGATGGCTGACATAACATTCTTGTCGAACAAATGCTTAAAGTATGAAGGCCTTGGGTAATTCAAGTAATAGTTACTGCAATCCGTTTCATATCGATTTGGCAAACAGCGAAGGCTACAGTCGGTCAGTCATTGTGTACGTTGGAGAGAGGCACACGACAGCATATCATCACAGTGCTCACCTGCACAGATTTGTCACACATCTTCACTCCGTCTCTTAGATCGGGTTGAGGGCGCTGTGGCGGTTGCCCTTTTCCAAGTTATGGTGAAACAAAGTATAGGCGGCCCACACTTCTGAAAAAAGTCTATTGAAAAGATTGAAAGGTATGGTAGTCAACATTTTTCAACTTTCTCATGAGCTTCCTCGCTAAGAGTTGCCGCGATTATGCAGTTGCCTAGGGCTGAAACAAATTCCCCTGGGCCCTACGCCCGACGCATATATTTCGCGTCGATTCTCAGACATTCCAACGTTCATACAAAGCTAAGAGAATGCGGAAATTTCATGCTAAAAGCACTCAAAGTTCTATCAATCCTCGAACACATCCGGGATTTTGAGCACCGGCACGGTGAAACGGCTGATGCTGTCTCACAGGTGTTAATATCCAGATGATCCAGAGCGATCTTGCGCAAAAAAGGTATAAAGTTTCATTCCTTTATATTTTCACATTATACCTGCGTCAGCGAGCAGGAAGAAGCCCGAAGTTGTCGGAAAGCTGCTGCACATCGCGGCTACCGCGCACCGAACAAACTCGCATCCGCCAGCTCTGGGCGCTGCCATCTTACCGGTGACGTCACGCCTCCTGAGAGGTCACGTGACAAGTGGTCACATTCAACGTTATTAGATTAGCTCGGTTACGGAACTGCTCATAGGCGCCGCATGCACGAACAGTACTCCCCCTCACTCACCACGACTCGCAAAGTGTCGCTCGACGCGCCGCCGGACGGCTGCTTTGGTAACTGAATCAGGATACGTACGTTTCAACGTTACTACAAACGTAAAAACCAACGGAAAAAAACTTTTTTTTGTAGTAACGTTTATTGGAGTTTAGTACAAAATGGGGGGCGCGTGGTGTTTTCTAAAATCTTTAGATTGCAAGGTTTTGCAGTACAATTAATATTGTTTTCATACAACCGTGACTCAGCGGCATAGGCGTGCGCACAGGGGGGCAGGGGGGGGGGGGGGGGCGGTCGCCCCCTCTAATCATCTAGAAGGGGTCGCAAAGTTGGCCCGACTCGAGGCGTGACGGCGCCGGCCACCTGCGCTGAAGCTTTGAACAGAGCTTTGAACAAACTGTAGCGCCCTCATTTTGGGTAGTACAAGCTCATCTGATTGAGCATAGCCCTACTTACGGCACGTTGGTCGAGCTTTTTCAATTCTATGTGGTGCTAAAGAAAGAAAAAACACCTTTGGACGCCAGAAATCGGCCAAACTCAACGTTGCAAGAGAATCGAGAAGGCCAATATCATAACACCACCGCTAGGGCACGCGTCTCTTATCTCTGGGTGGTGACGTCACAACACCTGTGTCGCGACGCTTTAATTTCTTTCTTTTTTTTTTTTTCGTTTTGATGTCTACTTTGGAACGCGTGAAACGGCATCTCTTGGCTCACGTTCTCAGCGTCTTAGCTTTGACGGCGTTCGAATTTTCGTTCTGCCTTTGTATTTTCATCGTGATCTCGCGCTCCGCACCTGAGCAGGCACGCTTCTTCATGCGTGACAGTTTGTGACGCTAAAATTTGTACTATCCAAAACAAGTCCTAACATGTCTTATTCTTAGCACCCTCTGGGCAGCGCAGGAGACCCGTGGTTTCTTTTTCGACGGCATAAAACACCGACGCCAAAGTTCCCTCCCTCTAATGCGCGCAAAAAAAAAAAAAAAAATCATAAAAACACGCCGCGACGCAGTCAGTCATCGAACAGTTCGCGACAAAATCGCGTAGAATTTTGCTTTAGACGTTTCACGATTGGTGAAAAGTACTATATCTCCCACGTGCTACACATTTTCAGTAATCTAGTCATAAAATATTTTTACCACCACGTAACATATCCATTAGTTGGTATAATGTTTGTTGAGCATGACATAATGCGTGCGTGTTATCTTGTTGTTTCTATTACATGTTTTATCAAGCGCCAGAAAGTAAGATTATCAACTGTACATTTGGATGCTCAGAAGAAAAAAAATGGCATTTCATAGCGTTTATCTTCAATAATTACTAAATATTGTAACTTGCTGTTTCTCGTATTTTTAATCTGCGGTATATTTTCGTGCTTTTAAGCTTTGCTATTACCTTGTGCATTGGGTGGCGTTTTTCGTCCTCTGCACGAACGTTGCAGACGCCATATGATAGCTTTCGCCATGTGTAGGTGCACCCATGCGTTTGCCCTTTATGTAAACTATATTTTCCATACTAGCAGAGTCACGTTGAGGCAATATTTTAAATATTCTGTGCTGTTAAAGATGGCAGATGTGTCGCATCTTTCTCTGGTTTAGGAAGAATAAAAAAAATTTGTATGCGCGTTGTGTCACTGACGCCTCAGCTGCGCAGGGACTGCCTTTCTTTGCGGACGTTTCACGAGAAAGTGAAACCTACTGCTTAATAATATTTTGTATATGTTACAATTCAATATTGTTGAAATAAACGTTTCATAACCATATCTCGTCTCAGCACTACAATATGAGCGTAAGGACATCAGTGGGAGTGCGTTGATAGAAAGCGGGGGGGGGGGGGGGGGGGGCGCTTTGGGGAAACCTCGCCCCCCCCCCCCCCCCCCCCCTAATGAAAAATCCTGCGCACGCTTATGCTCAGCGGCCATTTCAGGTAGCGCGTACCGACCTAGGCTCATCTTAACTTCGGGGCAATTTAGCGGCGCCCCCGCTGGGGACACGGGGGTGGCATCCCTGTGACCTCTGTCCATTGCATCTGTTTCGGCTCCGAAATGGCCGATTGAAGCCAAAATAGGTGTTACGTGCAGTTCCTTGAGTGACCGCTGCAGGATAAATGGCGGCGTTGTGATCGCCATTTGGCGCTTCAGCCGGGCTTTTGGAACGAATAGTTATGAAACGAGAATGTAGATGGCGCTTCGGTCGACGCTTGGCGGATTGGAGTGAGTGAGGGGGGGTACCCCCCTCACTCACTCGAATCCGCCGGTTGTGGTACTCCAGCAGAGGGGGGCACCCCCCTCCGCGGGAGTTCCACAACTGAGGTAATCTAATAACGTTGGTCACATTTGCGTACAACATGGCGGCAACCGGGGGGGGTGCGACTTCCGAACTTCCGGTTTGTCACTCTAAAGCGCGATCCAAACCAACGCTTCTTTTTGCGCTTGTAGGTCGTGCGGCTGCGGATGTGACGTATTTTCGTGACGTCGCGCCACTTCGCTCCTTCCGGGCGCGCACAAAAAAGTTGGATAATTTCAACTTCTTTCTCAACGCGCAGAAAAACGCGCGGTGACGTATAGGGCGCTCCTGTGTCCCGGCCAATCGGTGGAGGGCAAGCTAGTTCCGGCTCCGCGTTTCTTCGCCGCCTTCTCAGAGCAAGTGACAAAAGCGCCCGGTGCGCATCCACAATTGGCCCTCTCCTCCCTCCACTTTTATTCTCTTCCAACGTAACAACGCGATCTCTCTCTCTCTCTCTCGCCGCCTTCTGGCTGCGACAGACCTGGCCGGCCAGTCTGTTGCGCGCGTGCGCGCTCGCCCGAAGCTGGCCCGTCCAAACCAAAGCGCACGGTTCTGACTCAGAAAGCGCGCCCGGAAACAGCAAAAACGTCAAGAAATGCGTCACATCCGCAGCCGCACGACCTACAGGCGCAAAAAGAAGCGTTGGTTTGGATCGCGCTTAAGCCCCTCTACCTTGTTGGTAGAGGGGCTTAAGCGTGGTAGATAGACCGACACTCTATTTCCAAACTAACCCGTACTTGCCCACACCAGGTGAGGGCACTGCGCGCGCGCAAAAACCTGATTCGCGTGAAATGAAACTTCTGCGCATGCGCAGTTACGACAACAGCGCCATCGCAAAGGCGTGACGCAAAGACCATCATGGGGATACCAGAAACGAATCTGCAGGATAATCCGCTCAGAGTTGTGGCACCAAGTGCGCATGTTTAATGACTGGTTGCGCGTTGTGTGCTATCTTCAAGATCTGCCATGGCTTGCCGACAGGAAACTCTACCACCTTAGAGGCTTAGCAGCCCGGATGACAGAAAGCCTGTAGGGTTACACCCTTGCTCAAGCCCTTGGTTCTGCGGAGAAGAAAAAACAAAGAGAAAGAGGTGGACTTAAGGTGCTAGGAGAAGTAGACATCGGGCCGAAGGCACAAGCAACCTTCTCGGGAAGGGTCCCAAGTACGGGGTTGAGCCCTCGGTCCCAGCACAAGAATTAGTGGCTCTAAACCGTAGGGTGGCGACCCAGGCGGGAAATGAGAACAGAGAGCGATGCCTGCTCGAAGGTGTGAACTGTTTATTGTCGTGTCCCTCAAACACTGGACGAAGCGGAAACAGTGTCTTACAGGGTGTAGTGACCTACTTCAGAGACTATGAGCTGTGCCTTCTTCAGTCGGACAAGGAGGGCGGGTTGGTAGCTTTACAAAAAGGTGTTTTTAATGAAAAGGCCGCCAAGGCAATTGAGAAGAATTTTACCCCAGCAAAAGTGAAAACGTCAAACGCAAAAAAAGCGTTTTTTTTTAAATTGTGTATGAGTTTAGAACTCCCTAAGTTGACGAAGGTTGCAGCCAAAACACATAAGACGGATATTCCATTCCGAGCCATCGTTAGTGAGAGAGGCACGTGACAGCTAAATTCAAGTCATTATCTGTTAAAAGTTTTTAACAGCCCTCAGGTGACGGACCCTTTTCTTACCAAGAAATCAGATGAACTTGTCAGTTTCTTTGAGGGCAACCAGAACGTAGGGGGGTGATTTCAGATAAGATCGACCAAAGGATGGCTAGTCGACATTTTCAAATCAACTGATGTTTTTATATGTTATTGTCTAGTGTCTGGTATGAACGAATCCAAACTTAGTTTTGACTAGAAAAAATACTTCGGGACAGGAAAAATCGTAATGCATGAGGTGGTGGACAGTTGCATTAACGCGCACTGATGGAGGGGGCCCGTTTGAGAGTGAATAACTAAAGCGATAACATTAGGAGAACTCTAATACGTTTTAGGCGCAAACTATGGGTATAGCTTGCTTGTAATATAAAGCAATCATATTTATTTAAAATGTATTTATTTTTCTAATAATTGACAAACATGCCTGCTCGAACGACAAATGGCAAACTTTGGAGGTCTGTATCTCATGAAATAATTTAATCATTATGATATAATTTGCAGATATTATTCTACTAATATATAGCTAATATTTAAAAAATAACTAAGGTATCTGTGTGATACAATAGTTAGGATATATTTAGTCTAACATGGAAAAAAAATCAAACAAAGAAAAATTTTGATGCGAATAAAAGAAAAACCACCACCCTCGATTTTTTTTAAATTTAGGTAACCTGTTATACTCTATTTCGGCGTTCATTTCCATTAAAAACATGTTGCATCATTTTATTGAGAAAGAAGATACAACTCCCCAAAGTAGGGTCCTTTTCAAAACCAACACTTAGCAGTGTTTTATACAAGAACTGACTCTGAGTTCCAGTTTCATGAAACCAACACACATCTTTTATATATTTTTATTCAGATGAGGCCAATGATAACTAAAGAAATCGTTCACACACTTAAATTAAGGAGAAACTACTGTGTACAAAGAGGTATCATATTACGGACTAGTGATCCGAGAAAAGATCATGCAGCCATCGGCCACTAGGAACTTTGTATACTTTATTCTCCTGCGACACTATATGCTATTCCCTCTTCCGCTCTACCTTCATCTCTCTCTCATATATATCCCTGATATATATCCAGAACAAAAACATGTTCAAGCATTCCCTTTCTGCGTGGTAGTGTTCTGTGGCTAGCAAAAATCATTTCCTCGCTAAGCTCACGATTATGGCAAAATAGTTGCCGGAAACCGCAGACGACACTCGTCGCTAGTTCTGGCAAAACGGCCGATACAATCTTTTTTTCGCATTTCCCCGCTCGCTGTCAAGGACAAGGGGGTTCGCTTCAACCAGCAAAACATGGCCGCCGACGCCTGTTTACTGAGCAGTCATGCCTGTCGCCATCTCACTCGCTGGCGTCACGGGCGATAATATCAGGCACAAAGGGGCACACCAACCGGCAGCATTATCCCCAAATACTCGAGCCTCGCGTAAATACATAGAGTGTAAACGCTGTCGCCATGTTATCGTAGTAAGACCGCCCCCCCCCCCTCCCCCAACGGGGGACTGCAGTACGCGACGGCGTACTAACACAACGGCGACGATATCGACATCGCGGGCTCCGAATTTTCCCATAGTTCTACTCCACGGGCATTTTTCGAAACGCTTGATATTGTGTACGCCCGCCTGGAAGGATTTCAGGCGCGTAGTTAAGATAAGGCGGTTCTCCGCGGCAAAAGAAAGCAATTTCACAAAAGCTTAAAAGCGGCGGCGACGCGTGTGCGGTGAACGCTTGTAGTTTTGGTGTAGACAGGGTGTGTGTGTTCTCGTTGTTGACACCAGCCGGCGATAAGGCACTGCAGGCGGTAGCTCAGTACAGCAAGGGCTAATCCGAGTGACCATCAACGTAACCCCACCGCCAACCCCTCGCGAACCGGTCGCCGACATGGCTCAGGCTGTGTCACGGGGCACGTCACCGCTCTAAGAATGGAAGGCTTACCGCTCGCTCTCGTTCAGGTGCTCATCCAAGCATGGCTGCCTGTCTGGTTCTCCTGCGTGCCTGCACCAGCTACAGCTGCAGCTACACGACTGACTAACGACCCTCAACGGCTTGGCTGGATGATCGAAAACAGAACAGCCCTTCCATTTCTTCAACTTGAAACCATCGGAACGCCTTTCCCGCCAATCACGGAACTCAGCGCAGACCTTGGCTGGCAACACTGCTCTACTACAACAAGCCCGCGACTACTTAAACAACAAGCTCCGGACCGGCACTTCGGGCACGTCACCGCTCTAAGAATGGAAGGCTTACCGCTCGCTCTCGTTCAGGTGCTCATCCAAGCATGGCTGCCTGTCTGGTTCTCCTGCGTGCCTGCACCAGCTACAGCTACAGCTACACGACTGACTAACGACCCTCAACGGCTTGGCTGGATGATCGACAACAGAACAGCCCTTTTATTTCTTCAACTTGAAACCATCGGAACGCTTTTCCCGCCAATCACGGAACTCAGCGCAGACCTTGGCTGGCAACACTGCTCTACTACAACAAGCCCGCGACTACTTAAACAACAAGCTCCGGACCGGCACTTCGGGCACGTCACCGCTCTAAGAATGGAAGGCTTACCGCTCGCTCTCGTTCAGGTGCTCATCCAAGCATGGCTGCCTGTCTGGTTCTCCTGCGTGCCTGCACCAGCTACAGCTACAGCTACACGACTGACTAACGACCCTCAACGGCTTGGCTGGATGATCGACAACAGAACAGCCCTTTTATTTCTTCAACTTGAAACCATCGGAACGCTTTTCCCGCCAATCACGGAACTCAGCGCAGACCTTGGCTGGCAACACTGCTCTACTACAACAAGCCCGCGACTACTTAAACAACAAGCTCCGGACCGGCACTTCGGGCACGTCACCGCTCTAAGAATGGAAGGCTTACCGCTCGCTCTCGTTCAGGTGCTCATCCAAGCATGGCTGCCTGTCTGGTTCTCCTGCGTGCCTGCACCAGCTACAGCTACAGCTACACGACTGACTAACGACCCTCAACGGCTTGGCTGGATGATCGACAACAGAACAGCCCTTTTATTTCTTCAACTTGAAACCATCGGAACGCTTTTCCCGCCAATTACGGAACTCAGCGCAGACCTTGGCTGGCAACACTGCTCTACTACAACAAGCCCGCGACTACTTAAACAACAAGCTCCGGACCGGCACTTCGGGCACGTCACCGCTCTAAGAATGGAAGGCTTACCGCTCGCTCTCGTTCAGGTGCTCATCCAAGCATGGCTGCCTGTCTGGTTCTCCTGCGTGCCTGCACCAGCTACAGCTACAGCTACACGACTGACTAACGACCCTCAACGGCTTGGCTGGATGATCGACAACAGAACAGCCCTTTTATTTCTTCAACTTGAAACCATCGGAACGCTTTTCCCGCCAATTACGGAACTCAGCGCAGACCTTGGCTGGCAACACTGCTCTACTACAACAAGCCCGCGACTACTTAAACAACAAGCTCCGGACCGGCACTTCGGGCACGTCACCGCTCTAAGAATGGAAGGCTTACCGCTCGCTCTCGTTCAGGTGCTCATCCAAGCATGGCTGCCTGTCTGGTTCTCCTGCGTGCCTGCACCAGCTACAGCTACAGCTACACGACTGACTAACGACCCTCAACGGCTTGGCCGGATGATCGACAACAGAACAGCCCTTCCATTTCTTCAACTTGAAACCATCGGAACGCTTTTCCCGCCAATCTCGGAACTCAGCGCAGACCTTGGCTGGCAACACTGCTCTACTACAACAAGCCCGCGACTACTTAAACAACAAGCTCCGGACCGGCACTTCGGGCACGTCACCGCTCTAAGAATGGAAGGCTTACCGCTCGCTCTCGTTCAGGTGCTCATCCAAGCATGGCTGCCTGTCTGGTTCTCCTGCGTGCCTGCACCAGCTACAGCTACAGCTACACGACTGACTAACGACCCTCAACGGCTTGGCTGGATGATCGACAACAGAACAGCCCTTTTATTTCTTCAACTTGAAACCATCGGAACGCTTTTCCCGCCAATCACGGAACTCAGCGCAGACCTTGGCTGGCAACACTGCTCTACTACAACAAGCCCGCGACTACTTAAACAACAAGCTCCGGACCGGCACTTCGGGCACGTCACCGCTCTAAGAATGGAAGGCTTACCGCTCGCTCTCGTTCAGGTGCTCATCCAAGCATGGCTGCCTGTCTGGTTCTCCTGCGTGCCTGCACCAGCTACAGCTACAGCTACACGACTGACTAACGACCCTCAACGGCTTGGCTGGATGATCGACAACAGAACAGCCCTTTTATTTCTTCAACTTGAAACCATCGGAACGCTTTTCCCGCCAATCACGGAACTCAGCGCAGACCTTGGCTGGCAACACTGCTCTACTACAACAAGCCCGCGACTACTTAAACAACAAGCTCCGGACCGGCACTTCGGGCACGTCACCGCTCTAAGAATGAAAGGCTTACCGCTCGCTCTCGTTCAGGTGCTCATCCAAGCATGGCTGCCTGTCTGGTTCTCCTGCGTGCCTGCACCAGCTACAGCTACACGACTGACTAACGACCCTCAACGGCTTGGCTGGATGATCGACAACAGAACAGCCCTTTTATTTCTTCAACTTGAAACCATCGGAACGCTTTTCCCGCCAATCACGGAACTCAGCGCAGACCTTGGCTGGCAACACTGCTCTACTACAACAAGCCCGCGACTACTTAAACAACAAGCTCCGGACCGGCACTTCGGGCACGTCACCGCTCTAAGAATGGAAGGCTTACCGCTCGCTCTCGTTCAGGTGCTCATCCAAGCATGGCTGCCTGTCTGGTTCTCCTGCGTGCCTGCACCAGCTACAGCTACAGCTACACGACTGGCTAACGACCCTCAACGGCTTGGCTGGATGATCGACAACAGAACAGCCCTTTTATTTCTTCAACTTGAAACCATCGGAACGCTTTTCCCGCCAATCACGGAACTCAGCGCAGACCTTGGCTGGCAACACTGCTCTACTACAACAAGCCCGCGACTACTTAAACAACAAGCTCCGGACCGGCACTTCGGGCACGTCACCGCTCTAAGAATGGAAGGCTTACCGCTCGCTCTCGTTCAGGTGCTCATCCAAGCATGGCTGCCTGTCTGGTTCTCCTGCGTGCCTGCACCAGCTACAGCTACAGCTACACGACTGACTAACGACCCTCAACGGCTTGGCTGGATGATCGACAACAGAACAGCCCTTTTGTTTCTTCAACTTGAAACCATCGGAACGCTTTTCCCGCCAATCTCGGAACTCAGCGCAGACCTTGGCTGGCAACACTGCTCTACTACAACAAGCCCGCGACTACTTAAACAACAAGCTCCGGACCGGCACTTCGGGCACGTCACCGCTCTAAGAATGGAAGGCTTACCGCTCGCTCTCGTTCAGGTGCTCATCCAAGCATGGCTGCCTGTCTGGTTCTCCTGCGTGCCTGCACCAGCTACAGCTACAGCTACACGACTGACTAACGACCCTCAACGGCTTGGCTGGATGATCGACAACAGAACAGCCCTTCCATTTCTTCAACTTGAAACCATCGGAACGCTTTTCCCGCCAATCACGGAACTCAGCGCAGACCTTGGCTGGCAACACTGCTCTACTACAACAAGCCCGCGACTACTTAAACAACAAGCTCCGGACCGGCACTTCGGGCACGTCACCGCTCTAAGAATGGAAGGCTTACCGCTCGCTCTCGTTCAGGTGCTCATCCAAGCATGGCTGCCTGTCTGGTTCTCCTGCGTGCCTGCACCAGCTACAGCTACAGCTACACGACTGACTAACGACCCTCAACGGCTTGGCTGGATGATCGACAACAGAACAGCCCTTTTATTTCTTCAACTTGAAACCATCGGAACGCTTTTCCCGCCAATCTCGGAACTCAGCGCAGACCTTGGCTGGCAACACTGCTCTACTACAACAAGCCCGCGACTACTTAAACAACAAGCTCCGGACCGGCACTTCGGGCACGTCACCGCTCTAAGAATGGAAGGCTTACCGCTCGCTCTCGTTCAGGTGCTCATCCAAGCATGGCTGCCTGTCTGGTTCTCCTGCGTGCCTGCACCAGCTACAGCTACAGCTACACGACTGACTAACGACCCTCAACGGCTTGGCTGGATGATCGACAACAGAACAGCCCTTTTATTTCTTCAACTTGAAACCATCGGAACGCTTTTCCCGCCAATCTCGGAACTCAGCGCAGACCTTGGCTGGCAACACTGCTCTACTACAACAAGCCCGCGACTACTTAAACAACAAGCTCCGGACCGGCACTTCGGGCACGTCACCGCTCTAAGAATGGAAGGCTTACCGCTCGCTCTCGTTCAGGTGCTCATCCAAGCATGGCTGCCTGTCTGGTTCTCCTGCGTGCCTGCACCAGCTACAGCTACAGCTACACGACTGACTAACGACCCTCAACGGCTTGGCTGGATGATCGACAACAGAACAGCCCTTCCATTTCTTCAACTTGAAACCATCGGAACGCTTTTCCCGCCAATCACGGAACTCAGCGCAGACCTTGGCTGGCAACACTGCTCTACTACAACAAGCCCGCGACTACTTAAACAACAAGCTCCGGACCGGCACTTCGGGCACGTCACCGCTCTAAGAATGGAAGGCTTACCGCTCGCTCTCGTTCAGGTGCTCATCCAAGCATGGCTGCCTGTCTGGTTCTCCTGCGTGCCTGCACCAGCTACAGCTACAGCTACACGACTGACTAACGACCCTCAACGGCTTGGCTGGATGATCGACAACAGAACAGCCCTTTTATTTCTTCAACTTGAAACCATCGGAACGCTTTTCCCGCCAATCACGGAACTCAGCGCAGACCTTGGCTGGCAACACTGCTCTACTACAACAAGCCCGCGACTACTTAAACAACAAGCTCCGGACCGGCACTTCGGGCACGTCACCGCTCTAAGAATGGAAGGCTTACCGCTCGCTCTCGTTCAGGTGCTCATCCAAGCATGGCTGCCTGTCTGGTTCTCCTGCGTGCCTGCACCAGCTACAGCTACAGCTACACGACTGACTAACGACCCTCAACGGCTTGGCTGGATGATCGACAACAGAACAGCCCTTCCATTTCTTCAACTTGAAACCATCGGAACGCTTTTCCCGCCAATCACGGAACTCAGCGCAGACCTTGGCTGGCAACACTGCTCTACTACAACAAGCCCGCGACTACTTAAACAACAAGCTCCGGACCGGCACTTCGGGCACGTCACCGCTCTAAGAATGGAAGGCTTACCGCTCGCTCTCGTTCAGGTGCTCATCCAAGCATGGCTGCCTGTCTGGTTCTCCTGCGTGCCTGCACCAGCTACAGCTACAGCTACACGACTGGCTAACGACCCTCAACGGCTTGGCTGGATGATCGACAACAGAACAGCCCTTTTATTTCTTCAACTTGAAACCATCGGAACGCTTTTCCCGCCAATCACGGAACTCAGCGCAGACCTTGGCTGGCAACACTGCTCTACTACAACAAGCCCGCGACTACTTAAACAACAAGCTCCGGACCGGCACTTCGGGCACGTCACCGCTCTAAGAATGGAAGGCTTACCGCTCGCTCTCGTTCAGGTGCTCATCCAAGCATGGCTGCCTGTCTGGTTCTCCTGCGTGCCTGCACCAGCTACAGCTACAGCTACACGACTGACTAACGACCCTCAACGGCTTGGCTGGATGATCGACAACAGAACAGCCCTTTTGTTTCTTCAACTTGAAACCATCGGAACGCTTTTCCCGCCAATCTCGGAACTCAGCGCAGACCTTGGCTGGCAACACTGCTCTACTACAACAAGCCCGCGACTACTTAAACAACAAGCTCCGGACCGGCACTTCGGGCACGTCACCGCTCTAAGAATGGAAGGCTTACCGCTCGCTCTCGTTCAGGTGCTCATCCAAGCATGGCTGCCTGTCTGGTTCTCCTGCGTGCCTGCACCAGCTACAGCTACAGCTACACGACTGACTAACGACCCTCAACGGCTTGGCTGGATGATCGACAACAGAACAGCCCTTCCATTTCTTCAACTTGAAACCATCGGAACGCTTTTCCCGCCAATCACGGAACTCAGCGCAGACCTTGGCTGGCAACACTGCTCTACTACAACAAGCCCGCGACTACTTAAACAACAAGCTCCGGACCGGCACTTCGGGCACGTCACCGCTCTAAGAATGGAAGGCTTACCGCTCGCTCTCGTTCAGGTTGGTGTAATTCACCTTGATTGTTACAAAAACGATGACCTCATGTTAATAGCGGTGTCGTGCCCGACCCATTGGTATCTGTTCATCATTGATAGCATTACTTACGCTGGTGGCTGTTGTAACCAATTACTTCTCTTATTATCCGGTGATGTAGAGACTAACCCTGGAATGACTAAGGCTCAGGAAGCCCAATTAGAATCTGTCCTGGCCATTGTACGAAACCTTAAAGAAGGGCAAAATGAAGTTCTAAGCGAACTAAAAAAACTGAGAGAAGATCAGTCTCGTACTGAATCAGCCGTGACTGCCCTGACTAAAAGAGTTGCGAATATGGAAGCATGCGTGTCTAGTTTGGACGAGATACGCAAAGATGCAGAAAGCACAAAAATATCTTTAAAAAGCATGACAGAACAAATTCATACTTTGGAATCACGGTGCGAGGACGCGGAGAATAGAATGCGACGTTCCAATCTTGTGTTCTATGGTCACGCTGACAAACAAAATGAAACGTGGGCCCAATCAGAAAAACTGGTTCTTGACATGTGCTCTCGCAACCTGGGCCTTTCGCTACAATCTAGTTTCGTAGAAAGAGCGCACAGGCTAGGTCGCTTTAACGATAATAAAACACGCCCTATCATTGTCAAGCTTTCTTCTACCAAGCATAAAGATAGTATCTTGAGCGCGTGTTACATATTAAAAAATACCGGTTTTGCCGTCAGCGAGGATTTTTCACCAGCAGTACGCGAGGCACGGCGAAAACTGATTGAGTTTGCGAAACAACAAGGAAAGCAGTACAAGCTGCGCTCGAACAGATTAGTCATTGATAACAAAACATTTTGCTTCGACTCTGCAAAAAACAGTACACATGAAGAAAAAAAGCCATAGGAGATGTGTACACGCCGCTGCCCACCCCAGTCTTCCCGAGTACGCAGAAACACCAAGTCATGTTCGGTCGTTTTTACAAATATACGAAGTGTTTTAACAAACCGCGACGACCTATTATCACTAATTGAATCATGCACTGCCGACCTCGTCATTCTGACAGAAACGTGGCTGAAACCCGAAATTGCTGACTCAGAAGTGTTCCCCCCCCAATATGAATCATACCTTACACAGATGCGACAGACTAACAAAGAGGGGTGGCGGTGTCCTAATCGCTATCCGCAATCATATTAGTGCGTCACAAGTTACGTTCCGGGTAACCTCGAGATGGTATGGCTTCAACTTCACTCTCAGCGTTCCGATATCTTGATTGGTGTATGTTACAGAGCACCCGATCATCACGCTAGTTTCATTAGCGAACTTCATGACTCACTCTCGTCCATCTTTAATACCCTTAAACCAAATGCGTCGGTCATCCTCTTTGGCGACTTCAACTTTCCGAATATTGATTGGAACTCCCTTTCATCAGGTCATCAGTTTGATAATGAGTTCATCGAGCTAGCTCTTACGTTTAACCTCTCCCAAATGATAACTAAACCAATAAGAGTTAGCCGTCACTCTAGCAACATTCTTGACCTGTGCCTTACTACTGACCCCTCACATGTGAATAACATCACTCATCTTCCCGCTATTAGTGACCACAATGTTATACACTTAAACCTGCAGTTTGACGTCGTCATCAGATCATGCCATTATAAATTTATTAAAGACTACAATAAAGCTGACTATGATGCAATTAATAGAAATCTTCAACAGTTTTATGATACTTTTCATATCAACTTTTATCAAAGAACAGTTGAGGAAAATTGGAATCTCTTTAAAAACAAGGTAACAACTCTGACTGACACGTACGTTCCAACCATCAGAATTAAAACAAACAATGCAAAGCCTTGGTACAACAAGAAAATCTCCAAATTAAGTGCTCGGAAGAAACGACATTTCAAGCAAGCTAAAGAAAAGGACAATACTATTGCATGGGATAATTACAACGCGTCTGCTAAGGAATATAAAAGAGAAGTGAAAAATGCAAAGAACAAATTTTTTAACTTCGACCTTCTTAATATTTTGAAGAATAAGCCTAATAAGTTCTGGGAGGTCATTCATCCTAAAGAGCATAAATCCATCCACCTGACTAATATGAATGGAACTCCCGCGTCTGATAGCGAAAGCGCCTCACTAATAAATACCTACTTTAGCTCAGTATTTACACTAGAAAACAATGACAATATTCCTCTCCTAAATCACCTTTCTCATTCTGCTATGCCTTCAATCGAAATAACATATTTGGGTATAGTGAAAGCGATAGAAAATCTCAAAAATTCTGCCAGCTCCGGTGATGACCAAATAAATTCTAAATTGCTGAAAAACACAAAATATATCTCATCCCAATTTTTAACCCTTATTTTTCAACAGTCACTTGATGTCGGCAAGCTTCCGTCTGATTGGAAAATTGGTAGAGTCATCCCTATTTTTAAAAGTGGGGATCGTAATGTTGTATCGAACTATCGCCCAATATCTCTCACCAGCATCTCATGTAAATTACTAGAGCACGTCATTTTCTCTTCTACCATGAAATATCTGGAAAATTACAATCTGCTTTTTAAAAATCAGCATGGTTTTCGTAAGACATATTCGTGTGATACCCAGCTAATACATTTCATTCATGAGCTTCACAGTAACCGTGACAACAGATTACAGACCGATGTCATTTTCATAGACTTTTCTAAAGCATTCGATAAAGTTCCCCACCAACGTCTGCTACAAAAACTAACCCAACTGCGTATTCATAATTCAGTAATCACTTGGATCAAAAATTTCCTATCCGATCGTACACAATATACTGTAGTAAACGAGTCCCGTTCACCTCTTTCTCGTGTAACGTCCGGCGTACCCCAAGGTAGTGTTCTTGGCCCCTTGCTGTTTTTAATATACGTTAACGACCTTCCTGCTAACCTAACATCTGAAATTCGCCTCTTTGCTGACGATTGTGCTCTATACAGACCGATAAGTAATAATAATGATCACCTACTCTTACAGGTTGACTTTCTAATAATAGAAGAATGGTGTCAAACATGGCAAATGACAGTTAATGTAAATAAAACGAAACTAGTGTCTTTCTCCAGATCACAGTCCCCATCACTCTTTTCATATCAACTCAACTACACAATAATTGACCCCTGTACATCTTATAAATACCTTGGCGTTCATTTAACCTGTGATCTATCTTGGGCAACTCACATTAATTTTATTTTATCTAAGGCTAATTCATCATTAGGATATCTTCGGCGCAACCTCAAACTGGCCTCACCAGAAATTAAACAATTATCGTACATAACATTTGTTAGATCTCGTCTAGAGTATGCGTCTTCTGCATGGTCCCCATGGCAGCATTACCTAGTTATGAAATTAGAGGCAATTCAAAACCGAGCTTTAAGGTTCATTTTCTCAGACTACTCTCGTTTCACTAGCGTAACAGGACTAAGAAGCAAAGCTAACCTTCACACACTTTCATTTAGGCGCATTCTTTCTCGACTAGCCCTGTTTCATAAATTATACTATAACAATGCCTCTATTAGAGCATCTCTCTTCCTTCCACCCCACAGCATATCTCTCCGCCATGATAACTCCCGCAAAGTTCGCCCGATTTTTAGTTCAACTGTATCATTTTCTAATTCCTATCTGCCCATGACAATCAAGGACTGGAATAAATTACCCGATAGCGTTGTAACCGAGACTAACTCTGATAGATTTGCCGAAGAACTGATCAATTACCTGGAACTTACAAACATGTCTATCTGCTAATTTGTTTCTTCCTTTTTATGTTCACAGTGCATACCGTTAAAATATTAACAATATTGTGTAATGTTGATAGCTACTTGTATTTTGTTGTTCTTTGATTGTATTGCTGACTTCCTCTCTGTGAGTGTTAATTTATTTTAAACTATGATTATTAGTGTGTTATTGACCCCCCTTGTATAATGCCCTAACGGGCCCTCAAGGAATAATAAATGAAATGAAATGAAACCACGTGGTAGAAGCTCGGGTGCTTTCATATCAGCGCGTGGAGGGACGACAGTGCGATTCCGGAAAGCCTTTTTCGAAGGCCGCTGACCACAATTTTTTGTCTGGAGACTTTCCCTCTTTCTTCCTTTGACGTGGATCAAGCTTTGCCGACAGCCTCAGTTGTGACCTCTCTTTTCAAATGTACGTTTGCAGTGAGTGAGCTCCTCAGCCTCGGACTTGTCACTTGTGCACCCAGTAGTTCTTTCACTTGGCAATTATATGCCATCAGTTGGGGTTTAATTTCTATTATTTATGTATACTTTACGAAGACGTCCTGGAGCTCCGAACGAGTGTTTTGTGCAGATTTCTTTTGCAAACACAAAAAGACTATACCAAAGCAGCGGAATTTTCGAAGTGTTGGCGAGTTGGACCTAAACTCGTTGAAGCAAATTCTTCCGCCTGACTGTTCCACCAAAGTGAGTGCGACGGACTACCTGTGCTACCATTGCTTCATGCACATCACTAAGGAGATCTCGATGCGAAGCTCAGAGCAGTGCCCTGACATATTTGTGCCAGCTGAAGAAGCAATTGAAGATCTAAATCGCAGCATACTACCTACAGATGTGTCGCCGCTGAGACAACCAAGCGTCGTAAGAAGTCGGGACAGGCCTGCCTATGTCAAGAAAAAGCAGACAGAACTGGAGCAGGTTGCTGTCAAGAATATACGCTCAAGGCTACGTATTGCGTACGACAGGGACGCACCATCGGGGTCGTCCGAACCAACATGCTCCACATGCACTGAGTGGGTGGACAACTTTCGGCAGGCCTTTGAAACCGCCACCTCTCTCCGGGAACGTTGTCAACTGCTTACACTCCTGCCGTCAACACTGACGAAGAATGAGGTTCAAAAGATGATTCCACCGGCCTCAATGTACCTCATCAGTAAATCCCGAAAACTCAAGGAAAAGCATGGCGTGTGGTATGAGCCGGACATCTTATTTATCACATTTTTCTTCACGGGGTATTTAACCTACTGTTTTTGTTGGTGGTTACTAATAATTTTTATCTGATCACTATAAAAAAAATCCCAGAATGTTATCTTCGAGCAGGATAAAATATATCGGCTAGCCACGATTCATTCATACACCGAGAGCATCGAAGCTGCTCCAGTTAGGCACTATGGCATCCGTCACCTGAAATTGTTTGTAATCGTAAATACACAGCCAACCTAAATATCTTACTATTATATCTTTGTTTTTGTGTGTGGAAGTAAAGTTATTTATTTTACTCTAGATGTAAAATATACCGGAAAGTACAACTTCACACTGCATCATCTTTTCTCAAATCATTAGTCTCTAATATGATACCACTTTGTACGCTGATGTAAAATGCTGTATATAGTTTCTCCTCCCTTTTACTGTGTGACCGATCGCTCTTTTTATCAATGACCTCATCTGAATAAATGTATATAAAAGATTTGTGCAAGTTTCATGAAACTGGAACTCAGAGTCACTTCTTGTATAGGACACTGCTAAGTGTAGGCTTTGAAAAAGGACCCTACTTTGGGGAGTTGTTTCTTCTTTCACAGTGCAATGATGCAACATGTTTTTAATAGAAATGAATGCCGAAATAGAGTATAACAGGGTACCCAAATTTAAAAAAAATCGAAGGTGGTGTTTTTTTTTTATTCGCATTGGAATTTTTCTTTGTTTGATTTTTTTCCCATGTTTGCCTAAATATATTGTAACTATTGTGTCGCTCAGATACCTTATTTATTTTTTCAATAATAGCCATATATTAGTAAAATAATGTCTGCAAGTTATGTAATAATGATTAAATTATTTCATGAGATACAGATTTCCAAAGTTTGCCATTTGTCGTTCGAGCAGGCATGTTTGGCAATTTTTAGAAAACTAAATAAATTTTTAATAAATATTATTACTTTATATTACAAGCAAGTTGTACCCATAGTTTGTTTGTAAAAAGTTTTAAAATTCTCCTAATTTTATTGTTTTAATTATTCACTTTCAAACTTGCCCCCTCCATCAGTGCGCGTTATAGCAATTGTCCACCTCTCCCTGCCTTACGATTTTTCTTGTCTCCAAATTTTTTTTCTGGTCAAAACTAAGTGTGGATTCGTTTATACCAGACACTAGACAATGTCATATAAAAACATCAGTTGATTTAAAAATGTCGACCAGCCACCCTTTGGTCGATCTTATCTGAAATCACCCAGCCATCTGTTGATACTGAAGATTTGTTCTATTCAGTCCCTCACCGTGAACTGTTCGAGGCAGTTAGGGCGTGCATCGATAAAAACGGTGTTATCCCGTTCCAGAACACAGCAGGTGTGACGATTGACAATTTTTTAGTCTTGCTTGAGGCATATCTTAACAGCACGTTTATTGCTTTTAACGATCAACTTTATTTGTAGAAAAATGGTATCTGTATCGGATCATATGTGGCGCCCGTACTTTGTAATATTTTTGAGCAACAATTGACCAGACGCTTGAGCAAGTACTCAATGATTTTAATGCTTTTAAAGTTTTTAAATACGTAGACGACTTTTTTTATTGTTTTTAGAAAACAAACTACTTTGGTGAACCAACATGGGGTGGTCTCAGCCTTAGATGCTTTTAGACGACATGGTAAGGGCCTACATTTTTCACATGAACTCCCTAACCGGGATCACCTACAGTTTTTAGACCTGAGCTTGAAGTAGCAGGAGGGACACGTGTGTTGGATGTATTCCCCACGAACCCAAAAAGCGCTCCTGCCATATGACTCTGCCCATTCTAAGGGGGTAAAGAGAGGAACCGCAAGTCTACCTACAGTCAGTTATCAAGAAGTCGTGTGCTCACCGCATGCAGGCCAGCTTCCACAACCAATTGACTTGACTATTGTCAGCGGGCTTCCCTCAAACGGTCTTGACGAGTGTGCCAGAGGCGACCCTACACAAAGTAAAAGGTCACACAACCAGGAAAGTGGCGCAGTCGGCACTGAGGCCTGAGGTTGTACCATATGTACACAAATTGGCGCAAAACCTCAAGAAGGTTGCTAACAGGTACGGAGTACCTCTCGTATTTTCGGCGCCAAAGAAACTCGGCCAACCTTGCGCTCGAATTTCTAACGAAAGCAGGAACGAGCGAAGATATGGCACGAAGCACGCCAGGCCGTACATCGAATGCGTCACAGGGGTCCTCTATGAAATCCTGCTAACGCGTGGAAAATGTTACGTTGGACAAACGGGAAGATGCACGAATGACCGTTTAAGAGAGCACGCACAAAATTTAAAGACAAATGACGGGGCACATTTGCCCGCGCACTGTAGGGCCTGCAAATGCGAGCGACGATTCGGCGATACCAAGATTTTCGGTAGAAGCAGAATCCAAAGGGCACGCGAACTGCAAGAGGCATATTTTATAAAGAAGAGGGGACCCCAGTGGCGGTCAGCGACACGTAAATAGCATTGTATAATGCTAAGATTCGTTTCTTGGATAAATAAATGTAAACGGGTTTATGCTCTTGTATCTCGCGCATGTGTAGCCTGGGCGACAATAAGTGTATCATATATACATATTGCCGCGCGCGCAGCTGGACAAGTAGGCAGCGCGCGCGTGGCCTAACGGTTATCGCGCTTGCCTCCCACGCAGAAGGCCAGGGTTCGATTCCTGGCCGCGACTACACATTTTTGTTGACAGTGTAATTTGATGTTCTAGTGAATTCGAGAACCGTCTTGCTGATTCGAGGTTAGAATGTTCTACACACCGAACCTTCTACGCCGAACGATCCAGAAACCCACGAGGGTACATAAGGGATTCCGCCAGGCGAGCGAATTCAGTTTTCGCCCCAGCGTTCGACTGTGCTACTCCGCCGACTTCGACGCCCGCGACGCTCTGTTATTATCGTTGTACCTCTTTTATTTTTTTTGGCACAAGTTCGCCACATTAAACGTTTATTTCTTCCTGTTTATTTCCTATTTTTTTGGTCACCACCCGTGACATTTTGGTGGAGGTGCGGGGTAGCGCATGCCCGTGCAGCGTTCCCCTCCCAGGGCCCGCAGTGCAAGCCCCATTCCGAGCCCGGTGAGAAGACCACCCGACGCGGAACCTGAAACTCGGACCAGTCGCCGCACCCAAGGTCTACACCCGGAATACGGACTTCTGCCACCCAGGACCAAGCAGCCAACGAAGCCGACGATGGACGGCCAGCAGTCACAGACCCCGGCCGCTCCTGCCTTCATCTACCTACCAGTCGCACCCCGGACTCCGACGCCATTCCACGGGGACGCCCACGAAGACGTCGAGGACTGGCTTCAACAATACGAGCGGGTGGCCCAGCACAACCGATGGACGGAGGACCAGCGCCTGCAGAACCTTTACTTCGCGCTCGAAGGAACGGCCAGGAACTGGTTCGAGAATCGGGAGACATCATGGATCTCGTGGACCGCCTGCAAGAATGAGTTGAGGCGAACTTTCACTAACCAGTATCGACGGGAGAGGGCCGAGGACCTTCTTCGAATGAGAACCCAGGGCGCAAACGAGACCATCACCAGTTTCGTCGAGGATGTCCTGCGCCTGGTCACTCGCGCCGACCCTGAAGCCACCGACGAAAAGAAGTTGCGGATCCTGATGCGAGGCGTACGAGATGACATCTTCGGAGGCCTCGTCCGCAACCCGCCGACCACCGTCGAGACGTTTGTAACAGAGGCGACCAACATTGAACGGGCCCTGCAAGCACGAGCCGCTCACTTTCATCGAGCCCCTGCCGTCGCTGCACCCACGCCGTCAAGCTGCGCCCTCAGCCCCAATATTCCAGGGATCCGAGAAATAGTCCGGGACATCGTCCGTGAAGAACTGAAGAAGCTGATACCTGCCACCGAACGTCCAGCTTCACTCTCGATCGCCGAGATTGTTCGAGAAGAGGTCCAGCAAGCGCTCCAGCCAGACGTTCTCGCCGACGCCGCACCGGAACCACCAGCTGTGACCTATGCTGCCGTTGTTCGTCGTCCGCAGCCTCCTATTGCTCGGCAGTACCCATCTGCACCCCAACGAGAAGTCTCTTCGCCGCAGTACGCGACGCGCCAAGAGAGCGTGGACTTCGAAAGACCGACGTGTGGCGCACGGATGACGGACGCCCGGTGTGCTTCCACTGCGGGGAGGCTGACCACGTTTACCGGAGGTGCCCCTACCGCCAGCTCGGCCTGCGAGGATTCGCTCCAAACGACCGTCGACCTCGTTTTGGAGAACGACCAAGGCACATCGAGGAATACCTCCGTCGCCCTCCGTCACCAGCGCCCACCGCACCACGAGGTTCCCGTTCTCCATCCCCCCGACGTTCCGCGTCGCCTTTCCGTCGGTCGCGCCGTGACAGCCTGTCCCCCCTATCTCGTCGGGAAAACTAAGTGCGGCAACGCCTGGAGGTGCCGTTGCCGAAGACGACCCGAGTAAAGAGCCTCCAAGAACGCCGGAGCGCTCCCACTCTCCCGACGCCACGCATCGCTACGACGCCCCTGCAACGGTGTCCAACAACCTAAACGTCGTCATCGACGGCCACGACGCATCGGCACTCGTGGACACCGGAGCAGACTACTCAGTCTTGAGTGGGAGGCTCTCCCGCCGCCTTCGAAAAGTCATGACGCCGTGGGAAGGACCCCAAATACGAACCGCCGGAGGACATCTAATCACACCAGTCGGGAGATGCACTGCTCGCGTCGAGATCCACGGTGAAACGTGCCCTGTCAAGTTCGTCGTTCTGCAAGACTGTTCGAGGGACGTTATCCTCGGAATGGACTTTCTCTGCGAGTATGGCGCCGTCATCGACCTCGGAACAAACCGGCTGACGCTACGAAAACCTACTCTACCAGCGGAGGAACCCCAAGCGACGTCACCCACGGTCCGAGTCCTCGCAAACCACGTAAACCTACCACCGCGGTCAAGTGTTTTCGTACTTGTCGGGATCGATGAAGCTTCCTGTGGCGAAGTTCTTCTCGAGGGAAGCCTCCAATTGCTCCTGGGAAGAGGCATAGGCGTCGCAAGGGGAGTAGCTGAACTTCAGGATGGGCGGACTGTGGCCCTCGTGACGAACTTCCGAAACGAAACACCTCACGAAAGGTGCAGCCGTGGGCCACGTCGAGAAACTCCGAAACCCCGCCGAAATCACCGCGATTACTGACGAATCCTCGCCGCCCCAGCAAGACCGTACGTCGCCAGCGTAGCTCGACATTGACCCTAAGCTTCCGGACCCTAAACGGCGTCAGCTGGTTAACCTCCTCGCCGAATACCGCGACTGCTTTGCGACGTCGTCGAAGGTGCGCCAGACCGCGGTTGCCAAGCACCGCATCGTTACCGAGGACGACGCGCGCCCTGTGCATCGATCGCCGTACAGAGTCTCCGCTAAGGAAAGGGAGGTGATCCATCAGCAAGTTCAAGAGATGCTGAATGACGACATAATCTAACCTTCAAGCAGTCCATGGGCCTCTCCAGTCGTGCTGGTTAAGAAGAAGGACGGAACTCTTCGGTTCTGCGTGGACTACCGGCAGCTCAACACGGTTACGAAGAAAGACGTCTACCCACTCCCCCGCATCGCACCACTCTAGACGGGCTGCGCCACTCTCGATACTTTTCATCGATGGACCTGAAGAGCGGCTACTGGCAAATCGAGGTCGACGAACGGGACCGAGAGAAGACAGCCTTCGTCACGCCGGATGGACTGTACGAGTTCAAGGTGATGCCCTTCAGACTATGCACGGCGCCAGCAACTTTCCAGCGTGTCATGGACACCGTACTGGCAGGGCTGAAGTGGCAGAGTTGTTTCGTCTACCTTGACGACGTCGTAGTACTTTCAGCTGACTTCGACGAGCACTTGAGACGACTCCGAGCTGTTCTTCAAGCCATTCAGACCGCCGGACTCACACTCGAGCCGTCAAAGTGCCGGTTCGCCTATGACGAACTGAAGTTCCTTGGCCACGTGGTTAGTAACGAAGGCGTCCGCCCAGACCCCGAGAAGACTCGCGCCGTCGCGGCATTTCCAGCGCCGACAGATAAGAAGGCCGTGCGAAGATTCCTTGGACTTTGTGCCTATTATCGACGCTTCGTTCGGGATTTCGCAAGGATTTCCGCACCACTTACGAATCTCACGAAGGACGCCGAGAAGTTCGAATGGGCCGAGGAGCAACAGCAGGCATTCGACGAACTGAAACGACGACTCCAGACTCCTCCTGTGCTTGGACATTTCGACCAGGATGCGGAAACAGAAATTCACACGGACGCAAGTAACGCGGGACTGGGCGCAGTACTAGTCCAAGTGCAAGAAGGCATCGAGCGAGTCATCGCCTACGCAAGTTGGACATTGTCCAAGGCGGAAAAAAATTACTCCACAACTGAGAAAGAATGCCTTGCGGTCGTCTGGGCAATAACGAAGTTTCGTCCGTACTTGTACGGGAGCCCGTTCCGTGTAGTCACGGACCACCACTCGCTCTGCTGGCTTACGAAGCTGAAGGACCCGTCAGGACGCCTCGCTCGATGGAGTCTTCGACTACAAGAGTTCAACATGACGGTGGTCTATAAGTCAGGCCGCAAGCACAGCGACGCCGACTGCCTGTCCAGAGCCCCCGTCGAAACCCCTTCCGGCTGCAGCGACGACAATGACGACGAGTGCTTCCTAGGAGCAGTGAACACCGACGATATGGCACGACGTCAACGGGACGATCCTGAGCTGCGCGCATTAATCGAGCACCTGGAAGGGGGCAGGAGTACCGTGCCACGTGTCTTCTGACGAGTACTGCCGACCTTCGCCATCCGGCAAGGTGTACTCTACAAAGAGAACTTCGGCAACAACAACACACCGCGGTTGCTGGTAATCCCGAGTGACCTTCGAGAGGAGATCTTCCAAGCCTGCCACGACGACCCGACATCCGGACACCTTGGTTACAGCCGGACACTGGCCCGTATTCGTGAAAAGTATTACTGGCCGAAACTCCCCAAGACCGTCCACCTATACACACGATCATGCCACGAGTGCCAGCGACGCAAGAAACCGCCGACGAGGCCGGCCAGACTTCTGCAGCCCATTTCTCCTCCAACTACACCCTTCCAGCAGGTCGGAATGGATCTACTTGGTCCTTTTCCGCCTTCGACGTCGGGGAACCGCTGGATCATCGTCGCCACAGATTATCTCACGCGGTACGCCGAAACGAAAGCTCTTCCTTCAGGGACTGCTGTGGAAGTCGCCAAGTTTTTCATCGACTCCATCGTCCTCCGGCACGGCGCTCCCGAAGTTCTGATTACAGATCGCGGATCTTCGTTCATGGCCCAGCTGACGCAAGAGATCCTTCGTCTCAGTGGCACCGGCCATCGTCGAACCACTGCATACCACCCGCAGACCAACGGGCTGACCGAGCGACTCAACAAGACAATCGCCGATATGATCTCTATGTACGTCGACGTAGAGCACAAGACGTGGGACGAGGTGTTGCCCTACGTCACGTTCGCCTACAATACGGCGGTTCAGGAGACCACTGGATTCACCCCTTTCCAGCTGGTACGTGGTCGGAAGGTAGCGACCATGCTGGACGCAATGCTGCCCCATGAGCCATCTGACAATGAGAGCGACGACGCCCAGGCGGTTGCTCAACGCGCCGAAGAAGTCCGCCAGCTCGCCCGACTCATGATTCAAGACCAGCAACGCGTCGACGCGGGCCGCTACAACCTTCGTCGCAGGGACGTTCACTTCCAGCCCGGAGACAGGGTGTGGGTGTGGACGCCCATCCGTCGCCGCGGCCTCAGTGAGAAACTGCTGAAACGGTACTTTGGACCATACAAGGTACTTCGTCGCCTCGGCGAGCTGAACTACGAGGTGATGCCCGACGGAACAAGAACATCATCACGCCGCCCACCACGACCTGAAGTCGTCCACGTCGTGCGCCTGAAGCCGTACTACGCTCGATAGGACTGTGGATCTTGTGTGTTTCAAGTGACTCTTTAGTTTGCCGTTCTTTTTATGTGCTTTGTTTTGATTTGGGTTGCATCAGGACAATGCACTTTTTAAAGGGGGGAGTAATGCCGCGCGCGCAGCTGGACAAGTAGGCAGCGCGTTCGTGGCCTAACGGTTATCGCGCTTGCCTCCCACGCAGAAGGCCAGGGTTCGATTCCTGGCCGCGACTACACATTTTTGTTGACAGTGTAATTTGATGTTCTAGTGAATTCGAGAACCGTCTTGCTGATTCGAGGTTAGAATGTTCTACACACCGAACCTTCTACGCCGAACGATCCAGAAACCCACGAGGGTACATAAGGGATTCCGCCAGGCGAGCGAATTCAGTTTTCGCCCCAGCGTTCGACTGTGCTGCTCCGCCGACTTCGACGCCCGCGACGCTCTGTTATTATCGTTGTACCCCTTTTATTTTTTTTTTGGCACAAGTTCGCCACATTAAACGTTTATTTCTTCCTGTTTATTTCCTATTTTTTTGGTCACCACCCGTGACAATATTTATTTATTTATTTATTTATTCAGAATACCTCGCATCGCCTTACAAAGGCATTATTGTGAGGGAGGGGTACACATACATTTGAGAAAAAGTACAAAGGTACAAAAAGTAAAAAAAGTACAAAAAAGTACAAAAAGCGCGAGGCCGGACATGAGATAATAATATCAATTGTTTTTAGGTTTATGAAGCATCACTTAACACATGGTTAAAGAAAGAAGTGGCAGAAGTTGTAGAAATTATTTCCTCTGGCAGCGAATTCCAGGTGCTCGTTGTGCATGGAAAGAAGGAGTATCTAAACACATCCGTTCTACATTTATACTCTCGCACTTTTTTTGAGTGATCACGCCTTCCTGATGAGTAGTGGGCAGGCAGCATGTACTTAGATTTGTCAATGCCGAGATAACTATGAAAAATGTTGTAGTAAAATTTTAGCCGCATAGACCACCTTCTCTGGAATAATGGAATTAAATCAAGTTCTACTTTTAGTTGAGTCACACTTGATCCAAAGTTATAATTACCCGATATAAAACGAGCTGCTCTATTTTGAACTGCCTCTAGCTGGTTGACAAGGTAGGCCTGGTGGGGGCCCCAGGAGACACAGGCGTACTCTAAAATTGGTCTAATATAGGCTAGATACAGCGTTCGTTTGGTAAACTTGGGACAATCTTTAAAGTTACGTCTAATAAAGTTCAGCATTCTGGTCGCTTTTGTGGATGTATAGACCACGTGTTTGGCCCCCGAAAGGTTTTCTCTAAAATGGACACCGAGGTATTTGAATTCAGAAACAGTTGGTAAAGAAATTTCGCTGATAACGTATTTGAAGGTGACAGGCTGTCTCTTGCGCGCGAAACATACATGATTACACTTGGTTATGTTCAAAATCATTCCCCATTTTTCACACCAGGCGGAGATACGGCAGACATCTTTCTGCAAAGTCAAGCAATCGGACGTGTTATGAATTTCAGAATAAAGTACGCAGTCATCAGCAGAATAAAGTACGCAGTCATCAGAATAAAGTACGCAGTCATCATCAGCTGAGCTGAGCATTTCTGAAGAGGGAATCACTCGTGCGCACCGGCTTGGTACGTTTTCTCGAAACAAGTGTCGACCAGTAATGGTAAAACTTGTGTCAACCAAAACTAAAGAGAGCATCCTTTCAGCAAAAGCTAAACTAAAAACATGGAACGTCTCAGTCAATGAAGACTTCGCACCAGCCACACGTTATGCGCGCAAGAGGTTGTTTGACTTCGCAAAATCTCAGAGTCCCAATAGTATATTTAAGATAAGGTACAACAGGCTTCACCTAAACAAGAAGTGTTACGCCTACTGCAGTACGAGTGACGAAGTTTATGAAATTTCTAGTGCTACCAGTGCTACTGATAGAGGTGCCGAGTCACTCCAACCGCAACACGTGCAATCAGCAACGTCATAACAATCGTGCACTCTTCCAGTCAAAGATTCGACGGTGGAAAATGTTTCTGTTTTCTTTACAAATATCCGAAGCGTAATAAAGAAACGCGATGAATTGTGCTCCGCTCTTGATTCTGCTTCTGCCGACATCATTGTGTTGACCGAGACATGGCTCTCTAGCAAAATACGTAACGATGAACTTTTTTTTTGTGATAAGCAGTACAAAGTTTATCGCCATGATAGGAATTCGGGGACGGGCGGAGGCGTGCTGGTTGCAGTTGCTGATTGCATTGAGTCATCCCATATTAACTTAGCATCTAGCTTAGAAATTGTGTGTGTACGTTTCCAACTAAGTCATAGAAACATTGTTGTCTGTGCATGTTACCGCCCACCTACCTTTGCTAAGAATTTTGTGGAGTTATTACATGACACACTTAGCGGGATTGTTTCAAGGTTTCCTAACTCGCAGCTATTTATTTTTGGCGATTTTAACTACCCAAATATTAACTGGTCACAAGATATTCCTATTTGCGTGCCTTATTCTTCTGAAAGCAACGATTTCCTAAATCTCTGTGCAGATTTTAATCTTTCGCAATTAGTAACGGAGCCCACGAGAATTACGTCCTCAGCATCCAACGTTCTTGATCTTATTTTAACTACGTCTAAGGACCTCGTAGAGCCGATCTCTTATCTTCCAGGTCTTAGCGACCATTTAGCCTTGCATTTTTTCCTGAAAAGTCCTAAGAACAATCCTGCTGTTTGTGTCAAACACATCCGTGATTACGCCAGAGCCGACTTTGAATCCATAAACCGCGAGCTATGTACATTCATGGGCTCTTATATGCAGAATTTTTCAGAACGATCGGTTGAAGGCAATTGGTGTCTGTTCAAAGATAAAATTACTTCATTGATCACCAACTACATTCCCTGTCGTGTTGTCAAATCAAACTCGAAATCACCTTGGTATAATACGACTTTAAAAAGACTGTCTAATAAGAAAAAGCGCTTGTTTCGAGCAGCTAAATCATCAATGTCTCCCGATCGCTGGGCCGCGTACCATTCGGCAGCTGAAGTATACAAATTGGCCGTCGATGAAACTAAATATAACTTCTTCTGCATAAAGTTACCCTCAATGCTCACTAACAATCCAAAACAGTTTTGGAACTTAGTCAACCCTGCCGACAAACATTTAATACAACTTAAAAATTCAGGCGGAGAGGTGATTTCTGGTGAAGATTGCGCTATGACTTTCAACGAAAGTTTCATCAGTGTCTTTAGTGATTTCTTAGGTGCCAACCATCCCGTACTACCATCTTCTGATTTTTTGCCCATGTTACCAATTGTGTTTGATCCACCCGGTATTGTTAAAATTATTGAAAACCTCAAGCTGTCGTCGGCATCAGGTGTCGACGAGATAAACGCGAAATTTCTAAAAAATACCAAAATGTACTCCTCAATCATCTTGTCATCTTTGTTTCAACAATCACTTGATCATGGCGTCTTACCCGAGGACTGGAAGGTAGGGAAGGTTGTTCCAATTCACAAAGCTGGTGACCGTTTCTCCCCTTTCAATTACAGGCCAATATCTCTTACTAGCGTACCCTGCAAAATCATGGAGCACATAATTTCTTCACAGCTTTCGCGTTTACTGGAGTGCAACTCCTTCTTTAGCCCTTTTCAACATGGATTCCGCAAATCTTTCTCGTGCGATACTCAGCTTTTAGTTTTCACCCACAACCTCCACTCGGCTCTGGACCGTGGATCTCAGACTGACTGCATCTTTCTGGACTTTGCAAAGGCTTTCGATAAGGTAACACATAAACTTCTACTATACAAGCTTAGCCTACTCAGTATTGATCCATATATCTTATCTTGGTTAGAGTGTTTCCTCACTAACAGATCGCAATTTGTAACTGTCAATAACAAAAACTCGTCATCGTCCCTCGTTAAGTCCGGTGTACCACAGGGTTCTGTCCTAGGCCCCCTCTTATTCTTAGTATATATAAATGACCTACCTACTAGCATTTCCTCCTCCATAAGCGTATTTGCGGATGATTGCGTTGTTTACCGTGAAATTACTAATGACTCTGACGTACACATAATTCAATCTGATTTAAATGCAATTTCTTCCTGGTGTGATGCTTGGCACATGAAACTAAACACTATGAAGTGTAAGACAATGAGGATTTCTCGCAAAGCAGCACTCTGTCCTAACTACTTCCTATCAAATAACATCCTTGAAAACGTATCAACTTACAAATATCTAGGTGTTCATATCTCTTCTGACCTATCATGGAAAACTCACACCGAATATATCGTTAATAACAGTAACCGCATGCTTGGATATTTAAGACGTAACTTTTCTCTAGCTCCATCATCATTAAAATTACTACTTTATAAAACACTGGTGCGACCAAAACTTGAATATGCATGCTCGGTCTGGGATCCCGGTACAGAAAGCCTCATATCAGCGCTTGAAGCCATCCAAAACCGGTCAGCACGTTTTATATTATCAAACTACCATCGTACATCAAGCGTCACATCCATGAAAGCTAGTCTCTCACTGCCCCCTCTTTCCACTCGTCGCACTATCTCCCGTCTCTGTTTATTCCATAAAATTTACTATGCCAATTCACTCTTGAAAGAACAACTAATCAGTGCTCCCATCTACGTATCCTCTCGCCTCGATCACTGCTGCAAAGTTGGTATACCCACTTCCATTTCAAATTCTTTTTTCAAATCTTTCATCCCAAAAACATCTCGTGATTGGAACGGCCTTCCCTCACCCATTGCGTCCATTGGCGATTTTGTCCTCTTTAAAGAAGCTTTAACAAGTTACTATTCATGATCTGTGCCGGACTAACCATTTTCAGCGTTTTTTGTACTTCCGTTGCCCACCCCCTCTGTAATGCTTCGGCCCTGAGGGTATAATAAATAAATAAATAAATAGCCGTATTTTCGATTGTATGGAGTTAGTGATATCATTGATAAAAATTAAAAATAAAAGTGGTCCCAATACAGACCCCTGTGGTACCCCGGACGTAACCCCAACATTACCCGAGATATTAGAGAGTTTTAGAATAGGCGGCCCCAACGCTTTGGGTAACCCAAAGCTTTGGGGTACCCAACGCAACGACACCTCACGCAGCGTGCTTATAGAATAGGGTTTGTGACGACGCAATGCAACGCGGCACGCTCGCCTTTTTCGCATGCAGCGCCATTGTGGACAACGAACGAACTTCTTAACAGTGAAAAATTATTAAAACGCAAAACATTTGCGAAGAAACGACACTTTATTGTGGCTCGCGGTTCAAATAATAGGGAGGGTAACACCAGTTGGAACGGCACAGCAAGGCCCATCTGCCGACCATCTCTGAATCAGAAGATTTACTTCTCTGGTCAACAAGAGAGTGCACGCCCTCAAATACCAGGCTATCATGTGAGCCAATGGAATTATCTGAGAACTGAACGGGAAATTCCCCGGTCACAGGCACGACGCTGGTATGTGTAGCTTGCTGTTAGCTCATCCTGTAGCTGAAGCAGCACGACAGTTATAGAGAGTTTTATAATCGGGGGTCGCAAAGCTTTGGGGCCCCAAAGAAATAGGGGCTCAGCACTGCGCATGCGTAGAACCCAAACTCCGTTTGGGGTTTTGGGTTGGCTCGCGCCCCCAACGTGAAATTCGAGAAATAACGTTGGGCCCCCAATTGCTTGGGGCCGGGTTGTATATCGGCAAACATGGCGGCGCCCTTTTCGCTCGTTTCGGTGCAAATTCGTTATGGTCGCTGCAGTATTAGCCAATTTCATTGCCAATGAATAGTGCAACCGGCTTTCGCTTTGCTTAATCTCGTTCCAGTCACAAAGAATGAGCGGTGGGCTCGCCCCATTTTAAAGATCGTACCTGATTCTGGCTGTTCCTAAGCCTAAGCATACGTCGTAACTGTTGACGTGGTGACGTATTGCTACTCCGCGGCTAAAGGCTCGTTCACACAGACCCGTTTCTTTCTTTTTCTTTTTTTTACGTTAAGTTACGAAAAGTAACCGGGAAATCTGTGCTTCGTATTAAACTGTGCCAGCAGCAGGTCGACCCGGTCGCGGTTGGCCCGCGTGGGGAAATTTCTTCCGATTGCTTCGGGGACCCTTTCGGCCATTCAAGTCCATCTCCTGGAATCCTGGAATGAGTTAGTGGCATACGCTTCGCGTAGCACATAAATGTCATCGTCGATCGAGAAGCGAACGCGCGCGGGAGCCTTCTCTTCCTCCATTTTCTTTTGGCCTTGGATCGGCCTCGACTCGTTCGGCCATCCCATTTCGGGTGTAGCCGAAACAATCCAATCCGTAGCGCTCTAGTTTGGCGCTTGTTCTCGAAGTAACATAGAGAGTTGAGCTAGCTTGTACATAGAAGACATACCTAAAACAGCGCACAAGCACAGGAGGAAGATAACAAAACACAGGAAGGGGCGCTGACTCCCAACTTATGTATTGTGAAAGAAAGAGAAAGAGGAAGCTTCAGATATGAAGCCACTGTATGAAGCCCACGTTGTTGTTTTTCTTTCTTCTTTTTTCTCATCTTTTTTTTCTTCGTGACCTTATAATGTAAGTTTTCTCCTTTTCTACTGCAACTTAGTAATTTATATGTTTTTATTCTTTCTTCTTTATACCTTGTTTGTGCGCGTGGGCTTCATGTCTGAAGCTTCCTATCCTGGGTTCGAGCCCCACCCCTGCCCGTTTCGATCTGGATGAGCATCGTACCGGCGTGCGGTCGTGTATCACTACTGCGTGATGCACGTTAAAGACCCCAGGCTAGCGGTTGTACCGCACTGGCTAAATTTCTCATCTACACCTGGGAGACTCGTCGCCCCTGTGAGGCAGACCAAGTTCTAGGCTGTATAAACACACTCACAACCCAATTTCTGAAGCTTCCTCTTTCTCTTTCTTTCACAACACATAAGTTGGGAGTCAGCGCTCTTTCCTGTGTTCTATTTTCTTCCTCCTTTGCTTGCGCGCTGTTTTAGGTATGGCTCGTTCTCGATATTTTTGGGTTTGCGCTTTGACCATATGCAGCCGAAGATTTTGGTTTTCAACTATGCCGAGACTGAGACGAACGCGAGCGCGCATACTCTGCGGGCAGTTGCACTATTTAGATCTGAGCTGGAGCGACTTTGAAGCCTTCAAATACTTGTTTTCAAGGTGCAGGGGGGCTAAGCTCGCCTCCGGCGGGAATCTCTCCGATGCCACGTCGCGAGGGAGGGGAGGTGCTTCTTTTGACTCCGCCCCGGCGAGTTTCCCACTCCCCCTCTTACATTTCCGACCCCCCCGGCGGCGGCGAGTTCCCCAGCGTAGCTCCGATTTTTCCCTACGCTCCGCAGTGAAGGGTTTTTATTTTATTTAAATGGGGGATCGGTGGCCGGCTGGGCTAGCGCACACCAGCTCGGAGCACGTCGAGCGAAAGGTCCGTTGCAGAACCCAGGATGCTGGGTTCAATCCACACCCCTGCCCGTTTCGATGTTGATGAGCATCGTACCGGCGTGCAGTCGTGTAACACTACTGCGGGATGGACGTTAAAGACCCCAGGCCAGAGCTCTGCCCCAGGCTAGCGGTTGTGCGGCACTGCATCGCTAAATTTCTCATCTACAGCTGGGAAAATCTTCCCCGTTGAGGCAGACCAAGTTTTAGGCGGTATCAACATACGTACAGCCCAATTTTGTTTTTTATTTAAATCGTAAATGACAAATAAGAATAGGTAACAGCAGGGATGCTAATTATACAAACATTGCTTGAATGTGGGCTAGTTGACTAGACATTGTGATGGTTTGCTGCGCCACGTACATGCAAGAAAAACGCTCTTGATAAAGATATAAAATAAAGCAGAGTATAGACGAAAATCAACATACAGGAATGGCGCAGACTAACAACTGTGTAACTTCTTTCTCATCTTTCTCCTCCCACACCGCCACACAGCCACAATATATATATTTATATATATATATATATATATATATATATATATATATATATATATATATATATATATATATATATATATATATATATATATATATTTTTTTTTTTTTTTCAGAATAGGGTGCACGTGGAGCGAAAGCTCGCGCTGCAGAACCCAGGATCGTGGATTCACCCCCACCCCTGCCCTTTTCGATGTTGATGAGCATCATACCGGCATGCGGTCATGTATCACTAATACGTGGCGCACGTTAAAGACCCTAGGCTAGCAGTCATACTGCACTGGCTAAATTGCTTATCTACAGTAGGTGACAATGTCGCAATGTTCTGGTATATTCTCCTGCTGTATAAACAACTAATGGCCAATTTGTTTGTCAAAATACGGTGTGGAAGAAGAAAGATGAGAAAGAAATTACACAGTTGTTAGTCTGCGCCATTCATGTAGATTGCTTTTCTTCTATCATCTGTTTTAGTTTGAATTTTATCAAGTGCGTTTATCCTGAATCTACGCAGCGCAGCAACCCATCAAAATAATTGTAAAAGCCTCTAGGTAATGGTAAATTGCGTTCCTGGTTGCAGATTGCCGTAAAAACACATTTGTTTCTATAGGATTCACTTTGTAGAATTTTTATGTGGGATTCACGACGGAGACGACGGTCTATTCAACGCTCCATCGCCTCAAGCCCGGTTCGCCACGCAGTTCATCGCAGAGCCACCTTAGCACGTCTTTCGAGAGGCGATAGTGTTGTTGAAAATGAACGTCGTCCATGTCCAACACATTGGCGTGGTTTAAATACCTATGCCGACGGCAAAACACGAACGAAAACGCTGCCATTTTGGACGCTTCTCCCTGATCTCGCGCCCAACTCGCCCAAACTCGCCTAGGTCGGAGCCGGCAAGCTTCTCCCATCCGCGGCGGCTTCTGCCACGTCACAATGACGTCACCGCATCTCGCCGCGAGTTCCGAATAGGCAACTCTCCGACCGCCTCAAACCCTCCGTTTAACGTCACGATCTAGGGAGTGTCGGCGCGTGTCGTCATGCACGGCGCCGACCAATCGCGGCGGTCGGCGAGTTTGGCGGAGAACTCGCCTCGATCTCGCCGCGCCGAGCTTAGCCCCCCAGGTATCGTGCCACCGAGTAGCAATACGTTGCCATGTCAACGGTTACCGCGTATGTTTAGGCTTAGAAACGGCCAAAATCGGGGACGATCTTTAAAAGGGGGTGAGCCCACCGCTCATTCTTTGTGATTTGAGCCAGATCAAGCAAAGCGAAAGCCGGTAGCACTATTCACTGGCATTTAAATGGGCTAATACTGCAGCGACCATGACGAATTCGCTCCGAAGCGAGCAGAAAGGGCGCCGCCATGTTTGCCGACGCAACCCGACCCCAAGTGCCAACCCAAAGCCCCAACCAGATCTTGGGTTCTGCGCATGCGCAGTGGTGGGCCCCTATTTCTTGGGGGCCCCAAGCTTTGGGGGCCCCTAATCTAAAACTCTCTATTGTCGTGAGTGCGCAGGCGAGCTGTATTGGTACTTTGAAACTTCCTCTTTTCCTGCCTCAGTCTCAGGCTAACATCAGAATGGGTAATTACCCGAGCTTTGGCCGCTGATTAAAACAGATTGCTTTCTATGAGATAGGTAATCGCTGAGCCACGCAAGATTGTTTGATGGTATGTTTAACGTTGCTAGTTTATAGGTAATGAACGCGTGAGGTACTGTGTCGAATGCTTTTTGAAAATCAAGGAAAACGCAATCTACTTGAAGCCCGTTATCAAATGAAGTTGCAAGGTCATGGTAGAACTCAACCAACTGCGTGTCGTAAGAAAACCCTTTTCTAAATCCGAGTTGTACGGTATATATATATATATATATATAATGGGCATGGTGGCGGGAGGCCGAAGGCGTGAGTATATAACTAAGAAAAAAAAAAAACCCTTAGTGAAAACAGCAAATAACGGACGATTTATTCTTCGACGTTTCGGACGGAGTCCGGCCTTCGTCAGGAAGAACTTTTACAGATGAACGCGGGAGGTATTTATACAATGCTGCGGTCGAGTCCAAGTTCCAAAAACGGCGGAATGACGGTTGGAGGTTCCAAAGAAGCGTAGGAGGAGTTCCGGATGGGCAAACGTTTATACAATGCTACGGTCGGGTCCGAATTTCGGCGGGGTGACGGTTGGAGCTTTCGTGAGAGGGAAGCGAGGGCAGTTCGTATCCGGGTAAAGAAGCTTGTCCGTCGGGGCCAAGTTTCAAGGACGGTGGGATGAGGGTTGCAGCTCCTTGAGAGGGGGCGCAGGGTGACTTTGTGTTCGGGCGGGCAGGTGTGACCTGGACGACAGCGTACAATGGACGAAAGACACTCGCGCAAACTAAAGTGCTGTCTAAAAAAAAAAGAAAACGGACGGTCACTTGTGTTGTTTTGTGGGTCGTGCATGAGTTAGAACTTAGACCTAAAAGGGAACAATGTTAAACCTAGAAATAAAAAAAAAAGAAAGCCGTTTACAACTCCCTGTAACGCCGAATTAGAGCGCAGCTCTTGAGGAAGAGGAGGAGGAGGGAAGAGTACTGGGGCAACACCTCCTAGAAGACAAGGCCGTAGCGCTCTTCTCGTGACGTCGCAAAGGAAGGCCATCGGGGGCGCGCGTCGAAGCGAATGCAACGCGCGTAGATCGACCGTCGTAACGCGTTTTTAGTCACATACGCGTGTCATATTAGCTAAAATGAAAGCTGCACATAGCAACGGGTCTAGGAAACATTTTATTACACGAGCAAAATATTACACCGCTAAATAATCGGTACGAAATGGCACGAGGTATGCGTACAAGACGTCTATAGAAAAATGTGATTGTTTTAAGTCGAAAACACTGAGTCATGCAATTATTGTTCTAGGAATGCATATTTTATACAGAAATGCTTCGACAAAATGGCGAGACACGCAGTGATTTGGAGACAGCAAAACAGAACAGTTAAAAATCAGGTAGACGTAGTCAACGCGGACAAGGCAAGACAAGTGTTTCTCACGATCATGTAAGCGACGTTATCGCGTGCAGTCACTAAATTCTTGCATCATACCCCGGCCACATGGCAAAATTAATGTAATTTCGATCGAATGACAATATGGGGTCGACAAATCCGTTTGCGGCGCTCGTATAATCACTCAAGACCGCGAGCTGATTAAATCCTATATCACTGAATGAAAATATATCACCTTTTCCGTGTGACAGGGGTACTAAACTTACCTAGTCTGCTAATTTACTTCTCCCTATGGGCTCGAGCTGCCTTAGAACAGAACATAACTTATTTTGTATATAGTAATACAATTACCTTAATACAGTTAAGATTCTAGTATAAACGCGGAAAAGGCAATAAAATAACTTTAGTATAAATAAACACAGAACCACAAACAACGCACTTTCAATAATCACCCAAACTTGTTTTTCACCTTCCAGTGAAAACTATATTAGCGCGCATATTTACAAATGTCGAGGCAACTGCACACAAATATTGACAAAGAACAAAATTGCAATCTATCATGCGATTAAAAAAAAAAAACAATTGCAGCATCTTACTTGCGTCCTACATGACCAAGAAAGCCCGTAAATAAGTTGTTTCTCACCTGTCGATCGTATCCATACGTCCCACAATATCCGCGACGAACACATTTGAACACGAACTATAAGAAGCCTCTCTCTGTCGAGAGAGAGGTCTATCGATTAATCGACCAGTCTTCTTTGGCTAGTTGTCACACATGTCACTCAAACCGTAAAAGAACTTGTTTCACGAATCCACGTAAATGCCGTAGCATCAAGCGAACACAAAAGAATTGCCCGAGACTACGGTGATGACAGAAATACGACGGGAAACAAGTCTCAAAAGTACCACACACGAGAGCAGCGGCGACGAAAGGCTTGACGTTGTCGACCCATCTCTTGCTCGTGTGCGCTCCCTGCGACAATGACTGGATTTCTTTTCGGTTTCCTTCCCTTCTGAGATGTCTCAGCGTTCCTTTTCAGACAGTCAGCAGCTCATACACAACGTAAATTTACCAGAATCGGAGCCATGTGGCATCGGCAGCATCGCAGCCGGTGCTTTCGAAAAGTGTGGGGTGCTGCGGAGCTGCATGTAGTCCCGCGGTTACGGGGATACTCATAAATATAAATTTGGTACTCTCAACCTTGGTAACGCGTTGTATATTACGTTTATATTATATATATAATAAATTGTACAAGACTGCGCCTTTAAAACGCATATTAATGCCGGATAAACGCGCATGAACACCACCGCGCCGCTTGTCAAGGTACATTTTTTTCACGTCGATAACGTATTCTCACGTAGTTGCGCCATGGACTTCCTTCCTCCGCCATTGTTACGTAACCTCTCAGAGCGCTCTCGCCTTCTTCTCTAGGAGGTGTTGACTGGGGGGGGGGGGGGGTCAGTTGACGGGAGAGTTAGAACGAAGCACTCTGCTATCACGTTGACCTGGGGGTCACGTGACGATGACGTCATCAGTGAGGATGACGTCATCAGTGAATCATCGGCATCATCACTGATGACGTCACTGATGACGTCATCGTCATGTGACCCCCCAGGTCACGTGACCCCCCCCTAGGTCCTCCCGAGGTCCTCCCGAAGGAGCCCAAGGTCCTCCCGAGGTCCTCCCGAAGGAACCCGAGGTCCTTCCGAGGTCCTCCCGAAGAAACCCGAGGTCCTCCCGAGGTCTTCCCGAAGGAACCCGAGGTCCTCCCGAGGTCCTCCCGAGGACCTCCTGAAGGAATCCGAGGTCCTTCGGGAGGACCTGGGGTTCCTTCGGGAAAAGTTACCCATAATGCACCGCGCGGTTACGCCGACGGCGACGGCGCTCAAGCCGGAAACGGACGCCTCAGAGCTGCGCTCTAAAAGAAAGAGAATGAATATCAAATCCTGTAAATAAAAGAGAAAAGTTGATTGTCCAGTTCCGGCCACAAACACAGTACCACTGCTAACAATAAGGTCTCGGACCTGAAAATATGTCCCCTGATCGGGGATACGGCCCGTTCGTCAGATGTCGATTCGTCATAGGGCAACTGGTAACTGGCCCGTTCGTCACAGCGGAACATTCGTCATAGGATGATTCGTCACGCTGGCTGTTCGTCACACAATAACCCCAAAATCGTTAAACTTTTTTTTTCTCGTTTGTTTTCTTAGGAAAGTTACGAAAGGGGGTCACCCAACCAAATCCGTACAAGGTCAGTGAAAATGACTAGTGTACGAACGGGAACCAAAACATGTCCCAATGACCCCAAGCTTAGGCAACATGCAGCCTGCATGTTGCCTTATCTGGGTCATCTTACTAAAAAAAGAACTTCGAGAACATAAAGCTCACAATAAAAAAAAAAAAAACCACTGAACCCGATTTTTTTTTTTTTAATTGTGCCTCGCTTTAGGGCTTATCATGCCCCGGTTGCTCCCGGAATATAAAAAAACGGATCTCCTTTGCTTCCCATCTCGATTTCTAAATGGAGGTAGTTACTACTAAGAGAGGCGGCGATATCCTTCTTCACGAAGGATATTTCTACATTTACATTAAGGTTAACGACACTGCGTTGTATTGGGCCTGCCGGCGAAAAGGAGTTTGGAAAACTAAAATAGTCACCGATCACGCCAAGACTCGTGTAATCTCTTATTTCAGTGACCATACGCATGCCGGTGACCCCACCGAGATAAACGAGGTTCGGGTTCATCATCAGGTGAAGGAAAAGGCTGGTATGTACCAAAATCTGTTCCTGCTCTTATATTCCCAAAACAAGTTCGCTAACATCCTTCTTTATACCAGTGTCGTGGTTCAGGTCAACCGTCTGAGTAAGATAGGAGAGTGCACGGTCGGACGGTATAAATCAATTTATATAACACAGCGACATACGTAAATAGAAAAGATGCCTATTGCCTAAGTATTTACACATTGTGGACGCTATAGGGGCGCCACTGTGTGTAAAGAGCGCGGGGGGCGTTACCCCCTGTGAAAGAACGGATAAAAGCAGCAGCGGGGACGCCGACCAGAGGGGAGAGAAGCGGGGCCTGGAGCGAAAGGTACACGCTGCGGCGGTGTCGACCAACGACCTTGTTAATACTAACTTCATGTTTACAATTTACTAATAAATGTAGCTTCACGTTTTCCGAAATCCTGGCTCCGTGTTGTTCCGCCGGGTTGGGCACGCAGCAAGGCAACTTTCCCACATGGCGCCCAACGTGGGGCAGAACACGGAGCCAGGATTTCGGAAAACGTGAAGCTACATTTATTAGTAAATTGTAAACATGAAGTTAGTATTAACAAGGTCGTTAGTATTAACAAGTTAGTATTAACAAGGCTCAAAATTTCGTTCCACGAAAAGACACGGCGTCAGCGCTTTCTTTATCTACCGGGGCTCGCCGTACCCGTAATCTTGGGCCGAGATTTTATTGCAGGCGAGAACATGACGCTTGATTTCCCTGGTGGAGGCTACCGGCTAGGAAGCCAGACGGAGCTCACTCCGTTTACCAGGCGAGAGGACTGCATTACCGGCCCAACCCTCCCGACCCACTTCACAGCGGCCCCAGCTTTCCTGCCTGCAGGCATTAACGCTGCACTACAGAAGTGCCCGGCCAATAACCTTCAAAAGATTAAGCTGGAGGACGTCCTGCGGCCGTTCTCTCCGATGTTCACGGAGCGACCAGGAAAGACAGACATCCTGCTGCATCGGATTGAAACCGGTGACGCTCCGCCCTGGAGGTGCAATCAGCGCCCCATCAACGTGCACAAAAGGGAACTCCTGGACACGGCACTCGAGGAGATGATTGACACCGGTGCAGTACGTGAGTCAAAGAGCCCTTGGGCGTTTCCTGTGGTCCTTGCTCCAAAAAAGGATGGAACCGCCAGGCTTTGTGTAGACTACAGACGCCTTAACGACGTGTCTGTACGGGACAGTTACCCTTTCCCTAGTATTTCCTCTGTAATGTACGCGCTCGGTAACGCGACTGTGTTTACAACGCTCGATTGCAGCCGCGGGTTCCTTCAGATCGAGATTCACCCGTTGGACGTGCAGAAAACGGCGTTCATCTGCCACAGAGGATTATTCGAGTTCACCCGTTTGCCGTTCGGTTTGTCAAACTCGCCAGCGAGTTTTCAACGCTTGATGGACGTTGTACTTGGCGACGCAAAGTACAACTTTGCAATGGCATACATGGATGACGTAGTTGTCTTCTCGCGCACGTTCGAAGAACACGTCGAGCACTTGAGAATAATACTCCAGCGAATGCGTAGCGCGGGTCTCACAATTCACCCGGGAAAGGTGCAGTTGGCCGCGCCAAAGATTAATCTTCTTGGTTTCGTGGTTGACAATGGCACACTCCGTCCTAACGAGGAAAAGGTTCGCGCGCTAACGGAGTATCCGTGCCCACATGACGTGAAAAGCCTGCAGAGGTATCTTGGTATGATTGCATTTTACAGGGATTTTATTCCCTACTGTTCCGAGATATCTCAGCCACTCAATCACCTCCTTCGAAAGGGCATCAAGTGGCACTGGAACGTTGAACAACAGAGTGCGTTCATTGCCCTCTCGGGGGCAGTGACTGAAAATGCTTGTCTGCGTCTTCCTGATTTAAACCAACCTTTCGTTTTGCAGACAGATGCAAGCGATATCGGCATGGGTGCTGTTCTGCTGCAGGAGCATGACTGTGTGCTTCGGCCAGTTGCCTTCGCAAGTCAGACACTTACTCCCGCCCAGCGGAACTACAGTGTGGCGGAAAGGGAATGTTTGGCCATAGTATATGCGTTAATGCGGTTTGACATGTACTTAGACGGCGCAACATTCCAAATTCAGTGTGATCACTTAGCACTTTCATGGCTGAAAAGGCTTCAGAACCCTGCCGGTCGGCTTGCTCGTTGGGCGCTTATGCTACAGCGATACGACTACACTATCGTGTACAGACCTGGTGCAACAAACAAAATTGCTGATGCTCTTTCCCGCGCCCCCCTCCCTGAGGAGCACACGCAGGAAGGTCCGGGCCTGGTTACTGTCGCCATCACAACGCAGGAATCACCTGAATCACGGTGGGGAGCACTGATCACAAGAGAGGAACTTCTCAAGGCTCAGCAGGACGACGGGCTGTGTCAGCGGGTGACCGCCTGGCTGGCAATAACGAGCACGGTTAATGCAGCGAGTGACGAGCAATTCGACTCGTACTTGCTGAGCAGCGACGGGCTCCTGTTGCGCTACATCCCTCAAGCTGATGACGACCCGAGCAGCTCGGCGTTCCGGACTGTGATACCTAGAAAGTTACGTAAGTCTTTCATCACATACATGCACAACTCCGCACTAGCCGGACACAGTAGTGGGAGCGAAACGTATGATAAGTTGTCCCAAATTGTGACCTGGCCCGGCATGCGGCAAGATGTACTGAGGTATGCGCGTAGTTGCCCGTCATGCCAGAAAGCGAAGCCACGTGGTGGTCAACCCCCAGGCCTCATGCAACCGATCGTAAGCCAGAGCCCTTGGCAGATCTGTTGTTGTGACGTCATGGGCCCATTCCCGCGCAGTCCTCGCGGAAACCAGTACTTGTTCGTCGTAACGGATCATTTCACGAAATGGGTTGAGCTGTTCCCTTTGCGCAAACTGGACTCGCAGAAAATCTGGGATTGTCTGCTGCAAACATTCGCGCGCTTCGGATTCCCGACGAGTTTGATTTCCGACAACGCTTCTTATTTCACTAGCAAGGTGTTCGTGGATGCGTGTGCGGTGCTGGGAATTGAGCATAAACGTACATCACCGTATCACCCGCAAGCAAACATCACTGAAAGGGTGAACCGGAACCTTAAGATGATGCTCGTTGCGCATACCGATCGCCACAAGGACTGGGACGCGAAGCTCCCAGAAATGGCCTTCGCCACTCACACCACGGTTAACCGGTCGACCGGTCTCAGCCCTGCCCAGCTAAATTTTGGCAAAGAACTTGCCTTCCCGCTTTCGAACGCTCTTCGCTCAACAGAACCCACGTCGCAATACCGCAGCTACTCGAAGTTTGCAGACGACCTCCGCAAGCGCTTCTCGGACAACCTCAGAGAAGCTCGGGAGAGCCTCGACGTCGCCAGACTGCAGCAGTCCGAGCAGTACAACCAGGGACGCCGAAACCTGCAGTTTGAGGTGGGAGACCTCGTGCTCAGGCGCACTCATCCCCTGAGTGATGCAACAAGGGGATTCACGGCCTCACTGGCAAACAGGTGGGAGGGTCCATTCCGTGTTGGCAAAAAGCTGTCCCCGCTCACATACACACTTATTTGCTGCTCCAGTGGTCAGTCCACAGGACCAATTCATGTCACCGACCTAAAACTATTCCACAGCCAAGAAGATTTCTCGCAGGATCCAGCAGATGGCAGCAGCAGTCGGGTCCCTGATTCCCCCTCCCCGCCACCCCGGCGGTACAATCTGCGACGTCGGTGACAGCTAACAGGGAGATCACGAAGCGAATAACAAAAACATTTGTTCTTCACCCTTAAAATTTTGAACGCTCTCCGGTTCATACCCCATCAATATGTTCTCCTTTTGAGAGGGGGGGGGGTAGTATGTCCCACCTGAGAGCACTTATTGACTTTTATTTTCAGGGGCCACGCGCGGCACGCCTAATGTTGCGCTGATCGGGCTGTTTCTTATTTTTATGAAGATGGAGAGAGGGTGGCGATCTCATCAACGCGGCCGTCGCAGCCATATCAGCCACCACGGCCACCAGGGCCGGGGGACCCATTCGAGGTGGCGACCACGGTCACCCAGGCCACAAGGACAGGGGCCGGGGCCATCACGACGAGATCAGGGCAACGCGGACTTCCACATCCTCTGCCGCCGCTGCCGGTGACGGCCACAAGCCACCGTGACAACATGGATGGTGCAGACCGACGGTGGACCGGTCGGCTGGGCATCCCGGCAAGCCTGGGAAGAACAACCACGCCCAGAACGCGGGGAGGCGCACGTCATCGTCCCCGAGCCTTTCAGGGGACTGACATTGGAGGACCGCCACCCCAACGATCCAGCGGCGCAATACACCGCAGAGGAACGGAGGCTCCTCTGTCCGCTGTGCGGAGTCCCGGAGCTCGCCCGAGAATCACACCGAGCGGGGCTCCTACACGTGACCCGGGAAGCTGCCGACCGCGCTGCGAGGCTCCAGAACCACGACGAGCTGCAGAGGGCCATCGACGTCGTACGAAGGCAACGTCCTCAACTTCTGAGGTCAAACGACCAGGACGAGCACGTCATCGACATGCCTGACTTTTGAGGGGGGGATTGTGTGGACGCTATAGGGGCGCCACTGTGTGTAAAGAGCGCGGGGGGCGTTACCCCCTGTGAAAGAACGGATAAAAGCAGCAGCGGGGACGCCGACCAGAGGGGAGAGAAGCGGGGCCTGGAGCGAAAGGTACACGCTGCGGCGGTGTCGACCAACGACCTTGTTAATACTAACTTCATGTTTACAATTTACTAATAAATGTAGCTTCACGTTTTCCGAAATCCTGGCTCCGTGTTGTTCCGCCGGGTTGGGCACGCAGCAAGGCAACTTTCCCACAACATGTACAGTTAGAAATGTCTTGAACTCTCACGTCCCCGTTCAGGTTGATGACCTCCCGCGTTGGGGTCACCAGTGTCTGTTGAAACTTGATGATGGGTTCTCGCCGGAGCCAGTTGCTTTTACCAGGGGTCGCTGCCGAGGTAATTCCGGGCTCTGTTGGAGGTGGCCCAGGTTTTTCTCCGAGAAATTTCCCGCCTTGGTATCAGGGTTCGTTGCCTTGATAGTTCGGATCTCTGTAGAGGGCTGCGGGTCCGAGTTTGGGTGGAGCCGGCCTGCGTCTGCGGTTCACGGCCGAGGACTGCAGCTTTCTCAGGTCACCGTCGAATTCATCTGCCTCTGCGGTTCGCGGCCGAGGTAGGCAGCGGGGCACCGTCGAATCTGTCCCTCTGCTCGAGCCCCACTCTCTCGAGCTTCTCCTTTTTTTTCCTTCACTTTCCACCGCCTAGCCTGGCACCTCTTCTTTCCTCTTCTTCTTTTTTTCACCGCGTAACTTGACAATAACCCCCCTCTTCAGTATTTAGTTTATCTAAATTCTCATTCCTTCAGGTTACGCGGCTCTCTACCTGTTTTCACTTTGTCGGTGCACAAGCTCGCATACACGCAAAAAAATAACACCACTTTTCTTCCCTTCCGCGCAACAAAAGTACGAACTCCACAATCACATAGGCAGCAAAAACCTTAACCTATTATTTCACAGAAAAAAAAAATTCAACCATTTTCAGTAGCTGCTGTCTACCTGCTCCTGGTTTACCCCTTATTTCGGTGAGCACCCCTCAACATATGTCGACGAAATGACCTTCACATGTGCCTAGCTATACCCTGCTCAGATAATCCGCCCCGATATTATCTTTTCCTTTTATGTATCTCACGTGGAATGCAAACTCTTGTAATGCCAGACTCCATCTCATCACCCTAGAGTCGTTTAACTTCACCTTGTTCAGGTATTCTAAGGGCTGGTGATCAGTTTCTACCACAAACTCTTTCCCATAAAGATACACAGCGTATTTACCTACTGCCCACACTAACGCAAGGCACTCCCGTTCTATGGCTGCCAAGTTTTTCTCGCTCGCACTTAGCTTACGACTAGCATATGACACAGGATGGAGCATACCTTCATGCTCCTGCAGGAGCACTGCTCCTACTGCCGTGTCAGATGCGTCTGTACGCAACAGGAACTGTTTGGCAGATCCGGCGCCAACAGAACTGGTGGTTCTGCCAACTTCTTCTTCAGTTCTTCAAAACTGGCATTGTGTTCTGTCGTCCACGCGACGACGTTACTTCGTCCCTTTTTTGTGAGCTCGGTCAGCGGTGCCGCTATTTCCGAGTAGCCTGGTATGAACTGTCTGTAATATCCAGCGAGACCTAGGAAGGCTCTTACTTGTTTCTTGGTTTTTGGGACCGGTGCCTTCTGTATCTTTTCCAGTATCTCTGGTTTTGGAGCAATTTGTCCCATACCTAGCTTATGGCCTAGGAATGTTATGGAATCAAAACCGAGCTCGCACTTGTTTGGTTTTGCCGTGAGCTGGTTTCTTCTGAGGCGTGCAAATATTCCCTTTAGCGTTTGCCAGTGCTCTTCCCATGAATCCGTGGCTACTAATATGTCATCAATGTAATGGTATACGTTAGGGACTCCTTCAAGCACATGTCTCATTAACTTTGTGAACACTGCTGCTGCCGTCTTTAACCCGAAAGGCATGAATTTGAATTGATACAGTCCGGAAGTTGTGGAAAAGGCAGTCTTTTCTTTTGCCGATTCTTCCTGAGGTATCTGCCAATACCCTTTCGCTAAGTCTATTTTTGAAAAATACTTCTTCTGACCCACTTTGGTGAATACCATGTCTGCCCTCGGTATTGGTTCGGCGTCGTTAATCAATACCGTATTTAGGCTTCGGAAATCGACACATAGCCTATTGGATCCATCGGGCTTTTTCACCATTACGATTGGGGAATTGTATGCCGAAGTTGATCGCTCAATGATGCCTAATTTTAGCATTTCCTGCACTTCTTTTTCCACTTGGTCTTGAATTGCAAACGGCAGAGGATACTGTCTGACGCACACAGGTTTTCCAGTGGTTAGTCGTAACGTACATTGCAGCGCGTCCGTTCGTCCAGGTAGGTCGGAGAATATATCTTGATATTGTGTTATCGCGTCACGCAGGTTCTGTTTTTGTAGTGGACTTAGTTTAGGGTTAATAAGCACGCTCTGTGCTCCATGTTGCTCGCTTAGACTTGGTGTCCTGATTTCTCCTAGATCGTCCGACGTGTATGTATCAACTATTACAGCGCAACTTTTATTCTTGGGTGCGCGATCTTCGTATTTTTGCAACAAGTTCACGTGGAACGTTTTCCTTTTTCCACCAACGAGCAATTCGTAGTTCGCCTCTCCTTTCCGCCGGGTAACTTGATATGGGCCCTTCCATTGCATGGTCAACTTGTTGCGATCGCTTGGCAGCAGAATGAGCACTAAGTCTCCTGGTTCGAATCTTCTTGTCTGGCTCTTGCGATCGTAGTACTTTTTGTTTTGTTTGAGCTTCTCCAACGCTCTCGTGTGCTACTTCACACGTCTTCTTTAGCTTGTGTTTCAGTTCCAACACATACTTATACGATGTTTTTAACTCTTCGTCCAAAGTCTCATTTGACCATAACTCTTTCAGTATAGTCAAGGGGCCTCTTACATTCCGCCCGTATAACATCTCAAAGGGTGCGAATCCCAACGTGGCCTGGGGTACCCCTCTGTAAGCAGAGAGCAGGGCTGGAATATACCGATCCCAGTCGGTGGGCCGCTCCTGACACATCCTCTTGAGCATCTGTTTGATTGTTCCATTAAATCGCTCCACCAGTCCGTTGCACATGGGATGATATGGCGTTGTCAACAACTGCCTAAATGATAATAGACGACTGACTTCCTTCATGAGGTCCGAAGTGAAATTAGATCCTCGGTCGCTCAAGATCTCTTTGGGTATTCCGTACCTGGAGAACATCTCTACAAGTGCCTCTGCTATATGTGGCGTGTCGATCGTTCTTAGGGCCACCGCATCAGGATATCTGGTGGCCATGTCGACCATCGTAAGGATATACCTGTTGCCCTTACATGACGTTGGTGTTATCGGTCCGATAATGTCAATAGCTACCCTGTGGAAAGGTGTCTCAATTATGGACATGGGTATCATTGGTGCTCTTTTGACAGCTCCTTTCGGAATTGTACGTTGGCACACGTCACAAGATCTTACATAGCGTTTGACATCGCTTTGCATCCCGGGCCAAAAGAAGTCGTTTGATACTCGAGCAATTGTGCTCTTCACACCTTGATGACCCGACATAAGGGAATCATGTGCCAACTCTAATACGTTCTCCCGATACATTGTTGGCACGATGAGTTGATCTATCACGTCGCCCGAATCATACTCGCATCTCCGAAACAACATATCCCCTTTCATAGTGTATTGCGTCGTTACGCCCGATCTCCATTTCCGTGTTTTCCTGTCGAGGTTCCCGTAACATCGCTGGAGACTATCATCCTCTTTTTGGTCTCTGGTTATTTCTTGTGCCGTGACCTCTAACAACCTTATGACCGGCGTTTTTAGTCGGGGTAACGGTTTCTCTGCCGTTTCGTTAGTCATCTTAGATCGTACTGCAAACGAGATGTTAGTATCAATATGCGCAGGTTTGCTGGGTATCTTCTCCATTTCGGTAACTAGGTGTTCCCCACCTTTTGGCTCTGGCACAGAGCAGTTGTTCACGGCTGGAAACCTGCTATCATTATCACGACGGCTCTCTGTCTTGCCCACAACGTGGTCTTCACGACCATGCATCTCGTTAGTTTCTGTTAACCACTCTGGGTCGGGACAGTCTACTTTTCTCACACCCGAGATGTTACCTAATAATAAATCGTAGAGTGGATCCTCAACACATTTTGCATTTACTTGTCCTGTGTAATAGGGCGTCTCGATGTATATGATGGCTTCAGGCATCATCCTCACAGTCCTGTCAACTAGAATTACCCCCGTGGACTCCCCGGTAAGCTCATTGTCGTGCACCAGACTTTTTCTTATTAATACCGTGTTTGTACCACTGTCCCTGAGCACGTCTATTTTATTGCCATGAAATCGACCTTCCACCACTGGCATCATTAAATGCATACCATACTTTGCATCAACGTCGTCAGTGCTCGCCTTCACTTCGTTTTTTGTCCTCTCTTGGTACTGGTTCCCCTCTTTGGGCTCGGTCGATGATGCCTCCCCTTGGTTTAAAAAACATGCCACTTTGTTTCTCGGCACGTTTCTGCATTCCTCAGCCTTGTGTCCAGTTTTTCCACATTCCCAACAACGAATTCCCGCCTGTGCTTTTCGATACCCGCTTCTGCACTCACTAGCTTTATGCCCTAACTTATTGCATAAGAAGCATTTGGGAGCTGTTCTTACTGCTCCTCCCGTTCGAGCGCTAATCATGGATTTTCCTTTCCAGAAGTCGGGGTCCTCTCCTGTATTAGCATCCTCCTTTGTTTTTCCCAGATTCCCTTTCCCTTGTACTTCTAAGTACTGGTCCGCTAATCTCGCCATTTCTTGTGTAGAATCAACCTTGCGTTCTTTTAAAAAAATGGCTAGCTTAGAATTACAGCAAGCTAGGAACTGTTCGCCTATTATTCTATCTCTTACACCGTCGAAGGTCTTCGCTTTTCAGACATTTCGAGCCACCTATCAAAATAATTGCTTAGTCTCGAGCAAAATTGTAACCCAGTTTCAGCTTCTTCGGGTTTACTTTTCCTGAATTTCTCCCTGAAGCCATCAGCGGTAAGCCTAAATCTTTGAAGTAGCGCAATCTTCACTTTTTCGTAATCTAACGAATCTGATGCTGGCATACGACCAAACGTTGTCAGTGCTTCTCCCACTAGACAAAGGCTCAAAGATGTCGCCCACTCCTCCTTTGCCCAGCCTTGGCCTACTGCGATTCTTTCAAACCTGTGCAAGTACGCATCGAGGTCGTCTCGTTTCTCGTCGAAAGGCGGCATTAGTTTTTTCAAACATGCACTTCTTCGCGGTGGTACCTCCCCTCCTTCGTTGTCCGTTGGCCGATCATTTGAAGTTTCGGCTTGTGCTAGCCGAATCTTTAGTTCTATCATCTCTCGCTCACGCTCGAAACAAGCTCGTTCTCGTTCTGCCTTCGCTTGTTCTCGTTCTGCCTTCGCTTGTTCTCGTTCTGCCCTCGCTTGTTCTCGTTCATCTTCGAGTTTGGCATCTTCTCTAGCTAGCAACCTTTCCTCTCTAACGCGTTTCTTCTCCTCCTCAAAGAGAGTCATTGTTTCTTCTTTCGTCAGCCCCAAAGAACTACTCATCGTCAATATTTTTTCTAAATCCATTCTGACAATCTCAGGCTGGTAACTGCTGACACGTGAAACAATCCTCTCTCACTCAGGGGTTGTATCCTGGCAGGCTCGCCAATATTGTCGTGGTTCAGGTCAACCGTCTGAGTAAGATAGGAGAGTGCACGGTCGGACGGTATAAATCAATTTATATAACACAGCGACATACGTAAATAGAAAAGATGCCTATTGCCTAAGTATTTACACATGTACAGTTAGAAATGTCTTGAACTCTCACGTCCCCGTTCAGGTTGATGACCTCCCGCGTTGGGGTCACCAGTGTCTGTTGAAACTTGATGATGGGTTCTCGCCGGAGCCAGTTGCTTTTACCAGGGGTCGCTGCCGAGGTAATTCCGGGCTCTGTTGGAGGTGGCCCAGGTTTTTCTCCGAGAAATTTCCCGCCTTGGTATCAGGGTTCGTTGCCTTGATAGTTCGGATCTCTGTAGAGGGCTGCGGGTCCGAGTTTGGGTGGAGCCGGCCTGCGTCTGCGGTTCACGGCCGAGGACTGCAGCTTTCTCAGGTCACCGTCGAATTCATCTGCCTCTGCGGTTCGCGGCCGAGGTAGGCAGCGGGGCACCGTCGAATCTGTCCCTCTGCTCGAGCCCCACTCTCTCGAGCTTCTCCTTTTTTTTCCTTCACTTTCCACCGCCTAGCCTGGCACCTCTTCTTTCCTCTTCTTCTTTTTTTCACCGCGTAACGTGACAACCAGTGGAAGGCCGTCTAGCACCGTACCAAATACTTCTGGATGAGGCTGATTGTGTCAGTGACGACACTGCATCGCAGATTCCCGCACCGTCAACATTTAGGCGCACAATCCGCGAGCAAAGGCAGCGGGCGAATTTTGAGTACAGCGCACCATCTTGCACAGCCGACATTCGAATGTCCACAGAGTTTAAGGTAAAGTGTATTGCAGCGCAAAATCACAGTGCGCGACCCATTATGATAATAATGACTGTTGTCTGTTGATAATGACTGCATGCAGACCATAGCCTAAGGAGGTTCCTTTTTCCTCCACGACAGCGGAGAACGCGACAGCGAAAGAATCCTGATCTTTGCTACCGAGCACAACTTAAGCTGTCTGGCTCAGCCGGGGTGATTTCGAAGTCACCTCGGCACAGTTTTCCCACCGAATCCCGGAGAAAAGCTCACCGGAGAAAAGCTCACCGGAGATGAGCGCACCGCGAAACCGGCGGATGCGGAGAAAAGCTCACCGGCCATTGATCGTATGCGGAGAAAAGTTCACCGACCATTGAGCGTATGCGGAGAAAAGCTCACCGATTTTTTTTTTTTACTAGATAACAGAAAGTATAAAACAGAGAGGACGAAACACAGACGAGTACATTCTTTGAAAGAATGTACTCGTCTGTGTTTCGTCCTCTCTCTGTTTTATACTTTCTGTTATCTAGTACGCCGTACCAACACGCTCGTTAGGAATATGATTTTTTTTTCTTCTATCTATATGGAGGCTGTTGGATGATGCGTAACATATATTAATTTATTATTATTAAAATTCGTCAGCTTTGAAAAAAAATCTCCTTTTTTGTAATATTTGCTAAGCTTATTGTGTATACTGCTCCCAAAATAAGAATTGCGGGCGAGTGTTTTCTGTGGCTTACTCTCTAGGTAACGAAAGCCTAACTGAAAACTTTATGAACTTGAAGAACAGGAAAAAGTTAGAAAACTTAATATTGTCTGCCGAATTCCTTAAAATCAAAACTGTAAATGCCGAAAATCCGAAAATGCATACGCAACTACGCAGTGCCTGTAATTCTTTTTGACGCTTTTGTTAACCTTTGAAAACAGGATAAAACAGTCGATAGGATATTGAGACTTCTTTCGTCCACGGACATGCACGTTTTCTAGCCGTTCGTGCTGGTGTTTCCACCCGTTGCCTTTGAGTGATAGTGTCCTTCTACGTTGAGCCACCCCAGACCTTCAGAGCCGCACACTCGTACCGTTGTTACTCGTGACCTATATAAGAAGTAGTCTTCTCTAAGGTAGCAAATAGGGCGAGTTGGTAAACGTTATACATGATGAAAACCGCTCAAATCACGACGTCGGAATGAAGACAACAAACACGACAAGACGAAGCTGTTCGCAACTAAAGTTTTGTTAGTGAAATTAACAGAAAGAAGACAGCGTAGCACACTCTAATTACATCAACAAACACCTACTTATTTATTAGGCAGTAAGTACACAATATTCGGACCTGAAACGGTTCACACACCGCTATTCATATTAGTTCGCAAAGAGCAAACCTTTTCATCTGACAGAGCTACCGACGGCGCACTGTCAGCTGTCAATAAATTGTTGTCTTTTTTACCGATGTACCATGTTCTGATTTTATACCCTTGCGGCTTCATTAATATACAAAATGGGTGATTTCTATTTTCTGAGGAATCGGTAAATATGCCCAATGAACTTCAAGAATATTACAAAAACGAGGACATATGTGTAATAAAGTTACGAATGCGAATTGTGCTAAATTGCCACCTTTGACGCAGAATCCGCCGCCGAGTTAAAAAAAAAAATCGGTGAGCTTTTCTCTGCATCTGCTCAAAGGCCGGTGAGCTTTTCTCCGCATCTGCCGGTCTTGAGGTGAGCTTTTCTTCGGTGAGCTTATCTCTGGTGAGCTTTTCTCCGGTGAGCTTTTCTCCGCCGCCCTTACCCACTGTACATGGTGCATGCCACAGTCAATGGCGTGGTAGTGCCAATGGTTTACGGCTTGCTGCCCAACAAATCTGAAGCTGCCTAGAGAAGGTAAGCATTCAAGAGCTCTGACAAACGCATAAAACGGAACGCTCGGTGGCCTTATTATTGGATATGTGTTCAAACACTTCAAAATATGTTCGCCTTTTTAAAAGTTTTTCAACGTCGTGCTGAGTCACATGGGGGCCAACTGTCTTGAGGTGGCTTACACGGACTTCGAGATAGTGGCCATCAAAGCGATACAAGACATGATTCCCGGTGCTAGTATACAGGGTTGCTTTTTTCACTTGTCCCAGTCGGTGTACAGGAAGGTGTGCTCCAGTGGTCACCAGAGTCGCTACAATTCAGATGAAGAGTTCTGGTATGGGCGTCATTCTATTTATATGTCATATTGTTGTCTTCAGGTAAGCCAATCGGTTATTTTATTTCTTGTAGATTTTCAGGTGAGAATGCTTTCAGCGTTGGCCTTCTTGTCAATCGCCGACATTCCCGAGGTCCTCCAGGACCTTCTCGAGGTTTTCCCTCACCGATGCCTCACTCGTGGCGGACTACTTCGAGGACGTGTATATCGGGAGACCCCGTTGAAACGGCTTGTCGTCGGCCACCTCCCCTTCTCTGGTTTGGTCAATCAGAGAATCAACAGAAGCAGAAATGCCAAAAACGAACAACGGCATTAAAGCGTGGCGCCGGGGACTGCAGGAAAGAACTGACCTAATCATCTGAGAACTTGGAAGTTTTCTGTAGCACATTTTTGCATTTGCGGCTCAACATTTCTGTACGGTGCCCACTCAAAAAGCTTTCTCCATGAGTGTGTGTTATTTTTTCTTTTTATGCCAGAGCAGCGTGGGCTGCAGTTCTCCCAATATCTGGGCGTTCCTGGGCTGCATGAAGACAGAGATGAAGTTGGGTCAAGAAGAGGGCGGCACATCATCTTCGAGGGTGTCCAAGAAGCACGCCGACTGCAACCGGCGTCTTCAGATCATTGTGAGCCGCTACGATGGTCGCCCTCGTCTTGAAACCTTGAGGGCGGCAGCTCGGAATATGGAGTTTTAATTTGTTTTTATTTCGCTCATTACACTTGTTGTTTTTTAAGTACAACGATGACTTGTTTGGATGTTCCCTCTTTTCAGCAAAAATGAAATATAACGTACTAATCTTTATTGCATGCAAAGCCAAGTGAATATAAGTTGGGAAAATTCGAATATCCAGTTCGCGAAGTCACAAACTTTCCTAGTGACAAATTCCACAATGACGAATGTTCCGCTGTGACAAACTGGCCTATTACAAGTTGGCCTATGACGAATGCGCACATGACAAACGGGCCTACATCCCCCTGATCGCTGTTGCTATTCGTCTGTTAGCATTTTAATCGATACGACAGTACCGGGGCTTTCATTTACTCTTTGTTTAATTGCGTTGAATCGGTAAGATTCACGCTGTTCACATTCGCGATTTGATTTAAATCCAGATTCTAGGAGCGTCATGGCAATTTATCCAACGAGCGTTCTGAGAGAGAGAGAGATGTTTGGACAGAGGCAGTGTCGGAAGATTTATGGCGTGAGATTTGTGATTATTAAATCGCAGTCGAAATGCCGTTCTAGCCTGCCCTATGTATTGTATTTTGCCAACGGTACGCTTTGATAATGCAGGTATTTCTGTCGATCTGTTGGCTTACGGTACAGGTTCGTGGTGAGTTTACCTTCGTCTATTTTAACGTTGGCGTCTAGGAAGTTTATTTCGGTTTGAGAGTACGAATGTACTCCCAAACCGAAATGTACTCTCAAACCGAAATAAACTTCTTAGACGCCAACGTTAAAATAGACGAAGGTAAACTCACCACGAACCTGTACCGTAAGCCAAACGATTGACAGCAATACCTGCGTTATCAAAGTGACCATCCACAGCATTGCAAGAACAGCATTTCCTATAGCCAAGCTCATCGTTTCAAACGAATTTGTTCCAAGGAGACAGATTTTGATGCGAGCAGCCAAAATTTAAAGTCAGTGCTAGAGAAACAAAAGTATTCACCCCGTATAATTGACGATACAATCAGAAAAGCCAAGCAACTGAACCGAGCAGACTTTATCAGCACGCGCCCCACGCAAAGCGACAGACAACGCACAAATCTATATCTAACTTATAGCATGAACCATCCTTATCTAAATAATATCTTAAGACGACAGTATAACATTCTCGAACAAAGCGAGCGCCTTAAACGCGCGTTTCCATTCGCCCCTGAGGTAGTCCACAGGCGATCGCGTAACCTCAAAGACACGCTATGCGGAGGGCAAGTTCGTCTGCTTCTTGCGCAGGGGGTAGCGGTGACGTCAGAACGCCGAGCCCTGATTGGCTGATCGCGACCCCCTATCTGAGCGTCGTCTGCTCCTTTGCAACGTCGTCTGCTCGCAACGTCGTCTGCGTCTGTCTTACCTTTCCTGCGACTTTCGGAAGTGCAGAGGCCAGATTCACGAAACGATCTTACGCCAAAAATGTGCGTAAGACATAACTTAGGAACAAATTCGTATTCACGAAACTAATTTTCGTAAGTTTTGCGCAGGTTACGACGAAATTCTACGACAGCTCCGAAGCTGTCTTACGCACTTCTTACGATCAAATCAGCATGGCCGACAGCGTCGCGGTCGCGACGACCCATGGACGTTTATATTTCTACGTGCGCTTTTCACGCGTCCCGACTTCAAGCAGCAAGAAAAAAGCAAAAAATACTTGAAACAGACCACGACGAACAAGAACGCTGGATCCACAAACACCCGGGAAAAGCTCCAACGGCCACGATTCCACCGAACGCGACCAATCGAGTTCGGCAGTTAGGCCTAGCAGGCACTCCGTGAATCGGCGACCGTCTGCCCACGACCGGCTGGCGTGCTGAATGGAATATGCCCGCGCGAGCCTTGTGAACCCTTCCCGTATGATACTTTGATCGCTGACCTCAATTTTAGATTAAGAGGTCAATCTCTTCCTCTTGTCATCTCCTTGTTTTCCGAGGCAACGGTGACTCTCGCCGGTAAAAAAGCGGTGAATCTCCGACAGACGCAGGAAAGGTAAAGCAGCCATCGCTTTGACTAGCAGACGTAAAGCAGATGACGTTAACTGCGCCAACCGCGCCAAACCGAGAGTGAGGAGTCTCGCCGCACATGAAAGGAGGGAAAAAGTTTTTGGGAGGGAACTTGCGGACACTATAAAGGCCGGTTCTCACATGCAGCGGAGCGCTGATGTAGCGCTTCTCACGTGCCGTCAGCTACTTATCGTCTGCCATGAGCAACAGTTTTGACGGTGCGATACAAAGCTGGTGAACGCTCCCGTCAGCACGCGCTTAGCGCGAGGTAAGCGCTATGCTCGTAGCGCTCCGCTGCATGTGTGAACAGGCCTTAACACGCTCACTCTCGGTTAATAGCAAATAAACCTCGGCGCCTCGGGACACCTCGCCAGTGAGTCCTTTGACTTCCCTCCCTGATGCGCGTCTGCAAGTTGTTAGACAAAAACAACGTACCGCTCGAGTTATTTCGTCTGCCCTCTCTGAAGGGCGAAGTCGAGCTCGCTCGACTTTCGAAAGTCGCAGGAAAGGTAAGACAGTCGCAGACGACGTTGCGAGCAGACGACGTCGCAAAGGAGCAGACGACGCTCAGATAGGGGGTCGCGATCAGCCAATCAGGGCTCGGCGTTCTGACGTCACCACTACTTCCTTTCTCATGCGCAGAAGACGAAAATGAGCCCACTTGCGAGGCGTATTCGCGTCTCCAGCTCGACGCTCGCCCTCCCGCGGCGGAAACGGGAAGCGCTCTAGTGAGGGTCCCCCGACTCTCCTGCTCAGCGGGCATGGCGGAACTGCTCGCGATCATGGCTCGCAAAATGTCGTTTCCGAATGTAAACAAGACTCTTCACTGTCCCAACGTAGTGCTGCAGCCGCACACTTAAACTTTTTACACCCTTATTCGTGTAAATGGCTCGTCCTCTGGCTAACGCCTTTATTCGTGTAAGGGTGTTAGCCGCCGGAGGTGGTGAAAATCGTGTTAACTGCTAACACCCTAAAAACAATATGGCGGCCAGTATGCGACAGGCGATACGAGCCTGGCGAGCCGTACGCGGCTTCTCGCCGGAGCAAGAGCATACGGCTCGCACGCTCGTTTGGTGTCATCTGTAGGCGCAAAAAACTTTCCAAACATCTCTATGTCCAAGCGCCAACACCGCAAATAATACGAGTAAGGCCGAAACCGCTGGAGACTGAACAGCCGAGACTGTCGCCGAAGTCTCGCTCGGCCTGCTCAATGCCGGTCGCATTTTCATCGCATCAGAAGCGCTTATAAAGAAGGGATAGCTTTACAAAACACTGACAGGCTGGCTTTATTGAACAAAACGCCCACTTGCCGTGGACGACAAGTTGACAACGAATCGCTCCGACACCCTCTGTCGACAGCGGCTAGGAGGTATCGCACTCGCGCTCCGTGTGGCTCTCGATTAACTATTGCCTGTGCTCACCTCTGTTACGTGCGTTATCCACTCATGAACGTTTGTGCGTGAACAGCGGCATTCAGCACCTAGAACACGCGCTGGGGAAGCCGCCTAACCTCCTTTTGTTGCAATCAGGCAGCATAACACGGCGACACAGCTACCAGCGGAACCGAACAACTCGGAGCGATCAACACGACGGATGGACTAATGGCATCCAGCCCTCTAATAGTTATAGATCACCAACCGCCACACTTTTCAAATTGGGCGGCGACAACCCCCATCTAGCGACGAAAAAAAAAAAGTGATCAACATTTGAAAAAAGAAAACAGCAGTTTTTTTGCTGCCCACAGCGCGGTTACTTTCACTTACGACATGGACATACACACAACACTGTACATACACACGGGCATAGAAGCACTGATCAATTGCGCAATACACAACAAATAGTACATACATCCTACTTATACAAACCAACAAATGCCCCGAGCGGTATATATGCCCTCCTATTTCGCGCATCGGTTAGCCCAGTGACCACGCTAGTCTTAATCAAGATATGAAAAGATTACGCCAATTTTATTTTTCAATAATATTTTTTCTGGATTTGTCTTAGGTAGGTACACATATCCCTTAATAACTTCTTACAGCATAATGTATTATAATGATACGCGCCTAACTTCTAGTAACTCAACGTGAGTGACGAGAAAAAAAATCGTGTGAATTCTGTCTGGCAACCACACTCGCGGCGTGGTTGCTATGGCGACGCTGTCGGTACGCGCGCCGGCAGCCGTCCAGCTGGTTCGACCGTTCGGCTACGGCCGAGAGCGCGAGTCCACGGTGAACGCCGCGAACGCAATCGAGAAAACAAAGCGTCGACTACTGAAGCTGTACGTAATCGAGTTTCAGCCCGTTCGCTGCCGAATTCTTCGTAGTCTTCTTCCGCCCGCTCGAAAGGGAGCAGCCTACCAGTCCGATTACCGCCGTGGCTTCAGTGGCTTCATCTTCGGAGGGAACTGTCAACTGAATTAGTTCCAAAACGCGGGTGCATCAGGCAGCGCAACGTGGCGCGGTCCACGCACAAAGTCGGTAAGTAAACAAAACACTCAATGCCGGTCCATTCCTTTCTTTTTTCTTTTTTTTTTCAATTCACGGGCGCGCGCGGTGTTTCTGGGTGGCTCAAGGTATGGGAAAGCAACCGGAAAAATCGGCGCCTCATCGACCATGGGGTGAAAATTTCAAGGCGTATCGTATGCAAACGACAGCGTTTGCCAGCGGAAGACTCGGTCGTCCGTGGCGAACGCATTTTTAGTATTTTTAAGGATGTTCTAGCTGCAAAAGAAAGGAGCGCCTTAAAATTTCACAAGGTAAAATACACTGCTGAGGAAACGGCGCCCCTTTGCGTGCAGGCGCCGATTTTTCCGGCAGAGTTTAGCGCGCTGTGAAATGCAGTGTGCATTTAGGGAGAGTTTTGGCATAATATAATGCTGCTCATTGGAAATAAAAAAAAGAAATGCTGGCATCATATGTTTACACACTCTTAGTTATTTTTGGAATCTTAAGTACCCTTTTTGTGGCAGGTATTGGACGCCAGCACATTTTACGTAGGAACGAAGAGTGGAATCCGGCCGATTCCCTTCCACATTAACATCAAATGAGTGCTGTGAAAGCAAAGAAGAAAGTGAGGGTGAAACAGTTCCTGCAGTAGTAAGTGCCAGAAACAAGAAAAGTGCCCCGAAGTGGAAAATACACTCCCTTGAAAAGGATCCAAAAGAAATAGAGGTTATCAGGTATACCGCCGAGCGTCACAGACCTGGACACTCCATTTCAGTTTTTTAAATGCCCATGCCCTGATGAGCTGTTTACAGCGATATTTGAGGGGACCATCCTGTATTGAACTCAATGCCACCATGAACACCATTTTCTGGTTCTGGTCACACCTCCACGCAGGATGTCCTGCTTCAGATCAAGGAGGATATCCTTGACAGAATCTCCTGTACGACAACGCGGGCGGTCCTGGCCCTGGATATAAAGGGCGCCTTTGACAACGTCAGTCACACGCTGGTGTTCGAGAACTTGGCCTCAACTGGGTGCGGGCCCCGGATGTATGATTATGTGCGGGACTTCCTGAGCAACTGGATGGCCATCATCGGAATCGAGTCCATCCGCACAAGCACCATCCCGATACCGAGCAAGGGCAATCGGCAAGGCTCGGTCCTGTCACCCACCTTGTTACCTGGCGATGTGCAAGCCGCCTCCTCTACTGGAACGGATTCCCCGGATGAAGCATACACTCTATGCCACTCTATGTGGACGACCTGACGATTTGGGCTACGTCGGGATCGGACAGCGGGAGGCAAGACTTCCTCGAAGAAGTCATTGAGACGGTGCAGAACTACCTCGAGGCCGGCAACCTCCAGCGCGCCCCCGATAAGTCTCAGCTGTTGCTCCTCCGCGCGGGCAAGCCAATTCCCGAAGAAAAAGAAGGCGGCCATCCGCCTCACGTTAAAGGATGGTACCCCCGTACCGGTGGTGAAGCGGGTTCGGATCCTGGGGCCTTCACCTCCAGCGGGACGGCGGAGCCAAGTACACGGTCGACCGACTCGTCAAGACAACCACGCAAGTCATGCGCATGGTGAGAAGGATAACGAGTCACAGACACGGGCTCGAGGAGTCGGACCTGATCCGGCTGACCCAACCACTCGTCGTGAGCCACATCGCCTGCGCAAATCCGTATCTCAACCTGCTGTCGAGAGGTAAGGGCAAGATGGACGTGATTATTCGCAAGGGGTACTAGCTGGCACTGGGGGTGCTGCCGTATGCGTCGAACGCCAAGCTCCGGCGGCTAAGTGTAAACAACACCTTCCAGGAACTCATCAACATGCACCTAGCCAGTCAGTGGGAGCACTTGGCCCTCACACTGAGTGGGCGGCATGCCCCGAGCTCGCTCGGCATCCCCATCCCCGCATCGCAATGCGAGGCTATCCAGCTGCTGCTGGCCCTTTGGGACAAGATCCAGGTGGCACCAATCCCGTGGAAGCTGAACCCATCTTTGCATCCAGGTCGCTGGATGGCTCCCGGTCCCTTGATTCCGCTTGGTCCCGTCGTGTAGCATAGGGCCCCTGGTAGCAATTGGTTGCTAGCCCACCATTTAAGCATACTCCAACCTTTTTGTATGTAAAGCAAAACGATTACTGCAACTGAATACTTCTTACCTGACAATAATCGTAGTTTGCACTGCTCAATACTCTTCTGTTTTATCTAAAATACCGCAACTAAATACTCTGAGTACTGGTCAGAGCACTGCGGTGCAGGTGAAGTTTCTACTTCAACTGTTGCCCTTCTGTTTTATTTAAAGCACCGCAACTAAGTACTCCGAGTACCGGTCGGAGCTCTGCGGTGCCAGGTGAAGTTTCTGCTTCTAAAAAAGTGTCTGCCCAAAAACTTGCTTTGGTACCACGAGCTACAACAGGAAGCCTGATGCAGAGGCTTTAAGAGCAAGCTCCATGCTTTGAATGTTGCTAAGCATGCGCGCTTGTGCAGTGCAACTGTCGTTCAGGAGAACGTGCTCATTCTTGGCATTTAAGTTTCACTTGCACTTAAAGGGATGTTGAACCGAAATCTGGATTCCATAAAACACGGCGGCAAAAGCGTGTAACAAGATGCTACAAATACCAAAACATCACTCATACAGCGATATTTCGAATGGATGACCTTATTTTTAAAACTAGGAGGCGCATTTGACAGATTTGTTTGTCTTGTTTCTCCGAGAAGGAAAGGGAACGACCTCGCGTCTTCTCCACCTCGCCGCCTTGAGGGGGCGAAGCAGAGAGAGGAGAAAACGAGATATCTCGACGTCACGCGCCTCATCGGCCTCGTTCAATCTCAACCTCTTTCTCCAAAAATACGGCCGTCCATTCGAGATATCGCCTTGTGACTACGAGTAGTGTTTTAGGGATTGTAGCGTCCCGCCTACGGCTTCTGCATCGTTTTCTGAAATCCAAATTTCGGTTCACCAGCCCTTTAAAGGGAAACGGAGTGTGGCAGCGATGGGACGATTTCTTGTGTCAGCCGGAGTTGCCTACCATTACCACTGTAGGGCAGCAAAGGCTACAGGCATGCAAGAGCGACTTTGAGAAGCGCTTTCGCAGAACAAGAGCTTGCGATAGAGCGTGTACTAGCTCGCACTTGTCGCCTTCGACCGCGCTGTCACCCTGGCAAGCCTTCGGCAACACCTTCAGAATGCCCGCATTCTTCAAGAAAGCCACAATGTTATGAATATACCACAACAATGCCTGGCTTTTATTTTTTTCTAAAAAAGAGCATTTATAAAACTTTGAAAATGCAGCAGCGCACGCTCATTACCTTTGGTACTGCTTAGTACGTGCTCACTCACGCTCACCTTATCCAGGTTGAAAAGCTTGTGCTCGGACGGGGCATATTGAACACTGGTGGTGTCTTTTGACTGAAGTAATATACAAAGTATGAACAGGAGAGATAAAGAAACACAACATTTAATGCCGGTCATCTCCACTTTTAAAAAGTATCTCAACGTGAGATTAATTTGACATTTCGTAGTAAGGGTGATGAATTCCAGACAGGGTGACACAAACCGTTTTGATAAAAACGTAAAAACAAAATGTAACTACTCCATACAGGTGCTTAATACCTAGTTTGATGACTAGGAAACAACACGGAGGACTAGAGAAATGTGATGAATATAAACGAATAAAGGTGGTCATGAATTGAAGCATACTTAGGTATGTGAGCCACAGAACTTGCAGCTGCCATCTCAAGAAAAACAAACAAAGCCTTTAATGATTTCGAAAATCGGAACGATCCTGGCAGGAGTTTCACAGACTTTGGCGATTGCACTATGTGATCAGCAATCAGGCTACAGGTGTTTTCTTGATTGTATTAATCACCTTGATTGCAACTGGCCGTAGCTGCGAGTAGATTAGAATAAGACAAAGCCTCTCAAGAAGGCAGCTCCTATTGTACGTCTTCTGGCCATGGGTGAAGCCGAAAAGCGAGTAGGCCGCCATGATTACAGTAAAGCCTTCGAAAAGCCAAATGGTTCCCTCCTGCATATAAAAGCAGAATTGGTTCAGTCAGAGAATAATAAAGGCCGCTCTGAAGAGTATGATTTTAAGCATGAAATGCTTTTAGCTCCCGGCCACCAAACTGATGACATATCTTTTTGGGAACTAATGCCACAAAATCACTTCAAAACATCCCAGGTTTCGAAGTTGACTTTTGCGTTGGTTTTCTTATTTGAAACCGGCTTTGAAACCTACTGGGTCTCGAAGTCAGTTTTGGATCAGAAAGGTGTGCACTAGCAGGGTTCAAAATTTGCTGTCAAAATTTTGTTTCCTTGAGACAAGGAAACAAAAAGGAACATACACACCACCGTCTCAAAACCAGCACAGCATACAGCTGTCATTTCTTTCCACAAGTCTCCTTCCTTGTCATCCCACACGCTACACATGCTATGGAACCTATTCCTATACACACTATGAAACCTATTAATTCCGAACTACAGCTTTAAAAAAATTATCCAACATTCAAATTACTTTTTTGTATGACACCTCACTACCGAATTCTAAACCAAGAGCGCATCATTCGTTTAAACCGTTTGAAGCAATCGCCTGACGAGGAGCCCGTTGTCGTCACGCTTTGACGGCGTACTTTAGTTCACCTTTCTGCCGCCGTCTTGGGGGGGGGGGGGGGGGTCTCAGGCATCGTCCCCGCGCGAATATTGCCACAACTGTTTAATTGATTGGTGCGGCACACAAACTTCTGTTCGGGCTGGACCTTGGTCAACAGTGTCTGAGATGAGCCCGACGCCCATTTCAGACGTCAAATAAACTTTCGAAATTGCTTTTATAATCTTTTTAAGAGTTTGAATGCAGGCGTCTATAATTCGCAAAATTTAGTGGCCGCAATTATGTCCTCTGTGACCGATTTGCAAAGATAAATGGTTTTACAGTAATGATTCAGATTGTGATTTATTGGGAATTAACCAGTGCTGTTAATAACATGCTCTGTATTGCCCGCTCTGCTGGTGTTTTTTCTGCCGTCATTGCATCCAAGCAGCTTGAAAGTGCACTGCTTTATGCGACAGGTGGCACGCACACACCGTGGCACTCCACTTCATAGCGTGGCACGTGGTGGCAGCAAAAGCCTCTGCCAAAAACATGCTAAGCACAGCATTTGTGGCGGCAGAAAAGATACAAGGCTATTATCTTGTTCCCGAGAGTATAGTATGTTGCAGGTTAAGACGGTACGGCGAGGGGAAGAACCTCCGTCTACACTCTTTCCACTTTAGCAGAAAGGATGCTATAGAGAAAAGAAGGAAACCGCCAATCGTGGCAAGCAAACCCTTTTCGGACTGGCAGAAGTGATGGAAGACGCCAGGCAGTGTAAAAAAAGGGGAAGGGGGGGGGGGGGTGGACTGCAAACGTGTTTACCAAGAATAAAAAGGGGGAAGAGTGAAAAGAGGTATTCTTCTGTAGATTCCTTTTTCTCCCGGAGCTGTGAATGTACCATGGCCGGACTGGGCTCAACTCAATGCCCCAAATCATATTTAAAAAAAAAATTATTGCCGGCAGAGTTTTGCGGACTCCTAAAATGCCTTTATGGAGAGGTTCCACAAACCCTCTTTCCAGAACCGTTGGCCTAGATTGCGGGCATGGGCATCTGCAGTACGTTTTGCAGGAAAAGGAGGGGGAGGGGGGCTAACCTTGTTTTCTTTTAAAGTTATAGGTTTGAAAGCTACAACCCTTCAGAATAATCCCCCCTTCCCCCCCCCCCCCCTTTTCAGCCACTTTGCTGACGCCCATGATTGTGGGCACCTCATCACTTACAAAATGTTTCCTAGGACCCATGTGTAGAAAGTAGGAGCCACCATTCAAGCCCCTGTCATGACCACAGTGCAGACATATCACAATAGCAGGGAAGAACAATAAATAATAATGGACAGTCTGACCGGAAACAATATTGGTACAGTTTCAGACTCGCTGCTCAGCTTGCCAGCTGGGCCAGGCTAGAAAAACGAAATTGGCAAAGTGAATGAGTTGCGAGTATAAAGATGCAACAACAAAACCCTACTGGCATTCTTAAAAAATGTTGGGGCCTTCTTGTCAATGGAAAAGGCACTCAGCAATTAAATCCAATACTCTTTCCGATAGTGAGATTGATATCGTGGTAAGGTGGGTGCTTGTCCCAAGCTCTTGTTTTAGCACCAGTGGGTGTCAAGTTACACACAGCCAGAAAACAAATCAGCATAGCCAAACGAAGCACAGGACAATTGCATCCGTAAAATAACTGATGTTCCATATTTCAATTAGTTTTTGATCTCACTCTGCGCAGCACACAATTCATAGCAGACGATTGTCCCTTTTTGGCTCTGTTCGCAGATGACTTACCAGTCTGTTCGTCGTTTTGTTTCTGTCAGAGAATGATACCGACCTAGTAGCAAACAAACTCATTATTATTCCCTCATGTTAGCAGACGATGCGTCTGGTAGCGGTATTTTATAGCGAGTTCGTTTCACACGCACTGGCACCGTTCGAGTTCTCTCCCAGAATGCATCGCACTCGCAGAGTGTTGCACTGAGAACTGGACTCAAACGAATTCGCCAAATGCACCAAGTGCGGAAGACTGATGCTGCCGCCATCTATGTTGTAGAAAGAATACCGACCTCAAACCGAAACTGGCGCCTTGCTGTTCGGAGTGTTGGGTGGGAATGCGAGAGTACAGTCGCTACCAATGTTTATCTACAAACGTTGGTCGCTGCAGCCTGTAGTTTATAGTTGCGATGACTTCAAGCAACTCGGCTGTCATAGGGATAGTTACAGACGGCGTAAATTTCCGCAACCAGCTGTCTACAAAGCAGCTGGTTGCGATCTTTCAATTCTCATAACCGTTTACACAGAAGAAAATGGATGATGCTGTCCGAGCAGAAGCTTGATCCATTTCAGCATGGCATTATGCGTGGACCACTGAAAGGGTACGCCTTAAAACTAGTCTGCTGGAATACCCAGCAAAACTTTTCGGTTTTGATCGTCATTACAGGTGGATCAGATATTAGCTTTGGTGAGGGCGTCGAGAACGAGAGCTTTCTCGAACAAAATATGACGGGGCAAGTTAGCTGAAGTAGGTAAATGTTAAACATGATGATGTTGCCCAAGCCTCGGGTAAAATCACTAAATTTAGCTTTCTCTGATGCTTATTGGGCAGTCAAAGTTTCTGCTGGGGCAGTTTTGTCGACAAATGTTCAATTTTTCACCCGCACACGTTGGTGATAAACATCTCGGGGGCCGCTGATGCACTTGTTCTGAGCATTTCTTTACACACTGGTATATTTCAGCGTTTTTATGGCAACAGAGCGACTTAAAACCTCCAAATAAAGCACAGTTTGTCAACTGCTTCCTTCATGAAATAGGAGACGCTCACAGTTCAAGCTCGCGTTTGATTCCGTTGCCCGCGGGACGTAATTTCTATCAGAAAATCTACTTTTTTTCCTTTCAGTTCTGCGACACATCGTAGCAGACAAACTTTCGTCATCTGCTCCAGCACCTTGCCGGCCTAGCCGGAGCGAGGCACGACGGGATTGCATTTTGGCGCAATCTCGATTTTCTCAGTGCAGCGAGTGCATGCACGCGTGGGGTGTCAGCAATGAAACGAACTCGGAGAGTGCAACCACTTGTGGAGTGCCGGCTGAAACGAACCCGCTCCACGCTGCGAGTGGACATGCGTGGGCACGAGTGCCGTGAAACGAACTCGCTAAGACTTCTTCAGTGCAAGCCGGTTGAGACCTCAATGACCAAAATCGGGCTCTCGGTGAGATGAAATGGCAAACTAAGAATGATTTCATGACCAGGGGCCAAACAAATAACAGGTGCATTGTATGGTGAGAGTATTAGCACCGAGAAGTTTGGGTGGCGACCTTTTACAGCGAGCCGGGGTGACGTCCTGCTGAGGACAAAATTTACCCCCTCACTCGCCCTACAAAGGCCAAGACGGCGTTAGCTGTCAACATATTACTTTAGTTGTTTTTTTTTTGTTTTTTTTGTGCGCATTTTACGTAGGAAATGTGAATTATTATATGCGGCCTTATTGAGGTATGGTCTGTAGCTGCAGGCGAAACTTCAACCAACATTCCGAGCATGGTTTCCAGGGCAGACAGTGCATGAATCACAGCTGGTATATGAAAAGGAAGAAATGCCACCACACTTGCAGGAGCATTGCAATATATTTACATCCCGCACAATCAACGCTGCTGATGATTTGAATAAATTAAGAGGTTTTTTTCAACTTTGTTTCTAAACAAAAACGTCTCAGCGAAAAAGCTGCACTCTGCTCGAGCAACATTATAAATATTTTCCCCCATGGGGAGAAAATTACAAGTGAGACTGCCCAAAGGCCTTTGACTTAAATGCCATTTGTATGCCCGCAAAGCGGGGTCTGGTGTTCTCCTAAAGCGCGAGACAAATGGGCGGCAGAATCGTCCGATCCGACAGTCCGAACGCCGCTCTGAATTGAGACACACGCACACGCTTCCGATCTTGCAAGCGACACAACGATCCGTTCGGCTCCGCCCAGGAGATCCAACTTCCAAGCACTCCAGCGGAGGTCCGCGTTCATAGATCTCTGGTCCCAGATTGATGGTTTAGCTCGCACGAGCGAAGCTAGGAGCTCGTTCTTGTTAGCGCGTGCATTCTTTGCCGGGGCCATCTTTCTCGAATGGATCAGCGGGATCCACGCGTCCGGCTTCCCGTCGCCCGTCCCGTTTTCTTATTCGTCCAGACAGACCAAGTATGTCATCATGACGTTCGCGCTAGCTGTGCTGTCATTGGCTGGACGCATTCGACAATCCGTCTGCCGTGCAAAACTATCTGGCGCGTTTGACGGATGTCGGATCGCCGATCTGACGCCTGAAGCGACCAAATTTTTCGGATCAGGCAGTCGGATCGGACGTCGGATCGGATGGATTTTTCGCGCATGTGTCTCGTGCTTAACTCATGAATCTGCAAAGAACAGAATTTCAGTGTCTGAAACACTTACACCGCCGCTTCCACAACCCCTTGCACAACCGCCTTATATCGTGTGGAGGGGGCGGGGGGGGGGGGGGGGTTCATCGACGGAGTTGCCTCCACCGATAGCTTTCCATACTTATAACCCAATTATAAGAGTAAACGTGACAAACACGGTTGGAAAAGCTATGAAAATTCTGTCGGCATAAGTCTCACCCAGCGCCTTTTACACTGGGTAAACGAAGCCCCGCTTGTCAACGTGCTTACAGCTCACAACGGCCGATGTTGACGGTGCCTTTTCCATCCTTAGTCTGACTGTCCATGCTCTTTTTAATCTCGAAGTTTTCGGGCGGTAGAATATGATACCAGCTTCTTTTTGGAAATTGCATTGCAGCGCTGAACAGTAGGTCAGCATGATCACAAACCTCCGATCGTGAGGAAACGGGCGCAGAAAAGCCAGCCAGATGCCAGAACGCGAAGCGGAGTCCGTCACCAGACGTCACGGTACACCTGACCCAATCAAGACGTGGCGACCGCAGCGACACTTGTGTTTGCTCTGAAGACTAATAGTACGCCGTGCAAGCAATACCATTGATCTCCACGACAATTTGCTGGATCGCGTGTCTCCGCTTGGTCGTTGCAGCTCAGGTGCGGCCACCGGATGGCCACCTTGGGACAAAGATTATCAGTCAACCTTTTGGAGCGTTGCGGAGGCTGGGCGGCAGTAAGCTGAAGACATGTTTTCTGCTCGTTCGTTGTTATTTACCGAAGAAGTTTGTTAAAACCCCGAACGGTGAGAATTGCGTTTGAGAACACGTGGAAATTTTTACGAAGGCTCAGCACCGCAAGAAAAAGGGGCAACTCATCTAACGCAAGTCTTACCGTTCTGGCAGCATGATAAAAGCTTCCTTGGCATGCCAAAGTGCTGCATCTTTGACTTCGTACGCTTGAATACCGATCAAGAATTAACGCCGTGTGGATTTGTTTCGTGAGTGCAAAGAGCATGGAGATGCATGTGCCTCTGGAGCAGCATTTTACTTCACTCTTACGACTGTATTTGTAACTTGCGGCACTTGCAGTCCAGAAGCGGGCATGATCCAGTGGCGACAAAGGAGGGGTAGGAGGCTATGGCGACGACGACAGATTGCACACAACCGTATGGACGGGCCACGTTTGAAAAACTTCAGATATCACCGCTTCATACTTTTGCCTTCGAAAACCTACCTTCTTCCACAGCATTGCTCTGTTTGTGCTGTCATGTGATCCCTTTGAGTAGATTTGGAACATAGCCATGGTTAATCCATAATAGCAACCACCAATTTCGTTTCCTATTGATAGCAACTCGCTGGAACAGCTGGGTGATAGAGAAGACGCCTATGTGCGACATACCTTCAAAGCTCTGCCATGGCGTCGATTCTTGATAAGTATCCAAGTGTGAAAAGGCACAGAGACGCAGCAGTTTGGCAGGCCAAGGAAGCTTTCATCACGCCGCAAGACCGGCGAGACTCGACGTTCGACAAGTTGTGCCTTTTTCTTGCGGTGCCGCGCTGTTGCAAAAAAATTTATGCGATTTCAAAGGAAATTTTTATAGCTTACACATTGCGAGCGTTTGGCGCTCCTTTCACTAAACAGAGGGGAGCGCCGCCGAAGACTGACACTCGAGCGTGCTCTTCGTGCTCCGAGCATTTCTTGGAGCACAAGTGACTTCTTTGCGCTCCGTGATGTCACGTCCACAAACAAGATGGCTGTGCCATTGTTGAGATTGTTGAAACAAAAGGCGTAGCCGGACAGCTGCTCCTTTTCAGTCATTAGTGGTTAATCCAGCAGGTAAAAACAATTTGATTTGAAAGCCAAGACAGCAATTAGCATTCCGGAAAAGGTTTGTTCATGTGCCTTGCCTGAGAACAAAGTGATCTATCGAACGAGCGTGCTGATAGCTCGGCGACAGAAAAGTTGCCGAGAAGACAGTGGGACGGCTGCCCTTTTTAAACAGCTTAGTCCAGCTGCAGCGAATAAAGATACTTAGATTGGAAAGCCGAAGCATCAGTTAGCATTGCGGGAAAGGTTTGTTTGTGCATCTCGCCTGAAAACGAATTCATCTATTGAACGGAAGGTTACCGACAGCACAGCGACAGAAAAGTTGTTGAGATGAGAAGACAGTCGGAGCGCTGCCCTTTCTAGGATGCTTTGCCCAGAGAATCAAGATACTTCGAATGGAAAGCCGAAACATCATGTTCATGTCTCGCCTGAAACGAATTGACGTGCTATCTATTGAACGACAGTGTTCCGGTATCGGCATAGCACATCAACAGCTTCCATTGCATTCCGTCTCGCTGCAATACGGAACCACGAAATATCTGGCAAGTGTGAGGGTTTCGTGCGTCGACAAACGGGTTCAAGAATGCTGTCTTTAATTCAAATATAAACAGCTTGCACGGTCAATAAATAGATCAGCCAAGGTGCCTTTCCCCGCACGTGCTCGAAGCGAGTCTCCAAACCTCTCAGAAATACTTAAACGTTCGTAGAAACTTCATAACGTCGCCGTCTCTTTTACTTTGTACCCTGCCGCTCTACACTGGCTTTAATTAATTTACCACCGAAATAATTTTGGCTTCTCCCACCCGTATCCACGGGATGCCAGGTTCGTCATAACCGTGCGGTGGGAAGGAGCTTGTGCGGCTTGTCAATAGATTCGGTGTGTCGCGCTCCTGTACGCCATGCGCCGTTTAGTTGCTGTGCCTGGAGTATGAAACTTGGAGCGTCGGAGTAGGAGTAAAGGAGTGTGGACTTAAAGGGGAGCTGCAATCATACTTAAGCGTCTACCTCTTTTGCGTTTTCCACGTCTCTTTGGGTTCGGGTAAGCCAGCGGGCACGGAGAGAATAACTAAATATCAGTGAGTCATATTTTAACCGGACGACGCGGAAACCTCCTCCACCTACGAGGGCGGCCCGCGTTGCCGAAAGCGAGGAATATGTGACGTCTTTGGTCCTGGGCTTACTACTGGTCAGAGCCGCTAAAAGCTTTTTTTTTAGTCGATACAAAATATAAGTGTCGCGAACCGTTTCAATTATGTATGAAAGTAGTTTTTGTTCAGTATTTTAGATCAGAAAAGAAACAAATCCAGTTTATAAAGTACGGAAACAAGAAAAGACCCGTCGACAAACCCGCCACCAAGCGGTGAAAAAAACGGCGCGTACAGTAAAACCTCGTTATAGCAAAGTTGAAGGAGCGGTCGTAATTATTTCGTTATAACCATTAGTTTGTTATAGCCAATGTCCATTTCTTCCCACTATTAGCAAGCAAGGGGAATTATGATTGCTTTGTTATATCCCGTTTTGTTATAACGAGGTTTTACTGTACTAGAAAGGCGTAGTGGGATGAGGCTCCGATGAACAATGGGCTTAGAAAGGTCCCGGATGTACGCGGTGGCGCTGCGGTCGTATACCGGCTCGAGGATCCGACCGGTTCCGAGCGTTCCCAAGGCTTTCGGCGCGGGTTTGGCTGGCGATTCGACCCTTTGGCGGTATGGCAGCGCGAAGTGGCTCCCGTTCTGAACTGATCTTTAGCCCGTGTTTACCGTCGTTTGTGGCCAATGAAGTGTTATGCCGAATTAGTCTTTAATCGCGCGGCAAATGCAATGCGAGCTGCCCTGGCCGCCCACTTCATACAGCCTAGTCAACACGTGCTTTAGTGCCACCCTCTCGAGCCGTCGACACTGAGTGCGGCAGCCGTGAGCGCTCAATGAGCTCACTACTTCACGGCCACTCAAACCAGGACCTACGGCGTCATGAAGGATGTTATTTTTTGCTTGTTTTTGTAAGTCTAATTTGCCTATAACTTTTAAAATAAAGCGAAATTTGAGAAAAGTTTCTTTAAATTACTACGTTCAGTGCGCTCAGGTTCGGTCCAAATTAAAAACCAGTCAAAACGTTATTGCAGGGCCACTTTAACGCTCCCAATGACGACAAACGAGCAAAAAACATGTCTGCAGCACGCTGCCGGCCAGCCTCTGCAACGCTCCAAAAGGTTAATTTTCCGTGTCCCAAGATGGTCGTCCGGCAGCCGCAATCACGGAGCGGGGAAGCGCAATTTAGCAATTGTTGTAGAGATCAGTAAAAAATAATGGAATGCATACCCTCCTAGCATCCATCAGGTAGGGATAAGCATTCTGTGCAGTCTACATGCCCATCAATATCAACGCATGTAGCCATTTGCAGGCAGTCGCATCCTTTCGAAGATCAATCTGGCCTTCGTCAGGCACCAGCTTTCGCTCTCAGCACACAGCCACTGTTGGTGGGCTTCGAGGCTGCTCGCATCCTCACCCTCCACAGGCGGGGCAGCCCCGGTCTGTAAATGTAGAATATGAATATGGCAGGTATTATTTGATAACACTTTATGTTTTGGCCGTGTAAAGAAAATCTGCATTCCATTTTCTAACATATCTGTTATGAAATAACAAGGTCAGGTGGAACAACTCGAGTTCGCTGACTGAAAGACAGAGGGCTTAGCCTGAACCAATATCCTAGCAGCCTTCGATATTGGTGTGGGGGGAGAGAAGGCTGAACCTCTAAAGATGTCTGCAAATGATTCTCTAATTGCTTAACTCCAAAGTTTCAGGCTGCTGCACTTCAACGTTCTGAACTTTTTCCAACATATATTTGCGCTGTCGCTAACCATGTTCCAATTGCCAATTTTTTACACGCCCCTCCTCCTCCAATCAGAACAGCACGAGAGTCCGCCGTGAACAGACTTGGCATCATTGTGTGTCATATATCCCCGATGATTGCCTTCCTCACTAAGATGCATTAAAGCCAAGGCTCGAGCACAAGCTCATAGCATCGCTAGATGGTCGCACTGCACGAACCCTCGTGCAGCCTGAGTATCTACTAGTACTGGTAAAAGCGAGCGAGTTGAAAATGAATACTTAAAATTGAAAGAATAAAGCGCGAGGGACAAGCCCAGGACAACCACGTAAAACCTTGTTCAAACAGTTGCGTTTGACCGCGTTGCGGCTGCGAGAAACCAGGACATCCCTGCTGCTCATATCGCGTGCCAAGATGATTCTTTGAATTGGAATCCACGCTTCATACAAAGCACAGATGTGCCGGTGACTCGTTTTCGGTTCTAAACGCAACGCAGACAAACACACTCAAACGCAAGCGTCGAAACCGACCTTTACGGTACAGGCTCACAGTAAAGCTGTGAGCCCGAACCGTCTCGCACGTCTAGCCTTCGCTTTAGTACATCTCAGGATGAGACGGAATGTATCATAATAGAACCGATGTGGTCTCACCATTCTGAGCAGAAGTGCGTGAGTAACCGATGCTATTTTCGTGGTCGCTTGCACGTAAACAACGTTTGCGGCCTAGCGCTTTGCACGCTAATTTTGAACTTATCTTTGCTGTAGTCACCCGCACTTCGAGGCTGATCGTCGCCACAGCTGATTGCCATCGACGAGGAAAACTGCCCCGTGCCCTGATATCGGAACCATCCGGACTACTAGCGACACCGCATCACCGATCCTTCAAAAGAAGTGCTTACATCGCCTCAAGCGGGATTTGCGGCCTGGCGCTTTGCACGCTAATTTTGAACTTATCTTTGCTGTAGTCACCCGCACTTCGAGGCTGATCGTCGCCACAGCTGATTGCCATCGACGAGGAAAACTGCCCCGTGCCCTGATATCGGAACCATCCGGACTACTAGCGACACCGCATCACCGATCCTTCAAAAGAAGTGCTTACATCGCCTCAAGCGGGATTTGCGGCCTAGCGCTTTGCACGCTAATTTTGAACTTATCTTTGCTGTAGTCACCCGCACTTCGAGGCTGATCGTCGCCACAGCTGATTGCCATCGACGAGGAAAACTGCCCCGTGCCCTGATATCGGAACCATCCGGACTACTAGCGACACCGCATCACCGATCCTTCAAAAGAAGTGCTCACATCGCCTCAAGCGGGATTTGCGGCCTGGCGCTTTGCACGCTAATTTTGAACTTATCTTTGCTGTAGTCACCCGCACTTCGAGGCTGATCGTCGCCACAGCTGATTGCCATCGACGAGGAAAACTGCCCCGTGCCCTGATATCGGAACCATCCGGACTACTAGCGACACCGCATCACCGATCCTTCAAAAGAAGTGCTCACATCGCCTCAAGCGGGATTTGCGGCCTGGCGCTTTGCACGCTAATTTTGAACTTATCTTTGCTGTAGTCACCCGCACTTCGAGGCTGATCGTCGCCACAGCTGATTGCCATCGACGAGGAAAACTGCCCCGTGCCCTGATATCGGAACCATCCGGACTACTAGCGACACCGCATCACCGATCCTTCAAAAGAAGTGCTCACATCGCCTCAAGCGGGATTTGCGGCCTGGCGCTTTGCACGCTAATTTTGAACTTATCTTTGCTGTAGTCACCCGCACTTCGAGGCTGATCGTCGCCACAGCTGATTGCCATCGACGAGGAAAACTGCCCCGTGCCCTGATATCGGAACCATCCGGACTACTAGCGACACCGCATCACCGATCCTTCAAAAGAAGTGCTCACATCGCCTCAAGCGGGATTTGCGGCCTGGCGCTTTGCACGCTAAATTTGAACTTATCTTTGCTGTAGTCACCCGCACTTCGAGGCTGATCGTCGCCACAGCTGATTGCCATCGACGAGGAAAACTGCCCCGTGCCCTGATATCGGAACCATCCGGACTACTAGCGACACCGCATCACCGATCCTTCAAAAGAAGTGCTCACATCGCCTCAAGCGGGATTTGCGGCCTGGCGCTTTGCACGCTAATTTTGAACTTATCTTTGCTGTAGTCACCCGCACTTCGAGGCTGATCGTCGCCACAGCTGATTGCCATCGACGAGGAAAACTGCCCCGTGCCCTGATATCGGAACCATCCGGACTACTAGCGACACCGCATCACCGATCCTTCAAAAGAAGTGCTCACATCGCCTCAAGCGGGATTTGCGGCCTGGCGCTTTGCACGCTAATTTTGAACTTATCTTTGCTGTAGTCACCCGCACTTCGAGGCTGATCGTCGCCACAGCTGATTGCCATCGACGAGGAAAACTGCCCCGTGCCCTGATATCGGAACCATCCGGACTACTAGCGACACCGCATCACCGATCCTTCAAAAGAAGTGCTCACATCACCTCAAGCGGGATTTGCGGCCTAGCGCTTTGCACGCTAATTTTGAACTTATCTTTGCTGTAGTCACCCGCACTTCGAGGCTGATCGTCGCCACAGCTGATTGCCATCGACGAGGAAAACTGCCCCGTGCCCTGATATCGGAACCATCCGGACTACTAGCGACACCGCATCACCGATCCTTCAAAAGAAGTGCTCACATCGCCTCAAGCGGGATTTGCGGCCTGGCGCTTTGCACGCTAATTTTGAACTTATCTTTGCTGTAGTCACCCGCACTTCGAGGCTGATCGTCGCCACAGCTGATTGCCATCGACGAGGAAAACTGCCCCGTGCCCTGATATCGGAACCATCCGGACTGCTAGCGACACCGCATCACCGATCCTTCAAAAGAAGTGCTCACATCGCCTCAAGCGGGATTTGCGGCCTGGCGCTTTGCACGCTAATTTTGAACTTATCTTTGCTGTAGTCACCCGCACTTCGAGGCTGATCGTCGCCACAGCTGATTGCCATCGACGAGGAAAACTGCCCCGTGCCCTGATATCGGAACCATCCGGACTACTAGCGACACCGCATCACCGATCCTTCAAAAGAAGTGCTCACATCGCCTCAAGCGGGATTTGCGGCCTGGCGCTTTGCACGCTAATTTTGAACTTATCTTTGCTGTAGTCACCCGCACTTCGAGGCTGATCGTCGCCACAGCTGATTGCCATCGACGAGGAAAACTGCCCCGTGCCCTGATATCGGAACCATCCGGACTACTAGCGACACCGCATCACCGATCCTTCAAAAGAAGTGCTCACATCGCCTCAAGCGGGATTTGCGGCCTGGCGCTTTGCACGCTAATTTTGAACTTATCTTTGCTGTAGTCACCCGCACTTCGAGGCTGATCGTCGCCACAGCTGATTGCCATCGACGAGGAAAACTGCCCCGTGCCCTGATATCGGAACCATCCGGACTACTAGCGACACCGCATCACCGATCCTTCAAAAGAAGTGCTCACATCACCTCAAGCGGGATTTGCGGCCTAGCGCTTTGCACGCTAATTTTGAACTTATCTTTGCTGTAGTCACCCGCACTTCGAGGCTGATCGTCGCCACAGCTGATTGCCATCGACGAGGAAAACTGCCCCGTGCCCTGATATCGGAACCATCCGGACTACTAGCGACACCGCATCACCGATCCTTCAAAAGAAGTGCTCACATCACCTCAAGCGGGATTTGCGGCCTGGCGCTTTGCACGCTAATTTTGAACTTATCTTTGCTGTAGTCACCCGCACTTCGAGGCTGATCGTCGCCACAGCTGATTGCCATCGACGAGGAAAACTGCCCCGTGCCCTGATATCGGAACCATCCGGACTACTAGCGACACCGCATCACCGATCCTTCAAAAGAAGTGCTTACATCGCCTCAAGCGGGATTTGCGGCCTGGCGCTTTGCACGCTAATTTTGAACTTATCTTTGCTGTAGTCACCCGCACTTCGAGGCTGATCGTCGCCACAGCTGATTGCCATCGACGAGGAAAACTGCCCCGTGCCCTGATATCGGAACCATCCGGACTACTAGCGACACCGCATCACCGATCCTTCAAAAGAAGTGCTCACATCGCCTCAAGCGGGATTTGCGGCCTGGCGCTTTGCACGCTAATTTTGAACTTATCTTTGCTGTAGTCACCCGCACTTCGAGGCTGATCGTCGCCACAGCTGATTGCCATCGACGAGGAAAACTGCCCCGTGCCCTGATATCGGAACCATCCGGACTACTAGCGACACCGCATCACCGATCCTTCAAAAGAAGTGCTCACATCGCCTCAAGCGGGATTTGCGGCCTGGCGCTTTGCACGCTAATTTTGAACTTATCTTTGCTGTAGTCACCCGCACTTCGAGGCTGATCGTCGCCACAGCTGATTGCCATCGACGAGGAAAACTGCCCCGTGCCCTGATATCGGAACCATCCGGACTACTAGCGACACCGCATCACCGATCCTTCAAAAGAAGTGCTCACATCGCCTCAAGCGGGATTTGCGGCCTGGCGCTTTGCACGCTAATTTTGAACTTATCTTTGCTGTAGCCACCCGCACTTCGAGGCTGATCGTCGCCACAGCTGATTGCCATCGACGAGGAAAACTGCCCCGTGCCCTGATATCGGAACCATCCGGACTACTAGCGACACCGCATCACCGATCCTTCAAAAGAAGTGCTTACATCGCCTCAAGCGGGATTTGCGGCCTAGCGCTTTGCACGCTAATTTTGAACTTATCTTTGCTGTAGTCACCCGCACTTCGAGGCTGATCGTCGCCACAGCTGATTGCCATCGACGAGGAAAACTGCCCCGTGCCCTGATATCGGAACCATCCGGACTACTAGCGACACCGCATCACCGATCCTTCAAAAGAAGTGCTTACATCGCCTCAAGCGGGATTTGCGGCCTAGCGCTTTGCACGCTAATTTTGAACTTATCTTTGCTGTAGTCACCCGCACTTCGAGGCTGATCGTCGCCACAGCTGATTGCCATCGACGAGGAAAACTGCCCCGTGCCCTGATATCGGAACCATCCGGACTACTAGCGACACCGCATCACCGATCCTTCAAAAGAAGTGCTCACATCGCCTCAAGCGGGATTTGCGGCCTGGCGCTTTGCACGCTAATTTTGAACTTATCTTTGCTGTAGTCACCCGCACTTCGAGGCTGATCGTCGCCACAGCTGATTGCCATCGACGAGGAAAACTGCCCCGTGCCCTGATATCGGAACCATCCGGACTACTAGCGACACCGCATCACCGATCCTTCAAAAGAAGTGCTCACATCGCCTCAAGCGGGATTTGCGGCCTGGCGCTTTGCACGCTAATTTTGAACTTATCTTTGCTGTAGTCACCCGCACTTCGAGGCTGATCGTCGCCACAGCTGATTGCCATCGACGAGGAAAACTGCCCCGTGCCCTGATATCGGAACCATCCGTACTACTAGCGACACCGCATCACCGATCCTTCAAAAGAAGTGCTCACATCACCTCAAGCGGGATTTGCGGCCTAGCGCTTTGCACGCTAATTTTGAACTTATCTTTGCTGTAGTCACCCGCACTTCGAGGCTGATCGTCGCCACAGCTGATTGCCATCGACGAGGAAAACTGCCCCGTGCCCTGATATCGGAACCATCCGGACTACTAGCGACACCGCATCACCGATCCTTCAAAAGAAGTGCTCACATCGCCTCAAGCGGGATTTGCGGCCTGGCGCTTTGCACGCTAATTTTGAACTTATCTTTGCTGTAGTCACCCGCACTTCGAGGCTGATCGTCGCCACAGCTGATTGCCATCGACGAGGAAAACTGCCCCGTGCCCTGATATCGGAACCATCCGGACTACTAGCGACACCGCATCACCGATCCTTCAAAAGAAGTGCTCACATCACCTCAAGCGGGATTTGCGGCCTGGCGCTTTGCACGCTAATTTTGAACTTATCTTTGCTGTAGTCACCCGCACTTCGAGGCTGATCGTCGCCACAGCTGATTGCCATCGACGAGGAAAACTGCCCCGTGCCCTGATATCGGAACCATCCGGACTACTAGCGACACCGCATCACCGATCCTTCAAAAGAAGTGCTCACATCGCCTCAAGCGGGATTTGCGGCCTGGCGCTTTGCACGCTAATTTTGAACTTATCTTTGCTGTAGTCACCCGCACTTCGAGGCTGATCGTCGCCACAGCTGATTGCCATCGACGAGGAAAACTGCCCCGTGCCCTGATATCGGAACCATCCGGACTACTAGCGACACCGCATCACCGATCCTTCAAAAGAAGTGCTCACATCACCTCAAGCGGGATTTGCGGCCTGGCGCTTTGCACGCTAATTTTGAACTTATCTTTGCTGTAGTCACCCGCACTTCGAGGCTGATCGTCGCCACAGCTGATTGCCATCGACGAGGAAAACTGCCCCGTGCCCTGATATCGGAACCATCCGGACTACTAGCGACACCACATCACCGATCCTTCAAAAGAAGTGCTCACATCACCTCAAGCGGGATTTGCGGCCTGGCGCTTTGCACGCTAATTTTGAACTTATCTTTGCTGTAGTCACCCGCACTTCGAGGCTGATCGTCGCCACAGCTGATTGCCATCGACGAGGAAAACTGCCCCGTGCCCTGATATCGGAACCATCCGGACTACTAGCGACACCGCATCACCGATCCTTGAAAAGAAGTGCTCACATCGCCTCAAGCGGGATTTGCGGCCTGGCGCTTTGCACGCTAATTTTGAACTTATCTTTGCTGTAGTCACCCGCACTTCGAGGCTGATCGTCGCCACAGCTGATTGCCATCGACGAGGAAAACTGCCCCGTGCCCTGATATCGGAACCATCCGGACTACTAGCGACACCACATCACCGATCCTTCAAAAGAAGTGCTCACATCACCTCAAGCGGGATTTGCGGCCTGGCGCTTTGCACGCTAATTTTGAACTTATCTTTGCTGTAGTCACCCGCACTTCGAGGCTGATCGTCGCCACAGCTGATTGCCATCGACGAGGAAAACTGCCCCGTGCCCTGATATCGGAACCATCCGGACTACTAGCGACACCGCATCACCGATCCTTCAAAAGAAGTGCTCACATCACCTCAAGCGGGATTTGCGGCCTGGCGCTTTGCACGCTAATTTTGAACTTATCTTTGCTGTAGTCACCCGCACTTCGAGGCTGATCGTCGCCACAGCTGATTGCCATCGACGAGGAAAACTGCCCCGTGCCCTGATATCGGAACCATCCGGACTACTAGCGACACCGCATCACCGATCCTTCAAAAGAAGTGCTCACATCACCTCAAGCGGGATTTGCGGCCTGGCGCTTTGCACGCTAATTTTGAACTTATCTTTGCTGTAGTCACCCGCACTTCGAGGCTGATCGTCGCCACAGCTGATTGCCATCGACGAGGAAAACTGCCCCGTGCCCTGATATCGGAACCATCCGGACTACTAGCGACACCGCATCACCGATCCTTCAAAAGAAGTGCTCACATCACCTCAAGCGGGATTTGCGGCCTGGCGCTTTGCACGCTAATTTTGAACTTATCTTTGCTGTAGTCACCCGCACTTCGAGGCTGATCGTCGCCACAGCTGATTGCCATCGACGAGGAAAACTGCCCCGTGCCCTGATATCGGAACCATCCGGACTACTAGCGACACCGCATCACCGATCCTTCAAAAGAAGTGCTCACATCGCCTCAAGCGGGATTTGCGGCCTGGCGCTTTCCACGCTAATTTTGAACTTATCTTTGCTGTAGTCACCCGCACTTCGAGGCTGATCGTCGCCACAGCTGATTGCCATCGACGAGGAAAACTGCCCCGTGCCCTGATATCGGAACCATCCGGACTACTAGCGACACCGCATCACCGATCCTTCAAAAGAAGTGCTCACATCACCTCAAGCGGGATTTGCGGCCTGGCGCTTTGCACGCTAATTTTGAACTTATCTTTGCTGTAGTCACCCGCACTTCGAGGCTGATCGTCGCCACAGCTGATTGCCATCGACGAGGAAAACTGCCCCGTGCCCTGATATCGGAACCATCCGGCCTACTAGCGACACCGCATCACCGATCCTTCAAAAGAAGTGCTCACATCGCCTCAAGCGGGATTTGCGGCCTGGCGCTTTGCACGCTAATTTTGAACTTATCTTTGCTGTAGTCACCCGCACTTCGAGGCTGATCGTCGCCACAGCTGATTGCCATCGACGAGGAAAACTGCCCCGTGCCCTGATATCGGAACCATCCGGACTACTAGCGACACCGCATCACCGATCCTTCAAAAGAAGTGCTCACATCACCTCAAGCGGGATTTGCGGCCTGGCGCTTTGCACGCTAATTTTGAACTTATCTTTGCTGTAGTCACCCGCACTTCGAGGCTGATCGTCGCCACAGCTGATTGCCATCGACGAGGAAAAGTGCCCCGTGCCCTGATATCGGAACCATCCGGACTACTAGCGACACCACATCACCGATCCTTCAAAAGAAGTGCTCACATCACCTCAAGCGGGATTTGCGGCCTGGCGCTTTGCACGCTAATTTTGAACTTATCTTTGCTGTAGTCACCCGCACTTCGAGGCTGATCGTCGCCACAGCTGATTGCCATCGACGAGGAAAACTGCCCCGTGCCCTGATATCGGAACCATCCGGACTACTAGCGACACCGCATCACCGATCCTTCAAAAGAAGTGCTCACATCACCTCAAGCGGGATTTGCGGCCTGGCGCTTTGCACGCTAATTTTGAACTTATCTTTGCTGTAGTCACCCGCACTTCGAGGCTGATCGTCGCCACAGCTGATTGCCATCGACGAGGAAAACTGCCCCGTGCCCTGATATCGGAACCATCCGGACTACTAGCGACACCGCATCACCGATCCTTCAAAAGAAGTGCTCACATCACCTCAAGCGGGATTTGCGGCCTAGCGCTTTGCACGCTAATTTTGAACTTATCTTTGCTGTAGTCACCCGCACTTCGAGGCTGATCGTCGCCACAGCTGATTGCCATCGACGAGGAAAACTGCCCCGTGCCCTGATATCGGAACCATCCGGACTACTAGCGACACCGCATCACCGATCCTTCAAAAGAAGTGCTCACATCGCCTCAAGCGGGATTTGCGGCCTGGCGCTTTGCACGCTAATTTTGAACTTATCTTTGCTGTAGTCACCCGCACTTCGAGGCTGATCGTCGCCACAGCTGATTGCCATCGACGAGGAAAACTGCCCCGTGCCCTGATATCGGAACCATCCGGACTACTAGCGACACCGCATCACCGATCCTTCAAAAGAAGTGCTCACATCGCCTCAAGCGGGATTTGCGGCCTGGCGCTTTGCACGCTAATTTTGAACTTATCTTTGCTGTAGTCACCCGCACTTCGAGGCTGATCGTCGCCACAGCTGATTGCCATCGACGAGGAAAACTGCCCCGTGCCCTGATATCGGAACCATCCGGACTACTAGCGACACCGCATCACCGATCCTTCAAAAGAAGTGCTCACATCACCTCAAGCGGGATTTGCGGCCTAGCGCTTTGCACGCTAATTTTGAACTTATCTTTGCTGTAGTCACCCGCACTTCGAGGCTGATCGTCGCCACAGCTGATTGCCATCGACGAGGAAAACTGCCCCGTGCCCTGATATCGGAACCATCCGGACTACTAGCGACACCGCATCACCGATCCTTCAAAAGAAGTGCTTACATCGCCTCAAGCGGGATTTGCGGCCTGGCGCTTTGCACGCTAATTTTGAACTTATCTTTGCTGTAGTCACCCGCACTTCGAGGCTGATCGTCGCCACAGCTGATTGCCATCGACGAGGAAAACTGCCCCGTGCCCTGATATCGGAACCATCCGGACTACTAGCGACACCGCATCACCGATCCTTCAAAAGAAGTGCTCACATCGCCTCAAGCGGGATTTGCGGCCTGGCGCTTTGCACGCTAATTTTGAACTTATCTTTGCTGTAGTCACCCGCACTTCGAGGCTGATCGTCGCCACAGCTGATTGCCATCGACGAGGAAAACTGCCCCGTGCCCTGATATCGGAACCATCCGGACTACTAGCGACACCGCATCACCGATCCTTCAAAAGAAGTGCTCACATCGCCTCAAGCGGGATTTGCGGCCTGGCGCTTTGCACGCTAATTTTGAACTTATCTTTGCTGTAGTCACCCGCACTTCGAGGCTGATCGTCGCCACAGCTGATTGCCATCGACGAGGAAAACTGCCCCGTGCCCTGATATCGGAACCATCCGGACTACTAGCGACACCGCATCACCGATCCTTCAAAAGAAGTGCTCACATCGCCTCAAGCGGGATTTGCGGCCTGGCGCTTTGCACGCTAATTTTGAACTTATCTTTGCTGTAGTCACCCGCACTTCGAGGCTGATCGTCGCCACAGCTGATTGCCATCGACGAGGAAAACTGCCCCGTGCCCTGATATCGGAACCATCCGGACTACTAGCGACACCGCATCACCGATCCTTCAAAAGAAGTGCTCACATCGCCTCAAGCGGGATTTGCGGCCTGGCGCTTTGCACGCTAATTTTGAACTTATCTTTGCTGTAGTCACCCGCACTTCGAGGCTGATCGTCGCCACAGCTGATTGCCATCGACGAGGAAAACTGCCCCGTGCCCTGATATCGGAACCATCCGGACTACTAGCGACACCGCATCACCGATCCTTCAAAAGAAGTGCTCACATCGCCTCAAGCGGGATTTGCGGCCTGGCGCTTTGCACGCTAATTTTGAACTTATCTTTGCTGTAGTCACCCGCACTTCGAGGCTGATCGTCGCCACAGCTGATTGCCATCGACGAGGAAAACTGCCCCGTGCCCTGATATCGGAACCATCCGGACTACTAGCGACACCGCATCACCGATCCTTCAAAAGAAGTGCTCACATCGCCTCAAGCGGGATTTGCGGCCTGGCGCTTTGCACGCTAATTTTGAACTTATCTTTGCTGTAGTCACCCGCACTTCGAGGCTGATCGTCGCCACAGCTGATTGCCATCGACGAGGAAAACTGCCCCGTGCCCTGATATCGGAACCATCCGGACTACTAGCGACACCGCATCACCGATCCTTCAAAAGAAGTGCTCACATCACCTCAAGCGGGATTTGCGGCCTAGCGCTTTGCACGCTAATTTTGAACTTATCTTTGCTGTAGTCACCCGCACTTCGAGGCTGATCGTCGCCACAGCTGATTGCCATCGACGAGGAAAACTGCCCCGTGCCCTGATATCGGAACCATCCGGACTACTAGCGACACCGCATCACCGATCCTTCAAAAGAAGTGCTTACATCGCCTCAAGCGGGATTTGCGGCCTGGTGCTTTGCACGCTAATTTTGAACTTATCTTTGCTGTAGTCACCCGCACTTCGAGGCTGATCGTCGCCACAGCTGATTGCCATCGACGAGGAAAACTGCCCCGTGCCCTGATATCGGAACCATCCGGACTACTAGCGACACCGCATCACCGATCCTTCAAAAGAAGTGCTCACATCGCCTCAAGCGGGATTTGCGGCCTGGCGCTTTGCACGCTAATTTTGAACTTATCTTTGCTGTAGTCACCCGCACTTCGAGGCTGATCGTCGCCACAGCTGATTGCCATCGACGAGGAAAACTGCCCCGTGCCCTGATATCGGAACCATCCGGACTACTAGCGACACCGCATCACCGATCCTTCAAAAGAAGTGCTTACATCGCCTCAAGCGGGATTTGCGGCCTGGCGCTTTGCACGCTAATTTTGAACTTATCTTTGCTGTAGTCACCCGCACTTCGAGGCTGATCGTCGCCACAGCTGATTGCCATCGACGAGGAAAACTGCCCCGTGCCCTGATATCGGAACCATCCGGACTACTAGCGACACCGCATCACCGATCCTTCAAAAGAAGTGCTTACATCGCCTCAAGCGGGATTTGCGGCCTAGCGCTTTGCACGCTAATTTTGAACTTATCTTTGCTGTAGTCACCCGCACTTCGAGGCTGATCGTCGCCACAGCTGATTGCCATCGACGAGGAAAACTGCCCCGTGCCCTGATATCGGAACCATCCGGACTACTAGCGACACCGCATCACCGATCCTTCAAAAGAAGTGCTCACATCGCCTCAAGCGGGATTTGCGGCCTGGCGCTTTGCACGCTAATTTTGAACTTATCTTTGCTGTAGTCACCCGCACTTCGAGGCTGATCGTCGCCACAGCTGATTGCCATCGACGAGGAAAACTGCCCCGTGCCCTGATATCGGAACCATCCGGACTACTAGCGACACCGCATCACCGATCCTTCAAAAGAAGTGCTCACATCGCCTCAAGCGGGATTTGCGGCCTGGCGCTTTGCACGCTAATTTTGAACTTATCTTTGCTGTAGTCACCCGCACTTCGAGGCTGATCGTCGCCACAGCTGATTGCCATCGACGAGGAAAACTGCCCCGTGCCCTGATATCGGAACCATCCGGACTACTAGCGACACCGCATCACCGATCCTTCAAAAGAAGTGCTCACATCGCCTCAAGCGGGATTTGCGGCCTGGCGCTTTGCACGCTAATTTTGAACTTATCTTTGCTGTAGTCACCCGCACTTCGAGGCTGATCGTCGCCACAGCTGATTGCCATCGACGAGGAAAACTGCCCCGTGCCCTGATATCGGAACCATCCGGACTACTAGCGACACCGCATCACCGATCCTTCAAAAGAAGTGCTCACATCGCCTCAAGCGGGATTTGCGGCCTGGCGCTTTGCACGCTAAATTTGAACTTATCTTTGCTGTAGTCACCCGCACTTCGAGGCTGATCGTCGCCACAGCTGATTGCCATCGACGAGGAAAACTGCCCCGTGCCCTGATATCGGAACCATCCGGACTACTAGCGACACCGCATCACCGATCCTTCAAAAGAAGTGCTCACATCGCCTCAAGCGGGATTTGCGGCCTGGCGCTTTGCACGCTAATTTTGAACTTATCTTTGCTGTAGTCACCCGCACTTCGAGGCTGATCGTCGCCACAGCTGATTGCCATCGACGAGGAAAACTGCCCCGTGCCCTGATATCGGAACCATCCGGACTACTAGCGACACCGCATCACCGATCCTTCAAAAGAAGTGCTCACATCGCCTCAAGCGGGATTTGCGGCCTGGCGCTTTGCACGCTAATTTTGAACTTATCTTTGCTGTAGTCACCCGCACTTCGAGGCTGATCGTCGCCACAGCTGATTGCCATCGACGAGGAAAACTGCCCCGTGCCCTGATATCGGAACCATCCGGACTACTAGCGACACCGCATCACCGATCCTTCAAAAGAAGTGCTCACATCACCTCAAGCGGGATTTGCGGCCTAGCGCTTTGCACGCTAATTTTGAACTTATCTTTGCTGTAGTCACCCGCACTTCGAGGCTGATCGTCGCCACAGCTGATTGCCATCGACGAGGAAAACTGCCCCGTGCCCTGATATCGGAACCATCCGGACTACTAGCGACACCGCATCACCGATCCTTCAAAAGAAGTGCTCACATCGCCTCAAGCGGGATTTGCGGCCTGGCGCTTTGCACGCTAATTTTGAACTTATCTTTGCTGTAGTCACCCGCACTTCGAGGCTGATCGTCGCCACAGCTGATTGCCATCGACGAGGAAAACTGCCCCGTGCCCTGATATCGGAACCATCCGGACTGCTAGCGACACCGCATCACCGATCCTTCAAAAGAAGTGCTCACATCGCCTCAAGCGGGATTTGCGGCCTGGCGCTTTGCACGCTAATTTTGAACTTATCTTTGCTGTAGTCACCCGCACTTCGAGGCTGATCGTCGCCACAGCTGATTGCCATCGACGAGGAAAACTGCCCCGTGCCCTGATATCGGAACCATCCGGACTACTAGCGACACCGCATCACCGATCCTTCAAAAGAAGTGCTCACATCGCCTCAAGCGGGATTTGCGGCCTGGCGCTTTGCACGCTAATTTTGAACTTATCTTTGCTGTAGTCACCCGCACTTCGAGGCTGATCGTCGCCACAGCTGATTGCCATCGACGAGGAAAACTGCCCCGTGCCCTGATATCGGAACCATCCGGACTACTAGCGACACCGCATCACCGATCCTTCAAAAGAAGTGCTCACATCGCCTCAAGCGGGATTTGCGGCCTGGCGCTTTGCACGCTAATTTTGAACTTATCTTTGCTGTAGTCACCCGCACTTCGAGGCTGATCGTCGCCACAGCTGATTGCCATCGACGAGGAAAACTGCCCCGTGCCCTGATATCGGAACCATCCGGACTACTAGCGACACCGCATCACCGATCCTTCAAAAGAAGTGCTCACATCACCTCAAGCGGGATTTGCGGCCTAGCGCTTTGCACGCTAATTTTGAACTTATCTTTGCTGTAGTCACCCGCACTTCGAGGCTGATCGTCGCCACAGCTGATTGCCATCGACGAGGAAAACTGCCCCGTGCCCTGATATCGGAACCATCCGGACTACTAGCGACACCGCATCACCGATCCTTCAAAAGAAGTGCTCACATCACCTCAAGCGGGATTTGCGGCCTGGCGCTTTGCACGCTAATTTTGAACTTATCTTTGCTGTAGTCACCCGCACTTCGAGGCTGATCGTCGCCACAGCTGATTGCCATCGACGAGGAAAACTGCCCCGTGCCCTGATATCGGAACCATCCGGACTACTAGCGACACCGCATCACCGATCCTTCAAAAGAAGTGCTTACATCGCCTCAAGCGGGATTTGCGGCCTGGCGCTTTGCACGCTAATTTTGAACTTATCTTTGCTGTAGTCACCCGCACTTCGAGGCTGATCGTCGCCACAGCTGATTGCCATCGACGAGGAAAACTGCCCCGTGCCCTGATATCGGAACCATCCGGACTACTAGCGACACCGCATCACCGATCCTTCAAAAGAAGTGCTCACATCGCCTCAAGCGGGATTTGCGGCCTGGCGCTTTGCACGCTAATTTTGAACTTATCTTTGCTGTAGTCACCCGCACTTCGAGGCTGATCGTCGCCACAGCTGATTGCCATCGACGAGGAAAACTGCCCCGTGCCCTGATATCGGAACCATCCGGACTACTAGCGACACCGCATCACCGATCCTTCAAAAGAAGTGCTCACATCGCCTCAAGCGGGATTTGCGGCCTGGCGCTTTGCACGCTAATTTTGAACTTATCTTTGCTGTAGTCACCCGCACTTCGAGGCTGATCGTCGCCACAGCTGATTGCCATCGACGAGGAAAACTGCCCCGTGCCCTGATATCGGAACCATCCGGACTACTAGCGACACCGCATCACCGATCCTTCAAAAGAAGTGCTCACATCGCCTCAAGCGGGATTTGCGGCCTGGCGCTTTGCACGCTAATTTTGAACTTATCTTTGCTGTAGCCACCCGCACTTCGAGGCTGATCGTCGCCACAGCTGATTGCCATCGACGAGGAAAACTGCCCCGTGCCCTGATATCGGAACCATCCGGACTACTAGCGACACCGCATCACCGATCCTTCAAAAGAAGTGCTTACATCGCCTCAAGCGGGATTTGCGGCCTAGCGCTTTGCACGCTAATTTTGAACTTATCTTTGCTGTAGTCACCCGCACTTCGAGGCTGATCGTCGCCACAGCTGATTGCCATCGACGAGGAAAACTGCCCCGTGCCCTGATATCGGAACCATCCGGACTACTAGCGACACCGCATCACCGATCCTTCAAAAGAAGTGCTTACATCGCCTCAAGCGGGATTTGCGGCCTAGCGCTTTGCACGCTAATTTTGAACTTATCTTTGCTGTAGTCACCCGCACTTCGAGGCTGATCGTCGCCACAGCTGATTGCCATCGACGAGGAAAACTGCCCCGTGCCCTGATATCGGAACCATCCGGACTACTAGCGACACCGCATCACCGATCCTTCAAAAGAAGTGCTCACATCGCCTCAAGCGGGATTTGCGGCCTGGCGCTTTGCACGCTAATTTTGAACTTATCTTTGCTGTAGTCACCCGCACTTCGAGGCTGATCGTCGCCACAGCTGATTGCCATCGACGAGGAAAACTGCCCCGTGCCCTGATATCGGAACCATCCGGACTACTAGCGACACCGCATCACCGATCCTTCAAAAGAAGTGCTCACATCGCCTCAAGCGGGATTTGCGGCCTGGCGCTTTGCACGCTAATTTTGAACTTATCTTTGCTGTAGTCACCCGCACTTCGAGGCTGATCGTCGCCACAGCTGATTGCCATCGACGAGGAAAACTGCCCCGTGCCCTGATATCGGAACCATCCGTACTACTAGCGACACCGCATCACCGATCCTTCAAAAGAAGTGCTCACATCACCTCAAGCGGGATTTGCGGCCTAGCGCTTTGCACGCTAATTTTGAACTTATCTTTGCTGTAGTCACCCGCACTTCGAGGCTGATCGTCGCCACAGCTGATTGCCATCGACGAGGAAAACTGCCCCGTGCCCTGATATCGGAACCATCCGGACTACTAGCGACACCGCATCACCGATCCTTCAAAAGAAGTGCTCACATCGCCTCAAGCGGGATTTGCGGCCTGGCGCTTTGCACGCTAATTTTGAACTTATCTTTGCTGTAGTCACCCGCACTTCGAGGCTGATCGTCGCCACAGCTGATTGCCATCGACGAGGAAAACTGCCCCGTGCCCTGATATCGGAACCATCCGGACTACTAGCGACACCGCATCACCGATCCTTCAAAAGAAGTGCTCACATCACCTCAAGCGGGATTTGCGGCCTGGCGCTTTGCACGCTAATTTTGAACTTATCTTTGCTGTAGTCACCCGCACTTCGAGGCTGATCGTCGCCACAGCTGATTGCCATCGACGAGGAAAACTGCCCCGTGCCCTGATATCGGAACCATCCGGACTACTAGCGACACCGCATCACCGATCCTTCAAAAGAAGTGCTCACATCGCCTCAAGCGGGATTTGCGGCCTGGCGCTTTGCACGCTAATTTTGAACTTATCTTTGCTGTAGTCACCCGCACTTCGAGGCTGATCGTCGCCACAGCTGATTGCCATCGACGAGGAAAACTGCCCCGTGCCCTGATATCGGAACCATCCGGACTACTAGCGACACCGCATCACCGATCCTTCAAAAGAAGTGCTCACATCACCTCAAGCGGGATTTGCGGCCTGGCGCTTTGCACGCTAATTTTGAACTTATCTTTGCTGTAGTCACCCGCACTTCGAGGCTGATCGTCGCCACAGCTGATTGCCATCGACGAGGAAAACTGCCCCGTGCCCTGATATCGGAACCATCCGGACTACTAGCGACACCACATCACCGATCCTTCAAAAGAAGTGCTCACATCACCTCAAGCGGGATTTGCGGCCTGGCGCTTTGCACGCTAATTTTGAACTTATCTTTGCTGTAGTCACCCGCACTTCGAGGCTGATCGTCGCCACAGCTGATTGCCATCGACGAGGAAAACTGCCCCGTGCCCTGATATCGGAACCATCCGGACTACTAGCGACACCGCATCACCGATCCTTGAAAAGAAGTGCTCACATCGCCTCAAGCGGGATTTGCGGCCTGGCGCTTTGCACGCTAATTTTGAACTTATCTTTGCTGTAGTCACCCGCACTTCGAGGCTGATCGTCGCCACAGCTGATTGCCATCGACGAGGAAAACTGCCCCGTGCCCTGATATCGGAACCATCCGGACTACTAGCGACACCACATCACCGATCCTTCAAAAGAAGTGCTCACATCACCTCAAGCGGGATTTGCGGCCTGGCGCTTTGCACGCTAATTTTGAACTTATCTTTGCTGTAGTCACCCGCACTTCGAGGCTGATCGTCGCCACAGCTGATTGCCATCGACGAGGAAAACTGCCCCGTGCCCTGATATCGGAACCATCCGGACTACTAGCGACACCGCATCACCGATCCTTCAAAAGAAGTGCTCACATCACCTCAAGCGGGATTTGCGGCCTGGCGCTTTGCACGCTAATTTTGAACTTATCTTTGCTGTAGTCACCCGCACTTCGAGGCTGATCGTCGCCACAGCTGATTGCCATCGACGAGGAAAACTGCCCCGTGCCCTGATATCGGAACCATCCGGACTACTAGCGACACCGCATCACCGATCCTTCAAAAGAAGTGCTCACATCACCTCAAGCGGGATTTGCGGCCTGGCGCTTTGCACGCTAATTTTGAACTTATCTTTGCTGTAGTCACCCGCACTTCGAGGCTGATCGTCGCCACAGCTGATTGCCATCGACGAGGAAAACTGCCCCGTGCCCTGATATCGGAACCATCCGGACTACTAGCGACACCGCATCACCGATCCTTCAAAAGAAGTGCTCACATCACCTCAAGCGGGATTTGCGGCCTGGCGCTTTGCACGCTAATTTTGAACTTATCTTTGCTGTAGTCACCCGCACTTCGAGGCTGATCGTCGCCACAGCTGATTGCCATCGACGAGGAAAACTGCCCCGTGCCCTGATATCGGAACCATCCGGACTACTAGCGACACCGCATCACCGATCCTTCAAAAGAAGTGCTCACATCGCCTCAAGCGGGATTTGCGGCCTGGCGCTTTCCACGCTAATTTTGAACTTATCTTTGCTGTAGTCACCCGCACTTCGAGGCTGATCGTCGCCACAGCTGATTGCCATCGACGAGGAAAACTGCCCCGTGCCCTGATATCGGAACCATCCGGACTACTAGCGACACCGCATCACCGATCCTTCAAAAGAAGTGCTCACATCACCTCAAGCGGGATTTGCGGCCTGGCGCTTTGCACGCTAATTTTGAACTTATCTTTGCTGTAGTCACCCGCACTTCGAGGCTGATCGTCGCCACAGCTGATTGCCATCGACGAGGAAAACTGCCCCGTGCCCTGATATCGGAACCATCCGGCCTACTAGCGACACCGCATCACCGATCCTTCAAAAGAAGTGCTCACATCGCCTCAAGCGGGATTTGCGGCCTGGCGCTTTGCACGCTAATTTTGAACTTATCTTTGCTGTAGTCACCCGCACTTCGAGGCTGATCGTCGCCACAGCTGATTGCCATCGACGAGGAAAACTGCCCCGTGCCCTGATATCGGAACCATCCGGACTACTAGCGACACCGCATCACCGATCCTTCAAAAGAAGTGCTCACATCACCTCAAGCGGGATTTGCGGCCTGGCGCTTTGCACGCTAATTTTGAACTTATCTTTGCTGTAGTCACCCGCACTTCGAGGCTGATCGTCGCCACAGCTGATTGCCATCGACGAGGAAAAGTGCCCCGTGCCCTGATATCGGAACCATCCGGACTACTAGCGACACCACATCACCGATCCTTCAAAAGAAGTGCTCACATCACCTCAAGCGGGATTTGCGGCCTGGCGCTTTGCACGCTAATTTTGAACTTATCTTTGCTGTAGTCACCCGCACTTCGAGGCTGATCGTCGCCACAGCTGATTGCCATCGACGAGGAAAACTGCCCCGTGCCCTGATATCGGAACCATCCGGACTACTAGCGACACCGCATCACCGATCCTTCAAAAGAAGTGCTCACATCACCTCAAGCGGGATTTGCGGCCTGGCGCTTTGCACGCTAATTTTGAACTTATCTTTGCTGTAGTCACCCGCACTTCGAGGCTGATCGTCGCCACAGCTGATTGCCATCGACGAGGAAAACTGCCCCGTGCCCTGATATCGGAACCATCCGGACTACTAGCGACACCGCATCACCGATCCTTCAAAAGAAGTGCTCACATCACCTCAAGCGGGATTTGCGGCCTAGCGCTTTGCACGCTAATTTTGAACTTATCTTTGCTGTAGTCACCCGCACTTCGAGGCTGATCGTCGCCACAGCTGATTGCCATCGACGAGGAAAACTGCCCCGTGCCCTGATATCGGAACCATCCGGACTACTAGCGACACCGCATCACCGATCCTTCAAAAGAAGTGCTCACATCGCCTCAAGCGGGATTTGCGGCCTGGCGCTTTGCACGCTAATTTTGAACTTATCTTTGCTGTAGTCACCCGCACTTCGAGGCTGATCGTCGCCACAGCTGATTGCCATCGACGAGGAAAACTGCCCCGTGCCCTGATATCGGAACCATCCGGACTACTAGCGACACCGCATCACCGATCCTTCAAAAGAAGTGCTCACATCGCCTCAAGCGGGATTTGCGGCCTGGCGCTTTGCACGCTAATTTTGAACTTATCTTTGCTGTAGTCACCCGCACTTCGAGGCTGATCGTCGCCACAGCTGATTGCCATCGACGAGGAAAACTGCCCCGTGCCCTGATATCGGAACCATCCGGACTACTAGCGACACCGCATCACCGATCCTTCAAAAGAAGTGCTCACATCACCTCAAGCGGGATTTGCGGCCTAGCGCTTTGCACGCTAATTTTGAACTTATCTTTGCTGTAGTCACCCGCACTTCGAGGCTGATCGTCGCCACAGCTGATTGCCATCGACGAGGAAAACTGCCCCGTGCCCTGATATCGGAACCATCCGGACTACTAGCGACACCGCATCACCGATCCTTCAAAAGAAGTGCTTACATCGCCTCAAGCGGGATTTGCGGCCTGGCGCTTTGCACGCTAATTTTGAACTTATCTTTGCTGTAGTCACCCGCACTTCGAGGCTGATCGTCGCCACAGCTGATTGCCATCGACGAGGAAAACTGCCCCGTGCCCTGATATCGGAACCATCCGGACTACTAGCGACACCGCATCACCGATCCTTCAAAAGAAGTGCTCACATCGCCTCAAGCGGGATTTGCGGCCTGGCGCTTTGCACGCTAATTTTGAACTTATCTTTGCTGTAGTCACCCGCACTTCGAGGCTGATCGTCGCCACAGCTGATTGCCATCGACGAGGAAAACTGCCCCGTGCCCTGATATCGGAACCATCCGGACTACTAGCGACACCGCATCACCGATCCTTCAAAAGAAGTGCTCACATCGCCTCAAGCGGGATTTGCGGCCTGGCGCTTTGCACGCTAATTTTGAACTTATCTTTGCTGTAGTCACCCGCACTTCGAGGCTGATCGTCGCCACAGCTGATTGCCATCGACGAGGAAAACTGCCCCGTGCCCTGATATCGGAACCATCCGGACTACTAGCGACACCGCATCACCGATCCTTCAAAAGAAGTGCTCACATCGCCTCAAGCGGGATTTGCGGCCTGGCGCTTTGCACGCTAATTTTGAACTTATCTTTGCTGTAGTCACCCGCACTTCGAGGCTGATCGTCGCCACAGCTGATTGCCATCGACGAGGAAAACTGCCCCGTGCCCTGATATCGGAACCATCCGGACTACTAGCGACACCGCATCACCGATCCTTCAAAAGAAGTGCTCACATCGCCTCAAGCGGGATTTGCGGCCTGGCGCTTTGCACGCTAATTTTGAACTTATCTTTGCTGTAGTCACCCGCACTTCGAGGCTGATCGTCGCCACAGCTGATTGCCATCGACGAGGAAAACTGCCCCGTGCCCTGATATCGGAACCATCCGGACTACTAGCGACACCGCATCACCGATCCTTCAAAAGAAGTGCTCACATCGCCTCAAGCGGGATTTGCGGCCTGGCGCTTTGCACGCTAATTTTGAACTTATCTTTGCTGTAGTCACCCGCACTTCGAGGCTGATCGTCGCCACAGCTGATTGCCATCGACGAGGAAAACTGCCCCGTGCCCTGATATCGGAACCATCCGGACTACTAGCGACACCGCATCACCGATCCTTCAAAAGAAGTGCTCACATCGCCTCAAGCGGGATTTGCGGCCTGGCGCTTTGCACGCTAATTTTGAACTTATCTTTGCTGTAGTCACCCGCACTTCGAGGCTGATCGTCGCCACAGCTGATTGCCATCGACGAGGAAAACTGCCCCGTGCCCTGATATCGGAACCATCCGGACTACTAGCGACACCGCATCACCGATCCTTCAAAAGAAGTGCTCACATCACCTCAAGCGGGATTTGCGGCCTAGCGCTTTGCACGCTAATTTTGAACTTATCTTTGCTGTAGTCACCCGCACTTCGAGGCTGATCGTCGCCACAGCTGATTGCCATCGACGAGGAAAACTGCCCCGTGCCCTGATATCGGAACCATCCGGACTACTAGCGACACCGCATCACCGATCCTTCAAAAGAAGTGCTTACATCGCCTCAAGCGGGATTTGCGGCCTGGTGCTTTGCACGCTAATTTTGAACTTATCTTTGCTGTAGTCACCCGCACTTCGAGGCTGATCGTCGCCACAGCTGATTGCCATCGACGAGGAAAACTGCCCCGTGCCCTGATATCGGAACCATCCGGACTACTAGCGACACCGCATCACCGATCCTTCAAAAGAAGTGCTCACATCGCCTCAAGCGGGATTTGCGGCCTGGCGCTTTGCACGCTAATTTTGAACTTATCTTTGCTGTAGTCACCCGCACTTCGAGGCTGATCGTCGCCACAGCTGATTGCCATCGACGAGGAAAACTGCCCCGTGCCCTGATATCGGAACCATCCGGACTACTAGCGACACCGCATCACCGATCCTTCAAAAGAAGTGCTCACATCGCCTCAAGCGGGATTTGCGGCCTGGCGCTTTGCACGCTAATTTTGAACTTATCTTTGCTGTAGTCACCCGCACTTCGAGGCTGATCGTCGCCACAGCTGATTGCCATCGACGAGGAAAACTGCCCCGTGCCCTGATATCGGAACCATCCGGACTACTAGCGACACCGCATCACCGATCCTTCAAAAGAAGTGCTCACATCGCCTCAAGCGGGATTTGCGGCCTGGCGCTTTGCACGCTAATTTTGAACTTATCTTTGCTGTAGCCACCCGCACTTCGAGGCTGATCGTCGCCACAGCTGATTGCCATCGACGAGGAAAACTGCCCCGTGCCCTGATATCGGAACCATCCGGACTACTAGCGACACCGCATCACCGATCCTTCAAAAGAAGTGCTTACATCGCCTCAAGCGGGATTTGCGGCCTGGCGCTTTGCACGCTAATTTTGAACTTATCTTTGCTGTAGTCACCCGCACTTCGAGGCTGATCGTCGCCACAGCTGATTGCCATCGACGAGGAAAACTGCCCCGTGCCCTGATATCGGAACCATCCGGACTACTAGCGACACCGCATCACCGATCCTTCAAAAGAAGTGCTCACATCGCCTCAAGCGGGATTTGCGGCCTGGCGCTTTGCACGCTAATTTTGAACTTATCTTTGCTGTAGTCACCCGCACTTCGAGGCTGATCGTCGCCACAGCTGATTGCCATCGACGAGGAAAACTGCCCCGTGCCCTGATATCGGAACCATCCGGACTACTAGCGACACCGCATCACCGATCCTTCAAAAGAAGTGCTCACATCGCCTCAAGCGGGATTTGCGGCCTGGCGCTTTGCACGCTAATTTTGAACTTATCTTTGCTGTAGTCACCCGCACTTCGAGGCTGATCGTCGCCACAGCTGATTGCCATCGACGAGGAAAACTGCCCCGTGCCCTGATATCGGAACCATCCGGACTACTAGCGACACCGCATCACCGATCCTTCAAAAGAAGTGCTCACATCACCTCAAGCGGGATTTGCGGCCTAGCGCTTTGCACGCTAATTTTGAACTTATCTTTGCTGTAGTCACCCGCACTTCGAGGCTGATCGTCGCCACAGCTGATTGCCATCGACGAGGAAAACTGCCCCGTGCCCTGATATCGGAACCATCCGGACTACTAGCGACACCGCATCACCGATCCTTCAAAAGAAGTGCTCACATCGCCTCAAGCGGGATTTGCGGCCTGGCGCTTTGCACGCTAATTTTGAACTTATCTTTGCTGTAGTCACCCGCACTTCGAGGCTGATCGTCGCCACAGCTGATTGCCATCGACGAGGAAAACTGCCCCGTGCCCTGATATCGGAACCATCCGGACTACTAGCGACACCGCATCACCGATCCTTCAAAAGAAGTGCTCACATCACCTCAAGCGGGATTTGCGGCCTGGCGCTTTGCACGCTAATTTTGAACTTATCTTTGCTGTAGTCACCCGCACTTCGAGGCTGATCGTCGCCACAGCTGATTTCCATCGACGAGGAAAACTGCCCCGTGCCCTGATATCGGAACCATCCGGACTACTAGCGACAAGGCATCACCGATCCTTCAAAAGAAGTGCTCACATCACCTCAAGCGGGATTTGCGGCCTGGCGCTTTGCACGCTAATTTTGAACTTATCTTTGCTGTAGTCACCCGCACTTCGAGGCTGATCGTCGTCACAGCTGATTGCCATCGACGAGGAAAACTGCCCCGTGCCCTGATATCAGAACCATCCGGACTACTAGCGACACCGCATCACCGATCCTTCAAAAGAAGTGCTCACATCGCCTCAAGCGGGATTTGCGGCGTGGCGCTTTGCACGCTAATTTTGAACTTATCTTTGCTGTAGTCACCCGCACTTCGAGGCTGATCGTCGCCACAGCTGATTGCCATCGACGAGGAAAACTGCCCCGTGCCCTGATATCGGAACCATCCGGACTACTAGCGACACCGCATCACCGATCCTTCAAAAGAAGTGCTCACATCGCCTCAAGCGGGATTTGCGGCCTGGCGCTTTGCACGCTAATTTTGAACTTATCTTTGCTGTAGTCACCCGCACTTCGAGGCTGATCGTCGCCACAGCTGATTGCCATCGACGAGGAAAACTGCCCCGTGCCCTGATATCGGAACCATCCGGACTACTAGCGACACCGCATCACCGATCCTTCAAAAGAAGTGCTTACATCGCCTCAAGCGGGATTTGCGGCCTAGCGCTTTGCACGCTAATTTTGAACTTATCTTTGCTGTAGTCACCCGCACTTCGAGGCTGATCGTCGCCACAGCTGATTGCCATCGACGAGGAAAACTGCCCCGTGCCCTGATATCGGAACCATCCGGACTACTAGCGACACCGCATCACCGATCCTTCAAAAGAAGTGCTCACATCGCCTCAAGCGGGATTTGCGGCCTGGCGCTTTGCACGCTAATTTTGAACTTATCTTTGCAGTAGTCACCCGCACTTCGAGGCTGATCGTCGCCACAGCTGATTGCCATCGACGAGGAAAACTGCCCCGTGCCCTGATATCGGAACCATCCGGACTACTAGCGACACCGCATCACCGATCCTTCAAAAGAAGTGCTCACATCGCCTCAAGCGGGATTTGCGGCCTGGCGCTTTGCACGCTAATTTTGAACTTATCTTTGCTGTAGTCACCCGCACTTCGAGGCTGATCGTCGCCACAGCTGATTGCCATCGACGAGGAAAACTGCCCCGTGCCCTGATATCGGAACCATCCGGACTACTAGCGACACCGCATCACCGATCCTTCAAAAGAAGTGCTCACATCACCTCAAGCGGGATTTGCGGCCTAGCGCTTTGCACGCTAATTTTGAACTTATCTTTGCTGTAGTCACCCGCACTTCGAGGCTGATCGTCGCCACAGCTGATTGCCATCGACGAGGAAAACTGCCCCGTGCCCTGATATCGGAACCATCCGGACTACTAGCGACACCGCATCACCGATCCTTCAAAAGAAGTGCTCACATCGCCTCAAGCGGGATTTGCGGCCTGGCGCTTTGCACGCTAATTTTGAACTTATCTTTGCTGTAGTCACCCGCACTTCGAGGCTGATCGTCGCCACAGCTGATTGCCATCGACGAGGAAAACTGCCCCGTGCCCTGATATCGGAACCATCCGGACTACTAGCGACACCGCATCACCGATCCTTCAAAAGAAGTGCTCACATCACCTCAAGCGGGATTTGCGGCCTGGCGCTTTGCACGCTAATTTTGAACTTATCTTTGCTGTAGTCACCCGCACTTCGAGGCTGATCGTCGCCACAGCTGATTGCCATCGACGAGGAAAACTGCCCCGTGCCCTGATATCGGAACCATCCGGACTACTAGCGACACCGCATCACCGATCCTTCAAAAGAAGTGCTCACATCACCTCAAGCGGGATTTGCGGCCTGGCGCTTTGCACGCTAATTTTGAACTTATCTTTGCTGTAGTCACCCGCACTTCGAGGCTGATCGTCGTCACAGCTGATTGCCATCGACGAGGAAAACTGCCCCGTGCCCTGATATCAGAACCATCCGGACTACTAGCGACACCGCATCACCGATCCTTCAAAAGAAGTGCTCACATCGCCTCAAGCGGGATTTGCGGCCTGGCGCTTTGCACGCTAATTTTGAACTTATCTTTGCTGTAGTCACCCGCACTTCGAGGCTGATCGTCGCCACAGCTGATTGCCATCGACGAGGAAAACTGCCCCGTGCCCTGATATCGGAACCATCCGGACTACTAGCGACACCGCATCACCGATCCTTCAAAAGAAGTGCTCACATCGCCTCAAGCGGGATTTGCGGCCTGGCGCTTTGCACGCTAATTTTGAACTTATCTTTGCTGTAGTCACCCGCACTTCGAGGCTGATCGTCGCCACAGCTGATTGCCATCGACGAGGAAAACTGCCCCGTGCCCTGATATCAGAACCATCCGGACTACTAGCGACACCGCATCACCGATCCTTCAAAAGAAGTGCTCACATCGCCTCAAGCGGGATTTGCGGCCTGGCGCTTTGCACGCTAATTTTGAACTTATCTTTGCTGTAGTCACCCGCACTTCGAGGCTGATCGTCGCCACAGCTGATTGCCATCGACGAGGAAAACTGCCCCGTGCCCTGATATCGGAACCATCCGGACTACTAGCGACACCGCATCACCGATCCTTCAAAAGAAGTGCTCACATCACCTCAAGCGGGATTTGCGGCCTGGCGCTTTGCACGCTAATTTTGAACTTATCTTTGCTGTAGTCACCCGCACTTCGAGGCTGATCGTCGCCACAGCTGATTGCCATCGACGAGGAAAACTGCCCCGTGCCCTGATATCGGAACCATCCGGACTACTAGCGACACCGCATCACCGATCCTTCAAAAGAAGTGCTCACATCGCCTCAAGCGGGATTTGCGGCCTGGCGCTTTGCACGCTAATTTTGAACTTATCTTTGCTGTAGTCACCCGCACTTCGAGGCTGATCGTCGCCACAGCTGATTGCCATCGACGAGGAAAACTGCCCCGTGCCCTGATATCGGAACTATCCGGACTACTAGCGACACCGCATCACCGATCCTTCAAAAGAAGTGCTCACATCACCTCAAGCGGGATTTGCGGCCTGGCGCTTTGCACGCTAATTTTGAACTTATCTTTGCTGTAGTCACCCGCACTTCGAGGCTGATCGTCGCCACAGCTGATTGCCATCGACGAGGAAAACTGCCCCGTGCCCTGATATCGGAACCATCCGGACTACTAGCGACACCACATCACCGATCCTTCAAAAGAAGTGCTCACATCACCTCAAGCGGGATTTGCGGCCTGGCGCTTTGCACGCTAATTTTGAACTTATCTTTGCTGTAGTCACCCGCACTTCGAGGCTGATCGTCGCCACAGCTGATTGCCATCGACGAGGAAAACTGCCCCGTGCCCTGATATCGGAACCATCCGGACTACTAGCGACACCGCATCACCGATCCTTGAAAAGAAGTGCTCACATCGCCTCAAGCGGGATTTGCGGCCTGGCGCTTTGCACGCTAATTTTGAACTTATCTTTGCTGTAGTCACCCGCACTTCGAGGCTGATCGTCGCCACAGCTGATTGCCATCGACGAGGAAAACTGCCCCGTGCCCTGATATCGGAACCATCCGGACTACTAGCGACACCACATCACCGATCCTTCAAAAGAAGTGCTCACATCACCTCAAGCGGGATTTGCGGCCTGGCGCTTTGCACGCTAATTTTGAACTTATCTTTGCTGTAGTCACCCGCACTTCGAGGCTGATCGTCGCCACAGCTGATTGCCATCGACGAGGAAAACTGCCCCGTGCCCTGATATCGGAACCATCCGGACTACTAGCGACACCGCATCACCGATCCTTCAAAAGAAGTGCTCACATCACCTCAAGCGGGATTTGCGGCCTGGCGCTTTGCACGCTAATTTTGAACTTATCTTTGCTGTAGTCACCCGCACTTCGAGGCTGATCGTCGCCACAGCTGATTGCCATCGACGAGGAAAACTGCCCCGTGCCCTGATATCAGAACCATCCGGACTACTAGCGACACCGCATCACCGATCCTTCAAAAGAAGTGCTCACATCGCCTCAAGCGGGATTTGCGGCCTGGCGCTTTGCACGCTAATTTTGAACTTATCTTTGCTGTAGTCACCCGCACTTCGAGGCTGATCGTCGCCACAGCTGATTGCCATCGACGAGGAAAACTGCCCCGTGCCCTGATATCGGAACCATCCGGACTACTAGCGACACCGCATCACCGATCCTTCAAAAGAAGTGCTCACATCACCTCAAGCGGGATTTGCGGCCTGGCGCTTTGCACGCTAATTTTGAACTTATCTTTGCTGTAGTCACCCGCACTTCGAGGCTGATCGTCGCCACAGCTGATTGCCATCGACGAGGAAAACTGCCCCGTGCCCTGATATCGGAACCATCCGGACTACTAGCGACACCGCATCACCGATCCTTCAAAAGAAGTGCTCACATCGCCTCAAGCGGGATTTGCGGCCTGGCGCTTTGCACGCTAATTTTGAACTTATCTTTGCTGTAGTCACCCGCACTTCGAGACTGATCGTCGCCACAGCTGATTGCCATCGACGAGGAAAACTGCCCCGTGCCCTGATATCGGAACTATCCGGACTACTAGCGACACCGCATCACCGATCCTTCAAAAGAAGTGCTCACATCACCTCAAGCGGGATTTGCGGCCTGGCGCTTTGCACGCTAATTTTGAACTTATCTTTGCTGTAGTCACCCGCACTTCGAGGCTGATCGTCGCCACAGCTGATTGCCATCGACGAGGAAAACTGCCCCGTGCCCTGATATCGGAACCATCCGGACTACTAGCGACACCACATCACCGATCCTTCAAAAGAAGTGCTCACATCACCTCAAGCGGGATTTGCGGCCTGGCGCTTTGCACGCTAATTTTGAACTTATCTTTGCTGTAGTCACCCGCACTTCGAGGCTGATCGTCGCCACAGCTGATTGCCATCGACGAGGAAAACTGCCCCGTGCCCTGATATCGGAACCATCCGGACTACTAGCGACACCGCATCACCGATCCTTGAAAAGAAGTGCTCACATCGCCTCAAGCGGGATTTGCGGCCTGGCGCTTTGCACGCTAATTTTGAACTTATCTTTGCTGTAGTCACCCGCACTTCGAGGCTGATCGTCGCCACAGCTGATTGCCATCGACGAGGAAAACTGCCCCGTGCCCTGATATCGGAACCATCCGGACTACTAGCGACACCACATCACCGATCCTTCAAAAGAAGTGCTCACATCACCTCAAGCGGGATTTGCGGCCTGGCGCTTTGCATGCTAATTTTGAACTTATCTTTGCTGTAGTCACCCGCACTTCGAGGCTGATCGTCGCCACAGCTGATTGCCATCGACGAGGAAAACTGCCCCGTGCCCTGATATCGGAACCATCCGGACTACTAGCGACACCGCATCACCGATCCTTCAAAAGAAGTGCTCACATCACCTCAAGCGGGATTTGCGGCCTGGCGCTTTGCACGCTAATTTTGAACTTATCTTTGCTGTAGTCACCCGCACTTCGAGGCTGATCGTCGCCACAGCTGATTGCCATCGACGAGGAAAACTGCCCCGTGCCCTGATATCGGAACCATCCGGACTACTAGCGACACCGCATCACCGATCCTTCAAAAGAAGTGCTCACATCACCTCAAGCGGGATTTGCGGCCTGGCGCTTTGCAGGCTAATTTTGAACTTATCTTTGCTGTAGTCACCCGCACTTCGAGGCTGATCGTCGCCACAGCTGATTGCCATCGACGAGGAAAACTGCCCCGTGCCCTGATATCGGAACCATCCGGACTACTAGCGACACCGCATCACCGATCCTTCAAAAGAAGTGCTCACATCGCCTCAAGCAAGATTTGCGGCCTGGCGCTTTGCACGCTAATTTTGAACTTATCTTTGCTGTAGTCACCCGCACTTCGAGGCTGATCGTCGCCACAGCTGATTGCCATCGACGAGGAAAACTGCCCCGTGCCCTGATATCGGAACCATCCGGACTACTAGCGACACCGCATCACCGATCCTTCAAAAGAAGTGCTCACATCACCTCAAGCGGGATTTGCGGCCTGGCGCTTTGCACGCTAATTTTGAACTTATCTTTGCTGTAGTCACCCGCACTTCGAGGCTGATCGTCGCCACAGCTGATTGCCATCGACGAGGAAAACTGCCCCGTGCCCTGATATCGGAACCATCCGGACTACTAGCGACACCGCATCACCGATCCTTCAAAAGAAGTGCTCACATCACCTCAAGCGGGATTTGCGGCCTAGCGATTTGCACGCTAATTTTGAACTTATCTTTGCTGTAGTCACCCGCACTTCGAGGCTGATCGTCGCCACAGCTGATTGCCATCGACGAGGAAAACTGCCCCGTGCCCTGATATCGGAACCATCCGGACTACTAGCGACACCGCATCACCGATCCTTCAAAAGAAGTGCTCACATCACCTCAAGCGGGATTTGCGGCCTGGCGCTTTGCACGCTAATTTTGAACTTATCTTTGCTGTAGTCACCCGCACTTCGAGGCTGATCGTCGCCACAGCTGATTGCCATCGACGAGGAAAACTGCCCCGTGCCCTGATATCGGAACCATCCGGACTACTAGCGACACCGCATCACCGATCCTTCAAAAGAAGTGCTCACATCACCTCAAGCGGGATTTGCGGCCTGGCGCTTTGCACGCTAATTTTGAACTTATCTTTGCTGTAGTCACCCGCACTTCGAGGCTGATCGTCGCCACAGCTGATTGCCATCGACGAGGAAAACTGCCCCGTGCCCTGATATCGGAACCATCCGGACTACTAGCGACACCGCATCACCGATCCTTCAAAAGAAGTGCTCACATCGCCTCAAGCGGGATTTGCGGCCTGGCGCTTTGCACGCTAATTTTGAACTTATCTTTGCTGTAGTCACCCGCACTTCGAGGCTGATCGTCGCCACAGCTGATTGCCATCGACGAGGAAAACTGCCCCGTGCCCTGATATCGGAACCATCCGGACTACTAGCGACACCGCATCACCGATCCTTCAAAAGAAGTGCTCACATCACCTCAAGGGGGATTTGCGGCCTGGCGCTTTGCACGCTAATTTTGAACTTATCTTTGCTGTAGTCACCCGCACTTCGAGGCTGATCGTCGCCACAGCTGATTGCCATCGACGAGGAAAACTGCCCCGTGCCCTGATATCGGAACCATCCGGACTACTAGCGACACCGCATCACCGATCCTTCAAAAGAAGTGCTCACATCACCTCAAGCGGGATTTGCGGCCTGGCGCTTTGCACGCTAATTTTGAACTTATCTTTGCTGTAGTCACCCGCACTTCGAGGCTGATCGTCGCCACAGCTGATTGCCATCGACGAGGAAAACTGCCCCGTGCCCTGATATCGGAACCATCCGGACTACTAGCGACACCGCATCACCGATCCTTCAAAAGAAGTGCTCACATCACCTCAAGCGGGATTTGCGGCCTGGCGCTTTGCACGCTAATTTTGAACTTATCTTTGCTGTAGTCACCCGCACTTCGAGGCTGATCGTCGCCACAGCTGATTGCCATCGACGAGGAAAACTGCCCCGTGCCCTGATATCGGAACCATCCGGACTACTAGCGACACCGCATCACCGATCCTTCAAAAGAAGTGCTCACATCACCTCAAGCGGGATTTGCGGCCTAGCGCTTTGCACGCTAATTTTGACTTATCTTTGCTGTAGTCACCCGCACTTCGAGGCTGATCGTCGCCACAGCTGATTGCCATCGACGAGGAAAACTGCCCCGTGCCCTGATATCGGAACCATCCGGACTACTAGCGACACCGCATCACCGATCCTTCAAAAGAAGTGCTCACATCGCCTCAAGCGGGATTTGCGGCATGGCGCTTTGCACGCTAATTTTGAACTTATCTTTGCTGTAGTCACCCGCACTTCGAGGCTGATCGTCGCCACAGCTGATTGCCATCGACGAGGAAAACTGCCCCGTGCCCTGATATCGGAACCATCCGGACTACTAGCGACACCGCATCACCGATCCTTCAAAAGAAGTGCTCACATCACCTCAAGCCGGATTTGCGGCCTGGCGCTTTGCACGCTAATTTTGAACTTATCTTTGCTGTAGTCACCCGCACTTCGAGGCTGATCGTCGCCACAGCTGATTGCCATCGACGAGGAAAACTGCCCCGTGCCCTGATATCGGAACCATCCGGACTACTAGCGACACCACATCACCGATCCTTCAAAAGAAGTGCTCACATCACCTCAAGCGGGATTTGCGGCCTGGCGCTTTGCACGCTAATTTTGAACTTATCTTTGCTGTAGTCACCCGCACTTCGAGGCTGATCGTCGCCACAGCTGATTGCCATCGACGAGGAAAACTGCCCCGTGCCCTGATATCGGAACCATCCGGACTACTAGCGACACCGCATCACCGATCCTTCAAAAGAAGTGCTCACATCGCCTCAAGCGGGATTTGCGGCCTGGCGCTTTGCACGCTAATTTTGAACTTATCTTTGCTGTAGTCACCCGCACTTCGAGGCTGATCGTCGCCACAGCTGATTGCCATCGACGAGGAAAACTGCCCCGTGCCCTGATATCGGAACCATCCGGACTACTAGCGACACCGCATCACCGATCCTTCAAAAGAAGTGCTCACATCACCTCAAGCGGGATTTGCGGCCTGGCGCTTTGCACGCTAATTTTGAACTTATCTTTGCTGTAGTCACCCGCACTTCGAGGCTGATCGTCGCCACAGCTGATTGCCATCGACGAGGAAAACTGCCCCGTGCCCTGATATCGGAACCATCCGGACTACTAGCGACACCGCATCACCGATCCTTCAAAAGAAGTGCTCACATCACCTCAAGCGGGATTTGCGGCCTAGCGCTTTGCACGCTAATTTTGAACTTATCTTTGCTGTAGTCACCCGCACTTCGAGGCTGATCGTCGCCACAGCTGATTGCCATCGACGAGGAAAACTGCCCCGTGCCCTGATATCGGAACCATCCGGACTACTAGCGACACCGCATCACCGATCCTTCAAAAGAAGTGCTCACATCGCCTCAAGCGGGATTTGCGGCATGGCGCTTTGCACGCTAATTTTGAACTTATCTTTGCTGTAGTCACCCGCACTTCGAGGCTGATCGTCGCCACAGCTGATTGCCATCGACGAGGAAAACTGCCCCGTGCCCTGATATCGGAACCATCCGGACTACTAGCGACACCGCATCACCGATCCTTCAAAAGAAGTGCTCACATCACCTCAAGCCGGATTTGCGGCCTGGCGCTTTGCACGCTAATTTTGAACTTATCTTTGCTGTAGTCACCCGCACTTCGAGGCTGATCGTCGCCACAGCTGATTGCCATCGACGAGGAAAACTGCCCCGTGCCCTGATATCGGAACCATCCGGACTACTAGCGACACCACATCACCGATCCTTCAAAAGAAGTGCTCACATCACCTCAAGCGGGATTTGCGGCCTGGCGCTTTGCACGCTAATTTTGAACTTATCTTTGCTGTAGTCACCCGCACTTCGAGGCTGATCGTCGCCACAGCTGATTGCCATCGACGAGGAAAACTGCCCCGTGCCCTGATATCGGAACCATCCGGACTACTAGCGACACCGCATCACCGATCCTTCAAAAGAAGTGCTCACATCGCCTCAAGCGGGATTTGCGGCCTGGCGCTTTGCACGCTAATTTTGAACTTATCTTTGCTGTAGTCACCCGCACTTCGAGGCTGATCGTCGCCACAGCTGATTGCCATCGACGAGGAAAACTGCCCCGTGCCCTGATATCGGAACCATCCGGACTACTAGCGACACCGCATCACCGATCCTTCAAAAGAAGTGCTCACATCACCTCAAGCGGGATTTGCGGCCTGGCGCTTTGCACGCTAATTTTGAACTTATCTTTGCTGTAGTCACCCGCACTTCGAGGCTGATCGTCGCCACAGCTGATTGCCATCGACGAGGAAAACTGCCCCGTGCCCTGATATCGGAACCATCCGGACTACTAGCGACACCGCATCACCGATCCTTCAAAAGAAGTGCTCACATCACCTCAAGCGGGATTTGCGGCCTAGCGCTTTGCACGCTAATTTTGAACTTATCTTTGCTGTAGTCACCCGCACTTCGAGGCTGATCGTCGCCACAGCTGATTGCCATCGACGAGGAAAACTGCCCCGTGCCCTGATATCGGAACCATCCGGACTACTAGCGGCACCGCATCACCGATCCTTCAAAAGAAGTGCTCACATCGCCTCAAGCGGGATTTGCGGCCTGGCGCTTTGCACGCTAATTTTGAACTTATCTTTGCTGTAGTCACCCGCACTTCGAGGCTGATCGTCGCCACAGCTGATTGCCATCGACGAGGAAAACTGCCCCGTGCCCTGATATCGGAACCATCCGGACTACTAGCGACACCCCATCACCGATCCTTCAAAAGAAGTGCTCACATCACCTCAAGCGGGATTTGCGGCCTGGCGCTTTGCACGCTAATTTTGAACTTATCTTTGCTGTAGTCACCCGCACTTCGAGGCTGATCGTCGCCACAGCTGATTGCCATCGACGAGGAAAACTGCCCCGTGCCCTGATATCGGAACCATCCGGACTACTAGCGACACCGCATCACCGATCCTTCAAAAGAAGTGCTCACATCGCCTCAAGCGGGATTTGCGGCCTGGCGCTTTGCACGCTAATTTTGAACTTATCTTTGCTGTAGTCACCCGCACTTCGAGGCTGATCGTCGCCACAGCTGATTGCCATCGACGAGGAAAACTGCCCCGTGCCCTGATATCGGAACCATCCGGACTACTAGCGACACCGCATCACCGATCCTTCAAAAGAAGTGCTCACATCGCCTCAAGCGGGATTTGCGGCCTGGCGCTTTGCACGCTAATTTTGAACTTATCTTTGCTGTAGTCACCCGCACTTCGAGGCTGATCGTCGCCACAGCTGATTGCCATCGACGAGGAAAACTGCCCCGTGCCCTGATATCGGAACCATTCGGACTACTAGCGACACCGCATCACCGATCCTTCAAAAGAAGTGCTCACATCACCTCAAGCGGGATTTGCGGCCTGGCGCTTTGCACGCTAATTTTGAACTTATCTTTGCTGTAGTCACCCGCACTTCGAGGCTGATCGTCGCCACAGCTGATTGCCATCGACGAGGAAAACTGCCCCGTGCCCTGATATCGGAACCATCCGGACTACTAGCGACACCGCATCACCGATCCTTCAAAAGAAGTGCTCACATCACCTCAAGCGGGATTTGCGGCCTAGCGCTTTGCACGCTAATTTTGAACTTATCTTTGCTGTAGTCACCCGCACTTCGAGGCTGATCGTCGCCACAGCTGATTGCCATCGACGAGGAAAACTGCCCCGTGCCCTGATATCGGAACCATCCGGACTACTAGCGACACCGCATCACCGATCCTTCAAAAGAAGTGCTCACATCGCCTCAAGCGGGATTTGCGGCCTGGCGCTTTGCACGCTAATTTTGAACTTATCTTTGCTGTAGTCACCCGCACTTCGAGGCTGATCGTCGCCACAGCTGATTGCCATCGACGAGGAAAACTGCCCCGTGCCCTGATATCGGAACCATCCGGACTACTAGCGACACCGCATCACCGATCCTTCAAAAGAAGTGCTCACATCACCTCAAGCGGGATTTGCGGCCTAGCGCTTTGCACGCTAATTTTGAACTTATCTTTGCTGTAGTCACCCGCACTTCGAGGCTGATCGTCGCCACAGCTGATTGCCATCGACGAGGAAAACTGCCCCGTGCCCTGATATCGGAACCATCCGGACTACTAGCGACACCGCATCACCGATCCTTCAAAAGAAGTGCTCACATCGCCTCAAGCGGGATTTGCGGCCTGGCGCTTTGCACGCTAATTTTGAACTTATCTTTGCTGTAGTCACCCGCACTTCGAGGCTGATCGTCGCCACAGCTGATTGCCATCGACGAGGAAAACTGCCCCGTGCCCTGATATCGGAACCATCCGGACTACTAGCGACACCGCATCACCGATCCTTCAAAAGAAGTGCTCACATCGCCTCAAGCGGGATTTGCGGCCTGGCGCTTTGCACGCTAATTTTGAACTTATCTTTGCTGTAGTCACCCACACTTCGAGGCTGATCGTCGCCACAGCTGATTGCCATCGACGAGGAAAACTGCCCCGTGCCCTGATATCGGAACCATCCGGACTACTAGCGACACCGCATCACCGATCCTTCAAAAGAAGTGCTCACATCGCCTCAAGCGGGATTTGCGGCCTGGCGCTTTGCACGCAAATTTTGAACTTATCTTTGCTGTAGTCACCCGCACTTCGAGGCTGGTCGTCGCCACAGCTGATTGCCATCGACGAGGAAAACTGCCCCGTGCCCTGATATCGGAACCATCCGGACTACTAGCGACACCGCATCAACGATCCTTCAAAAGAAGTGCTCACATCACCTCAAGCGGGATTTGCGGCCTAGCGCTTTGCACGCTAATTTTGAACTTATCTTTGCTGTAGTCACCCGCACTTCGAGGCTGATCATCGCCACAGCTGATTGCCATCGACGAGGAAAACTGCCCCGTGCCCTGATATCGGAACCATCCGGACTACTAGCGACACCGCATCACCGATCCTTCAAAAGAAGTGCTCACATCACCTCAAGCGGGATTTGCGGCCTAGCGCTTTGCACGCTAATTTTGAACTTATCTTTGCTGTAGTCACCCGCACTTCGAGGCTGATCGTCGCCACAGCTGATTGCCATCGACGAGGAAAACTGCCCCGTGCCCTGATATCGGAACCATCCGGACTACTAGCGACACCGCATCACCGATCCTTCAAAAGAAGTGCTCACATCGCCTCAAGCGGGATTTGCGGCCTGGCGCTTTGCACGCTAATTTTGAACTTATCTTTGCTGTAGTCACCCGCACTTCGAGGCTGATCGTCGCCACAGCTGATTGCCATCGACGAGGAAAACTGCCCCGTGCCCTGATATCGGAACCATCCGGACTACTAGCGACACCGCATCACCGATCCTTCAAAAGAAGTGCTCACATCACCTCAAGCGGGATTTGCGGCCTAGCGCTTTGCACGCTAATTTTGAACTTATCTTTGCTGTAGTCACCCGCACTTCGAGGCTGATCGTCGCCACAGCTGATTGCCATCGACGAGGAAAACTGCCCCGTGCCCTGATATCGGAACCATCCGGACTACTAGCGACACCGCATCACCGATCCTTCAAAAGAAGTGCTCACATCGCCTCAAGCGGGATTTGCGGCCTGGCGCTTTGCACGCTAATTTTGAACTTATCTTTGCTGTAGTCACCCGCACTTCGAGGCTGATCGTCGCCACAGCTGATTGCCATCGACGAGGAAAACTGCCCCGTGCCCTGATATCGGAACCATCCGGACTACTAGCGACACCGCATCACCGATCCGTCAAAAGAAGTGCTCACATCACCTCAAGCGGGATTTGCGGCCTGGCGCTTTGCACGCTAATTTTGAACTTATCTTTGCTGTAGTCACCCGCACTTCGAGGCTGATCGTCGCCACAGCTGATTGCCATCGACGAGGAAAACTGCCCCGTGCCCTGATATCGGAACCATCCGGACTACTAGCGACACCGCATCACCGATCCTTCAAAAGAAGTGCTCACATCGCCTCAAGCGGGATTTGCGGCCTGGCGCTTTGCACGCTAATTTTGAACTTATCTTTGCTGTAGTCACCCGCACTTCGAGGCTGATCGTCGCCACAGCTGATTGCCATCGACGAGGAAAACTGCCCCGTGCCCTGATATCGGAACCATCCGGACTACTAGCGACACCGCATCACCGATCCTTCAAAAGAAGTGCTCACATCACCTCAAGCGGGATTTGCGGCCTGGCGCTTTGCACGCTAATTTTGAACTTATCTTTGCTGTAGTCACCCGCACTTCGAGGCTGATCGTCGCCACAGCTGATTGCCATCGACGAGGAAAACTGCCCCGTGCCCTGATATCGGAACCATCCGGACTACTAGCGACACCGCATCACCGATCCTTCAAAAGAAGTGCTCACATCACCTCAAGCGGGATTTGCGGCCTAGCGCTTTGCACGCTAATTTTGAACTTATCTTTGCTGTAGTCACCCGCACTTCGAGGCTGAACGTCGCCACAGCTGATTGCCATCGACGAGGAAAACTGCCCCGTGCCCTGATATTGGAACCATCCGGACTACTAGCGACACCGCATCACCGATCCTTCAAAAGAAGTGCTCACATCACCTCAAGCGGGATTTGCGGCCTAGCGCTTTGCACGCTAATTTTGAACTTATCTTTGCTGTAGTCACCCGCACTTCGAGGCTGATCGTCGCCACAGCTGATTGCCATCGACGAGGAAAACTGCCCCGTGCCCTGATATCGGAACCATCCGGACTACTAGCGACACCGCATCACCGATCCTTCAAAAGAAGTGCTTACATCGCCTCAAGCGGGATTTGCGGCCTGGCGCTTTGCACGCTAATTTTGAACTTATCTTTGCTGTAGTCACCCGCACTTCGAGGCTGATCGTCGCCACAGCTGATTGCCATCGACGAGGAAAACTGCCCCGTGCCCTGATATCGGAACCATCCGGACTACTAGCGACACCGCATCACCGATCCTTCAAAAGAAGTGCTCACATCACCTCAAGCGGGATTTGCGGCCTGGCGCTTTGCACGCTAATTTTGAACTTATCTTTGCTGCAGTCACCCGCACTTCGAGGCTGATCGTCGCCACAGCTGATTGCCATCGACGAGGAAAACTGCCCCGTGCCCTGATATCGGAACCATCCGGACTACTAGCGACACCGCATCACCGATCCGTCAAAAGAAGTGCTCACATCACCTCAAGCGGGATTTGCGGCCTGGCGCTTTGCACGCTAATTTTGAACTTATCTTTGCTGTAGTCACCCGCACTTCGAGGCTGATCGTCGCCACAGCTGATTGCCATCGACGAGGAAAACTGCCCCGTGCCCTGATATCGGAACCATCCGGACTACTAGCGACACCGCATCACCGATCCTTCAAAAGAAGTGCTCACATCACCTCAAGCGGGATTTGCGGCCTGGCGCTTTGCACGCTAATTTTGAACTTATCTTTGCTGTAGTCACCCGCACTTCGAGGCTGATCGTCGCCACAGCTGATTGCCATCGACGAGGAAAACTGCCCCGTGCCCTGATATCGGAACCATCCGGACTACTAGCGACACCGCATCACCGATCCTTCAAAAGAAGTGCTCACATCACCTCAAGCGGGATTTGCGGCCTGGCGCTTTGCACGCTAATTTTGAACTTATCTTTGCTGTAGTCACCCGCACTTCGAGGCTGATCGTCGCCACAGCTGATTGCCATCGACGAGGAAAACTGCCCCGTGCCCTGATATCGGAACCATCCGGACTACTAGCGACACCGCATCACCGATCCTTCAAAAGAAGTGCTCACATCGCCTCAAGCGGGATTTGCGGCCTGGCGCTTTGCACGCTAATTTTGAACTTATCTTTGCTGTAGTCACCCGCACTTCGAGGCTGATCGTCGCCACAGCTGATTGCCATCGACGAGGAAAACTGCCCCGTGCCCTGATATCGGAACCATCCGGACTACTAGCGACACCGCATCACCGATCCTTCAAAAGAAGTGCTCACATCGCCTCAAGCGGGATTTGCGGCCTGGCGCTTTGCACGCTAATTTTGAACTTATCTTTGCTGTAGTCACCCGCACTTCGAGGCTGATCGTCGCCACAGCTGATTGCCATCGACGAGGAAAACTGCCCCGTGCCCTGATTTCGGAACCATCCGGACTACTAGCGACACCGCATCACCGATCCTTCAAAAGAAGTGCTCACATCGCCTCAAGCGGGATTTGCGGCCTGGCGCTTTGCACGCTAATTTTGAACTTATCTTTGCTGTAGTCACCCGCACTTCGAGGCTGATCGTCGCCACAGCTGATTGCCATCGACGAGGAAAACTGCCCCGTGCCCTGATATCGGAACCATCCGGACTACTAGCGACACCGCATCACCGATCCTTCAAAAGAAGTGCTCACATCACCTCAAGCGGGATTTGCGGCCTGGCGCTTTGCACGCTAATTTTGAACTTATCTTTGCTGTAGTCACCCGCACTTCGAGGCTGATCGTCGCCACAGCTGATTGCCATCGACGAGGAAAACTGCCCCGTGCCCTGATATCGGAACCATCCGGACTACTAGCGACACCGCATCACCGATCCTTCAAAAGAAGTGCTCACATCACCTCAAGCGGGATTTGCGGCCTGGCGCTTTGCACGCTAATTTTGAACTTATCTTTGCTGTAGTCACCCGCACTTCGAGGCTGATCGTCGCCACAGCTGATTGCCATCGACGAGGAAAACTGCCCCGTGCCCTGATATCGGAACCATCCGGACTACTAGCGACACCGCATCACCGATCCTTCAAAAGAAGTGCTCACATCACCTCAAGCGGGATTTGCGGCCTGGCGCTTTGCACGCTAATTTTGAACTTATCTTTGCTGTAGTCACCCGCACTCCGAGGCTGATCGTCGCCACAGCTGATTGCCATCGACGAGGAAAACTGCCCCGTGCCCTGATATCGGAACCATCCGGACTACTAGCGACACCGCATCACCGATCCTTCAAAAGAAGTGCTCACATCACCTCAAGCGGGATTTGCGGCCTGGCGCTTTGCACGCTAATTTTGAACTTATCTTTGCTGTAGTCACCCGCACTTCGAGGCTGATCGTCGCCACAGCTGATTGCCATCGACGAGGAAAACTGCCCCGTGCCCTGATATCGGAACCATCCGGACTACTAGCGACACCGCATCACCGATCCTTCAAAAGAAGTGCTCACATCACCTCAAGCGGGATTTGCGGCCTGGCGCTTTGCACGCTAATTTTGAACTTATCTTTGCTGTAGTCACCCGCACTTCGAGGCTGATCGTCGCCACAGCTGATTGCCATCGACGAGGAAAACTGCCCCGTGCCCTGATATCGGAACCATCCGGACTACTAGCGACACCGCATCACCGATCCTTCAAAAGAAGTGCTCACATCACCTCAAGCGGGATTTGCGGCCTGGCGCTTTGCACGCTAATTTTGAACTTATCTTTGCTGTAGTCACCCGCACTTCGAGGCTGATCGTCGCCACAGCTGATTGCCATCGACGAGGAAAACTGCCCCGTGCCCTGATATCGGAACCATCCGGACTACTAGCGACACCGCATCACCGATCCTTCAAAAGAAGTGCTCACATCACCTCAAGCGGGATTTGCGGCCTAGCGCTTTGCACGCTAATTTTGAACTTATCTTTGCTGTAGTCACCCGCACTTCGAGGCTGATCGTCGCCACAGCTGATTGCCATCGACGAGGAAAACTGCCCCGTGCCCTGATATCGGAACCATCCGGACTACTAGCGACACCGCATCACCGATCCTTCAAAAGAAGTGCTCACATCACCTCAAGCGGGATTTGCGGCCTAGCGCTTTGCACGCTAATTTTGAACTTATCTTTGCTGTAGTCACCCGCACTTCGAGGCTGATCGTCGCCACAGCTGATTGCCATCGACGAGGAAAACTGCCCCGTGCCCTGATATCGGAACCATCCGGACTACTAGCGACACCGCATCACCGATCCTTCAAAAGAAGTGCTCACATCGCCTCAAGCGGGATTTGCGGCCTAGCGCTTTGCACGCTAATTTTGAACTTATCTTTGCTGTAGTCACCCGCACTTCGAGGCTGATCGTCGCCACAGCTGATTGCCATCGACGAGGAAAACTGCCCCGTGCCCTGATATCGGAACCATCCGGACTACTAGCGACACCGCATCACCGATCCTTCAAAAGAAGTGCTCACATCACCTCAAGCGGGATTTGCGGCCTAGCGCTTTGCACGCTAATTTTGAACTTATCTTTGCTGTAGTCACCCGCACTTCGAGGCTGATCGTCGCCACAGCTGATTGCCATCGACGAGGAAAACTGCCCCGTGCCCTGATATCGGAACCATCCGGACTACTAGCGACACCGCATCACCGATCCTTCAAAAGAAGTGCTCACATCGCCTCAAGCGGGATTTGCGGCCTAGCGCTTTGCACGCTAATTTTGAACTTATCTTTGCTGTAGTCACCCGCACTTCGAGGCTGATCGTCGCCACAGCTGATTGCCATCGACGAGGAAAACTGCCCCGTGCCCTGATATCGGAACCATCCGGACTACTAGCGACACCGCATCACCGATCCTTCAAAAGAAGTGCTCACATCGCCTCAAGCGGGATTTGCGGCCTAGCGCTTTGCACGCTAATTTTGAACTTATCTTTGCTGTAGTCACCCGCACTTCGAGGCTGATCGTCGCCACAGCTGATTGCCATCGACGAGGAAAACTGCCCCGTGCCCTGATATCGGAACCATCCGGACTACTAGCGACACCGCATCACCGATCCTTCAAAAGAAGTGCTTACATCGCCTCAAGCGGGATTTGCGGCCTGGCGCTTTGCACGCTAATTTTGAACTTATCTTTGCTGTAGTCACCCGCACTTCGAGGCTGATCGTCGCCACAGCTGATTGCCATCGACGAGGAAAACTGCCCCGTGCCCTGATATCGGAACCATCTGGACTACTAGCGACACCGCATCACCGATCCTTCAAAAGAAGTGCTTACATCGCCTCAAGCGGGATTTGCGGCCTAGCGCTTTGCACGCTAATTTTGAACTTATCTTTGCTGTAGTCACCCGCACTTCGAGGCTGATCGTCGCCACAGCTGATTGCCATCGACGAGGAAAACTGCCCCGTGCCCTGATATCGGAACCATCCGGACTACTAGCGACACCGCATCACCGATCCTTCAAAAGAAGTGCTTACATCGCCTCAAGCGGGATTTGCGGCCTGGCGCTTTGCACGCTAATTTTGAACTTATCTTTGCTGTAGTCACCCGCACTTCGAGGCTGATCGTCGCCACAGCTGATTGCCATCGACGAGGAAAACTGCCCCGTGCCCTGATATCGGAACCATCCGGACTACTAGCGACACCGCATCACCGATCCTTCAAAAGAAGTGCTTACATCGCCTCAAGCGGGATTTGCGGCCTAGCGCTTTGCACGCTAATTTTGAACTTATCTTTGCTGTAGTCACCCGCACTTCGAGGCTGATCGTCGCCACAGCTGATTGCCATCGACGAGGAAAACTGCCCCGTGCCCTGATATCGGAACCATCCGGACTACTAGCGACACCGCATCACCGATCCTTCAAAAGAAGTGCTCACATCGCCTCAAGCGGGATTTGCGGCCTGGCGCTTTGCACGCTAATTTTGAACTTATCTTTGCTGTAGTCACCCGCACTTCGAGGCTGATCGTCGCCACAGCTGATTGCCATCGACGAGGAAAACTGCCCCGTGCCCTGATATCGGAACCATCCGGACTACTAGCGACACCGCATCACCGATCCTTCAAAAGAAGTGCTCACATCGCCTCAAGCGGGATTTGCGGCCTGGCGCTTTGCACGCTAATTTTGAACTTATCTTTGCTGTAGTCACCCGCACTTCGAGGCTGATCGTCGCCACAGCTGATTGCCATCGACGAGGAAAACTGCCCCGTGCCCTGATATCGGAACCATCCGGACTACTAGCGACACCGCATCACCGATCCTTCAAAAGAAGTGCTCACATCACCTCAAGCGGGATTTGCGGCCTAGCGCTTTGCACGCTAATTTTGAACTTATCTTTGCTGTAGTCACCCGCACTTCGAGGCTGATCGTCGCCACAGCTGATTGCCATCGACGAGGAAAACTGCCCCGTGCCCTGATATCGGAACCATCCGGACTACTAGCGACACCGCATCACCGATCCTTCAAAAGAAGTGCTCACATCGCCTCAAGCGGGATTTGCGGCCTGGCGCTTTGCACGCTAATTTTGAACTTATCTTTGCTGTAGTCACCCGCACTTCGAGGCTGATCGTCGCCACAGCTGATTGCCATCGACGAGGAAAACTGCCCCGTGCCCTGATATCGGAACCATCCGGACTACTAGCGACACCGCATCACCGATCCTTCAAAAGAAGTGCTCACATCGCCTCAAGCGGGATTTGCGGCCTAGCGCTTTGCACGCTAATTTTGAACTTATCTTTGCTGTAGTCACCCGCACTTCGAGGCTGATCGTCGCCACAGCTGATTGCCATCGACGAGGAAAACTGCCCCGTGCCCTGATATCGGAACCATCCGGACTACTAGCGACACCGCATCACCGATCCTTCAAAAGAAGTGCTCACATCGCCTCAAGCGGGATTTGCGGCCTGGCGCTTTGCACGCTAATTTTGAACTTATCTTTGCTGTATTCACCCGCACTTCGAGGCTGATCGTCGCCACAGCTGATTGCCATCGACGAGGAAAACTGCCCCGTGCCCTGATATCGGAACCATCCGGACTACTAGCGACACCGCATCACCGATCCTTCAAAAGAAGTGCTCACATCACCTCAAGCGGGATTTGCGGCCTAGCGCTTTGCACGCTAATTTTGAACTTATCTTTGCTGTAGTCACCCGCACTTCGAGGCTGATCGTCGCCACAGCTGATTGCCATCGACGAGGAAAACTGCCCCGTGCCCTGATATCGGAACCATCCGGACTACTAGCGACACCGCATCACCGATCCTTCAAAAGAAGTGCTTACATCGCCTCAAGCGGGATTTGCGGCCTGGCGCTTTGCACGCTAATTTTGAACTTATCTTTGCTGTAGTCACCCGCACTTCGAGGCTGATCGTCGCCACAGCTGATTGCCATCGACGAGGAAAACTGCCCCGTGCCCTGATATCGGAACCATCCGGACTACTAGCGACAGCGCATCACCGATCCTTCAAAAGAAGTGCTCACATCGCCTCAAGCGGGATTTGCGGCCTGGCGCTTTGCACGCTAATTTTGAACTTATCTTTGCTGTAGTCACCCGCACTTCGAGGCTGATCGTCGCCACAGCTGATTGCCATCGACGAGGAAAACTGCCCCGTGCCCTGATATCGGAACCATCCGGACTACTAGCGACACCGCATCACCGATCCTTCAAAAGAAGTGCTCACATCGCCTCAAGCGGGATTTGCGGCCTGGCGCTTTGCACGCTAATTTTGAACTTATCTTTGCTGTAGTCACCCGCACTTCGAGGCTGATCGTCGCCACAGCTGATTGCCATCGACGAGGAAAACTGCCCCGTGCCCTGATATCGGAACCATCCGGACTACTAGCGACACCGCATCACCGATCCTTCAAAAGAAGTGCTCACATCGCCTCAAGCGGGATTTGCGGCCTGGCGCTTTGCACGCTAATTTTGAACTTATCTTTGCTGTAGTCACCCGCACTTCGAGGCTGATCGTCGCCACAGCTGATTGCCATCGACGAGGAAAACTGCCCCGTGCCCTGATATCGGAACCATCCGGACTACTAGCGACACCGCATCACCGATCCTTCAAAAGAAGTGCTCACATCACCTCAAGCGGGATTTGCGGCCTGGCGCTTTGCACGCTAATTTTGAACTTATCTTTGCTGTAGTCACCCGCACTTCGAGGGTGATCGTCGCCACAGCTGATTGCCATCGACGAGGAAAACTGCCCCGTGCCCTGATATCGGAACCATCCGGACTACTAGCGACACCGCATCACCGATCCTTCAAAAGAAGTGCTTACATCGCCTCAAGCGGGATTTGCGGCCTGGCGCTTTGCACGCTAATTTTGAACTTATCTTTGCTGTAGTCACCGGAACTTCGAGGCTGATCGTCGCCACAGCTGATTGCCATCGACGAGGAAAACTGCCCCGTGCCCTGATATCGGAACCATCCGGACTACTAGCGACACCGCATCACCGATCCTTCAAAAGAAGTGCTCACATCGCCTCAAGCGGGATTTGCGGCCTGGCGCTTTGCACGCTAATTTTGAACTTATCTTTGCTGTAGTCACCCGCACTTCGAGGCTGATCGTCGCCACAGCTGATTGCCATCGACGAGGAAAACTGCCCCGTGCCCTGATATCGGAACCATCCGGACTACTAGCGACACCGCATCACCGATCCTTCAAAAGAAGTGCTCACATCGCCTCAAGCGGGATTTGCGGCCTGGCGCTTTGCACGCTAATTTTGAACTTATCTTTGCTGTAGTCACCCGCACTTCGAGGCTGATCGTCGCCACAGCTGATTGCCATCGACGAGGAAAACTGCCCCGTGCCCTGATATCGGAACCATCCGGACTACTAGCGACACCGCATCACCGATCCTTCAAAAGAAGTGCTCACATCGCCTCAAGCGGGATTTGCGGCCTGGCGCTTTGCACGCTAATTTTGAACTTATCTTTGCTGTAGTCACCCGCACTTCGAGGCTGATCGTCGCCACAGCTGATTGCCATCGACGAGGAAAACTGCCCCGTGCCCTGATATCGGAACCATCCGGACTACTAGCGACACCGCATCACCGATCCTTCAAAAGAAGTGCTTACATCGCCTCAAGCGGGATTTGCGGCCTAGCGCTTTGCACGCTAATTTTGAACTTATCTTTGCTGTAGTCACCCGCACTTCGAGGCTGATCGTCGCCACAGCTGATTGCCATCGACGAGGAAAACTGCCCCGTGCCCTGATATCGGAACCATCCGGACTACTAGCGACACCGCATCACCGATCCTTCAAAAGAAGTGCTCACATCGCCTCAAGCGGGATTTGCGGCCTGGCGCTTTGCACGCTAATTTTGAACTTATCTTTGCTGTAGTCACCCGCACTTCGAGGCTGATCGTCGCCACAGCTGATTGCCATCGACGAGGAAAACTGCCCCGTGCCCTGATATCGGAACCATCCGGACTACTAGCGACACCGCATCACCGATCCTTCAAAAGAAGTGCTCACATCGCCTCAAGCGGGATTTGCGGCCTGGCGCTTTGCACGCTAATTTTGAACTTATCTTTGCTGTAGTCACCCGCACTTCGAGGCTGATCGTCGCCACAGCTGATTGCCATCGACGAGGAAAACTGCCCCGTGCCCTGATATCGGAACAATCCGGACTACTAGCGACACCGCATCACCGATCCTTCAAAAGAAGTGCTCACATCACCTCAAGCGGGATTTGCGGCCTAGCGCTTTGCACGCTAATTTTGAACTTATCTTTGCTGTAGTCACCCGCACTTCGAGGCTGATCGTCGCCACAGCTGATTGCCATCGACGAGGAAAACTGCCCCGTGCCCTGATATCGGAACCATCCGGACTACTAGCGACACCGCATCACCGATCCTTCAAAAGAAGTGCTCACATCGCCTCAAGCGGGATTTGCGGCCTGGCGCTTTGCACGCTAATTTTGAACTTATCTTTGCTGTAGTCACCCGCACTTCGAGGCTGATCGTCGCCACAGCTGATTGCCATCGACGAGGAAAACTGCCCCGTGCCCTGATATCGGAACCATCCGGACTACTAGCGACACCGCATCACCGATCCTTCAAAAGAAGTGCTCACATCACCTCAAGCGGGATTTGCGGCCTGGCGCTTTGCACGCTAATTTTGAACTTATCTTTGCTGTAGTCACCCGCACTTCGAGGCTGATCGTCGCCACAGCTGATTGCCATCGACGAGGAAAACTGCCCCGTGCCCTGATATCGGAACCATCCGGACTACTAGCGACACCGCATCACCGATCCTTCAAAAGAAGTGCTCACATCACCTCAAGCGGGATTTGCGGCCTGGCGCTTTGCACGCTAATTTTGAACTTATCTTTGCTGTAGTCACCCGCACTTCGAGGCTGATCGTCGCCACAGCTGATTGCCATCGACGAGGAAAACTGCCCCGTGCCCTGATATCAGAACCATCCGGACTACTAGCGACACCGCATCACCGATCCTTCAAAAGAAGTGCTCACATCGCCTCAAGCGGGATTTGCGGCCTGGCGCTTTGCACGCTAATTTTGAACTTATCTTTGCTGTAGTCACCCGCACTTCGAGGCTGATCGTCGCCACAGCTGATTGCCATCGACGAGGAAAACTGCCCCGTGCCCTGATATCGGAACCATCCGGACTACTAGCGACACCGCATCACCGATCCTTCAAAAGAAGTGCTTACATCGCCTCAAGCGGGATTTGCGGCCTGGCGCTTTGCACGCTAATTTTGAACTTATCTTTGCTGTAGTCACCCGCACTTCGAGGCTGATCGTCGCCACAGCTGATTGCCATCGACGAGGAAAACTGCCCCGTGCCCTGATATCGGAACCATCCGGACTACTAGCGACACCGCATCACCGATCCTTCAAAAGAAGTGCTTACATCGCCTCAAGCGGGATTTGCGGCCTGGCGCTTTGCACGCTAATTTTGAACTTATCTTTGCTGTAGTCACCCGCACTTCGAGGCTGATCGTCGCCACAGCTGATTGCCATCGACGAGGAAAACTGCCCCGTGCCCTGATATCGGAACCATCCGGACTACTAGCGACACCGCATCACCGATCCTTCAAAAGAAGTGCTCACATCACCTCAAGCGGGATTTGCGGCCTGGCGCTTTGCACGCTAATTTTGAACTTATCTTTGCTGTAGTCACCCGCACTTCGAGGCTGATCGTCGCCACAGCTGATTGCCATCGACGAGGAAAACTGCCCCGTGCCCTGATATCAGAACCATCCGGACTACTAGCGACACCGCATCACCGATCCTTCAAAAGAAGTGCTCACATCGCCTCAAGCGGGATTTGCGGCCTGGCGCTTTGCACGCTAATTTTGAACTTATCTTTGCTGTAGTCACCCGCACTTCGAGGCTGATCGTCGCCACAGCTGATTGCCATCGACGAGGAAAACTGCCCCGTGCCCTGATATCGGAACCATCCGGACTACTAGCGACACCGCATCACCGATCCTTCAAAAGAAGTGCTCACATCACCTCAAGCGGGATTTGCGGCCTGGCGCTTTGCACGCTAATTTTGAACTTATCTTTGCTGTAGTCACCCGCACTTCGAGGGTGATCGTCGCCACAGCTGATTGCCATCGACGAGGAAAACTGCCCCGTGCCCTGATATCGGAACCATCCGGACTACTAGCGACACCGCATCACCGATCCTTCAAAAGAAGTGCTCACATCGCCTCAAGCGGGATTTGCGGCCTGGCGCTTTGCACGCTAATTTTGAACTTATCTTTGCTGTAGTCACCCGCACTTCGAGGCTGATCGTCGCCACAGCTGATTGCCATCGACGAGGAAAACTGCCCCGTGCCCTGATATCGGAACCATCCGGACTACTAGCGACACCGCATCACCGATCCTTCAAAAGAAGTGCTCACATCACCTCAAGCGGGATTTGCGGCCTGGCGCTTTGCACGCTAATTTTGAACTTATCTTTGCTGTAGTCACCCGCACTTCGAGGCTGATCGTCGCCACAGCTGATTGCCATCGACGAGGAAAACTGCCCCGTGCCCTGATATCGGAACCATCCGGACTACAAGCGACACCACATCACCGATCCTTCAAAAGAAGTGCTCACATCACCTCAAGCGGGATTTGCGGCCTGGCGCTTTGCACGCTAATTTTGAACTTATCTTTGCTGTAGTCACCCGCACTTCGAGGCTGATCGTCGCCACAGCTGATTGCCATCGACGAGGAAAACTGCCCCGTGCCCTGATATCGGAACCATCCGGACTACTAGCGACACCGCATCACCGATCCTTCAAAAGAAGTGCTCACATCACCTCAAGCGGGATTTGCGGCCTGGCGCTTTGCACGCTAATTTTGAACTTATCTTTGCTGTAGTCACCCGCACTTCGAGGCTGATCGTCGCCACAGCTGATTGCCATCGACGAGGAAAACTGCCCCGTGCCCTGATATCGGAACCATCCGGACTACTAGCGACACCACATCACCGATCCTTCAAAAGAAGTGCTCACATCACCTCAAGCGGGATTTGCGGCCTGGCGCTTTGCACGCTAATTTTGAACTTATCTTTGCTGTAGTCACCCACACTTCGAGGCTGATCGTCGCCACAGCTGATTGCCATCGACGAGGAAAACTGCCCCGTGCCCTGATATCGGAACCATCCGGACTACTAGCGACACCGCATCACCGATCCTTCAAAAGAAGTGCTCACATCACCTCAAGCGGGATTTGCGGCCTGGCGCTTTGCACGCTAATTTTGAACTTATCTTTGCTGTAGTCACCCGCACTTCGAGGCTGATCGTCGCCACAGCTGATTGCCATCGACGAGGAAAACTGCCCCGTGCCCTGATATCGGAACCATCCGGACTACTAGCGACACCGCATCACCGATCCTTCAAAAGAAGTGCTCACATCACCTCAAGCGGGATTTGCGGCCTGGCGCTTTGCACGCTAATTTTGAACTTATCTTTGCTGTAGTCACCCGCACTTCGAGGCTGATCGTCGCCACAGCTGATTGCCATCGACGAGGAAAACTGCCCCGTGCCCTGATATCGGAACCATCCGGACTACTAGCGACACCGCATCACCGATCCTTCAAAAGAAGTGCTCACATCGCCTCAAGCGGGATTTGCGGCCTGGCGCTTTGCACGCTAATTTTGAACTTATCTTTGCTGTAGTCACCCGCACTTCGAGGCTGATCGTCGCCACAGCTGATTGCCATCGACGAGGAAAACTGCCCCGTGCCCTGATATCGGAACCATCCGGACTACTAGCGACACCGCATCACCGATCCTTCAAAAGAAGTGCTCACATCGCCTCAAGCGGGATTTGCGGCCTGGCGCTTTGCACGCTAATTTTGAACTTATCTTTGCTGTAGTCACCCGCACTTCGAGGCTGATCGTCGCCACAGCTGATTGCCATCGACGAGGAAAACTGCCCCGTGCCCTGATATCGGAACCATCCGGACTACTAGCGACACCGCATCACCGATCCTTCAAAAGAAGTGCTCACATCGCCTCAAGCGGGATTTGCGGCCTGGCGCTTTGCACGCTAATTTTGAACTTATCTTTGCTGTAGTCACCCGCACTTCGAGGCTGATCGTCGCCACAGCTGATTGCCATCGACGAGGAAAACTGCCCCGTGCCCTGATATCGGAACCATCCGGACTACTAGCGACACCGCATCACCGATCCTTCAAAAGAAGTGCTTACATCGCCTCAAGCGGGATTTGCGGCCTGGCGCTTTGCACGCTAATTTTGAACTTATTTTTGCTGTAGTCACCCGCACTTCGAGGCTGATCGTCGCCACAGCTGATTGCCATCGACGAGGAAAACTGCCCCGTGCCCTGATATCGGAACCATCCGGACTACTAGCGACACCGCATCACCGATCCTTCAAAAGAAGTGCTTACATCGCCTCAAGCGGGATTTGCGGCCTAGCGCTTTGCACGCTAATTTTGAACTTATCTTTGCTGTAGTCACCCGCACTTCGAGGCTGATCGTCGCCACAGCTGATTGCCATCGACGAGGAAAACTGCCCCGTGCCCTGATATCGGAACCATCCGGACTACTAGCGACACCGCATCACCGATCCTTCAAAAGAAGTGCTCACATCGCCTCAAGCGGGATTTGCGGCCTGGCGCTTTGCACGCTAATTTTGAACTTATCTTTGCTGTAGTCACCCGCACTTCGAGGCTGATCGTCGCCACAGCTGATTGCCATCGACGAGGAAAACTGCCCCGTGCCCTGATATCGGAACCATCCGGACTACTAGCGACACCGCATCACCGATCCTTCAAAAGAAGTGCTCACATCGCCTCAAGCGGGATTTGCGGCCTGGCGCTTTGCACGCTAATTTTGAACTTATCTTTGCTGTAGTCACCCGCACTTCGAGGCTGATCGTCGCCACAGCTGATTGCCATCGACGAGGAAAACTGCCCCGTGCCCTGATATCGGAACCATCCGGACTACTAGCGACACCGCATCACCGATCCTTCAAAAGAAGTGCTCACATCACCTCAAGCGGGATTTGCGGCCTAGCGCTTTGCACGCTAATTTTGAACTTATCTTTGCTGTAGTCACCCGCACTTCGAGGCTGATCGTCGCCACAGCTGATTGCCATCGACGAGGAAAACTGCCCCGTGCCCTGATATCGGAACCATCCGGACTACTAGCGACACCGCATCACCGATCCTTCAAAAGAAGTGCTCACATCGCCTCAAGCGGGATTTGCGGCCTGGCGCTTTGCACGCTAATTTTGAACTTATCTTTGCTGTAGTCACCCGCACTTCGAGGCTGATCGTCGCCACAGCTGATTGCCATCGACGAGGAAAACTGCCCCGTGCCCTGATATCGGAACCATCCGGACTACTAGCGACACCGCATCACCGATCCTTCAAAAGAAGTGCTCACATCACCTCAAGCGGGATTTGCGGCCTGGCGCTTTGCACGCTAATTTTGAACTTATCTTTGCTGTAGTCACCCGCACTTCGAGGCTGATCGTCGCCACAGCTGATTGCCATCGACGAGGAAAACTGCCCCGTGCCCTGATATCGGAACCATCCGGACTACTAGCGACACCGCATCACCGATCCTTCAAAAGAAGTGCTCACATCACCTCAAGCGGGATTTGCGGCCTGGCGCTTTGCACGCTAATTTTGAACTTATCTTTGCTGTAGTCACCCGCACTTCGAGGCTGATCGTCGCCACAGCTGATTGCCATCGACGAGGAAAACTGCCCCGTGCCCTGATATCAGAACCATCCGGACTACTAGCGACACCGCATCACCGATCCTTCAAAAGAAGTGCTCACATCGCCTCAAGCGGGATTTGCGGCCTGGCGCTTTGCACGCTAATTTTGAACTTATCTTTGCTGTAGTCACCCGCACTTCGAGGCTGATCGTCGCCACAGCTGATTGCCATCGACGAGGAAAACTGCCCCGTGCCCTGATATCGGAACCATCCGGACTACTAGCGACACCGCATCACCGATCCTTCAAAAGAAGTGCTTACATCGCCTCAAGCGGGATTTGCGGCCTGGCGCTTTGCACGCTAATTTTGAACTTATCTTTGCTGTAGTCACCCGCACTTCGAGGCTGATCGTCGCCACAGCTGATTGCCATCGACGAGGAAAACTGCCCCGTGCCCTGATATCGGAACCATCCGGACTACTAGCGACACCGCATCACCGATCCTTCAAAAGAAGTGCTTACATCGCCTCAAGCGGGATTTGCGGCCTGGCGCTTTGCACGCTAATTTTGAACTTATCTTTGCTGTAGTCACCCGCACTTCGAGGCTGATCGTCGCCACAGCTGATTGCCATCGACGAGGAAAACTGCCCCGTGCCCTGATATCGGAACCATCCGGACTACTAGCGACACCGCATCACCGATCCTTCAAAAGAAGTGCTCACATCACCTCAAGCGGGATTTGCGGCCTGGCGCTTTGCACGCTAATTTTGAACTTATCTTTGCTGTAGTCACCCGCACTTCGAGGCTGATCGTCGCCACAGCTGATTGCCATCGACGAGGAAAACTGCCCCGTGCCCTGATATCAGAACCATCCGGACTACTAGCGACACCGCATCACCGATCCTTCAAAAGAAGTGCTCACATCGCCTCAAGCGGGATTTGCGGCCTGGCGCTTTGCACGCTAATTTTGAACTTATCTTTGCTGTAGTCACCCGCACTTCGAGGCTGATCGTCGCCACAGCTGATTGCCATCGACGAGGAAAACTGCCCCGTGCCCTGATATCGGAACCATCCGAACTACTAGCGACACCGCATCACCGATCCTTCAAAAGAAGTGCTCACATCACCTCAAGCGGGATTTGCGGCCTGGCGCTTTGCACGCTAATTTTGAACTTATCTTTGCTGTAGTCACCCGCACTTCGAGGGTGATCGTCGCCACAGCTGATTGCCATCGACGAGGAAAACTGCCCCGTGCCCTGATATCGGAACCATCCGGACTACTAGCGACACCGCATCACCGATCCTTCAAAAGAAGTGCTCACATCGCCTCAAGCGGGATTTGCGGCCTGGCGCTTTGCACGCTAATTTTGAACTTATCTTTGCTGTAGTCACCCGCACTTCGAGGCTGATCGTCGCCACAGCTGATTGCCATCGACGAGGAAAACTGCCCCGTGCCCTGATATCGGAACCATCCGGACTACTAGCGACACCGCATCACCGATCCTTCAAAAGAAGTGCTCACATCACCTCAAGCGGGATTTGCGGCCTGGCGCTTTGCACGCTAATTTTGAACTTATCTTTGCTGTAGTCACCCGCACTTCGAGGCTGATCGTCGCCACAGCTGATTGCCATCGACGAGGAAAACTGCCCCGTGCCCTGATATCGGAACCATCCGGACTACTAGCGACACCACATCACCGATCCTTCAAAAGAAGTGCTCACATCACCTCAAGCGGGATTTGCGGCCTGGCGCTTTGCACGCTAATTTTGAACTTATCTTTGCTGTAGTCACCCGCACTTCGAGGCTGATCGTCGCCACAGCTGATTGCCATCGACGAGGAAAACTGCCCCGTGCCCTGATATCGGAACCATCCGGACTACTAGCGACACCGCATCACCGATCCTTCAAAAGAAGTGCTCACATCACCTCAAGCGGGATTTGCGGCCTGGCGCTTTGCACGCTAATTTTGAACTTATCTTTGCTGTAGTCACCCGCACTTCGAGGCTGATCGTCGCCACAGCTGATTGCCATCGACGAGGAAAACTGCCCCGTACCCTGATATCGGAACCATCCGGACTACTAGCGACACCACATCACCGATCCTTCAAAAGAAGTGCTCACATCACCTCAAGCGGGATTTGCGGCCTGGCGCTTTGCACGCTAATTTTGAACTTATCTTTGCTGTAGTCACCCGCACTTCGAGGCTGATCGTCGCCACAGCTGATTGCCATCGACGAGGAAAACTGCCCCGTGCCCTGATATCGGAACCATCCGGACTACTAGCGACACCGCATCACCGATCCTTCAAAAGAAGTGCTCACATCACCTCAAGCGGGATTTGCGGCCTGGCGCTTTGCACGCTAATTTTGAACTTATCTTTGCTGTAGTCACCCGCACTTCGAGGCTGATCGTCGCCACAGCTGATTGCCATCGACGAGGAAAACTGCCCCGTGCCCTGATATCGGAACCATCCGGACTACTAGCGACACCGCATCACCGATCCTTCAAAAGAAGTGCTCACATCACCTCAAGCGGGATTTGCGGCCTAGCGCTTTGCACGCTAATTTTGAACTTATCTTTGCTGTAGTCACCCGCACTTCGAGGCTGATCGTCGCCACAGCTGATTGCCATCGACGAGGAAAACTGCCCCGTGCCCTGATATCGGAACCATCCGGACTACTAGCGACACCGCATCACCGATCCTTCAAAAGAAGTGCTCACATCACCTCAAGCGGGATTTGCGGCCTGGCGCTTTGCACGCTAATTTTGAACTTATCTTTGCTGTAGTCACCCGCACTTCGAGGCTGATCGTCGCCACAGCTGATTGCCATCGACGAGGAAAACTGCCCCGTGCCCTGATATCGGAACCATCCGGACTACTAGCGACACCGCATCACCGATCCTTCAAAAGAAGTGCTCACATCACCTCAAGCGGCATTTGCGGCCTGGCGCTTTGCACGCTAATTTTGAACTTATCTTTGCTGTAGTCACCCGCACTTCGAGGCTGATCGTCGCCACAGCTGATTGCCATCGACGAGGAAAACTGCCCCGTGCCCTGATATCGGAACCATCCGGACTACTAGCGACACCGCATCACCGGTCCTTCAAAAGAAGTGCTCACATCGCCTGAAGCGGGATTTGCGGCCTGGCGCTTTGCACGCTAATTTTGAACTTATCTTTGCTGTAGTCACCCGCACCTCGAGGCTGATCGTCGCCACAGCTGATTGCCATCGACGAGGAAAACTGCCCCGTGCCCTGATATCGGAACCATCCGGACTACTAGCGACACCGCATCACCGATCCTTCAAAAGAAGTGCTCACATCACCTCAAGCGGGATTTGCGGCCTGGCGCTTTGCACGCTAATTTTGAACTTATCTTTGCTGTAGTCACCCGCACTTCGAGGCTGATCGTCGCCACAGCTGATTGCCATCGACGAGGAAAACTGCCCCGTGCCCTGATATCGGAACCATCCGGACTACTAGCGACACCGCATCACCGATCCTTCAAAAGAAGTGCTCACATCACCTCAAGCGGGATTTGCGGCCTGGCGCTTTGCACGCTAATTTTGAACTTATCTTTCCTGTAGTCACCCGCACTTCGAGGCTGATCGTCGCCACAGCTGATTGCCATCGACGAGGAAAACTGCCCCGTGCCCTGATATCGGAACCATCCGGACTACTAGCGACACCGCATCACCGATCCTTCAAAAGAAGTGCTCACATCGCCTCAAGCGGGATTTGCGGCCTGGCGCTTTGCACGCTAATTTTGAACTTATCTTTGCTGTAGTCACCCGCACTTCGAGGCTGATCGTCGCCACAGCTGATTGCCATCGACGAGGAAAACTGCCCCGTGCCCTGATATCGGAACCATCCGGACTACTAGCGACACCACATCACCGATCCTTCAAAAGAAGTGCTCACATCACCTCAAGCGGGATTTGCGGCCTGGCGCTTTGCACGCTAATTTTGAACTTATCTTTGCTGTAGTCACCCGCACTTCGAGGCTGATCGTCGCCACAGCTGATTGCCATCGACGAGGAAAACTGCCCCGCGCCCTGATATCGGAACCATCCGGACTACTAGCGACACCGCATCACCGATCCTTCAAAAGAAGTGCTCACATCACCTCAAGCGGGATTTGCGGCCTGGCGCTTTGCACGCTAATTTTGAACTTATCTTTGCTGTAGTCACCCGCACTTCGAGGCTGATCGTCGCCACAGCTGATTGCCATCGACGAGGAAAACTGCCCCGTGCCCTGATATCGGAACCATCCGGACTACTAGCGACACCGCATCACCGATCCTTCAAAAGAAGTGCTCACATCACCTCAAGCGGGATTTGCGGCCTAGCGCTTTGCACGCTAATTTTGAACTTATCTTTGCTGTAGTCACCCGCACTTCGAGGCTGATCGTCGCCACAGCTGATTGCCATCGACGAGGAAAACTGCCCCGTGCCCTGATATCGGAACCATCCGGACTACTAGCGACACCGCATCACCGATCCTTCAAAAGAAGTGCTCACATCGCCTCAAGCGGGATTTGCGGCCTGGCGCTTTGCACGCTAATTTTGAACTTATCTTTGCTGTAGTCACCCGCACTTCGAGGCTGATCGTCGCCACAGCTGATTGCCATCGACGAGGAAAACTGCCCCGTGCCCTGATATCGGAACCATCCGGACTACTAGCGACACCGCATCACCGATCCTTCAAAAGAAGTGCTCACATCGCCTCAAGCGGGATTTGCGGCCTGGCGCTTTGCACGCTAATTTTGAACTTATCTTTGCTGTAGTCACCCGCACTTCGAGGCTGATCGTCGCCACAGCTGATTGCCATCGACGAGGAAAACTGCCCCGTGCCCTGATATCGGAACCATCCGGACTACTAGCGACACCGCATCACCGATCCTTCAAAAGAAGTGCTCACATCGCCTCAAGCGGGATTTGCGGCCTGGCGCTTTGCACGCTAATTTTGAACTTATCTTTGCTGTAGTCACCCGCACTTCGAGGCTGATCGTCGCCACAGCTGATTGCCATCGACGAGGAAAACTGCCCCGTGCCCTGATACCGGAACCATCCGGACTACTAGCGACACCGCATCACCGATCCTTCAAAAGAAGTGCTCACATCACCTCAAGCGGGATTTGCGGCCTAGCGCTTTGCACGCTAATTTTGAACTTATCTTTGCTGTAGTCACCCGCACTTCGAGGCTGATCGTCGCCACAGCTGATTGCCATCGACGAGGAAAACTGCCCCGTGCCCTGATATCGGAACCATCCGGACTACTAGCGACACCGCATCACCGATCCTTCAAAAGAAGTGCTCACATCGCCTCAAGCGGGATTTGCGGCCTGGCGCTTTGCACGCTAATTTTGAACTTATCTTTGCTGTAGTCACCCGCACTTCGAGGCTGATCGTCGCCACAGCTGATTGCCATCGACGAGGAAAACTGCCCCGTGCCCTGATATCGGAACCATCCGGACTACTAGCGACACCGCATCACCGATCCTTCAAAAGAAGTGCTCACATCACCTCAAGCGGGATTTGCGGCCTAGCGCTTTGCACGCTAATTTTGAACTTATCTTTGCTGTAGTCACCCGCACTTCGAGGCTGATCGTCGCCACAGCTGATTGCCATCGACGAGGAAAACTGCCCCGTGCCCTGATATCGGAACCATCCGGACTACTAGCGACACCGCATCACCGATCCTTCAAAAGAAGTGCTCACATCACCTCAAGCGGGATTTGCGGCCTGGCGCTTTGCACGCTAATTTTGAACTTATCTTTGCTGTAGTCACCCGCACTTCGAGGCTGATCGTCGCCACAGCTGATTGCCATCGACGAGGAAAACTGCCCCGTGCCCTGATATCGGAACCATCCGGACTACTAGCGACACCGCATCACCGATCCTTCAAAAGAAGTGCTCACATCGCCTCAAGCGGGATTTGCGGCCTGGCGCTTTGCACGCTAATTTTGAACTTATCTTTGCTGTAGTCACCCGCACTTCGAGGCTGATCGTCGCCACAGCTGATTGCCATCGACGAGGAAAACTGCCCCGTGCCCTGATATCGGAACCATCCGGACTACTAGCGACACCGCATCACCGATCCTTCAAAAGAAGTGCTCACATCGCCTCAAGCGGGATTTGCGGCCTGGCGCTTTGCACGCTAATTTTGAACTTATCTTTGCTGTAGTCACCCGCACTTCGAGGCTGATCGTCGCCACAGCTGATTGCCATCGACGAGGAAAACTGCCCCGTGCCCTGATATCGGAACCATCCGGACTACTAGCGACACCGCATCACCGATCCTTCAAAAGAAGTGCTCACATCACCTCAAGCGGGATTTGCGGCCTGGCGCTTTGCACGCTAATTTTGAACTTATCTTTGCTGTAGTCACCCGCACTTCGAGGCTGATCGTCGCCACAGCTGATTGCCATCGACGAGGAAAACTGCCCCGTGCCCTGATATCGGAACCATCCGGACTACTAGCGACACCGCATCACCGATCCTTCAAAAGAAGTGCTCACATCGCCTCAAGCGGGATTTGCGGCCTGGCGCTTTGCACGCTAATTTTGAACTTATCTTTGCTGTAGTCACCCGCACTTCGAGGCTGATCGTCGCCACAGCTGATTGCCATCGACGAGGAAAACTGCCCCGTGCCCTGATATCGGAACCATCCGGACTACTAGCGACACCGCATCACCGATCCTTCAAAAGAAGTGCTCACATCACCTCAAGCGGGATTTGCGGCCTGGCGCTTTGCACGCTAATTTTGAACTTATCTTTGCTGTAGTCACCCGCACTTCGAGGCTGATCGTCGCCACAGCTGATTGCCATCGACGAGGAAAACTGCCCCGTGCCCTGATATCGGAACCATCCGGACTACTAGCGACACCGCATCACCGATCCTTCAAAAGAAGTGCTCACATCACCTCAAGCGGGATTTGCGGCCTAGCGCTTTGCACGCTAATTTTGAACTTATCTTTGCTGTAGTCACCCGCACTTCGAGGCTGATCGTCGCCACAGCTGATTGCCATCGACGAGGAAAACTGCCCGTGCCCTGATATCGGAACCATCCGGACTACTAGCGACACCGCATCACCGATCCTTCAAAAGAAGTGCTCACATCGCCTCAAGCGGGATTTGCGGCCTGGCGCTTTGCACGCTAATTTTGAACTTATCTTTGCTGTAGTCACCCGCACTTCGAGGCTGATCGTCGCCACAGCTGATTGCCATCGACGAGGAAAACTGCCCCGTGCCCTGATATCGGAACCATCCGGACTACTAGCGACACCGCATCACCGATCCTTCAAAAGAAGTGCTCACATCGCCTCAAGCGGGATTTGCGGCCTGGCGCTTTGCACGCTAATTTTGAACTTATCTTTGCTGTAGTCACCCGCACTTCGAGGCTGATCGTCGCCACAGCTGATTGCCATCGACGAGGAAAACTGCCCCGTGCCCTGATATCGGAACCATCCGGACTACTAGCGACACCGCATCACCGATCCTTCAAAAGAAGTGCTCACATCGCCTCAAGCGGGATTTGCGGCCTGGCGCTTTGCACGCTAATTTTGAACTTATCTTTGCTGTAGTCACCCGCACTTCGAGGCTGATCGTCGCCACAGCTGATTGCCATCGACGAGGAAAACTGCCCCGTGCCCTGATATCGGAACCATCCGGACTACTAGCGACACCGCATCACCGATCCTTCAAAAGAAGTGCTCACATCACCTCAAGCGGGATTTGCGGCCTAGCGCTTTGCACGCTAATTTTGAACTTATCTTTGCTGTAGTCACCCGCACTTCGAGGCTGATCGTCGCCACAGCTGATTGCCATCGACGAGGAAAACTGCCCCGTGCCCTGATATCGGAACCATCCGGACTACTAGCGACACCGCATCACCGATCCTTCAAAAGAAGTGCTCACATCACCTCAAGCGGGATTTGCGGCCTGGCGCTTTGCACGCTAATTTTGAACTTATCTTTGCTGTAGTCACCCGCACTTCGAGGCTGATCGTCGCCACAGCTGATTGCCATCGACGAGGAAAACTGCCCCGTGCCCTGATATCGGAACCATCCGGACTACTAGCGACACCGCATCACCGATCCTTCAAAAGAAGTGCTCACATCACCTCAAGCGGGATTTGCGGCCTAGCGCTTTGCACGCTAATTTTGAACTTATCTTTGCTGTAGTCACCCGCACTTCGAGGCTGATCGTCGCCACAGCTGATTGCCATCGACGAGGAAAACTGCCCCGTGCCCTGATATCGGAACCATCCGGACTACTAGCGACACCGCATCACCGATCCTTCAAAAGAAGTGCTCACATCACCTCAAGCGGGATTTGCGGCCTAGCGCTTTGCACGCTAATTTTGAACTTATCTTTGCTGTAGTCACCCGCACTTCGAGGCTGAACGTCGCCACAGCTGATTGCCATCGACGAGGAAAACTGCCCCGTGCCCTGATATTGGAACCATCCGGACTACTAGCGACACCGCATCACCGATCCTTCAAAAGAAGTGCTCACATCACCTCAAGCGGGATTTGCGGCCTAGCGCTTTGCACGCTAATTTTGAACTTATCTTTGCTGTAGTCACCCGCACTTCGAGGCTGATCGTCGCCACAGCTGATTGCCATCGACGAGGAAAACTGCCCCGTGCCCTGATATCGGAACCATCCGGACTACTAGCGACACCGCATCACCGATCCTTCAAAAGAAGTGCTCACATCACCTCAAGCGGGATTTGCGGCCTAGCGCTTTGCACGCTAATTTTGAACTTATCTTTGCTGTAGTCACCCGCACTTCGAGGCTGATCGTCGCCACAGCTGATTGCCATCGACGAGGAAAACTGCCCCGTGCCCTGATATCGGAACCATCCGGACTACTAGCGACACCGCATCACCGATCCTTCAAAAGAAGTGCTCACATCGCCTCAAGCGGGATTTGCGGCCTAGCGCTTTGCACGCTAATTTTGAACTTATCTTTGCTGTAGTCACCCGCACTTCGAGGCTGATCGTCACCACAGCTGATTGCCATCGACGAGGAAAACTGCCCCGTGCCCTGATATCGGAACCATCCGGACTACTAGCGACACCGCATCACCGATCCTTCAAAAGAAGTGCTCACATCGCCTCAAGCGGGATTTGCGGCCTGGCGCTTTGCACGCTAATTTTGAACTTATCTTTGCTGTAGTCACCCGCACTTCGAGGCTGATCGTCGCCACAGCTGATTGCCATCGACGAGGAAAACTGCCCCGTGCCCTGATATCGGAACCATCCGGACTACTAGCGACACCGCATCACCGATCCTTCAAAAGAAGTGCTTACATCGCCTCAAGCGGGATTTGCGGCCTGGCGCTTTGCACGCTAATTTTGAACTTATTTTTGCTGTAGTCACCCGCACTTCGAGGCTGATCGTCGCCACAGCTGATTGCCATCGACGAGGAAAACTGCCCCGTGCCCTGATATCGGAACCATCCGGACTACTAGCGACACCGCATCACCGATCCTTCAAAAGAAGTGCTTACATCGCCTCAAGCGGGATTTGCGGCCTAGCGCTTTGCACGCTAATTTTGAACTTATCTTTGCTGTAGTCACCCGCACTTCGAGGCTGATCGTCGCCACAGCTGATTGCCATCGACGAGGAAAACTGCCCCGTGCCCTGATATCGGAACCATCCGGACTACTAGCGACACCGCATCACCGATCCTTCAAAAGAAGTGCTCACATCGCCTCAAGCGGGATTTGCGGCCTGGCGCTTTGCACGCTAATTTTGAACTTATCTTTGCTGTAGTCACCCGCACTTCGAGGCTGATCGTCGCCACAGCTGATTGCCATCGACGAGGAAAACTGCCCCGTGCCCTGATATCGGAACCATCCGGACTACTAGCGACACCGCATCACCGATCCTTCAAAAGAAGTGCTCACATCGCCTCAAGCGGGATTTGCGGCCTGGCGCTTTGCACGCTAATTTTGAACTTATCTTTGCTGTAGTCACCCGCACTTCGAGGCTGATCGTCGCCACAGCTGATTGCCATCGACGAGGAAAACTGCCCCGTGCCCTGATATCGGAACCATCCGGACTACTAGCGACACCGCATCACCGATCCTTCAAAAGAAGTGCTCACATCACCTCAAGCGGGATTTGCGGCCTAGCGCTTTGCACGCTAATTTTGAACTTATCTTTGCTGTAGTCACCCGCACTTCGAGGCTGATCGTCGCCACAGCTGATTGCCATCGACGAGGAAAACTGCCCCGTGCCCTGATATCGGAACCATCCGGACTACTAGCGACACCGCATCACCGATCCTTCAAAAGAAGTGCTCACATCGCCTCAAGCGGGATTTGCGGCCTGGCGCTTTGCACGCTAATTTTGAACTTATCTTTGCTGTAGTCACCCGCACTTCGAGGCTGATCGTCGCCACAGCTGATTGCCATCGACGAGGAAAACTGCCCCGTGCCCTGATATCGGAACCATCCGGACTACTAGCGACACCGCATCACCGATCCTTCAAAAGAAGTGCTCACATCACCTCAAGCGGGATTTGCGGCCTGGCGCTTTGCACGCTAATTTTGAACTTATCTTTGCTGTAGTCACCCGCACTTCGAGGCTGATCGTCGCCACAGCTGATTGCCATCGACGAGGAAAACTGCCCCGTGCCCTGATATCGGAACCATCCGGACTACTAGCGACACCGCATCACCGATCCTTCAAAAGAAGTGCTCACATCACCTCAAGCGGGATTTGCGGCCTGGCGCTTTGCACGCTAATTTTGAACTTATCTTTGCTGTAGTCACCCGCACTTCGAGGCTGATCGTCGCCACAGCTGATTGCCATCGACGAGGAAAACTGCCCCGTGCCCTGATATCAGAACCATCCGGACTACTAGCGACACCGCATCACCGATCCTTCAAAAGAAGTGCTCACATCGCCTCAAGCGGGATTTGCGGCCTGGCGCTTTGCACGCTAATTTTGAACTTATCTTTGCTGTAGTCACCCGCACTTCGAGGCTGATCGTCGCCACAGCTGATTGCCATCGACGAGGAAAACTGCCCCGTGCCCTGATATCGGAACCATCCGGACTACTAGCGACACCGCATCACCGATCCTTCAAAAGAAGTGCTTACATCGCCTCAAGCGGGATTTGCGGCCTGGCGCTTTGCACGCTAATTTTGAACTTATCTTTGCTGTAGTCACCCGCACTTCGAGGCTGATCGTCGCCACAGCTGATTGCCATCGACGAGGAAAACTGCCCCGTGCCCTGATATCGGAACCATCCGGACTACTAGCGACACCGCATCACCGATCCTTCAAAAGAAGTGCTTACATCGCCTCAAGCGGGATTTGCGGCCTGGCGCTTTGCACGCTAATTTTGAACTTATCTTTGCTGTAGTCACCCGCACTTCGAGGCTGATCGTCGCCACAGCTGATTGCCATCGACGAGGAAAACTGCCCCGTGCCCTGATATCGGAACCATCCGGACTACTAGCGACACCGCATCACCGATCCTTCAAAAGAAGTGCTCACATCACCTCAAGCGGGATTTGCGGCCTGGCGCTTTGCACGCTAATTTTGAACTTATCTTTGCTGTAGTCACCCGCACTTCGAGGCTGATCGTCGCCACAGCTGATTGCCATCGACGAGGAAAACTGCCCCGTGCCCTGATATCAGAACCATCCGGACTACTAGCGACACCGCATCACCGATCCTTCAAAAGAAGTGCTCACATCGCCTCAAGCGGGATTTGCGGCCTGGCGCTTTGCACGCTAATTTTGAACTTATCTTTGCTGTAGTCACCCGCACTTCGAGGCTGATCGTCGCCACAGCTGATTGCCATCGACGAGGAAAACTGCCCCGTGCCCTGATATCGGAACCATCCGAACTACTAGCGACACCGCATCACCGATCCTTCAAAAGAAGTGCTCACATCACCTCAAGCGGGATTTGCGGCCTGGCGCTTTGCACGCTAATTTTGAACTTATCTTTGCTGTAGTCACCCGCACTTCGAGGGTGATCGTCGCCACAGCTGATTGCCATCGACGAGGAAAACTGCCCCGTGCCCTGATATCGGAACCATCCGGACTACTAGCGACACCGCATCACCGATCCTTCAAAAGAAGTGCTCACATCGCCTCAAGCGGGATTTGCGGCCTGGCGCTTTGCACGCTAATTTTGAACTTATCTTTGCTGTAGTCACCCGCACTTCGAGGCTGATCGTCGCCACAGCTGATTGCCATCGACGAGGAAAACTGCCCCGTGCCCTGATATCGGAACCATCCGGACTACTAGCGACACCGCATCACCGATCCTTCAAAAGAAGTGCTCACATCACCTCAAGCGGGATTTGCGGCCTGGCGCTTTGCACGCTAATTTTGAACTTATCTTTGCTGTAGTCACCCGCACTTCGAGGCTGATCGTCGCCACAGCTGATTGCCATCGACGAGGAAAACTGCCCCGTGCCCTGATATCGGAACCATCCGGACTACTAGCGACACCACATCACCGATCCTTCAAAAGAAGTGCTCACATCACCTCAAGCGGGATTTGCGGCCTGGCGCTTTGCACGCTAATTTTGAACTTATCTTTGCTGTAGTCACCCGCACTTCGAGGCTGATCGTCGCCACAGCTGATTGCCATCGACGAGGAAAACTGCCCCGTGCCCTGATATCGGAACCATCCGGACTACTAGCGACACCGCATCACCGATCCTTCAAAAGAAGTGCTCACATCACCTCAAGCGGGATTTGCGGCCTGGCGCTTTGCACGCTAATTTTGAACTTATCTTTGCTGTAGTCACCCGCACTTCGAGGCTGATCGTCGCCACAGCTGATTGCCATCGACGAGGAAAACTGCCCCGTACCCTGATATCGGAACCATCCGGACTACTAGCGACACCACATCACCGATCCTTCAAAAGAAGTGCTCACATCACCTCAAGCGGGATTTGCGGCCTGGCGCTTTGCACGCTAATTTTGAACTTATCTTTGCTGTAGTCACCCGCACTTCGAGGCTGATCGTCGCCACAGCTGATTGCCATCGACGAGGAAAACTGCCCCGTGCCCTGATATCGGAACCATCCGGACTACTAGCGACACCGCATCACCGATCCTTCAAAAGAAGTGCTCACATCACCTCAAGCGGGATTTGCGGCCTGGCGCTTTGCACGCTAATTTTGAACTTATCTTTGCTGTAGTCACCCGCACTTCGAGGCTGATCGTCGCCACAGCTGATTGCCATCGACGAGGAAAACTGCCCCGTGCCCTGATATCGGAACCATCCGGACTACTAGCGACACCGCATCACCGATCCTTCAAAAGAAGTGCTCACATCACCTCAAGCGGGATTTGCGGCCTAGCGCTTTGCACGCTAATTTTGAACTTATCTTTGCTGTAGTCACCCGCACTTCGAGGCTGATCGTCGCCACAGCTGATTGCCATCGACGAGGAAAACTGCCCCGTGCCCTGATATCGGAACCATCCGGACTACTAGCGACACCGCATCACCGATCCTTCAAAAGAAGTGCTCACATCACCTCAAGCGGGATTTGCGGCCTGGCGCTTTGCACGCTAATTTTGAACTTATCTTTGCTGTAGTCACCCGCACTTCGAGGCTGATCGTCGCCACAGCTGATTGCCATCGACGAGGAAAACTGCCCCGTGCCCTGATATCGGAACCATCCGGACTACTAGCGACACCGCATCACCGATCCTTCAAAAGAAGTGCTCACATCACCTCAAGCGGCATTTGCGGCCTGGCGCTTTGCACGCTAATTTTGAACTTATCTTTGCTGTAGTCACCCGCACTTCGAGGCTGATCGTCGCCACAGCTGATTGCCATCGACGAGGAAAACTGCCCCGTGCCCTGATATCGGAACCATCCGGACTACTAGCGACACCGCATCACCGGTCCTTCAAAAGAAGTGCTCACATCGCCTGAAGCGGGATTTGCGGCCTGGCGCTTTGCACGCTAATTTTGAACTTATCTTTGCTGTAGTCACCCGCACCTCGAGGCTGATCGTCGCCACAGCTGATTGCCATCGACGAGGAAAACTGCCCCGTGCCCTGATATCGGAACCATCCGGACTACTAGCGACACCGCATCACCGATCCTTCAAAAGAAGTGCTCACATCACCTCAAGCGGGATTTGCGGCCTGGCGCTTTGCACGCTAATTTTGAACTTATCTTTGCTGTAGTCACCCGCACTTCGAGGCTGATCGTCGCCACAGCTGATTGCCATCGACGAGGAAAACTGCCCCGTGCCCTGATATCGGAACCATCCGGACTACTAGCGACACCGCATCACCGATCCTTCAAAAGAAGTGCTCACATCACCTCAAGCGGGATTTGCGGCCTGGCGCTTTGCACGCTAATTTTGAACTTATCTTTCCTGTAGTCACCCGCACTTCGAGGCTGATCGTCGCCACAGCTGATTGCCATCGACGAGGAAAACTGCCCCGTGCCCTGATATCGGAACCATCCGGACTACTAGCGACACCGCATCACCGATCCTTCAAAAGAAGTGCTCACATCGCCTCAAGCGGGATTTGCGGCCTGGCGCTTTGCACGCTAATTTTGAACTTATCTTTGCTGTAGTCACCCGCACTTCGAGGCTGATCGTCGCCACAGCTGATTGCCATCGACGAGGAAAACTGCCCCGTGCCCTGATATCGGAACCATCCGGACTACTAGCGACACCACATCACCGATCCTTCAAAAGAAGTGCTCACATCACCTCAAGCGGGATTTGCGGCCTGGCGCTTTGCACGCTAATTTTGAACTTATCTTTGCTGTAGTCACCCGCACTTCGAGGCTGATCGTCGCCACAGCTGATTGCCATCGACGAGGAAAACTGCCCCGCGCCCTGATATCGGAACCATCCGGACTACTAGCGACACCGCATCACCGATCCTTCAAAAGAAGTGCTCACATCACCTCAAGCGGGATTTGCGGCCTGGCGCTTTGCACGCTAATTTTGAACTTATCTTTGCTGTAGTCACCCGCACTTCGAGGCTGATCGTCGCCACAGCTGATTGCCATCGACGAGGAAAACTGCCCCGTGCCCTGATATCGGAACCATCCGGACTACTAGCGACACCGCATCACCGATCCTTCAAAAGAAGTGCTCACATCACCTCAAGCGGGATTTGCGGCCTAGCGCTTTGCACGCTAATTTTGAACTTATCTTTGCTGTAGTCACCCGCACTTCGAGGCTGATCGTCGCCACAGCTGATTGCCATCGACGAGGAAAACTGCCCCGTGCCCTGATATCGGAACCATCCGGACTACTAGCGACACCGCATCACCGATCCTTCAAAAGAAGTGCTCACATCGCCTCAAGCGGGATTTGCGGCCTGGCGCTTTGCACGCTAATTTTGAACTTATCTTTGCTGTAGTCACCCGCACTTCGAGGCTGATCGTCGCCACAGCTGATTGCCATCGACGAGGAAAACTGCCCCGTGCCCTGATATCGGAACCATCCGGACTACTAGCGACACCGCATCACCGATCCTTCAAAAGAAGTGCTCACATCGCCTCAAGCGGGATTTGCGGCCTGGCGCTTTGCACGCTAATTTTGAACTTATCTTTGCTGTAGTCACCCGCACTTCGAGGCTGATCGTCGCCACAGCTGATTGCCATCGACGAGGAAAACTGCCCCGTGCCCTGATATCGGAACCATCCGGACTACTAGCGACACCGCATCACCGATCCTTCAAAAGAAGTGCTCACATCGCCTCAAGCGGGATTTGCGGCCTGGCGCTTTGCACGCTAATTTTGAACTTATCTTTGCTGTAGTCACCCGCACTTCGAGGCTGATCGTCGCCACAGCTGATTGCCATCGACGAGGAAAACTGCCCCGTGCCCTGATACCGGAACCATCCGGACTACTAGCGACACCGCATCACCGATCCTTCAAAAGAAGTGCTCACATCACCTCAAGCGGGATTTGCGGCCTAGCGCTTTGCACGCTAATTTTGAACTTATCTTTGCTGTAGTCACCCGCACTTCGAGGCTGATCGTCGCCACAGCTGATTGCCATCGACGAGGAAAACTGCCCCGTGCCCTGATATCGGAACCATCCGGACTACTAGCGACACCGCATCACCGATCCTTCAAAAGAAGTGCTCACATCGCCTCAAGCGGGATTTGCGGCCTGGCGCTTTGCACGCTAATTTTGAACTTATCTTTGCTGTAGTCACCCGCACTTCGAGGCTGATCGTCGCCACAGCTGATTGCCATCGACGAGGAAAACTGCCCCGTGCCCTGATATCGGAACCATCCGGACTACTAGCGACACCGCATCACCGATCCTTCAAAAGAAGTGCTCACATCACCTCAAGCGGGATTTGCGGCCTAGCGCTTTGCACGCTAATTTTGAACTTATCTTTGCTGTAGTCACCCGCACTTCGAGGCTGATCGTCGCCACAGCTGATTGCCATCGACGAGGAAAACTGCCCCGTGCCCTGATATCGGAACCATCCGGACTACTAGCGACACCGCATCACCGATCCTTCAAAAGAAGTGCTCACATCACCTCAAGCGGGATTTGCGGCCTGGCGCTTTGCACGCTAATTTTGAACTTATCTTTGCTGTAGTCACCCGCACTTCGAGGCTGATCGTCGCCACAGCTGATTGCCATCGACGAGGAAAACTGCCCCGTGCCCTGATATCGGAACCATCCGGACTACTAGCGACACCGCATCACCGATCCTTCAAAAGAAGTGCTCACATCGCCTCAAGCGGGATTTGCGGCCTGGCGCTTTGCACGCTAATTTTGAACTTATCTTTGCTGTAGTCACCCGCACTTCGAGGCTGATCGTCGCCACAGCTGATTGCCATCGACGAGGAAAACTGCCCCGTGCCCTGATATCGGAACCATCCGGACTACTAGCGACACCGCATCACCGATCCTTCAAAAGAAGTGCTCACATCGCCTCAAGCGGGATTTGCGGCCTGGCGCTTTGCACGCTAATTTTGAACTTATCTTTGCTGTAGTCACCCGCACTTCGAGGCTGATCGTCGCCACAGCTGATTGCCATCGACGAGGAAAACTGCCCCGTGCCCTGATATCGGAACCATCCGGACTACTAGCGACACCGCATCACCGATCCTTCAAAAGAAGTGCTCACATCACCTCAAGCGGGATTTGCGGCCTGGCGCTTTGCACGCTAATTTTGAACTTATCTTTGCTGTAGTCACCCGCACTTCGAGGCTGATCGTCGCCACAGCTGATTGCCATCGACGAGGAAAACTGCCCCGTGCCCTGATATCGGAACCATCCGGACTACTAGCGACACCGCATCACCGATCCTTCAAAAGAAGTGCTCACATCGCCTCAAGCGGGATTTGCGGCCTGGCGCTTTGCACGCTAATTTTGAACTTATCTTTGCTGTAGTCACCCGCACTTCGAGGCTGATCGTCGCCACAGCTGATTGCCATCGACGAGGAAAACTGCCCCGTGCCCTGATATCGGAACCATCCGGACTACTAGCGACACCGCATCACCGATCCTTCAAAAGAAGTGCTCACATCACCTCAAGCGGGATTTGCGGCCTGGCGCTTTGCACGCTAATTTTGAACTTATCTTTGCTGTAGTCACCCGCACTTCGAGGCTGATCGTCGCCACAGCTGATTGCCATCGACGAGGAAAACTGCCCCGTGCCCTGATATCGGAACCATCCGGACTACTAGCGACACCGCATCACCGATCCTTCAAAAGAAGTGCTCACATCACCTCAAGCGGGATTTGCGGCCTAGCGCTTTGCACGCTAATTTTGAACTTATCTTTGCTGTAGTCACCCGCACTTCGAGGCTGATCGTCGCCACAGCTGATTGCCATCGACGAGGAAAACTGCCCGTGCCCTGATATCGGAACCATCCGGACTACTAGCGACACCGCATCACCGATCCTTCAAAAGAAGTGCTCACATCGCCTCAAGCGGGATTTGCGGCCTGGCGCTTTGCACGCTAATTTTGAACTTATCTTTGCTGTAGTCACCCGCACTTCGAGGCTGATCGTCGCCACAGCTGATTGCCATCGACGAGGAAAACTGCCCCGTGCCCTGATATCGGAACCATCCGGACTACTAGCGACACCGCATCACCGATCCTTCAAAAGAAGTGCTCACATCGCCTCAAGCGGGATTTGCGGCCTGGCGCTTTGCACGCTAATTTTGAACTTATCTTTGCTGTAGTCACCCGCACTTCGAGGCTGATCGTCGCCACAGCTGATTGCCATCGACGAGGAAAACTGCCCCGTGCCCTGATATCGGAACCATCCGGACTACTAGCGACACCGCATCACCGATCCTTCAAAAGAAGTGCTCACATCGCCTCAAGCGGGATTTGCGGCCTGGCGCTTTGCACGCTAATTTTGAACTTATCTTTGCTGTAGTCACCCGCACTTCGAGGCTGATCGTCGCCACAGCTGATTGCCATCGACGAGGAAAACTGCCCCGTGCCCTGATATCGGAACCATCCGGACTACTAGCGACACCGCATCACCGATCCTTCAAAAGAAGTGCTCACATCACCTCAAGCGGGATTTGCGGCCTAGCGCTTTGCACGCTAATTTTGAACTTATCTTTGCTGTAGTCACCCGCACTTCGAGGCTGATCGTCGCCACAGCTGATTGCCATCGACGAGGAAAACTGCCCCGTGCCCTGATATCGGAACCATCCGGACTACTAGCGACACCGCATCACCGATCCTTCAAAAGAAGTGCTCACATCACCTCAAGCGGGATTTGCGGCCTGGCGCTTTGCACGCTAATTTTGAACTTATCTTTGCTGTAGTCACCCGCACTTCGAGGCTGATCGTCGCCACAGCTGATTGCCATCGACGAGGAAAACTGCCCCGTGCCCTGATATCGGAACCATCCGGACTACTAGCGACACCGCATCACCGATCCTTCAAAAGAAGTGCTCACATCACCTCAAGCGGGATTTGCGGCCTAGCGCTTTGCACGCTAATTTTGAACTTATCTTTGCTGTAGTCACCCGCACTTCGAGGCTGATCGTCGCCACAGCTGATTGCCATCGACGAGGAAAACTGCCCCGTGCCCTGATATCGGAACCATCCGGACTACTAGCGACACCGCATCACCGATCCTTCAAAAGAAGTGCTCACATCACCTCAAGCGGGATTTGCGGCCTAGCGCTTTGCACGCTAATTTTGAACTTATCTTTGCTGTAGTCACCCGCACTTCGAGGCTGAACGTCGCCACAGCTGATTGCCATCGACGAGGAAAACTGCCCCGTGCCCTGATATTGGAACCATCCGGACTACTAGCGACACCGCATCACCGATCCTTCAAAAGAAGTGCTCACATCACCTCAAGCGGGATTTGCGGCCTAGCGCTTTGCACGCTAATTTTGAACTTATCTTTGCTGTAGTCACCCGCACTTCGAGGCTGATCGTCGCCACAGCTGATTGCCATCGACGAGGAAAACTGCCCCGTGCCCTGATATCGGAACCATCCGGACTACTAGCGACACCGCATCACCGATCCTTCAAAAGAAGTGCTCACATCACCTCAAGCGGGATTTGCGGCCTAGCGCTTTGCACGCTAATTTTGAACTTATCTTTGCTGTAGTCACCCGCACTTCGAGGCTGATCGTCGCCACAGCTGATTGCCATCGACGAGGAAAACTGCCCCGTGCCCTGATATCGGAACCATCCGGACTACTAGCGACACCGCATCACCGATCCTTCAAAAGAAGTGCTCACATCGCCTCAAGCGGGATTTGCGGCCTAGCGCTTTGCACGCTAATTTTGAACTTATCTTTGCTGTAGTCACCCGCACTTCGAGGCTGATCGTCACCACAGCTGATTGCCATCGACGAGGAAAACTGCCCCGTGCCCTGATATCGGAACCATCCGGACTACTAGCGACACCGCATCACCGATCCTTCAAAAGAAGTGCTCACATCACCTCAAGCGGGATTTGCGGCCTAGCGCTTTGCACGCTAATTTTGAACTTATCTTTGCTGTAGTCACCCGCACTTCGAGGCTGATCGTCGCCACAGCGTATTGCCATCGACGAGGAAAACTGCCCCGTGCCCTGATATCGGAACCATCCGGACTACTAGCGACATCGCATCACCGATCCTTCAAAAGAAGTGCTCACATCGCCTCAAGCGGGATTTGCGGCCTAGCGCTTTGCACGCTAATTTTGAACTTATCTTTGCTGTAGTCACCCGCACTTCGAGGCTGATCGTCGCCACAGCTGATTGCCATCGACGAGGAAAACTGCCCCGTGCCCTGATATCGGAACCATCCGGACTACTAGCGACACCGCATCACCGATCCTTCAAAAGAAGTGCTCACATCGCCTCAAGCGGGATTTGCGGCCTAGCGCTTTGCACGCTAATTTTGAACTTATCTTTGCTGTAGTCACCCGCACTTCGAGGCTGATCGTCGCCACAGCTGATTGCCATCGACGAGGAAAACTGCCCCGTGCCCTGATATCGGAACCATCCGGACTACTAGCGACACCGCATCACCGATCCTTCAAAAGAAGTGCTCACATCGCCTCAAGCGGGATTTGCGGCCTGGCGCTTTGCACGCTAATTTTGAACTTATCTTTGCTGTAGTCACCCGCACTTCGAGGCTCATCGTCGCCACAGCTGATTGCCATCGACGAGGAAAACTGCCCCGTGCCCTGATATCGGAACCATCCGGACTACTAGCGACACCGCATCACCGATCCTTCAAAAGAAGTGCTCACATCACCTCAAGCGGGATTTGCGGCCTAGCGCTTTGCACGCTAATTTTGAACTTATCTTTGCTGTAGTCACCCGCACTTCGAGGCTGATCGTCGCCACAGCTGATTGCCATCGACGAGGAAAACTGCCCCGTGCCCTGATATCGGAACCATCCGGACTACTAGCGACACCGCATCACCGATCCTTCAAAAGAAGTGCTCACATCGCCTCAAGCGGGATTTGCTGCCTAGCGCTTTGCACGCTAATTTTGAACTTATCTTTGCTGTAGTCACCCGCACTTCGAGGCTGATCGTCGCCACAGCTGATTGCCATCGACGAGGAAAACTGCCCCGTGCCCTGATATCGGAACCATCCGGACTACTAGCGACACCGCATCACCGATCCTTCAAAAGAAGTGCTCACATCGCCTCAAGCGGGATTTGCGGCCTGGCGCTTTGCACGCTAATTTTGAACTTATCTTTGCTGTAGTCACCCGCACTTCGAGGCTGATCGTCGCCACAGCTGATTGCCATCGACGAGGAAAACTGCCCCGTGCCCTGATATCGGAACCATCCGGACTACTAGCGACACCGCATCACCGATCCTTCAAAAGAAGTGCTCACATCACCTCAAGCGGGATTTGCGGCCTAGCGCTTTGCACGCTAATTTTGAACTTATCTTTGCTGTAGTCACCCGCACTTCGAGGCTGATCGTCGCCACAGCTGATTGCCATCGACGAGGAAAACTGCCCCGTGCCCTGATATCGGAACCATCCGGAGTACTAGCGACACCGCATCACCGATCCTTCAAAAGAAGTGCTCACATCGCCTCAAGCGGGATTTGCGGCCTGGCGCTTTGCACGCTAATTTTGAACTTATCTTTGCTGTAGTCACCCGCACTTCGAGGCTGATCGTCGCCACAGCTGATTGCCATCGACGAGGAAAACTGCCCCGTGCCCTGATATCGGAACCATCCGGACTACTAGCGACACCGCATCACCAATCCTTCAAAAGAAGTGCTCACATCACCTCAAGCGGGATTTGCGGCCTAGCGCTTTGCACGCTAATTTTGAACTTATCTTTGCTGTAGTCACCCGCACTTCGAGGCTGATCGTCGCCACAGCTGATTGCCATCGACGAGGAAAACTGCCCCGTGCCCTGATATCGGAACCATCCGGACTACTAGCGACACCGCATCACCGATCCTTCAAAAGAAGTGCTCACATCACCTCAAGCGGGATTTGCGGCCTGGCGCTTTGCACGCTAATTTTGAACTTATCTTTGCTGTAGTCACCCGCACTTCGAGGCTGATCGTCGCCACAGGTGATTGCCATCGACGAGGAAAACTGCCCCGTGCCCTGATATCGGAACCATCCGGACTACTAGCGACACCGCATCACCGATCCTTCAAAAGAAGTGCTCACATCACCTCAAGCGGGATTTGCGGCCTAGCGCTTTGCACGCTAATTTTGAACTTATCTTTGCTGTAGTCACCCGCACTTCGAGGCTGATCGTCGCCACAGCTGATTGCCATCGACGAGGAAAACTGCCCCGTGCCCTGATATCGGAACCATCCGGACTACTAGCGACACCGCATCACCGATCCTTCAAAAGAAGTGCTCACATCACCTCAAGCGGGATTTGCGGCCTAGCGCTTTGCACGCTAATTTTGAACTTATCTTTGCTGTAGTCACCCGCACTTCGAGGCTGATCGTCGCCACAGCTGATTGCCATCGACGAGGAAAACTGCCCCGTGCCCTGATATCGGAACCATCCGGACTACTAGCGACACCGCATCACCGATCCTTCAAAAGAAGTGCTCACATCGCCTCAAGCGGGATTTGCGGCCTGGCGCTTTGCACGCTAATTTTGAACTTATCTTTGCTGTAGTCACCCGCACTTCGAGGCTGATCGTCGCCACAGCTGATTGCCATCGACGAGGAAAACTGCCCCGTGCCCTGATATCGGAACCATCCGGACTACTAGCGACACCACATCACCGATCCTTCAAAAGAAGTGCTCACATCACCTCAAGCGGGATTTGCGGCCTGGCGCTTTGCACGCTAATTTTGAACTTATCTTTGCTGTAGTCACCCGCACTTCGAGGCTGATCGTCGCCACAGCTGATTGCCATCGACGAGGAAAACTGCCCCGTGCCCTGATATCGGAACCATCCGGACTACTAGCGACACCGCATCACCGATCCTTCAAAAGAAGTGCTCACATCACCTCAAGCGGGATTTGCGGCCTAGCGCTTTGCACGCTAATTTTGAACTTATCTTTGCTGTAGTCACCCGCACTTCGAGGCTGATCGTCGCCACAGCTGATTGCCATCGACGAGGAAAACTGCCCCGTGCCCTGATATCGGAACCATCCGGACTACTAGCGACACCACATCACCGATCCTTCAAAAGAAGTGCTCACATCACCTCAAGCGGGATTTGCGGCCTGGCGCTTTGCACGCTAATTTTGAACTTATCTTTGCTGTAGTCACCCGCACTTCGAGGCTGATCGTCGCCACAGCTGATTGCCATCGACGAGGAAAACTGCCCCGTGCCCTGATATCGGAACCATCCGGACTACTAGCGACACCGCATCACCGATCCTTCAAAAGAAGTGCTCACATCACCTCAAGCGGGATTTGCGGCCTAGCGCTTTGCACGCTAATTTTGAACTTATCTTTGCTGTAGTCACCCGCACTTCGAGGCTGATCGTCGCCACAGCTGATTGCCATCGACGAGGAAAACTGCCCCGTGCCCTGATATCGGAACCATCCGGACTACTAGCGACACCGCATCACCGATCCTTCAAAAGAAGTGCTCACATCGCCTCAAGCGGGATTTGCGGCCTGGCGCTTTGCACGCTAATTTTAAACTTATCTTTGCTGTAGTCACCCGCACTTCGAGGCTGATCGTCGCCACAGCTGATTGCCATCGACGAGGAAAACTGCCCCGTGCCCTGATATCGGAACCATCCGGACTACTAGCGACACCGCATCACCGATCCTTCAAAAGAAGTGCTCACATCACCTCAAGCGGGATTTGCGGCCTAGCGCTTTGCACGCTAATTTTGAACTTATCTTTGCTGTAGTCACCCGCACTTCGAGGCTGATCGTCGCCACAGCTGATTGCCATCGACGAGGAAAACTGCCCCGTGCCCTGATATCGGAACCATCCGGACTACTAGCGACACCGCATCACCGATCCTTCAAAAGAAGTGCTCACATCACCTCAAGCGGGATTTGCGGCCTGGCGCTTTGCACGCTAATTTTGAACTTATCTTTGCTGTAGTCACCCGCACTTCGAGGCTGATCGTCGCCACAGCTGATTGCCATCGACGAGGAAAACTGCCCCGTGCCCTGATATCGGAACCATCCGGACTACTAGCGACACCGCATCACCGATCCTTCAAAAGAAGTGCTCACATCGCCTCAAGCGGGATTTGCGGCCTGGCGCTTTGCACGCTAATTTTGAACTTATCTTTGCTGTAGTCACCCGCACTTCGAGGCTGATCGTCGCCACAGCTGATTGCCATCGACGAGGAAAACTGCCCCGTGCCCTGATATCGGAACCATCCGGACTACTAGCGACACCGCATCACCGATCCTTCAAAAGAAGTGCTCACATCGCCTCAAGCGGGATTTGCGGCCTGGCGCTTTGCACGCTAATTTTGAACTTATCTTTGCTGTAGTCACCCGCACTTCGAGGCTGATCGTCGCCACAGCTGATTGCCATCGACGAGGAAAACTGCCCCGTGCCCTGATATCGGAACCATCCGGACTACTAGCGACACCGCATCACCGATCCTTCAAAAGAAGTGCTCACATCGCCTCAAGCGGGATTTGCGGCCTGGCGCTTTGCACGCTAATTTTGAACTTATCTTTGCTGTAGTCACCCGCACTTCGAGGCTGATCGTCGCCACAGCTGATTGCCATCGACGAGGAAAACTGCCCCGTGCCCTGATATCGGAACCATCCGGACTACTAGCGACACCGCATCACCGATCCTTCAAAAGAAGTGCTCACATCACCTCAAGCGGGATTTGCGGCCTGGCGCTTTGCACGCTAATTTTGAACTTATCTTTGCTGTAGTCACCCGCACTTCGAGGCTGATCGTCGCCACAGCTGATTGCCATCGACGAGGAAAACTGCCCCGTGCCCTGATATCGGAACCATCCGGACTACTAGCGACACCGCATCACCGATCCTTCAAAAGAAGTGCTCACATCACCTCAAGCGGGATTTGCGGCCTAGCGCTTTGCACGCTAATTTTGAACTTATCTTTGCTGTAGTCACCCGCACTTCGAGGCTGATCGTCGCCACAGCTGATTGCCATCGACGAGGAAAAGTGCCCCGTGCCCTGATATCGGAACCATCCGGACTACTAGCGACACCGCATCACCGATCCTTCAAAAGAAGTGCTCACATCGCCTCAAGCGGGATTTGCGGCCTGGCGCTTTGCACGCTAATTTTGAACTTATCTTTGCTGTAGTCACCCGCACTTCGAGGCTGATCGTCGCCACAGCTGATTGCCATCGACGAGGAAAACTGCCCCGTGCCCTGATATCGGAACCATCCGGACTACTAGCGACACCGCATCACCGATCCTTCAAAAGAAGTGCTCACATCGCCTCAAGCGGGATTTGCGGCCTGGCGCTTTGCACGCTAATTTTGAACTTATCTTTGCTGTAGTCACCCGCACTTCGAGGCTGATCGTCGCCACAGCTGATTGCCATCGACGAGGAAAACTGCCCCGTGCCCTGATATCGGAACCATCCGGACTACTAGCGACACCGCATCACCGATCCTTCAAAAGAAGTGCTCACATCACCTCAAGCGGGATTTGCGGCCTGGCGCTTTGCACGCTAATTTTGAACTTATCTTTGCTGTAGTCACCCGCACTTCGAGGCTGATCGTCGCCACAGCTGATTGCCATCGACGAGGAAAACTGCCCCGTGCCCTGATATCGGAACCATCCGGACTACTAGCGACACCGCATCACCGATCCTTCAAAAGAAGTGCTCACATCACCTCAAGCGGGATTTGCGGCCTAGCGCTTTGCACGCTAATTTTGAACTTATCTTTGCTGTAGTCACCCGCACTTCGAGGCTGATCGTCGCCACAGCTGATTGCCATCGACGAGGAAAACTGCCCCGTGCCCTGATATCGGAACCATCCGGACTACTAGCGACACCGCATCACCGATCCTTCAAAAGAAGTGCTCACATCGCCTCAAGCGGGATTTGCGGCCTGGCGCTTTGCACGCTAATTTTAAACTTATCTTTGCTGTAGTCACCCGCACTTCGAGGCTGATCGTCGCCACAGCTGATTGCCATCGACGAGGAAAACTGCCCCGTGCCCTGATATCGGAACCATCCGGACTACTAGCGACACCGCATCACCGATCCTTCAAAAGAAGTGCTCACATCACCTCAAGCGGGATTTGCGGCCTAGCGCTTTGCACGCTAATTTTGAACTTATCTTTGCTGTAGTCACCCGCACTTCGAGGCTGATCGTCGCCACAGCTGATTGCCATCGACGAGGAAAACTGCCCCGTGCCCTGATATCGGAACCATCCGGACTACTAGCGACACCGCATCACCGATCCTTCAAAAGAAGTGCTCACATCACCTCAAGCGGGATTTGCGGCCTGGCGCTTTGCACGCTAATTTTGAACTTATCTTTGCTGTAGTCACCCGCACTTCGAGGCTGATCGTCGCCACAGCTGATTGCCATCGACGAGGAAAACTGCCCCGTGCCCTGATATCGGAACCATCCGGACTACTAGCGACACCGCATCACCGATCCTTCAAAAGAAGTGCTCACATCGCCTCAAGCGGGATTTGCGGCCTGGCGCTTTGCACGCTAATTTTGAACTTATCTTTGCTGTAGTCACCCGCACTTCGAGGCTGATCGTCGCCACAGCTGATTGCCATCGACGAGGAAAACTGCCCCGTGCCCTGATATCGGAACCATCCGGACTACTAGCGACACCGCATCACCGATCCTTCAAAAGAAGTGCTCACATCGCCTCAAGCGGGATTTGCGGCCTGGCGCTTTGCACGCTAATTTTGAACTTATCTTTGCTGTAGTCACCCGCACTTCGAGGCTGATCGTCGCCACAGCTGATTGCCATCGACGAGGAAAACTGCCCCGTGCCCTGATATCGGAACCATCCGGACTACTAGCGACACCGCATCACCGATCCTTCAAAAGAAGTGCTCACATCGCCTCAAGCGGGATTTGCGGCCTGGCGCTTTGCACGCTAATTTTGAACTTATCTTTGCTGTAGTCACCCGCACTTCGAGGCTGATCGTCGCCACAGCTGATTGCCATCGACGAGGAAAACTGCCCCGTGCCCTGATATCGGAACCATCCGGACTACTAGCGACACCGCATCACCGATCCTTCAAAAGAAGTGCTCACATCACCTCAAGCGGGATTTGCGGCCTGGCGCTTTGCACGCTAATTTTGAACTTATCTTTGCTGTAGTCACCCGCACTTCGAGGCTGATCGTCGCCACAGCTGATTGCCATCGACGAGGAAAACTGCCCCGTGCCCTGATATCGGAACCATCCGGACTACTAGCGACACCGCATCACCGATCCTTCAAAAGAAGTGCTCACATCACCTCAAGCGGGATTTGCGGCCTAGCGCTTTGCACGCTAATTTTGAACTTATCTTTGCTGTAGTCACCCGCACTTCGAGGCTGATCGTCGCCACAGCTGATTGCCATCGACGAGGAAAAGTGCCCCGTGCCCTGATATCGGAACCATCCGGACTACTAGCGACACCGCATCACCGATCCTTCAAAAGAAGTGCTCACATCGCCTCAAGCGGGATTTGCGGCCTGGCGCTTTGCACGCTAATTTTGAACTTATCTTTGCTGTAGTCACCCGCACTTCGAGGCTGATCGTCGCCACAGCTGATTGCCATCGACGAGGAAAACTGCCCCGTGCCCTGATATCGGAACCATCCGGACTACTAGCGACACCGCATCACCGATCCTTCAAAAGAAGTGCTCACATCGCCTCAAGCGGGATTTGCGGCCTGGCGCTTTGCACGCTAATTTTGAACTTATCTTTGCTGTAGTCACCCGCACTTCGAGGCTGATCGTCGCCACAGCTGATTGCCATCGACGAGGAAAACTGCCCCGTGCCCTGATATCGGAACCATCCGGACTACTAGCGACACCGCATCACCGATCCTTCAAAAGAAGTGCTCACATCGCCTCAAGCGGGATTTGCGGCCTGGCGCTTTGCACGCTAATTTTGAACTTATCTTTGCTGTAGTCACCCGCACTTCGAGGCTGATCGTCGCCACAGCTGATTGCCATCGACGAGGAAAACTGCCCCGTGCCCTGATATCGGAACCATTCGGACTACTAGCGACACCGCATCACCGATCCTTCAAAAGAAGTGCTCACATCGCCTCAAGCGGGATTTGCGGCCTGGCGCTTTGCACGCTAATTTTGAACTTATCTTTGCTGTAGTCACCCGCACTTCGAGGCTGATCGTCGCCACAGCTGATTGCCATCGACGAGGAAAACTGCCCCGTGCCCTGATATCGGAACCATCCGGACTACTAGCGACACCGCATCACCGATCCTTCAAAAGAAGTGCTCACATCGCCTCAAGCGGGATTTGCGGCCTAGCGCTTTGCACGCTAATTTTGAACTTATCTTTGCTGTAGTCACCCGCACTTCGAGGCTGATCGTCGCCACAGCTGATTGCCATCGACGAGGAAAACTGCCCCGTGCCCTGATATCGGAACCATCCGGACTACTAGCGACACCGCATCACCGATCCTTCAAAAGAAGTGCTCACATCACCTCAAGCGGGATTTGCGGCCTGGCGCTTTGCACGCTAATTTTGAACTTATCTTTGCTGTAGTCACCCGCACTTCGAGGCTGATCGTCGCCACAGCTGATTGCCATCGACGAGGAAAACTGCCCCGTGCCCTGATATCGGAACCATCCGGACTACTAGCGACACCGCATCACCGATCCTTCAAAAAAAGTGCTCACACCACCTCAAGCGGGATTTGCGGCCTGGCGCTTTGCACGCTAATTTTGAACTTATCTTTGCTGTAGTCACCCGCACTTCGAGGCTGATCGTCGCCACAGCTGATTGCCATCGACGAGGAAAACTGCCCCGTGCCCTGATATCGGAACCATCCGGACTACTAGCGACACCGCATCACCGATCCTTCAAAAGAAGTGCTCACATCGCCTCAAGCGGGATTTGCGGCCTGGCGCTTTGCACGCTAATTTTGAACTTATCTTTGCTGTAGTCACCCGCACTTCGAGGCTGATCGTCGCCACAGCTGATTGCCATCGACGAGGAAAACTGCCCCGTGCCCTGATATCGGAACCATCCGGACTACTAGCGACATCACATCACCGATCCTTCAAAAGAAGTGCTCACATCACCTCAAGCGGGATTTGCGGCCTGGCGCTTTGCACGCTAATTTTGAACTTATCTTTGCTGTAGTCACCCGCACTTCGAGGCTGATCGTCGCCACAGCTGATTGCCATCGACGAGGAAAACTGCCCCGTGCCCTGATATCGGAACCATCCGGACTACTAGCGACACCGCATCACCGATCCTTCAAAAGAAGTGCTCACATCACCTCAAGCGGGATTTGCGGCCTGGCGCTTTGCACGCTAATTTTGAACTTATCTTTGCTGTAGTCACCCGCACTTCGAGGCTGATCGTCGCCACAGCTGATTGCCATCGACGAGGAAAACTGCCCCGTGCCCTGATATCGGAACCATCCGGACTACTAGCGACACCGCATCACCGATCCTTCAAAAGAAGTGCTCACATCACCTCAAGCGGGATTTGCGGCCTAGCGCTTTGCACGCTAATTTTGAACTTATCTTTGCTGTAGTCACCCGCACTTCGAGGCTGATCGTCGCCACAGCTGATTGCCATCGACGAGGAAAACTGCCCCGTGCCCTGATATCGGAACCATCCGGACTACTAGCGACACCGCATCACCGATCCTTCAAAAGAAGTGCTCACATCACCTCAAGCGGGATTTGCGGCCTGGCGCTTTGCACGCTAATTTTGAACTTATCTTTGCTGTAGTCACCCGCACTTCGAGGCTGATCGTCGCCACAGCTGATTGCCATCGACGAGGAAAACTGCCCCGTGCCCTGATATCGGAACCATCCGGACTACTAGCGACACCGCATCACCGATCCTTCAAAAGAAGTGCTCACATCGCCTCAAGCGGGATTTGCGGCCTGGCGCTTTGCACGCTAATTTTGAACTTATCTTTGCTGTAGTCACCCGCACTTCGAGGCTGATCGTCGCCACAGCTGATTGCCATCGACGAGGAAAACTGCCCCGTGCCCTGATATCGGAACCATCCGGACTACTAGCGACACCGCATCACCGATCCTTCAAAAGAAGTGCTCACATCACCTCAAGCGGGATTTGCGGCCTGGCGCTTTGCACGCTAATTTTGAACTTATCTTTGCTGTAGTCACCCGCACTTCGAGGCTGATCGTCGCCACAGCTGATTGCCATCGACGAGGAAAACTGCCCCGTGCCCTGATATCGGAACCATCCGGACTACTAGCGACACCGCATCACCGATCCTTCAAAAGAAGTGCTCACATCACCTCAAGCGGGATTTGCGGCCTAGCGCTTTGCACGCTAATTTTGAACTTATCTTTGCTGTAGTCACCCGCACTTCGAGGCTGATCGTCGCCACAGCTGATTGCCATCGACGAGGAAAACTGCCCCGTGCCCTGATATCTGAACCATCCGGACTACTAGCGACACCGCATCACCGATCCTTCAAAAGAAGTGCTCACATCGCCTCAAGCGGGATTTGCGGCCTGGCGCTTTGCACGCTAATTTTGAACTTATCTTTGCTGTAGTCACCCGCACTTCGAGGCTGATCGTCGCCACAGCTGATTGCCATCGACGAGGAAAACTGCCCCGTGCCCTGATATCGGAACCATCCGGACTACTAGCGACACCGCATCACCGATCCTTCAAAAGAAGTGCTCACATCGCCTCAAGCGGGATTTGCGGCCTGGCGCTTTGCACGCTAATTTTGAACTTATCTTTGCTGTAGTCACCCGCACTTCGAGGCTGGTCGTCGCCACAGCTGATTGCCATCGACGAGGAAAACTGCCCCGTGCCCTGATATCGGAACCATCCGGACTACTAGCGACACCGCATCACCGATCCTTCAAAAGAAGTGCTCACATCACCTCAAGCGGGATTTGCGGCCTGGCGCTTTGCACGCTAATTTTGAACTTATCTTTGCTGTAGTCACCCGCACTTCGAGGCTGATCGTCGCCACAGCTGATTGCCATCGACGAGGAAAACTGCCCCGTGCCCTGATATCGGAACCATCCGGACTACTAGCGACACCGCATCACCGATCCTTCAAAAGAAGTGCTCAGATCACCTCAAGCGGGATTTGCGGCCTAGCGCTTTGCACGCTAATTTTGAACTTATCTTTGCTGTAGTCACCCGCACTTCGAGGCTGATCGTCGCCACAGCTGATTGCCATCGACGAGGAAAACTGCCCCGTGCCCTGATATCGGAACCATCCGGACTACTAGCGACACCGCATCACCGATCCTTCAAAAGAAGGGCTCACATCGCCTCAAGCGGGATTTGCGGCCTGGCGCTTTGCACGCTAATTTTGAACTTATCTTTGCTGTAGTCACCCGCACTTCGAGGCTGGTCGTCGCCACAGCTGATTGCCATCGACGAGGAAAACTGCCCCGTGCCCTGATATCGGAACCATCCGGACTACTAGCGACACCGCATCACCGATCCTTCAAAAGAAGTGCTCACATCACCTCAAGCGGGATTTGCGGCCTGGCGCTTTGCACGCTAATTTTGAACTTATCTTTGCTGTAGTCACCCGCACTTCGAGGCTGATCGTCGCCACAGCTGATTGCCATCGACGAGGAAAACTGCCCCGTGCCCTGATATCGGAACCATCCGGACTACTAGCGACACCGCATCACCGATCCTTCAAAAGAAGTGCTCAGATCACCTCAAGCGGGATTTGCGGCCTAGCGCTTTGCACGCTAATTTTGAACTTATCTTTGCTGTAGTCACCCGCACTTCGAGGCTGATCGTCGCCACAGCTGATTGCCATCGACGAGGAAAACTGCCCCGTGCCCTGATATCGGAACCATCCGGACTACTAGCGACACCGCATCACCGATCCTTCAAAAGAAGGGCTCACATCACCTCAAGCGGGATTTGCGGCCTGGCGCTTTGCACGCTAATTTTGAACTTATCTTTGCTGTAGTCACCCGCACTTCGAGGCTGATCGTCGCCACAGCTGATTGCCATCGACGAGGAAAACTGCCCCGTGCCCTGATATCGGAACCATCCGGACTACTAGCGACACCGCATCACCGATCCTTTAAAAGAAGTGCTCACATCACCTCAAGCGGGATTTGCGGCCTAGCGCTTTGCACGCTAATTTTGAACTTATCTTTGCTGTAGTCACCCGCACTTCGAGGCTGATCGTCGCCACAGCTGATTGCCATCGACGAGGAAAACTGCCCCGTGCCCTGATATCGGAACCATCCGGACTACTAGCGACACCGCATCACCGATCCTTCAAAAGAAGTGCTCACATCACCTCAAGCGGGATTTGCGGCCTAGCGCTGTGCACGCTAATTTTGAACTTATCTTTGCTGTAGTCACCCGCACTTCGAGGCTGAACGTCGCCACAGCTGATTGCCATCGACGAGGAAAACTGCCCCGTGCCCTGATATTGGAACCATCCGGACTACTAGCGACACCGCATCACCGATCCTTCAAAAGAAGTGCTCACATCACCTCAAGCGGGATTTGCGGCCTAGCGCTTTGCACGCTAATTTTGAACTTATCTTTGCTGTAGTCACCCGCACTTCGAGGCTGATCGTCGCCACAGCTGATTGCCATCGACGAGGAAAACTGCCCCGTGCCCTGATATCGGAACCATCCGGACTACTAGCGACACCGCATCACCGATCCTTCAAAAGAAGTGCTCACATCGCCTCAAGCGGGATTTGCGGCCTGGCGCTTTGCACGCTAATTTTGAACTTATCTTTGCTGTAGTCACCCGCACTTCGAGGCTGATCGTCGCCACAGCTGATTGCCATCGACGAGGAAAACTGCCCCGTGCCCTGATATCGGAACCATCCGGACTACTAGCGACACCGCATCACCGATCCTTCAAAAGAAGTGCTCACATCACCTCAAGCGGGATTTGCGGCCTGGCGCTTCGCACGCTAATTTTGAACTTATCTTTGCTGTAGTCACCCGCACTTCGAGGCTGATCGTCGCCACAGCTGATTGCCATCGACGAGGAAAACTGCCCCGTGCCCTGATATCGGAACCATCCGGACTACTAGCGACACCGCATCACCGATCCTTCAAAAGAAGTGCTCACATCGCCTCAAGCGGGATTTGCGGCCTGGCGCTTTGCACGCTAATTTTGAACTTATCTTTGCTGTAGTCACCCGCACTTCGAGGCTGATCGTCGCCACAGCTGATTGCCATCGACGAGGAAAACTGCCCCGTGCCCTGATATCGGAACCATCCGGACTACTAGCGACACCGCATCACCGATCCTTCAAAAGAAGTGCTCACATCACCTCAAGCGGGATTTGCGGCCTGGCGCTTTGCACGCTAATTTTGAACTTATCTTTGCTGTAGTCACCCGCACTTCGAGGCTGATCGTCGCCACAGCTGATTGCCATCGACGAGGAAAACTGCCCCGTGCCCTGATATCGGAACCATCCGGACTACTAGCGACACCGCATCACCGATCCTTCAAAAGAAGTGCTCACATCACCTCAAGCGGGATTTGCGGCCTAGCGCTTTGCACGCTAATTTTGAACTTATCTTTGCTGTAGTCACCCGCACTTCGAGGCTGAACGTCGCCACAGCTGATTGCCATCGACGAGGAAAACTGCCCCGTGCCCTGATATTGGAACCATCCGGACTACTAGCGACACCGCATCACCGATCCTTCAAAAGAAGTGCTCACATCACCTCAAGCGGGATTTGCGGCCTAGCGCTTTGCACGCTAATTTTGAACTTATCTTTGCTGTAGTCACCCGCACTTCGAGGCTGATCGTCGCCACAGCTGATTGCCATCGACGAGGAAAACTGCCCCGTGCCCTGATATCGGAACCATCCGGACCACTAGCGACACCGCATCACCGATCCTTCAAAAGAAGTGCTCACATCGCCCCAAGCGGGATTTGCGGCCTGGCGCTTTGCACGCTAATTTTGAACTTATCTTTGCTGTAGTCACCCGCACTTCGAGGCTGATCGTCGCCACAGCTGATTGCCATCGACGAGGAAAACTGCCCCGTGCCCTGATATCGGAACCATCCGGACTACTAGCGACACCGCATCACCGATCCTTCAAAAGAAGTGCTCACATCACCTCAAGCGGGATTTGCGGCCTGGCGCTTTGCACGCTAATTTTGAACTTATCTTTGCTGTAGTCACCCGCACTTCGAGGCTGATCGTCGCCACAGCTGATTGCCATCGACGAGGAAAACTGCCCCGTGCCCTGATATCGGAACCATCCGGACTACTAGCGACACCGCATCACCGATCCTTCAAAAGAAGTGCTCACATCACCTCAAGCGGGATTTGCGGCCTGGCGCTTTGCACGCTAATTTTGAACTTATCTTTGCTGTAGTCACCCGCACTTCGAGGCTGATCGTCGCCACAGCTGATTGCCATCGACGAGGAAAACTGCCCCGTGCCCTGATATCGGAACCATCCGGACTACTAGCGACACCGCATCACCGATCCTTCAAAAGAAGTGCTCACATCACCTCAAGCGGGATTTGCGGCCTGGCGCTTTGCACGCTAATTTTGAACTTATCTTTGCTGTAGTCACCCGCACTTCGAGGCTGATCGTCGCCACAGCTGATTGCCATCGACGAGGAAAACTGCCCCGTGCCCTGATATCGGAACCATCCGGACTACTAGCGACACCGCATCACCGATCCTTCAAAAGAAGTGCTCACATCACCTCAAGCGGGATTTGCGGCCTGGCGCTTTGCACGCTAATTTTGAACTTATCTTTGCTGTAGTCACCCGCACTTCGAGGCTGATCGTCGCCACAGCTGATTGCCATCGACGAGGAAAACTGCCCCGTGCCCTGATATCGGAACCATCCGGACTACTAGCGACACCGCATCACCGATCCTTCAAAAGAAGTGCTCACATCGCCTCAAGCGGGATTTGCGGCCTGGCGCTTTGCACGCTAATTTTGAACTTATCTTTGCTGTAGTCACCCGCACTTCAAGGCTGATCGTCGCCACAGCTGATTGCCATCGACGAGGAAAACTGCCCCGTGCCCTGATATCGGAACCATCCGGACTACTAGCGACACCGCATCACCGATCCTTCAAAAGAAGTGCTCACATCGCCTCAAGCGGGATTTGCGGCCTGGCGCTTTGCACGCTAATTTTGAACTTATCTTTGCTGTAGTCACCCGCACTTCGAGGCTGATCGTCGCCACAGCTGATTGCCATCGACGAGGAAAACTGCCCCGTGCCCTGATATCGGAACCATCCGGACTACTAGCGACACCGCATCACCGATCCTTCAAAAGAAGTGCTCACATCGCCTCAAGCGGGATTTGCGGCCTGGCGCTTTGCACGCTAATTTTGAACTTATCTTTGCTGTAGTCACCCGCACTTCGAGGCTGATCGTCGCCACAGCTGATTGCCATCGACGAGGAAAACTGCCCCGTGCCCTGATATCGGAACCATCCGGACTACTAGCGACACCGCATCACCGATCCTTCAAAAGAAGTGCTCACATCACCTCAAGCGGGATTTGCGGCCTGGCGCTTTGCACGCTAATTTTGAACTTATCTTTGCTGTAGTCACCCGCACTTCGAGGCTGATCGTCGCCACAGCTGATTGCCATCGACGAGGAAAACTGCCCCGTGCCCTGATATCGGAACCATCCGGACTACTAGCGACACCGCATCACCGATCCTTCAAAAGAAGTGCTCACATCACCTCAAGCGGGATTTGCGGCCTGGCGCTTTGCACGCTAATTTTGAACTTATCTTTGCTGTAGTCACCCGCACTTCGAGGCTGATCGTCGCCACAGCTGATTGCCATCGACGAGGAAAACTGCCCCGTGCCCTGATATCGGAACCATCCGGACTACTAGCGACACCGCATCACCGATCCTTCAAAAGAAGTGCTCACATCACCTCAAGCGGGATTTGCGGCCTGGCGCTTTGCACGCTAATTTTGAACTTATCTTTGCTGTAGTCACCCGCACTTCGAGGCTGATCGTCGCCACAGCTGATTGCCATCGACGAGGAAAACTGCCCCGTGCCCTGATATCGGAACCATCCGGACTACTAGCGACACCGCATCACCGATCCTTCAAAAGAAGTGCTCACATCACCTCAAGCGGGATTTGCGGCCTGGCGCTTTGCACGCTAATTTTGAACTTATCTTTGCTGTAGTCACCCGCACTTCGAGGCTGATCGTCGCCACAGCTGATTGCCATCGACGAGGAAAACTGCCCCGTGCCCTGATATCGGAACCATCCGGACTACTAGCGACACCGCATCACCGATCCTTCAAAAGAAGTGCTCACATCACCTCAAGCGGGATTTGCGGCCTGGCGCTTTGCACGCTAATTTTGAACTTATCTTTGCTGTAGTCACCCGCACTTCGAGGCTGATCGTCGCCACAGCTGATTGCCATCGACGAGGAAAACTGCCCCGTGCCCTGATATCGGAACCATCCGGACTACTAGCGACACCGCATCACCGATCCTTCAAAAGAAGTGCTCACATCACCTCAAGCGGGATTTGCGGCCTAGCGCTTTGCACGCTAATTTTGAACTTATCTTTGCTGTAGTCACCCGCACTTCGAGGCTGATCGTCGCCACAGCTGATTGCCATCGACGATGAAAACTGCCCCGTGCCCTGATATCGGAACCATCCGGACTACTAGCGACACCGCATCACCGATCCTTCAAAAGAAGTGCTCACATCACCTCAAGCGGGATTTGCGGCCTAGCGCTTTGCACGCTAATTTTGAACTTATCTTTGCTGTAGTCACCCGCACTTCGAGGCTGATCGTCGCCACAGCTGATTGCCATCAACAAGGAAAACTGCCCCGTGCCCTGATATCGGAACCATCCGGACTACTAGCGACACCGCATCACCGATCCTTCAAAAGAAGTGCTCACATCGCCTCAAGCGGGATTTGCGGCCTAGCGCTTTGCACGCTAATTTTGAACTTATCTTTGCTGTAGTCACCCGCACTTCGAGGCTGATCGTCGCCACAGCTGATTGCCATCGACGATGAAAACTGCCCCGTGCCCTGATATCGGAACCATCCGGACTACTAGCGACACCGCATCACCGATCCTTCAAAAGAAGTGCTCACATCACCTCAAGCGGGATTTGCGGCCTAGCGCTTTGCACGCTAATTTTGAACTTATCTTTGCTGTAGTCACCCGCACTTCGAGGCTGATCGTCGCCACAGCTGATTGCCATCGACGAGGAAAACTGCCCCGTGCCCTGATATCGGAACCATCCGGACTACTAGCGACACCGCATCACCGATCCTTCAAAAGAAGTGCTCACATCACCTCAAGCGGGATTTGCGGCCTAGCGCTTTGCACGCTAATTTTGAACTTATCTTTGCTGTAGTCACCCGCACTTCGAGGCTGATCGTCGCCACAGCTGATTGCCATCGACGATGAAAACTGCCCCGTGCCCTGATATCGGAACCATCCGGACTACTAGCGACACCGCATCACCGATCCTTCAAAAGAAGTGCTCACATCACCTCAAGCGGGATTTGCGGCCTAGCGCTTTGCACGCTAATTTTGAACTTATCTTTGCTGTAGTCACCCGCACTTCGAGGCTGATCGTCGCCACAGCTGATTGCCATCGACGAGGAAAACTGCCCCGTGCCCTGATATCGGAACCATCCGGACTACTAGCGACACCGCATCACCGATCCTTCAAAAGAAGTGCTCACATCGCCTCAAGCGGGATTTGCGGCCTAGCGCTTTGCACGCTAATTTTGAACTTATCTTTGCTGTAGTCACCCGCACTTCGAGGCTGATCGTCGCCACAGCTGATTGCCATCGACGAGGAAAACTGCCCCGTGCCCTGATATCGGAACCATCCGGACTACTAGCGACACCGCATCACCGATCCTTCAAAAGAAGTGCTCACATCGCCTCAAGCGGGATTTGCGGCCTAGCGCTTTGCACGCTAATTTTGAACTTATCTTTGCTGTAGTCACCCGCACTTCGAGGCTGATCGTCGCCACAGCTGATTGCCATCGACGAGGAAAACTGCCCCGTGCCCTGATATCGGAACCATCCGGACTACTAGCGACACCGCATCACCGATCCTTCAAAAGAAGTGCTCACATCGCCTCAAGCGGGATTTGCGGCCTGGCGCTTTGCACGCTAATTTTGAACTTATCTTTGCTGTAGTCACCCGCACTTCGAGGCTGATCGTCGCCACAGCTGATTGCCATCGACGAGGAAAACTGCCCCGTGCCCTGATATCGGAACCATCCGGACTACTAGCGACACCGCATCACCGATCCTTCAAAAGAAGTGCTCACATCACCTCAAGCGGGATTTGCGGCCTAGCGCTTTGCACGCTAATTTTGAACTTATCTTTGCTGTAGTCACCCGCACTTCGAGGCTGATCGTCGCCACAGCTGATTGCCATCGACGAGGAAAACTGCCCCGTGCCCTGATATCGGAACCATCCGGACTACTAGCGACACCGCATCACCGATCCTTCAAAAGAAGTGCTCACATCGCCTCAAGCGGGATTTGCGGCCTAGCGCTTTGCACGCTAATTTTGAACTTATCTTTGCTGTAGTCACCCGCACTTCGAGGCTGATCGTCGCCACAGCTGATTGCCATCGACGAGGAAAACTGCCCCGTGCCCTGATATCGGAACCATCCGGACTACTAGCGACACCGCATCACCGATCCTTCAAAAGAAGTGCTCACATCACCTCAAGCGGGATTTGCGGCCTAGTGCTTTGCACGCTAATTTTGAACTTATCTTTGCTGTAGTCACCCGCACTTCGAGGCTGATCGTCGCCACAGCTGATTGCCATCGACGAGGAAAACTGCCCCGTGCCCTGATATCGGAACCATCCGGACTACTAGCGACACCGCATCACCGATCCTTCAAAAGAAGTGCTCACATCGCCTCAAGCGGGATTTGCGGCCTGGCGCTTTGCACGCTAATTTTGAACTTATCTTTGCTGTAGTCACCCGCACTTCGAGGCTGATCGTCGCCACAGCTGATTGCCATCGACGAGGAAAACTGCCCCGTGCCCTGATATCGGAACCATCCGGACTACTAGCGACACCGCATCACCAATCCTTCAAAAGAAGTGCTCACATCACCTCAAGCGGGATTTGCGGCCTAGCGCTTTGCACGCTAATTTTGAACTTATCTTTGCTGTAGCCACCCGCACTTCGAGGCTGATCGTCGCCACAGCTGATTGCCATCGACGAGGAAAACTGCCCCGTGCCCTGATATCGGAACCATCCGGACTACTAGCGACACCGCATCACCGATCCTTCAAAAGAAGTGCTCACATCACCTCAAGCGGGATTTGCGGCCTGGCGCTTTGCACGCTAATTTTGAACTTATCTTTGCTGTAGTCACCCGCACTTCGAGGCTGATCGTCGCCACAGCTGATTGCCATCGACGAGGAAAACTGCCCCGTGCCCTGATATCGGAACCATCCGGACTACTAGCGACACCGCATCACCGATCCTTCAAAAGAAGTGCTCACATCACCTCAAGCGGGATTTGCGGCCTAGCGCTTTGCACGCTAATTTTGAACTTATCTTTGCTGTAGTCACCCGCACTTCGAGGCTGATCGTCGCCACAGCTGATTGCCATCGACGAGGAAAACTGCCCCGTGCCCTGATATCGGAACCATCCGGACTACTAGCGACACCGCATCACCGATCCTTCAAAAGAAGTGCTCACATCACCTCAAGCGGGATTTGCGGCTTAGCGCTTTGCACGCTAATTTTGAACTTATCTTTGCTGTAGTCACCCGCACTTCGAGGCTGATCGTCGCCACAGCTGATTGCCATCGACGAGGAAAACTGCCCCGTGCCCTGATATCGGAACCATCCGGACTACTAGCGACACCGCATCACCGATCCTTCAAAAGAAGTGCTCACATCGCCTCAAGCGGGATTTGCGGCCTGGCGCTTTGCACGCTAATTTTGAACTTATCTTTGCTGTAGTCACCTGCACTTCGAGGCTGATCGTCGCCACAGCTGATTGCCATCGACGAGGAAAACTGCCCCGTGCCCTGATATCGGAACCATCCGGACTACTAGCGACACCGCATCACCGATCCTTCAAAAGAAGTGCTCACATCACCTCAAGCGGGATTTGCGGCCTAGCGCTTTGCACGCTAATTTTGAACTTATCTTTGCTGTAGTCACCCGCACTTCGAGGCTGATCGTCGCCACAGCTGATTGCCATCGACGAGGAAAACTGCCCCGTGCCCTGATATCGGAACCATCCGGACTACTAGCGACACCACATCACCGATCCTTCAAAAGAAGTGCTCACATCACCTCAAGCGGGATTTGCGGCCTGGCGCTTTGCACGCTAATTTTGAACTTATCTTTGCTGTAGTCACCCGCACTTCGAGGCTGATCGTCGCCACAGCTGATTGCCATCGACGAGGAAAACTGCCCCGTGCCCTGATATCGGAACCAACCGGACTACTAGCGACACCGCATCACCGATCCTTCAAAAGAAGTGCTCACATCACCTCAAGCGGGATTTGCGGCCTAGCGCTTTGCACGCTAATTTTGAACTTATCTTTGCTGTAGTCACCCGCACTTCGAGGCTGATCGTCGCCACAGCTGATTGCCATCGACGAGGAAAACTGCCCCGTGCCCTGATATCGGAACCATCCGGACTACTAGCGACACCGCATCACCGATCCTTCAAAAGAAGTGCTCACATCGCCTCAAGCGGGATTTGCGGCCTGGCGCTTTGCACGCTAATTTTGAACTTATCTTTGCTGTAGTCACCCGCACTTCGAGGCTGATCGTCGGCACAGCTGATTGCCATCGACGAGGAAAACTGCCCCGTGCCCTGATATCGGAACCATCCGGACTACTAGCGACACCGCATCACCGATCCTTCAAAAGAAGTGCTCACATCACCTCAAGCGGGATTTGCGGCCTAGCGCTTTGCACGCTAATTTTGAACTTATCTTTGCTGTAGTCACCCGCACTTCGAGGCTGATCGTCGCCACAGCTGATTGCCATCGACGAGGAAAACTGCCCCGTGCCCTGATATCGGAACCATCCGGACTACTAGCGACACCGCATCACCGATCCTTCAAAAGAAGTGCTCACATCGCCTCAAGCGGGATTTGCGGCCTGGCGCTTTGCACGCTAATTTTGAACTTATCTTTGCTGTAGTCACCCGCACTTCGAGGCTGATCGTCGCCACAGCTGATTGCCATCGACGAGGAAAACTGCCCCGTGCCCTGATATCGGAACCATCCGGACTACTAGCGACACCGCATCACCGATCCTTCAAAAGAAGTGCTCACATCACCTCAAGCGGGATTTGCGGCCTAGCGCTTTGCACGCTAATTTTGAACTTATCTTTGCTGTAGTCACCCGCACTTCGAGGCTGATCGTCGCCACAGCTGATTGCCATCGACGAGGAAAACTGCCCCGTGCCCTGATATCGGAACCATCCGGACTACTAGCGACACCACATCACCGATCCTTCAAAAGAAGTGCTCACATCACCTCAAGCGGGATTTGCGGCCTGGCGCTTTGCACGCTAATTTTGAACTTATCTTTGCTGTAGTCACCCGCACTTCGAGGCTGATCGTCGCCACAGCTGATTGCCATTGACGAGGAAAACTGCCCCGTGCCCTGATATCGGAACCATCCGGACTACTAGCGACACCGCATCACCGATCCTTCAAAAGAAGTGCTCACATCACCTCAAGCGGGATTTGCGGCCTAGCGCTTTGCACGCTAATTTTGAACTTATCTTTGCTGTAGTCACCCGCACTTCGAGGCTGATCGTCGCCACAGCTGATTGCCATCGACGAGGAAAACTGCCCCGTGCCCTGATATCGGAACCATCCGGACTACTAGCGACACCGCATCACCGATCCTTCAAAAGAAGTGCTCACATCACCTCAAGCGGGATTTGAGGCCTAGCGCTTTGCACGCTAATTTTGAACTTATCTTTGCTGTAGTCACCCGCACTTCGAGGCTGATCGTCGCCACAGCTGATTGCCATCGACGAGGAAAACTGCCCCGTGCCCTGATATCGGAACCATCCGGACTACTAGCGACACCGCATCACCGATCCTTCAAAAGAAGTGCTCACATCGCCTCAAGCGGGATTTGCGGCCTGGCGCTTTGCACGCTAATTTTGATCTTATCTTTGCTGTAGTCACCCGCACTTCGAGGCTGATCGTCGCCACAGCTGATTGCCATCGACGAGGAAAACTGCCCCGTGCCCTGATATCGGAACCATCCGGACTACTAGCGACACCGCATCACCGATCCTTCAAAAGAAGTGCTCACATCACCTCAAGCGGGATTTGCGGCCTAGCGCTTTGCACGCTAATTTTGAACTTATCTTTGCTGTAGTCACCCGCACTTCGAGGCTGATCGTCGCCACAGCTGATTGCCATCGACGAGGAAAACTGCCCCGTGCCCTGATATCGGAACCATCCGGACTACTAGCGACACCGCATCACCGATCCTTCAAAAGAAGTGCTCACATCACCTCAAGCGGGATTTGCGGCCTAGCGCTTTGCACGCTAATTTTGTACTTATCTTTGCTGTAGTCACCCGCACTTCGAGGCTGATCGTCGCCACAGCTGATTGCCATCGACGAGGAAAACTGCCCCGTGCCCTGATATCGAAACCATCCGGACTACTAGCGACACCACATCACCGATCCTTCAAAAGAAGTGCTCACATCACCTCAAGCGGGATTTGCGGCCTGGCGCTTTGCACGCTAATTTTGAACTTATCTTTGCTGTAGTCACCCGCACTTCGAGGCTGATCGTCGCCACAGCTGATTGCCATCGACGAGGAAAACTGCCCCGTGCCCTGATATCGGAACCATCCGGACTACTAGCGACACCGCATCACCGATCCTTCAAAAGAAGTGCTCACATCACCTCAAGCGGGATTTGCGGCCTAGCGCTTTGCACGCTAATTTTGAACTTATCTTTGCTGTAGTCACCCGCACTTCGAGGCTGATCGTCGCCACAGCTGATTGCCATCGACGAGGAAAACTGCCCCGTGCCCTGATATCGGAACCATCCGGACTACTAGCGACACCGCATCACCGATCCTTCAAAAGAAGTGCTCACATCACCTCAAGCGGGATTTGCGGCCTAGCGCTTTGCACGCTAATTTTGAACTTATCTTTGCTGTAGTCACCCGCACTTCGAGGCTGATCGTCGCCACAGCTGATTGCAATCGACGAGGAAAACTGCCCCGTGCCCTGATATCGGAACCATCCGGACTACTAGCGACACCGCATCACCGATCCTTCAAAAGAAGTGCTCACATCACCTCAAGCGGGATTTGCGGTCTAGCGCTTTGCACGCTAATTTTGAACTTATCTTTGCTGTAGTCACCAGCACTTCGAGGCTGATCGTCGCCACAGCTGATTGCCATCGACGAGGAAAACTGCCCCGTGCCCTGATATCGGAACCATCCGGACTACTAGCGACACCGCATCACCGATCCTTCAAAAGAAGTGCTCACATCGCCTCAAGCGGGATTTGCGGCCTGGCGCTTTGCACGCTAATTTTGAACTTATCTTTGCTGTAGTCACCCGCACTTCGAGGCTGATCGTCGCCACAGCTGATTGCCATCGACGAGGAAAACTGCCCCGTGCCCTGATATCGGAACCATCCGGACTACTAGCGACACCACATCACCGATCCTTCAAAAGAAGTGCTCACATCACCTCAAGCGGGATTTGCGGCCTAGCGCTTTGCACGCTAATTTTGAACTTATCTTTGCTGTAGTCACCCGCACTTCGAGGCTGATCGTCGCCACAGCTGATTGCCATCGACGAGGAAAACTGCCCCGTGCCCTGATATCGGAACCATCCGGACTACTAGCGACACCGCATCACCGATCCTTCAAAAGAAGTGCTCACATCAACTCAAGCGGGATTTGCGGCCTAGCGCTTTGCACGCTAATTTTGAACTTATCTTTGCTGTAGTCACCCGCACTTCGAGGCTGATCGTCGCCACAGCTGATTGCCATCGACGAGGAAAACTGCCCCGTGCCCTGATATCGGAACCATCCGGACTACTAGCGACACCACATCACCGATCCTTCAAAAGAAGTGCTCACATCACCTCAAGCGGGATTTGCGGCCTGGCGCTTTGCACGCTAATTTTGAACTTATCTTTGCTGTAGTCACCCGCACTTCGAGGCTGATCGTCGCCACAGCTGATTGCCATCGACGAGGAAAACTGCCCCGTGCCCTGATATCGGAACCATCCGGACTACTAGCGACACCACATCACCGATCCTTCAAAAGAAGTGCTCACATCACCTCAAGCGGGATTTGCGGCCTAGCGCTTTGCACGCTAATTTTGAACTTATCTTTGCTGTAGTCACCCGCACTTCGAGGCTGATCGTCGCCACAGCTGATTGCCATCGACGAGGAAAACTGCCCCGTGCCCTGATATCGGAACCATCCGGACTACTAGCGACACCGCATCACCGATCCTTCAAAAGAAGTGCTCACATCACCTCAAGCGGGATTTGCGGCCTGGCGCTTTGCACGCTAATTTTGAACTTATCTTTGCTGTAGTCACCCGCACTTCGAGGCTGATCGTCGCCACAGCTGATTGCCATCGACGAGGAAAACTGCCCCGTGCCCTGATATCGGAACCATCCGGACTACTAGCGACACCGCATCACCGATCCTTCAAAAGAAGTGCTCACATCACCTCAAGCGGGATTTGCGGCCTAGCGCTTTGCACGCTAATTTTGAACTTATCTTTGCTGTAGTCACCCGCACTTCGAGGCTGATCGTCGCCACAGCTGATTGCCATCGACGAGGAAAACTGCCCCGTGCCCTGATATCGGAACCATCCGGACTACTAGCGACACCGCATCACCGATCCTTCAAAAGAAGTGCTCACATCACCTCAAGCGGGATTTGCGGCCTGGCGCTTTGCACGCTAATTTTGAACTTACCTTTGCTGTAGTCACCCGCACTTCGAGGCTGATCGTCGCCACAGCTGATTGCCATCGACGAGGAAAACTGCCCCGTGCCCTGATATCGGAACCATCCGGACTACTAGCGACACCGCATCACCGATCCTTCAAAAGAAGTGCTCACATCACCTCAAGCGGGATTTGCGGCCTGGCGCTTTGCACGCTAATTTTGAACTTATCTTTGCTGTAGTCACCCGCACTTCGAGGCTGATCGTCGCCACAGCTGATTGCCATCGACGAGGAAAACTGCCCCGTGCCCTGATATCGGAACCATCCGGACTACTAGCGACACCGCATCACCGATCCTTCAAAAGAAGTGCTCACATCACCTCAAGCGGGATTTGCGGCCTAGCGCTTTGCACGCTAATTTTGAACTTATCTTTGCTGTAGTCACCCGCACTTCGAGGCTGATCGTCGCCACAGCTGATTGCCATCGACGAGGAAAACTGCCCCGTGCCCTGATATCGGAACCATCCGGACTACTAGCGACACCGCATCACCGATCCTTCAAAAGAAGTGCTCACATCACCTCAAGCGGGATTTGCGGCCTGGCGCTTTGCACGCTAATTTTGAACTTATCTTTGCTGTAGTCACCCGCACTTCGAGGCTGATCGTCGCAACAGCTGATTGCCATCGACGAGGAAAACTGCCCCGTGCCCTGATATCGGAACCATCCGGACTACTAGCGACACCGCATCACCGATCCTTCAAAAGAAGTGCTCACATCGCCTCAAGCGGGATTTGCGGCCTGGCGCTTTGCACGCTACGCTTTGCACGCTAATTTTGAACTTATCTTTGCTGTAGTCACCCGCACTTCGAGGCTGATCGTCGCCACAGCTGATTGCCATCGACGAGGAAAACTGCCCCGTGCCCTGATATCGGAACCATCCGGACTACTAGCGACACCGCATCACCGATCCTTCAAAAGAAGTGCTCACATCACCTCAAGCGGGATTTGCGGCCTGGCGCTTTGCACGCTAATTTTGAACTTATCTTTGCTGTAGTCACCCGCACTTCGAGGCTGATCGTCGCCACAGCTGATTGCCATCGACGAGGAAAACTGCCCCGTGCCCTGATATCGGAACCATCCGGACTACTAGCGACACCGCATCACCGATCCTTCAAAAGAAGTGCTCACATCACCTCAAGCGGGATTTGCGGCCTGGCGCTTTGCACGCTAATTTTGAACTTATCTTTGCTGTAGTCACCCGCACTTCGAGGCTGATCGTCGCCACAGCTGATTGCCATCGACGAGGAAAACTGCCCCGTGCCCTGATATCGGAACCATCCGGACTACTAGCGACACCGCATCACCGATCCTTCAAAAGAAGTGCTCACATCGCCTCAAGCGGGATTTGCGGCCTGGCGCTTTGCACGCTAATTTTGAACTTATCTTTGCTGTAGTCACCCGCACTTCGAGGCTGATCGTCGCCACAGCTGATTGCCATCGACGAGGAAAACTGCCCCGTGCCCTGATATCGGAACCATCCGGACTACTAGCGACACCGCATCACCGATCCTTCAAAAGAAGTGCTCACATCGCCTCAAGCGGGATTTGCGGCCTGGTGCTTTGCACGCTAATTTTGAACTTATCTTTGCTGTAGTCACCCGCACTTCGAGGCTGATCGTCGCCACAGCTGATTGCCATCGACGAGGAAAACTGCCCCGTGCCCTGATATCGGAACCATCCGGACTACTAGCGACACCGCATCACCGATCCTTCAAAAGAAGTGCTCATATCACCTCAAGCGGGATTTGCGGCCTGGCGCTTTGCACGCTAATTTTGAACTTATCTTTGCTGTAGTCACCCGCACTTCGAGGCTGATCGTCGCCACAGCTGATTGCCATCGACGAGGAAAACTGCCCCGTGCCCTGATATCGGAACCATCCGGACTACTAGCGACACCGCATCACCGATCCTTCAAAAGAAGTGCTCACATCGCCTCAAGCGGGATTTGCGGCCTGGCGCTTTGCACGCTAATTTTGAACTTATCTTTGCTGTAGTCACCCGCACTTCGAGGCTGATCGTCGCCACAGCTGATTGCCATCGACGAGGAAAAGCTCCCCCGTGCCCTGATATCGGAACCATCCGGACTACTAGCGACACCGCATCATCGATCCTTCAAAAAAAGTGCTCACATCACCTCAAGCGGGATTTGCGGCCTGGCGCTTTGCACGCTAATTTTGAACTTATCTTTGCTGTAGTCACCCGCACTTCGAGGCTGATCGTCGCCACAGCTGATTGCCATCGACGAGGAAAACTGCCCCGTGCCCTGATATCGGAACCATCCGGACTACTAGCGACACCGCATCACCGATCCTTCAAAAGAAGTGCTCACATCACCTCAAGCGGGATTTGCGGCCTAGCGCTTTGCACGCTAATTTTGAACTTATCTTTGCTGTAGTCACCCGCACTTCGAGGCTGATCGTCGCCACAGCTGATTGCCATCGACGAGGAAAACTGCCCCGTGCCCTGATATCGGAACCATCCGGACTACTAGCGACACCGCATCACCGATCCTTCAAAAGAAGTGCTCACATCACCTCAAGCGGGATTTGCGGCCTGGCGCTTTGCACGCTAATTTTGAACTTATCTTTGCTGTAGTCACCCGCACTTCGAGGCTGATCGTCGCCACAGCTGATTGCCATCGACGAGGAAAACTGCCCCGTGCCCTGATATCGGAACCATCCGGACTACTAGCGACACCGCATCACCGATCCTTCAAAAGAAGTGCTCACATCACCTCAAGCGGGATTTGCGGCCTAGCGCTTTGCACGCTAATTTTGAACTTATCTTTGCTGTAGTCACCCGCACTTCGAGGCTGATCGTCGCCACAGCTGATTGCCATCGACGAGGAAAACTGCCCCGTGCCCTGATATCGGAACCATCCGGACTACTAGCGACACCGCATCACCGATCCTTCAAAAGAAGTGCTCACATCGCCTCAAGCGGGATTTGCGGCCTGGCGCTTTGCACGCTAATTTTGAACTTATCTTTGCTGTAGGTGAGTTGAAATCCTACCACGTTGTTATTACCCGCTTCTTTTTTGCCGCAAATCCCGAAGTGTTGTTCCTGTGATTTTTGTGTGCAATGGGCGTCGACATTTGTACCTACAGGGCCCGTGTCAGTACTTTTTGTCCAAAAAACAAAGTGAGACCAAAGGGAGTGCCCACGAGGTTACAAAGTGGTGCCTTATTATTGCGCAGGGCTTTTCCAAGTGCTCGTATCCTGTTGCTCACTCTCTGCATCGCCAAATTGCTCATGTGTTCTGGTGACATCGAAGCTAACCACGGCCCCGGCCCTAAAGAGAGCGATAGCTCTAAGCTTGACCTAATACTTCAGAAGCTGAACACTGTTATTTCTGACAATGCGAGACATCAAAAAGAGACCACTGACAAACTAAATGAACTGTCGTTGGGAATCGGCGACTTGACACGCAGAGTTTCAAGTCTCGAGAGCTCCGTTGGCAAGATTAAGGAACTGCAAAACGAAATTAAAAAAAAACAAATGATGTTGTCACCGAGATTGAAAGAAAAATTGAAGACGTATCCTCGAAACAGCAGGACGTAAGTGGTTTAAGTGACATCGTCGACAACATGAACAACCAAATGAGAAGAAATAACTTGCTGATTAAAGGGATTCCTGAGGAGGGAAACGAATCGTGGGCTCAGACTGAACGAATCGCACTTTCCTTCTTTTCGGACCGGTTGCAGCTAAACGTCGGCGATATAGAAAGTGCGCATCGTGTTGGCCGCAAAAGGGAAGGTTTTAACAGACCAATTATTGTTAAGTTCCTAAGTTTCAAGAGCAAGTGCGATGTGCTCCATGGCGCTTCGCGACTAAGGTCGACTGACACCCCGCGAGTTTGGATAGAGGAAGACTATTCGCCAAAAGTGAGGAAAATTAAAAAAAAAACTTTGGGATTATGCAAAATCGGTCCGAACCACGCGCGATGGGGTAAACCTTGCTTTTGATAAGCTCTTTATCAACAATCAGATGTACGTTTACTGCGACGAAACCGATAGTGTTTTGCCTGCCTCGAGGGAACGGAGAACTGCAGACGTGCCACGGGATCTACAATCGTGACACAAAAAATATAAATCCACACTTAGAACAACTGTGAGCGCCTGCAATCAGCACCGCCCTCTCTCATTTTTGCTAGCAAACTTTAGAAGCCTTCTGCCAAAACAGGATGACCTCGCAAGCAGCATTATTTCATGCTCAGCAGATGTTATTGTTGCAACCGAAACGTGGCTTACCGATACTATTTCAAATTCCAGTTTACTTTTAAGCGACAATTTTAACATATTTCGTAGGGACCGAATTTCCAAACGAGGCGGTGGCGTAATCATCGCAGTTCGAAAGGACATATCTTGCACTCTGATTTCAATCGACTCTCCTCTTGAAACCCTTTGGGTTTCCATTGGTACCGTATCCTTTCAGAATATTATAGTTGGAATTTGTTACCGACCACCTGATTCAACATGTGAATTTGTCAACAGACTAACAGATATTCTTGAATTTATTCATTTCAAGTATCCACATTTACCACTTATATTGGCAGGTGATTTTAATTATCCTGGGATCGATTGGTCCAACCTCCAAGTACGTAATACTTGCTCACGTGTAGATGAGTGTTTAAGTTTTATAAATCTCTTAGATTCATTTTCAATGAAACAATTGGTAAATGATCCCACACGCGGAGATGCAGTACTGGACCTTGTTTGTGCCACTCACCCCGAAAACATGTCTGTACGCGTGCTGGATGAAATTAGCGACCATAGAATTGTTTATTTCTGCTATAAGATATCGGATGCTACGAGAGTGAACCTAAAAAAAGTGATATATGACTACTCTAAGGCAAATTATAGTGATATTGCGGTAACACTGTCAGACTTTTTGATTCAATATGAAAGCACCTTCCATACACGCTCTGTTGAAGAAAACTGGGTTTCAATAAAAAACAAACTAATCTCTATACGTGAAGCTTTTGTTCCTAAGTTAATCATTAACCCGAGTGAGGGTTGTCCCTGGTTTTCACGAAGCGTAAAACGCTTGATCTCCAAAAAGAAGAGACTTTTCAGAAAGGCCAGTTCTTCAAATTCAGACCGTGACTGGCAGTCGTACGAAGATTGTGCGCGCTTATGCAAAAATGAGATAAGAAAGGCAAAGAATAGTTTTTTCAACGACGATTTATCTAGCATACTAAAAACAAATCCAAAGAAGTTCTGGCATGTCGTAAACCCCAAAGAAAAAAATACATTTGCTTTACTTCAAGAAGGTGACGTAAAGCTTTCTGCATCCGAGTCCGCTTTTAAACTTAACACATTTTTTGGCGAAGTGTTTACCGACGAGCTCCCTTTATCTGACCGCCATGTTACACCTACAATCGTCATTTCAGAAATGGACGATGTGCAAATCAATATTGATGGTGTTATCAGTGCCATTAACCGCTTGCCGACAAAATCCAGCCCGGGTCCTGATGGTGTATGCTCGAAGCTACTTAAACTAACAAAGGATGCATCAGGTGCCGTGCTTGCCGGCTTATTCCAGCAATCGCTTAATACTGGCCACATTCCGAACGAATGGAAATCAGCAAATGTCGTGCCGATTTATAAATCTGGTAATCGGAATTGCCCAACAAATTATAGACCAATTTCATTGACCTCTGTTCCTTGTAAACTTTTAGAACATATAATATATTCATCTGTCATGAAACACTTAGTCTCAAACAACCTGCTATTTCCCAATCAGCACGGCTTTCAACGTGGTCTTTCGTGTGAAACCCAACTGTTTGAACTGGTAACGGATTTGCATACCTGTATTCACTCATCCTCACAAATCGACGCTATTTTTATAGACTTTTCGAAGGCCTTTGATCGTGTACCACACAGTCGTCTGATAAAAAAACTACAATATCTCAAAATTAATGATAAGGTAATTACATGGATTCGTGAGTTTTTGCACGATAGAAGACAATCAGTACTTGCAAATGACATCACCTCACCACCTATACATGTCAAATCTGGTGTCCCTCAGGATCCGTTATTGGACCACTTTTGTTTTTAATTTATATAAATGACCTCCCCAACAACATTTCTTCAAAGATTCGCCTATTTGCAGACGACTGTGTGGTATACCGTCAAATATCTAGTCAAAGCGACTGCCTGGCCCTTCAAAGTGATTTGGATATCATACTTTCATGGTGTGACACGTGGCAAATGCAGATAAATATAGATAAAACAAAAATAATGACATTTACCAATCGTCGCTCATCTTTTCAATACGACTACAAAGTTATAGATTCAAAATTGGATAAAGTATTCACATATAAATATTTAGGAGTCCACTTAACTTCCAACCTCTCCTGGAACACTCATCTTGATTATATCCTTAGGAGGGCTAACCAGTCACTTGGTTTCATAAGAAGGCATTTATATATGGCAACAGCAGAAACGAAACTACTTTCATACTCTACCCTCATTAGGCCCAAGTTGGAATATGCAGCTATAATTTGGAACCCGCATCAAAAATATTTAATTAATAATTTAGAATGATTACAAAACAGGGCCACCAGGTTTATACTAAAAACGTATTCACCTATAAGCGTCAGTCAACTTAAGAGTTCACTTGGTTTATTGACTCTCCACCAGCGAAGATACCTCGCAAGGTTATCCCATTTTCATAAACTCTATCATAGTTCCTCATATTTCAGTCAAAACAACATTCTCCCACCGGCTCGCATTTCCCCTCGTCATGATCATTGTTACAAAGTTCATATTCCATTTGCAAGAACTAATCTGTTCAAATACTCCCCTTTCGTACAAGCGGCGACTGAATGGAATGAGTTGGCAAGAGAAATTGCGACGGTCACTGATCATGATACATTTATGTTGTTATTGCGTGAATCTTTAAAGTGAATGAATCATATGTTGCCCTGTATGTTTGTTACTCGCTCGCTGGGTCTATTGCTTTTTTTCTAGCACGTCGACTGCCTCCAATGATGTGAGTGCGTGTGTGGCTGTTTTGTTATGTAGTGTCTTCCCTTCATGGTTCTGTTTAGCGTGACACGATGTCTTCTATTTTTTCTTGTAAAATATTGTATGATTATGTAAAAGTTTATACGACACCCCCCTCTATGTAATGCTCCTTTGGAGCCTTTAGAGCTATGTAAATAAATAAAATAAATAAAGGAGCTCGTACACAACGCCGGCATTCATCTGGCTTGAAAACAACTTGAGCGTTGGCTTGGCTTGGATGTCAACTGCCCATTGTGCTTACTTGAACTTCACGAAATCCTCTAAATTGAGCAGGCTGCTTCTTGACTTCTGCTGTCGGCGCGTATGTCTGCAATTCGGCGGTTTCCGAGTTTGACGATTCGGAAATCATGGGTGTACCACCGCAACACCCTCTTAACACGATTTCGGTAGCCATAGGGTGTAAAAAGGATGTACGAAGGGTGTAGGCCTTTCCTACACCCTTGAATATTCAAAAATCATGTAAAAATGGTGTAGGAAGGGTGTGAGCTCGGAAAAACACCCTTTTAACACGAACATGGGTGTTGAAATTTTTAGTGTGCGGTATGGGATTGTACCTTACTGGAGAGTTTCAGTATTGCGCATAGAAGCAAACGCAAGCGGTATGCGTTTGCGTTAGAGTTCCGTGCCCCACGTTGTGCGTGCGCCCCATCGCGATGCGCCATGCAAGGCCGCAGTTTCGGGTTCCGCTCACGCGCAGTGTAGAACACGTAAAGCTAACGCAAACACACAGGGCTTGAGTTCGCTCGTATACGCAATATTAAAACTCACTACTGTTTCACCGGCTTCCAACGCCAACGAAACGTGCTGCAGTGACCAGACGTGCAAGCAGGTAGGCGTTCTTTCGAACTGGAAAGGTCGAGATTGGCAAAACAACGGCGAGCAAATACAAAAGTAAATAAATGTTATGAAAAAACTAATAATTAAAAAAAGCTTTTTTTCTTTTTTCATTTTTTTTATTTTTATTTTTTTTATTTTTGGGCATTTGGTTTGGAAGGTTATTGGCGGCGACTTTGGGCGTTTCGCCGGTTGTCAAAAGTCGCGACTTTGAGCACAATATACTTTATTCACAATTAATGTAATTTTACATGGATTTCTCCCATTCGCTAAAATGTTTTCATTGATTTTAGACTATTTTTTTATTAGTAATTAAAATGCAGCAACTGAAACTAGTGATGACAATTAGCACAGTTTTTATTGTCATATTTCTTCGCGCGTTTAAAATTAGATCATAAGCAACAAATTATATTAGAACTTGAAGAATTACTTATTCAAATATGTGGCTTTTAATATTATTATTATTAATACAAATCGCGGCAAAGTATGCCTCCAATTAACGCCAATATCGCGAGAATACGCTATTTAACAATAATAGTCTTTCCAGAAAGGTATAATTCTGTTTTCTTTTTAGCATATGAAAAACTCTGACATAGTTGTCAAGATAGACAAACAGTCAAACAATGGATGTAATATGAAGTCCTACACGTCACGCGGTGCTATAAACACACACACACACACACTTCAGCTGTCTGACTCGGATTCCGTCTTTGGGTTGTTGCAGTGAGAGCAGCGTTTATTAGTTTATACGTTTCGTGGACATATTATAAAAATTAGAATTATTTTCTTATTCTTGTGCTGGAATAATTGTCATTATTTCCCATGCCAATTATCTGAGCGAGAGAAAGGCTGCGAGAACGCACAGATATCAGCACTGATTTTTTCAGCAACTACAAATATCACCCTGGATCGAACAATATGTCACAAAATAAAGTTTCCACGAACAACTTTTCTAAGTAAATAATTACGATGTGAGACACATCTTGAGTCGTGAAATAATTCGAAATTAAGGCCTATATCGAGAAATTAAATCCAAAATAGAGGTAAGTTTCCGTTTCGCTCCAGAATTAAAACGCGCATCCTTCCGTAAAAGAATACGCTAAACACCGTTCTTGTTTTCAGGTTGAAGGGCTAACCTGCGCTCATAAAACATTATCTTCCTTGTATTACCAGAAATAATTTATGTCGCTCAGTGAAGCCAGCACACTAGACGGGCTCAACAGCGGCACGCATCTCTGACCCTCACTAAACCCGCAATCTTGGAAAATGAGTGGCGCCACCTATAGTTAGTTGGAGTCGCGTCAGTTACAGGTCAAGAAGGTAGCGGCAAATGCTCCTCAAAGGGAATCACATATCCCTCCGCCACCTCCGCATCCAATAGCGTCCCACCGTTTCCGTGACGTTGCGGCCAACGCGCGAGGAGGGTCTTGCCTTTCTGTACATATTTGCTTTATCTTTCTACTTTGACTTAGCATTGTGGAAGCCAAGAGAGGGAGATTAGAGTTCTGCCCCACCGACGGAAACAAATGCGACTTTCGGGGATTAGCTTCCCCCCCGATGGATACAAAGGCTGCTTTCAGGGGCTCGGTTCCCTCTACGATGAATACAAATTTCTTAAAAAGTGGGATCGGAGACAAGTGTAAATCCATTGAAGCGGAACAAGGAGCGTTTCCAGTGAACTCTTCTTTCGACTGCGGAGAGATTTGAAACAGGCGCTTGTGGGAGGAGCTTCTCCTACCTTCTTGACTTGTAACCGACTATAGTAAACTCTAGGATAAACTCATCGCCACCACCTAACGAATGTAGGCCTTGCATGCACCCAGGATGTTTGATCTGTAAACAGATGCAGCACACAAACACGGCCAGCAGCACGCACTCGCAGTTCTGGATCAAAATTAAAGGGCACCTAACATGTGCTTTGTCGAATGTCGTGTATTTATTCGAGTGTACGGTATGCAAAATGCAATACATAGGGCCGACTACAACTGCATTTTGACTGCGCTTTAATAATCACAAATCTTACGCCATAAATTTTCCGACACTGCCTCTGTCCAAACATCTCGCTCTCCCAGAACACTCGTTTGATAAATTGTCAGTGACGCTCCTAGAATCTGGATTTAAATCAAATCGCGAACGTGAACAGCGTGAATCTTACCGATTCAACGCTATTAAACAAAGAATAAATGAAAGCCCCGGGTACTCTTGCATCGATTAAAATGCTAACAGACGAATAGCAACAGCGATCAGGGTACATATTTTCAGGTCTTAGACTTTTTTTTGTTAACAGTGGTACTGTGTTTGTGGCCGGAAATGGACCATCAACTTTTCTCTTTTATTTCCAGGTTTTGATATTCATTCCCTTTCTTTTTATTTCAAGGTTTAACATTGTTCCCTTCCAGGTCTAACTCATGCATGCCCCACAAAACAACACAAGTGACCGTTCATTTTTTTTTTTTTTTTGAGACAGCACTTTAATTTGCGCGTGTGTCTTTCGTCCATTGTACCCTATCGTCCAGGTCACCCCTGCCCGCCTTGACACAAAGTCACCCTGCGCCCCCTCTCAAGAAGCTGTAACCCTCATCCGACCGTCCTTGAAACTTGACCCCGACCGACAAGCTTCTTCTCCCGGATACGAACTGCCCTCGATTCCCTCTCACGAAAGCTCCAACCGTCACTCCGCCAAAATTCGGACCCGACCGTAGCATTGTATAAACGCTTGCCCATCCGGAACTCCTCCTACGCTTCTTTGGAACCTCCAACCTAGGGCGCACATGAAGCCACCCTACTCCAACCATCATCCCGCCGTTTTTTAAACTTGGACTCGACCGTAGCCACCCGCGTTCATCTGCAAAAGTTCTTCCTGTCGAAGGCCGGACTTCGGCCGAAACGTCGAAGAATAAATCGTCCGTTGTTGCTGTTTTCACTAAGGGTTTTTAAAGCGCAGTTCTTAGGCGCCCATTCCCGGCTTGAGCGGCGTCGCCGTCGCCGTTGGCGTAACCGCGCGGTGCATTATGGTAAGTGTCCCATAATGCACCGCGCGAGCCCCCCCGGGGTCACATGACCTCGGGGGCACATGATCCCGCGAGATCACGTGACTCCCCCATTGAGGTCACGTGACCCCCCGAAGTCACGTGACTCCCGTGAGGTCACGTGATTCCCCAATGACGTCATCGTCACTGATGACGTCACCGGCATCCGCATCGTCATCATCACTGGTGACGTCACTGATGACGTCATCCGCATCGTCATCAGTGATGTCACTGATGACGTCACCGACATACGCATCGTCATCGTCGTCATCACTGATGACGTCATCAGTGACGTCACTGATGACGTCACGGACATCCGCATCGTCATCGTTATCATCACTGATGACATTATCAGTCACTGATGATGACATCATCAGTGACGTCACTGATGTCGTCACCGGCATCCGCATCGTCATCATCACTGGTGATGTCATCAGTGACGTCACTAATGACGTCATCGGTATCCACATTGTCATTGTCACTGATGACGTCATTAGTGACGTCACTGATAACATCATCGGCATTGTCATCGTCACGTTACCCGCAGGTCACGTGACCCCCCCAAGGTCACGTGACCCCCTGGTCAGTTGACCCCCCCCCCCCAGTACCCTTCCCTCCTCCTCCTCAAGATCTGCGCTCTAATTTGGCGTTACAGGGCTTTCACTTTTTTTTCTTTTCAGTTATATATATATATATATATATATATATATATATAGTATATATATATATGTGTGTAATTTCATCTCACAATACAGCTGTGAGTAGCACCCGTGTATGTCTATCTTGTGTACGTCTTTTTAGCGCTTTTAACCATGGTTTAATAAAGGACAATGGAGCCGGGACACAGTTCAGCGGCAGGGACGGGAACAGCCAATGCCTCAGGGACCAAATGCGTATGCGGCTCGATGCCAGGAACACGTGCAGCAGGCTCAGCTGCACCAGTGGACATCAGGGCCCCATCAGGCTCAGACGCAGCAAGAGGATCCGGAGCCCCACCAGGCTCGGGCGAAGACCCATGTCCAAGAACAGGAGACGTCGCCATCCCAGAACCGACTGCAGGAGAGGCCCCACAGCAGGGGACAGACGAGATCCAGCTACCTCGGGGGCAAAGCCAGGACTCCAAGTGTTTGGTACTGAGAGACCGGACTGGTTGAGTAAAAGGGAGCGAATAAACATCTTCCCAGTTTGAATCGAAATGTTCTCGCACTCTCTTCAGTGGCGTTTTCGTTAATTTTGTGGCACTCCGGTGGCGTCTATGTGAGAATTTATATGTTGCAGGTCCCACTTGTCTTTGAATTACCGTGGAGTTTAATACGTCATTTGTAACTTGCCCCAATGAGATGACTGAAAAATCCGGACGGCTTATCCAGGGACAAACTGGAGTCGTCGAACAGCTCGACGACTGCCCGAATACGATTTCATCTTTTCTTGATAATGCCGCACACGCTGTGGCAGTCGTGCACGTGTCTCGGTAAAATTAATTGGGAGTGACCTGGTTTCCATCCTTTGTAGGTCCAATTTCGACAGATGAATTATTCCGTGAAAAGCCATGATGGCGCAAATCCAGTTGCTGCATGCGGCGTCCGACGATACGTCTCCAGGTGATCACGGACCGTATCTGGAAAAGGATGGCCTTAAACGACGGCCGACCGTAGACAAGATATGAGGACTCTTTTAAACTTTCCACCTGTCCACTGCATTGGGGGTGGTACAAGGATGCCTTGAGATATTTTATCCCATGTTAATGAAGAAATCCGTGGAATTCTGGGGCACAAACTGGGCACCATTGTCCGAGACGATTTCGCAGGGTAATTCCTCACGTGCTAAGTTGTTTTTCAAAAAGTTTATAACTGTAGATAAGGTCACGGCAGCTGCTGCTTGAACTTCCGACCACTTGGAGTGTTAGTTCGTGAGAACAGTGAAGGAACCACTGACTTACTGGCGCCCGCTTTATGGGGCCCACGATGCCACTCCCGAGCTTCTCCCAGGGTTTCTCAGGAAACTTGATCGGTTGAAGTGGTGCTGGTGCTGCTTTGACCGGCTTATCGATGGAATGACAAACTATGGAGTTTTCTTTTACCTTGAACTTTATCTGCTGGTTCATTCGCGGCCACCAGTACTGCTCTTTGATAATGCTCGTTGTTGTTGAATCATCTTAGTGAGTTTAATGAGCCAGTTGAATGATGTGGCCTCAAAGATTTTCAGGGGCAACAATCTGGATGTACAGTGTTGTCCTCTCGCCATTACTCAATGGTATAGCGAATGCCGCTAGGTAGAACGGTGTCATTAAAGGTTGTGGGCACCCTGGCGGCTCCCAAGCCAAGTTGCCCGACTGCGAGGCTCAAGCCGAACTTTTCCCGCGTGGTGGCGACGTCACGCCAGCCACGCGCACATCGGATGCGCCGCCTTGACAAGGCAGATCAGAGGCGGCGCACGGAGAGTCGCTGCCTGAACTCAGGCGCCGCTGGTACCCATGTTAATCGTCTCGTCCATGTCCCATTAAATCTAGTTTTTTGTTGTTGAAACCGTTGGCTCCGTGTTGTTCCTCCGGGTCGGGTATGCAGCAAGGCAAACCAACCACAATGGCGCCCAACGTGGGGCCAACGGCTGGCATTCGCAACCCGTACAACCACTAATCAATCAACGGGTCTCACTCCTGCCCAATTAAATTTCGGCAAGGAGCTTGCGTTCCTGCTTTTTAACAGTCTCATTTCTACACAGTCTGGGGGAAGGCTTCGCCCCTACGTGAAGTTCGCAGAGGACCTGCGAGAGCGCTTCTCCGATAACCTAAGAGAGGCCCGAGAAAATCTCGACGTCGCCCGAGTACAGCAGGCAGAACAGTACAACCAGGGGCGACGTGACTTGCAGTTCGAGGTGGGAGATTTTGTACTTCGGCGTACTCACCCACTGAGTGACGCCACTCGAGGTTTCGCAGCCTCCCTCGCCAACAGGTGGGAAGGTCCGTTTCGCGTGCGTGAAAAGTGCTCACCACTCACTTACAAACTAGTTAACTGTGAGTCTAGTGAGGAAACCGGACCTGTTCATGTCACCGACCTTAAACGATTTTTCCAAGCAGAAGACGAAGATTCCTCGCAGGACCGGAACGACACTGACGGCAGTCCCGTTCCAGAAACCCCCTTGTCTCCACCAAGGCGGCGGTATAACCTGCGACGTCGGTGACACCAAAAAGAGAGGAACCTTTTTTTTTTTTTTGTCTCCTTTGCTTTGCCTCTCTCGCATTTTGGGGGTAGTTTTCTACTTCCACGGATCTGCCCCTTTTTCAAGAGAGGGGGGAGAAGATTGTGTGCCCACCTCAGATCCGTTATTTCAAACTTTCCGAAAGGGGTCCGAAGATAACGTCAGGCTCAGCCCTCAACTGAGTCCCATGTCGTCTGCTTCCATGTTTTCTGCGAAGCTGACTCATGGACAAAACCGTCGCCACACCCGCCATCTGAACGACACGGCGGCCGGTCTCATCGCGGACCGCGGCCACCCTCTACAGGACGGAACAGCAGCTGGCTAGGATCAAGGACCACGTGCAAAGCAGCCACCTGGTGGAGCCCTGATCCCGAACAAGCGACAAGCTGGAGCTGACCGAGCCACCGCGCTCGTCAGCAGCCGCCGCGCTCGTCCAGCAGGCGCCGGCCGGACTTACACCGTCAGTCCCCCCAACAGCGCCATCCACCGCCTGACGCCCACAACGTCTCCGTCATCGACATGCCGGACGAAGCTTGAGGGGGGGGGGGGGGGGGGGAAGTGTGGGCACCCTGGCGGCTCCCAAGCCAAGTTGCCCGACTGCGAGGCTCAAGCCGAACTTTTCCCGCGTGGCGGCGACGTCACGCCAGCCACGCGCACATCGGATGCGCCGCCTTGATAAGGCAGATCAGAGGCGGCGCACGGAGAGTCGCTGCCTGGACTCAGGCGCCGCTGGTAACCATGTTAATCGTCTCGTCCATGTCCCATTAAATGTAGTTTCTTGTTGTTGAAACCGTTGGCTCCCTGTTGTTCCTCCGGGTCGGGTATGCAGCAAGGCAAACCGACCACAAGGTAACCTCTTGAAATTCCTGATGCGACAAGAATGTTGCGATAAGAGCAACAACATCCTCTTCAAATAGGGTACCACCCTCAGTTTCTTCTCGAGGTAGTCGTGAAAACGCGTCCGCGACTAAGTTTGTAGATCCTCTTTGATATTTCATGAGGAAATTATAATTCACCAGTCTCGCCGTCCAACGTGTGGTGTGCAACGGGCGAACACCAGATTCCTTGTTAGATAAAAGCGTCAGAGGTGCTTGATGGTCGACTCGAATAACAAATGGACGTCCCCATAAGTAGACATGCGACTTTTCACAGGCCCAAATGGAATCAAGAGCTTCCTTCTCCCCATTTGAGTACCACCGCTCAGCGTCCGTGAGTGATCGGGAGGCAAACGCGACACAGACAAGGTGGTTCCCATGCTGCTGTTGAAGGGTGGGGCCCAGGCCGTAATAAGAAGCGTTTGTGGCCACGATGATGGGTAAAGACGGATCAAACATCGAATACAATTTTTGATGCTTTGGAAATTCGCGTCCGCTTCGGGGGACCAGACAAAACGAACTCCCTTTCGGAGCAAACGACGAGGAGGTTCGACCCCAGTGGAACAATGCGGTACAAATTTACTATAATATTCGACAAGTTTTAAGAATTCTTTCAGCCTTGCAGGTTCTGACAGAGCCTCAAAATTCAGAACAGCATCTACATTCGATGCAAGGAGTGCTAACCTTTCCATGGAGAGGTGGTGCCCCAAATATGAGAGTTCAGAAACATTGGAAACACCCTTTCGATTTAACTTCATTCCTGCGCAGGAGATGCAATACAAGGCTTGACGGAGGTTTACATCATGTTCCTCCAACAAAGATCTGTAGATGATGACATCATCGAGATAAAACTGAACACCTTGACATCCTTCTAAAATTTTTGACATGATATATTGGAACGCTGCAGGTCGAGATGCCAGTCCGAAACATACGCGCTTAAAACGGAAAAGACCTTCACGCGTGATGAAAGCTGTTAGATCTCGACTCACGGGGTTCGAGACGAGCTTGATGGTACGCAGACGCAAGGCCTACCTTGGAGAAGACAGCTGCTCCCCGGAGGGAATGCAAAAGTTCGTCGATGCGCGGGAGTGGGAAAGCGTCGATGACGACAGCTTGATTTGGCGCTTGTAGATCCACGCACATCCGAATATTTTCGTCTTGTGTTTTGACAACGACGATGAGAGAAACCCATTCCGTAGCGTTGACACGTTCAATGACTCCTTGCCGTTCCAGTTTGAAGATCTCTTTGGAGACGGCGTCACGAAGCGTTAAAAGAAGACGTCTTAGCCTTGACTGCGCGGAAGGAACATTATGTCGCACCTTGACCTTGTGCGTCTCTGTCTGTACCAGACCGAACTCGGGACCGAACAGATGTTCAAAGTCCTTAAACCTCGGGGGTGACTTGCATGTGTCCCGCGGAGGTGGGCTTGACTGTAGACACTTGGAAGAAAGGTTGCTTTGCTCAGGAATAGGTTCTAGGTATTCCTTTCTACTTCCAGGTTCAGGAAGATTAGTATGACGTTGCGGAGCACAGCAATCACATTGATTTTCAGGTTGACGCTTTGAATCACTGTCTCCACGCTGACTTGTGGCATAGCGATCTGGACTGGCGTTGGCCGATGGTATAGGGTCAAACTCCTCGAAGTCTTTCGGGGCTGTTTGTTCCCAATCAGAAGGCTGGAGTGGCCTGGATGCGTAGGCATCCGACGGTACTGAAGATGGCTGGTTGCTAGATGTAACTGGAGGTTGATGACTTAGTGGTGCTGATGACTGGTGAAACAACAACGTAAAGGGTCGTCGCTGCGGAGCGCCAGCCGGCCCCCCATTCCGAGGAGGCTCTGCTTCACTTCCAGCTGCATCCACATAGAAGCAATCACACACAGCTCCCGATAGGGTCATGCCCAACTCGCACACTGTGTCGGTTCCAAGCGATGATCGTCCCGTACGCGTCACATAAAATTTCAACGGCGCGTATCGGTTCTTGAAAACCACTTGTCCAAAGAAACATCTCAGTACGGGGATGGGCTGTTGCAGATAATAGACGTCCTTGGTGAACGATGAAACTTAATCTTACGCTTTCTGCTTACATGATTAGATGTTTGTTGGTTCAGAATTAAGATCCGGTATCAGTAAGAAGCTTGAGAGGATTGCCATTTAGCTGGACATCCGCCAAGAACACGTTGCGGAGACCCGGGTCGCGTGCAAGGCGATCCGTAGACTGCACTGAGACCTCGTGCTGGTCAAACGTCACACTCGGCAGGACTTTCTGGTCACAGTTCCCACATAGGTTGATCCGCCTCGTCGCTAAAAAATAAAAAAATAATAACTCCCTGTAACGCGAACTTAGAGCGCAGCTCTTGAGGAGGAGGAGGGGAAGGTACGGAGATGGGGCTATGCCCCTCCTTCTTTCCCACTCGCCTCCCGTTTAATGGAAATTTTTCCGCTAAATTTACTGGTAAAAAACCCCCGCTAAATTTAGCGGGGAAATTTTTCCGCTAGATTTAGCGGGAATTTTTTTTTTGTTAAATTTGGCGGGGAAAATTTTCGGCTAAATTTGGCAGGGAAATTTTTCCGTTAGATCTAGCGGGGAATTTTTTCCACTAAATTAGGAAATTTTTTCGCTAAAGTTAGAGGGAAAAATTTTCCGATAAATTTAGCGGGGAAAATCTTCCGCTAAATTTAGCCGGGAAAATTTACTGCTAAATTTAGCAGGGAAGTTTTACGGCTAAATTTAGTGGGGACAATATTCCGCTCAATTTAGTGGGGGAAATTTTCCGCTTGATTTAGCGGGGAAAATTTTTAGCGTGAAAATTTTTCCACTAAATTTAGCGGGGAAGTTTCCCGCTAAATTCAGCAGGGAAAATTTTCCACTAAATTTAGCGGGGAAATTTGCCCGTCATGCACCGTGCGGTTACGGCGACGGCGACGGCGACGGCGACGGCGACGCCGCTCAAGCCGGAAACGGGCGCCTAAGAGCTGCGCTTTAGAACGGCCACTCTGGTAGCGTCCGGCAAATTGTCCACGGCACCAGGGTTGCCGTCGACCCCGCACTGGAAATGATGCTTGCCGTTCATCGTTAATGAATGCTGCTGACTGTGCTTGACGACTGGGGCAAACCAGAGCAAAATGTCCCTGCTTCCCACACGGAAAGCACGTCGCGTTCCGTGCCAGACAGAACTCGCAGGTATGGTAGTGCCGGCCACAGAACCAGCACACGGAGAGGGAGCCTCTATCTTTTCTCCGCCTCACCCGCTGAGGAGGAGGCTCGCGGACTGCTGGCCACCTTGCCCGCCTTTGGAAACGGGGAAGATGACCGACAGACGATGGCTGACCCCACAGCATCACATGACATCAATGCGGTCATCCCGGTGGAAGGGCACGGGGGGGTTACCATATTGGTGATACAATTGGGCGGGGAAGGCGGAAACTCCGCCATTCTGATTCGCACGCCACAGGGCCTACGCATGGAAATCTTGGACAATGGCCGGTTCCAAACCGCGGCATTTGTCGTCAACAGAAGACCACACCGCGTTCGTATGGCGATAAAACGATTCAGTCGTTTTCGCGATCTGTTCAAAATGTATTGCGAGCTCTCTGTCCAGGGTGGGTACCTCGGCCCCGACGCATTCACGTAAAATGCGATCCTGAACTCTTTTTCAAATCCAACCCCCCCAAAAACATTTCAAACAGGCGTTCCTCTAAAGTAGCACCGTAGCTACAGAAAGAGCCCTTATGACGTAACGCGGCGAGGGGTTCGGACATTGTATCGCCGGGACGTTGGACTCTAGCACGGTTTTTTTCTTTCCAGTGTTACGGACCCCGAGAACTCAGTGTTCTTCTCTCCAAAAGTATTTCAAACTCGTCATTGAGCTCAGTCGCCGGCGCATCGTCCAAGCGGAATGCGTCGTCTACACGCTGGCCTTCTGTGTCGAGCAACGAAAACAGGAGTTGATTTTTACGACGCGGTTGCATATGTTCGAAACCCGAAGCGCCAAGAAAAGCGGTGAAGGCACGCTTCCATGCCCGCCACGCAAGGGTGGGCGTGTCGGGAACAGGTAGAAAGACAGGTGTCGGTGGCAGAACCGCTGTTCTAAAAGCGATATATTGAGTCATGATGGTAAATGGAGGTTGTATGATTTATTTACAGGACAAAGAGTCGGAGGTCGCGTGAACGTCAAAGGTCCAACAAATTTGCTATGACAGAGCGAAACGACAGAGCAATGGCGCAAAAAAGAAAAAAGGATTTGTCCCTTGCGAGGCCAGCCGATAAAAAAATGACTAAAAGAACCACGGAAATAGTCAAGCACGTTGAGGGTCGAAGCCTACCGTTTGAGAAAATATAAGGTTGCAACCGACAAGGTAGCTGATAACGCAAACTGAAGGAAGGACTGTGAAACAGCGGGTAGTAAGTAGGCTTGAGCTAGAACCAGAAGTTACGTGCAGCGACTGGGCGCGGAGATCACGCTAGGAGGGGACGGCGAATGATCTAAGGAAAAAAAAAACTTTACCTCGTCGCCTCCACGTATCCCATCCTCGTCGCTATTGTAATATTCTCAGTGGGTCCCAGAACGCTCGCCCAGGATCACGGTGTAAGATACACTCTTTAGGTGAGGACACGGCGGGGCTGAACGCTTGGCGCGAGGAATCAGATAGTGTTCGTTCGACGGGCATCCGAAAGGCTGCATTATTCCGCGGCCACCGTGCCCGCGGCTGACAGTGTCGCCGGCGGCCAAACGGCGAAACTGTGTAAGAACGAAAAAAATTATCTCGTTGCCGTGACACCGCGGTACACCATGGTCTTTCAGCACGAGCGACAACCTCGCTGGAGGTCTGCGCGTGTGGAGCATGAGGCGGCACGAGCCGTCTATGCCGTGCCCACGGGTCAACGAGTCATCTGCCGGCGCCGCTTGAAATCATAGTAAGAGAGAGAAAGAGAGAGAGTAAAAAGCGAACTTTACCTGCACTGCGCGAGCAGCGCGCTGTCCCAAGCTGTCCTCACCTGAAAAGTATTATCTTACACCGCGCCCAGGATCAAAGACCGACACAACCATCCCCGTCCAAATTCAGGCATAAACTCTTTTAATCACGAGCCCACAGTGCGGTATCACGCGGGCACGCCATTTGGCGCCGCTTTGAGTTCACGAGCCGGAGCCTCTACAGCATAAAGTAGGACTAAGTAGGACCTTCTTCCAAAAAGAGCAGATTATGCTCAGAGCCTTCGTTGCTGGCTCAACACGATGCAGAAGAGCTGGAAATAAGCAAGGGATTATTTTCGTCATTCTTGTCCAGCTCGCTTGCAGCTTTGCATTTAATTGCTTATAATCATAACCTTAAATTGCAAGCTTCACCCTTGTTGGTGTTAGACTGGTGGCGGCTGATAAAATCCGTTTGCTCTACTGATGTCTAACCCCTGGTTAGCTCAATTGGTAGAGTGCTCCACCTGTAATGGAGAGGTCCCGGGTTCGAGACCCGGACCAGGCGGATTTTTTCGGTCGCGCACCAGTCACCTAGCTGTGTTTGGAGATTTGTGTTTGTCCTTTGTCCCTCTTGTTCCCCTTCTCCAGGGATTATTTTCGTCATTCTTGTCCAGCTCGCTTGCAGCTTTGCATTTAATTGCTTATAATCATAACCTTAAATTGCAAGCTTCACCCTTGTTGGTGTTAGACTGGTGGCGGCTGATAAAATCCATTTGCTCTACTGATGTCTAATTCCTGGTTAGCTCAATTGGTAGAGCGCTCCACCTGTAATAGAGAGGTCCCGGGTTCGAGACCCGGACCAGGCGGATTTTTTCGGTCGCGCACCAGTCACCTAGCTGTGTTTGGAGATTTGTGTTTGTCCTTTGTCCCTCTTGTTCCCCTTCTCCAGGGATTATTTTCGTCATTCTTGTCCAGCTCGCTTGCAGCTTTGCATTTAATTGCTTATAATCATAACCTTAAATTGCAAGCTTCACCCTTGTTGGTGTTAGACTGGTGGCGGCTGATAAAATCCGTTTGCTCTACTGATGTCTAATTCCTGGTTAGCTCAATTGGTAGAGCGCTCCACCTGTAATAGAGAGGTCCCGGGTTCGAGACCCGGACCAGGCGGATTTTTTCGGTCGCGCACCAGTCACCTAGCTGTGTTTGGAGATTTGTGTTTGTCCTTTGTCCCTCTTGTTCCCCTTCTCCAGGGATTATTTTCGTCATTCTTGTCCAGCTCGCTTGCAGCTTTGCATTTAATTGCTTATAATCATAACCTTAAATTGCAAGCTTCACCCTTGTTGGTGTTAGACTGGTGGCGGCTGATAAAATCCGTTTGCTCTACTGATGTCTAACCCCTGGTTAGCTCAATTGGTAGAGCGCTCCACCTGTAATGGAGAGGTCCCGGGTTCGAGACCCGGACCAGGCGGATTTTTTCGGTCGCGCACCAGTCACCTAGCTGTGTTTGGAGATTTGTGTTTGTCCTTTGTCCCTCTTGTTCCCCTTCTCCGGGGATTATTTTCGTCATTCTTGTCCAGCTCGCTTGCAGCTTTGCATTTAATTGCTTATAATCATAACCTTAAATTGCAAGCTTCACCCTTGTTGGTGTTAGACTGGTGGCGGCTGATAAAATCCGTTTGCTCTACTGATGTCTAACCCCTGGTTAGCTCAATTGGTAGAGCGCTCCACCTGTAATGGAGAGGTCCCGGGTTCGAGACCCGGACCAGGCGGATTTTTTCGGTCGCGCACCAGTCACCTAGCTGTGTTTGGAGATTTGTGTTTGTCCTTTGTCCCTCTTGTTCCCCTTCTCCAGGGATTATTTTCGTCATTCTTGTCCAGCTCGCTTGCAGCTTTGCATTTAATCGCTTATAATTGTAACTATCTGTCATAGCTGATTTCCAATGACAAGCAAACTGAACTTCCCGTCAATGTTTTTTGAAGCTGTGGAGGTCCAGCTCTTCCGCATTACGTTGGGCGAGCAACAGAGGATGTGAGCACGAGCTGCTCTATAAGTAAATGAAAAAAAAAAAAAAAAACTCGGCCTAAAATTTCTACGCCATCCGCACGGGAAGCTATCCTCCGGACGTCCTGGCCCTCTTCGGTGGTGTTTTGCCCTCGGCCGGACATGCAAAAAGGATCTGCAAAATACTGAGATCTGAAGCCTGGAAGCAAGTGGGCAGGTACCGAGACAGCTTAAGGATTTGGTGTTATCAATCAAGTCCCACTGCAAGGACAGCTGAGAAGGTGTACGGGGAAAATCTGAAACTGGCGTCCCAAACCTTGGAGTTCATGTGGGAGAAGCTGGTGGTCTCTTTGCCAAGGAAGAAGAAAGCAAGTGCTCCGTTACCCAACCAAGTCCTTTTCCTGGGAGGAGCGCAAGCGCCCAAGAAAGTCACCGAGATCTTGGAACTTGGACCGAAGTTCAGCATCCAGCCCACTCCTAAACCCATTGAGAAACTCTGCCTGGCGAGAACCCTCGCTGACCGAGTCGTTCCGGAAGAAAGGGAGCGATGCATTTCAGAGGCCGTCGACGTCATCAGAAGTAAGCCGAACAACAGGAGAGAGACGATAAGGACACGCAATGTGGTGACATACTTCAGAGAGAACCAACTCAAGCTTCTGACCGCGGACAAAGAGGGAGGTTTCGTGGTTCTGCCTGAAGGGCTCTTCGGTGAAAAGTCCCACGCCGCCATCCTCAAGAACTTCAGGCAAGTGAACAAGATTTCCCTCAGCAAAGTCAAGACGTCTGCCAGGGATCTGTGTGACAGGCTGCAGCTGAGCCAGCACGCGAAGAAGATACAAGCCGCCAAAAAACTCAGTCTGGATGTGTTCTTTAATGTCAAGACCCACAAAGTAAACTTTCCGTTTAGAGCGATCGTAACGGAAAGGGTTACGTGGCAAAAAGAAGTCGGGGGCTTCCTTAGTAGGCATTTGGCCGGACTTGAATTGAGTGACCCATTCCTGGTGCGGAACTCGGAGGCTGTCATAGAATTTTTGGCGAAGGGCGACCAGTCCTACGGTGGAGGCTTTTCCATTGACGTGGAGGACCTTTTCTATTCCATCCCGCATGACAAGCTGTTCCCAGCGGTAAAAAACTGCATTGAAGAAAACGATGAAATATGCTTTAGAAATTCGAGCGGAGTAAGTGTGGAATCTTTTTTAGAGTTACTAGAATGCTATCTTACCTCAACCTTTGTGTCCTTTGGGGATGGCGTTTATGTTCAAAGGCAAGGCATATGTATCGGTTCCCGTGTTGCGCCAGTGCTTTGCGATATATTTTTGGCTGAATGTGATAAGAGAATACGTAAGGATATCGAAAGAATGGGGAAGTTCACAATCTGTCGGTATGTCGATGATTTCTTGGTGCTTGCCCCTAAGTCCGTTACTGTTACCTTGGACTTAATCAGCGATGTGCTGGATTGTTTTAACTTGTATTCACACGGATTGACGTTCACCCATGAAACTATGACGAGGGGAAGGCTTCAGTTTTTGGATTTGAGCCCCAACTTCGAAGGTGACCATGTTTGTTGGAAATATGAGCCGCGAACTAAGAAAGTGGTTCTGCCCTTCAATTCTGCGCAATCCAAACTCGTTAAAAGGGGAACAGCATCGTGCCTAATGAGAGCCTCCCTTGCAAAATCATGCCACCATGTCGCGGATGAAAGCTTCCTCACGCAGGTGAATCGTCTAAAACGCGGAGGGTACCCCGATCGCTTCTTGGTGGAAGTAGCGGATAACCTTGTTTCTAAGATGAAGAGAAAAGATGACGATCATATTCCTTCCAGACAACTAACAAGACCGGCGGTGATTCCTTATATTCATAACCTATCGCACAATCTAAAAAAAGTGGCGGCTCATTTTGAAGTGCCGGTGGTGTTTTCAGCGCCGCACAAGCTGTCTCACTTGTGTTCAAAAATAAACAACAAAAAGGGAGAGGGTAAGGTGTGTCAAAAGAAACACGCTAATCAATACGTGGAGTGTGCAACGTCAGTGGTGTATAACATACCATTGAGTTGCGGGAAATCGTATGTCGGCCAAACGGGGCGTTGCATAAATGAAAGGGCCAGAGAACATGCCTGGTCAGTCAAACAGTCCCCGTCGGGCAATCTTGCGGTGCATTGTGATAGGTGCCCATGTGGCCCGGAATCGGAAAAAACAACAGTTCTGGGCAGATACGAAAACAAAACAGCGCGAGAAATACACGAGGCATTCCGCATAAGAGAGCAAGGGGTGAGTCTGTGTATTAGTGCGCCGTCACTGCACTTAACTGATAAAGAGTTTTTCTTTTTGAGCCAACACCCTGATAGACGGTATTAATAGTCAATGTTGTTTTCAATAAACCTTCAGTTGTGAGTGCGCTTCGTCTCTGTCCCCTTCTTCGTCCTTGTTCATTCGGCGCTTTCCATTCAATAAAATAAATCATTTGTGGCATATTATACATGTCTTCTTTCCACTGTTCTCTAAACAATGCTCACCGGCCAATTTGGGACATTGATTGCTCTTCTCTACAACTAGAGCATTCATGGAGCACTGTTGGGTGCCCAGCAACAAGTGAAATGCAACCAGCTGTTCCTGCTGAGTGGGCGAGAGGACCTAAGGAGTGCAGGTGGGGGCAGTTCAGGCCTTCACCATCCACGGTGGCAGTCCACATGATGACTGGTGCACAGCTAGCAATGTGAAACAGTTTCGGTAGCACGCATACATTGTTCGCACGTGATGTCATATTAGTATAAGAGACACAGCTTTTGGAAACTTCCAATGGTGCCGTGCTGGTGGACACCACTCGGGTCATGTTGTGACGACCCCAGTAGGGGTAGCACAAATACTTTGTGGTGGGTCCACGCCGAGGAGAAGAGAAGCGAGAAGACGATATTTAGTCTCAACAGAATAATCTGAATGTTAATATCGGTGCTGGGGCCGCCTGTTGCTCACCTCTCGCCCGGAGTGTTCTGGGTGTCCCGTCGCAGGGGTTTCTTGGGAGAAGGGACTTGGAAGGACCGGTCATCAACGTGGCTCTGGTTCGACGGGCAGGTTGTACCAAGGAGGCTCAGGATGCGGCGAATCGGGCTTGCTCGGATGTCCGTCGATGCACACCCTCCTCTTGTGCTCTTGCGCTGGCTCTCCCGTTTCACCGCGCACGTCGCGATCACTTTCCCTTGTTCTTCGCTGCCCGCGACCCAAAAACCCGTCCTCCGCCTTCGACTCGCTTCCCTCCAAGAGAGTCCTCTTTTCCCACGTTCGGCCCGGCTCGCCTCCCTCTCTCCCCGTCCCTCATCGGTTTCCAGTTTTCCCTGACTCCCTTTCTCCATTTCCTGTCCGTGCCCTCCCCGCTCCTATGCGTCACCCCCAACCGCGCGCGCCCGAACTTGCTCGCGCCGCGCCGGCTTCTCCAACCACCACCCTGGACGACGTCACAACCGCTCCAACTTCAAAAAAATTTTCTTCCGCTTAGGAAAAATTCTGGCATTGGCCGAAAAGAAGAGCACACACAGCCAAAATAACGATGAGTGACGAACAGCAACGTAAGCCACGCCAGCACCGATAAGACCAAAAGAGCGAGGCGTTAAAGCGTTAAAATGGTGCACGGGTGGGAGAGGGGCAGTGGCCCCGCCCCTCTCCCACCCAAGTGAGGCGGGGCCACTGCCCCCTCTCCCATCCGAGTGACCAATGACAGGTCGTGGGCATGGATGGCCCCGCCCTCGAGTGACCAATGGGAGCTCATCGAGGTCCCGCCCTCGAGTCACGTACGTAGTAAGGTGTGAGTCACGTAGCCAATTTAACACCTCGTTAAGCATGCGTCGTTAAGCAACTTGTCAACAAGGTGTTAACAGCCGGTGTTATCAGTCACGTACGCGGCGCGTGTCAGAAGCGTGGGAAGGACACGTACAGAGATGTCGTCACCACCGCTCACAACCACGTGATCTCACACAGGGTTCGAGTTGCGTCCGACAGAGGGCGCCCACGTGATTTCACACAGGGTTCGAGTTGCGTGACGTGATGTCACATGACGGTCACGTGATATTATTTGAATCTCTGCGCGGTAAATGCGAATAATTTTATTCGCTAAAAAAGGCTCTGCGGCGGCTGGGAATCGACCTCGCTACCTTGTGCACAGGAGCCCGACACTCTACCCCCTGAGCTAGAAGCACATTGCTTCTAGCTCAGGGGGTAGAGTGCTTAACTTAAGGCTTAACTCGTCTTAGTTGTCCGTGTGTGTGCAAACCAGATCACGTGCTTTCCCGCTACCTGGCTTTCGTAATATGATTGAAAAACAGGATACGACATTGCCGCAGGTCATGTGGCGATGGTCGTGTAATATTAGTTGCATCGCTGGGCGTTGCCCGTCTTTTTATCACGTGATTTCGCGCGCGCGCGCGATTCAAACGCTGCTCGCGGACTTGTAGCCTCGTGGCGTCCCCATCGCTGTCGCATGTTTACGCAATGTCCTATATATGTGTTATATGACGACAACGCACCGTCATTATGGCGGTGACGCGCGCGGGCGTCAAGTCTCTTCTCGCGTTCATCATGGGCTCCTTTCTAATTGTCTGCGTGATCACCATCGGCATCAGCATGTCGCGCGCGAGCCTGCGAGGAAATTGCACGCTCGAGATGAGTCTGAACAAAGACACCAAGGTTCATCAGTGTCCTGCATCCGTGCTGGCAATACGCGTATGGTCAAAAGAGGGCTATCCGAAAAGAGCCGGTGTAAATTTGGACAGGAATCAGACTGAGGCGCTGAAGCACTGTCTCAATGAGGTGGACGTTCTTGCTCCCCGGAAATATGATCTAGAATGTGAAGACACCTGCATCATCAGCGAGTCCATGTACCTCCGAAGATGTCCTCTGAACGTCTGTCAAATTCGGCGATTGATCGGAGGAAGGAGAGCCTCATTGTACGGAATAAATCTCGATCGCGAAGCTATAATTCTGCTGTCAAAATTTTTGAATAAAAAATGATAAAACTCACTACGTATTTGCGTATTGCGATATGCAGAGAGCCCACGAGGCTCGACGCATCGCGTAAAGGACACGAAAAGGTTTTTTTTCTTTATCGCCTTTATTGTTCAAAATCGTTCGCATTAACCCAACTGTTGTGCGAGGTGCCGTAGCCCCTCCATTTTACGAGGTATTGCAGATGGGGCACACGTCGGCGTCTCAAAACCTTCTCGACGATCCAGGTCTTGTTTTCGGCCAGGGAAACGCGCTGCAGTTCTGCCTCGTAAAAAGAGCCGAGAACGGGCTCTTTTCTCACCATATCGACTAGGTGATAGGTATTGGGCACACCTAATCGAATTCGGTCCACGATGAACACCTCGTCCGTGAACGACTGCTTGTACTTCTTCAGGAGAACGTGACGGTCTTTGGAGACGCGCACATGCTCACCCACGCGAAATTTAGGTATTTTCACCGGTCCGGGATCGGGGAACAAGTGAAAGAAAAATTCGGTCTGGTTTTGTGGGGTAACGTCGACCGGTCTAGCGTTCAGTGTCCTGTGATGGCTAAAATTATAAGATTTGACGATTTCCGGGAGAATTTCAATTAATCGTTTGGTTCGTGCATACTCAAAGTACTTGTAAACCCGACTCATTATGGTGCGTTGTACGCGTTCCACCATCGAAGCCTTTTGCTTCGAATTCACGGAATATAATTTAATGCCCTTTTTCTCCAGGAACGAGAGGACCAATCTTCCGTAAAATTCACGACCACGATCCGCACATAAACGCTTGCTTTTCCCCATTTTGCGAAAGACAATTTTCAACGCCCGGACAACCTCCTCTCCCGTCTTTCGAGCTATGGGAACGACGGTAAGAAATCGTGAGAACGTATCGATCACAAACAAAATGTATCATTTTCCATCATTGTATTTGGCAATTTTTTTAATTTCCACTAGGTCGGCCTGATAGACGTCTCGAAGTCCCAAGGATAGCGTTTTGCGATAGACGCGAGGGCGCTTGGTTTCCCTGAACAGCGTGTACGCGTCCGATCCTTCTAAAAACTTTTCCGCCGTTCTTCGTCCCGTATGTCGTGCGAGCCTGTTGATTCCACCAAAAGAGGCTGGATGACTTGCTTCGTAGTAGACCGCTTTGCTCCCCTCCTTTTGTGACGAAGACATGCTTTCTGGGCGCACCGCTTTGTTGGTCGGTAGTGTCGAGCTCGAAACGCACTCAGGTCCAGGTGACAATTGATGAGAGGGGAAACTGCGCCTCTCATCCAGGGAGGCTGCCTGTTGTACAGCTCGTAGTGCACAAGGTCTACAATGTTGGATCCCTCGAGCGGCTCTCCGTGAACCACCAGCGTTCCCTCGGGGGTGTAGGCAATTACCGAGGAAATCGCGGCGAGGAGCGTCTCGACTTTCCCTCGGTGTCGTGGGTGAAAAACGGAAAGAATTTCCTCGTCGTTAAAGTAGTCCTTGTCTAGAATTTCTTCCATGCTCTCTCGGCCAGGCGCTGCGAGGCACGAGGTGCGGCGGAAACGGGATCAGCTGGAGCCGGTTCGGTCGGCGATGCGGTCGGTGACCCAGTCCGCTGCTCCGGGGAAGCGGTACGAAGGCGCTTCGGCGAAGTGACCGAAGAAGAAGACGCACCGCGACGAATGGTCGCCCGCGCTTTGAGGGTTCTTCTTTTAAACCGATCGTGATTCACGATGGTCACTGGCAGGTTCTCTTTGACCAATAACCTCGTGACGCGATCGAAATGAGCCGGAACTGGCAGTTTCTTTGAACGTGAAACTAAATAGGAAACCAAGTCCACAATGTTGGATCCCTGTAGAGGTTTTTCCTCGATCGAAATTTCCAAGGTTTGCGGGTCCCAGGTGAGCACCGGTTCCAGTAGCCTCAGAAGCGATCGACCCTTTTGCCGGTAGGTTTTGCTCAAGTAATTGACTATGACGGAAGGGTCATCCCCACGCTCGCTCGTCTGCGTTGTCCGCTCTTCCGTGCTAATGGGTATCGCTTTAAGCTCGTCAATGTGTGCGCTACTCTCATTCGACGTGTACGGACGTAACATTTTGTGTAGCGTTTGAATTATTTTCTTTAGCTTGATGTCGTCCGGTTCGTTGTCTTCTTTCAGAATCTCGGGAATGTTCTCTCTGTAAGGTATGAGATGGTACTTTTTCATACTTCTCAGACCCCGATAGCCTTTGCGATGGCTCTTCCCGCGATCGTTGATATGAGGCCTAGGAGAGCAGGAAGGATCAGGGGTAGGAAACCTCCCTTCAAAACCAGCGTCTTTCTTATGTTCTTGTGCGTGTCTCTTCGATTTCCCAGTGACCGTATGACCGGTGCAAATCTCTTCACTTTCTTTTTTATAGCTTCGGAGAGAGGGAGGTTTCCGGCGCACAGGTTTAAACAAATTTCCCTAATTATTTTCAGATGCTCCTCCTTGGCGTGACGTAGTAGTGATTCTCTTTGCCTACACGTTTTGGCTTCCGACAACAGGTGCAAGAATCTTGCGTGCTTGGTGATGCGGTTCATTAGGACGTGTCGTACACGACTTCCGGACCCTCGTCCGGCAAGAGTTTTGCTCTCACACGAAAATTATCGGGACAAGTTTGCGATAGGTCGATCAGAAGGTAACTGAACGGCGTTCTACACGCGTCCGAATATATACGCGGTAGAACCTGCCCCCTACTGCCCCCAAAGAGCTGTCGGGATAGCACTTGGCAATCCTAACTGAGCGGAATATAAGTAAGGCCGAAGAATTTAGGCTTATTGTTCTAAAGTACGCGTCTTGGAGGAACATGTTCTGCGTGATGAAAATGACCGAAGCATTATAGTGATGAGCAGCTCCGATAAAATATTCGCAAATGTCTTTGAGCTTCGTTCGATTGGCGAGAAAGTCGTCGAATATGATCAGCGAGTCTCTTTCGGGGTCTAAATTTTGCGGGATCACCTTGGTGAAAATGACCCCGCTCGTGCCCAAAAACCAGCTCTGGGGAAACACGTAGACGTAGTAGATGACGTGAAACTCTTTGTCGAACATTTCTCTTCTAAATCTCAACAATTTGCGAATGTACGTGCTTTTGCCCGATTTAGAGGGTCCAATCATCGTGATTGACGCCGGCGTTTGGAAACGAAATTTGTCCAGGTCCGAAGACATGTCGGTGACCTCGCGTGCTACGCTCGTAGACGAGTGGAAAGAAGGCATCGCAGACACGTTTCTAAGTACTCGCGCGAAGCACATTCCCGCGCGGCGCTCTTTAGCTTCGCGATAAATGGTAATTTAAACACGCGTCGCAACACTGCGGTTTATAGCGACGCCCGTACGCGAGCAGCGATTACAGTGATTAAGCAACGAGGGAAAAGAAAAAAATAAGCGGAGGCTCTCCAAGGTCCGAGTTGACCGCTCGCTTCAAGGTCGTCTAGCAGGAAGTGTATGCAGGTTTAGACATGTCTCGAAAGCTCGGAATGTGTTCTTTTTTTCTCATATGCGAATTAAATACGTTGTTTTGACGCTGGCTCGCTAGCTCTTTTGTTTTCAGTCTCGGTTTTTTTCTTTTTATACGCACGTGTTGATTGCACAGCGAGTCGTCATTACGCAATCCGCTCGGTATATATAATCCGAGGTATCGTCCCCTGGTCGTCTTCACTGCTTTCTCTCCGGAAGGAAAAGGTAATGCTGGAAAAGAAAAAGCTTTGTAGGCCCGCCGTATACTAATGTGTCATTATTTCCAGACTGTCGTCCCACCTCGAGCCACCGCCGCCCTTCGGTCAACCCAAAATGGACGGGGTCCTGAACAAGCTGTCTTCACTGCGAGCGTCGTCATCGTCTTTGTGAGCATGAGCGCCATTCCGTGCAACGTCAAGATACCCGTGCTGGAGGTGAGGCGAATGGACACCCGTTACGGGCCATCCGTTTGTGTGACTCTGCAGCTGGAGAGCGATGTGGTAAATGTATTTTTACCCAAGCGGTTTGCCGAACTGAATGAGGAAGATCTCCAGAGCATGAGGGCGATGAAGGGACTCACGATGGAGAAAACCAGCGGTGACGAGCGGTCACCGGTCATCACTTTCTCGTGTTCTGACTAAAAAAGATTGTGAGCCTCTCGGGACAACTTGAGAAAAAAAAATGGTAACCTGCCACTTGTGTGATGCGCGAGAGCGGCAGCAGTACTCCAGCGCGGAGTCGTTACAAGTTCATCTGGCCCAGGTTCACAATATCCCGCCGCAAGATTGCCTTCCGTTCATCAACTCACTGTGCGCCTTTCGAAACTTTACCGCGCGTTATGATATGCATTTGCACGAGCGCGACGACGAGTCTCACGATGTATCCACGCTTTTTCGGCTTCAGTCCGACGCAATGGCCAATGTTTTTAGGCATTATGAAATGCCATTGCGTTTTTTCATCACACTAACCGTGGAAATGACTCGTCTCAGCGGTGACGACGAATTTGAATTCAGCGTGCACTACTTTCATTCTTTAGTCCACACGGTTTGGGCCGAAGGTAGCATTCGCGATGCTCTGCAGACTGCATGCGCCGAGATCTCTGCTTGCCTCGAACAGTATCAAGAACGAGGATCTGGGCTTGTCGTCGTCGCCATTCAGACCTGCACCATCACCGTGGGACGTTTCATTCCGCCCACGGTCGGTTGTGCGCGTTTTGTGTTACCCGCGGAACTCCCAAGCAGAAAGTGTCTAGTGAATGTGAACGAGCAACTGAACGAGTCGAAGAAAAACATGTGCTTTGTGTTTTCTGTGCTCGCCAGTCTCCATCCCGCACGCTCTAATCGATCGAGAGCTTCTTGCTACCGAGACCATTTTGGCAAGTATTGGTTCCCCAGCACGTATCCAGTGACGTTTCCGCAAGACGTGCAGGCTTTCGAGAGAAAAAACTCCGTGTCCGTGAACGTGTACGGTTATGATCGAGAACAAAGGTTTGTCTACCCGCTCAAAGTCAACGATAGCGAGTTGGAGAAGCACGTGGATTTGCTTCTGATAGACGATCACTTTGTTCTGATCACCAACTTTGGCGGACTTTTCGCGAACAGGCGCACTCACCGTTTTCGCTGTAAAAGGTGTATGATGGGCTTTCGCTTTCGCACTGCGCTGGGGAGTCATTTATCGCTGTGTAAGGAAAAGAAGGCAGTCCGAACAGTGTGTCCTGCAAAGGGGGACGCGCTGTATTTCCGGAGCCCACACACGATGGAACCTTTCCCCTACTTTTGCGTCTACGATTTCGAGGCCATTCTGGAAGCGGAAAACATGGGTCAGGCTTACGAGAAGCGCGTCCTCAGTTCGTTTTGCATACTCGTAATCCGATCCAAGGACTCGCGCATCGTCGAGCAGTTTTTGTACCGGGGCGAGGACTGCGTGGAAAAGTTCATTTCCATCCTTAATCAATTGTCAAAGCTCATTGGCGAATGGATTCGAAGTGAAGAAGTGCCAATGGTGAGCGTGAACGAAGAGGCTCATGCGTCGGCCTCTCACTGCGCGATTTGTGGCGAATCGTTCGGAAATCGAAAGAGAAAAGTCAGAGATCACGATCACTTAGCGGATCGTACAGGCAGTCGTTGTGTCAGGGATGCAATTTAAATCTGAGAGTAAACAAGAAAGTCATTCCAGTGCTCGCGCACAACCATTCGTATGACCTGGCCTTTATACTACCCAAACTTGACTTATTCGAGTCTAAAGATATTAAAGTGCTCGCCACTAGCTGCCAGCAATTTAAGCGACTCGACGTGGGTAACCTGCGGTTTCTCGACAGTCTGGCCTTTCTCCCCGCCAGCTTGGACGCGCTGGTTCAGGACCTCCGTTCCAAGGGACTAGAAAACCTGTGCTGTCTAAAACAGGCTTTTCCGCAGCACGTTGAGCTTCTGGCGCTGAAAGGCGTATTTCCTTACGACTATGTGACCAGTTTCGAGGCTTACCGGGAGCCCGAGCTACCGCCCCGCGAGTCGTTTTACAACAAGCTTAACGACAGCCGAATTTCGGAGGACGACTACCGTCACGCCCAAACCGTCTTTGAAACATTCAATTTCAAAAGCCTAGGAGAATACAGTGACTGCTACCTGAAACTAGACTGCCTACTTCTCGCCGACGTGTTCCAAAATTTTAGGAAATGGACTTTAGACACGTACGAGCTCGATCCGTTACACTACGTTTCCCTGCCCGCGCTTAGTCTTGCCTGCGCACTTAAACAGACTGGGGTAAAACGGGAGCTGCTCGACGACGTGGATGTGTATCTGTTCATCGAAGCGGGCCTGCGAGGAGGAATCGTTCGATGTGCCATTCGTAACACGAGGGCTAACGTGCCAGGAACCGCATGTTTCGATCCGAACACGGCGGTTTCTCAAATTTTAGACCTCGACGTGAACGGCCTGTACGCTCCCACCATGCGGCAAGCCCTTCCATGCGCAGATTTTTGCTGGCTAGACCGCGAGGAAATCGACGCTCTCCACTTCCAGCAGGTTCCCGACGACGCGCCCGAGGGTTACATTTTAGAGGTGGACCTCGACTATCCTCGGGAGCTACACGATTCGCACGCGGACTTTCCCCTGGCTCCCGAGAAACGAGGAGTCCCGCTCGAATGGCTCTCACCCTATCAAAAGGCGCTCGTCGAAAAATTTCACCTACCCCAGCGAGAGTCTGAGCGAAAGCTGCTTCTCACCTTTTACCCGAAACGGAATTACATTATTCACTACCGAAATCTCAAGCTGTATCTGGAGTTGGGCTTACAGCTAAAGGCCATTCATCGCGTTTTAAAGTTTTCGCAGAGTGCATTCCTTAAAGATTTCGTCGACTTTAACCGCAACCTGCGAAAACAGGCGACGAATGCTTTTCAAAAGAACCTATCTAAACTCATTATGAATTCAATTTATGGCAAGACAATCGAAAACCCACGCCAGTACAATAACGTTGTCATTAGCGTGAGCGAGGACGAAGTGCTCAAAAACCTGCAGAAGCCTAACCTCAGGCAGTTTGCGGCAATCAGCCCGACCGTGGTGATCTTTCAGTTTTCCCAGAGAACGCTACACTTGAACAAACCCGTGTACGCGGGTTTCTCTATCCTAGAGATGTCCAAACTGGTCATGTACGAATTTTTCTACAAGCAGGTCAGGCGCGTTTTCCCCGACGCTCGCGCAGCGTAGAGCGACACGGACTCGTTCATTCTCCAAATCACCGACCCGGATGTAGACTCGAAGCTCGCGACCCTTGCCGAAACTCACCTGGATACTTCTGGGTACCCGGGCGATCACACCTTGTTTTCTCCCGCAAACAAAATGAAACTAGGAGTGTTTAAAAATGAATTCCCAAAAGATCACATTCTTGGATTTGTTTGTCTGAAACCAAAACTCTATTCGCTCGAGCTAGCCTCTAGAGAGCACTATGTGAGGGCGAAAGGAGTGAAAAGGTGCGAGTCCCGTAAGCTAACCTACGAGCTCTACGTTCAAACTCTCGAGCAACAAACTCTGCACAAGATCACGCAGCGGACTATCGCTCGTAAGTTGTGCAAGAACAAGACTGTTGCCGTGGAGAAGATAGGACTCAACCCGTTTGACAAGAAGCGCTTCATCGACACCGACGGCGTTTCAACTCTTCCCTTCGGACATTGGTGCCTCTAAGTGAAGTGCTTTCTTTTTCTCCATCATTTCAGACTGATGTATCCGTGTGTACCCAGAGGGTTGTGTAAAGAGCCATTTTGTTGTGTGATTTTCATGTAGCGCGAGGGTTTTCCCCCCCGCCGAGTGTTTGATGCTTGTATAAAGAGCTGTCGCGCTCCCTTTGTTTCTCCGTGTCTCGAAAATTTCTTAGATATATGCCTATTGAATAAAAACGAAGAAAAAGATCCATCCTCGCTTTGTGTCCTTTTGTGGCTTTATTTCCAAATCAGGTTACAGGGCGGAGCAGCAGGAGAGCTTTAAAGCGGGAAAATTGCTTGCGCACGAGTATGGAAATGTGTGTGTCGTTCCGTCGGTAGTCGCTCGCCGAGAAGGTTTGGATGCACTCGCGGAGCGGTACACCGCAACATAGGAGCGCACCAACGTAGAGACAGTAAAGTCCGCACGTGTGCGACAGAGTCCCTTGAATTCTTTTCTTGAAGTAGAAGAAGGACGCTGCGCCTCCGATGAAGTCGTAAAATTCCTCGTGAATCGGAATCATTCCGAAACTGTCAAAATAACTAATTGCACCGTCCTTTGGGCACACGTAGAAAAGAACCCAGTGTTCACCGAACGAAGACCTCGGTGCCGTATTCACTACGTAAAGACCAGGTGACGCTGTCTCTTGACCAATCTCGTCGCACGCGAACGTGCCACGAAACCAGGGACGCGTGCAATGATTTCCCGCGAACATTGGGTAAAATTCGTGCTCTTCCATTTCAGCCGGCAAACTTGACGTTTCTCTCCTTGTCAATTTCCAGGACGCGAGGCGTTTCTGACATAAAGAGAATCGTGATGGCTTTAGTTAGATCTTGCTTGAAGGTCAAGGTGAGTCTCACGTTCGCCGTGGAAATGGGACAAAGACTCTGCTCTTCCCTGTCCGGAGTCAAAATGTAGTAGAGCAGAAAGGAGTCTTTCGAGAAGGCACCTTTAGAGTAGGGGACGTCTCTGCGATTAAGGCGGTGTTGGAAGCTCATATAGGCCTTCATGTAGAGATCCTGAGCAAAATCAAACTGCTCCGTCTGCTGGCAGCCACCCACGTCCAGGACCGCCGTTTTCAGGTTGAAGTGCTCGAGCTTGAAGGGGTCGTGCTCGCGACTTCCCTGAAACGCCTCGCTCTTCACGAAGGCGACTAGGAGCTTTGACGGCACTCGATGCGGATACAGATCGTCGAGGACAATGTGCGACACACCGGGAGAAACGGTTCTGGTCTTGATCTCCACCCCACGAAGTAGATAAGTCGCGGGAGAGGACTGCAGACGTCTTTCGATGCCCACAAGCACCGTCGGGGCCACTTGCACGCGTCGAATGTAGAGCACAATGCGGGGAAGTTGGACGACGTGCTCCTGGGGAACCGTCGAAGCGGCCAAGAGCCTGAAATCTTCGGTATTTTGACGCAGCACGATGCGAATATCCACCCCGTTCAAGAGAAGCTTGTCCTGGTGACATTTGTCACTCATAAGAGGACAAAACAAATCACAGAGCGTACTTCCTTCGTTTCGTTTAAAACGTGCCATAAGGCCCTTGGCATCGGCGGGAATGTCTAGCTTTTCGGACGTATTTACCGGGTCTTTTTCGTACAACATCGCAGAAAGAGAGTGATCCCTACTCGTCTGGTTTGCGTGCAGGAGGATATCGAGATAGGAACGATAAGCATAATTTTCGTACTGGCTCACCAAAGTCTGGTTCAGATACACGTGTAAGTATTGAAAAAGGGAGCTTCCAAATGCCTGAACCGGTATGACCTTATCGTGCGTGACAGTTCCGTCCAAGGCGGTGGTGCTCGCGGGATCGCCATTGGCTCGCACGATTTTTGTCTGGATGTGCAGGAAGCTTGATTTCAGATCGTAAAAGTGAGGTCCTAGCGAGGGAACGTGAAATTCTAAGACCGAGGTGGGTGTTGTCGTGGCCACCGGAAAGAATTCGATATATTCGGACTTTTCCAAAGCAAAAGACGTAGGCGGAAGAGAGAAGAGATCGAGCTCTCCGCTGGTGCACAGACAGGAACGCTCGTGCAGGGTAAAAATATCGCCCGTCATTTTTTTTAGGTATCGAAAAAGTCATGCACGACCTTTCGTTTCTTTTGCCGTCCAGAAACTGAACAGCACTGGCTGGACGCCTTTCTTTTATGTCCTCCGCCAGACTGCAGCTTTTGGAGGAACTCGTCTCTGGTGCTTCGATACGTGCGGCCAATTCCCTTCTTTACGGCGTCCTTCAACGAAGAACCCTGCCTCATTCGCTCTGCAATATCTCTACCCGTGAACACTAGTTTTCGACCCAGGTAAGGGGCCACTCGCTTTTAAACACTGGCGATAGCCTCTGATAAATGTCCGACAGTAGTCCGCTCCCAACTTGGAACAGGGGCCCGGACACAAAATGCGGCAGCGGTCTTTCTCCGGAACCCGAGAAATGTTCTAAACAACACGGTGGGGACTTTACGTGCATTTTCTAAAATGAAGAGTGGCTGCAACGCGACCCGATCCGTCCAGAAATGGGATGTAGCTTCCTCTCTCGCCAACAAGCTCGAGACAAATGGTGCTAACTTCTTTTACGATCACCTTCTTATATTGTGGTAGATTAAAAGAATAGGATATCATTTCGTTACGTTTTGACACTACGAATGGGACGACTCTCAAGAGAGGAGCTTTCACGTCGCCGACGTGCTCCGCTTCTATGATATCGCAATAGGTAAAAATGTAATTGCTGGGAAATAATATCACATCACGGTCTGCCACCGAGAAGGAAGTGTACACGCTGTTCTGACCAAAGCCAAGCATGTGAGATAAGTGAGCGTTGATTAGGATATACCCACTGTGGTGCAACTGTAACTCTACGACTTTGATGTATGGATTATAACGAAGCAATATTTTGGAGGAATTGAGCTTAAGATGAGACTGGTAGGCGCTGTTTATCGCGTTAATGAGATCTTCTGGCGATTCGTAGAAGCCCTCGAGGATCTCAATTCGGTCTTGTGTCATCACGTGCTTAACCCTCGTCAACTCTACCTCGACCTCCCGATCGAATGTATCTTCCTCCACGGGGCTGCCTTCCACGGGCTGACCTATTCCAAAAATGATCTCTGCAAATCCGAGTTTTTTCGACAATGTAGGGGACATGCGCAGTGCGTTGTTTCTCTGGAACCCTATAGAGTAACATTTTCCCTTTCGCTCGAAGCTCGTCTTGGGACCAAAGAGCTCTCGCAGGGCGCTTTTCACCAGCGCGGCAAAGTCTTGCTTTGGCTGTATTCGTAGCTTTTTGGTGCCTTCCACTTTCCCGGCATCCGTGGGTCTGACCAAGTACAGCACGTTAGATGGGCTCGTCACATTCTTGATGCTAAATGGGAAGTTCAGTTTTTCTAGGGCTACCTCGTACGGTTCGTTTAATATAATAGGTTGAGACAACTGTACCTTGAACTTGCTCAAACTATTGTCGTGAAAAATGTCCGACGAGGCATTTGAGAATAGATTCACGTAAAACTGATCCCTCATTTCGCTTCTTGCCGACCGATCTGTACGTAGGTCGAGAGCAGACTGACCGGACCGCTATCAGGGTCCAGTCTTTTCTTTAGCAATAGTAGGAGAGAGACACACACACACACGCAGTCATCCTACAGGGTTAGTTATTTTTATTTCCCCGAGTCTAGAGTATCCACGGTGATCAGGCGATATCGAAGAACATCGGTGGCCAGGCAATGGATGTAGGTGGCTTCGATATGGTGCTTACAATGCATCGCGCGTTTGATGGTCTTGAGTGTATCCGAGATAAATTCCACCACGTTCGTCGTCTCCGATGCGGTAACTTTGGTCAACACCTTTCCCGACCAATGGGATAAGAGCACAAAGGGCTGCTCGTGGGATTCCCACTCCTTGTCCCGCACCTTGTAGCTCTCGTAGACCTGGGATATGATCCTGAACACAACGGGGTCCACTTCATATGGAATGAACTTGCCAAAAACTATGAGGTCCACCAACATATCGAACGCAGACACAAAGAAGTTGTTGTTGGCTTTTCGATGTGCAGCGCAGGCTTCGACATCGCTCCATCGAGTGTGTTGATCTTCGCAGCCATCCAGACGTTCACGCACGAGCATCTTGTCAGATCGAGCTCCGTCGCACGAGTGAGGGTCCGAGCCCAAATGCAGCAGCTAAGGGGGCGCAACGAGGCTACGAGTCCGCGAGCAGCGTTTGAATCGCGCGCGCGCGCGAAATCACGTGATAAAAAGACGGGCAACGCCCAGCGATGCAACTAATATTACACGACCATCGCCACATGACCTGCGGCAATGTCGTATCCTGTTTTTCAATCGTGTTACGAAAGCCAGGTAGCGGGAAAGCACGTGATCTGGTTTGCACACACACGGACAACTAAGACGAGTTAAGCCCTCTGGGAAGCAATGTGCTTCTAGCTGGAGAAAGAAGAAGACGCCGTTTCGAACGGCCACGTTTTCCATGTTCTCCGGGGAAAATTTATCGGCCGCTGGCCGAGGAAACGTTATGACGTCTGATAACGTTACAGAAGACTACCGGATAATCCTGCCACGTCTGACATCAGGTAACCTGAGCCTGAATTCCGTTTTCTTGCATGGGGACCTCTCGGCGCGCCCGTATCGAGCTCCTGATTTTCGAGACGCCCTACGTGGCATCGTCGAATTGAAGGACGTTGTGAGCCTCGGACAGTTCCAGATGTCTCACGTCTGGATGCTGACGTGTGTCAACGCTGTTACCAAGGCAAAGCTCGTCGCTCAACGAGAGCTCCGCGTGAAAGGCCGAAAGTGCCTCATCATTGACCCGGACAAGCAAGAAGTAAACCTAAAGCTTCTTTGGCTTCCACAGCATCTAGAGGATCGACGAGTTATCGAAGCTCTCGCCCCGTTTGGCAAAGTGCGATCGATCAAGAGAGAAAAATGGAGGTGCAGCGAGCTTGAGCACATGGAGACTCTAAATCGAGAGGTAGTACTGGTATTAGGGGATGGTGTCAATGCCAGTCAGATACCACATCTCCTTCAAGTCTACGGATGCCAGAGCCTCGTCCTTATTCCTGGCCGACCTCCGCTGTGCTTGCGCTGCAACAAAGTGGGACATATTCGACGCTACTGTAGAACACCGAGGTGCTCCAACTGCCGGCGGTATGGTCACCAAACTGAGGAGTGTGTCAACGGCGCCACCTATGCGGACATGTTACGACAACGTCAAACACACGAAGATGACACAGCGGCGGAGCTCCTAATGGACGTCAGTGAGGTAGCTGACGTCACCGGGGAATTGCCACCCGTTGAATCGGCCCATCCTTCAGGAGACGCACGGCCCGGGGACAGTACAGACACCCAGCCATCACAAAACATCGACAAGAATGAAGAATTTCCAGTGTTGGAACCTGCAGCATCCCCAAACACCAGCACCACACAGAATGCGCACGTGGAACCTGATGCGACTCCCGTACCGACTGTCTCCAAGGCTCCGACTACACCTCAGCACGCAGTTAGCGAGGACGGCCCTTCCTCGAGCAGCAGCCAACCACTCAAGCGACCGGCACCGGTTGACACAGAGGCACCTTCGTGTTCAAGCGGGTCGTCAACACTACTCAACCGTGTTGGCGACGGAGACGTCGCCAAAAAGAAGGCATCGGGGTCCCGTGCCAAGCCGAATGCGAAGCCAGGAGCTACCTAAAGTGTGGCGAGTGTCGTTCAACGCTGAAATGCGGCCTCTATGAGGACGGATAGAAGCTAAGAATATTCCCCTAAATTTCACAACACTAAACGTCCGAGGTCTAAGATCTCGTGCGAGGCAGGTGCAACTTTGTCGGCTCTTGCAACGTGAGCAGCTAGACATTGTTGCGATTCAGGAGACAAAGATAGAGTCGGAGGAGGCCACAACAAGTGCGCTCCAGCCTTTTCTACACAGGTATGAAGTTTGTGTGAGTCACGCTGTGGGGCTATCGGCTGGTTGTTTCTTGTTTCTCCGCAAAGACTTGAACTACACCTCGCTCTCGTACACGGTTGACACTGAAGGTCGTTTTATCTGTTGTGACATTTACTTAGAGGGAATTCACTGGCGGCTGATTTGCGTTTATGCCTATAATGACTCTTCTAGTCGACTTTCACTTTTCCAAAATTTAGATGCTTTTCTTGACACTGACAAATGTATTGTCCTATTTGGCGACTTTAACTGTGTATGCGAAGCCCACGACCGCTCGACGATCAGTCTGAGACGCGACAACAGCAGTATCGCTCTCAAGAATCTTGTGCGCCAACACTGCCTAAGTGACGTCGGTGCTTCTCGAACGTCCATCAATCGCTTCACGCACCTCCAAAGTTCTGGCCACGCACGCCTTGATAGAATATACGTGTCTAGTTGTCTTTTGGAACACACGTTTGAATATTTGGTAACGCCGGTATCCTTCTCTGACCATTGTGTTGTAACTGTGAGGCTAGGCGAGAAACGCAAACAAATATCTAGGCCAAAATGGGCGCTGTGGAAGTTAAACAGCAATATCCTAAAAACAATGACTTTAATGAGAGACTAATTACCTGTTTTATGGCTATTCGTAGTAATACCGATCTTTCCATTTTTGCACAGTGGGATAGTTTTAAGCAAGAGGCTAAAAACATCGCAATTGAGTGTGCGTGTATTCAGGCATATCATGAGAAAGCTGACAGGCGTGCACTTACACATAGCCTTCACGAACTGTATGAGCTGGAATGCGAAAAACCAGGTAGTTTTCATGAGGAAATTTGCTTTCTCAAATCTGAGCTCCAACGCCACGAGCTTCAGCGTTACCGAGGAGCGGCTGTGCGATCAAGATGTCAACGCCTTGTGTCGGCCGAACAACCTACTAAAAAGACTTTAGATGACGAGCGCAGGCACGCCTTAGCTAAAGAAATCCCGGAGTTGCTATGTAACGGCGCTTACTCAAGAAATACCGAAAACTTTATGAACACATTCACACAAAACTATCAAAACTTATTTGGTCAGGTCTCCCCTTCATCAAATGAAGAGTATGCGCCTCTCGTTTCACTGCTGCCCAGCTTGAGTGATGAGGACTCCGAACTATTTACTAGACCGTTTTTTCTCAAAGAGATATGCCAGGCCGTGGGGTCTCTTCCTAGCTCGAAGGCACCTGGACCAGATGGCCTCTCAGCAGAATTTTATAAGCAACACATAGACATGATATGCCCATTCCTCCTTGAACTTTTCACAGCTTCACCTCAGTATGGCAGGTTACCTCCATCGTTTTATCAAAGTCACACCGTGTTAATACCAAAAAGCTCCGACTCCGACAAGTTAAGGACTGTTGAAGGGTATCGCCCAATAGCGCTCTGCAATGTCGATTACAAAATATTTGCCAAAAATTCTTACTAAACGTTTACAATGTGCCATTTCAAGAGTGGTTGGAGCTCATCAAACATGCGGGATTAAAGGCCGCACAATCCAGACAAACATTCACGTAGCGCGATCACTTCTTCATTGCTGCGACAGTTTACAAGATCAAGTAGCCATGCTTCAAATTGACCTAGCGAAAGCTTTCGATCGCGTAAGCCATTTCTTTTTGTTTGCTCTTTTAGAACACATAAACGTAGGAAAAGTCCTCCTTAACGGTATAAAAATATGTTATTCCGAAGCAACAACTCGATTAATAGTTAACGGAGCTCTTTCCAAACCAATTCACCTTCATTCATCTGTAAAGCAAGGATGTCCCTTGTCTCCCCTTCTGTTTGCATTATATTTGGAGCCTCTGTGTTTAAGTATACTGAAAAGTACAGACGTAAAAGGTTATAAATTGTTATCTCGTAAAGTGAAAGTTCTGGCTTATGCCGATGATGTAGCTTTTTTCTGTGTTGATAAGCAAAGTATCGACGCTGCATTACAATTAACCCAGCAATTTTGTAAGGCAGCTGGAGCGCTGGTTAACACCTCCAAGTGCTGTGGACTTTGGTATGGGACTTGGGGGACAACGCCCTCGGATTATGCAGGAATGGCGTGGTCTGGCGTGCCAACTACTTACCTTGGCGCGCCACTAGAATGTATTCGAAATAGCTCACGCTACTGGACAGAAAGTGTCAAAAATCTTAAGCGCAGAGCGGACATGCTGAAGCCTAATCATCTTTCGGTGTTTGGCCGCGCTACTGCATGTAACATCTTCCTAGTCGCAAAACTGTGGTACGTGCTTCAGGTTATTCACTGTGCCCGAGGACACCTTCAGCGTTTCCATAGGATATTTGCGACCTTCATATGGGACTCTTTATGGGAGCCAATGCGGCGCGACAATCTGTTTCGGTCTATCGAAGCGGGAGGACTAGGCTTAACCCACTTATTTGTAAGGAAAATTGTTTCACGTTTCATGTTCCTCAGAACGTCTTCCCACCCGTTCATTAGGACCTTTCTCCAAACTCACTTGATGGATCTCCTCCCTGACCTCGTTGTTTCATCCGATCATGTGGCAATGCCGCGACCTTTTGGCTTTCTCAAAGAAGTCGTCGAAGCTTTTGAGTTTTTGAAAGTGCGTTTTTCTTTGGATTATTTATTCACCGTTTCCGGAAAAGAGCTCTACCATAACCTGATAGATTCGCTATTTCCAGACCCTTTATATCGCAGCCACTATCCAAACAGTACAGATCAAGATGTTTTAAAACGAGTTCGCAGGATGCGCGTTCCCCCGACTGCAAAAACATTTTTCTTTAAGCTTCATACTAACACACTACCCGTAAAACCATGGCTACGTGACAAAGGAATTTTTGTACCGTGGTCGGTCAACTGTCGTTTATGCAACACGCCAGAGACTATTGAGCATTGCTTTATTTTTTGCACAGATGCATACCTTTTCTGGGATGTGCTTCAAAGGACTATCAAAAAGGACTTGTATATTAACGCATACTCTATTCGTTTTCTTCCTGTGGAAGATCCAGACACATTTCCCGCAGATTTTTTTATTTTGCTTGGTATGCATAGTCTCTGGAAGACTCGCATGATAGACAGAAACGCTGAACCACCAAGGACTACCAAATCAAATTTTATCGAAACATGCAATCACGTAATAAGTGTCCTTGATGAACTCGGGGAAAAGCCAAGATGGCGACTTGAAAAGTGCCTTTCGTTTCCTGATTTCTGATACAGCCGATTCAGTCCTGCGCACCCGAAAAGCTGTGCAAATTTGTCTGAATTGTAAAAGTGTTGGTGAAAATGTATCTGAATAAGCTTGTATAATCTCAGTGCATTCTCGTTTCAAAACTGCAACTATGACCCATGTGCCCACCCGTCTGTGCTTCCATGCAATAAAGAAAAAAAAAATGTGCTTCTAGCTCAGGGGGTACAGTGCCGGGTTCCTGTGCACAAGGTAGCGAGGTCGATTCCCAGCCGCCGCAGAGCCTTTTTTAGCGAATAAAATTATTCGCATGTACCGCGCAGAGATTCAAATAATATCACGTGGCCGTCATGTGACATCACGTGAGCGCCCTCTGTCGGGCGCAACTCGAACCTGTGTGAAATCACGTGGGCGCCCTCTGTCGGACGCAACTCGAACCCTGTGTGAGATCACGTGAGCGCCCTCTGTCGGACGCAACTCGAACCCGGGGAAAATCACGTGGTTGTGAGCGGTGGTGACGACATCTCTGTACGTGTCTCTCCCACGCTTCTGACACGCGTACGTGACTGATAACATCGGCTGTTAACACCTTGTTGACAAGTTGTTAACACATGCTTAACGAGGTGTTAAATTGGCTACGTGACCTCACACCTTACCACGTACGTGACTCGAGGGCGGGACCTCGATGAGCTCCCATTGGCCACTGGATATTGCCCTGTGGGCGGGGCCATCCATGCCCACGACCTGTCATTGGTCACTCGGATGGGAGAGGGGGCAGTGGCCCCGCCCCACTGCTCTGTGATTGGGCTTGGCCCCGCCCTCCTGGGCTTTGAGTGACAGCCGTGTGAACTGGTGCATATTTACTACTACTGAAAGGTGCGCGGGTTTGAGCCTATTTACATGAACGATCTTTTCCCCTCGTTCCCCGATTCTCCAGATTCTACAGGTGATGTCGGAAAGCACCTCCACTATTCGGAAAGGCCCACACCAACTGGGGGCGAGCTTCCGCGCGGTTCCCCGCCTATGCGCTGCCACCTGTAGGTAGACTGGACCTCCTAATTTGAACTGAGGGTCCCTGCTCGTTTTGTCATGCCGAGTTTTTCTTGTTTGCGCCGCCTGAACATGCGCGTCCGATGCCAGCCGGTGTGATATCGCCAGTCGCTGTACGAGCTCGGATCTGTCGTTCTCCAGGGTTCCGTAGTTCGCTGCGGGTGCCGTGCGAGCCAGGCTGGGCACAACCGCATCTCTACCGTAGAGCAAGAAAAAAGGCGATTCCCTGGTTCCCTCGTGGGCGGCAGAGTTGTAAGCGAACAGCGCGAAGGGGAGCCACAGGTCCCAATCACGCTGGTCATGCGCCACGAAGTGTCCCAACATCTTGATAACGGTTTGATTCAGTCTTTCGACGGCGCCGTTGCACTCAGGATGGTAGGCGGTCGTCTGCAGCTTGGAGATTCCCAATGACTCCTCTTTCATTAGGCGCGAGGTGAAATTTGCACCCTGATCAGTTAAGAGTTGGTCCGGCACTCCGTGTCGTAACACTACGCCCTCGACGAACATTCTAGCCACAGTTTCGGCCTTTTGATCAGGCATGGGGAAAGCCTCTGCGAATCGAGTTAAGTGGTCCACAAAGACCAGGATGTATTTGCTCCCGGCAGTGGTGACGGGCAACGGCCCGACAATGTCCATAGCAGTGCGCTCGAACGGGCTGCTGAGCTGCCCGAATTCTTGAAAAGGTGCCGGCCTTCGACCCTTGGGTGTCTTCCGTAGACTGCACGACTTGCATGCTTTGCAGTACTCCACAATGTCTCGCCTCATGCCGCGCCAAAAGTACTGCTTTGCAACTCTTTGCCTCGTTTTCCTGGCGCCCGGGTGACCGGCGCAAGGGGCATCGTGGTGCACTCTCAGCAGTTCGCCAACCATCGATTTGGGGATCACCATCCTCCCAGTTTCTCCTGGTTTGTCTTTTCGCAGTCTGAGCAGCTTACCCTGGTCGAGGTAGAACTGCCCGTTGCAGTTCTCCTCCGAGGCCTCGCAAGCGGCAATCGCAGCGCGGAGGCAGGCGTCTTTCCGCTGCTCTTCCCTCACTCTCCACCCATCGGTTGACGGGAGGAACACGTTCACCTCTCTCACCACTGCCCGGCTCAACGCGTCAGCGTTCTGGTTTGTCTTCCCCGAACGGTGCACGATTTCGAAGTCGTACTCCTGTAGACGCAGGTTCCAACGCTCAAGCCGTGAGTTCTGGTCTCTCGTGCTCATAAGCCACTTCAGTGGCTGGCAGTCGGTGAAGATACGGAAATGGCGTCAATACAAATAACAGCGAAAGTGCCTCACGGCCCACACGACAGCGAGACACTCCTGTTCCGTAGCCCCGTAGGCCTGCTCCGCTCCGTTCAACTGCCGACTCGCGTATGCTACGGGGTGTTCTTGGCCGTCGAATTCTTGGGATAGCACCGCTCCCACGGCGAACTTGGAGGCGTCCGTGGCCAGTGTGAACGGTCGCGAGAAGTTCGGGAATCGAAGGATAGGCGCCTCCGTCACTTTCTGCTTCATGACCTTGAAGGCCGCTCCGGCATCTGTTCCCCATGCGAACGGCTCCTTGCCGGTGAGCTGCGTTAAGGGCCGTGCCACCTCGGCGAAGTGCGGCACGTGTCGGCTGTAGTAGGTCATGAGGCCTAGGAACCGACGCACCTCCGTCTTGTTTTGGGGTGCAGGAAATTCACGAACGCACGCGATTTTAGCTGGGTCCGGCCGTACGCCTTCTGCTGACACAATGTGACCCAGGTATTTGACCTCGGGTTTCAGGAACTGGCACCTCGACGGCTTGAGCTTGAAACCAGCGGCCCTTACCCTCTGGAAAAAAGTCTTTAAGTCCTCCAGATGCTCCTCTAGGCTGTTGCTGTAGATCCTACCGAAAAATCCGGGATAACTTTCCCTATCCCGAATATGGAACCGGAAATTTGTGACTGGAAACCCGAAATCCAGATTGCAGACAAAGGAATAATTTCTGAAAACCTAAATTCCAGATAGAGTCCTGATAGAATTCAGATAGATTTCCGGTTCCATAATCCGGATAGCGAAAAGTTATACCGAATTTTTTGGTAGGGTCGATGATATCATCTAGATATACATAGCATATCTTACCTAGCAGGCCTGCGAGCACGACATCGGCTGTGCGTTGCCATACAGCCGCGCTGTTCACCAGTCCCATCGGCATCCTGGTCCAATGGTAATGTCCCGACGGCGTGTTGAAGGCCGTTTTTTCACGGTCACGAGGTTCCATCTCGATTTGCCAGTAGCCCGAGGTCATGTCAAGTGCCGTGAAACGTCGCGCAGTTCCGAGCTGGGACAGGGTCTCCTGTATGTTCGGCAATGGATAAGGATCCACACGGGTGACCTTGTTTAGGTCGCTGTAGTCAACAACAAAACGATAAGAGCCATCGGGTTTCTCAACCAGCAAGGCAGGCGCACCCCAAGGAGACGTGGAATGTTCGATAATTCCTTTCGCGAGCAGTTGATCGACTTGCCCCTCCATCTCCTCCCTTTTCGAGTACGGGATTCTGTAGGCTCTCCGGTAAACGGGTGTTGCCTCCCCTGTCGAAAGCCTGTGTTTCACGGCCTCACAACTACCCAGGTCTGACCGATTCAAGGAGAACACGCCTCGGTGCTGGTCGATGAGTCCGAGCAGGCGGGCCTTCCCCTCTGTCGTAATATGTGAGAAGTCGAAATCATCCAATAAGTCTACTTGTTCTATCCGGTTGCATGCCCAAGCATCTGGGCCGACAGGACCAACCTCGTAAGCGTCTACGAGCGTCCCCACGACCTTATTTTGTGGGAGGCGTATCTCCTGACAGGTGACGTTCACCAGTCGTACCGGAACCGTCGCGTCCTCCCACGTCTTCACGAGTGCGTGAGCGCCGACAACGCCATTTACCCCTAGGTCGTGAGTTTTGAGCACACCGAGTCTTGCCGCTACACCACCCAAGCTTACTTTCCCCTGAAAAAGGCATTCGCTCACAGGGCTTCAAAAGAGTCACTGTCGTCTGGGACCCTCCTACCTCCTCCAGCTTTGGCTCGACCGCGTTTACCTGGTGGGCCAGTTAGTGATCTCCACCCTTGCATTCCCAATGCGCAAGACGCCTTCACTGAGGAGCAAGTGGATGTCCTCTCCGCGGAGGACATCTTGGCCGATGATTCCCGCAACAGGCAACACGAGCCCGTCTGTACAAACGAAGCACGCGGGTCTAATCTCATGACCGCCCAACGTGAGCGGGATCTCAAAACATCCGACCGTATCTAGTGCGTCGCCCGTGATTCCCACCACCTTTCCCACTCTGTCCCTTTTCGGAAGGACATTCTGCCAGTCCTTTAGAATGACGTCTAGGGTTCCCTTCTTTACCAGGCTTACCCTTGACCCGGTGTCAATAAGGCAATGGACCGTGGCGCCACCGATTTTGCACGCAACAATGGGGCTCGTTTCTCCACAAACATTTACCACGAGGGGCCGCTCTAGTTTCCCGGCTGATGGGTAACCCGCGATACCAGAGGTCTGTGATCTAATGCTTCTCCCTGGTCCCCATCCTCAATCTGCCTAATGTCGGCTCGGCCGTCGCGGTGCCGATGTGGGCACGACCGCGCGAAGTGGCCAAACGTCCCACATACGAAACAACCTGAATTGGTCTTTCGAGGTTTTCTCGGTGGAGAACGCCTCTGACTGGTTCCAGCCGCACCACGAAGTGACAAGCTCTGTTCAAATAGTCTCTCGAGCCTGTCCAAACGTTCGCGCACTTCGTCCTGAGCCGTATTGGGCTCCTCAACCGGCCGTACCGGCTGTGTGCCACCGTTAACGATGCGTTCGTTGCGTTCTTCTTTCACCGCGATTTCGATTGCCCCGTCAAACGTCTCGGGGTCCCGCGAAAGGGTGAACCTCCTAAGAGGGTCTCGAAGTCCTCCGACGAACTGCGATAGCATCTGTTCACTGAGCAGCTGTCTCCGCATTTCCCGTTTTTCTTGGGCACCCTCTAACGCGTTCGTTCCCAGGGTGGCATTTCCCAGTACGCGCAATCGACCGGCAAACGCGCGCAAGTCCTCTTCCGCATTCTGCTTGGCCACTAAGAATTTCGAGAGCTTCACGTTCTGGGGCTCAGTGTCGAACCGTTCAAGGGCCAAAGCTTTGAATGCCGTAAAGGTCGTGACCACGGCCACACATTCATCTTGCCATGCGAAGGCGTACGCGGACCCGACCATCTTACAGCGAGCAATCCCAATGAGTTGGCTATCTAGCCATCCCCCTATGCTACCTACTTGCTCTAGAATTTGAAAGAATTCCCTGACGCATACCGTGGTCCCGTCGCCAGTAAACGAGGGAACAAGACCCCCCAGAGCCAACATCCCTGCACCCAGGGCATTCGGCGGAGCCACCGGTGTCTGAGACATCGTCTCGCCTCTCCTTTCGGGTGAGGGCAAAAAGGCCTCACCGTTTTCCTCAGCGATTTAAGTTAGGGGATCCCACCGCTGCCACCAATTGGGTTGTACCAAGGAGGCTCAGGATGCGGCGAATCGGGCTTGCTCGGATGTCCGTCGATGCACACCCTCCTCTTGTGCTCTTGCGCTGGCTCTCCCGTTTCACCGCGCACGTCCCGATCACTTTCCCTTGTTCTTCGCTGCCCGCATCCCAAAAACCCGTCCTCCGCCTTCGACTCGCTTCCCTCCAAGAGAGTCCTCTTTTCCCACGTTCGGCCCGGCTCGCCTCCCTCTCTCCCCGTCCCTCATCGGTTTCCAGTTTTCCCTGACCCCCTTTCTCCATTTCCTGTCCGTGCCCTCCCCGCTCCCATGTGTCACCCCCAACCGCGCGCGTCCGAACTTGCTCGCACCGCGCCGGCGTCTCCAACCACCACCCTGGACGACGTCACAATGTCACATGTGGATAATGGCAGAGGCTGCTGATATGAGCTACTGCGGGCACTTCTGCTCGGCCTAGGCCGAAGTTTAAACCGTCAAGTGATCACGACAAAGTTTGCCCTTGTCTGTCCATTTCAGTATGCTTAAAATATTGCCCTGTGTGGTGGCAAGAACCATCTGCTAGTTATTCTCAATCGGACCGTGGCAAATTGTGATATTTAGCAGAAGGTACACAACTTGGATACTGAAGTGCACAAAAAAAAGAAGAAGAGAGAAGTATCCAAAACAGGCACGCCGAAAGGTTTGCTGAGTTCAACAGGAAATGCCCAACTAGGTACGTCCTACTCCCAATTCCATTTGAACCAAATGTTTTCAGAAGTGAACCTTCTATATAAATACCGAAACCTTAATTTTGGAATTTGTGTGCCAGTTTTGTCTTAGTGTCATTTCCTTGTCAATTTCAAAGTAATGGGTAGCTGTAATGTTGCCGGCAATGTTGGGTGGAAGCAGGCCGCTGTTGGGGGAAGCGGGACTCGGAACACGGTTTTTTGGCAAACTGACAGTTAGTTTCATCCATTGAGCCCACTGAATCCATTGAACTTGTGTCCAAGTTGTCTACAACACTCTCCATATCAATTGGCACAATACACAAATTAAGATATTTATTACCAACATGGCTTAAGTGCCAATTATACTATGCACTTGTTCACTCTCATTTATATTACTGCTCATTGGTTTGGGGTACGACTACTAAAAATAACCTTGAAAAACTACTAGTGCTCCAGAAAAAAGCGATCCGTTCTATCGAGTGTCTAAGTTATAACGATCACACATCTGCTTATTTTAAAAAAAAACATCGCTTGCTTACTATACAACAGTTAATAATGTTCAACCTTACAAAAGCCATCTTTCATTATCTCAAAACTGACACGGAGTCGTTTCACACCCAATTTCCCTTAAGAGAAACTAACTACAACTTAAGACGTGTGGATTATGCTAGAGGTCACACACGTACGAGCTATGGTGAACAAACATTAACACAGCAAATTCCCCAACTTCTAAACATGCATCCTCAAATTCTGGAAATAGCTGAAGCAGTAAATTCAATAGATACGTTAAAAAAAAGAATAAAGGATTATATTTTGAAGCTTGAATAATATATTGGATACAAATGTGTAAACAACCTTGTTTTTTTTGGTTTTTGTTTTTGTTTTTTATTGTTTTTATCTGTGTTGCCGCTCTGAAACCTGTATGGGGCTGGGGACCTTGGTCAGGTGCTATTAAGCACCTTTTGTCCCTGCCACCCCACTTCAAAATGATTAATAAATGAAATGAAATGAAATGAAATGAATCGAGTCAACAGAAAACTTGAGTAACCACGTGTGTATTGCCTCTGCACCATCCGTGCATTTAAGTTTTTGTGAGTCTTGCTGAGGTGTCACCTTGCTAGAAACAACAACACGGTTAGACCTGCAGCCACCTTGGGAGCTACGAGCGAGGCACAATAATGATTACGACAACGTCATGATTACGCAGTGGCAAAGACGGTTTGGCAACGTTTGGAGCGGAGGCGTGAAAGAAAGTCGACTCGCAGGACTCCGCAACATTTGATGTCACCGCACTGGCGCGGATCATGCGGGAACTTCGAACTAGGCATTTGGAAATTGTTTTTTTACTTCACAAATGCTAAATTCCCAAGATTCCAATTTTGAGGGTAATGTCCCGGGATCGTTTTCAATCGTTCTGGAAATTAAAAAAAATATTTTGATGTGTCAGTGCCCCTTTAACATTGCAGTGCTGACGACGAGAAGACTGAGTAACTGCTTTTGAAACAGAAGTCTCTGCCTGCAGGGGAAAGCTGGCTTCGGAAATAAACACAGTTCGCGGAAATCTCGTGTTACGCTCTAATTTGCTGCTCCTCTCGTCCCGTACAAAAGATGTAGCGCATTTGTTACGCCTTATCGAGCTTGGTTCGCTCAATTCAGGGCCGCCATAATGAGATGCAGGCAACGGATGAACGTTGACTTTCCTGCTTTAGGGACGAAAGTCTCTACTAGGTTACATAGGTTACAAGACCGTTCCTCCCTTTAGGGAGAACTAGAGCTACCATTTTTTTCTAAAAGTGCAGGCCACTGGCCATGAGAGCTCGCTGCCCACAGTGCTGACACACGTTTTTGTTATTCTCAGAGTGGCCTCACTCGTATGAATGGCCACAGACGTCCCATTTACACTTTAAAGCAGAGCACTGGTAGTGATCTGTTGCGTCGTTTCTTTTAGAAAATAGAGGGCTCATTTCCAATAAAAATCCAATTTGTTGAATATCAAAGGTGTTCAGAGAGCGGAAAGCCAATATGGCATCTGATGTCTGCTGTAGATGGCCATAGTTCAGTGCTGGAGCAGAATTCGGCTGTCTTTTTGACCATGGTGACCTCTTTCTGTCGAAGGAAACGGTAGACGCACGATATCTGCGCGCACAACGTGAAGTTACCATACTTGACTTTGCGCCGCCTCTTGCCTTCACTTGCTGGGCGCTTCCGAGAGGGTGTCACAACTTGTCGCTCGGTTGCTTTCGCCTGCTTCTTGATCTCAAGGATGGTCCGTACACAAACGCCAAGCAGTTTTCTAACTTCAATGCATGACTCCTCCATAGTGAGGCCGGGCTGGCCTGGCTTGGTGGGCGGTGCGTGTCGCACCTGAACGTGGGCGTTCATTATCAGCTGCCATGCTTCCTGTAGAGGCGCCTTGGCGTAGACGTTGAGGGTGCACCAGACTCTTTTAACGAAGAAGAATTGAAGGAATCGCATTCCGCAGTCTTCACGTTGGGATTCATAACGGAAAACAAAGGCCACCTTCGGATTTGTCAAAACTTGAATTGCAGGGGTTTTCAAAACCCGAATCGCAGGGTTTCTGGTTTTCACCGCTTTCTCTGTTTAACAAACGCAGCGAATGCACGGAACCCGAATGAAAAATCCATCAATGTAACCCTCTTTGGCAGTCAATGTTTTCTAGTGGACCGCTGACTCTGTTTGACTGTACGTCAAGCATGTCTGATTGGCCAAGTTACTCTGATCGACAGTCAAACTCCAGTCACACTCCGCTTGTCGGCTTTCTGGTGGTTTCCTGGTGGCAGTCGGCCGCCGCGAAATGCCATCAAGATGTCTTTGTGGCGATTCTGATTGTACATCGATTGTCTCTGACTGTACGTCAAAAAGCTTTGACGTGCAGACAGACGTACGCTCAAAGGACGTAAAGTTCGTTCGGATACCACTATTTCGTCAAATCTATGAATACGAAGAAAAATCTATGCACGAGAAAACGATTTTGGGACGTGAGCCCATAAAGCTGCTGACGTTAGAGATATGACACGCAACCGACCGACAACCCTGATCAGAAGCCCGCCGGAACGCCGAACACGCCACTTTCGCTTCGCCCATAGAGGCTTCGCCAGCTTCGCCGAGCTTCCATGAACGATCGCTCTCGGCTCGTTTTGTTTGCCCGCTTGCTCCAACCTGTCGATCCTGCGCGGGCTCTACAATGTTTAATGTTTTAGTAGAATTTCTACTCGACAAGACCCAGCCTGTTGTGAGTTCCGACGACGGAAGGGACTTTAGCGGTGTAGTTGAAGACGACAAGGTGTACCAGGGTAGCTAAACTCGTGGAGAAAAACATTCTTCGCTTTCTGACGCAGCGGGAGGAGTGAGCAAAAGAACGCCGCAAAGTTTCCTCCTCCCTGCGCGCGCTCAACATCACTTTTGACAAAAAATCCCCCGCGATCCCTAGGCGGTGCACGAGAGCACGAGACAAAGCGGGAAGGCGAGCGTTCACGCCGCTCGCTGTACGCTGTCTTTGAGCTCTCTAGCGCCGACAATCCCGTCATGCCTCGCCCAGACGAGGAGCCAGGGCAGACAACGAGAGTTCGTCTGCTACGATGTGGCATTCGCACAGCGGAACCGAAAGAAAAAGTTGGTTTTCTGCTTGAAATCACCTCCCGCGGGCCACAAACCCAAACGCGAGCTTGAATTGTAAGCGTCTAATATTTCACGAAGGGAGGAATCGACGACCCGTGTTTTATTTGCAACATTTGAGTCGCTTTGTTGCCGTGCAGACGCTGAAACCTACCAGTGTGTGATGAAAGGCCCAGGACAAACACAGAGGCCGCGAGATCTCGCATCATCTGTGTGCGGGTGAAAAGTGGAACATTTTTCGACAAAGCTCCCACAGCAGAAACCTGTGACGCATTCTTTCAGCGTCAGGGAAGGCTAAACATGGAGACGTTGCCCGAGGCTCACGCACAGTCATATTTGACCGGAAGCTATCTTGCCCCGTCGTATTTTGTTTGAGAAAGCTGTCGTTCTCAATGCCCTTACCAGGGAAATAAAAAGTCTTACGAAACGTATTGTTAGATGTTCCAAAGAACTAGATTTAAGCCGCATCCTTTCAGTGGTTCACTCATAATACTATGCTTAAAATGAAGCAAGCTCTTGCGCGTACAGTGCCATTAATTTTCTCAAGTGTATGCTCTTTTCTAGTCAGCTAGTTTCGGAAACTTCCGCCGTCTGTAGATATCTCTGACAGCCTAGTTTCTTAATTGGAAGTCATCGCAAATATAAGTCACACGTCGCAGCAACCAACGTTTATAGACCGACACGCGGAGCGGCTCTGTTTACCAACACGGCCGGAAGGCCGCGCATGCGCGGTAGCTATGTGGGCAAAAGCAACCCGGCTCTCCGTGTTTTCGCCATTGCGTTGTGTGGCGTGCGCTCGTTGTTGACGTTGTAGGGACGCTTCTAGCTTTATTTGTGAGTCGTGTTTCCTGGCAACGCATGTCGAATGCTATGGCCGACAATTTGAGCTCGCTACCCGAGCCTGAACGGCGGCGGTATCGAGACAAACTGTGAGTGGACGGCGTTGCCTACGAGGATCCGTACGCCGTAAACAAGGCCTGCTGGACTTCCGACGTGAAGTTGCTGCCACCGAAGTCGACGGCTCACGTCGTCGTTTATTTAGTTCTTTCGCTCAGCCGGTTCACGGCCGACACGGAGCAGGCGTACAAGTCTCTCGAGGCCTACGATTACTTCGATTCGGTTTCCGCACTGCCGGCGAAATCAGCAGACTGTGGGTCCGCGGAAGTGTATTTATTAATTAAATAAATGCACACAGCGTCTTCAAGTCAAGGTATGCTATTCTTCCTACTCTCATGACCACAAGGCATGACAAGCAGTAACGCTTTGTCCGTTCTGCTGCCTTGGCGGTAACACGTTACAAGTAACGGCGTTACCAGGAACGCGTTAGTTTTTTCAGTAACGTAGTAACTTACTCGTTACTTTTTTGACACAGTAACTGGTAACGTACGTACGTTACTATTTCAAGTAACGTAGTTTCGTTACTCGTTACTACAATTACACTTCAATTTTTTCCGTGTTTTTAGGCGTCAAGCTATGTTTTTCTTTGCGTTTTTTTCTCGTGAGTATTTGGGTGAAACCGTAAGAAAAGATAGAGTAATTATGTTCAGTTTCTGCATGAACAGAATGTTTCTTGATATATGAGCTTATGCATACCTGTAACGTCGAAACCGTAAAACGTCTTAAATCTTAATTTAAAAAGTAACGCAGAAGTAACGTGCGTTACTTTTTATCGGTAGCGGTAACGCGTTAATTTTATTTTTAGGCAACGTAGCTCAGTAACGCGTACCTTTCATTTGCAAGTAACGAGTAACGTATTTCGTTACTTTTTTTCGGTAACGCCTACAACACTGCCGTTCTGCCGCCGATCCCCTCCTGCTTGGTAGCATGGGCGTAGCGAGCCTCCGACGAGCGCTTGGCCGGTGCTTTGTGCGTGAACACCGTGGCAACAAAATCCGGGTGGTCTCGATCAGACGACGGTTTCCCTGCACATAAGCAAGCCTCGGGACGGAGATTGAAATGGAAGCCGCATTTGCCTCCAAGAAAGTGGTTGCCGCGCAAACGGTCGTTTGCGCGCAAGGTGACCATAATTTTCGATCCACGGATATTATCCACCTTCTATGCCTTTCAGAGTTTGCCGGGAACATGTAGAAGCTCACTCCGCTACTTTTCTTGCACATTTCGGTGAGATTAAGGGCAACACAGCTTCGCGGCATGCTGAAATGCTATGACGCCCATGAGAAACGTGCGCGCTTTTGCCCACACCCCCCGGCTCCGGCGCGATCGCAGCGCCGCCGCAGCGCCGTGACGTCAAGCCCGCGTGTCGGTGTATAGATAAACGATGGCAGCGACTGGCGCTCTCCCATTCCCACCCATCACGTCGAACAAAAAGGCGCTAGTTTCGGTTTGAGGTCGGTACCTTTCTACAACTCCTACGGCGTCAGCACCAGTCTGCACTCGGTGCATTCGGCAAGTTCGTTCGGGGCCTGTTCTCCGTGCAGCATTCCGCGGGTGCAATGCATTAGAACTCTCACAGTGCAAGTCTGGATTCCGGATCGGGAGCTTGTCACTGTCCTCACCCGCGGCAATTGCTTGACAACAGGGGATACGCCGCGTCCTGTCTGGTTCTCCCTTCGTTTTAGTCCTTGTTGTGTTGGCCTATTACACCATGAGGCAATACACGCAAGTCTAAGGGAGAAACACGCAAAAATTGGAAGCTTGTACGCGGTGCTCGAGGGCGAGTATTTTATGACGTGCTGCGATGATTATGACGGGTACTTGGAGATCAGATAGACATCCGTCAAACGTTCGAACATCAATTAAAAAAAAAAATTGCCCGGACGATCACCGATCTTACCGACGTCGCTTGCTTCGGTTGCTAAATAGATGGCACGTTCAGCGACTGAACTGCACGCTCCGAGTTAAAGTTTGACACGGAAGCCCTCGCTGAAGTTCAAAGAAAAAGCTTTCACCATGAAGTACTACGACAAGCGGTTAAAACGATGCGAATTCCCCCAGCAAAGGCCTTCTAACTTATTGTTTGCTGAGCTCTGATGACTCCGAGATCACGGATGACTCCACAATAACTCTCGGTAGCCCTTGTTTCATTAAACACATCACAGTTAACGCCCAACAAAGTTTCCCTCGACCCTCAACCACACAACATTTATTTAAACAAGATTGGTATTCTAACGCGTTTAATATTCTTGCCCACAATATTAACTGTTATTTGCGGAAACACGATAGAAGTTTCATTATCGAGAACAGCCTAAAATTGAGTTTTCCCGTTTCCCCTATAGCATGCATTAAATCGTGTCAAGCGATGACTGCCGGTAGTGCCGCTCGACCCCAGCAATACAGGCCTCTATCCGCGATCTAGCCTGCTAAGAAATCAGTGGTGCCAGTGCTATTGGACATAAATCGTTTATTTGCATCGGTACACCCATACCTGCCGGATGTCGGGACGAGGCGCAGAACCGTACATGCGGCCAATATTGAAGCCGGCTTTCGGCTGAAATTGCCTCGACACTCGCCAAGAAGCAACGCGCTGCTTCGGCGACTCGTTTTGCGTAATTTATTTGTTCAGTCATTTTATTGGGTCCCGGGTGAACTGTGTACACCACAAAAAAGTAATGTACTGTCGTAATTACATCTTGACGAGAAGCAGGCACGTAGCCAGGATTTTGTTTAAGGGGGGGGGGGGGGGGGGGGGGCATGACAAAGTTCTCTATGAGGGGGAGGGGGGAGAGGAGGCCTTAGCAAATGGAAGATTTCGGGTGGGTCTTAATGCCTCCCCCCCCCCCCCCCCCCTGGCTACGTGCCTGACAAGAAGGGGTATTGTAGTTTTACATCTTTATAAAAGGTGCAGTGCATTATTACACGTTTTAAGAAACATGTCTACAAAATCACACATTTTTAAAGGTGTGAGGTTTACATTTTTTTATAAGGTCTATTGCTACACTTATTAGGGGGTTATTTATGGGACACCCCACTTACATGTATAAAGGTGTGAAAACGTTGAATGTGTATGTGTGTGTATGTGTATATACCTCTAACTGAAGAAAATATTGTTCATGTTATTACATCGCGTGCCGATGAAACGATCTGCCGATGACATTTCGTTCGATGAACTGATTTGACCGCCAATGAGTGACGACTGGCAGTAGAATTTCGGGCAAATAATTCTGCCGGCTGCCGGGAGACTCGACCCTACCCGAGAATTACCCCGGTTCTTGTTTGTTTTCCAACATTCTGAATTGTATACCAGCTTATTAGTACCTCTTCGAATATTACAGGAAAAAACGATGGCAGCCGCAAAAACTCTGACAGCCCGACCCACAGTCATGTGAGAGACTGACAGGTGCTCGTCAGTCGCCACCATGCCTTGAAAGCTACCGGTTCCGAAGAACTGGAGCCTCCCAGAGAACTCGTTGTTCCACGGTCATGGTAGACGCGATTGTCCGCCGCCTCGAAGTCCGGGCGCCGAACGAAGCTCGTCGCAGAGTCAACGCGTAAAGGCGCGTTCCCACCGGCGATGCAATCTTGTCGCGCGATAACTTTCATCGCAAAAGCGACCATCGCGGGCAAAAAGCGACGCGATTTGTGCAGTCGCTACTCGACCCGACTTTTTTGCGATGCGATCTCGTCGCGGAGCGGCTGAGCCAATCAGCGGTGCCCCGGAAGTTTGTTTCCATCCGGCGTTTCCTTTTGAGGGAAACGCGGAAAAGTTGGGAAAGTGGGGTCAGTGCATTCGGGCGGGAGGTACAAACATGTCGGCGGCCCCCACAGAGTTCTGCCCAGAGGCCCTAATCAACGCTATCAGAGAATATCCATACCTCTACGATAAGCAGGATCCCGATCATAAAGATCGGGACAAAAAAGAGCAGGCGTGGAAGGCCATCGCTGCAATTTTCGGCATGACAGGTACGTACTTCGCGCTCACCTTTCACTTTACGTTTCCGTGGGACCCAGGCCAATATTGAAATGATTATTGCACTTCTGGCGCCTCTCGTCACCAAAGAGTTCAGCCGCTACAGGAGAGTGTCATGTATGTTGCATGTTAGGTTGGTGTTTTTTTTTTGTTGTTTTTTTTAAATGGCAAGCTTTTATGACGCAGCTATTCCAAAGGCCTGTCGTCCCGCGATCTACCGGGTGTTCACGAAGACGGGACCACCCGCCAGCGGGAGCGCATAAATCGGTGTTTTAACCTATCATTCTAGGATTTAGTACAGTGAAGCCCAAGAACAGTGCTTTTTCCAATGGAAAACAATGCAGTCTTTTTTCCCCGAAACCATACATTATTCTAGGTCACGTTTATTACGACTGAAAAATGGGTGGAATGGAACGCAAATGAAGCTGGCTTATTTAGTATTCCCTTTATTTTGCCAAAATTAACACCACAGAGGCCCAAAACATTATTTCAAGTTTACATGGAAAGTATAGGAAAAACAGTTTTTGTTTTTATTCTTTACTGAGGTAGTCTTTTCAAAATTTTATTTAGAAAATGCACCATACTATTACATCTGCATGCTAAATTACATTGGGATTTGTTAAGAAACCATTTTATGCAGTCCATTTAAAGGCTGACCCACCTCTGAGGTTACCTTGTATTGGAAATACATTTTCATCAGTATTTCCCAGCATGCAGGGGCGCATAAAATTATTTCTGTTAGCCATTACATGTTTATAAAACTTAAACTACTGCACGGACCATTGATAAATTTACCATGATCAGGTTTCAGACAGTTTACACATCATTGTGAAAATAATATACCTCCTTGAAGCAGCAATGTCACGTTTTTTGTTTCAGCATTCAACGTACAACAAAAATTTAAAAACTTGAAAGACGTCTACGGCAACATAAAGAGGACTATCAAAACAAAATCAAAAAGCGGTGCGGGTCTCTCAGACATTCCATTATTAAAGTGGCCACACTGGGAAGCAATGATGGCAATAGTGGAGCCACGGTCAGAGCCTGCACTGTAAGTATTAGCAATCCGTGCTTTTTGATGCATGCTGTGAAAATATCTGATAGCAGAGATTCATGTGTTCATTTCGGTTGTCAATGTGCAATTGCCTCTACATAACTATATGCATTTTCCCCCAGTGTCTACTGCAGCTTGCAGTATGAAGATGCAAGCTCAGGGTAAGCAGCAATTAACATGACTGGGAATCAAACCCTCAAACTGGGAATCCGTAGGCTGGCACTTTGCCTCGGAGCCACCGAGGTGGCTAACTTGGCATTCTTGCATCCCTGCGTTAAAAAAGCGAGTGCTTCTTCCAGCAGCATTATTCTGCTGGCGTTTAGCCATTGTCAGATTTCCGTTATTGCAGACTGCATTCTAGAGCAGAAACTTGTGCTGTGGAGCCAATATTTTTGTGGCTGGGGCCTGTCTCTTGTACTTCTTGTGGTGCACACAAGAACATTAATGACTGTCATGAAGTGGAAATTCTCGTAACATTTATTATCAACCTCTTCACAATAATGCTTTCATAAGTTATTAATTTCAAGAATATTTAACATGCGAATGAGATGAAAAAAAAAAAGATATGCAAACTCAAACATGCAAAACACACAACCAAAGGACATTACCACAAAATCTAGAACTCGAAGAACACACACGGAAGCAATAAACGTCAGCACCAGTGCCACAATGGCTGGAAATTTCTTTTATAATTAAATATTTCAAGGGAAAACTTGTGCAAAGAAGCGAGTACGATTATTACCTTAGATGAATCATAGAAAACAAGGATGATGCAAGCAAGAAGGGCAAAAAGAGTGAACACTACACATTAAACATTAATCGGTGGAATTGCAGTTCAGCAAGCAGCCAGCTGCCACAAGCACCACTGGCAGTTGCCTCAACCGCAGGCCATGGCTTTGATGAGTCACCTGGTCATGAGTAAGAGAAAATCCAGATCGCCTCAATAACCAACATGATATGCACTCTACGGAGTATTGGTTAGAACTGCAGCATTTACCATGCTGGTGTGCATACACACTTTACGTCTTCAGTAACATGTTTTGAGTTCTTAAATAATCATATTAATTAAAGTCATAACTACTATTAAATTGGAAGATTTTATTTAAAATCACCAAACTACTCTTGCCCCTATGCCGTAAGTTGAACTAAAAATCTAAAAACAATTTAGTATTAATTATGCTCTAATAATGTTGCTCTTGCACCTGTAGCTCCCCCAGAGATATGACGCCTCCATCACCATCTGAGGACCAAGCAGCTGATGGGTAGGTATAATTTTTTGTTTTAACAAGGCTGAAACAAACATGTTTGAGAGAAGCATTTTCTTGTGTAACAGAAAATGACTGGTTCTTTCTACAGGCTGCAGATGTCACAGAAGCGGCGCAAAAGGTATGCATTGTCACGCTATGTGTTTTCCGTCTTTATTACAATTGATACATACCATTCTTACGTAAGGAAGCGAACTGCAAGTTGCATTTTGGGAATGCATGATATCAACGATTTTGCATCTTCAGTTACATGTTGCAAAAGTAAATATTCCTTTTGCAGGGATGCAGGAGACAAGAGGCAACAAGACCTGGCAGAGGCCTGTCTCGGACACCTGAGTGCATTAAGAGCGCACCGAACGGAAGTTAAAAAAGACGACATTTTTTATTTCTGTATGCGCTTGGACTGCCGGCTTAGGGCGCTACCCAAAGCGAAGGCGCAGGACATCATGCACCAGCTCGAAAATGCTATGTGGGATGTCGAGAAGGAGTGTAGTGATTTGGTATAAGTAATCACAGTTTCTGAAGTCTGGATTCCGATCGAGAAAAGAAAACCCGGCTTTTCTGCCCGCATAAAAAATCTATACATCGCAGAAAACTAAAATTGCACCACAATGTAACAATGGCCGTCCCAGATATTATTAGAAAGTTTGAGAAAATTACGTTACTTGCATCCTATGAAAAAAAGAGTCTACTAAGCCTAATATTTGCAAAATTTTCGGGGACTTTGTGGGGCTTATTTGGGCGAGAAAGCTTGATAGCAAGGAAAAATATAAGATTATCTCGTACAAAAGCTTTCTCGCCAAAATAAACTCTACAAAGTGTATATCTTATGAAAGATCAGTTTCACAGTTTCAAGCAATTTGTATTTTTTTTTTCTGACACGTGAGCTCTGCTGAGCGGAGTTCAAGCATAACCCTAACTGAAGGCTCATCAGACATTATCAATTTCCCTCTTTATGTGGTGATAAATGTCAACTTAATAAGAGTAGTTGTTATTTATTAAAATATCTGTTGCAAACACATAAAGCACAATTTTTATAGCAACAAAGATATTATGTAAGAACTACTATATGCAGCATATGAATTATGTGCGAAGCATGCTTTTTCTTGCGGTGACAAGGAAAACTTTAATCCTGATGTTGCAACATTGTTCCAGAGTTCCTTTGCAGCCATGTGGCTGTCTGCAATATCTCAGTGCAATATTTTGATGCTTGGTAGCACACTCTCAGCGACACAAACCTCGAGGGCAATTTCTTTTCTGGCGATGTGCATAATCTGGTATCAAGAAGAACAGTTGAGGCAGCGGAAACCCAGAACCAATTCCACACCTTGGTGGGGGAATAGGGGAAGTGTCTTGAAGATGTGAATATCTACTCCGAAAGATAACAGATGCAGCGTTTACTATTTTACTTGTTAAAGATTTTGACTGCATATATAGGAATGTTTTCTTTTAACTAAGCTTGTTTTGAAACCCCTTGTTACTCAAGAATATGATTATTGTTACCTTGTACTTCGCAGGAAAGGGAACATGAGACAAAAGTTACCTTTGTGAAATAAAGATTATTGTAGAATTCAGTGTACCTTTTCTTTACTTTGGGGTAAAGGAGATCCTGTCGTCCTGCCAAGTGACTGCGCCGGCGTTCAGAAAGTGGTGCGAGAGCTTGCTGCGCATGGTTCGAGCATACCTTGAAGGAAACATCATTACACCATATTGTTTCTTCTAGATCATTCTGCTAATGATGTTGCGAGTCATGAAAACCCTTAATTATATTATTGTTAACAGCCTGCAGTACACTATAAACACCAGTAGTCAAACCATTTGCATTTCTGAGAATTTAACAGCAAGAAAGGGAGGCATGTGGAAGATTTTGTGTAACTGTGAGACAAGGAGGAATATCTTGTCTCTGATACCATAATTCTGCGAAAATAAACGAGTTTTATACTTGCTTTCACAATCACTTGGTGAACTGTGGAGGCTGTGGCCCTCGCGACCCAATAACTGTGCCTGAGAAAGGCACATGATAACACTCCATGGTTGAGGCCACGGGGGCCTTGTAGCGCCATGGCCATTGGCGATTGCAGCCGTATAATCAACCGTTTCAGCTCATAACATTGCACTGGGCCCTGGCATTAGCACCCGTCACAAATTCATGGGTAAATTGAGCGTATGGTTGTCTTATGAACCGTTCTGAAGGAGCTTGCTATTGTAGTGGGCGGCAATATGTTGCGGTGAGGCACGTTAATTTGAAGTTGGTTGGTTGGTTTTGCAGCAGACAACAGCTGGTTTCTCGCCTCACATTGAGCGCACTGATACAACCCGTGACGAGGTGTCACGTGCCTCGCTCCGACACTCTTAATGGGTGGCCGTAGCCTCCACAGTTCGCCAAGTTATTGTGAAACGGAGTGTAGATCATTCCATTCCCTTTCTATCATTATCTATGGTCGAGCAAGAATCACCCACATACTGGTTCGGGTTGCAGCCGACTGGTGGTGTGGCCGCCAAGGCACCTCCTTTTGGCTTGTCTGACCTCCAGCTTCCATCTTTGACCCGTCCTTCCCAGTCCTCAGAGTCCGCCAAACCTACTGGGCAGTAGGATGCAGCGGAGACTGCGGACTGCTTCAGCATAAAATTATGGAGTGCAACGCATGCCGCAATAATCCTGTTAATGTTTTGGTCGTTGGCCCTGAACGGTCGTCGCAGGATCCTCCACTTCTATGCCAAAATCCCAAAGGCAGTTTCTACCACCCTGCGGGCTCTACTTAGCCTGTAGTTGAAGATCCTTTGTTCGCGTACTTCAGCCTTCCGTGCGGCTGCAGCTGCGTCCGGGTCTGCGCCTGGAGGTGGGGCTGGGTCTTTCTGCAAGGCTGTATAAAGTAACATGAGTAGTGCAATGTTACTGCTCTGCAATAATTTGTGTTTGCAAAAGCATTTATGGCTATGATAGGTTAACCATATTGTAAACAGCACGCCAAAGTTAGCACAACTAAGCCTATGCGGATGCCTGGTTTAACTTTGAAAAAAGAAAGGCTATCATCAAAGCTATGTACTACGTGGTGAAAAGGGCTAATGTGGAGTACCAACCTAGCTGAAAGCCTTTGTGTCCCCCAATTCACTGTTAAAGGGATGCTGAACCGAAATATGGATTCCACAAAGCATGGCGGCAAAAGCGCGCAACAGGATGCCAGAAGCATCAAAACACCACTCATACGATATATCGAATGAATGACCGTATTTTTCAAGAAAAGGAAGCGCATTTGACAGATATGTTTACATCTTGTTTCTTCGAAAAGGAGAGGGAACAGCCTCACATCCTCTCCGCTTCGCCGCCTTGAGAGGGTGAAACGAAGAGAGGAGGAAACGAGATATCTTGATGTCACGCGCCTTGTCGGCCTGGTTCAGTCTGAACCTTTTTTTCCAAAAATATGGCCGTCAATTTGAGATATCGCCTTACGAGTAGTGTTGTAGGGATTGCATTGTCCCGCCTACAGCTCCTGCATTGTTTTCAAATTTCGGTTCACCATCCCTTTAACATCTGCAATAATGTAAGTGCTCGTATGCTTGTACCCAGGGATGGGCAAAATACATGCAAATATGCATCGAAATACAAATACAAAATACTTTGTCAAAAATGTATTTAATTACATTTCCAAAAAAGCATTTAAGTACAAGATACAAATACAACCAAATGTATTTGGTCTCCTTCAAATACTTTTCCAAATACATTGCTCAAGATTTGCGTCAGCCACTTCAGGGCACCTGCAACGGGTTTCTGGGTATCTCATTTCAATTTTGCATCGCACACTCGGGAGTTAGTGTGCGAAGCTCTAGTAACGTAACAGAAATATAACCGCAAAAAAAATGTAATCAGCTTGGACGTAATAGGTGAAAAAGTGCAGAGCTTCAAGCAGCTTTTTTTGTCGATTACATTTTGGTATAGACCAACAAAGAACCGAGACGACCAAGACGCGCAGCACTAGCTAGAGAATTTTTTTACTGTTGCAACTCGCACCAGTTACAAAAATTTGGACGACCCGCACATTTAGAATGTTCCAGGCAAAAATATGGATGGAAATGAGGCTGGAGAGCACCACAAGTTGTCACAGGCACTTAGTTAGCCAGTCTGCCGGTGAACGTCGATTTCGTCACTATTCCTGCCCTGTACTAGCACCGTAATTAGAAAGTCAATAAACGCTTGTGCTTGATTGAGAGACACTGCATTCGGTGCAGAACGTAGTTTTCTTCCTACTCTGGACAGTGACAATAAATTTGAGGGATGTATTTTCACCCACAAAATTGTATTTAATTACAATTGTATTTGAAATACTCACGTTTTAGTATTTAAATGCACACGTCAAATACATTACCCAATTTTTAATTAACTAAAAGTGCAAAATACACAAAGTATTTGAAATACGTATTTCAAATACTTGTATTTGAAATACTGCCCATTCCTGCTTGTACCTAAGGCCTATACGTACCATATTCTGTGCACCAGGACCATAGTTTATCTGCCTGTAAGCCACGCGCATGCGGGGCATACCTGCAGAAAACGGTGGCAAATGAAATGCATGGGGAGGTGGCAGACCTTTTTTTTTCTAGGTTTATTACATGACCTCTACGATTGTGAGGATGTGGTCCCACTTCTGTTTTGACTGAAACGAAATTGTCTATACAAAATGAAAATGCACTTTGGATCGATCAACACTCGTAATATAAAAGGTGCATTAGCAATTTCGTTGCTTTCAGTCGCTAATATGGTCCTTCTTTGAAGCAAAATTAAAATTCCAAAATGCAGCGCACTTACCTTTTCTTGAAAAGGGCCGCATCATGTACGTTTTTAGAGGAAATGCCTCGTCACCAACAATATAAGGGAGAGGACCCTCTATCCCAACGTTCTGGTCTTGTGGCATGCCCATCTGGCTTTGTAGCAGCCGCTCTTGGAGCTTGCACCTTGAGAATATGCCTCCGTCGCTCTCGCTCCCATGATGGCCAAGTTCTACATACAGAAACCTAAACAAAAATAGAAGGAAATAAAAAGGACTTGCTTCAGTTTGTCGTTTATGTTAAGGTCTATCTTTTGCTTTGCCCTATTCTCTGCAAACTGCATGAAATGACCCACACATCCTTGCTGTGTTTTTTTTTATGTGAAACCTTTGGCATAGTAAAAAGAAATGGACCGAGTGTGATCATGCACAGTGACAGTTAAGGCAAGGTAGATTGTGGTCCTATTTTAGTGAACATGCTTTCTTTACTTTGATCAGTGAACGTAACCCTCGAAATGCACCTGGGAGTCTATTCTATATGTGCTTAGCAGGTGACACTTCTTCATTCCAGGAGGCATCGCAGCGCATCCCACTTAAAAATTCCCATCAGGTTCCAATTGTAATTTTTCCGTTGGTACCAATTAGGTTTCTGGACAACAAATTGGACACTCCATTGAGAACTAACAGGAACCAATTGGAACCCATTGAGGTTTCAAGTGGAAAAGTAATTCAAATTGGTGAGACCCACTCGCCAGAGTGCTTCCTACTGGAACCTACTAAAACCAAGTGGTTCTGATTAATACCTGCTGGAAGTCCAATTGGATGTAATGGGAATTTTTAGCAGGGATACCCAAATTGTCACTCATGGTGTATGGTGCACAAGAATTGAGTAACTTAAAAGAAGCAGTGCACAATTCTTAAACAACACAATAGTTGTCCTGAACCTCTTAATAAAGAGGTACAGATGATGCTGACTGATATTACCTAAAGTTGCAAAATGGAGAGGTGTACTTACCTATAATGTGCGTCACTAACGGCAAGCATGGATTTGCTGAACGTGCCTTTATAATTTCTGTCAAGGCTGCCAGATTTTGGGGGGCATTCTACAGTAACATGCTTCCCGTCAATGGCTCCCAGGCTGTGAGGAAAATTCCAACGTTCCTCAAAATCGGCAGCAACCTGCATAACGAGATTTAAAAAAAAGTTCACTTTTCCAAGAAATACATAGTAAGCATGCTCATCTCTCCTGGTTTTCTTTTTCTTTTCTAAGGGTACAGAAATAAACAATGCAAGCGAATCGTGACAGGAATGGTAAGCGTGACCACAAAAAGCATTTGCTGTTTTTCACCCATACAGGTCTGCGTGTGTTTTCTAGATTTTCCATTGCCAGACTTGAACAGTTGCAGTATACCACATATACTCTGGTAGGCTAGCAAACACTTTGGCCTTCTCCAACTTGAAATAACTGTATAAGAAATGTTTCTTTACAGTTGTACCTTAGTACAGTCACGGCGAGTGCGGACAAGAGTGCTGCGCCACTGTGATTCGGCATGTTCCTCCAATGTGTTTGGAGTTTAATTTGATGCGCCTTGCATTTCTTATTAGGACTAACCCGGGCTTTCCAAAGTCATATTTGGGGGTTTTACGAGCCAAACCAATGACGGGCGACTGGCATGCCCCAGCGGAGGATTGAGGATTAATTTGGACCGCCTGGAGATCTTTTGACGTGCAACCGAAAGCTCGGTTACACAGCGCCTTCTCCGCAATAAGCCTCTGTCAGAATGCGGGCACATCGGCCGGGATTTAAAGCCACCACCTGGGGATCCGTAGGCCGGCGCTTTGCCTCGGAGCCACCGAAGCGGCCCGTGCTTTCCGCTAACTTAGTTATAAATTGGCATGTAATATTGGCACCAGCGAAAGCACATTCGTTGCATGATCACGTTGAGTTAAGCAGCACTCTCGTTTACAGGTTTCTTTTTGCACCCTTGTCTCGGGGCAGGGCCAGCTGGTACCTCTGATGTGCTCGGTCGTTTCAACTTATGTTGTCTATGACTGTACACTCCATGATAGTCACCTTTCACTGCCCCACCTTAAGCATCTCTCGTTGGTCTGCAGAGGCCAAATACACTTAATGCTTTTAGGCTCGTGATCGTAGCAAGACCTCGTAACATACCCTGAGCCACTCGTCAGCTGTCTGCGGGCAGGTCAGGTACACGGGCTGTAGTATGTCCCATAGTGCATCGCAGACGTCGGACACCACGCGGCATGCAGTTGACCTGCCCACCAGAAAGTTGAACGTCACCATCCTCAACGTGAGGCCGGCTGCGAGGAACCTGCGAAGGCAAATGTAATGCATGAAACAAGCAGTTCATAACCTGACTCACTGAACATGTATACAGTAATTATTTCCACATGGAAAAGCCGTTGTATTAGTACAAGTTTGTAAAGGGAACATCCAAATGTTACCTCCGCTATTCACACATTGTGTATTAATGTAGACCCACAAAAAGTGCACTGTAGTGTGTTAGAAAAGTCGAGAGGGAAAATCGTTACGCAAGTAATTCTGGTGATATTAATGAGACAGCCCAGCTTTTCACTTCGGTCAGCTATAGATGAGGTTCCCATGTGAGCACGATGAATGATAACTCCCAGAAACGTCCTTCTCATGAAGGCTGCTGTGAAGGGGCGCAAAAGGCAACAGGTGAAACAAATCACTGAGCGCTTGCGGCACAGACGCAGCGGCTTGTTTCTGCCGCACATCAGCTCTCATATAGCCGCTAAAGTGGCTTTCTTTCTTTCTTTTTTTTTTCTGTATTGACGAATTACCTCAGGGTCAAAGCCAAACGATCAGCCGCAGAAATCGCCTTCCGGTAGTTGGTGTCTTTTTTCCCTATTCTCTCAGTCAACAGCCCTAGGAGGGTGTCGAACGCCTGCGGCGGCATTCTAAGGAAGCTAAAAGAAAATACGAATGTAAGCATGTGACAGGTAGTTAACACGAAGTAAAGAGAAAAACTCACTCGCGGTAATATTCCACGTCCCGCGCTCCGAGCTCGGGAAGGAGCCGACCTGCGTGGCCAGCGACTTCCCGAGAACGCAGGCTAGGGCGCACCCACCATCGCCGCTTTTTTCTCTGCTGCCTTGCCACCGTCGACGCCGTCAACGCAGACACAGAAGCTAAGATTGCAACAACTTCCTCCTCTTCGCTTAGCCGGTCGTCCATGGTCGCAAGAGTACGCGAAAGTCTACGCGAAAACGAAAATGAAAGAACGGGATGGCGGGAACAGCAGACCGGCGACGGCTCCCGAGAAATATCGTTCAGAGCGAGAGCAGGCGAGAGTTTTCGAGAAGCAACCATGGAGCAACTCGCTCATCGCTCGCGCCGGTGTGAACATCTGAACATCGCGCGATGCGATCTAGTAGCATCGCGCGACTAGATCGCATCGCCGGTGGGAATGCACTTTAACGGCTTCCTGTAGCCAGTACTGTCGCCGAAAGTCGTCGTCGGGGAGTTGAAAGGCGTCCCCGGTGGTCTCGGTAGCGACGCCGACTATGGCGGAAGATAAGCTCGGCCGCAGCATACGGCACCGCCATGTTGACAAAGTTTAACTTCGCCTCGATCCGAAGCGAAGATCTCGAGCTCAAACCACGGCTCTCGCAAAGTTCGGAAACGTCACTTTGACGTCAGCGACAACTTCGACAAACGAGGTTTCTTTTTAACACAAACTTTGGAGGGATTTGGAGCGTCAGCCGGTCGCCTAGGAACAATCTGCAAAGTATTGATTTTAGCTTGGCATAGGGATCTAGGGACAAACGGGCGCTACGTCATCGGCGAAGCCGTTCCATCAGCGGGCTCCTAGCGCCCCTCACGCGCTGCACACGCGCCTCGATGAACTTCGCTACATTCTGCCTCTCTCAAAGAAATGAGCGTTCGAATGATTGACACCTCACTCGGCGCGACGTCAGCGTCGCGAGAGTCCAATTAGCGCGTTCCGCAAACTTTGGGCACAAAGTTGTGCTTGACTAGTTTAGCGACCCAGGTCTACTGGGCCGGAGACGCGCGAACAAAAGGATCGTTCTACGACGCGAAAGTACTCTACATGGCAGGCGAGTAGAACTGAAGTACGGCGAGTGATGTACGAGTGCTTTGCATAACATGCTGAAGGCTTAACTGCATATGCAGCCGAAGTATTCTTTAGAGCGATGCGCTCATTGTCGGAATCTCGCGCTGCAATACTAAAATGCTCCTGACTCGGTCCGAGAAGTTTGGGCTAGAAAGTTTATACCTTTCTATCTGGCATGGGCTATTGGCCTTACCGCTGTGTCGCACCTCATTATTATTGTTTCATGAAGAGTGCAGACAAAAAGCATCCACGAGCGTGGTTCAGATATGTCTGCTGCTCGCGTTCGTCCGTGGAAGCCAGGGCTGTCTGTCGTGGCATGCATGCTTGCTCTCTAGCTACAACGGAGTCGCATAGGTTTTGTGAATTAAAGTGTATACGGTCGTCCCGAAAGGTTCAGACATCGAGGGCGTTTCTTCGAAACATGCTTACGGTGCATGTGGTCCCGTTTGTAAACGAATGTCCCTTTTGCCCAAAAAACGCAAATTTCAAAGGGGGAAAAAAAAACAAAGGACGGGTACACACTTTTCCTGATTTTTGATGTCATGAATTATACTCATTTCAAGGATTTGTGAACCGTTTCACAGCCATGCAAGATGGCCACCTCGGCTTGTGAACCGTTTCATAGCCATCCAAGATTGCCACATCGGAATTTGAGCTTTATATAAAGAGTAAAGCTATGCGCACTCCGGAGTGCACTTTGGACGGAAATGGCTATACGCACTCCGCTAAACTCGTATAAAACGAATGGTCAAATCAAGTTTCCTAAGCGATGACATAGTATAGGGGTTAATGTGTCCGCTTTGTACGCAAGGGGACGCAGGTTCGATCCGCGGTGGACCTTCTTTTTTTTTTTTCTCGAACATTTTGTTTTGACGAGGCATTTGGCGATATTTATGAGTACGTATAGCTTTACTCTTATATAAATGTTGCCCTTGTTGATGAAATTCCCTTGGCTGTGGCAGTCAGACGTCATCTGATGGACCATCAGGGCACGTTCCACCAAGGCTGCTGACTGGCAGTCAGTGGCCCAAATTACGTATCTTGATGGAATTTTCAATAGGAAGTATTCACTGGCGGCCATAGCTGTGTGCGCGAATGCTGAGCGCGTGCTGACGGCGAGCTTCCACAGTTCTTTTGCAACGTGCATTCCTCATCATCAAGAGTGCCGGTCTTAGCACCCTATTGATGTGAGTTTGTTCTGAGCATGCGCTCTAAACAGCACCCACAAATATGGCGTCCAGTGAATACTTCCTATAGGGTGTATTTAATTCGCGTAAGAGGGTTATCACTCCAAAACCAACAACCATATTAGCGACTCCAGCGGACCATAGTGGTGCGCTGGTCAAGTGAGAGAGACAGAAAAAGAAAACGACGTTTTAATAGTACACCCTCAGAAAAAAAAGGTGTATTATTACACCCATTGTCCCATATAATACACCCAAAATTTCAATTCGACGTACAGCGCCCCATAATCGAACAGGCGGCCCCAAAGTTTACGAGGGGCTTGATAGCCGTGTGGTACAACTTATTAACATAGCTGATGTACGTATTATTGACTACAAAAAAGATTATCGGAGTTTTCTTGGCCGTACTGCAAAAGCTCCGTATTTTCTTTCTTTTGCCTTTGATACCTACTTTAGCAATTTAATAAGTTATATCGCACCGTTATCAAGCCCCTGGTAAAATTTGGTGCCGTCTGTTCGACTATAGGGTGCTCTACGGTCGAAATGAAGTTTTGGGGTGTATTATATGGGACCAAAGGGTGTAAGGTGATACCTTTTTTTTAGAGTGTAAGTGGTTAGCCTAACATTTATGTGTTGGCTTTGTTGCTCACATACAACCTCACTCATACATATTCACATTCACACATATTGTCCTATTCAGAACTTATGTGCGCTCCAAAGTACGCAATTACATCGGGAGCATCGTTCGGTTAAGAAGATTGTCACAAATGTGTAAGCAGAGTCGTCGATTTTAAGAAGTCGAGTAGTAAGCGCTGCGCTTTTTCACGGTGTGATCCTGAACCGCTAGGAAACGTCAGGTCATGTGCAGCTGCATGTGCCACGGCGATCGCCCGGAGACGCTGAAAAAGTGTATCTCGTTGTGGTTGAAAGTTTGGGCACTCCAGAAGCAGGTGATCTTGGTCGCAGTGAACGCACACGTTGAGCAAAGCGGAGACTGCGTGACTCCCATCATGTATAACCACGCGAGTGCCCTAGCACTTGTACGTAATCTGAACAGGGTTGTAGCTTCCAGGCGCGATAGTCCTCTCGTTATGCATGGGTAGTGAGTATCTGTATCTAGATGCAGAGACGCAATGTGTCGGCGAACAGCTGCTCTATGTTGGCGAGGGTCGTCAGGTGGTTCGAGCGTGGGGGTCCGATGATGAGTTTGTGCGGCTAACCGATCAGCAGCTTCATTACTTTAATCCCAATGTGCGACGGGACCCACTGAAACTGCACCACGAATCCGTTTGCTTCCATATGTTGGAGGGTAATTCTAGCACTGCTGGTTGTCGTTTCGGTACACATGAGAAGTCGTCGAAGAGCAGATCGGGAGTCTGTGATCACCACTACGTTTCTAACATGGTAACGGCTTAGTGCGACGAGTGCCTCTGGGATTGCAACAACTTCAGCTGTGGTCGAAGAGACCATGCAGTGAAATTCGTTATTCCATTCGCACTGCTGTTCAGGGGTGACAAAAGCAGCTGAACTGCTTCGTAATGATGCATTCACTGAGCCATCTGTGTAAACTTGAAGGAAGTCTGGATAGGTCACAGAAAGGTGGTCTTCTGTGAGAGCCTTGGCCACAGCTTGTGAAGTTCTGCTTTTAGAGTGTAACTTTGAAATAGCCTCTCTGCAGATTGGCCCTTTTTCCATCCAAGGGGCCAGCCGCAGCGCTGTTGGAACAACGGGAACTGATGGGCGCCATCGTAGTGATTGTAGGGTGTGAAAGCATGATTTGAAGTGTGAGTAGCTCTTGTTGTGTAGCCTCTGAAGGAGTCTCCGTCCCGCAGGCGTTTCGAGAAGACGAAGGAGCTGAATAAGAAGTTTCTCAGTAGCCTTCAGACGTAGAGGTGCAGCTTGACTTTCCGTTTATATAGGTTCGTTTCTAGCGGCTTGAGGTACAGCAAGAGCAGCGCGGAATTTCCTGTGGAGCCTCTCGAGCCTCTCATATTGTGTGGATGAGGGAGATGCAAATGGTAGCATATACAGGATCCGACTCAGGACAAGGGAGGAATGAAGTCCAAGCAGTGATCGTGGGGCATTGCCCCATGATGCACCAGCCACTCGGCGTGCGGCATTAGCAGCGATAGATGCTGAATGGAATGAAGCAACAACAGCATCTTTCCAAGTCAATCTAGCATCGAATGTAACGCCCAGAAACTTGTATACTTTTGGACTTGACGAAGTTGTGTTGTTCCGAGATGGAGCTTCTAATTAGCTCCGCGGCGATGGCGACCCGAAAATAAGATGCACGAGGTCTTTTCAGCTGCCAGTTGTAGTTTTACACTTTAAACATAATGTTGGAAACAGTGAATGGTCTGTCTGGGCGATGTCACGAAGCTAGGTTTTTATGGCTGTGACCCGAGACCCATGTGCAAATATCATTTGCGTATAGCGAAATCTTGATTGGAACAAAAAGCTTAGGCAGTGCATCTGAAAGGCCAGCCATGATGACATTGAAGAGTAGTGGTAATAGCACGTTTCCTTGTGGTAAACCTCGAGCGCACGAACGAGAAGTGCTGACTGACGATCCGAGCTTTATCTTCAGACTTCGGTGGCTCAACAGGTTGCTGAGGAAGCCTTGGGCGCGACCAGTAATTCCCATGGCTGTGAGAGATCGAAGAACTGCTGAGGGATCCACATTATCAAAAGCCCGTGTGACATCGAAAAATACTGCCAGTGTTGACCTTCCTTGATTGGTATTGTGCTCGATGCCACTTACAATATCAAGAATGCTGCCTGTTGAGCAGAGTCGTGGTCGAAAGCCAGTCATGAAATGGGGGAATAACTTCTTTTTGTCGATCCACCACATAGGCCTGGCATGCACCATTCTCGTCATACGTTTACACAGGCATGATGTCAAAGGTACTGGACGATACGAAGATAGGAGAGCTGGGTGTTTGGAAGGTTTCTTGATTGGTATTATCCATGCCGTTAGCCAGATGTCTGGTATTTTGCTGGTGATCCATATTTCGTTGAAAAACTCAAAATATATTCTATGTAGTTGGTTGGAAGGTTTTTTAGCATCTGATTGCTGATTTCATCAGGGCCAGGGGAACTTTTCCACCTGCAAGCTCGCAGTGCTGCCTCAAGTTCTTTCGCAGTAAATGCCGTATCCAGCGCCGGTGCGAAAGTGTCTGGCTGAACGTTCCTTGGTGGCTTGCTTTGAACTGCTGCGTACTTGTCAGCGATCTCTTCAGCAATATTGGCAATGTTGGCGCCATGTGAAAGGGCCAAGAATGCGTTCGGTGCACGCGGTTTTCTTCTACCAGAAAGGCTGTCTATGATGCGGTATACCTTGGAAATAGGAGTATGCATATTGGAGCCGGACCACAGCTTTTTCCACTGCGCTCGGCTTAGCTTGTTTATGTAAAGGCGACTAAAAGCATTGATGCGATTCAATTCTGTTTTACATAAGCCATCTCCCGTGCGCATAAGACATAGCTGCGGCCGTCGCCGTGCAGCGCAGATATTTTGTAACGTGAGATCGGGTGCTGAGAAATACTTCGGCAGTCGAATTATTTTTGTTGCTGCCTTCTTGCTTCGAATTATTTTGTCCACGATATTTAGAATTGGGTCACCAAGGCCAGAGTGAAAAGTGTCCCAATTTGTGACATGAAATGTTCGTTGTCGGGAGGTCTGCTAACCTTTCACAGACACAAAAATTTAAAAATGGTCACTGCACATCGCGTCAGGAGCTATTGGCCACGTTAGGTGAAGCTCCGACGAATGTGCGGTCACATCTATGGCGCTAAAAGAAGCAGGATATCTGAAAAAGGAAAGTGATTCGTCATTTGTGATTGCGAACTCTGTAACCTCGAAGATTTCAGCCAGTGGTCGTCCTCGTTCATCAAGTCTTGAGTCTCCCCACAATTCATGATGGGCGTTCCAATCGCCACATATAATGACTGGGGCTGGACAGCGTTTACAAAGTTCTTTTACTATTGCGCCTACCGCTACCTTTACACGAGGCAGTACATAAACCGGTACGACGCTGAGATATTTTTCTCTTAATTGCACTCAGGCCGCTGCTAGGTCTATCAACTCCGTTTAAATCATCAACTGGCATCTCTATATAAGGCAATCCGTTACGCACATAGAGTGCTGCACTAACATTGGGAAACGATGAGATCGATGGGTTTTTGTACACGTCGTACCCAGAAATCGTTCGCTGCAGCGGTAAGCCCGCTTCACATAGTGCAAGAATTGGGATAGACATTGTCTTTAGCAGTACCTTTAACTCGGGAAGACGGGGTTGGATTCCAGCGCAGTTCCATTGGAGCAGCAGTGGTACTTTTCTTGGCGGCTTTAGATTTTCTCCACTGCTCATGGTCTCAAATAAGGCTTAGGTGGTGAAGAGCGCGAGGAGCGTTGTCAGTATTGAGTGAGAGGTTTGAGCCCAGGGTGCTGCGATTGAGGCAAGTACATTGCAAGATAAATTGAGTATGGGCTCAATGATCGAGGTCCAGGTCGTCTCGACAGTGTCTGTTTCCATCTCTGACGTGTTTTTCTTGGCGTGTCTTGGTTCCTGATTTCGTTCAGTCACCGTACCTGAGGACTCTGAGTTTGGTTTCGTTTTGGCAAAGATGACTGGAATGTTTGGTTCTTGGTTTGCCAAAGCAGCGGCATACATTATTCCTGAACGTGGAGGTGGAGGTGCCTTCTCCACTTCCATCTTCTTTCTTGGCTCTACAATCACTGGTTGGTCAGTTGATTTTATGTTGGGTTGTGAATTCTTCTCTGCCAAGTTGCTCTGCTTCAGCTGCTGAAGTGCAGATTTCGCCGAAGGAAAGCTTAGATCGTGATTCTTGGCATAGGCTAAATAAATGTCTTGTTCATATTTCCACCTAGGGCATAATGGTGACGTTGCCTCATGTGAACCGTTGCAGTTCAAGCACTTGGCGGGGCGACCCGAGCAATCGACTTTTTCTTTGCCTGTTGTCACGTGACATTCGCCGCATCTACAGCATCCAGGAGGTCTCTTGCAGGCAATGGCGCGATGTCCGAAGCCACTGCAATTTTTGCACTGGATCGGCCGATCCTTGAAAACTGCCACTGAGTGTCGGACGTGGTCAAGGAAAACATAAGATGGCAATTCGGTACCAGCGAAGTTAATGTTGAAAGACTCGGAGGCGCCCAGTCTACGCAGTCTTGTTATGCGAACCGTGGATCCGATGTTCTCAGTGATCTCGGCGTCAGATAGGTTGGTTTCGACATCTCGAATCACACTTACTTCCGCAGAGTGCGAGAGTTCGTAGGCGGTTACCTTTAGGCCGCAGATGGATATGGAGTTGAGAAGCGTTCTCGTTGACTGACAGTTTCGTGTGTCTACAGCGATTAAAATGGAGTCTGTCATTGACGCGTATTTCGATGATGCACTCAAGACAAAGCTTTTCTAGAGCTTTAGATATCTTAAGGCTTTCGAGCATAGTGATAATCTGATCAGGCTTGTTTGATGTAAAGATTACCGTCAGCGACTCAGTGCTTCTTCAGGTGGTGCCATTTCCTGAGAGATGCACTGTAGATAAGGAGGTAAAGCCCCCCGCTTCTCCCTTTTTCCAGTTGATTTAACAGGGTGCCACTTGCCGGACGCATTATCCTCGGCGTCCATGTCGGTGATGTCACTAATGACAGTGTCCCACTAGAGCGACAGACAGAGACGAAAGACAGCGACAAGCCTCAAACCCATGCAGCATGCTCACGATGGTACCTCTGGTAGGTGTTTAGTCGTTCGGTGCTCGTGAATTATGCACGAGTGATTGCAAGCCTGCAAAAGATACCTTCGCGTGCACGATGCTCGTATTTAAGCATAGCCTCCTTTATTCCACAAAGCCTCTCAAATCACGAAAGACTCTGGTTTGAGGCTTGTCGTTGACTTTTGTTTCTGTATGTCGCTCTAGTGGGACACTAACATAACAGGTAACGGTGGGAAACGCTCGTAACGGTTTCCTTCAGGGCGGGAGGAAGGACCAGCATCGGTTGGGCAAGTTTGCTAACCAGGCGTGATAACAGAAAAAGCTGCTGAGTTGTCGCTTGAAGGAATCATGCCCTCTCCGGCTTGTTGGGACACCAATGGGGCTAGAACAGGGGCCCTGAAAGGGCGCCCTCCCCGACTTAAAAGGAATACGCACCTAAAGTAGGGTTTCAAGACGCCGCGAAGGAACGGAGCGTCCGCTTACGACCACTTCTTCGTCTTTTTCTACGGGCTTATTGTTGTTCAGGTCTGGGAAAGTGGCGGACGAAAAAAGGACCTTTTCGTCGTTCAGCACGCAGACCACCAAACATTTCTAGCACTTAAAACTTGTTGTTGGCCTAGTTGGTTCATAATGCAGTCTAGAGGTTTCTTTGCGCGACACAAGGGACAATCACAACCGAGTAGACACGGACAAGCGCAAACTTTCAACTAGTTTATTCGTGCTTGATCGACCACTAACATCCAGAAAGAGCATGCGCAGCACACTACACAGAAGAAACAAGGAAACAGAAAAACTAGGTCAACTTGTTGTTGACCTAGTTGAAAGTTTGCGCTTGTCCGTGTCTACTCGCTTGTGATTGTCTCTTGTGTCGCGCAAAAAACCTCTAGACTGCATTTCTTGCACTGCAGAGTAATATTGGCGCTACATATAAAACCAAAACGTTTTTTCGACGGTAGAAACCTTCTTATAGTCCGTGCTTAGGAATGACAAGGCGGAAGCATAAAAATTATTACTGGAAACTACGTTTGTTTCTATGCCTACGAGAACGAAGCAGCGATAGCAGACTCACTGCTCATTCACACTGGAAGCGGATCCGCGTTCGCAAAGTGGTTGCGAACGCGGTCGTATAACGGTCCAGTACAATTGCACGCGCACTTGATATCATCGAGTGCGCGTGCCATTGTACTGGATCTTTATACAACCGCGTTCGCAACCGCTTTGCGAACGCGGATTCGCTTCCAGTGTGAATACACCTCGCAAGTGGGCTCATTTTCGTCTTCTGCGCATGAGAAAGGAAGTAGCGGCGACGTCAGAACGCCGAGCCCTGATCGGCTGATCGCGACCCCCCTCTCAGCGTCGTCTGCTCCTTTGCAACGTCGTCTGCTCGCAACGCCGTCTGCGTCTGTCTTACCTTTCCTCGACTTCGCCTTTCAGAGAGGGCAGAAGAAATAACTCGAGCGGTACGTTGTTTTTGTCTAACAACTAGCAGACGGGCATCAAGGAGGGAAGTGAAAGGGAAGCGAGGTGTCCCGAGGCGCCGAGGCTTGTTTGCTAACAACCGAGAGTGAGCGTGCTAGTGACCGCAAGTTCCCTCCCAAATACTTTTTCCCTCCTTTCGTGTGTCCTCATTCTTTAACGGCGTCGTCGGGTTAGCGCAGTTAACGTCGTCTGCTTTACGTCTGCTAATTAAAGTGATGGCTGCTTTAACTTTCCTGCGTCTGTCGGAGATTCACGGCTTTTGCACCGGCGAGAGTCACCGTTGCCTCGGAAAACAAAGAGATAACAAGAGGAAGAAATTGACCTCTTAATCTAAAATTGAGGTCAACGGTCAGAGTATAATACAGGAGGGGTCAAGGGGTCGCGCGGGCATATTCCATTCAGTACGCCAGCCGGTCGTGGACAGGCGGTCGCCGAGTAGAGGGGTGCCTGCTAGGCCTAACTGCTGAGCTCGCTTGGTCGCGTTTGGTGGAATCGTGGCCGTTGGATCTTTTCCCGGGTGTTTGTGGATCCAGCGTTCTTGTTCGTCGTGGTCTGTTTCAATTACTTTCTACTTTTTTCTTGCTGCTTGAAGTCGGAACGCGTGAGAAGCGCACGTAGAAAAATAAACGTCCGTGGGTCGTCGCGACCGCAACACTGTCGGCCATGCTGATTTGATCGTAAGAAGTGCGTAAGACAGCTTCGGAGCTGTCGTAGGATTTCGCCTTAACCTGCGCAAAAATTACGAAACTTTCGATTCGGGTATACGAATTTGTTCTTAAGTTTTGTCTTACGCACATTTTTTGCGTAAGATCGTTTCGTGAATCTGGCCTCTGCACTTCCGAAAGTTGCAGGAAAGGTAAGGTCTTGACCCATTCCCAAAACGGCCTTCCCGTTTGAACCCGTCCCGTTTCGACCGATTCCCGAAACGACCTTCCCATTCGAAGCTGTCCCGTTTCAACCCGTTCCCGAAACGCCCTTCATATTTGAACCCGTAGCCAAGACATATTTTACGTTTAAATTCGTCGCGTTTGAGCCCGTTGGTATAAAGCCCCGCACATCTCTTCGCGAAAAGTGTCAATCCTAATTTGCGCAGATTTTTTTTTTTTTTGCTGAAAACTATGTCCCGAAACCATGTTAATACCATTAATTCAAAGGTGCAGGCGAGCAATTCAGTTATGTTGTGAAATATCTTTGCTTGTAACCCTATTCTTCAATTATGCGATACCTCCAGACCAGCTTCAACAAAATATATTTCTACTTGAACCACTTAAAATGTTTCTTTCAAGATGGTCCCCAAGATGTGTAACTACAAAATAGACTATGTACACTGCGCGACAACGTTACCACGAACACGATGCTGGCGATTTTTCAAATTTTACTTTGAAATGGTATTAGAAGGTACCTCGTTTTACAGCTTAGGTTAGTGGCCCAGATGAGCACTTTCAAACACACTAATAATATTGATGGCAGTCTTCTGATTTTGTTTAGACAAACAGCTAAAACCAACAATCGCTTGTTCGTGCTAACGGTTTCGCGCTCTTTACAATAACAGGAAGCTTTCGTAGGCCGTTTTCGACGTCACGCGACGCTCCTCCGCAACCCGCTACGATACCCAGAACTTTACACTCAAGGCCGTCGGCGCGCAGGAGCAGTAGTGGCTTCTTCGTTGCGGAGGGCTTAGCGAAAGGGGAAACGCGGTCTACGAAAACTCCTCAATAAAGTCTTAGAGTAACGCCGGCAAGCACTTTGAGTAAGCAAAAATTAGCGTTGCCTAATTTTTTATATCGCGACGCTATTTTTAGGTTACCCAAAGCGCTTGCGTTCGTTATTCTAAAACGTTCTTATAGTGAAGAGAGAGAGAGAGAACAACTTTACTGAAAATGCCTGCAGAATCGGTTAGGCTCCCTCCACGCAGGGAGGACGAACTTTCACCGCGACGCGGCCACTACGTCAGTCTCGTGCGTTCTGCTCCTCGAGGTCTTGCTTCCTCGCTACTTCCGCGGGTCCGAGAGGGCCGCCGCCCCCTTCCTGGGGGTGCTGCTCCAATTCTCCCCGGTTTCGCTCGGTCGCTGCCTCTCTAGAGCTGCCGAGACCTGCTGGACGGCCTTGAGTTGTGTCCCTTGGTCGTAGCTCCTCGTTGCAGCCTCTAGCTGCGGCGGGATCGTCGTCTTCTCGCTGGCTTCTCGCGGATTTACGCTACAGTCCCAAAGGATGTGAGCCGCGGTAGCTCTCTCCTTCGCGCACAGTCTACACACGTCACTCGCGTACACACTCGGACACACGTGCTTTGCTAGCACCGGGGTGAGCAGGGACCCAGTTTGTAATTGTCTGTATAACACTGCCTCCTTCCTAGAAAGCCCTGGATGAGGTGGCGGCATAGACTGTCTGTTTAATCTGTACCACTTCACTATTTCGTTGAAGGAGGTCATCTTGTCCTTGGCACTGTACCGCGACCAACACTCCGAGTCGGCCGTGTTTGCAGCTGCGCGGTTGGTTAGTCCTCGCGCGGCCGCGTTGGCCGTCTCGTTGTGGTTCGCGTTCCCGCGTTCCGACACGTCACTGCCCATGTGGGCCGGAAACCACTTGATCGCCACAGCACTTTTGCGTCCGATGTCTGCGGCCTTGCGTAGTATGCGCGCGGCCTCACTACATACCCTACCCTTGGCGTACTTCTTCACTGCCGTTCTAGAGTCGCACGACACTGTAGTGCATCCGGGGTCGGAGACGGCCAAGGCGATGGCCACCTCTTCCGCCCGGTGCGCTTCTCGAAAACGGACGCTCGCCGCGGTCTTCGTTGCACCCGTCGATGCCCCGACGACCACCGCCGCGTATGCGCCGCTGCTCCCTCGATACTCCGCCGCGTCCACGTAGGCGGCCCCTTCTTCTCTGGCGTGGAGGTCCACGAGAGCCCTGGCCCTCGCCAACCTTCGCTCCTTGTTGTGCTCGGGGATCACGTTCTTCGGGATCGGGCAGCCCCTGAGCTTTCTGTTGATGCTATCCGGTATAGGTACGCTGGTCTGCTGCTCGCCTTCCCTCGGTTCGAGGCCAAGGTCCCGCAAAATCTGTCTTCCGGTTCTCGTTTCAGTGAGACGCTCGAGTTGCGCCGTTCTCTGTGCCTCGGCTATTTCGTCCTGCGTGTTGTGGACTCCCAACGCCATGAGGTTTTCGGTGCTCGTGTTCCCGAGAAGACCGAGTGCCGCCTTATACGTTTTGCGTATGGTGGCGTCTATCTTGTTACGTTCACTTGGCCTCCAGTTGTGGAAGGCGGCCACGTTCGTTATGTGGCTGACTGCGAAGGATTGAACGAGCCTGGTCAGGCTCTCCTCCTTCATCCCCGCTCTTCTGTTGGACACCCTCTTGATGAGTCTCATTGCCGCGGCCGCTTTGCCCGCGAGCTTGTTCACCGTTTCACCGTTGACCCGGTTTCGCTCGATGAGCAGCCCGAGCACTCGAATCTTCTCGACCTCCAGTATTTCTTGTCGTCCTGCCGTCTTCACCATGATCTTGGGACGCTCGTACTTGATTTCCATATTCTTTCTTTTCCTGCCCGCTCCTTTCGGTGGAATCACCAGCAGCTCTGACTTGACCGGAGAGCAGACGAGTCCAGACCCGTCCAGTTGCTCCTCGATGGCGTTGACCGCTTCTTGCAGCGTTGTCTCGATGTGTCCGTCGCTTCCTCCCGGTACCCATAGCGTAACGTCGTCGGCGTAGATGGTGTGCCGGACTCCCGCTACTCTTTCTAGCCGGTTGGCCACCCCGATCATCACGAGGTTGAAGAGTAACGGGGAGATCACCGAGCCCTGCGGGGTTCCGACGCTGCCCAGCTTCTTCTCTTCGAGCTGCAGGTCTCCCTCGCAGATTTTGGTGGTCCGTTCCGTCAGGAAGTCTTTGATATACTCGTATGTCCTCCTGCCCATGTTTAGCTTGGATACTTGGGCCAGGATAGCCGAGTGCCTCACTTTATCGAAGGCGCTCTGCAAGTCCAGCCCGAGTATGACTCTGTTGTCCTTGGTGCCCGTCATATCGTCGATGATCTCGTTCTTTAGTAAGATCATGGCGTCTCGCGTCCCGAGCTTGTTCCGAAACCCGATGATGGAATTTGGGTAGAGCTCCGATTCTTCCAGGTAACGCTGCCACCTGTTCATGAGAACGTGCTCGAGGACCTTTCCCACGCACGAAGTCAGCGAGATCGGCCTGAGGTTCTCTATGTTGGGCGGCCTGCCAGGCTTGGGGATGAGAATCGTCTTGGCTGCTTTCCATTGCTTGGGCAGCCTTCCTTCTTGCCAGCACTTGTTGTAGAAGTTCGTGAGCGTTTCGATGGCCGCTTCGTTGAGGTTTTTGAGCCCTCTGTTGGTCACTCGGTCGGGACCCGCGGCGGACCTGCCATTGAGATCCTGCAGGGCAACTCTGACTTCCCACGTCTTGATGGCTCGATCTAGCGTCTCGTTCTCGTTGCCTTGGTAATCCGAGTGTCTCTCCGTGGGCGTGCTCGGTAGGTACTTGGCGTCCAAGCGCCGCTTGACCTCGTCGTCCCGTGTTCGCAGATTGCCCTGTGTAGGATCCTGGCCAGGTTGTTGTGTTGGTGGCCCTTGGTCTTGGTGTCGTCGAGGAGGTGCCGCAGCATGTTCCACGTCTTGCCCTTGTGTAACTGTCCGTCGGCTTCGTTGCAGGCCTCGTTCCATTGTTGGGTGCATAGCACCTTGCAGTGGGCCTCAATCTGCCTGTTGAGCTCGGCGATCTTCTTCCTTAGACGTCGGTTGGTTCGTTGCTTCTGCCACCTCGCCTTTATGGACTGCTTGGCTTCTATCAAGTGGGACAGCCAACTGTCCATCTTGTCTATCCGTTCGTCCGTCTCCAGCTCTTTGATGGCCCCTTCCGTCGTCTCAACGACGTTAGCCGCCCATTGCTCGATGTCCGTAATGTCCAGTTGCACCGCGGGTAGTGCCGTTCGAAAGGCATCCCAGTCCGTAATGCGATGCTTCCTTATGCCGGTATTGCCTTGTCCTTTGAGCGGTACGACGACCTCCACGATGTAGTGATCACTGCCCAGCTCTTGGCCCGTGTTTCTCCATTCCGCTTCTCTCGATCCTCCGTCGGTTTTGACGAAGGTAAGATCCGGAGTGGTGTCTCTCGTAACCGATGTGCCGATTCTGGTGGGAAAGGCCGGATCCGTGATTAGGTTCAGTCCCACGTCGGTAGCATCTTGCATGAGCTCCATCTCCTTGACCGTCGTTCTTTGGTAGCCCCACTCTTGGTTCGGAGCGTTAAAGTCTCCGCACACTACGAGCGTATTGCTCCCCGCGACTCTGCTCGCCTTGTGGAATAGTGCCTTGAACTTCTGTTGTCCGTGAGACGGATTGCTGTAGACGTTCACCAGGAAGGTGCTCTCCTTCCTCTTCCGGCCCGTGATTACTTCCACCGTGCAGTGTTCGATGGCGCTTCTGCCGATCAGTTCGTGTTCCATGAAGGTGATCCCTTTCCTAACGAAGGTGCAGACCCCTCTTCCCTTGCCCTTGGACGTGTCCCTTGCGCTCGGCGGGCTGTCGTGCGACCGGTAGCCCGGGAGTCTCGGCGTCTCTTCGCTGAGTGTTTCTTGAATAATTATGACGTCTGGTTTCCTCATTAGTTGCTGCAAGTGTTGCTGTAGCACCCCACTCTTGCCGGTAAAGCCATTACAGTTCCAGTGCCAGACCAAAAGGTCTCTCACTGGCTGTGTGGTTGCTGCTGTACGTGCTGCCCCGTCCATGATTGCTGCAGTTTGGCAATGCTCTGTGCTTCCATACTTTGCATTTGTGCCTGTATGTGCGCCTGCAGCTGTGCTTGCATCTGCGCTATCATGTTCTGGATCGTGCTCTGTACGTTCGTTGTCATCTGCTGAACCGTTTGCTTGAGCGCGGTGAGGCGTTCGTTGGTTACCTTGCTGGTCGCTTCAAGATGGTCGAGCCTGTCGTCCTGTTTTTCGGTTCTCTCCGTTATCTTTCGCTCTTTGGCGCCCTCTATGGCTCTCCTCTTGGGAGCCGGTCCCGCCGCTTTCGTGGTTCTCGGGTCCACCTCGACCTCTCGTTCGTCCGCGGTCATCTCTTCTTGTTCCCTCTCTTGTGCGGGCTTCGGCAGCTGCTGCTGCTGTTGCTGCTGTTTTGCGATTAATGTCGTTAGCTTCTCGTTGATTTCCTTGATGGTTGCGTCCTGTTCGGCGATTTTCCGCTTTAGCTTCTCGTTCTCGTCTCTCACGGCTTTCACCACCCCGTTCATTTCTTGGATCTTCTTCTCGGCGTTTTGTGCTGGTGTTTGTCTCTTCTCTGCCATGTTTACCTTCACTGCGTCGGCCCAGGCGGCTCTCTCCCTCGACTGCGACGGTCTGCGGCGGCTGGAGCTCCTGCCTCTCTTGCTGTGGTCCCTTTTGCGGCCGCTGTCGCGCTGCCTCGATTCCCCGCGGGGTCTCTCGACAGACGGCGCTCGCAGCGCAGGAAAGCTTTCCGGATCTGGTTGTTGCGGCATGGCTTCCATCTTGCGTTCCCATTGCCGTTTCTTGACCACGTACGGTATCTTGTACTTGTTTCTGCATTCCCTCTCGCCCGTTGCATGCTGTACCCCGCAGAGCCTGCACTTGGGCTTGCATTCGCGTTCGTGAGCCTCGCTGGGGTTCGCGATTCCGCAGCCGAAGCACACTCTGGTGTTGGGATTCGGGCATACATCTCTTCTATGGCCGACCTTGCCGCATTGCTTGCACACGTCAAAGTGCTTGCGGTAAAGCCCGCATCTGACTAATATCAAGCCATACTTGACGTAGTTCGGTATTTTCTGTCCTGCGAACAGTACTATCACCGTGGTTGTATTGCCGATTCTGTGCGCCTCCACCGCTAGGGGGTTGTACGGGTTCACGATGTTTTCGGCTATCTCCTCCGGGGTATCATCTACGGCTATGCCTCGGATGACTCCCTTGACCGTGCCGTCCGGTGCCGTTCGGTAGGCGCTGACTTTGTATGTCCTGCCTCCTATGTTAAGGGCTTTGACCTTAGAGTACAGCGTGACACGCCTCTCGTCCGGGGTGCTGACCACGATGATGTTTTGCTGCGCGTTCGTGCAGATGGTGTCTGCTTTGGCTTCTTCCTTCGTTACTCGAGCCGCCGTCATGGCGACCGACATGATAACTGAAACCTCCGTTCTCCCAACGTTGAGACCGCCACGTGGTCTCATGACTATCTTGGTGTCTTCTTTCGGCATGTCTATCGGCATCCTCGCCGCTTTCGTTACCGAAGCTGCAACTCTCTTGGCAAAGCTGGCCCTGGTCTTGGGTCTCGACTGGCGAGTAATGGCGGCAGACTCACCGTTTTCTTTGCCGGCCATAATCTGCTTGATGCGCTTGCCGCAGGTGGACCAGCCTTCGGCTTCTTCCGGGGTAACGTCCTCTCCGTGAACTTCGATGCACGTGCGCCCACCGAAACTGCCGATGCTCAGCGTTGACGCCATGTTATCACCCATCGACGAGGCCACTTCCATTTCGGACGCCATCTTGGTCGTACTCGTCGCCGGGTTGGGCCTAACGGCCGGGCCCGTCGCTACCGGTGGCCGTGCTGGTGGTAGGCCTACGTTAGGCTTACCGAAAAGTCCGCACCGCACCAGAGAAAGGTCCTCGTTAATCGAGAAAATCACGTACCGTTTGGTCAAAACTGGTACCGGTCGATGCCCCGCACCTTCGCGCACACTTTGGTACCAATTATACCGCGGTAACTGTAAATTAACACGGAGCTAATTGGCATAAGAGCAGGATTCGATGAGAAGCCCGTCCAGTTACTCGCACTTCGTCGTCGTCCTCCCTTATAGTGAACGGAATATTTTTAAAAGTGATAAATCAGACAGGTTGACGGGCATATGATTGCGACTTCATTTTCTTACGAGTTTAAACACAGAACCGTCGCGTACACAGGCAAAAATCATAAACCACTAAATGCTATCGCCTTGGTTGAGGAAGTCGAGCAGAAAAATCTCGCCATCAGAAAGGCGACATTCTAATTGTGACTGTTCGCGGCGGTCACTTGGCCCGCACGGCACCACCATTTGCAAACTGCTGCAGCGATATCATTGTCAAGGCCTCATCCCGTTTGCAGGTCGATGAAGTTGTAAATGTTCGGGTGAGCCCTCCCTGACACAGCGTTTATCCTACGGTGCCACGTCTCCGAGGTTGTTTCGGGAGATGGACAAGTGATGTGAGCAAGCAGAACAGACCCTGGACACCTGAACCTAATCAACTGTTAACGAACTATACAAACGAACCGAACGATGGCCGAAGCTGGAAGGTTGTTTCGGGAAAGGGCGAAATGGGGAAGGATGAAACGAGGAGGTCGTTTTGAGCCGGGTCGAAACAATAAGGTACAAACGGGAAGGTTGTATAGGGAATGGGTCGAAACGGGAACCACCCGACTGGAGACGGGTGGAAGAAACGGTGCCTCACCCAGGAAATGGACGAGAGCGAACCTCGTAGAAGGTGGTTACTTTCTGATTACATTCAAACTGCGAACGCTTTAGGCCATGTCTTTCTTAGTTCCACTTTCTCTTTATTAATGCCAGTTTCAAAGTTACGCATGATGTAACTTCCATGTGAGGTTTTTATATGTCGCTTTCCAATGCACGCTTCCTCCTCCTATCCCAGCAATGCTTCCGACTAAAAAAACTGGCCCTTTCACTAAAGGTTTAACGTTTGGAACGCTCAACATTAGAGGGCTAAACTCTAGTCAAAAACAGTACCAGCTGCTACGTTTGACCCATGAGGAGCAATTAGACTTCTTGGCCTTACAAGAAACAAAAATGGCGGAGGAAGAACAGCTGACGACGGCGTTACAGCCTTTCCTTACCTCGTATCAGGTATGCGTAACACATGCTGCAGTTCGCACTGCCAGGTGGTTGTTTTTTTATTCCTGAAAAAGTCTGTTCCCCTTTCAGACGTGAGTGTCATTACCGATGACCATGGGCGTTTCATTTTATGTGACTTTACTTTGATGGAAGAGCACTGGAGAGTAATTTGCAACTATGCCCCTTGTAAGGTTAGTTAACGGGAGGCATTCTTCCGAGGGATTTCACATTACATCGAATCTGATCGGACCACTATACTTCTAGGCGACTTTAACTGTATTTGTCAAGCAAGGTACAGAACTCCATTCACGAGCGTAAGTGATTCTAGTGCAAATGTGCTGAGTGAAATAGTCGCTGAGAATAATTTGGAAGATGTTTTTTGCATTTCAAAAAGTGCAAAGAAAATTCAGTTCGCACATTTTCAGAAATCCTCTCACGCACGCCTCGACCGTATTTATTTTTCTAGCGACATTGTAAATAACAATGGATCTTATCACGTAAAACCTGTGTTCTTTAGTGGCACTGTCTCGTAAATGTTACAATTGGAAAAAACCAAACCCCTAGGTCAAAGTTTAACTGGCGATTGTGGAAGTTGAACGCAGGCCTACTTAAAGACAATACACTTGAAGCTGCAGAGGACGATCTCCTTGATAAAATCGTTGAGCAAAGCGGGATGTGCCCTTTAGAACGGTAGGAGCGGTTCAAAGAGGAGGTTAAAATGTCAGCAGTCGAAAGATCGAGCATGCTCAAGTTTTACGTCAGAGCAGAAGAGCGAAAACTGCAGCAGAATTTACAGGCCCTGAGTGAAGCAGAGTGTACTAACCCTGGTCAACGAGTAAAAGACATAGAAAATATCAAAGCTCAACTCAAACACTTTCAGAAAGCGTGATATGAAGGTGCTGTGGTCCGCGCAAGAACGCAAAGGATTCTTTTTGGCGAACAACCTATCAAGCAAGCTTTGGTAGCTGAAGAAAAGATATGCAATGGTCCAACGAAATAACCGATATCGAGAGGAATGGCACCCTCACCGCGTATAGCACAAACATCGAGGAGCCGTTTGTAGAACATTACCGACAGATATTTACACCCACTTCAGGGCGGCACGATTATGAAATGAAAAACCTGTCTCTTATGCCGAGGCTAGACGACAATACGCGGGAATGGCTGGAGGAAGCCATCAGCGTTGAAGAATTAGAAAAGCAATAAGCGACCTGCCCGGGGCTAAAACGTCAGGACCTGACGGACTTTGTTCAACTTTTTACAAACAATTCAAAACTCGGCTCTGTCCCATTTTGCTCGCTCTCATCGAAGAATCTTATAAGAAAAAATATTGCCCCTGTTTTTCATGAGAACTCACCCGGTTTTAATTCCAAAATCTGAAGATAACGCTAAGTTGCGTCGTGTAGAGGGCTATAGGCCAATAAGTCTCTGCAATGTAGATTATAAAATATTTGCAAAAATTTTCAGTAGGAGGCTGCAGCATGTAATATACTAATTGGTAGGCGATCACCGAACATGTGGTATAAAGGGTAGAACAATACAAACAAATATTCACCTAGCCAGAAGCGTTCTAGACTGTTGTTCCGATAGAAAAGATCAGATTGCCATGCTACGGATTGACCTCGAGAAGGCATTCGGCCGTGTGCACCGTAAATTCCTCTGGGTTATTTTGCGACATGTAAACATTGGACACGTTTCATATGACGGAGTGCGAATGGCATATCAGAACTGTTCCACACGACTGAGAGTAAGCCGTAACGTAACTGAGAGCATTCCCGTACTGTCCTCAGTGCGACAGGGTTGCCCCCTCTCACCATGGTTGTTCGCTCTTTATTTGGAACCTCTCTGTTTGAGTGTTGCAAAAACGCGAATGTACAAGGTTTTCTGTTCAACGCACTCGAAGTCAAGGTAATGGCGTACGCCGACGATGTTGCAGTTTTCTGCAGCGATAAAAGAAGTGTGACCTACGCTATCGCATTTGTTAAACACTTTTACGAAGTTAGTGGTGCGGCTGTAAATCAAGAAAAATGTTATGGTTTTTGGCACGGCTCATGGGCTACAAAGCCATTGGAGTTCGAAAGATTCAAATGGGGCTTGACACCTACAAAATACCTTGGTGTACCATCCAGCATATGCACAATCCTGGTTTTTACTGGTCCGAAGCAACAGCCCAACTGAGACGGAAATTATCACGCTGGCTGAACCGTGACTTGTCAATTTTTGCGAGGGCAACGGCCTGTAACATCTTCCTCGTCGCCAAGCTCATGTAGGTGCTTCAAGTGTTGCAATGTACTCGAAGTAGTATGCAGAAAGTTCATAAAATCTGTGCTATGTTTATCTCGAAATCAAGCTGGGAACCGATGAGTAGAGATCACCTTTTCCGTCGCATTCCTTTGGGGGACTTGGCCTTGCACACCTGTTTGTACGGAAACTTGTGTCACGATTCCTTTTTCTACCAGACATCGAACAATCATTTATGCGCACTGTCATTCAAACGAAACTGGCGTGGCACTTGCCTACTTTTTTGGTCTCAAGCTGCGGGGAGCAACCATCCAAAATAGGAGGGTTTCTCAAGGAGGTTGTCGATACGTTCAATTTTTTGTCAATTCGCTTTTCCAGGGACTTTTTGTTATCTGTAAATAGGAAGGGCCTGTCCAATGACCTGTATGACACTCTTTTCCCAGAGCCCTCGTATCGCGCAGTGCACAGGCAAAGCCCTGGCCAGGATGTTCTTTGTCGTGTTAAGAAAATAGCGATCCCGCCGCGTGCAAAAAGTTTCTTCTTTAAGCTTCACACCTCTGCCCCCCAGTGAAAGCATGGCTCCACGACAAAGGTATTTTTTGTTCCTTGGACCACCAACTGCCTACTGTGTAAAACGCCTGAGACCATAGAGCATGGAATTTTTTTTTTGGGACGTTCTTTTGTTTTGGGACGTGTTACAGAGGACATTGAAAAAGGACTTAGAAATAACGTCACAATCGATTCGCTTTCTTCCAATTACTTCTCATGAACTTGTGCCGTACGACCTGATAATGCTAGTTGGTCTATGCAATATTTGGTTCTCCAGGATGGCAGTTAGAAACGCAGACCTTAATCTACGGCCAGTTGAAGCATACTTCGTGGAATTCGTAACACAAATACGCTGTACCTACATGGATCAAGATGACCTGCCTCCGTGGGTAAAGATGTGTGAAAAGCTATGTGAAAACTCCAAACGTTCATAATGATATGTGCTAAGCAAATGTATATGTAGCCTGAACATGCTGTTGGTGAATGAAACTGTTATAAAGACAAAAAAAAGTAATTGGTGGCCGAGTGGTCTAGCGCACACCAGCTCGGAGCGCGTGGAGCGAAAGAGCGCGCTGCAGAATCTAGAATTCTGGGTTCAATCTCCACCCCTGCCCGTTTCGATCTGGACGAGCATCGTACCGGCGTGCGGTCGTGTATCAATACTGTTTGGTGCACGTCAAAGACCCCAGGTTAATGGTTGCACCGGACTGACCAAATTGCTCATCTACAATTAAGAGAGCAGATGCCCACTGAGGCAGACTAACTTCCGGCTGTATAAACATACACACAACAATTTGCTTTTTGCCTCTCTTGAGCTTCTCGGCGTTGCGACTACGCGGCGTCGATTTCGCTGGTGTCGCCAATATGCATTACTTACAAAAATTACAATTATTTTTATTTGCAGAGCAAATGACGCTTTCTTTTCGCCTCTTTTCCATATAATTGCACTACTGCTCCAACTCAGGTTTGTAACAGATAGGAAGTTTTTATCTCTTTAATAACGAGCAATTTTCGTTGCTACTCTTATTTTTTCAATCTTTCGGAGCGAGTTATGTAGAAGCCCAATATACATATTTTGCCTCGGCTAGGTGTGTCTGTAGCCATTGGAGCAGAAGGGGCGTTTTCGGCCAACTATTTTCTCGACTGCGGAGGGTTTGAAGTGGGCGCATCACGCTTATATGGAGGAGCTTCTAATACCTTTTCGCCTTGAAACCGACTATAGTGAAAAACAAATGACTTTTTAGTTAAGGTGATTTGAATAATATTATTTATATATATGATTTATTTAATTTTTAATATTATTTTTTAATATTTCAATGAGATGCGCCAATTATCTTGTATTAATTTGATCAAAAACAATTCGGGCGTTTCGTCTTGCAGTGACTTACCCGCGATCCCATATTTGAAGAAAGGCGATTTCCACGTCCGAAAGGAGGCTTATCAAAAAAGGAAGCACACCATTTGAACTGCAATGCTTAAACGTAGATTGTTCAGTTTTATTGTAGTTTTCCTTAGATTCAGATGTGTTCCATTTTGTACCGTACCAGTCTCTTTTCATGAAGTAGAGACATGCATGCCACACTTGTCCGCAAACATCATCAGGTACGATGGGGACGAAATGACCTCGGAGTGCATCCTTCCAACCGAATGGGCACTGCACACCCTCGAGTGTGGGATGGTAGCTCAGTTCGCCCCATCGGCGCTAACATTTGTAGTCGTTACTGGCACACAGCCAAACACGGCGTGCAAAGCGGCAGTGTAGAATACCGTATGTCAGCCGTGCTAATATGATCGGGAGACCAAATGATCGGGAGACCAAATTCCTTGCGTCGTACGGCGCGGGATACATCGTTGTCGCTGCCCCACAAAACAAAGGCGGGTTGAAAAACCGTGAAACTTCTTTCCCGCAAGACTTGACGTTTAACTATTGAAGCACTTAAAAAGGCGATGCAGAGATTTTTCCGTACTTCGCACAAATACCGCTTAGAACGGATCTCTGGCGGTAATGACCTGTAAAACACCCGCTCGTTTTTCACCACAAGCAATCGAAATCGCAGAAAAAATAAAAATACGGGCAGCGTTCACTTCCTCAACTTGAAGCCAGAACGAGCGGCCACGCGATATTGAGCCGATTATATGCCTCCTATGTCGATCACGGCCACGCGCTAGGGTCGGCAAGTCACAGAACACCCACTGAGTTCAAGACATTGTTATTGTTCGGCTATTGTCATCATTGTAGCGACTGGACACAGGCCACTACCCGAATGCTTCTCGAGCTATCGATCATCACGAGCCCAAATCGAGTCAAATCAAGCAATGCTCGGGTCCAGTATATGAGCCGCATTCAAATATCGTTACTGGAGGATACTGCGATCTCCAAGTTACGTCATCGAGTTTCGCGAGGGAGAGACTGATTGAAAACGCTTGATTTGGTCCGTGACATTACACCCCAACAAAATGGTTCCTAGGCCAGTGGCGTTGCGTGCGAGTATCCTTGAGTCCCACTAGTGCCAGCAAGCTCGTGTAAAGTGAAAACATTCCAATCGAATATCTCAACCCAGTGCCACCGCACCGTTCCGACTTCAATGCGTACACCGATGTATTCGGTGTAGTTTCGTTTCGCTGGGGTTCTCGCTGCCTGTTTCTGACAAAGGCCGCACGGCAGCGCGCAGGTCTCGTCGCACGGAGCGTATAGACCAGTGTCCGCGCCAATTCCAGGGCGCCGCCATGTTTATCTACGCTCGCGCCACCACGCGGAAAGAACTGGCAGGCAGGAGGGGAGCGGCTGCGTTGGCGGCGTTGCCTCGGGGAGCTGGATGCGGCAGGCTGTCCGAATGCACCGGCACATCGTGAAAGATGTTTTCACCAGAAGCCTCCGCAGCCCGTTCTTCAACTGATAAGATGTCGTGAACATTCGAGAACCCATCTCGATCAAGAAAACAAGAGAACACCTTTCTTGTCTTAAATGTTCTCGGTGTCTGCTGACCCTTGACATCCGCGTTTCAGTCCGGGTTCATTGCGTAGTAAATATTTCGCTACCGCTTTCTTGGAGCTTTCAAATGCTTGATTGTTGGCTTCTTGTATACGACATTACATTCGTGGCACGTTCGAGACCGATTTTCGCGATCTGCTTGCCTTTCTGCGGCAGCACGGCTCTGCCGAGCCGAAATAAGTGGGAGGCGTTCACTTGATCGAACGCCGTTTTAGAGAATGAAAACGAGACCACGACGTTTCATCGAATGACTAGCGAATGGGTCTAGTTACAGACAGCTCAGATTAGCTTTCTTTTGTAATGTGCCGCCTTGTCTGCCGCCGCGAAGCGGCGTAAACGAGGGCTCCGAGTATGTTAGCACGCGTCCCCCCCCCCCCCCCCCACGCACACACACACACACGCGGCGAGCGTCTGGGTTCGAAACTATTAATTGCCAGTCCTAAAGGATAGTACTTACTTAAGTGGGAGCTGGAATTCTACGAGGTACCAGGAGACACTTACTATCGGGCAACGAAGCAGGGTGCCTGTGGGGGCGGAATCTAGGAACGCTACTGATGAATATTGTGACAGGCGATCAGTTATGATAACAGACGAAACTTCGACTCGTTTGTTCAGAAGTTCGCGGTGATATTTTATTAGTCCTGGTTACAGAACACCAAAGAGTGAAATTCACATCACGCAGGCTCGTCCGTCGTAGTCAAGCGAGCGCAGTCGACGACGAGGTGTAATGAGCTACTAAGCTTCACAAAGAAAATGCGCGTGAGAAAGAGTTTTGAGATAGTCCAAAACACCGATCTAGCAGATGCACGTACCTAAGTACGTTTACTCCGGACTCCATGAACCCGACGGCGCAAGATCAAAGAGCACCGCCGCCATCGCCACCCGGTTTTCTCTGCATTTTGCGCGACAACGGCATTGCAACGGAGGGCACTCGCCTCGGCGTCAACAATCCACGAAATAGATTAATTTCCCACTCTTGAAGCCATTCCAAATGATAAATGAAAATACCTCGGCGTTGTAGAACATCTGACGAGACAACGGTGCCGAGCGCATGCTCGGCATCGTCGTTGCTCGTGAAGGCCTGCTTATTTGTAGTTGAGACGATGATTCCACATCTTTCGTGCCACTCGTGGTGCTTGCAATGACTTCGGAGGGCAGGGGAATCTTCTCACGAGGACGTTGAAGGCACGCAACACCGGAGCCGTCAAAGCAATCGCACAAACCGTCGCCATGTTTGCTTTTTCTTCGTCACTCGCGGCGCGGTCAGCTCGTTGCGAGATGTTTTCTGGCTCGGCTAGATGGAAACCAAGAGCGGCAAAGTGGCGTATGGTCACACGGCTCTCACCATTACGGGCACTATACTCACATACCGCGGTAAACAGGACCGATGCCGGCGAAACGGCAGTCGGCACACCAGCGAAGAAGCCCGCGGCGGGAAGCAGCGGCGCAGGCCGACGCAGCCCCCCCTCCCCGTGAGCGTCTGGGTTCGAGATTATTCGCTTTTGCTCCTTGCGGTCGAGGCTAAAAAGAGCACTTCCGGACAAAGGTCTATATAGGGACCGTATTTGCCACAGCACACTAGCGCTAGCTGAACCTGTAGCGTGCATTATAATAACTCTATGGCGAATACCTCTACTGCCGCCACACGCTTTTCTCTCTCCCCCCCTCTCTTCTCCTGAACAGCCGGGTTCGGTTCTGGCTGGTAGGCTTGTGAAGTGATTGTCACGAGTTGAAACAAGCGTGCGTGTCGACCTTCGTACGCTCCGATTATTTTCTCTTTTGTTGAGCGCCACGTGCTTACTCTGCAGTTCATTCTGCACGTTTTTGCTCCTTTCTGTCAAAAACAGAAGCCGGGATCGTCAGATGTTTCCGAAAGAGCGGCTTTTAGAGAACCCATCTGTGCACGGAGACATTTTACATTTTCTAATCGAAAGCTGAAATAAATAAAAATAAAATTTGTCTCTCCACCTGTCTCCCAAACGGTACAACAGGATTAAACCAATTAAAAATGAATAAAGGGATCTAATACGACCAAAAAGAATATTTTGATTTAAAAGCCAATCAACAAAGGAAGACATGGAGGCGGCGAAACTACTATATCGGGTACGGGCTTCTTGTTTATCAGCGGGCTTTTTTCGAGTATGAAATCGGGGTAATAATGGCGTAGTTTAAAATATCGTCTATCTAGTTTTGTGCTTCTTGGCGATGTGTCTTCTTTGAGACGACGACGAGGTTTTTTGGTTGGTTTCGTTTGCTTGTGTTATTATTATTTTGTTTTCAATCTGTAACATAAAAGAAGAAACATATGTAAAATTGGTTGTAGCACGATTCCCCCGGTGGCAGTTCCCCCGTCCCAAATGCCCCGTGCCATTTCCCCCGAGTGTCAAAATCCCCGTTGTCAAATTCCCCGTGTTGCCTCCCCCGAGCGCCAGCACCCCCGTATCCATTTCCCCCATTTTGTAACTTTTGTGTGCCTCTCTATCCAGTGGCAATCAGTTGATCGAACGACGTTTCATCGACATATCGTTTCATCAAAAGTTTGTTACACCGACAGCTCGGATTAGCTTCCTTTTGTAATAAGTCGCCTGTGTCCGTCGCCGCGAGGCGGCGTGACGGATGGTCCGCCTGGATTAACATGGGTCCCTGTGACGCACGTGCGGCGAAGCTAGTTTTTTCACGAAACATGGTGTCGATGAAACGAGTGTCGACGAAACGATACGGACGCCCGTTGATCACCTCCGATGTTCTTTGAAACCAACGCACACTGTTATTCCGTGATCCTGTGTTAGTTCAGTGCTTGACAATATTGAAAATTATGGGAGATTTATTAACATGTTAATGTATACAGTTTTGTTGAAGCAATGTCCACTACTTAGATACCGCAATATCGCTGCACCAGCCTCAGGAACCCCTGAATGTTGAGCCGTCGATGAACACTTCAACCATTTCCGAAAAAATTAAAAAGCAGCTCCTGCGGGCAAAAGCAAAGAACACGGCCTGCACTTATGCTGATGTCGAACAGCAGGAAGTCTCGCTTGTCTAGTGTCTCCGTATGTAGTCTTCCAAGGTTAATCTCGGCCATGTCCCTTGGTAGGCTCGGTTGCTGCTTTCTTTACTCCCTGCACATGGTGCTCCTCACGCTCTCAAAAGTCGGCAGCTCAGCCATCACCGTGTCGTCAACCTAGAACAAATTGGTCACGTCACAAACAAGGTTCAATCGCGGACACCATGAACACGTATACGCGTGTAATAAAACATAGTATGTAAAGACGAGACAATGTTTTTGCTTACTTGACCCACAAGGCTCAAGATCTCTCTGCTGTACACTTGCGGTGCTGGCAAATGCGGCTCCGACCTAACCTTTTGCTTCAGTGCATTCTTTAGTCGCGCTCCCCGAAGTGGGCTGCTATCAGGTGGATGGTTGTGCTCTGAAACACATCGACGTGATGATAATGAAAGGCCGCAGCAGATTTTAGCCTCATTCATTCAGTGCCCTTCAAGCTGAACAGCAATCCGAGAGTTTGCGAAAGTAAAAAAAGAAATGTATCTTGTTAACGTAGCAGCTTGGGCGAGTTGGTTGCACATGATTACACACACCACAGCGCACTATAGCAAACAACACTCACACCTCCGTGTGTAAGGTGTGAGTGTTTTTTGCTATAGTGCGCTGTTGTGTGTGTAAAAAAAGAAAGTCATTAGCTCACCTTGTGTTGTCTTGACGACTTTCCCGTGCTTCCTGAGAACTGCTGCTTTGCAGTTATTTGTCCAGTATTTAGCACATCTCCAGGCAGTTTTCTCATCTTGGTCCTTCCGCTGAAAGCAATACTTAAATCCGTCTAGTATTAAGGCCTCCTTCCCTTTTTCCGTTCTTAAAAATTCGACCTCCTCAACCTCGTCTGGGAAGCATCCAATGTTGAAAGTTCCTTCAATAGAACTCACCTGGTCGCGTTCGAGGTTTCTTGGTTCTTGTTGACCCTCGGTATGCACTTTTTCTTTCGTCCCGTAACGAGAATTGGGGGCAGAGGATGGGGGGAACTGATAAGGGGATGGGGGCACGGGGTTTTTGGAACCCGGGGGAAATGAGGTCGGGGAAGATAACACGGGGAATTAGCTGCGGGGATATCGACACGGGGGAATCGGGATTGGGTTATTTCGTGCACCACCCGTAATATTGGGCTCTGTTAAATATGACTGTTTGTTTTCTTCATTAATCTAAATTATTTTTTCAAACTTTTTTTTTTGTATTCTAGAGCTAAAATATCGTCAGAATGAATTTGAATATTTTCCTCCAACTTAAAAGATAAAAAAAAAAACGACGGACGTGATGAAGGAGGGCACAGTGATAGAGTGACTTTGTTGCGAGGGGCATAATTTCCTCTGCGTTCCCTCCAATACACCTTGATGCAATTCCAGACAAAGTCCTTTTCAGGACCCCTCCTTATTTCCTTTGTATATACATTAGGCTACTACAAAACGAAGTCCTTTTCACGTCTCCGCGCCCACCCCACTTCTCGGTTTCTGCTTTTCTCCTTTTCTTTTTTTTTTTCAAAACATAATATTTTTTTTTCTATTTTAGGTAAACTTCCGAAACGTGGGGGGGGGGGGGGGGGGGGGGGGAAGGACAACACAAAGTCTTAAGAGACTTTGCGTTGTGTTGTTCTTGTTTCCCCCCCCGTCCGGGGTTTTGGCTAAAATGTTAAACTATCACCAGCTACTTTGCGCCCTAACTTTTTGTTGCTTAATATCTAGTTTATTTATAACCTATTTCTTTCCTCAATCTTTCCACCTCTTTTTTTTTTTTTTCATTTCATTCACAAACAATAGCATTAGGACACTTTTTTTTAAGCTAAGAGAAAGCCCGAGGCTGCGGAACTAGTCCGCGCCTCCATCCTTGAGTATTGAGGGGTCTTCCATGCATGCAATCTTCTAAATCTATCTCCAATAGGAAGCCAGGGTTAGGAACTGGTCCATACCCTGCTGACATTAAAAAGGGTCTTCCTTGGACATGCTAATGTTTAAAGCTTACTGGGTGCTCGAGGCTGCGGAACAAACACTGGGATCTTTCTTTCTTTTTTGCGAGCAATTTGGTTCGTTATTTTAAAGGAAAACATGAGCTTGGATGTTTCCGTCTCCTCTGGTATTACAAAGTTTTCCTTCGGACATGCCTTTGATCTCACCGGTATGCCCTTTTCAGGACTTTGTTTTTAACCAGTCTAAAGTAAGCTTGGTTTTTCGAGCTTTCGTTCCTGTTTTCTTCTGCACGTGCTGTTTTGTATTAGTTTTGTGAAAATATGAGGCTTTCTAATTGTTAAACAACAATGAATGGGTTTATGTTATAATAATATATTTGTCCTTTTCTTTACACTTTTTTATATTTTGAATTCCTCTTTCCAAGTGTTTTCTTTATTTTATCTTATCATTCTTTTCATAATTTCCACCATTATTGCCGCATTCGAGATTGAATCGATTAATTGTTATTTTCGAGCTATATTCAGGTTTGTAATATTTATTAAATTAGCTTGTTTTTTTTTTAGATTCGGACAAGTTAAAAAGTAATGCTTGATATCACGGCATTCCATACCACAGAAACATTTGATGCTGTTCTTGATATTAAAATAAAAAAATAAAAATTAAGTGGAAACCTTCCAGGATTTGTTAATAAGTGGGTTAAAAATATATAGATTAAAAAATGAGGGATTTCTATAAGTCGACGGAATCGATTGGAAGACTGCGCTTTTTGTTCCTTCTTTCTGCCACTGAGCCTTCCATAAACCATTAACTTTTAAAGTTATCTTTTTACGTATTGATTTAATTGTTTAAGAGGTAAAAAGATACCCTGGTATCTAGCAGATCAAGCATTAAGGTCAGCTAAATCATTACCTAAATTATCCGAATAGCGTTTAACAAAATAAAATTGAGAATTGCAATGAGTATTTAATACATCAATTAGATTTTTAATTTTATTGATTATTTCATTTAGATTGACATGGTTATTTAATAATTGTAGTACAGATGATATATCTGTAAAAATGTTACAGTCTCGTGTTGTTTGTATATTGATTAAATATTGCATTGCTTTCAGCATTGCTATTGCCTCTGCATCCTTAAATTGTGTTATGTTTATTTAAGCCATATTTTCCTATTTTCATTCTACATTCATTAGATTTTATTACAACAAATTCGGCCCCAACTCTATTTAAGCAGACTGAACCATCCGTAGGAGTGTTTAGTGTGTTTATTTTTCCTTGGAAGGTTTTAAGATCGTCTATTCTATATTCTACTGAGTATCTAAGCTTGGGGGTGCACACCCCATAAGTTCATCGGGTATTGAATATTTTGGGGTTGTATTAACCATTCTTCAAACTTGCATTCCTCTTTTGAAATAAATTAAACATAAAAGTTTCTAAATCCAAAGTTATCGTTACTGGTATGATATTACATAAAGCTGGCAGACTGACATACGAGGCAGTGCGATAAGCTTGGCATATTTTTAATAGTGGAATTCTTTTAACATAAATAGTTTTTCTTTTTATATACCGTTATGTTCTTTTTTGCACCATGCAGGTGCACCGTATACCCTATAATGCAGATAAAGTGTTCTAATTTTATCCCTGGCCAGCCCCCACTGCAGAGACGAAAAACGAGCTAAATTAAATGCATGTTTAAGTACTTTTTTCATTGGGTATGCTGCGTGCGGAATAAACGATAGGAAAAACGATTCCTAAGATTTTGAATTTCTGTTTATTTTTGAACTAATTGTTGTTCAACTTGGTTTGTGAAAGATGCGTGTTGTATCTGCTTCCTGGAGCTAGTAGTAAACAGCAACATTTCGAGTAATTAAATTTTAAGTTTCCTTCTTTGCCCACTGTGTTATTTGGCTTAAAATAATGTCGGAATGCGTTCTGATTTCCAGGCGTGAGAATATCCGTCTACTGCAAGCACCACATTGTCTGAAAATGCCTGCATTTGTGCATGTATTCGAATGTTAGCATTTAATAGGTCGTGTATTACAATATTCCATAATAATGGACCCTCTGGGCATCCCAAAGTCAATTTCCTTTGTACTGCGTTCGGCTCTAAATTATAGTGTATAGTTCTATGGATAAAAATGAGCGGAGTATAGATTATAAATTTAGTAGACAGTTATCTTCCTTTAAAAAGTCTAGAATGGACCTTTTCCGAGAAGCGTTCTGCGCACGCGCGAGCGCCCGATGCCAAGCGCCGGAAGTCGGAACGAAAAATGGAGGAAATTCGGAAGGAGGCTGTATATCAGCGAGTAGAACACGTAACGGCAACATATATATAATTGTGTTACACAAAAAAAGAACGTCGACGGAAAGGAAAACACGGCGTTTGGGTGGACGCCACGGATGCCCCTCTTTCAAGTCGCGTTGGGCAGGCGCCGCTGCTCAGAGAGCGAAGAAACCGGTAGCGTAGCTCCCATTATCGATTGGTAGCGCAGGTAGGTCACTTGCTCGATTTTTAGCTCGTGCAGCCACCGCCTGGTGCCGTCGGTATGTCGAAAAGGTCCATTGAAGGGCAGCATACCGAGTCGAGGCTTCTTGAAAATCTAGCGGGATTATTACAGCGAACCTGTTCATAACTACGGTTCCGTGGAATTTTTGTGCGCGTGACTAAAAACTCTCCGCTCGCATCGCCGCACGCGCCGCACGCGCACGCCTTTCTCGTATAAGAGATTCAAAGTAAATAATCGAAACAAAGCGTTGACGAACGCGAGTGCAAGAAACCATTCGTTTTAGGCCTCTGCTTTAGGACAGTTACTGCCGCGGACGCCGGCAGGTGCGGCGCGTGGAACACCATTCCCTGCATTCTCCTTGATGCTTGGCTAATTTAGCAATAGGTCTATTCACTAAATTAGTCATCGATGGGCACCATTTTCAAGGTCAGCAGACTCTCAGGTAGATAATAAAGGTTTCTCTATGATTTGCCGCTGTGTGACCCACCCTCTCTTTGTCGTCGTTCCAAGCCCCCCCTCCCCTCCCCCCGCTTGCGTGCCTAGTTTCCTTTCCTTCCGCTCTCCCAGGGTGGTTGTCCCGTCGCGCGTGTCTACTTTCCGCCGAGTGGCGGTCTGGTCGCGTGTCTAGTTTTCTCCAGCTCCTGGGGGCGGGTCTGTGCAGTGTGCTCAAGAGTTCCGCTGGTCATCCACCTTCATAGAGTGGAATGGCTCATGATTTTGTACATATTTTTTTGTTTTAGTTTATTTTAAGTAATATATTGAGTTAAGTTATATAGTGCTTTTGAGGAAGATCTGTTATGGGCAAACCCAAACTCATTTTTGTGTGTTATAGGTTTGATTAGTTTTTAAAAAATACAGAATATTATAAAGTAATCGCTCTAAGACTTTACCAAGTAGAGAATTTAAACAGATTTGTCAATATGAGGTTGTAAGATTAATTGGACGTTCCGGTTTATTTAATAGGATTACTTAGCTTACTTTTCACACTTTTGGAAAAAAGCCCGATTGTAAATACGAGTTAAATATATTTATGTAAAAATGTGGATGATGAGTCTACATTTGTTTTATAATAGGACACGTTATTTCATTCACCTCAAGGGCTCTTTTTGCACATAAATTATTGATGATGGTATTTACTACCTGGTAACAGAATAGATAGTCGTCGGCGTTTACTGGTAATTCAAATATTTTATTTCTGGTATTAATTTAAAGAGCAGAGTCTGTGGATACGTCGCGACTTTAAAAAGGTTATCTAGTATATAATGTATTGATTCTAGCAGCGATGTGGTGCTGGTTCCATCTGTTTCGTTTATTGGACATATAAAAAGTGGTGCTTTAACTTCGTTAAAGGCGATTTTATAAGGAACTCCAAATAGTAAACTTTTTGTATTTTTATAACAAAAATTTCCTCCATCATGTTACTTTAGTTAAGTTTATCTTCTTCGAAATCGTAGCATTTTCTTTGATATAGTGGTTTTAGTTCGTTATTGTTGAATCTTTGATATCTTCTGCGTAATGGATTAACTTTTATTCTGATTCCTTACTCTATCTAACATTTCGTTCACAGCTAGCTTTTTATTCATTTGTTAAATTTGGGATAAAAATCATTTCATTTTTTTCTATTATATCCCCGTTAAATTAGAAAAATAGTAAGATTTTAACCAGAAGTCATTTTTGATAAGTTAACAAAGATTGGGTAGACCATTTATTAATCATTTTTTAGGTGGTTGAGAATTTCATTTCATTAGTCCAGAAGAAATATATTCATGATCTTTTAAAGGCTTTTTTATCTAAAATTTTTCAGTGTGATATTTTATATAGAAGCTACCCTAAAACGATCGTTAAATTTATCCAACTTTTGCCATTACTTGTTTGAAAGGTTGATGGAGAATGTCTATTATTAAGGGGGAAAAGATTACGTAATATTAGAAATTGACTTAATATTCCTCCTTTCTTGTCTGCGACCTTAGCTCCCCATGGCTCATGTTTAGCATTACAATCCCCCACTCCTATTATTATGTTTTAATTCGTTAAATAACGGAAGAAAGTTGTCTAATTTGTCTAAAGTGTGTTCAAAGTCAGATGTTGGAGGTAAATAAATATTTATTAGTATTATTTCTATATTGCTATATGTACATTGAATAGCGACTATTTATGGCTGTTCTAATAAAGTAAAAAAATGTGACTATTATAAGTGCAAATTATTGTATATTTGAGATTAACTTGGGACGATATGATTTCATGTCTTGAAGCCTGAAGGTACTCCTACAATTGTTTTTCTATTACGCGAGGCTCTTGTATGAAAATAAATGAGGGCTTAATTTCATTCGTTATTTCTTTCAGTCGTGCAGTTGCTGTTTTTGACTTTCCTCAATTCATTTGGATTATTTCCATTCTATTGTTGTTTGGCTATTGGATATAACCAAAAAACGTCTGAACAGCTTTAGGCCCTTAAAGCTGTTTGGGAAACACAATAAAGCTCCGAGTGATTGATTGATTGATACATTGATTGATTTGCATTTACTTCGTATATTGGTTTTGTACTTACCTAATAGTTTGGCATTATTTACACAAAATTTCTCCTTCAATACATTAAGTTTCAATGTATATATTTGTACAAACACACCCTTAGAGGCATTTATTTCTATATTTACATTTTTCCAAAGGAATAATAAGTTCGTAGCTATATACAACTCTATACAAATTTTCCGATCGTCCATACTCTGTTTTTCCTTAAGGGGAGTATCCCGAGCGCTCCTCGTGGAACCGAAAGGTTTCCCAGGCGGCGCTGCCAAGGGCCTGCCTCGCGGCCACTTGACGCGCAAAACACGGCCGGCATCTCCGGTTGGCTGTGGCGGTGCTCCCACTTTGTGCCTGCCCGCACACAGTCCGTAGAACTCTGTCTGCTACGGGCAGACGTGTTCTGAGAAAGTTCTCGATTGGACAATGAATGACGTCAGCATTACGTTTGACCCGATGACGTCATGTGGCGTCACGTCGCCGACTTTATTTTTTTTAGGCCGACGTTTCAAACTTAAAAGCTTTGGCGATCAACTTTTCAATTTTTCACTTAAATAGCTTTTGCGAAAAAGCTGTTGCGTTCACGTCATTCGCTGAGGCCATATATTTTTTCATTCGTAATAAAAATTTAAAATAAAAAAAAAGCTTCGGCGCCCACCTTTCCAATTTTTAAATTAAAAAGCTTTGGCTAATGCTTTTGCGTTCTCGTCAATCGCTGAGACTGTATATCAGTCAGTCAAGGAAACATTTAATCGATCGATCAGTTAATCAATAAATTTTTGTGTATTATAAAATGTAAGCATGACGACGCTCTCCGTTTAAATGCGTATAGAGTTATTCGCAGTGGCGAGTGTGTGAACCTAATAATACATACATAAATAGATAAAATATCATCATGGACCGACAGGAACGCTCTAAAAATAAATACTAGCAAAACTAAAGCTGTTATATTTCGGACAAAACATAAAGTTATTCCATCAATATGTAGGATAACCTTAAACTCGGTTGACATCGAATTGGTAGAGGATTTTAAAACACTTGGTGTGGTATTTTCTCATAATATGACCTGGGACCATCATATTGCGTATCTAAATAAAAATCTATCTAAGGTTGTCGGGCTGATATGCTGGCACCGGTATATACTTCCAACATCAATTAAACTCTTGTTATATAAATCGTCATTTTATTCTCATTTGAATTACTGTTCTTTGGTCTGGAGCACAGCTGCAGTAACAAACTTGGGGAAAGTACACTTAATTCAAAAAAGAATGCTAAGAACTATTGCAAACGCACTATATTTGTCGCATACAGAAAACTTATTCAAAATTTATAATATATTTAGTATCAAAAAATATTTATAGCTATAGACTATCCGCAAGGCTTAAAAAAGAATTGCAACATAACACCTCTTCTTTGGTAACATTGTCAAATATACAAAAACATGTATTAACGAATCAATCTCGTAACCCCGATTATCGGCAAATACCAACGTGTCGATTGAATGTTGGCAAAGAAATGTTAGCCTACCGAGTCCCAAGACTTCTCAATTCACTAATTTTACACAATATTGATATAGATAAATTGAGTTTAAATGAATTACAAACTGTCATGTATAGCTTTGGTGTAGTCTACTAATATTTGGTTTTGTATATCTTCGATGTTGTATCTTTCTTCTCGGTAAGTTGTTAATAATTCCTTCTCATGTCCACGTATTTATATCTATTATGTAAACGTAGATTTTGTACATTGATATGCTTTGAAGATTAACGAGGTAATTGATATCTGTTAAATGCGCTTAATTTGATTGAATGCCTTTGTATTTTATTTTGTTCCCTCTGACTGCTGCTGAATGTAACTGTGGCCGAGAGGTTGTCAAGCCGTCTATCGCGGCTTTTATTCTCGGCCCCATCATTACATGTAATGGGAAATGAAAATAAAGCTTATTATTATTATTATCCATAGGCTTCGCATAATTGTCGCTTTGGGTAAAGAGCCGTGTCGCGCTTAGATTTTTGAAATGCACTCATATTCTATCGAAGACTTCCCTCGGGTAAAAACAAAAGAAAAAAAAACCACACGCATTTCTTTCTCTCATTCGTACGTATAATTTCAATACGATATTTACCTGTAAGCCAGACCAAAATGGCATTTGGATAAGCACTAAAATAAAATGTTGGGCAATATAAACGCTCTGCGAGATTATAGAGTCAAGGGTATTTTTACTTTCTATTTTACCTCTCCTAGTACAGTTTTTATTTATTAATTTTAGCTCAATAGCTTTTTCTTTGACGATTTCAATAAACCAGAAGTCACCAATGCCTCGCAAGGCTTGTTAGCCTTTTTGCCTTTTTATCTGCAGTAAAAAAAAAAACTTTTTTGCTTTTAAAAACAGCGCGCTCGTCTCCATCGGGGTAAAGTGTTATGAACGAGAGACAATGAGCAGATAATCGTGGAAAATAACAGTGAGCTCTTTGTTCCAAGTCCTGTGGTGCATGCGGTATTTAATCAATCCATTTCACCGAGAACTCGGCGCATACGTGACGCCGCCATCTCTTCGGTTCCCAGGAGACACGAGATGACTCGGTCCGTCTCGTGTTCCGCGGGGACCCAGCGAGGTTGTCGCACGTGCAAATATACTCTCCCCGATGCATTGAGGCGGCGTAGTCAAACTGCTGGGATCGGTCTATTCGTTGAGTGGCGCGTTTATACTCGCCACTTCTCGGGCAGATCCGCGCCTGCGGTGAGTGCACTTTGGAGCTGGGTGGGCGAAATATTCTCTTTGCTGGCGTCTGGATCAGTCCCGGACCCACATTCAGATGTCCCGACAACGACGAGTTAATTTCGTCCCTCTAAAGTCCGATTGCAACCGACGCGGATCCGCCAGCGAATCCGCAAGTGGAAACGTACCATGAGGTGGACTGTGAAAGAAAAATTAATAAATTTGGCTCTAATTTTTTTAGATCTAAATAAGGCTCATAAAGTTTAATTCGATTGTTCTCTAAGCTGCAATCTCTAAATGGCAGACACCTAAAGATACAAATAAACTAAAAGAATCATTTTTTATTTTGCACGTTGTTCTCTATCAAACTTGAAAAAACAAATATCTACTCGTGGCCAGAGTTCGCATATTTACTAAGCAGATAGCCCCGGTGTTTCTGGATACATGGAACTAAAACAAAAAAAATATCATAAAAAAAGAAACTCAACTTCCGTTTGTTTGGTAAATGAAAAGCACCATCTTCTAACACTTTATACTAATTGCAAAAAATTACGAAACAAATTAAGCAATTGACTCTACTTCCATTCAAGCTCAAGGCATAATCACAGCCGTGCAAAACATTTTATTCAACTGGACTGCACGGCTGATAAAAAGTGCATGTCAGAAAACAAACAAAATTAAGCAAATGTTTTAGCTTGTTTTTACTTTCTATGAATGTACCATGTATCGATAAAAATTCTATTAAATTTCATGAACCGTACACATAATTAAAGTATAGCCCTTACTTCAGTCACATGAATTTTAGCACCCACTTTAACTGGAAATTCAAAATTCTCACCCCCCCCCCCCCCCCCCTTTAGTTTTGAAAAAAAAAAAACAACCGCATCTCCACGTGGTGAATGATGTTGATTGGGGCGAAGCTCTGGCGGTGCTTGTCTGCGTAGACGCTGAGCCGCAGCATGCCGAGCCTTTCGTTCGTTTTCATCCATGTCACGCTGCGGTCAAATGCTCAAATGCGTATATAACCACGTTCCATACCACACATTCTCTTTCTGACATGGATGAAAACGAACGTAAGACTCGGCATGCTGCGGCTCAGCGTCTACGCCGCCCCAATCAACATCATTCATCACGTGGAGATGCGGTCTTTTTTTCCCCTACACGAGCACGGGAGCACGTGTTCACGTGCTCGTGAGCACGAGCACCCGACGCCGTAAATCGGACGGACATACGGACATGGCTACCCCCTAAGGAGCTTCGCCCCTAAAAAAATATAAATAGTCGATTCGGAGATTGAAGAACTTATTCGTTACGAAATGACGTCACGTGACCTGGTCACGTCACCATGGGGAATCATGGTGTCACGTGATGCTTTTACGCAACGTGACGACAATTTCTTACTACATTTAGCGGCGAATTGCATGAACGGATGGACGGACGAACACATTTCTTGGAGTGGTGGAACAAAGCACGACAATATTTTAGCCATTGAACGCAAGATTCCTTCATACGAGGCTTGTAGCCAAAAAAGTACAACTAAGAAAATTATTCAAACATTGGGACCATTTACTTTAGGTAATTTCTCACAATGTGTGTCCTTCAAAAGGCCCCAACAGAGTAGGTCCGTCCTTCAGCTGCTTGGACCTTTTGCCTCATGAGCCTGACACATCCTTTGCTTGTAGTCCACTTGAAAGCCTGTTATGCGCATTCTTCTATGTTGCTACGGTTGCAATGTGCCCTCTGCTTTGCTTTAGAGACCCTGAACTTCCCGTCAGAATTCATGCACCTGGAGACTCCCAGGTTCCATCCCCATCTCGACAAGATCTAAAAGCCCTAAAGGCCCAAGTTGAGCTCGAGCAATACGAGTACAACAGCCGCTTCTACCATTCTTAAAGAGACGCGAATTCCGCCTTCTGGCACCACACCCAGATCGGAGCATTGAATTCCTACTTCTAATTATGAGTTTGAAATCTGACACATCTTTCAAGTAGGTCATGCAGAAAAGCCAGCTCCCGATATCCTCTGTCCTACAGTCTTTAACAAATTCCTCACATCGATATTTACTAGGGAAGACCGATCCAATATTCTATCTGTAGCGAACCTTGATTATTCGTACCTACAGCCCTTTGTAATCACAAATCTTGGCATCTATGACCTCATAAATAACCTCGATATTTCTACATCCTCTAGTGCCAAGAACTTTTGTTTTAATTTCTTTAAAAAAAAACATCAATGCCGTTTGATCTCACATACTGTGCCTATTGTTTCAACAATTATTGCCGTCCTGTTGCATTCCCGCTGACTGGAAACTTGGAAAGATCATTCCGATCTTTAACCCTGGCTCAAAATCGCCCGTAATTAGCTACCGCCCCATATCCCTAATAACCAGTGGGTTGTCGAAATTGCTCAAACACATAGCACTCTCCCATTCCGTGTGTTATCTTCAAATTAACAACTTTTTCTATAACTATAAGAATGGGTTTCGCAGAGTACTCGTCGGAGGCGCAGTTACTTGAAATTCACCCATGACCTTCACGCTAATACGGACTCAGGCTCTCAAACCGACGCGATTTTCTTAGACTTCTCAAAGGAATCGCGTTCAGGTCGCACAGTTATTAAACTCTCCGCTCTTAATTATGAATCGTTAACACTTTTCTGGATTCGTAACTTTTTAACACTTAGACAATTTACCGTAACTGGCGACTTTCGATCTCCCACTACTAACGTGACCTTTGGAGTCCCGCTGGGTAGAGTTCTCGGGCCTCTTCTGTGTACTGTGACTGTGTACTGTACAGAACCAATAATAATTAAAACGACCATAATATTCTCCCGAGTGATATTAATAGAGCTTTTGAGTCGTGTGCCACGAGGCTAATGTAACTTAACTTGTCTAAATTTGATACGCTTTCACTAAACAGCGTTCAGTCTCGTCTTTTAAATATTTCTCCATGTCTCTCTCTCTCGTCTTACCTGGGTGTGCATCTCACCTTTAGCCCCTCCTGGGTCACTCCCATTGAATCTATTTCCGCTGACTCTTCACGTACTCTAGGTTACCTAAAACGAAACTGAAAGGCCGTACCCGCCCATTGACGTCACCTAGCTTTTAATACTTACGCTCGCCCTAAACATGAGAACGTCATGGCCTATTTGAAACCCGCATCAGAAGGATCAAATTAGCCAATTAGAATCTGTTTAAAGCCCCTCCGCTCGGTTCCTATCATAGTCTCGATTTGTTCGCGTCTCTCTCAATAAACAGCGCAACACTATTCACCCCCTCGAAACTCGCCGTCTCATCTCACTGTATACTTGATCGGTTGCATCTTTATCCCGATCAATCAGGCTCATTACTTTGAGGACCGCCGAATATCATCGTCCAAATAACAACAAACACTTCCAATGCATCTTTGGTTGTACAGCCGGATACCTCAGCACTCCTTAAAGCGCGAGACACATGCGCGAGAAATCCACCCGATCCGACGTCCGATCCGGCATTACGACTGCCGGATCCGGAAAGTTTGGTCGCTTCAGACATCGGATCGGCGACCCGACGACCCGGCGCGCTTCCGACGTCGGAAGCAGCCAATGACAGCACAGCTAGCGCGAACGTCATGATGACGTACTCTGGCGGGACGAACAAGAAAACGGGTGACGGGAGGCCGGACGCGCGAATCCCGCTGACCCATTTGAGAAAGATGGCCTTAGCAAAGAATGCACGCGCTAGCGAGAACGAGCTCGTGATTCCGCTCGTGCGAGCCGAACCGTCAATCTGGGACCAGAGATCTCCGGGGCGGCGATTCGGAGCGGCGTTCGGACTGTCCGACCGGACGTCGGATCGGACGATTCTGCCGCCCATGTGTCTCGCGCTTTAGGCAATCAAGAACTGGAACGGTCTTCCGGGAGCCATGATCAACATATCTGATGCAAGCATGTTTTGTAATGCCCTTTCCAATCACTTTCTTTCCACCATGATCGCCCACAGCATTTTGAATTTTGCTATTTTCTGGTTTTGACGCCTTTCATACTCTCATTTTTGCCTCGAAGTGCATATTGTTATTTTCATAGCGATCGATCCGTAATAATTTATTTTGAATTATGACGTATCGGGGTATTTGTAGAGAATGCCAGAATACTAATTTCATTTGCGCATGCGGTTTCTTTAATCAAAATTTTTTTCACTCAGTATTTCAATTTCTCTCCCTTTTATAAGCCTTTTTTTCTTTGATGCGTCTTTTTTACCTTTTTCGTACTTGCATTTTTTTTTTCTCTTTCTGCGTTGCGATCGACGCTTACGCTACATGTTACCCCCCCCCCCCCCCCCCCCCTTGCAATGCCCTTAGTCGGGCTTTTGAGGTACCACGATTAAATAAATAAATAAATAAACACAAATAGACTAACTCCTTTTCAATTTCCCTCAAGTAGGCGGGGCTGTGCGGCTGTGGCTTCCCCACTGCCCCCTGCGATGCATGGCGGCTGTGAAAAGAGTGGTAAATCTTTTTTGTTTTGTTTTCTCGAGGGCAGGGCTGATTTCAGGGCTCTTCGTCAACATTGTACGAGTGGAGGAGGCTACCAAATACGCCTTTCTGAATCACCTGAACATTTGGAATGTTCATATTCAGCGCACATGCATAAAGTTTGTCAACTTTTTTCATGAAAACAATGGTCAGCTTTGCACCATACAACGAGGAATTTTTCCCCCTTTTTGGTGGTCTTTGATCAATCCATCCATAAATTTAGCGCGGAAAGGTCGGTGTTTGAAGACGGCCAATATCGCTGGCTGATCTCGTCGGAACGGCTCTGGAATGCGAGGGGCGCTGCGGTCTTGTCGAAAATAATTTGTATATATCGTAAATATTGAAATCGCTTACACAATTTTGCGGAAGGAAACTTTTGTGAGCGTGTACTTTTCTTGTTGGTTTATGAAACTATGCAACCGCGTACTGTTATTGCAAGTTTCTAAAACTTCAAACATAACATACGAAGCTATATTATAAAAAATAGAAACTATGTTTTCACGCTGTACTTGAGCTCAATAGTAAAGAGATACATATTAGAATGGATGCTTGGGCGAGTTGGATATTCATACTGTAGGAGAAGCGCTAGATTCACTCACCCTCAAACTCACACTCACACTCACACCAGAAAAACGGTCTCTCACGTCGCGCTGATTTTCAACTCAAATTGTATTTTCGTCTTTCGTTTTTCTTTGACCCGTATTAAAATTGTCATCTCACTTCGTTCTCTTCTGTACAAAACAATTAGCAATGTCTATCGCACATGGCCTACGAGAATCAAGATAAAACAATTCTTTTTCCGTTGGCGTTATGGATAGACTACTAACACAGGTGTCACTTCTTTTTATGATGAGAGCTGCCTCTATTATCTCACGTGTTAACTGATGATGGTTCTTTCCTATTATGGTGCTATTTTTGAAGTCCGCGGCGCATCCACAGTCACGGCAGTGGATGCCCAAACGTCCTGAGTTTGCTAATCGGGTGTTGTTGTTGTGTTCCCTTAATCTGTCGTTAATACATCTTCCAGTTTGTCGTATGTACTGTCTGCCGCATGATAGGGGAAAGGAATAAATCACTCTTTCTGAGCAAGGTATGAATGGGGTTCTATGCTGTTTTGTGCAGACGGTATTAGTTTTTGGTATGGGGTTAACTTTTTTACATAGGCCTGATATTTTGATGGGGGCGGAAAAGACTACGTCGATGTATGCGCGATTCCCAATCTTCTTCGGGTTATGAGAAATGTTATGAATGTAGGGGATGACTACCGGTCTCTGGCTACTGAATCTTTCGCGTGGCTTGCGGGATGTGATTTGACCTTTTTTAATCTGTTTAAGGAGACTTTCGGTGACTGAAGTTAATATATGTGAAGGATATCCCACCCTTACTATCCTAGATACTTGTCCTGTGAAGACAGAAAGTCAGCGCGACGTGAGTGACCGTTTTTCTGGTGTGAGTGCTTGTGACTTTGAGGGTCAGTGAATCTACTTTGGCGCTTCTCCGACAGAGATACATATCTTTCTCTTGATGTGTAGTTTTTCTGAAGCAGTAGCCGCCTTCCTTTATTTCGTCTTGTAACTCAGGGACCTGCGCGAACCGGGCTGAATTCCAAATGGGGTAACTTTTGTCATACACGTTTCCCTCCAGAAGTAAATCAATACTGTTAATCATCAAGCTACCCCACAAAAATATTCTCCCTCGTTCTGCATTTTTTCTTTGCCTGGCTGTATGTAACTTTATACAGCAATACATAATTTGGACTGAAAATCAACATCGATGTGTAGTTGAGAACAGTTCAAAGACACTCGCCTTCACATAATATTACTTCACTTGCATGAGGTTTACCGTCATGCAGCTGGTGCGTTGAAATTCCCCGACAAAAATGAACTACCCTGGGTTCTTTACAATAGTCTCCGCTGCGCTAAACGGACACTCGCACGGTGTTCAAGTGACGGGGACGCGTGTAACTTTCTGCATTTGTCTGCAGTTAAAAAATCTCATCCCCCCCCCCTACAGTTTTTTAAGTTAAAATTTCACCAAAAGTGCGTGGTGAAAGCATTTATTTTCTTGCTTTCTTTTAGTTCTTCAAAGTGTTACGGAATAACCGGTTTAAAAAATTGATTCCGATCAAAGCATTAATAGACTAATTGCCAAGGCCTACGTTTTTTTTAATAGTCCATTTGCAGGAATTTGTTTTCTCCATTTATTGCAATGATCGGTCTTTCTGCGTGTTCTGAGGTGAAGCTGGTGCCAGGGGATTAATCACTGTTCACGTCGTTCACCCCCTCCCCCTCCCCCCCCCCCCCCCCCCCCCCCATCAACTCGGCAGCTTCGCTCGAACTTCGCTACCAGATACGACATCCTGTTCGGTCTGGCCGCGCATGCGCGCCTGCGTGCTTCATCGATTGACTCCCTCAGGTGCGTACAGTGTTCGCGGTGAAGTTAACTTCTAAAATTGGATCCCCAATTTGCTGGAACGTTTCCTGTCACCCTGAAAACACGAGGACGGAGTTAACGCGCCAAGGCCGCTTGACGTTCGCGGCGAGTAAAGGAGCAACAATTAACAGCTGCGCCGCAAAAATGGAAAAGTGGGAAGTCATGAGATTTTCTATACGTGCCGCCCTGCTCAACCTGCAGAGAAACTGTTGACATATTCTGACGCAGACTGGATCCAGGTTGAACTTCATTAGCTTTTTTCGAGGTTCAGTGGGCATGCGGTCGTATTGCGACTCCTAAAGTACTCGATCACTAACCCCGGATCGCCCGAGAGGTGCTGAACCACATCTTACCCAGAGTGTGTAGGCGGCAAACTTTGAGGACTTGGGTTGTCGGCTCCGGCTTGTGGCGCATAAGAAAACTACACTATGTCTAAGCGAGGATTGCGTAGAATAGAGACAATAGTCTTCTGGTGCTTCAGCGTCGTGCAAATATGGCCGGATCTCCAGAGCAGCGCAGTAGTCGGGTGAGTATCGAGTCACTCGTAAGTTCATTTTATTTAGTTACCCGAAGGACATCCTTGCGAATGTATTACATTTTCAAATTCTTTCTTTAATTCTTCATTGGGAGAGGGGAGGCAGAGATAAACAGAAACTCGGGTGTTTCTTGAGAAGTATTTGCCTACCCACAGAAGCGAAGAAGCAGCATGAATATGCGCCATATTGTATATAACGAATCAAACACGCATATCTATAAATACGTGCACGGGTGTTTATTCAAAAAAAAAATGCACAATAAATTAGTAGCGCTGACAAATGGACTATATTGGTAGTTCATTTAAACGGGTAAAAACAGCGCAGGTACACGGACAGAGTAACGCACACGGCACTGACTTACAACCGAGCTTTAAGGAATCTGGCAACGCGTATAAATGGGAAATTTGTCCGAAATAAAACCAAAGAGAAACGACACTTTAGAAGGACGACACGTGTTTAAGTTTGTATCATGGGTTGTGGAAGTGGTATTTTTTTCGTGCTGCCGCGCAAACACATTTGGCAGACAGGACGCTGCCTTAGGCGGCGGTCCTACGACCCCCACCATTATACCGGTGGCACCCGTGCAAGCGCTCCTGTTTGCGGTGCAAATGTCGCGTCTGTGCGCGGGGAATGCATTTCGTCCTTTTTACAAACAAATGGTCAACTCATCGTCACTGTCTTCGTGTAGAATGTAACTCGCATTTTTTTCAAACTTCAAAGCATTCCAAGTTTCTGGGCTTGGAATGCATCCAAGTCGCGTTCTTATTTTCTTTCTTCGTGAATAGAAGAAGGACTCGTGTGATTGCGTACTTACTGTCCTTTCTTAATTAGTACACTCACATTTTTTTTTACTGTTTATTCAAAAAGTGACTTTTTTAAGCTATTTCGAAGCGGCGCAACTCAGTTTCACATCATAACGCAGCAACAACATTTAAGGGCAGGTTCCTGGTAAACGTAGGAACTCAGCCTAAAAAAATGAAGGACGTTTCCAACTCCCTGTAACGCCGAGCGCAGCTCCTGTGGAGGAGGAGGGGAGGGTATGCACCTCCTCCCGTCCTCTTCCTCAAGAGCAGCGCTCTAATTAGACATTACAGGGAGTTGTACACATCTTTTACGTTTTGACGCCAGCAGTTTTTTTTTTTTAAGCACCTCTTGAGATAAAATTTCAAAGAATTCCCTTCAGGCGTTCTTTTCTTTTTCTTTTTAGATTGTGTTGTGCCATCTGATATAATTTTTGTTTTAAATTGTACGCTAGAGTAAAAAGGGAATACAAATCGATACACTGGGCTGGTTCTCCTTAAGGACGGTTTGGTTGTATTCATATTCATATTTGTTAAAACTACTTTAAAATCATAGGACTATTTGGAAGCTCGACTCTTTACGCGAGACACCGGCTCAGAGAAGAGGGCAGCTATTTCAATGACAATTATTAAATTAGAGCTTTTCTCGTTCAAACTAAACTAACGTTTTATGATCGTGACTTTTTTAAAGCATACTAATTGTTCTCGATATTAAAAAGGACACGCTGTGGACGACGACGAGCACTTGCGCCATCTTTTGAAAGGTGGCTGAAATTCCAAGTTGACAAGTTCAGCAAAAGTTGTGCTGATTCTGTCCCGGACGCAGAGGATTCTTGTCTCAAATATTTCCTCGCGCTTCTTCCTCGTTCTTACAGTAAATCAGAATTAGTCTCGCGAAAAAAAAAAAAAGAGACAAGCGAAAAACGCGTCACAAGGGTTACGAGCAACTTCTCGAAAACAGCTAGTGCCTATAAATATTCTATTCAATGCCGCGCGCCATGTTCCGACACCACGAAAGGTGGAAATATTGAACCATATATAGTAGCGGCGACCAAGTAAAGGGTATTTCCCTGAACTCTTTGATAAATTGACCTTTTTTTAAGGTTCGAGCTTTCCGATTGCGGCGGGTTAAAAGAGTTTAATAAACCCCTTTCCCGTGAAGCGCGCTATCAAAAGCGTTGCACATAGACGAAACCCTGCCTAGGTAGTGTTTCTTCGGATTAATTCTTCATTTCATTTCTCGAAATAATATAAATGTCATTAGATCAACCATCATGGTCTTGGTCTAATGATGCAACGACATCGAGCTTCCACTTTCCGCTTTACTAAGGATAAGCAGCCAGGGCAGACTCCGCTTCACCTTATGTTGTACCGCAGCGAAGGCTAGAAGCGCGAGCTCATAGCGTTGGCAGCTGCCCTTGGGCCCCTGCACGAGAGCTTGTGCGGCCGAGGTGTGCCATAGAGAGGAGCTCGCGCTTGTAGCCTTTCCTGCGGTACAGCACAATGTGAAACGGAGCTAGAAGCAGCTTCTCAGCTCAGGCAGGGGGAAGGGAAGCACTGCCAAAGTCAGCAGCTGAGCGGGAGCCGCACCTCGAGAGACTGGCGCGCCCCACTCTTTGCAGTGCTTTCGTTCACTCAATGCCAGCTAGGGGGGATCGGTGGCCGAGTGGTCTAGCGCACACCAGCTCGGAGCACGTGGAGCGAAAGCTCGCGCTGCAGAACCCAGGGATCCTGGGTTCGAGCCCCACCCCTGCCCGTTTCGATCTGGATGAGCATCGTACCGGCGTGCGGTCGTGTATCGCTACTGCGTGATGCACGTTAAAGACCCCAGGCTAGCGGCTGTACCGCACTGGCCAAATTTCTCATCTACAGCTGGGAGACTGGTCACCCCTGTGAGGCAGACCAAGTTCTAGGCTGTATGAACACACACACAACCCAATTTTTCAATGCCAGCTGAGAAGCTGTTCGAGCAAGCCGGTCCAAAATCGCAACTCCTAAAGAGTTCACTCGGGGTTGTCTCTCGTTTCCCCGCAATCAGTGTGGCGAAATAAAATCAATCGAGATGCTCATTGCTGCCCTGCCATGTTCTTCCAAGACCGGGCTAGTGAGCGGCTTTCCCGATGGCCTCCACTCTCGCCTAGGAGCAATGGGACTTTTTGAGCCGCGTGGGGGTGCGACCGCTCTACGATGCCCAACACCGCTTGCGCCATCCTGAACAACTGAGGCCAGACTCCCGAAACTTTCTTACGACAAGACGGTTCGCAAATCAATCCTTCGATAAAATTACGAACTTCTGAGTATTCCCGAAGCAAAACGTTCGTAAGTATTCCGTAACTTACGGATTTTGTCGTAACTTCCGCAAAACTTACGACTATTTTGCTTAGGGCCAGTACGACAGTTTTTCTAGTGTAACTAACATGAAACAATCACAATAGGATGGGCGTCATAGGATCTTCGGCTAAAAAAAAAAAAAATTACGGTTGAAATTTTTATACAACATATATCATAAAGCTAGTGGTATTAATAGCTTATCATGTCTCTTAAACCAAATTATTTTTCCAAATGTAATGACCATCTGCACAAGATAAAAAAACGAATATTACAAAACCAATTAAACAGTCACGGTTACCCACGTAACAGAGCATTACGCCGGACAGTCTAAACGATTTTAGACAAAAACTATCTAATTTTGATTGGAGCGATGTTCTCCTCGGAGACAGACGCAGAAAAAGCTTATATTTTGTTCTTGAGTATATTACCGCGAGCGAAGCCTACAGAAAAGACAGCGCGTCCGTGGCCGAATGGTTATCGCACTTGCCTTTCACGCAGAAGGCCAGGGTTCGATTCCTGGCCGCGGTTACTGACACTAGATTGTGATGTTCTGGTAAATTCGAAAAACCGTCTTGTTGATTCGAGGTTAGAATGTTCTACGCGCCGAACCTTGGAAAATATAACGTACAATAATCAGCAGCTAGCCGGAAAAGAACTGGCGAACAAGTTCATATTTTGTCAATTCAAGCAATGAAATCCTCGAGGATGATGCCTGCAAGTATACACTCCGTGCGACGCGACTGGCGCGCCGCCGCGCGGCCGGCACCGAAGGTAGGCAGCGAGAACCCCAGAGAAAACGAAACCGAAACCACGCCGCGTACGTTGGTACGCATCGAAGTCGGAGTGGTGCGGTTGCGCTGGGTTCACAGCATGAAGTGCTGCCTTTGCTGCGTCATTAAGTGCTTCAATAGTTATGCGTCGTATCTCGTGGAGACAAAGTTTCACAGTTTTTCACCTCGCCGATGTTTTGTGGGACAGCGACAACGATGGAGCCGTGCCGTACGACGTGAGAAATTTCGTCTCCCGATCATGTCTGCCACTGTGTCGGTACGGCTGACATATTCTACACTGCCGCTTTGCGCTCTGCGTTTGTTTTCGTACCAGTAACGCCTACATGTGTCAGCGCCGATGGGACGAACCCACACTCGCAGGTATGCAGTGCCCATTTCGTTGGAGGAATGCCCTCCAAAGAAGTTTCGTCCCCATCGTACGTGTCGATGATATTTCCGGACAAGTATGGCACGCAATCTGTACTTCATGAAAAAAGATTCGAAAGGTAAAAAAAGTGACAAATATAAATCTAAAGAAAACAACAATGAAACTCGGAATCACTAGAGAATCGACGTTTGAGTATGGAAGTTTATGTGGTGTGCTTTCTTTCTTGATCAGCCTCCTTTTGGATGTGGAAACGCTGACACTCCGAGTTCTGTAGACAACATTTTTTTTTCTCGGCTTTAGAGCCACCTATCGCAAAGTGGTTCGAACTGGAAGTACCGTCCACTGGTCCCTTCCTACCTGTAAAGTGTGCACCTCCCACGATGAGTGGTATTATCTGACAGCCTTTGACGGTCAAAGCCAGTTCCCATTTAGTTACGCCGCCCAAACTAAATTTCCACCTGGTTTCGCTATGCCAACTCTTTTTGTTATAATAAGTGTTGTGCCAAGTGACGGTCATGTCAAAGCACCTGTGCGCCGAAAATCAGCACCTCGCACAACAGGTTATTACACAACAGCTGACCGCAAAAGCCCTTGGCGGCCAAACCGTGTGTTGGCCGACAACTTTGTTTTCTCGGCTTTGGAACCACCTTTCGTAAAGTTGTTTCCATTGGAAGTACAGTCCACTAGTCCCTTCCTACCTCTAAAGTCTCCACCTCCCCCGACCAGTGGTATTCTCTTGACAGCCTTTTCATGATCAAAACCGGTTCCCATTGAGTTACGCCGCCCAAACCAAATTTTCACCTGGTTTCCCTATGCCACCTTTTTTTTGTGTGTAATAAGTGCTGTGTCATGTTACTGTCAAGTCCAAGCACCTGTGTGCCCAAATCTGCACTTTGCACAGCCCGCTATAACACAACATTTTGGGTACAATATTGGATATCCCGTACAGCTTTATTTCTTTATGCGTTAGAAACATAACTGTCACACCTGCTGTCTTAAAGAAACTTGGCTCTCTTCGTGCACAAACTTAGTGAACTTCTCACTCGCCTCCAAATATCATCGTTCCAGCAGTCTTAGGTTTACAGCGACGAGCGAAATAAATTTCCCACTCAGAGCAATTAAGGTGGCGGCCGTCTTGTTTTTCGGAAAATTACTCCAACTCCTTTTTCGGCCGCAACTAGAGAAATTACCCCTAATGACGACTCAAACTCAATATATAAGAAGTGGAGAACAGCTAAATGCCCTTCTGTCCCAGCACTAACGCAACGTCACCCTCAACTTATCGGCTCAAAAAGCAAAAGTTTCGTCCGTGCGCGCTTCCGCCGCCACAGCTTGGCATGCGAAAAGGCGCCGCAGGCTGCTGAACGCGCCTCACAGTCGAACGCCAGCTCCTCCGCTAGCGGCGCTGCGCGCGGTTTTCAAAGCGCCCCCTATAGTTCCCGCACGGAGTGTATATTCAGTTTAGAAATTGTTCGTCGTTCTTTCTTACCCCGGTTTTTGAAACAGAGGTAGTATCTACATTCGAATCATTAGATAAGAGTAAAAGCTGTGACCCCGACGGTAAACAGGTAAAACCCGTAAAACACGTCATTTGTCTTATCTCCGTTTGTCTGGCGCATATCTTCATTCTTTGCTTTCAAAACGGCATGTTCCCAAAACGAATGCAGCTCGCAAGAGTATCAGTCATATATAAAAAGGGCGATAAAACCGATTTTAGTAATTATAAACCGATTTCAATTTTGCTAGTGTTCTCTAAAGGTCCAGAAAAAATGCTGCTCCTTCGAATGTCGTTATATGCAGATAGTCACTACTTAATCACCCCATCTCAGTTCGGTTTCCGCAAGCAACGATCTACTGAAGTCGCTCTTCTCACCCAAAAAGAATACATTCTTAAAGGTTTTGAAAATAAGAAACTAATTCCCGGTTTATTCATTGACTTCACGAAGACTTTCGATTTTCTCGATCACAACCTTCTAATTAAAAAAAAAATCTCAAAATATATGGCTATCGGGGTCAGGTTTCGCTTCTTATTCAATCATACTTGTCTCCTCGTCAGCAGTATGCCGACATAACCGGTCAATTGTCCGATGTAAAGCCAGTTAGATCAGGGATTCCTCAAGGAAGCATTTGGGTCCTTTTTTTCTTTAATCTGTATATAAATAATATCGTAAATATAAGCAATTCAACAAAATGTATTATCTACGCAGACGACACGAGCATGTTGTTTAATAGAGATAGAACCGCAGAACTCATTGAGAACGCGAACGTCACGTTAGAAAAGTTCAATAAATGGTGTAGGTATAATGGGTTAAAAATAAATGTGGACAAGACAAAGGCAGTTTTGTTTTGTCCGAAGGGTAAAATTATTAACATAGGCGAGGATATAATGTTCAATTATTTTAGAATAGAAGTGGTACCAGCATTTAAAGCTTTAAATGTCTTTTTTTTTTCAGAGAACATGTCATGGGATGCTTATGTAAATTATGTTACATCAATACTGTGTAGCATCGGCGGCCTGGCCTATCGTCAAAAGCATATTTTGCCTTTTTGAATAAGGTTGCTATTATATAACTCGCTATTTTACTCACAAATTAATTACGCCCCTTTAATTTGGGAACAACCACTCATACAAATCTACAAAAGATATTTTATTACAAAAAAAGATACTATGAAGCATTTGTAATGTTTCACCGGAATTTCCAACGGAAACATTATTTAGCCAGCTAGATGTAGTAAATTGTTTTTACTTCTGTCGGATATCGCCTATGTGTTAAATATAAAGCTGAAATGAGTATGAAGGTACGACATCTTGTGAGCTTAGCTGACATAAAAGGAAAAGTATATGGGTGTTTTCATCTCAAATCAGGCAGGCTAAAAGGGTCTCATTTTTAATTTTCACGGAAAAAGTATATGTTTTGGGAGTATTTCTCAAATGAAGGAGGGCGCAAACCGCATGTTCTCCAGATTTTTTGTTCTTGAGTTTCGAGCCGTAGAAACCGCAGTGGCAGAAACTATAGTGTTTTTGCCTGCCGTCGCAGGTCGCGTGTGTGTCACCATCTGCTGGCGCTATTGTTTTCTCTACACCCTTTTAACTTTTCTCCCTCATTTAATAGGTATTATAAAGATACTTTAATGTATTCAAATATTTTTAGGAATTACGGGGATTACCAAGCGTTGATGACGTGAGCCACGAAACCTCAAAACACTCACGCAGAGACAATCTACGTCGTGTGAGTACACCACAAGAGCAATAAGACACCTTGACGCTGTTGGTGTAAGAGTGTGACAACTTCAAGCTTCTGACGTGTTTTTTGCACACGCCATCGAACTTGTCGTTCGGCACCATCTTTTTCTCTTGCCGGAGCGATAGGGCAATCCTCGTCTCTCGGCAGAGTACGGGGATGAGTAAGCATCCGTGATGTGGTGCACGTGACCTCGAAGCGCATTGACGGTTGCTTCTCTCTCTGGAAGAATTCTCCGTCGTCTGAGTACACCATTGGGAACTTCGCCATGAGAGATACGTGGCGGCGTGGGAAAGCCGGTTCCCGCAAGCGGTGCTGCATTAAACTTCGATCTTGCGAAGATTCAGCGTGAAATTCCCCCAGGCCTAGTGTATGTACACGCCGACATTGTTCGGAAAAAGTAAGTTTCCACTCGGGGACGCCAAAAGCCCTGAAAAAAAAAAAAAAAAAACTTATTCTTACAGAGTTCGTTTGGGACGCGCGTGTCGAAAAATAAATTTTACGCGAATAGAAAATATTTCAGAGCAACTTTGACGGCGAGAGATTTATTTGAAAGTCTGGGCGCAAAGCCTATGACGTCATAAAATGGTCCTTCGCAAATATGTAAAAAAATGGCATCTTGCACCCGCATTCGCCAACGCTTTATTTTGGCTATTTCCTTTGAATCTTTTATACGGGGAAGGCGTGCGCGTGTGGTGTGTGGAACACCAATCTCTGCATTCTCCTTGATGCTTGGTCAATATAGCAAATGGTCTATTGGCTCCTTCCAGCTCAAGGTGAAGGTGAAGCCGATCCACCTTTCCTCCACGCGCCCGAAATGCCGAGAGAGAAAAAAAGTTTAAAGGAGGAGACTGCCGACTAAATCGCGTTTCTAAAAGAATTTTTTTGGCGTTAACTTTATTTTTTGAAACGCGTGTTTCAAACTGTTTAATAAAATAAGAACTTTTTCTTTTTTTTACGGGCTTTTTAAAAGATAACTCGACAAGACTCGGTTGTGATTGGGGAGTCCAGACTTCACCTCGCCATTCAGCCAGTTGGCGCAGGAATAGCACAAGGAGTACAACATCAAACCATCTCGTGTCGGCGTTTGATGAAGGAACACTGTACAGGGTGTCACAAATGAAAATTTACACGGTCTTTTTTACCGCAAAAATAAACTAGGCGTCGCCGAACGCTCATTCTCCGTCCAAAGGTAGAGCTAGAGGTCACAACCAGATGCCAAAGTTTCAGCCCGATCCGATAACTTAATCAAAAGTTATAAATGATTTTCTTAAATTTTCAATGGGAAAATGGCGGCCGACGAAGTTTTCAAACACATGGGGCTCTATGGCACCAGAAACCGAAAACGGGCAAAAATGGGCTCCATTTTCCCATTGAACTTTTCAGAAAATCCCTTATAACTTTTGATTAACTTATCGGATCGGGCTGAAACTTTGGCATCTGGTTGTGACCTCTAGCTCTACCTTTGGGCGGAGAATGAGCGTTCGGCGATGCCTAGTTTATTTTTGTGGTGAAAAAGACCGTGTAAATTTTCTTTTGTGACACCCTGTACTTTCCCAGGGTGTATGAAAGTTTTCATTTACAAAAAGATGAAACAAAGTCAACAAGTCTGAAACGAGGCATTAGGCTTGAAGATAAAGTGAGTGGGCCGACATAGCGGGTTGTGATTGGGGAGTCAAGACTTCACCTCGCCATTCAGCCAGTTGGCGCAGGAAGAGCACAAGGAGTACAACATCGAACCATCTCGTGTCGGCGTTTGATGAAGGAACACTGTACTTTCCCAGGGTGTATGAAAGTTTTCATTTACAAAAAGATGAAACAAAGTCAACAAGTCTGAAACGAGGCATTAGGCTTGAAGATAAAGTGAGTAGGCCGACAGACTGGGTTGTGATTGGGGAGTCAAGACTTCACCTCGCCATTCAGCCAGTAGGCGCAGGAATAGCACAAGAAGTACAACATCGAACCATCTCGTGTCGGCGTTTGATGAAGGAACACTGTACTTTCCCAGGGTGTATGAAAGTTTTCATTTACAAAAAGATGAAACAAAGTCAACAAGTCTGAAACGAGGCATTAGGCTTGAAGATAAAGTGAGTAGGCCGACAGACTGGGTTGTGATTGGGGAGTCAAGACTACACCTCGCCATTCAGCCAGTAGGCGCAGGAATAGCACAAGAAGTACAACATCGAACCATCTCGTGTCGGCGTTTGATGAAGGAACACTGTACTTTCCCAGGGTGTATGAAAGTTTTCATTTACAAAAAGATGAAACAAAGTCAACAAGTCTGAAACGAGGCATTAGGCTTGAAGATGAAGTGAGTAGGCCGACAGACTGGGTTGTGATTGGGGAGTCAAGACTTCACCTCGCCATTCAGCCAGTAGGCGCAGGAATTGCACAAGAAGTACAACATCGAACCATCTCGTGTCGGCGTTTGATGAAGGAACACTGTACTTTCCCAGGGTGTATGAAAGTTTTCATTTACAAAAAGATGAAACAAAGTCAACAAGTCTGAAACGAGGCATTAGGCTTGAAGATGAAGTGAGTAGGCCGACAGACTGGGTTGTGATTGGGGAGTCAAGACTTCACCTCGCCATTCAGCCAGTAGGCGCAGGAATTGCACAAGAAGTACAACATCGAACCATCTCGTGTCGGCGTTTGATGAAGGAACACTGTACTTTCCCAGGGTGTATGAAAGTTTTCATTTACAAAGAGATGAAACAAAGTCAACAATTCTGAAACGAGGCATTATGCTTGAAGATAAAGTGAGTAGGCCGACAGACTGGGTTGTGATTGGGGAGTCAAGACTTCACCTCGCCATTCAGCCAGTAGGCGCAGGAATAGCACAAGAAGTACAACATCGAACCATCTCGTGTCGGCGTTTGATGAAGGAACACTGTACTTTCCCAGGGTGTATGAAAGTTTTCATTTACAAAAAGATGAAACAAAGTCAACAAGTCTGAAACGAGGCATTAGGCTTGAAGATAAAGTGAGTAGGCCGACAGACTGGGTTGTGATTGGGGAGTCAAGACTACACCTCGCCATTCAGCCAGTTGGCGCAGGAGTAGCACAGGAAGTACAACATCGAACCATCTCGTGTCGGCGTTTGATGAAGGAACACTGTACTTTCCCAGGGTGTATGAAAGTTTTCATTTACAAAAAGATGAAACAAAGTCAACAAGCTTGAAACGAGGCATTAGGCTTGAAGATGAAGTGAGTAGGCCGACAGACTGGGTTGTGATTGGGGAGTCAAGACTTCACCTCGCCATTCAGCCAGTAGGCGCAGGAATTGCACAAGAAGTACAACATCGAACCATCTCGTGTCGGCGTTTGATGAAGGAACACTGTACTTTCCCAGGGTGTATGAAAGTTTTCATTTACAAAAAGATGAAACAAAGTCAACAAGTCTGAAACGAGGCATTAGGCTTGAAGATGAAGTGAGTAGGCCGACAGACTGAGTTGTGATTGGAGAGTCAAGACTTCACCTCGCCATTCAGCCAGTAGGCGCAGAAATAGCACAAGAAGTACAACATCGAACCATCTCGTGTCGGCGTTTGATGAAGGAACACTGTACTTTCCCAGGGTGTATGATATTTTTCATTTACAAAAAGATGAAACAAAGTCAACAAGTCTGAAACGAGGCATTAGGCTTGAAGATGAAGTGAGTAGGCCGACAGACTGAGTTGTGATTGGAGAGTCAAGACTTCACCTCGCCATTCAGCCAGTAGCCGCAGGAATTGCACAAGAAGTACAACATCGAACCATCTCGTGTCGGCGTTTGATGAAGGAACACTGTACTTTCCCAGGGTGTATGAAAGTTTTCATTTACAAAAAGATGAAACAAAGTCAACAAGTCTGAAACGAGGCATTAGGCTTGAAGATGAAGTGAGTAGGCCGACAGACTGAGTTGTGATTGGAGAGTCAAGACTTCACCTCGCCATTCAGCCAGTAGGCGCAGGAATTGCACAAGAAGTACAACATCGAACCATCTCGTGTCGGCGTTTGATGAAGGAACACTGTACTTTCCCAGGGTGTATGAAAGTTTTCATTTACAAAAAGATGAAACAAAGTCAACAAGTCTGAAACGAGGCATTAGGCTTGAAGATGAAGTGAGTAGGCCGACAGACTGGGTTGTGATTGGGGAGTCAAGACTTCACCTCGCCATTCAGCCAGTAGGCGCAGGAATAGCACAAGAAGTACAACATCGAACCATCTCGTGTCGGCGTTTGATGAAGAAACACTGTACTTTCCCAGGGTGTATGAAAGTTTTCATTTCCAAAAAGATGAAACAAAGTCAACAAGTCTGAAACGAGGCATTAGGCTTGAAGATGAAGTGAGTAGGCCGACAGACTGAGTTGTGATTGGAGAGTCAAGACTTCACCTCGCCATTCAGCCAGTAGGCGCAGAAATAGCACAAGAAGTACAACATCGAACCATCTCGTGTCGGCGTTTGATGAAGGAACACTGTACTTTCCCAGGGTGTATGAAAGTTTTCATTTACAAAAAGATGAAACAAAGTCAACAAGTCTGAAACGAGGCATTAGGCTTGAAGATAAAGTGAGTAGGCCGACAGACTGGGTTGTGATTGGGGAGTCAAGATTTCACCTCGCCATTCAGCCAGTAGGCGCAGAAATAGCACAAGAAGTACAACATCGAACCATCTCGTGTCGGCGTTTGATGAAGGAACACTGTACTTTCCCAGGGTGTATGAAATTTTTCATTTACAAAAAGATGAAACAAAGTCAACAAGTCTGAAACGAGGCATTAGGCTTGAAGATAAAGTGAGTAGGCCGACAGACTGGGTTGTGATTGGGGAGTCAAGATTTCACCTCGCCATTCAGCCAGTAGGCGCAGAAATAGCACAAGAAGTACAACATCGAACCATCTCGTGTCGGCGTTTGATGAAGGAACACTGTACTTTCCCAGGGTGTATGAAATTTTTCATTTACAAAAAGATGAAACAAAGTCAACAAGTCTGAAACGAGGCATTAGGCTTGAAGATAAAGTGAGTAGGCCGACAGACTGGGTTGTGATTGGGGAGTCAAGACTTCACCTCGCCATTCAGCCAGTAGGCGCAGAAATAGCACAAGAAGTACAACATCGAACCATCTCGTGTCGGCGTTTGATGAAGGAACACTGTACCTTCCCAGGGTGTATGAAAGTTTTCATTTACAAAAAGATGAAACAAAGTCAACAAGTCTGAAACGAGGCATTAGGCTTGAAGATGAAGTGAGTAGGCCGACAGACTGGGTTGTGATTGGGGAGTCAAGACTTCACCTCGCCATTCAGCCAGTAGGCGCAGAAATAGCACAAGAAGTACAACATCGAACCATCTCGTGTCGGCGTTTGATGAAGGAACACTGTACTTTCCCAGGGTGTATGAAAGTTTTCATTTACAAAAAGATGAAACAAAGTCAACAAGTCTGAAACGAGGCATTAGGCTTGAAGATAAAGTGAGTAGGCCGACAGACTGGGTTGTGATTGGGGAGTCAAGACTTCACCTCGCCATTCAGCCAGTAGGCGCAGAAATAGCACAAGAAGTACAACATCGAACCATCTCGTGTCGGCGTTTGATGAAGGAACACTGTACTTTCCCAGGGTGTATGAAATTTTTCATTTACAAAAAGATGAAACAAAGTCAACAAGTCTGAAACGAGGCATTAGGCTTGAAGATAAAGTGAGTAGGCCGACAGACTGGGTTGTGATTGGGGAGTCAAGACTTCACCTCGCCATTCAGCCAGTAGGCGCAGAAATAGCACAAGAAGTACAACATCGAACCATCTCGTGTCGGCGTTTGATGAAGGAACGCTGTACTTTCCCAGGGTGTATGAAATTTTTCATTTACAAAAAGATGAAACAAAGTCAACAAGTCTGAAACGAGGCATTAGGCTTGAAGATAAAGTGAGTAGGCCGACAGACTGGGTTGTGATTGGGGAGTCAAGACTTCACCTCGCCATTCAGCCAGTTGGCGCAGGAATAGCACAAGGAGTACAACATCGAACCATCTCGTGTCGGCGTTTGATGAAGGAACACTGTACTTTCCCAGGGTGTATGAAAGTTTTCATTTCCAAAAAGATGAAACAAAGTCAACAAGTCTGAAACGAGGCATTATGCTTGAAGATAAAGTGAGTAGGCCGACAGACTGGGTTGTGATTGGAGAGTCAAGACTTCACCTCGCCATTCAGCCAGTAGGCGCAGGAATAGCACAACGAGTACAACATCGAACCATCTCGTGTCGGCGTTTGATGAAGGAACACTGTACTTTCCCAGGGTGTATGAAAGTTTTCCTTTACAAAAAGATGAAACAAAGTCAACAAGTCTGAAACGAGGCATTAGGCTTGAAGATAAAGTGAGTAGGCCGACAGACTGGGTTGTGATTGGGGAGTCAAGACTTCACCTCGCCATTCAGCCAGTTGGCGCAGGAATAGCACAAGAAGAACAACATCGAACCATCTCGTGTCGGCGTTTGATGAAGGAACACTGTACTTTCCCGGGGTGTATGAAAGTTTTCATTTACAAAAAGAAACAGAGTCAACAAGTCTGAAACGAGGCATTAGGCTTGAAGATAAAGTGAGTAGGCCGACAGACTGGGTTGTGATTGGGGAGTCAAGACTTCACCTCGCCATTCAGCCAGTTGGCGCAGAAATAGCACAAGGAGTACAACATCGAACCATCTCGTGTAGGCATTTGATGAAGGAACACTGTACTTTCCCAGGGTGTATGAAAGTTTTCATTTACAAAAAGATGAAACAAAGTCAACAAGTCTGAAAGGAGGCATTAGGCTTGAAGATAAAGTCAGTAGGCCGACAGACTGGGTTGTGATTGGGGAGTCAAGACTTCACCTCGCCATTCAGCCAGTTGGCGCAGGAATAGCACAAGGAGTACAACATCGAACCATCTCGTGTCGGCGTTTGATGAAGGAACACTGTACTTTCCCAGGGTGTATGAAAGTTTTCATTTCCAAAAAGATGAAACAAAGTCAACAAGTCTGAAACGAGGCATTATGCTTGAAGATAAAGTGAGTAGGCCGACAGACTGGGTTGTGATTGGAGAGTCAAGACTTCACCTCGCCATTCAGCCAGTAGGCGCAGGAATAGCACAAGGAGTACAACATCGAATCATCTCGTGTCGGCGTTTGATGAAGGAACACTGTACTTTCCCAGGGTGTATGAAAGTTTTCATTTACAAAAAGATGAAACAAAGTCAACAAGTCTAAAAGGAGGCATTAGGCTTGAAGATAAAGTGAGTAGGCCGACAGACTGGGTTGTGATTGGGGAGTCAAGACTTCACCTCGCCATTCAGCCAGTTGGCGCAGGAATAGCACAAGGAGTACAACATCGAACCATCTCGTGTCGCCGTTTGATGAAGGAACACTGTACTTTCCCAGGGTGTATGAAAGTTTTCATTTACAAAAAGATGAAACAAAGTCAACAAGTCTGAAACGAGGCATTAGGCTTGAAGATAAAGTGAGTAGGCCGACATACCGGGTTGTGATTGGGGAGTCAAGACTTCACCTCCCCATTCAGCCAGTAGGCGCAGGTATAGCACAAGAAGTACAACATCGAACCATCTCGTGTCGGCGTTTGATGAAGGAACACTGTACTTTCCCATCGTGTATGAAAGTTTTCATTTACAAAAAGATGAAACAAAGTCAACAAGTCTGAAACGAGGCATTAGGCTTGAAGATAAAGTGAGTAGGCCGACATACTGGGTTGTGATTGGGGAGTCAAGACTTCACCTCGCCATTCAGCCAGTAGGCGCAGGTATAGCACAAGAAGTACAACATCGAACCATCTCGTGTCGGCGTTTGATGAAGGAACACTGTGCTTTCCCATCGTGTATGAAAGTTTTCATTTACAAAAAGATGAAACAAAGTCAAGAAGTCTGAAACGAGGCATCAGGCTTGAAGATAAAGTGAGTAGGCCGACATACCGGGTTGTGATTGGGGAGTCAAGACTTCACCTCGCCATTCAGCCAGTAGGCGCAGAATAGGACAAGGAGTACAACATCGAACCATCTCGTGTCGACGTTTGATGAAGAAACACTGTACTTTCCCATCGTGTATGAAAGTTTTCATTTACAGAAAGATGAAACAAAGTCAACAAGTCTGAAACGAGGCATTAGGCTTGAAGATAAAGTGAGTAGGCCGACAGACTGGGTTGTGATTGGGGAGTCAAGACTTCACCTCGCCGTTCAGCCAGTAGGCGCAGGAATAGCACAAGAAGTACAACATCGAACCATCTCGTGTCGGCGTTTGATGAAGGAACACTGTACTTTCCCAGGGTGTATGAAAGTTTTCATTTACAAAAAGATGAAACAAAGTCAACAAGTCTGAAACAAGGCATTAGGCTTGAAGATAAAGTGAGTACGCCGACAGACTTGGTTGTGATTGTGGAGTCAAGACTTCACCTCGCCATTCAGCCAGTAGGCGCAGGAATAGCACAAGAAGTACAACATCGAACCATCTCGTGTCGGCGTTTGATGAAGGAACACTACTTACCCAGGGTGTATGAAAGTTTTCATTTACGAACAATTGAAACAAAGTCAACGAGTCTGAAACGAGGCATTAGGCTTGAAGATAAAGTGAGTAGGCCGACAGACTTGGTTGTGATTGGGGAGTCAAGACTTCATTTCGCCATTCAGCCAGTAGGCGCAGGAATAGCACAAGAAGTACAACATCGAACCATCTCGTGTCGGCGTTTGATGAAGGAACACTGTACTTTCCCAGGGTGTATGAAGGTTTTCATTTACAAAAAGATGAATCAAAGTCAAGTCTGAAACGAGGCATTAGGCTTGAAGATAAAGTGAGTAGACCGACAGACTGGGTTGTTTTACGTCATTTTACGTCATTTTACGTTTTACGTCATTTTATGTTCAACTATCTTGCGATCTCGAGCTATGTTGTGTTTGTCTTTCATCGCAGTTTAGCAAAACGCTTCTTGCAGTGTGCTATAGGCCCCCAGGTTTTGACTGTTCTTTTGTTAATAAACTACATACTGCCCTAAACGAAATCACGATACGATTTCCCAAAGCGAATTTTTTACTGTTCGGTGATTTCAACTTCCCTGAAATCAACTGGCAGTTACTCACATCTACGTCACGTGATTCCAAGCACTTTCTTGACGTTTGCATGTTGTTCAATCTTAGTCAAATGATCGACAAGCCTACCCGTGATGATAATATCCTTGATTTAGTCCTTGTATCATCGCCCGATCTTGTGCAATCGACTATTTACGTGCCTTGTCTTAGCGACAATAGACTAATGAATATATTGATCACACTGCCTGTTCTAGTTAAATCCCCCATGTCTAAAGTCATACGCGATTTTAATAAAGCTGATTACGCTGGTATTGATGCTAAGCTGACCATCTTTTTTGACATCTTTCTATCTTCTTTTTCGTCGCGGTTCGTAGGGGACAATTGGTTGTTATTTAAGCAAAAGGTTACTGACCTGATCAACTTACATGTTCCCTTCCTGCGGATTCGTGGAGATGTTGGGCAACCATGGTACAATAAAAAGCTGAAATCAATTGATAACAAAAAGAAGCGCCTTTTTCGAAAAGCAAAGGCTAGTGGTTCTCCTTCTGTGTGAAATAAGTATTTTCAGTGCCTAAAAGAGTACACTGCATTAATTAAAACTTTCAAGAAGAACTTTTTTCATCAGGACTTGCCCAACATTCTTCGAACCAACCCTACTAAATTTTGGAAAACAATTACACCCAATCCTAGTATGCAGCATTGAGCTAGTTGACAAGGACGGTGTCGTTGTGCCCGGCGAACTTGCCCCGTCAGTAATGAATGATTACTTTTCTTCCATCTTCACAACGGAGCCACCAGATAATATTCCCTCCCTCCCTCTACTTCCGTTTTCCCAAATGCCTCCGATCACTGTCACTGCATCTGGAATTTCTAATCTTATAGATAAACTAAAGGTATCTTCTTCCCCGGGACCTGATACAATTTGCTCGAAAATACTGAAGAATACGAGAGACATCTCCTGTTTATTTCTTCAGCTCATTTTTAACCAGTCATTGTCAGACGGCTGCGTTCCAACGGACTGGAAGATTGGCTGCGTCATTCCTGTCTTCAAAAGCGGAGATCCATCCCTTCCTGATAACTATCGTCCCATATCGCTCACATGCATTGCATCGAAGCTTTTAGAGCACATCATCCTCTCTAACGTTATGAATCACCTAACCTGTAATAACTTTTTTTTTCCAAAACCAGCATGGTTTTCGCCAGGGTTATTCCTGCGGCACCCAACTTTTTGAATTTTCTCACGACCTGCACACTAACCTTGACTCGCTCTCTCAAACGGATGCCATCTTCATGGACTTTTCGAAAGCTTTCGATCGGGTTCCTCACCTACGCCTACTTGCAAAACTATCGCGACTCAATATTGATCCCTTAATCGTATATTGGATTCGCAGCTTTCTCTCATCCAGAGTCCAATATACAGTCGTCAACACTTTAGAATCAAGCCTTACCGATGTTTTGTCTGGGGTCCCACAAGGCAGTGTCCTAGGTCCGCTTCTTTTCTTGATCTTTTTTAACGACCTTCCAAAATCTATCACCTCTAACATACGTTTATTTGCTGATGATTGTGTCATTTATCGCCAAATAAATTGCTCCTCCGATCACCTTCTTCTTCAGAAAGACCTCGATAATATAGCCAAATGGTGTGATCAATGGCTAATGTTACTAAACCACTCTAAATGTAAGTTTGTCTGTTTTTCTCGAAAACATTCCCCATCTCTTTTCAAATATTCTCTAGGCTCATCAACAATTGAGTGTGTTCAATCGTACAAATACCTTGACGTTCATTTTTCTTCCCCTATGTCTTGTACCCTCCACATTAACTCCATACATGCCGAAGCTTCCAGAACGCTTGGTTACATTCGACGTTGTCTGCACTCAGCCCCTCCTGCTTTGCCCCAGCTGGCCTACGAAACTTTTGTGCGTCCGAAGATTGAGTATGCTGCTGCCATTTGGTCCCCACACCAGATTTACCTCACTAACACCTTAGAATCAATTCAAAATCGTGCTGCCCGATTCATTCTTTCTAATTATGAACGCACCGCCAGTGTGTCGGCCATGAAGGCTTCCTTATGCCTCCCCACTCTCATTTCTCGCCGAAGAACATCACGCATCTGGCTTTTCCAGAAGTTTTTTTTATTACCACCCTCTACTATGGCAGTCTCTACTTTTAGAACCGCATCGTTCATCCCGACGACTTTTTAACTCCCTTAGTGGGCATCCATGGTTCCACTGTCCCCTTTAACAACTCATTTCTTCCCCTTGCCATAATAGAGTGGAACAATCTACCGGACCATGTAGTGCTCATCAGTGAGCCCGACCTCTTCAGACATGCTGTATCGTCTATATTTAATATGTAATCAGTGCGATGCTCCTACATATGGCCAGTGCTCAGCCAGATCTTGTTTCTATGTTGTTGTTGTTTTTTTTTATTGTATAAAAGTTCAACTTGTGTGCTTCTTTGTATTGCCCCCCCCTCGCCTTATGTAATGCCCCTGGCGGGGCCTTTAAGGGATAATAAATGAAATGAAATGAAATGAATGGGGAGTCAAGACTTCACCTCGCCATTCAGCCAGTAGGCGCAGGAATAGCACAAGAAGTACAACATCGAACCATCTCGTGTCGGCGTTTGATGAAGGAACACTGTACTTTCCCGGGGTGTATGAAAATTTTCATTTACAAAAAGATGAAACAAAGTCAAGAGGTCTGAAAGGAGGCATTAGGCTTGAAGATAAAGTGAGTAGGCCGACAGACTGGGTTGTGATTGGGGAGTCAAGACTTCACCTCGCCATTCAGCCAGTTGGCGCAGGAATAGCACAAGGAGTACAACATCGAACCATCTCGTGTCGGCGTTTGATGAAGGAACACTGTACTTTCCCGGGGTGTATGAAAGTTTTCATTTACAAAAAGATGAAACCAAGTCAAGAGGTCTGAAAGGAGGCATTAGGCTTGAAGATAAAGTGAGCAGGCCGACATACCGGGTTGTGATTGGGGAGTCAAGACTTCACCTCGCCATTCAGCCAGTTGGCGCAGGAATAGCACAAGGAGTACAACATCGAACCATCTCGTGTCGGCGTTTGATGAAGGAACACTGTACTTTCCCAGGGTGTATGAAAGTTTTCATTTACAAAAAGATGAAACAAAGTCAACAAGTCTGAAACGAGGCATTAGGCTTGGAGATCAAGTGAGTAGGCCGACATACCGGGTTGTGATTGGGGAGTCAAGACTTCACCTCGCCATTCAGCCAGTTCGCGCAGGAATAGCACAAGGAGTACAACATCGAACCATCTCGTGTCGGCGTTTGATGAAGGAACATTGTACTTTCCCAGACTGTATGAAAGTTTTCATTTACAAAAAGATGAAACAAAGTCAACAAGTCTGAAACGAGGCATTAGGCTTGAAGATAAAGTGAGTAGGCCGACAGACTGGGTTGTGATTGGGGAGTCCAGACTTCACCTCGCCATTCAGCCAGTAGGCGCAGGAATAGCACAAGGAGTACAACATCGAATCATCTCGTGTCGGCGTTTGATGAAGGAACACTGTACTTTCCCAGACTGTATGAAAGTTTTCATTTACAAAAAGATGAAACAAAGTCAACAAGTCTGAAACGAGGCATTAGGCTTGAAGATAAAGTGAGTAGGCCGACAGACTGGGTTGTGATTGGGGAGTCCAGACTTCACCTCGCCATTCAGCCAGTTGGCGCAGGAATAGCACAAGGAGTACAACATCGAACCATCTCGTGTCGGCGTTTGATGAAGGAACATTGTACTTTCCCAGACTGTATGAAAGTTTTCATTTACAAAAAGATGAAACAAAGTCAACAAGTCTGAAACGAGGCATTATGCTTGGAGATAAAGTGAGTAGGCCGACATACCGGGTTGTGATTGGGGAGTCAAGACTTCACCTCGCCATTCAGCCAGTTGGCGCAGGAATAGCACAAGGAGTACAACATCGAACCATCTCGTGTCGGCGTTTGATGAAGGAACACTGTACTTTCCCAGACTGTATGAAAGTTTTCATTTACAAAAAGATGAAACAAAGTCAACAAGTCTGAAACGAGGCATTATGCTTGTAGATAAAGTGAGTAGGCTGACATACCGGGTTGTGATTGGGGAGTCAAGACTTCACCTCGCCATTCAGCCAGTTGGCGCAGGAATAGCACAAGGAGTACAACATCGAACCATCTCGTGTCGGCGTTTGATGAAGGAACACTGTACTTTCCCAGGGTGTATGAAAGTTTTCATTTACAAAAGGATCAAACAAAGTCAACAAGTCTGAAACGAGGCATTATGCTTGGAGATAAAGTGAGTAGGCCGACATACCGGGTTGTGATTGGGGAGTCAAGACTTCACCTCGCCATTCAGCCAGTTGGCGCAGGAATAGCATAAGAAGTACAACATCGAACCATCTCGTGTCGGCGTTTGATGAAGGAACACTGTACTTTCCCAGACTGTATGAAAGTTTTCATTTACAAACAGATGAAACAAAGTCAACAAGTCTGAAACGAGGCATTATGCTTGAAGATAAAGTGAGTAGGCCGACATACCGGGTTGAGATTGGGGAGTCAAGACTTCACCTCGCCATTCAGCCAGTTGGCGCAGGAATAGCACAAGGAGTACAACATCGAACCATCTCGTGTCGGCGTTTGATGAAGGAACACTGTACTTTCCCAGACTGTATGAAAGTTTTCATTTACAAAAAGATGAAACAAAGTCAACAAGTCTGAAACGAGGCATTATGCTTGTAGATAAAGTGAGTAGGCTGACATACCGGGTTGTGATTGGGGAGTCAAGACTTCACCTCGCCATTCAGCCAGTTGGCGCAGGAATAGCACAAGGAGTACAACATCGAACCATCTCGTGTCGGCGTTTGATGAAGGAATACAGTACTTTCCCAGGGTGTATGAAAGTTTTCATTTACAAAAGGATCAAACAAAGTCAACAAGTCTGAAACGAGGCATTATGCTTGGAGATAAAGTGAGTAGGCCGACATACCGGGTTGAGATTGGGGAGTCAAGACTTCACCTCGCCATTCAGCCAGTTGGCGCAGGAATAGCACAAGGAGTACAACATCGAACCATCTCGTGTCGGCGTTTGATGAAGGAACACTGTACTTTCCCAGACTGTATGAAAGTTTTCATTTACAAAAATATGAAACAAAGTCAACAAGTCTGAAACGAGGCATTATGCTTGGAGATAAAGTGAGTAGGCCGACAGACTGGGTTGTGATTGGGGAGTCCAGACTTCACCTCGCCATTCAGCCAGTAGGCGCAGGAATAGCACAAGGAGTACAACATCGAATCATCTCGCGTCGGCGTTTGATGAAGGAACACTGTACTTTCCCAGACTGTATGAAAGTTATCATTTACAAAAAGATGAAACAAAGTCAACAAGTCTGAAACGAGGCATTAGGCTTGCAGATAAAGTGAGTAGGCCGACAGACTGGGTTGTGATTGGGGAGTCCAGACTTCACCTCGCCATTCAGCCAGTTGGCGCAGGAATAGCACAAGGAGTACAACATCGAACCATCTCGTGTCGGCGTTTGATGAAGGAACACTGTACTTTCCCAGGGTGTATGAAAGTTTTCATTTACAAAAGGATCAAACAAAGTCAACAAGTCTGAAACGAGGCATTAGGCTTGAAGATAAAGTGAGTAGGCCGACATACCGGGTTGAGATTGGGGAGTCAAGACTTCACCTCGCCATTCAGCCAGTTGGCGCAGGAATAGCACAAGGAGTACAACATCGAACCATCTCGTGTCGGCGTTTGATGAAGGAACACTGTACTTTCCCAGACTGTATGAAAGTTTTCATTTACAAAAAGATGAAACAAAGTCAACAAGTCTGAAACGAGGCATTATGCTTGGAGATAAAGTGAGTAGGCCGACAGACTGGGTTGTGATTGGGGAGTCCAGACTTCACCTCGCCATTCAGCCAGTAGGCGCAGGAATAGCACAAGGAGTACAACATCGAATCATCTCGCGTCGGCGTTTGATGAAGGAACACTGTACTTTCCCAGGGTGTATGAAAGTTTTCATTTACAAAAGGATCAAACAAAGTCAACAAGTCTGAAACGAGGCATTATGCTTGGAGATAAAGTGAGTAGGCCGACATACCGGGTTGAGATTGGGGAGTCAAGACTTCACCTCGCCATTCAGCCAGTTGGCGCAGGAATAGCACAAGGAGTACAACATCGAACCATCTCGTGTCGGCGTTTGATGAAGGAACACTGTACTTTCCCAGGGTGTATGAAAGTTTTCATTTACAAAAGGATCAAACAAAGTCAACAAGTCTGAAACGAGGCATTAGGCTTGAAGATAAAGTGAGTAGGCCGACATACCGGGTTGAGATTGGGGAGTCAAGACTTCACCTCGCCATTCAGCCAGTTGGCGCAGGAATAGCACAAGGAGTACAACATCGAACCATCTCGTGTCGGCGTTTGATGAAGGAACACTGTACTTTCCCAGACTGTATGAAAGTTTTCATTTACAAAAAGATGAAACAAAGTCAACAAGTCTGAAACGAGGCATTATGCTTGGAGATAAAGTGAGTAGGCCGACAGACTGGGTTGTGATTGGGGAGTCAAGACTTCACCTCGCCATTCAGCCAGTTGGCGCAGGAATAGCATAAGAAGTACAACATCGAACCATCTCGTGTCGGCGTTTGATGAAGGAACACTGTACTTTCCCAGACTGTATGAAAGTTTTCATTTACAAACAGATGAAACAAAGTCAACAAGTCTGAAACGAGGCATTAGGCTTGAAGATAAAGTGAGTAGGCCGACAGAATGGGTTGTGATTGGGGAGTCCAGACTTCACCTCGCCATTCAGCCAGTAGGCGCAGGAATAGCACAAGGAGTACAACATCGAATCATCTCGCGTCGGCGTTTGACGAAGGAACACTGTACTTTCCCAGACTGTATGAAAGTTTTCATTTACAAAAAGATGAAACAAAGTCAACAAGTCTGAAACGAGGCATTAGGCTTGAAGATAAAGTGAGTAGGCCGACAGACTGGGTTGTGATTGGGGAGTCCAGACTTCACCTCGCCATTCAGCCAGTTGGCGCAGGAATAGCACAAGGAGTACAACATCGAACCATCTCGTGTCGGCGTTTGATGAAGGAACATTGTACTTTCCCAGACTGTATGAAAGTTTTCATTTACAAAAAGATGAAACAAAGTCAACAAGTCTGAAACGAGGCATTATGCTTGGAGATAAAGTGAGTAGGCCGACATACCGGGTTGTGATTGGGGAGTCAAGACTTCACCTCGCCATTCAGCCAGTTGGCGCAGGAATAGCACAAGGAGTACAACATCGAACCATCTCGTGTCGGCGTTTGATGAAGGAACACTGTACTTTCCCAGACTGTATGAAAGTTTTCATTTACAAAAAGATGAAACAAAGTCAACAAGTCTGAAACGAGGCATTATGCTTGTAGATAAAGTGAGTAGGCTGACATACCGGGTTGTGATTGGGGAGTCAAGACTTCACCTCGCCATTCAGCCAGTTGGCGCAGGAATAGCACAAGGAGTACAACATCGAACCATCTCGTGTCGGCGTTTGATGAAGGAACACTGTACTTTCCCAGGGTGTATGAAAGTTTTCATTTACAAAAGGATCAAACAAAGTCAACAAGTCTGAAACGAGGCATTATGCTTGGAGATAAAGTGAGTAGGCCGACATACCGGGTTGTGATTGGGGAGTCAAGACTTCACCTCGCCATTCAGCCAGTTGGCGCAGGAATAGCATAAGAAGTACAACATCGAACCATCTCGTGTCGGCGTTTGATGAAGGAACACTGTACTTTCCCAGACTGTATGAAAGTTTTCATTTACAAACAGATGAAACAAAGTCAACAAGTCTGAAACGAGGCATTATGCTTGAAGATAAAGTGAGTAGGCCGACATACCGGGTTGAGATTGGGGAGTCAAGACTTCACCTCGCCATTCAGCCAGTTGGCGCAGGAATAGCACAAGGAGTACAACATCGAACCATCTCGTGTCGGCGTTTGATGAAGGAACACTGTACTTTCCCAGACTGTATGAAAGTTTTCATTTACAAAAAGATGAAACAAAGTCAACAAGTCTGAAACGAGGCATTATGCTTGGAGATAAAGTGAGTAGGCCGACAGACTGGGTTGTGATTGGGGAGTCCAGACTTCACCTCGCCATTCAGCCAGTTGGCGCAGGAATAGCACAAGGAGTACAACATCGAACCATCTCGTGTCGGCGTTTGATGAAGGAACACTGTACTTTCCCAGACTGTATGAAAGTTTTCATTTACAAAAAGATGAAACAAAGTCAACAAGTCTGAAACGAGGCATTAGGCTTGCAGATAAAGTGAGTAGGCCGACAGACTGGGTTGTGATTGGGGAGTCCAGACTTCACCTCGCCATTCAGCCAGTTGGCGCAGGAATAGCACAAGGAGTACAACATCGAACCATCTCGTGTCGGCGTTTGATGAAGGAACACTGTACTTTCCCAGACTGTATGAAAGTTTTCATTTACAAAAAGATGAAACAAAGTCAACAAGTCTGAAACGAGGCATTATGCTTGTAGATAAAGTGAGTAGGCTGACATACCGGGTTGTGATTGGGGAGTCAAGACTTCACCTCGCCATTCAGCCAGTTGGCGCAGGAATAGCATAAGAAGTACAACATCGAACCATCTCGTGTCGGCGTTTGATGAAGGAACACTGTACTTTCCCAGGGTGTATGAAAGTTTTCATTTACAAAAGGATCAAACAAAGTCAACAAGTCTGAAACGAGGCATTATGCTTGGAGATAAAGTGAGTAGGCCGACATACCGGGTTGAGATTGGGGAGTCAAGACTTCACCTCGCCATTCAGCCAGTTGGCGCAGGAAAAGCACAAGGAGTACAACATCGAACCATCTCGTGTCGGCGTTTGATGAAGGAACACTGTACTTTCCCAGACTGTATGAAAGTTTTCATTTACAAAAGGATCAAACAAAGTCAACAAGTCTGAAACGAGGCATTATGCTTGGAGATGAAGTGAGTAGGCCGACAGACTGGGTTGTGATTGGGGAGTCCAGACTTCACCTCGCCATTCAGCCAGTTGGCGCAGGAAAAGCACAAGGAGTACAACATCGAACCATCTCGTGTCGGCGTTTGATGAAGGAACACTGTACTTTCCCAGACTGTATGAAAGTTTTCATTTACAAAAAGATGAAACAAAGTCAACAAGTCTGAAACGAGGCATTAGGCTTGCAGATAAAGTGAGTAGGCCGACAGACTGGGTTGTGATTGGGGAGTCCAGACTTCACCTCGCCATTCAGCCAGTTGGCGCAGGAATAGCACAAGGAGTACAACATCGAACCATCTCGTGTCGGCGTTTGATGAAGGAACACTGTACTTTCCCAGACTGTATGAAAGTTTTCATTTACAAAAAGATGAAACAAAGTCAACAAGTCTGAAACGAGGCATTATGCTTGGAGATAAAGTGAGTAGGCCGACAGACTGGGTTGTGATTGGGGAGTCCAGACTTCACCTCGCCATTCAGCCAGTAGGCGCAGGAATAGCACAAGGAGTACAACATCGAATCATCTCGCGTCGGCGTTTGATGAAGGAACACTGTACTTTCCCAGACTGTATGAAAGTTATCATTTACAAAAAGATGAAACAAAGTCAACAAGTCTGAAACGAGGCATTAGGCTTGCAGATAAAGTGAGTAGGCCGACAGACTGGGTTGTGATTGGGGAGTCCAGACTTCACCTCGCCATTCAGCCAGTTGGCGCAGGAATAGCACAAGGAGTACAACATCGAACCATCTCGTGTCGGCGTTTGATGAAGGAACACTGTACTTTCCCAGGGTGTATGAAAGTTTTCATTTACAAAAAGATGAAACAAAGTCAACAAGTCTGAAACGAGGCATTATGCTTGGAGATAAAGTGAGTAGGCTGACATACCGGGTTGTGATTGGGGAGTCAAGACTTCACCTCGCCATTCAGCCAGTTGGCGCAGGAATAGCACAAGGAGGACAACATCGAACCATCTCGTGTCGGCGTTTGATGAAGGAACACTGTACTTTCCCAGGGTGTATGAAAGTTTTCATTTACAAAAAGATGAAACAAAGTCAACAAGTCTGAAACGAGGCATTATGCTTGGAGATAAAGTGAGTAGGCCGACATACCGGGTTGTGATTAGGGAGTCAAGACTTCACCTCGCCATTCAGCCAGTCGGCGCAGGAATAGCATAAGAAGTACAACATCGAACCATCTCGTGTCGGCGTTTGATGAAGGAACACTGTACTTTCCCAGGGTGTATGAAAGTTTTCATTTACAAAAAGATGAAACAAAGTCAACAAGTCTGAAACGAGGCATTATGCTTGTAGATAAAGTGAGTAGGCTGACATACCGGGTTGTGATTGGGGAGTGAAGACTTCACCTCGCCATTCAGCCAGTTGGCGCAGGAATAGCACAAGGAGGACAACATCGAACCATCTCGTGTCGGCGTTTGATGAAGGAACACTGTACTTTCCCAGGGTGTATGAAAGTTTTCATTTACAAAAAGATGAAACAAAGTCAACAAGTCTGAAACGAGGCATTATGCTTGGAGATAAAGTGAGTAGGCCGACATACCGGGTTGTGATTAGGGAGTCAAGACTTCACCTCGCCATTCAGCCAGTTCGCGCAGGAATAGCACAAGGAGTACAACATCGAACCATCTCGTGTCGGCGTTTGATGAAGGAACACTGTACTTTCCCAGACTGTATGAAAGTTTTCATTTACAAAAAGATGAATCAAAGTCAACAAGTCTGAAACGAGGCATTATGCTTGGAGATAAAGTGAGTAGGCCGACTGACTGGGTTGTGATTGGGGAGTCCAGACTTCACCTCGCCATTCAGCCAGTTGGCGCAGGAATAGCACAAGGAGTACAACATCGAACCATCTCGTGTCGGCGTTTGATGAAGGAACACTGTACTTTCCCAGACTGTATGAAAGTTTTCATTTACAAAAAGATGAAACAAAGTCAACAAGTCTGAAACGAGGCATTATGCTTGGAGATAAAGTGAGTAGGCCGACAGACTGGGTTGTGATTGGGGAGTCCAGACTTCACCTCGCCATTCAGCCAGTTGGCGCAGGAATAGCATAAGAAGTACAACATCGAACCATCTCGTGTCGGCGTTTGAGGAAGGAACACTGTACTTTCCCAGACTGTATGAAAGTTTTCATTTACAAAAAGATGAAACAAAGTCAACAAGTCTGAAACGAGGCATTATGCTTGGAGATAAAGTGAGTAGGCCGACAGACTGGGTTGTGATTGGGGAGTCAAGACTTCACCTCGCCATTCAGCCAGTTGGCGCAGGAATAGCACAAGGAGTACAACATCGAACCATCTCGTGTCGGCGTTTGATGAAGGAACACTGTACTTTCCCAGACTGTATGAAAGTTTTCATTTACAAAAAGATGAAACAAAGTCAACAAGTCTGAAACGAGGCATTATGCTTGAAGATGAAGTGAGTAGGCCGACAGACTGGGTTGTGATTGGGGAGTCAAGACTTCACCTCGCCATTCAGCCAGTTGGCGCAGGAATAGCATAAGAAGTACAACATCGAACCATCTCGTGTCGGCGTTTGAGGAAGGAACACTGTACTTTCCCACACTGTATGAAAGTTTTCATTTACAAAAAAATGAAACAAAGTCAACAAGTCTGAAACGAGGCATTATGCCTGGAGATAAAGTGAGTAGGCCGACAGACTGGGTTGTGATTGGGGAGTCAAGACTTCACCTCGCCATTCAGCCAGTTGGCGCAGGAATAGCATAAGAAGTACAACATCGAACCATCTCGTGTCGGCGTTTGATGAAGGGACACTGTACTTTCCCAGACTGTATGTAAGTTTTCATTTACAAAAAGATGAAACAAAGTCAACAAGTCTGAAACGAGGCATTATGCCTGGAGATAAAGTGAGTAGGCCGACAGACTGGGTTGTGATTGGGGAGTCAAGACTTCACCTCGCCATTCAGCCAGTTGGCGCAGGAATAGCATAAGAAGTACAACATCGAACCATCTCGTGTCGGCGTTTGAGGAAGGAACACTGTACTTTCCCACACTGTATGAAAGTTTTCATTTACAAAAAAATGAAACAAAGTCAACAAGTCTGAAACGAGGCATTATGCCTGGAGATAAAGTGAGTAGGCCGACAGACTGGGTTGTGATTGGGGAGTCAAGACTTCACCTCGCCATTCAGCCAGTTGGCGCAGGAATAGCATAAGAAGTACAACATCGAACCATCTCGTGTCGGCGTTTGAGGAAGGAACACTGTACTTTCCCACACTGTATGAAAGTTTTCATTTACAAAAAAATGAAACAAAGTCAACAAGTCTGAAACGAGGCATTATGCCTGGAGATAAAGTGAGTAGGCCGACAGACTGGGTTGTGATTGGGGAGTCAAGACTTCACCTCGCCATTCAGCCAGTTGGCGCAGGAATAGCACAAGGAGTACAACATCGAACCATCTCGTGTCGGCGTTTGATGAAGGGACACTGTACTTTCCCAGACTGTATGTAAGTTTTCATTTACAAAAAGATGAAACAAAGTCAACAAGTCTGAAACGAGGCATTATGCCTGGAGATAAAGTGAGTAGGCCGACAGACTGGGTTGTGATTGGGGAGTCAAGACTTCACCTCGCCATTCAGCCAGTTGGCGCAGGAATAGCACAAGGAGTACAACATCGAACCATCTCGTGTCGGCGTTTGATGAAGGAACGCTGTACTTTCCCAGACTGTATGAAAGTTTTCATTTACAAAAAGATGAAACAAAGTCAACAAGTCTGAAACGAGGCATTATGCTTGAAGATGAAGTGAGTAGGCCGACAGACTGGGTTGTGATTGGGGAGTCAAGACTTCACCTCGCCATTCAGCCAGTTGGCGCAGGAATAGCATAAGAAGTACAACATCGAACCATCTCGTGTCGGCGTTTGAGGAAGGAACACTGTACTTTCCCAGACTGTATGAAAGTTTTCATTTACAAAAAGATGAAACAAAGTCAACAAGTCTGAAAACGAGGCATTATGCTTGGAGATAAAGTGAGTAGGCCGACAGACTGGGTTGTGATTGGGGAGTCAAGACTTCACCTCGCCATTCAGCCAGTTGGCGCAGGAATAGCACAAGGAGTACAACATCGAACCATCTCGTGTCGGCGTTTGATGAAGGAACACTGTACTTTCCCAGACTGTATGAAAGTTTTCATTTACAAAAAGATGAAACAAAGTCAACAAGTCTGAAACGAGGCATTATGCTTGAAGATGAAGTGAGTAGGCCGACAGACTGGGTTGTGATTGGGGAGTCCAGACTTCACCTCGCCATTCAGCCAGTTGGCGCAGGAATAGCATAAGAAGTACAACATCGAACCATCTCGTGTCGGCGTTTGAGGAAGGAACACTGTACTTTCCCAGACTGTATGAAAGTTTTCATTTACAAAAAGATGAAACAAAGTCAACAAGTCTGAAACGAGGCATTATGCTTGGAGATAAAGTGAGTAGGCCGACAGACTGGGTTGTGATTGGGGAGTCAAGACTTCACCTCGCCATTCAGCCAGTTGGCGCAGGAATAGCACAAGGAGTACAACATCGAACCATCTCGTGTCGGCGTTTGATGAAGGAACACTGTACTTTCCCAGACTGTATGAAAGTTTTCATTTACAAAAAGATGAAACAAAGTCAACAAGTCTGAAACGAGGCATTATGCTTGAAGATGAAGTGAGTAGGCCGACAGACTGGGTTGTGATTGGGGAGTCAAGACTTCACCTCGCCATTCAGCCAGTTGGCGCAGGAATAGCACAAGGAGTACAACATCGAACCATCTCGTGTCGGCGTTTGATGAAGGAACACTGTACTTTCCCAGACTGTATGAAAGTTTTCATTTACAAAAAGATTAAACAAAGTCAACAAGTCTGAAACGAGGCATTATGCTTGAAGATGAAGTGAGTAGTCCGACAGACTGGGTTGTGATTGGGGAGTCAAGACTTCACCTCGCCATTCAGCCAGTTGGCGCAGGAATAGCATAAGAAGTACAACATCGAACCATCTCGTGTCGGCGTTTGATGAAGGAACACTGTACTTTCCCAGACTGTATGTAAGTTTTCATTTACAAAAAGATGAAACAAAGTCAACAAGTCTGAAACGAGGCATTATGCCTGGAGATAAAGTGAGTAGGCCGACAGACTAGGTTGTGATTGGGGAGTCCAGACTTCACCTCGCCATTCAGCCAGTTGGCGCAGGAATAGCATAAGAAGTACAACATCGAACCATCTCGTGTCGGCGTTTGATGAAGGAACACTGTACTTTCCCAGACTGTATGAAAGTTTTCATTTACAAAAAGATGAAACAAAGTCAACAAGTCTGAAACGAGGCATTAGGCTTGCAGATAAAGTGAGTAGGCCGACAGACTGGGTTGTGATTGGGGAGTCCAGACTTCACCTCGCCATTCAGCCAGTTGGCGCAGGAATAGCACAAGGAGTACAACATCGAACCATCTCGTGTCGGCGTTTGATGAAGGAACACTGTACTTTCCCAGACTGTATGAAAGTTTTCATTTACAAAAAGATGAAACAAAGTCAACAAGTCTGAAACGAGGCATTATGCTTGGAGATAAAGTGAGTAGGCCGACAGACTGGGTTGTGATTGGGGAGTCCAGACTTCACCTCGCCATTCAGCCAGTAGGCGCAGGAATAGCACAAGGAGTACAACATCGAATCATCTCGCGTCGGCGTTTGATGAAGGAACACTGTACTTTCCCAGACTGTATGAAAGTTATCATTTACAAAAAGATGAAACAAAGTCAACAAGTCTGAAACGAGGCATTAGGCTTGCAGATAAAGTGAGTAGGCCGACAGACTGGGTTGTGATTGGGGAGTCCAGACTTCACCTCGCCATTCAGCCAGTTGGCGCAGGAATAGCACAAGGAGTACAACATCGAACCATCTCGTGTCGGCGTTTGATGAAGGAACACTGTACTTTCCCAGGGTGTATGAAAGTTTTCATTTACAAAAAGATGAAACAAAGTCAACAAGTCTGAAACGAGGCATTATGCTTGGAGATAAAGTGAGTAGGCTGACATACCGGGTTGTGATTGGGGAGTCAAGACTTCACCTCGCCATTCAGCCAGTTGGCGCAGGAATAGCACAAGGAGGACAACATCGAACCATCTCGTGTCGGCGTTTGATGAAGGAACACTGTACTTTCCCAGGGTGTATGAAAGTTTTCATTTACAAAAAGATGAAACAAAGTCAACAAGTCTGAAACGAGGCATTATGCTTGGAGATAAAGTGAGTAGGCCGACATACCGGGTTGTGATTAGGGAGTCAAGACTTCACCTCGCCATTCAGCCAGTCGGCGCAGGAATAGCATAAGAAGTACAACATCGAACCATCTCGTGTCGGCGTTTGATGAAGGAACACTGTACTTTCCCAGGGTGTATGAAAGTTTTCATTTACAAAAAGATGAAACAAAGTCAACAAGTCTGAAACGAGGCATTATGCTTGTAGATAAAGTGAGTAGGCTGACATACCGGGTTGTGATTGGGGAGTCAAGACTTCACCTCGCCATTCAGCCAGTTGGCGCAGGAATAGCACAAGGAGGACAACATCGAACCATCTCGTGTCGGCGTTTGATGAAGGAACACTGTACTTTCCCAGGGTGTATGAAAGTTTTCATTTACAAAAAGATGAAACAAAGTCAACAAGTCTGAAACGAGGCATTATGCTTGGAGATAAAGTGAGTAGGCCGACATACCGGGTTGTGATTAGGGAGTCAAGACTTCACCTCGCCATTCAGCCAGTTCGCGCAGGAATAGCACAAGGAGTACAACATCGAACCATCTCGTGTCGGCGTTTGATGAAGGAACACTGTACTTTCCCAGACTGTATGAAAATTTTCATTTACAAAAAGATGAAACAAAGTCAACAAGTCTGAAACGAGGCATTATGCTTGGAGATAAAGTGAGTAGGCCGACTGACTGGGTTGTGATTGGGGAGTCCAGACTTCACCTCGCCATTCAGCCAGTTGACGCAGGAATAGCACAAGGAGTACAACATCGAACCATCTCGTGTCGGCGTTTGATGAAGGAACACTGTACTTTCCCAGACTGTATGAAAGTTTTCATTTACAAAAAGATGAAACAAAGTCAACAAGTCTGAAACGAGGCATTATGCTTGGAGATAAAGTGAGTAGGCCGACAGACTGGGTTGTGATTGGGGAGTCCAGACTTCACCTCGCCATTCAGCCAGTTGGCGCAGGAATAGCATAAGAAGTACAACATCGAACCATCTCGTGTCGGCGTTTGAGGAAGGAACACTGTACTTTCCCAGACTGTATGAAAGTTTTCATTTACAAAAAGATGAAACAAAGTCAACAAGTCTGAAACGAGGCATTATGCTTGGAGATAAAGTGAGTAGGCCGACAGACTGGGTTGTGATTGGGGAGTCAAGACTTCACCTCGCCATTCAGCCAGTTGGCGCAGAAATAGCACAAGGAGTACAACATCGAACCATCTCGTGTCGGCGTTTGATGAAGGAACACTGTACTTTCCCAGACTGTATGAAAGTTTTCATTTACAAAAAGATGAAACAAAGTCAACAAGTCTGAAACGAGGCATTATGCTTGAAGATGAAGTGAGTAGGCCGACAGACTGGGTTGTGATTGGGGAGTCAAGACTTCACCTCGCCATTCAGCCAGTTGGCGCAGGAATAGCACAAGGAGTACAACATCGAACCATCTCGTGTCGGCGTTTGATGAAGGAACACTGTACTTTCCCAGACTGTATGAAAGTTTTCATTTACAAAAAGATTAAACAAAGTCAACAAGTCTGAAACGAGGCATTATGCTTGAAGATGAAGTGAGTAGTCCGACAGACTGGGTTGTGATTGGGGAGTCAAGACTTCACCTCGCCATTCAGCCAGTTGGCGCAGGAATAGCATAAGAAGTACAACATCGAACCATCTCGTGTCGGCGTTTGATGAAGGAACACTGTACTTTCCCAGACTGTATGTAAGTTTTCATTTACAAAAAGATGAAACAAAGTCAACAAGTCTGAAACGAGGCATTATGCCTGGAGATAAAGTGAGTAGGCCGACAGACTAGGTTGTGATTGGGGAGTCCAGACTTCACCTCGCCATTCAGCCAGTTGGCGCAGGAATAGCATAAGAAGTACAACATCGAACCATCTCGTGTCGGCGTTTGATGAAGGAACACTGTACTTTCCCAGACTGTATGAAAGTTTTCATTTACAAAAAGATGAAACAAAGTCAACAAGTCTGAAACGAGGCATTAGGCTTGCAGATAAAGTGAGTAGGCCGACAGACTGGGTTGTGATTGGGGAGTCCAGACTTCACCTCGCCATTCAGCCAGTTGGCGCAGGAATAGCACAAGGAGTACAACATCGAACCATCTCGTGTCGGCGTTTGATGAAGGAACACTGTACTTTCCCAGACTGTATGAAAGTTTTCATTTACAAAAAGATGAAACAAAGTCAACAAGTCTGAAACGAGGCATTATGCTTGGAGATAAAGTGAGTAGGCCGACAGACTGGGTTGTGATTGGGGAGTCCAGACTTCACCTCGCCATTCAGCCAGTAGGCGCAGGAATAGCACAAGGAGTACAACATCGAATCATCTCGCGTCGGCGTTTGATGAAGGAACACTGTACTTTCCCAGACTGTATGAAAGTTATCATTTACAAAAAGATGAAACAAAGTCAACAAGTCTGAAACGAGGCATTAGGCTTGCAGATAAAGTGAGTAGGCCGACAGACTGGGTTGTGATTGGGGAGTCCAGACTTCACCTCGCCATTCAGCCAGTTGGCGCAGGAATAGCACAAGGAGTACAACATCGAACCATCTCGTGTCGGCGTTTGATGAAGGAACACTGTACTTTCCCAGGGTGTATGAAAGTTTTCATTTACAAAAAGATGAAACAAAGTCAACAAGTCTGAAACGAGGCATTATGCTTGGAGATAAAGTGAGTAGGCTGACATACCGGGTTGTGATTGGGGAGTCAAGACTTCACCTCGCCATTCAGCCAGTTGGCGCAGGAATAGCACAAGGAGGACAACATCGAACCATCTCGTGTCGGCGTTTGATGAAGGAACACTGTACTTTCCCAGGGTGTATGAAAGTTTTCATTTACAAAAAGATGAAACAAAGTCAACAAGTCTGAAACGAGGCATTATGCTTGGAGATAAAGTGAGTAGGCCGACATACCGGGTTGTGATTAGGGAGTCAAGACTTCACCTCGCCATTCAGCCAGTCGGCGCAGGAATAGCATAAGAAGTACAACATCGAACCATCTCGTGTCGGCGTTTGATGAAGGAACACTGTACTTTCCCAGGGTGTATGAAAGTTTTCATTTACAAAAAGATGAAACAAAGTCAACAAGTCTGAAACGAGGCATTATGCTTGTAGATAAAGTGAGTAGGCTGACATACCGGGTTGTGATTGGGGAGTCAAGACTTCACCTCGCCATTCAGCCAGTTGGCGCAGGAATAGCACAAGGAGGACAACATCGAACCATCTCGTGTCGGCGTTTGATGAAGGAACACTGTACTTTCCCAGGGTGTATGAAAGTTTTCATTTACAAAAAGATGAAACAAAGTCAACAAGTCTGAAACGAGGCATTATGCTTGGAGATAAAGTGAGTAGGCCGACATACCGGGTTGTGATTAGGGAGTCAAGACTTCACCTCGCCATTCAGCCAGTTCGCGCAGGAATAGCACAAGGAGTACAACATCGAACCATCTCGTGTCGGCGTTTGATGAAGGAACACTGTACTTTCCCAGACTGTATGAAAGTTTTCATTTACAAAAAGATGAAACAAAGTCAACAAGTCTGAAACGAGGCATTATGCTTGGAGATAAAGTGAGTAGGCCGACTGACTGGGTTGTGATTGGGGAGTCCAGACTTCACCTCGCCATTCAGCCAGTTGGCGCAGGAATAGCACAAGGAGTACAACATCGAACCATCTCGTGTCGGCGTTTGATGAAGGAACACTGTACTTTCCCAGACTGTATGAAAGTTTTCATTTACAAAAAGATGAAACAAAGTCAACAAGTCTGAAACGAGGCATTATGCTTGGAGATAAAGTGAGTAGGCCGACAGACTGGGTTGTGATTGGGGAGTCCAGACTTCACCTCGCCATTCAGCCAGTTGGCGCAGGAATAGCATAAGAAGTACAACATCGAACCATCTCGTGTCGGCGTTTGAGGAAGGAACACTGTACTTTCCCAGACTGTATGAAAGTTTTCATTTACAAAAAGATGAAACAAAGTCAACAAGTCTGAAACGAGGCATTATGCTTGGAGATAAAGTGAGTAGGCCGACAGACTGGGTTGTGATTGGGGAGTCAAGACTTCACCTCGCCATTCAGCCAGTTGGCGCAGGAATAGCACAAGGAGTACAACATCGAACCATCTCGTGTCGGCGTTTGATGAAGGAACACTGTACTTTCCCAGACTGTATGAAAGTTTTCATTTACAAAAAGATGAAACAAAGTCAACAAGTCTGAAACGAGGCATTATGCTTGAAGATGAAGTGAGTAGGCCGACAGACTGGGTTGTGATTGGGGAGTCAAGACTTCACCTCGCCATTCAGCCAGTTGGCGCAGGAATAGCATAAGAAGTACAACATCGAACCATCTCGTGTCGGCGTTTGAGGAAGGAACACTGTACTTTCCCACACTGTATGAAAGTTTTCATTTACAAAAAAATGAAACAAAGTCAACAAGTCTGAAACGAGGCATTATGCCTGGAGATAAAGTGAGTAGGCCGACAGACTGGGTTGTGATTGGGGAGTCAAGACTTCACCTCGCCATTCAGCCAGTTGGCGCAGGAATAGCATAAGAAGTACAACATCGAACCATCTCGTGTCGGCGTTTGATGAAGGGACACTGTACTTTCCCAGACTGTATGTAAGTTTTCATTTACAAAAAGATGAAACAAAGTCAACAAGTCTGAAACGAGGCATTATGCCTGGAGATAAAGTGAGTAGGCCGACAGACTGGGTTGTGATTGGGGAGTCAAGACTTCACCTCGCCATTCAGCCAGTTGGCGCAGGAATAGCACAAGGAGTACAACATCGAACCATCTCGTGTCGGCGTTTGATGAAGGAACGCTGTACTTTCCCAGACTGTATGAAAGTTTTCATTTACAAAAAGATGAAACAAAGTCAACAAGTCTGAAACGAGGCATTATGCTTGAAGATGAAGTGAGTAGGCCGACAGACTGGGTTGTGATTGGGGAGTCAAGACTTCACCTCGCCATTCAGCCAGTTGGCGCAGGAATAGCATAAGAAGTACAACATCGAACCATCTCGTGTCGGCGTTTGAGGAAGGAACACTGTACTTTCCCAGACTGTATGAAAGTTTTCATTTACAAAAAGATGAAACAAAGTCGACAAGTCTGAAACGAGGCATTATGCTTGGAGATAAAGTGAGTAGGCCGACAGACTGGGTTGTGATTGGGGAGTCAAGACTTCACCTCGCCATTCAGCCAGTTGGCGCAGGAATAGCACAAGGAGTACAACATCGAACCATCTCGTGTCGGCGTTTGATGAAGGAACACTGTACTTTCCCAGACTGTATGAAAGTTTTCATTTACAAAAAGATGAAACAAAGTCAACAAGTCTGAAACGAGGCATTATGCTTGAAGATGAAGTGAGTAGGCCGACAGACTGGGTTGTGATTGGGGAGTCCAGACTTCACCTCGCCATTCAGCCAGTTGGCGCAGGAATAGCATAAGAAGTACAACATCGAACCATCTCGTGTCGGCGTTTGAGGAAGGAACACTGTACTTTCCCAGACTGTATGAAAGTTTTCATTTACAAAAAGATGAAACAAAGTCAACAAGTCTGAAACGAGGCATTATGCTTGGAGATAAAGTGAGTAGGCCGACAGACTGGGTTGTGATTGGGGAGTCAAGACTTCACCTCGCCATTCAGCCAGTTGGCGCAGGAATAGCACAAGGAGTACAACATCGAACCATCTCGTGTCGGCGTTTGATGAAGGAACACTGTACTTTCCCAGACTGTATGAAAGTTTTCATTTACAAAAAGATGAAACAAAGTCAACAAGTCTGAAACGAGGCATTATGCTTGAAGATGAAGTGAGTAGGCCGACAGACTGGGTTGTGATTGGGGAGTCAAGACTTCACCTCGCCATTCAGCCAGTTGGCGCAGGAATAGCATAAGAAGTACAACATCGAACCATCTCGTGTCGGCGTTTGATGAAGGAACACTGTACTTTCCCAGACTGTATGTAAGTTTTCATTTACAAAAAGATGAAACAAAGTCAACAAGTCTGAAACGAGGCATTATGCCTGGAGATAAAGTGAGTAGGCCGACAGACTAGGTTGTGATTGGGGAGTCCAGACTTCACCTCGCCATTCAGCCAGTTGGCGCAGGAATAGCATAAGAAGTACAACATCGAACCATCTCGTGTCGGCGTTTGATGAAGGAACACTGTACTTTCCCAGGGTGTATGAAAGTTTTCATTTAGATGAAAACTTCATCAAAGTTTTCATCAAAAGATGAAACAAACTCAACAAGTCTGAAACGAGGCATTAGGCTTGAAGATAAAGGCAGGCGAGCTGGTTGATGTTACACATTTTTGAAAAAAGCGGAGACGACGGACGAAGAAGGAGACAACACACAAAACGTCCCAAATCAGACGTTTTGTGTGTTGTCCTCTTTTTCGCCCGTCGTCTCCGTTCTTTTTTTTTTTAATGTGTAGCATTAGGTTTAGCATGGGTGGAGAAGGGGCATGTTGGAAAAGTGCAAATTCTGAGCTAGGCTTGTGTGCGTATTGATAATAACTTGTTTATATATATATATAGATATATATATATAGAGAGAGAGAGAGATACAACGGGCATGGTGGCGGGGAGTCGAAGGCGTAGGTCTACCTGAGAAGAAAAGAAAACCCTTGGTCACCAGGGGTTTTCTTTTCCTCTCAGTTATATATAGATATCTCGACTTACTAATTTTAAAAGAGGCCGCGGCGAGAAGCAGTGTTGTTCGCATCCGTCGTGGTAGGATGCTTTGCTCGATCTCCCGTCGTGAATTTTCAGTCCGTATTATATCAACGTTTTTCAAGCACTCTGTGAGCACAGGTACAAGGCTCTAATACCATGAAATAATTTTAGGCGTTTTGCTTTTTTGCTGTAAAAATGTCAAAGACATTGTTGACGAACAGTTGGGTTACATCATAGGAGTAGACTTTGGGAGGGCATCGGGGTTCGTGCCCCCCCGGTTAAACCCAAAAGGGGGGGGGGGCAGAGCCCCCCCCCCCTTTTGGGTTTAGCTTCAATCTCCACTTCTGGCGACAAGGTAACGCGCAGCACCTCCCCCCCCCCCCCCTTCTCGGAGAATTTCTCAGCCTGCCCCCCCAAGTCTACGCCGCTGGTTACATCAATATTTTTTATGTCTATGGAGAGCCCAAAACTCACTCTTTATATATATTATAAAATGACTCAGCCGTATGAAATATTTTGTGCGGTACGTTAGCGTTAATGTTATGCTAAAACCAAAAAGTACAATTTTGAAATCGATTTTCTAAAAAAAATATATATATATATATTTTTTTTTCTACTCGAAAAGCAAGTCGAGAAAGTGTGTACTTCGGAAAAAGACATTTTCTTTTTGCAAGACCTAAGTTTCTATGAATTGTGAAAACAATTTCTTGAACATTTGTTTGCGTTTTGTAATCAATTATAAACGCATTTTGTGGTATTGAATAATTATTTATGTTTGGATAAGAGCGGGAAGCCACGAGAAACATATATTATCAAATCAGCAGGCCTATTAGACCTTCAATATCGAAGAGGCACAGACGTTGTATTGTTTCGATTTATAAAACTTTCACTGTAAGCTAGCATGACTCGTGCCTTAGCTGTCATATTACTAAGACATAGAAGGTCACCACATCAGTGGTATATTATATACAATTCTTTCCGAAACCAAACACTGGGGGTTTGTTCACCGCACATCGCACATATCACCAGGGAATGGCCTTTCACTTCCGTAATACACAAAAGTGATGACAAAGAAGCGGTACGAAACACACGGAGAGATTGTCACGGAGAGGGAACAAAAATAAATAGATAAGAATGAACTTACCCAACTCCGATCTTAATGAAAATTGCGTTAAAAAATAAAAGATCTAGCTTCGAGCGGTGGCGATAGGTCCACGCCTGGTGGAGAGTCAGACGAACAAGTCGACGACACGTAAATGTAAAACAAAAAAATTAATCACGCCGGAAAAACTTAGTTGCTCACGACAAGAACAAAAACCAACTCCTCCGGTTATTCCCTAAACGGGACACAACCACATGCGAGCGAACACGCTCTCTACAGCACCGTCAGGCCGCTACGCATGACCAAATAAACCCAACAACTAAACATGGCTAGCAAACAGTTAGTAAGGAAACAAAAAAAAGTTCACCAGAACCGCACCCGGGAAGCAGAGTTGAGCAGGGTGAAGAAACACACACGAAATAAAAAAAGAGTCTTAATTGACCGACGCCGCGTCTAGTGACTCCAGCCCCACGACACTGAAGCCAGGCACGGCGTCCAGATGATGCTCGAATCTATTCGCGTCTCGTTGCTCGCCCTCCCGCGGCGGAAACGGGAAGCGCTCTACTGACGGTCCCCCTCCGGCTCAGAGGGCGGAACTGCACGCGATCATGGCTCGCCAAATGTCATTTCCGTATGCAAACCACACTCTTCACTGTCCCAACGTAGTGCTGCAGCCGGTATGGGATTTTATTTCACTAGAGAGTTTTACGATTCCGTATAGAAGCAAACGAAAGCGCTGTGCTTTTGCGTTAGAGTTGCGTTCCCCACGTTGTGCGTGCACATCATCGCCATGCGCAAATCCAAGACCGCAATTTTTGGCTCCGCGCACGCGCTAACGCAAACACACAGCGCTCGCGTTCCCTCGTAAATGCAATACTGGAACTCACAACTGTCTCACCGACTTCCAACGCCAACGCAATGCTGCTGTGAGCAGACGTGCAAACAGGTGGGCGTTCCTTCGACCTGGAAAGGATGAGATTGGCAAAAAGACGGCGTCTAAAAAGGAAAATAAATAAATGTTACAAAAAGAATAAAAATAAATATTTCTTTTTTTTTTTGGGGGGGGGGGGGGGGGGACATTTGGTCTGGAAGGATTTTGGCGGAGACTTTGTAAGTCTTGCCGATTGTCAAAAGTCGCAACTTTGATAGTAAAATATGCTTTACCCACAATCAATGTAATTTTACATGGATTTCTCACGTTAGCGAGAATGTTTCGATTGATTTTAAACTTTTGATTTTATATCTTGGCAATTAAAATTGCTGCATTTTGGAACCAGTGATAATAATTAGCACAATTTTTATTGTCATACTTGTTCGCGCTTGTGAAATTAGACCATAAGCAACAAATTGTATAAGACCTTGAAACATTCCGTATTAAAATATCTGAATTTTAATATTATTATTAATACAGATCACGGCAATGTATGCCCCCAATTAACGTCACAATCACAAAAATGCGCCGCCATTTAACCATAATAGTCTCTCCAGAAAGGTATCATCTTTTGTTTTTTCTCTTTAGCATATGAAAAATTCTGACATCGTTATCAAGATAAACAAACTGTCAAGCACTGGATGCAATATAAAGCCCTATGCGTCACGCCGTTGCTATGAAAAATCCACACACTTCAGCTGTCTGACTCGGATTCCGTCTGAGGGTTGTTGTAGTGAAAAAAGCGTTAATTTATTTATAATTCTTGTGGACGTATTGTAAAAATTGGATTTATTCTGTTATCCTTGTGCTGGGAATAATGTTAAAGCAATTAATTATCTAAAGAACTCAACACCCATTAAAAGGCCCGCAGTTCATTATTTAACGTGACAATTATCTGAGCGAGAAAAGGCAGCGAGTCCGCACAAATATCAGCAATAATTTTTTGAACAACTACAATATTCTATGTTACCTCTTAGATGTATGAAAGACCCTCTCTTAAAAGGGGCACTGAAATCTCCAAAATATTTTGAAGTGCCTGAATCGAACATGTATGTCACAAAATAAAGTTTCCGCGAACAACTTATTTAACTAAATAATTACGATGTGCGACACACCTCAAGTTATGAAAGAATTCAAAATTAAAACCTATATCGAGAAATTACAATGCATTAGAATAGTGGTCAGTTTCAGTTTCGCTCCAGAATTAAAACGTGCCTGCTGGAGTAAGTATTACGCTAGCACCGTTTTTGTTTTCAACATAAAGAGGTCACCTGCGCTCATAAACTCTTGCTTCCTCCTATTAGCAGAAACAATTTGTGTCGCTTAGTGAAGCCAGCACAATAGACAGGCTCAGCAGCGGCACGCATCTCCGACCCTCACAATAACCGCCATTTTGGAAAACGAGTGGCGCCACCTATAGTTAGTTGGCGTCGCGAATTCTATTCAATGTGAAGAATAGACAACGAGGTAGAGGGGCTTAGAGCGATAAACCGGGGTTCCGGTCTGCACTCGAAAGTGACCCCCATAAGGCGGCTGCAATTGTACGCAAATTTGACCACTCGTCACATGACCGAACCAAATGCGTGTCGTCACAAGAAAGATGGCAGCGCCCAGGCAGCGGCTGGCCCCAGCTGGGCCGGAGCTTGTCGTATGCTTTGTTGGTTGTCGTTCGTCTCGGCGAGTTGATTTCAGGCGCAGAAGCCGTCATATGAGGCCGGTCGACAGCGACTTCAGAGTTCAGCGTGGTGTCTGACGTAGGTACAAGGTGAAAATACGGAGGAACGGTGTGCATTTCGCTGGTGACCGACGGCGATATTGCCACGGAAGAGACAATCTGCCCTACGTTGCTCGCACCTCGGATTGATTCGGATACCGCTAGGATAAAATTTAAGGCGACGTTTCTGTGCTCTCGTTGACCGTCGGAACCTTCGAGATCTGCAGTAAAGCGTGTGCAATGTATGGATACACCACAGTTTAGCGACGGAAATTGTGTGAGTCGTGCTTGGCAGTGTGCAATCGTGGTGTCGCTTCGTTCAAATGCCCGAAGGCTCACTTTGGTTGTGCTGCCTTGCCGCTTGTAGTTCCCGTGCCGTGCTAAGTGATACTGTGCTGCTTCCCAAATTTTTTCGGCGTAGACGTGCTCTTTACGGAGCAGAGGTGTGCGGCGCGCCGAAGAGCTGCCTCCAAGCTGGTAGTTCCTGTGCCGTGCTTTAGGTGATGCTGTGCTGCCTACTAAATGTTCTGGCGTAGACGTGCACCTTCACTGAGCACAGGTGTTGCAGTTGGTATTGAGTCCACTGGTCTGTCGCACGTTTCGTCGACACCAAAGTTTCAACACTCGTTACGCGAATTGCAAGCTGTGTGGACATTTCATCGCGCGCGTTACCTACCCAGTCCACCCATTCACGCCGCTTTGCGACGGCAGTCTGCAGCGGCTCATCATTAGAAAAGTGGACTCACATCGATTTCAGTTCAACTCGTCCACGGCAGTCGCCAGACCCTGAAGGAGAGGATTTATTCGGACAGAATGCCACTAACGCAGTGCAGCTTCTTCAGTGGTCAGGATAGACTCTTTTCTGTCTGTTTTGTTATATTGTCTTGGATGCTTGCTCCAGTCCTATTTTCTATCAATATTTACTATTCTGGAAAGTTCCAGGCCATGCTCAGCTGTCATTGTATGTTCTGGTGGAGGTGCTGCGCACTTTACCCATAGCCCATCACTCTGTGTCTACCCTGGCGGCTCCTCAGCCGAGTTGCCCGATAACAAGACACAAGTGGCACATTATCCCGAGTCTTAAACCCCCGGCGAGCCGTGAACCAAGTCCTATCCCGAGCCCGGCAGCAAAATTGCAAGACGAGCGAGTACCACAAGGGCGAAACTCGGAAATACACCACGAAGAACTTGAAATCCAAGCCAGGCGCTGCTACCAGCAAGAACCAACGGAATTAGGTCTTTTGCCAGAAAAACCGAAGCTGACTAAGCCAACAATGACAACCCTATCGCAGCAAACCTTGTGCGCTCCCACCATCGTTTGCATGCCCGTCGCACCTCGCACTCCGATGCCCTTTCACGCAAGGTGCACAAGACGTCGAGGGCTGGATTGAACAATATTACCGTGTCGCCCGCCACAGTGGGTAGATGGACAACCAGCTCCTACAGAACCTACACTTCTTGTGGAAGAAACTGTGAGGCACTGGTTTGAGAACCACGAATCCTCCTTAACGTCGTGGGAAGTTTGCAAGACCGAGCTGAAGAGCATGTTCATCAGCCAAAATTGACAAGAGAGAGCCGAATTCCCGATTCTGTCCAGGACACGGCCCCAACAAGAGCGTCACCACCTTCGTGGAGAAGGTTTTGCTTGTGATCGAGCACCCACGCCAACCCTGATGCTACAGAAGACAAGAAGCTAAGAATCCCATGTTCCTCATGTGAGGGACACCTTCAGCAGCCTTGTCCGCAATCCCACGACAACAGTCAAAGGGTTCATATCAATGCAGCTTCCAGCATTGAATGCACACTGCAGGCCCGAGCACGTCACTATTAAAAACTCCCCAGCGTCGCGACACTCAAGTCGTCCAGCTGCAACTTCGACGCCAGCCCCCCAGGCATCCGTGACATCATTGACAACGGTGTCCGGGAGGAGATAAGGAAGCTAGTTCCTGCCATCAGTTGCCCAGCTTTAATTTTGATCGCCGAGATTTTTTCAGAAGTTTGACAGGCATTTCAACTGGAGACTTCTTCGAGCGAAGTGGCATCTGACGAAACAAGGGCGACTTATGCCACAAAGTCACAACGACCACCACCGGCTACCTGTTACTATTCAATGCCAGTTCAACGAAATACCCCAATGCCGAAGCATTCCCGATATCGAGAAGAACCAGTGTAGGTCCGCGCTGAGCAAAGTACACCGAGGAAGACGGAGGTACTGCGAATGGCCAACCGAAAACCACTCTGCTACCACTGCATGAGGCCAACCTTGTCTACTGGAGGTGCCCGTACCAATGAATTGGCTTGCAAAAGTTCGTGCCGAACGACCCTCAACCACGTCTTGACGAGCGTCCGGGGAAGATTGAGGATTATCCTCGGCGGTCTTTGTCCCTCGTGCCGACATTACCCCGAAGCTCATGATCTACTTCATCTGGACGGGAGGTAAGCACGACAAAGCAAGTGAGCGGCAATGCAAGGAGAGTTGATCTGGTGTCGGTTGTCGCCCAAGGACAATACCTAATAATTTGCTGACACTAATTATCTGTGTCCACGCCATGAAGCACACAATTTTCAACTTTGAGGGAGAATGCCGCTCAGTGACCTTAAGAAATAGAATGGTTGGTTTCTCTCAAAAGTGGACTGCAAGCATCACGAGACTTCACTTTGCCACACAAGACTTGCACAAGTTGGAGTGGTTGTGGGACGCACAATAAATCTCCATTACGAAGTGGAAGTGAAATGGCTTGGATAGCAAATATTGTTGCCAGCTATCAAGTCAACGGTACAGCAAAAGGCACAGCCATTTAACCAATACATGCCCGAGCTTGCTGCATTGATGCAGAAAACTACAAGGAAAATTTTGCGGATTAGAAGCCAGCCCTGCAGCTTCAGTGCATCAGATGTCAGTAGGCGCACATGACGTATGATTACAAGACGGCATCAGTCGGTTAAAGTTGCTACTCGACAAAACTGAACACCGACGTGCCAGGTGTGTCATCCCACAACAAGGTCCACATGTATTACGATTGAACGCCTGACAGGAGACTGTCGCAGAAAGAACTCGTTCTAGAACCATTTACTAAGAATCAATAATTATGTAATGCAGTGGAAATAAACATTTGATACACTAACCAGATAAACCAACACGCTCGTTTTGTACTCCGATAAACCTATTTCCGCTTGCCTTTATGCCTTGAGAGTTTATACACCAAGAATTGTGTTCACCAGACGCGCAGGTCCTTTTGAGGACACTCGCATCTCTGACCCTTCAATATTAATTGATGGGACATACCAGACTGGCAGACTTGTTGCATTGGGCTGCACTCATTCCACTTTTCCTGAACACACCTCTGAGCATATTCTTTAATCGTATGTGTTGATGCATTGTTATATAGCAGGACACTTCCTATACGTAGACCCTTTGCATAAACCCATCAAGCAACACAACTGTTGCCATTGTTTTTCGGCGTAAAGCACACAAATGGGCCCCAGTTCACGTCAAATGCTAATGCAGCATTCGAGTCCAGTGGGCGCTGAGCCGAGTTCACAGTGATGGCGGACATAACGCTCTTGTCGAACAAATGACCAAAGTATGAAAGCCTGGGGTAATTAGAGTAGTAGCTACTGTAATTTGTTTCATCACAATTTGGCAAACAGCAAAGGCTACAGTCTCGGTGAGCCAATATGCACGTTAGAGAGAGGCACATGACAAAATGTCATTCAGAGTGCTCGTCTGCACAGATTTGTCACACACCTTCGCTCTGTCTCTCTGCTTGGCTCGAAGGGGCTGTGGCGGTTGTCCTTTTACAGGTTACAATGATACGAAGTATAGACAACCCACACTTTTCAAAAAAGGCTATTGAAAAGACCGAAAGGAATGGTCAACATTTTTCAACAAGACTGCTCTTCAGGCAAGTAATGAACACAAATATGAATCATCCTTTCCAGGTAATTAGACCAAGTAAATAATTGGCTGACTAATACAATGCAGTTTTGATGAAAAAAAGTATTGCTGCAATAAATCCTACGAAAAAGAAAAAGGTGCCGTTAATCTATGCATACACCAAAACAGTTGTTGTTATTGCAAGTCGGATAGCTTTGAAGCAGGCGCCTGCAACGATTTATTCATCCCCACACTCAATAAAACGTCATCCTTGTAGCTGAAAATAAGTGTGCACTTCGCACTCACCAAAAAAGGAAGATAGGCGATCGAATGTAGAATCGCCGATTAGCACAAAGGGCGCAGGAGCTTCCTCGCTAAAAGTTGCTATGGTTATTCGGTGACACAGGCCTGAAACAACTTTTCCTAGGCCCTAACACGACGTATACCTTTCGCGTCAATTCATAGCCATTTCAATGTTCAAAGCTAAGAGAACGCGAAAATTTCATGCTAAAAGCACTCAAAGTTCTATCGATCCTCAAACACATCCCGGAATCCGAACACTGGTACGGCGATACGGCAGATGCTATCTCACAGGTGTTAATATCCATATGATCCAGAGCGATCTTGCGCAAAAAGTGTATAAAGTCTCATTCCTTCATGTTTTCACAATATACCTGCGTCAGCGAGCACGAAAAAGCCCGAAATCGTCGGAAAGCCGCTGCACATCACGGCTGCCGCGCACCGAACAAACTCGCATCCGCCAGCTCTGGACGCTGCCATCTTACCTGCGACGTCACGGCTCTTGTGAGGTCACGTGACGAGTGGTCACATTTGAGTAAAACATGGCGGCGACCGGGGGGGGTGCCACTTCGGAACTTCCGGTTTATCACTCTAAGCCCCTCTACCTCGTTGAGAATAGATTCGAGCAACGATGCGTGAGAAGGTAACCGAGACGTAACATGCCTCCAGCTTCATATCGGGAGAGGAGCTTTCGAGGTAGTTACTGTAGTTGCTCAAATTTTCAGTTTCCCCTTCCCTTTTTCAAAAGAACACGTCAGCCGGCGTTAACTTTTCATTTCGGGAGAAGACTACTCTTCACAAATGGCTATAGATGACAAGGTGGCTGACTTCGACCCCACTAGTCTCCGGGCAGAATAAACACAAGTCCAACACGCTCGTTTTTAATGCTAGACTCCGGGCTTTGCTGTTTCCAAAAGAGATAACCCTTTGGTGCTATCGGATCTCCGCGGAGAGAGATAGAGCACGGCCGTTTCAAGGGTAGGGCGCTCGAAGTTTGGGCAAATACGCCCTCCGGCGTATTTGCCCAAGCCAGCCCTCCGGGCACGCGTGAAACCAGCCCTCCGGGCACGCGTGCCCGGACGGCTGCCGGGCCTGAAATTAGCCCTCCGGCAAACCAGCACTCCGGGCAGCGTATTAGCAAACCATATTCCGTACAGTGCCTGGCCACGCCCCCTTCGGCGCGACGCAAAAGCGGCCATTTCATTGGTTTTCAAAATGTCACGTGACATGGCGTCACTTGAAGTTTGAGCGCGTTTTCGTCTCGTCAAGATGGCGTCCGCCGCTACGTTGGTGGGTGAGACGCGCGTTACGCTGCGCCGCTGTAAACACTTCGTTTCACGCGCGTGCCTAGATGACTCGAATGCTTTCAACTTAGCGATGTGAACTCGTTTTTCGGTAAGATGAACGCCCAGGACTGCACGCCGAGATGATGCCACCGCATACGCGCCGCTGCCGAAGTCGCCCCTACGAGTACGACCACTACGATCGTCGAAGTTCGTAGTGGTCGTACTACGAACTTCGAAAATAGCCGGCATAGGATAGGCACCAGGCCACGTGTCCGCTTCTGGCTCCGAGGTAAGGGGAGGAATGATGCTCAGACACACTTGTACGTAATTCGTTACAAGTAACAAAATTACTTGTAATCCCTTACATTTATCAGTAATTTTGTAACGGAATAATTACATATTTTCTAGAGTAATTTTCAAGTAATTCCCTTACATTTTTGACGTAACGGTTTCCTTGTAATCCGTTACATTTTTTTGTCACAACCAACCCCTCCCCCCCCCCCCCCCTCCATTCTAAATAAAGTTTTTTTTTTCTTTTTTTGTAAAGTCGAGCGCAGTGACACTGTCACGCGAATCGACCAGCGCGAAGGGAGGCTTGGCACTCTTCAGTTTTGCAAACCTTTTCTTGCAACACCAAGCCCCTGAATCTTACTTTTTTTTTAGACCCTAACATCACTGTCAAAAAATAAAAAAAAAAAAACAATTCTACAAAAAAAAACGGGGGGCAAGTTATTTCCGCTTTTTTTAGTCCCTTTGTTTTTTTCTTTGCGATCGAAGACGGCGAGAGGAAGACACCAGGTGATTGTGCGCATCTTCGAGAAGCTCGAGGCGAGGCGGTAAGTGCACTGAAAAGAATTAACAATGTCCTTCTCGGTTATAGTCATTACGACTATTTTCATATCGTCAAAACGCGAGACAACGCTCCGTCTACCCTACCCTTTTTGTGAGTCAGCTTTTTGCGAGCACTTAGAAAATAGAAATAGTCTTCCTTTCTTGTTCTTCCTGTTTTGCCCCAGCAGGACGCATCTTATCTTGAGCAGATATTTTTACAAATAAAACATAATGGTGGCTGACGTAGACTTGATATTCTGGGCTTGAGGAGAGAGTAAATTCGTGAGTGGGGCCGTAGCGTGGCTTACTTAGTACTCTACCCTTTGCTGCCCGTGGCATCAGTGGACGTCTATCTGGAGAACACCGGAGTAAACTGCAGTCGGTTCGTGCTCCGTGCGTTTTTGAACGACACCAAGAAAGGTACACGCGGCAAACGTGCGTTCACATTTCCTTGTTTTAACCAACGTTCTAATTAATTGTTGTTATGAGTGTCCTTTTTCTTTCATTAGATATATTTATATACTGGAAACTTTTTTTTATTCACCAACGTCTCAAGTGAGGCTCGAACTGTTCAGAAACAAAAGGAAGAAGAATATCGAGCCAAACCTTATTTATTATTTAATTATCACCTTACTGTTACAACTATGTTTTGCTATTGATGACTTCTACAGCTTCGCAATTTAGACAATGAAGAATTTTAGTAGATCGGTCCGATGGCTCTGATAACGATATTCGATACTTCGCCGCCGTCTTTGCGTATGCATCATATTGTTATCGGGTACCGTTATCGGAGGTATCGGAAGGATCTACTAAATCTCTCGAATAGCAGGCAACGGCTGCAACGACGAAGCTTTGCTCTACATTCGAGGTAAATAGTACGTCCCTTGCTTCGCTGAAAAAGCTCAATGCAGAGCATGAAGCATTCGTGAGGAACAATATGGCACCTCCATCCAGTGCCTCAGCTCAAATGGTGTTCAGCGTAGCAGTCGACATATTGAGTAAGAAATAACGCGAAGTGTCTGACGAGACATTCGAGAGCCAGCTGTTGCTCAGAATACTCAAGGTCATTAAATGGAACACGTGGCAACAATAAGAACTTGAATAACCCTCTTCCCTTTATTTCTTACTTAAGGGCAATAATGTTAAAAGTGACGCCACGAAAGTAACGGATTACTTTTTGGGGTAACGGTCAGTTACTTTCATGGGAGGGTAATTGTAATTGTAATAAATTACAATTTAGCCTCGAGTAATTGTAAATGTAATTCCTTACTATTTTTCAGTAACGTGTACAAGTCTGTGCTCAGATTTCTCTAATTTTTTGGCGACAGCAATTGCCTAGAAAGAAAAGCAACGCCAAGTTTATTCAGTTATTCACGTTAGGGAGTGATTCTAAGTAGTATTGAGCGAATATATAAAATATTTTTATGGTTTTTTTTAAGCAAAATAAAGAGGTGGTCGAAACTTGGGCAATAACTTGAGAACGACTCTCGTGTGAGACTGAGAGTGGTTGCCAACGTTCAGCTGTTCCTCTAAAGCCACTAAATTTTTTTTTTTAAGTATCTTTTTTGAACACACGTATAGTTCTATGTAACGTCCGTTTAATAAGTCAGATTTAGTCATTTCAATACTTCTATTTTCGGCGACATCTTTCAGATGCAGTTCAGCAACAACTAAAAAATGCTTGGGTGTCTCAATAATGTAAAATTGGTCGCGCAACATATTTTTGTACTTTCAGTAAATACCGTTAAGAAGTAACCCCTGACGTTGATACTTGTGAAAACATCCAATAGCTTTCCCCTCCGGGCAATAGCAGATGCAGAAAAAAAATAAAGAAGAGAGTGAGCTGCAATTTAAAAAAACGGCCACGTGATCTGACGCTAATTATATATATACCGTCAGTGTTCACCATAGTCAAGCGCTAGGGTTTGGAAAGCAAAAGCATGGGCTGAGCTTAATATATTTTTAGAGTTGGGCTATTATCACCTTTACTTGAACACGAGCGGTTACCCAAATGTTTGGTGATGCTGATTGTCATGAACACTCGACTCGGGGTTATGAAAATCGCTTACGTCACGCTGTCCCGTGACTATCGGTGCGAAGTCGTGATGGCATGTTTCGTCACGCTGTCATATTAAATCGAGTTGACGCAGTGAGTCACGTGACGTCACGTCGCAACGTGACATTACTTGACAGCATGTATTCACACCATGACGTCACGTGGCAACGTGACACATAGGTAATCATAGTTACAATACAAAAGCGCCACGAAAATCCACAATTTATCATTCTTTGCAATTTTGTATATGACGATTCGATCAATAGATAGAAATACAGCTGCCAATTTTTTATTCCCATAGCTTCATTTTGTGATAACTAAAAAAAGAAAAAATACCTCGAACCGTTTTAAACCGGTTACCGTTATATATTTTTTTCGGTTTGGTTCCGGTTCAGTTCCAAGATGGCGGCGAAGATTTCGGTTCGGTTCCAGTTCGGCTAAAAATAACGGTTCGGTTCCGGTTTTCGGTTCGGTTCCGGTTCGACACCCTGGTTTTAGGGCCACCTGGAATTATGCATGAAGCTATAAAACCGTCCAACATCCATAGAAGTATATTCTTTGCTGAGTTGTAACTGCTACAGAGATCAGACATTTCCACACCATCGATTTCGGGATATATACGAGGCTTAAAAATAAGCAGCGTAGTTGCTCCGTTATTTCACGAAGGAAAGCGGACGCTACATTTGCAATGATTGGGGGCGAAATGTCAACTTGATTATCGCGCAATATGCTCGAGGACTTTCCAAAATAGGTGCTGAAAGCATTGGCTGCAGAGAGTGGACTACACGGGAAATACTTTTCCACGGTTTCGACAACCGAGCGTTTAGCACTGGGACCATCACGGAGTTGGTTGGATCAAATTACCCGTGTGTCAAAGCGTGATTCAACTAACTTTGCTTTAACATGGTTACGCTTAGCCAATTTGATTATTGCGCTTACTTTATTATGTTCACTTTGAAATTTAATCCGCAATTTTTCATTCTTCGGTGAGTGTCGACTGCGCGTCCATTAAAGTTGTTTGTATTTAGTCGAGCGAGTTCAAGTCGACGCTTTTTAACTGTAACCACTTTTATGCTGCAGTCAGGAAAAGTTCTCCAGAGCTGAATGAACTTGAAATACACCTCCTGCTGACTAGAAAACCTCAAGAAATTGTCCCAGTGCAAATAATTCGTCAAACGCTCTGCGATCAAAAATTTTTACGCGTCTCGTTTTAGCCTGCCACTTGTTCCCCTTCTCCGGGGATTATTTTCGTCATTCTTGTCCAGCGCACTCGCACCTTTGCTTTGAATTCCGTTATGAACGTAAGAAATTGAGAACATTAGTGCATGCCATTTTTAGCGCTCAAGGCATGGGAATGGGGGCTCGCAGAGTGTTGCCCGCGGGCCGCATGTGACCCATGGGCCGCATGTTTGAGACCCCTATTCTAGAACGTGACAATCCGTCCCCGCAACAAGCTGGACGGGGCACTTCTCTTCAGCCAAGTCCACGCAAAGGGTCCTTCGGGCAAAAAGACATTCGGGATCGCGGTTCACAAGCCGAGTATGTAAGCGCACTTTCTTCGGGTCCATTCCTGTCCTCTCACCCTCCGGAGGAAACACGTTTCGACTCGTATTCCCGAAGGATGCCTTCTTTGTGGTAAAACTTGTAAAGCAAACAATCCCATCGCTCCGTAACGAATTCGTCACAATCTTTTTCTGCCTATTTTATCAGCTTCATCGCCTTTTCTCTCTTTTTTTTTTACTTTGAGTCGATTAGAAGTTTATGGGAACGAGATCAGAGCGCTCTGTTCACGTTCGCCGATTACATATTGCCATCTAAGAAATGATACACAGAAAGACGCAAAACACTCAAACTTGTTTCCTTTTCGCCATTTTTTTTTTTTTTTTTTTAGCCTCGAACATTTTTGAACGCGTTAATTTGCGACGAAGTAACGAGTAAGGCTATTTTCTTACTTTCTGTAACGGGCACGACACTTGGGAGGACCAAGCGTGACTCACCTGAACCGGCGTGAAGAGGCGACCGTCGACGTGCGCAGCTGGCTCCCGAGTCACGGGAGCCAGCTGCGCGTCTCCACGTGATCCTCCATCGTCATGGAGCAGCTCGTGATTCATGACGAACCAAAGGACAGCGAAGAGCGAATATGACGTCACGTCTTAGCGCAGCATTCGATAGATAAATTAGCGGGTTCAATGAACGTCCGGACCTCGCGATTACATCAGTTACCACATGGGGCTTCTCGCAATCTAAGAGTTGTACAGTCGGGAGCAAAAGTTTGCGGGGCACGGGAGCGCGTGCCGAAATGCATCGCCGCGCCGTGCAACGGCGCACCGCCGCATTAAAAAGCTGCGCTTGGCGCATGCGCGCCCTTCGTGCTGGCAGTCATGTCTCTTTCGCTCGTTTCTGTCCGACTCACTCCTGATAACCGGAGTCCGCGCCAGGGGCGCAAGTTACCGTTTCGCTGGCTGTCATGCCTCGTGTCTGCTTCAGCTGCCTCAGCAGCCGCGCTGGATGACAAAGCGCCTGGTAACCCCACCCTGCGAGCTCCGTCACAAAGCGCGGCGGCTGAGGCAGCTGAAGCGGACGCGCAGCTTGACAGCCAGCGAAGCGCTAACTCGCGCCCCTGGCGCCGGCTCCTGTTATCAGGAGTGCGTCGGAAAGAAACGAGCAAAAGAGACATCATAGCGGGCACGCGCAAAGCGCGGCTCCTTAATGCGGCGGTGCGCCGTCGGTCGGCGCGGCAATGCATTTCGGCACGCGCTCCCGTGCCCCGCAAACTTTTGCTCCCGACTGTACGTCGACCCAAGGTGCTAGACGCAAATTTGAAAGGAAGACTCAAATAGTTTACGAACAGAATACATTCTACTTTGCACATTTCCATTAAACAGCGCGCCTTCAGAGCCTCCCCGAGCAATTTGCAAACCTCCCGTCCGAGAGAACGCCTGCGCATCGGGCCGTGCACGCTGTCCCACTTTCGCACTGCGCCGAGGGAGAGCGCTGCCGTCGAGGGAGAAGACTGCCGTCGACGCAGTGAGATACCGGATTTGCCCAGACAGCAGAGATGGTGTTCTCCGTTGTCTCGACGGGCTCACACGATACATGGCGGCACTCACCCCTCCCAATTCAAAGGGAGGGGTGAGTGCCCCCGAGACTGCGCGCGATCCAATTGTTCCAACTACGCAAAAGCTGTGGGCAGTAAGGCTATTGGATTTTCGAGGAGTAACACGTATTACATGGTAAAGTATTTTCAAAACTCGAAGAAACTTGTCACTCAACTATACCCCTAACACACTTCACTCCTGAACGAACTCGTACCTGTCTCGATCACTCTGATCAAGCCGGTGAGCGCATGAGGCGTCGAGTGTGCATCCAAAACCAGCCGAATCTCCCCGTAACCAAGCGTATCAAAACCTAAAGCCTCGGTCACACTGCTATTCGGTCGAACAATTGACGGTCTGCCAGCACTGTCTGGGGCTTGGATTGTATGACGTCACACGGGGCACACAAAGACTGTCTGCACACATGTTCGATGCATACATGCAAGAAACATTCATCGAACAATCCTCGACCTTGTCTGCAGCAAACACCGCGGTTTTAGAGATACAATAGCGAGGGTGCAGGTGAGCTGGTGAATGGTAACCATGGTGAATAAACCTGAGACTCAGGTTTATTCAACATGGTTAACCGCGGTTTAATTCGAAAACATTAACTGTCCCACGGAGTCAAGCAGGCGTTGTCTGTAGCAGCGAAAAACGCCACCTAAATTCTGATTCCCAATAAAACAAAAAGAAAAGCACAGCAGCGCAGATGCCTCGTCACGGGAGCCGGCGGGTGCGCTCAAGGTCAAAGCGGTCGCGCCACACAAACCAAACACAAAGAAAAGTGCAGCAACGCAATGCTTCGTCACGGAAGCCGTCGTGAAGCCGGCGGGGTTCGTCGCGCCTGCGGAGTGGGGGCGCCTGGTGTCACCGCCGGAGCACCGTGTGCGAAAGGAAGACGTAGCGCTTCTTGTAGGAATGCGCTACGTGTAGGAATTCTTTTGCATTCTTGCACGTAAGCAATCTTAAGTGTCTCTGCCGAACGTTTTTTGTTGTATGATGTATGTGCAGCGTGACTGCGGCGCGTTATGCACGCACGGCGGATTTTGTGCTCCATAGGTTTATCAGAATGATGGAAACATGTTTAGCATTATGCTACTTTTGACGCCCGGTGAAATCTGATGAAATTTCGACGAAACTCTGGTATTACGGAGCCTGGAACGCGTATCCGACTGGTGTTTCTACCGCGTCCAAAAACAGGCTGCCTCTATTTCCGCCTGTCGACGTCGCCCAAGTGACGTGCCGTGACCGACCGCGATCCTGGCGGTGTCACAGCAGCGCTGTGACACCGCCAGGCTGTTCTGTTCTGTTCTGTAGCTGTTCTGCTACAGGTCGCTCTTCAGCTTGACAGCCCAGGGAAGCTTCGGCAGCCAGGAATCGGGACGCCGCGACGACAGCGACACTGCGTTCGCTTGTGCTCTCTCGCCGGCATTTCTACGACCAACCGCACGGATCGTGACATCCGACAGCGTAGCACCCCGACTTCAGTGATGTCTTTTGTTGACTGTTCGGGACCACTTTCGATGCGTGGGCGGATCAGGACGCTAAGCACGCCAATCGGAGGCGCGGTCCAGGCGTCGTACTGGTATGACGACCACTTTCCGATACGGCGGCGCTGATTTCTACGCTCTGGCAAAAACGCTTTCTGCGCAGCCAGGGCACCTCGATCTCCGACTTGTTGGGCCCGGGCCAGCCCCTGTACCTGACTCCTCTGATCAACGATAACCAGCTGAACAAGGCGAGAACCATGAGCCGCGTGGGGTTCCTGGGCTTGATCCGGGACGTGCCCAGTTACTCGGGATTTCTTACCGTGAACCCAGACTTGGGCAGCAACATCTTCTTCTGGTTCTTCCCTGCCATGGTGAGTTGCAAGCAAAATGCGCGCATTATAGTGCAGCGAGCAAGTCCGTCTGCTCCTGGCCCAGAGGGAGCAGTAATATCAGGGTCTGGTGTTTGGGCGATTCAAAATCCGGGCTGCGGTGTAAGATATACAGCTGTGAACGCCTCGGGCGTCGCAGCTGTTAGATAAAGTCCTCTCCTCGCCTTCGTTGCAAGCGACGCCACCAGATAACTTTTCAATAAGCGGCTGGTGCTAGCATGTGACGGGCCCGCCTTCCAATGCTCACCTGTGGAATATGAGCTCATCTGTGAGAGAGGAGCTTGTGTTAAAGCGACAGCATTATAGGGTCAACCAACCTCAGGAGCCGCGTAACAACGAAATATGTAGGTCGGTCGATCTATAACCGCTGAACGATCTTGAAATACTGGAAGATCCATTGGTGGGTTCTTAGGCAATGCACGACCCTTAGAAAACGCCACACACGTCTTTTGGGGGAATCGCTAACGATCACCCCTTGGCTTTTCTGTTTTAGCTTTCTTTTTGGCTTCCCCTTAGGGTTCCACTATTTTTTGCTGCCTCTTTTTTACCTTGTTACTGGGTCAGCGCTAGCGTTTCTCAAAGGGGGACCTGTGTGGCATTTTCCAGGAGTCATGTTAACGCATCCCCTAAGAATCCACACATGTATCCTTCTGTATTTTTTACAACAGCTGTTAAGGGCTAGATTCCCGAGGATCGTGTCCGGTACAAAACACTTGTCGACAAAAACGCCTCTGGACAGCTACCGCCATCTATAAGCGACGGCGGCAAGCACACAACCAGTATGGTTGCCGCCGTCACTGGTAGATGGCGCCAACCTTTCCAGGTATCATAGAAAAATGGATGGTTGGGCGGCGCGTTGGTGGGAAGTCATCGTAGGAAACAGCGCGAAAAAACAGATTACGACAAAGAAGAAGCACACGTAACGAGCGCAGCGCTCGTCACGTGTGTTTCTTCGTCCTCGTCTGTTTTGCGCTCTGTTTCCTACGCTCCTACATTCTTATCAGTTTCGGTTTGGACTCACGATGGGTCGGCCGCGCGCCCTTTCGGGGAAAGGAGACAGGCTGCGGAATGAGCGGCGACGTACGCAGCAGCGCGAATGGGTCCGCAACCGCCGCAAAGCCGCTGTAGCTCGGCCATAACTTCTAATGGGTTTACGAATGGTTTCCTTTCTTGTTACTGGCAGAATGATTTACGCAAACAGGACGTTGAGATTAGATAACCCTTGAAGGGTAGTAATTGGATGAAACAAGTCGAGTTGTGTAGTCAAGATGAGGTCAAGAATATTTGAGGTCGAGGGAGTGGAGTGTGTAGGTATTGTTACGAGCTGCGAGAGGTTGAAGTCAAGGCAAGCCTCGATGAAACTTTCGCAATCAGCAATGTTACCCTGGCAAGAAGGTTGACTTTGAGACCAATCTATAGAAGGATAATTAAAATCACCGAAAATTGTAAAGCAGCAGCCAGGGTACCGTAATGACAAATCACAATGTATATCATGGGAAGCTGAAACAAAGCCCAATTTAGAATCAGGAGGTCTGTAACAGACCTCAAACACAACAGAGTTTGGGGTTTGTTTTTAAGGAAAACCATGGGCACTTTCTAAACACGTGTCAACGCAAATACGTGTACAAACTATACTTTTCCTGACAGCAAGCATAACCCCGCCACCCCTGCGTAGGTGTCTTTCCTGATGAAATATGGTAAACGATGACACGCCGTCAAAAATAATCGTGTCATCCACTTCATCATTCAACCAGGTTTCCGTGAGAGCAATGACATCAGCCGAGCAAGATTCAATCAAAGATGAGATGTCGTCTCGCTTTTATAACACACTCCGAATGTTGGTATACAAGACATTCCGATATATTTCAGTAGAATGCGAAGTAAACCCGACACGGTATATTGACACATGCAGGGGAACTGGGAAAAACAGTTTGCGATAACGAATAGTTGACATGTCATTCATCTACATCGGTCGCGTTTACTAGTGGGACTGCAGATTCAAGGGCAGTGTCCCAGACATATGCTGCGTCATTCACAAAAAGTTTGTCAAAACGCAAGCGTACTTTGTCCCCAGCCTTCACAACAGTTTTAGAAAATTTAAGCAGATTTCTACCCTTGACTCTAACTGCTTCTGAGTAGTTGTTGCTAACACTGAATTCAGTGCCTTTTAGTTTAAATCCGTTTGAAAGAACACTTCCCATTTCTTTTTCATTCAAGAATTTGGCTATTATTGGCCTGTGCTTATCACTTGATAAACAACCTAGTCGATGTGCTCTGGAGATGCTTTCCACTTTTACACCAGGCTTCGATTCCCACAGTTCCATAATCAGCTTCTCGGAATCCGGTCAGCTTTCACGTTCACTTGTTTCTTTTATTCCAAAAAAGATCAGATTATTCCGACGTGACCGATTTTCCAATTCATCAACCCTCGATTGAAGATGAGACACAAGAATGTCCCGGTGCACCTCGTTCTCAAGCTGGACAGAGTTCAAACTTGTGGTAGGCGCTTGGTTATTCTTTAAAGGAAAACTGAAGCGGTTCTCTATTTCAGAAAAAAACATTTCAATGGCCTTCATTCTACTTCCAGGATCAGGAATATCAAGATTATTTTTCAATTTGGTGCACGGAGGCTTCAGAAATTAATTTTTAAAGTACCGCCGAAGCCCCTCCTTCCCGGGGCGTGACGTCACACTAGGAGCTTTCGGAATCTCTGCTCTCGCGCATCTTCAGCGCCTATCAAAGCTATGCACGCGCACTCTTGCTATTTTCAGAAAGGTCAGAAAGAGACGTCACGACTGGTGTCAGTGCGGGAAATATACCTGGCAAGCTTGCCGTTGCACGCGCTGCCCACACGAGCGACACGCGCTTGGCGGCCCGAAGATCCTAGTATGACGTCACGACTGGTCGAATGTTTTTTCGCTTTTTCTCGCTTTTAGTTGCATCTTCAGGGAAAACAAAAGTGATATTCAGATTCACGGGATAAAAATACGCCAGAATTCACCTCTAACTCGTTTTTTTCAAGAAGTGTTTCAGCTTCCCTTTAACAGTGATACTCGCTCTTTCAAAGATTTGATCGTTGCTTCAGTCTGTTTCTGATTCGCTTCTAGTTTCTTAATACTTCTCAGCATTGTTGATTGACCAGTTTCTATTTTTTTTAGAATAGCAAGAACTTACGCGAGCTGCTCTTCCTGCTGTTTTGACATAGGTCCGGGATTAGATTCAATATCACCAGCCAAAAGCAGTATCAAACTCAGCCACAGCGACTCGAAAACTGACAACAGCGTTCTGCCGAGATTAGCACACCAATGATGAGTTAGTCGACACTTTTTAGGGGCGAAGCTCCTTAGGGGTTAGCCATGTCCGTATGTCCGTCCACCGTCCGGCGTGCCCCTGCTTGTGAGCTCACGAGCAGGAGCTCACGAGTTCCTGCTCGTAAGTTCAACAGCGAGAGCAAAAAAAAAATAAAAAAAAAGATGAAAAAATAAATAAAAAGAAGAAAAAAAATAGGGGGCTCTGAGATGCCATCCCATCTGTCTTCTTAAAAAAAGAAAAAGAAGAAAACCACATTCTTTTACTGACATGAATGAAAACGGCACCATCAGCACTACCTATGACCAAAATCAGTATCATCAGCACCACCCGAGCTTCGCCCCAATCAACATCATTCACCACGTAAAAATGCGGTTTTTTTTTTTTTTTTTTTTTTTTTTTGTTGAAGGGGCACGACACTTTAAAAAGAAGGTTATTGGCCGGGGTCCGGTTCTTTCTCCGACGATGGGTTCGGTAGTTTAGATTTAGTGGGCGATAAGGTAAGCTCTATCGCAGGGGTGTACACTTCGATGGCATCGCAGCCCGGTTGAAGTGTTCTCGAGTTTTCCGGGGCTTCCTGGTGTGGTGCATAACGTAATGTCATCTGCATAAATGGAGTGGTGTAGATCGGGGATGCCGTTCAGCTGTGTTGGTAAATCTGCCATCACGAGGTTGAATACTGTGGTGTATATAATTGAGCTTTGAGGTGTTACTCTGTTGAAAAGGTAGAATTTGTTTCGTTGAACATGCTTTGGAGGTTGAATAGTGTGGTGTATATAATTGAGCTTTGAGGTGTTACTCTGTTGAAAAGGTAGAATTTGTTTCGTTGAACATGCTTTGGATGCCATCCGGTTTGTGAGGAAGTCGTGCACGTATTCGTACTTCCATTGTCTGCATCCCGTGTTGGCGTGCTTGGGCAGGATTGCTTCGTGTTTCAGGTTGTCGTATGCATTGTGTCTGTTCAGGGACACCACGCCTCTCAGTGAACTTGAGCTCGGGCTATATACATTGTGTTGTATGCCTGCGGGTATTTTTACGCGTATATATATGCTTTTTCTTATCGAATACACATTTTTTTTTATTAATTCGTGAAAGCTATACAAATGCGGTGTGCGCAAGGGAGTTTTACGGCCAGGGGGACATCATGTTCAAAAGGGAATGCAACTAATAGATGACTAATTGAGGAAAACGAAGTCTTAGGGCACATAAACGATAATAATCCCCGGGAGAAAGGGAACATGGGGGACAAAAGACAAACACTAACCTTCAAACACAGCTAGGTGACTGGTACGCGCTGAAAAAATCCGCCTGGTGCTAGAATCCAACCAGAGACATCTCCATTTCCATTGGAGCTCTCTATACCAACTGAGCTGACCAAGAGTTAGACGTCAGTAGAGCAAACGGGTTTTATCAAATTATTTTTGTCTATCCTCTTCAGCTCGCCTGCACCTCTGCATTGATTAGGGCCCATGTTCATTTTAAAGAAATGGAGAAAATCAATGTTGAAGGCCTGCCAAATTTTAAAAAATCCTGGATCGAGCACGTAGCTTGAGTTATCGTCAAATTTTGTTCTGGAAATCTGGTGATACCAAAACCAAAAGCGCGATACCCACCGGAAGGACAACGCTCGTTTGACGCCGCAGGGTCACGTGCTAGTGACGAAATTTGCCTCACTTTGTGTCACAGCCCGTCGAAGCATTCACTTCTTTTAGTAGATTATGTTCAGGTTGTTTCTTAACCTGACTCGCAGCCACGATTAAAACGTGTTTCGGTGATATCGCAAGCAAAGCAAAGCAACTTTTTCAACCATGTGCAACTTGTCTCGGCTAATAAGGTGGCTTATCGCCAGACTTGTGGCTATCTCAAATACCCTAGTCAACGTTACTAAAACCCTCAGTTGGGAAGCTCACCCTCGAAACCTGGGCCGCTGGCGTGTACCGAGACGGAGCGTAATACGATAACAGCGCCATCCTTTAGCGACGAGATGAAACATGAAAGTTGCTTTACATAACTACTGCGAGATGGCCCTGCGAGATGGCGCCACCGGCCCTTGCCCGACTCGACGTGCAGCCGTGCAGCTCCGGGAGTGGACGCTGCGGGAGAAATGGCGGCGTTGCGACCGCTACTAGCTCGGTTCTCGAGTACGGATCGGAGCCACTTTTTTTAAAGCACACTCTTAGAAAAAAGGGTCAGTATAGTCCTCCCTAAAGGGAGGAACGCTCTTGACACATATGTTCCTTCAGAAAGGGAGAAACTTTCGTCCCTTACGCAGGGGAGCAAAAGTTCCTCCGTCGACTGCACCTCATTATGGCGGCCACGAATCGAGCAAATCGAGCTCGATAAGGCTTAACGAGAACACTAAGTTTATTGTACGAAGCGAGAGGAGCAGCAAATAAAAACGTAACACGAGCTTTCCGCGAACTGTATTTATTTCCGAAGTTCATTTACCCCTGCAGGTAAAGAAACTTACGTTTCGAAAGCATGCAGTCACTCAGTCTTCTCATCGTCAGCACTGCGATCTTCAACGGAGACAACCGGCACCCAGTTCGCGCGCTTTATGTCTTACCTTTGCTATTCCTCGAGCCACAATTCCTTCGTCAACCGTTGCGTCAACCGCACATCACGAAGGAGTGAAAATCATTCGCCCGCAAAATCAAAAGCCGCTCTAAAAAAAAAGCAAATCCGAAGCATCCTCTTGGCTTACCTCAGCACGGTAACACGAAATTATGGCGAAGCCGCGTAGCGTAAAAGGATGTTAAATCGCTTGCAACCAGATGGCAGGGTCAAGCAGAGTAATCGCAAGTAGCTAGGCTAGGTTGCGCTAGGTACCGCCCAATTCATGTTATATAAGAAAATATTTTTTTTTCTTAGGCCACAATTGCGTTTCCTTTTCTTCGGGAATCTCTAACACAAGCATCAGGTGAACATATATTTAGCGCATAGACAGGCATCGCACATACAAACATCAATACAACAGCACACTACCCCGATCACTACTCCCGAGCCCTGCGTTTCCGTCTTTTATACTGGTCGTTTTCAAAGTACGGAATTTTTCGGTGACTCCCTAAGCAATAAAAATTATTTCGAACATGTTCATTTTTTTTCCAGCAATGTCATACATCTGAGACTATTTTTATTGGCTCAGGGGATGAATCTCTTATTAAAAGGAAAACGCTCGATCATGCCGTAATTATTTGAAAGCCAATAAATCGGGCCGCTCCAATGTGGTTCCAAGCCATGAGTTTGTTTTCCCGCATGGCCCTTCGTAGCCAGTATTTATATTGTAGTGCTTGTTTTTGCATTTGTGCTGTTCGCGCACGGCTGCAATTGCCGTCTTGAATTAATCTTTGTAGAGCGGATATTCACTCAGCTGGAAGTGATGCTTCACGGGCAGAGAAATCGCTTTTCGATCAACTTGAATGCAGTCAAAGCCGCGACTTCCGGCAACTGTAAAGTGTATGGAGCTACGCCGTTGCGAGCTCGAAAACTTCTAGCGCTCATCCCAGCGCGCCACTTGGAGGGCAGTTTCTACAGGAACCGTATTATAGTTAAACAGTAAAATAAAGGATAGCGGTTTTTTTTTTTTGGTTTTTTTTTACCGATATTTTTTATGCTAAAATTTCATTGTAAATATACGTACTTTCCGTCATACTTTCGTAGTGTTGTCTTTTCCCCAGAGCGCAATCGCTCTCGGGGACCGACAGTCACATTGGCCACTGTACGATAGGAGCTTACCGTTCAGACCAGCGTTCCAACATGACTATCCACACGTCGATCGACTGCACCTAATCCCTCAAGTGGTTTTAAACTCTTTAATGTAAAGCGGAATGTCATCCTGCGACACTCCGCCCCCTCCGATCACGGCCCGACCAGCGGCATCAATGCCCGACAGTTTACATCATTTCATCTTGTTGTTACACTACTGATATGCGAACACACAGTCACATCGGCGATAATTCCAGTCTTCTGTTCACAACCCACAACACTGCCATCACGATGTCGCTGACACGCAGAAATACAGAACCACGTTGACGATGTTGCTGACACGCAGAAATACAGAATCACGTTGAACGCTGGTTGGCACTCGGCACGGGACAACAGAACTGAACTCAGCACGAAAGGCACCCAGGGAGCCGGCAGGAAAACCTGGCTGCCTTGGAGGCAGTTCCCGCGATTTCCATAACGTCGATAACGTCGACACATTTCCTTGTGGTTTCGCTGCTGTAGTTCCGCGTGTGTCCCGCAAATCGGAGACGGCCGTCCTACCCAGTGTATGTAGCGCTGCTGGCACTGCTCCGGAACTTCGCTGTGTCTAGCGGCTTCGTTAGCTGGTTTGATAAAATTAGTGGTAAAAACGTCAATGCAACCGAAATGTTCTGCACGTTTGGACTAGAAGACGGAATTACATGCGGCCTTCGCTGCCGCTGAAGCTCAATTAACTCAACATCAATTTACTTAACAACGTGCGCGATGTGCTCGAAAAACGAAACCAAAAGATGAGTCGGGAGGGCGAAAGCTTTCTCCGGTCTGCCTGGAGAAGGAGGAAAACGTTTCGGTGAATAATAAGGACTTTAATTTTCCTTTCATCGGTCTGGGTTTGTTTATGTGTGTTTTGGTAAGTAAAAAAAAAAAAAACTTTACGAAAAAAATACAAAAAAACCCGCTCCTCTGGGGATCGAACCTTTGACCACTTGATCAGTAGCGCGATGTTTTACCCCTGCGCCAACTGAACAAGGAGGAACTCGCCTTCCTCCTTTCATCTGAACTGCCGTTCCTCCCTCCTCTGGGCAACTTGTCCGCAACAAGGAGGAACAACCATTTCGTCGTTTACCCTGAGACTGGGGGGAATTTTTGAAGAGCAAAAGTAACAGAAAAAAGAGACAGGAGGAACAGTCGATGTTGCTACCTTTCTCCTCCTTTTTTTCTTAGAGTGCAGGCTCTATGGCTGGTTCCCAACTAAGGGGTTCTAGTAACGTCAAGTCAAGGTACTGCATTTAAAATACCTTTTTAAGTATCTTGGTATCTTACAAATACTTTTGAGTGAGATTATTTGATACTCTATTTTAATTACAATTCCGAGGATCTTCTACTCATTATCTTAAATACATTTTTGACATTCCACCATTTTCTGAGTTTTTCTGTATGAAGTGGCATGGGCGTTTTTTCGAGCAACCATATCGCTAGCTCCGATAAGCTACGCTGACCTAGATTGAGCTCGTGAAAACATTTTTCCGATTGGGGCTCATATTTCAGCGTTCGTACAATGAAGGTTTTCCCCTCGCCTGCCCAAAGGCGCCTTTTGTTTCTTATCGATCCCCCCGAAAAATCCTCAAACAAATGGGGCAGTTTTGCGGAAGTAAAGATTGCCACACTAAGCTGCAACACAGAACGAAAAACGACCCACGACAACAATGCCGTTCTGAACGCAACCTACTTGAAGAAGGTGCGACTAAAGCCCCTCGATATGTTTTCGTTTGTCTTTGCAAGTAGCGCCAAATGCGCGAGCGCACGTGGCCCAGGGCTCGAGCGGCCCTTGGAAGCAAATGGCGGCGCAGCACTGAAATTAGCGGCCCTTGGAAGCGAATGGCGGCAGAGCACCCGCTCGTGGCACGTGTCGCATTTCCACAACAATGGTTGGCGGTACTTGTGAAAACACTTTTATCAAGGGGCTTTAGGTGCGACCAGTGCCGTGGCTGTTATGTGGGTTCTCTTTGTTATACATTCACTCATTTCCGTATCCCAAGTTTATTTATAGTGAATTCCCCATATAGGGAATTCCCGACTCCAGCAAAACGGACGCCGCCAAGCGGGAAAACCGGGAACCAGTCGGTCCAGGTCGCTCCGCGCCCCGCCGCGTCTCTGATGGCTTTCGCGGACACCGTGCTGTCGGCGCGGGGGCGAGCAATGTAATTTGACGAAGGTCCGTAATTTTTTTAAGTTTGCCTGAGTGTGCATTAGTGTGGTGAAGCCTCAGTAGATTGTTTCTTTCCATCACGTGTTTGAAAGCCCGTTTACTCCACAACACACGGTCGCGTGCTTTCAATTTTTTGGATGAGGAGGAATCACGGGAAAACGTTTTGATTTCTCGTCTGTCTCTAATCACATTCAAAGTGACGACTGCTTTGTAACTGATAAGTGGCTTCTTTATAAGGATGTAGAACAGTGGACTGAGGTCGACAGACGAAGTGTTTCACTGGAGAGAACACCAATGTTGCAGTCAAGTGAATGGGAAGGTTCGATAGCTTCTTTCCGTGAGTTTGGTTGTGCTCGATTAGCTTCAAGTTAATTTAGCCACTAACGCCGGCCGGTACGTTGGCTATTCATCTTGGCGGCTTTTCGCCGAAAAAGACCACATTGAAGGAGTTGGGCTAATTTCGCAATTACTTGATTCAGAAAACCTGCTCGCTGCATATGATTAATGAGGGAAATTATCTGCTTTCAAAAGGTGGGGGACGCGTCTCGCAAAGTCAGAAGCTGTCACGACATTAGGATCTATCGCGTCTCCAATATTTATATTATAACCCCTGTCGAAGCCAGCAGCAATATACGTCTACATTGCTCAGGTTGACCGGCCACAAAAAATACTCATTTTATCCGTTCAGGATTCGAAGTCAAGTTCACTGCCAGAGAGGTTCTGCGTGAATCTCCAATGAAGACTCTCTTCAGTTTGTCCGCACTCGTCTCCGTTCTACCGGCTAGAACCATTTGGCTAAGTTCAAGTAGTATCTCTCTGTCTGTCAAATATACTTTTATTCAACAGTTCACCTAATAGTTAGTTAACTAAGTTCATATTTCAACCCGAAGAATATACTAATATCGCTTTAGTGGGACATAGTACGTAATATAATACATAATTCGCATATTCGTCAAAATGGCTTCTCGACTGCTACTAAAACCTGATTTGAAATACGAGTATCAGCTGCTTAGTGAAGCGCCAGCGAGTTGACATGCTCCTTGGCTCAAGAAGCGCTTGCTTAATTTTTTGTAATTTTCCTGCAGCCTGTGTTCTTGACCGAGCACACGACTAGAGCTGTTTCTTGAAACGCGGACAGGCACAAAAGCTCCATTTCGCGGACAGATAAGTCGCATGGTCGAGGCATGCGAGTTAGCTAAAAATTACTATCGGTGGAACAGTTTTGTAGCCCTCGCCGCTTTCCTTAGATGATCAAAACTAATTAGAGTCTATTACCGTTTCTCCGGAGCCCATAGTTTCGGTTTTGATCGAAGTCTCCGAAACGAAAGTTTGACATGAAAAGAACAAAAAACACCGGCAAAACAAAACTATGCTCGGCAAGTTTATGCGCACCGGCTCACTTAACTGTCTCAGTTCAAATACCCATAAAATTGGGCATACAACAAAAGAAAATTTGTTAAATTGAATGCGCCACCCATTCAGGCGGCGCGGCCGAGCCGACGCGACCTGGACTCAGCCGCCATGCTTGTTTGGTGGTGGCGCCCCCTATAGGTCGCTGGAGTCGCGAATATGGATTGTAGTTAAACGGTGCGTCTACGTTGCACCGCAGGACGTGATATTCAGCGATGTCACTATTACTGAAGCGACTTCTTCTTATTTTCTTTGTCCCAGAAATGTTTTGTAACTTGTATCGGTGATTTCCTGCTCCTTATTGGCGACTCCAGCTAAATCGACGCCGCGTGGCGGAAACGCCGAGTAGCTCACGAGAGGAGGTCGTTTACACTCGTCTGCTATAGCTGCTTGGTTCTCGTAGGCAGCATAGAAACATTGTTTCCAGTAAATATTTTTATTCTTCCGCCGTGTCATTCGTAAGCACTGACTAGAAGAGGGTTTCTAGCATCGAAGAATCGCTTTGTTTCCATGTGTACACACGGAGTTTACACTGCAGTGCAAGAAATTTATGGTGGTGCGCGTGCTGAACGACGAACGAGTAAAGGTCATTTTTGTCGTTCAGCCCGCGGACCACCATACATTTCTTGCACTCCAGCGTAAACTCGGTGTATACATATGAAAGCAAAGCAATTTTTTGACGGTAGAAACCTTCTAGTCAGTCTGTAGGATTGACACGGCGGAAGCACAGAAATAATTACTGGAAACGATGTTTGTTTCTATGCTGTCTACGCGAACCAGGCAGCGGTAGCAGACGAGTCAAAACGACCTCCTCTCTTGAGCTACTCGGCGTTTCCGCTACGCCAAGTCGCTTTCGCTGGAATCGCCAAAAAGCAATTCTGGTAAACCAGATTTTCGCAACTGTATTATTGTGCTTGTCACTGGCGTCGATAAAAATTACGCAATCCGGAAGTATTTTCAAAAGTAATTGAATTACATTTCTAAGTATTTGTTCTCTACTCAAGGTACTTTACAGTGAAGGTAACTTGAGTAGTATTTTAAATCCTTTATGAAGCAGGTATTTTGTAACTTAACCTAAATATTTTTATCGAGTATTTTGTCCAGCACTGCTTTATATCAACCACAGGAACGGAGCGACGCACGCCTACGCGAGGTGGCACCGACGCGGGCCAAGCGCGTGATAAAACGTGCCATGTGGTTGGACCTTCTTACCATGCTCATTAGAAATGTTTCGAGACAGTTGTGTTCATATCTGTTCATTCTGTTTATATTCTCTAACGATATAACGGAACTCCAAGTATCAGAACAAGGATCTCTAATTTTCAACTACCAAGAATCTCGGCGTAAAACATCTGGTCTCTGCCCCTTTCACAAGTTGTTTCATCAACGTTACCTACGCGCCAAACCCGCGCCAACCTCCCCTTCCCGCCTCCCCGTCCCCCCCCCCCCCCTTATCCCCCCGCCCCCCCCCCCTCCCCTCCCCCCCCCCCCCCCCGGCACCCCTCCCGACCCAAATCTAATAAGTTTTATCTCGATTAGAACAGGCTTATAAGGTCGGGTTTCCACGGGTATAACTAAGGCTTTTTAAGCCTTTTTTTTTTCTCGCACATCAGAAAAGTGCAATAGACTTCTTGCGCCAACATTGTCAAGCGAAGATCAACAACAGTCGAATAAAGCCAGTATTCCAGTACACCATAAGGTCATAGCCAAGTTTGTATAACTAGAAGCCATTTTACTGCACAAATAATAGCTGTACTTTATTACCTCATTAAAGTAGTTTGTGACCAATCTTTTTAATGCCCTAGACTTTAGCCGTGAGGGCACATGAAAAAAAAAAACTTGTTTGCTGGTACCTACATGCTTCAATGACTACGGACTGCTTCTTGAAGATAAGCTTTCTTAGCACGATTTTCTTTGATTTCATTTTATCTAATCATTTAACCGCGTGGTAGGTGAAGTTTTGTTCTAGAACCCCCCCCCCCCCCCCCCTTTTTAAGCCATGACGGATATAGGCATTTAGGATAAAACAATGAATAAACAAATAAATAAATTAGGGGTATGCTAACATTTCAGTCTCGAATCCAAATCGAATAACGATTATCTGAATAATTTCATATGACTTTCGAATTCCTAGTATTCAAGCTTTCTAAAACACTCAATACACTCCTAACAACAAAAAAACAACAACTAAAAACGTTTATCTGGAAATGTTGTTTACACGGTGAAATAGTCCTCGTGGGCCTGTGTTGGATCCAAATGAAGGCTGCATATAAAAGCCTTGAAGAACGAACCACTTCGAGAGAAAGTAGATTGATGCGTTCCTCGAACGACGCGGACATGCTCAGCTTGGATACGCTCGACGAAATTCGGTAAACCACGCACGTCGCCATCTTGGATTCAAGGTCATGCAGCTTTTTGCATTATAAACCTATTCTCGATTGATACGTTCATAAAAGGACAAATTATTACCAAAATATGATACCAGCGATAACTGAAGCGACCTCTTCCCCTCGCTGACCCGTCGCTCCTCACCGCGTCGAGCGAGGTGCCATGGCTAGGTGATGCTATAGACGTCACCCGATTCAGGCGGCCACACCCCTCCTATTATTCCGCAAGCTGCTTATCCACACGGGGCTATCAAGTTTGTCAATTTAGTGTTCTCATTAACACCGTTTAGGTGGTCGAAATGAATCCTCAGTTTTCCGCACGGGCGGGCCAGAATCCCTTATTTGGTTTAGCACGCAAAACACCCAGAACAGTGCTTTCTAATTTCTAATACGATGCGACCCGTCCAAAATATATCAAGCCGCGACCCCCGGCTTTCCGCGATGCCAGTAGGTTTTCGACTTCAGTGCAGAACCAGTAAACACAAAATTGGCTCTAAAATTTTATTTCTTAGTTGAGAGTGAATCATCTGGGCACCAGACCATCAAAAACGTCCGAGGACACCTAAGCACTTCTTATGAGTTGTGAATGCGAAAGCATGCCTCCTGCGACGCATTCCTTCCGCCTCGCGTTGTCGAAGGGCCTCGTCCTCTTGCCGCTTGAGACTCCTTGAATAACAATCCGCTTCTGTTCGGCGCCGCGTGGGTGGGACGGTATCGGGCGATAGATAGGCGAGTGCGCCGGTGACTCTCTCGGAATCAACCAAACTTTGTTCTCGAACATTCCCTTATATACATAGGCGAGGCACATATGTAGCGCCATCTCGGGAATCGAAACATGGTGGTAGCACCTAGTTGGCGACCCCTACAGCTTGCGCCTCGCGCTTTCGAAAGGCTTTCTTCTGTCTCCTACACCCTCAAGAAAAAAGGGTGTCAAAAGGTGTATTCTTACACCCTTTGTCCCATATAATACACCACCAAACTTCTAGTCGACATACAGCGCCCTATACAGTCGAACAGACGGCCCGAAGTTTTACGAGGGACTTGATAGCCGTGTGGTTCAACTTATTAAAATAGGTCATGTACGTTTTGCTGAACACGAAAAAAATAATCCGGGTTTTCTTGGAACTACTGTAAAAACTCGGTGTTTTCTTTATGTGGTCTTTGATAAGTACTTTAGTTATTTAAAATGTTGTACCACACGGCTATCAAGCTCCTCGTAAAATTTCGGGCCCTCTGTTCGACTGTGGGGCACTGTACATCGAATTGAAATTCTGAGGTGTATTATATGGGACAAAGGGTGTAAGATTACATCTTTCGACAACCTTTTTCGCGCCGCTCTCGTTCCGCCCGCCGTGTATTCGGAGACTTGACAACGATGGTGGATTTCGCTGCCTCCCTCCTCGCTCGTTGGGCTGCCTTCATTAAAGGGATGCTGAACCAAACATTTCAGTGTCTATAATAAGTGGCGCACGATCTTTCCACGAGCCAGCAGCCGCCAGTGTGCACGAGCACACGTGATGAAATTGACCTCATCATATCCCCCATTCACGCAGCCGCCGGTGTAAGCGTGAATGGGGGATATGATGACGTCAATTTCGTAGCGTGTGCTCGCGCACACCGGCGGCTGCTGGGTATCGTGCGCCACTCATAGACTCTGAAATGTTTGGTTCAGCATCCCATTAAATAAAGACGTTTTTCAACTCAACTTAGTTCGTCTGCGGTGTACTTGCGTGGCTTCTGCCAAGGTTGCGGTCGCCGGCGATGTGGATGCTGGAGGCGCCGCCATGTTCGTCGGCATCGAGGGGAGCAGATAGGCCCCAACACGCGCCACCGTGTTCCTTTTACCGGCCATGGGTTGGAGTTCCTTGAAACTATGAGGCGTGCCAGCCCATGCCTATCCACCAAATCGCTGCCACAGACGCCAGACTTCGTTCCATTGCGACGGTGGAATTTAGGTGCCGTTCGGATCGCGGCATCGGCGCGGCTTCAGAAGCTGATAACGCCGGTTCGCTCCATGGGACCAATTGATGCTTTCGCATTAAAAAGACGCGTGCCAGTTAGGAGGAATGACTCTTTCCAATGAATAACATGAGCCTGTGTTTTAGAGCCCAGTTGCTCCTAACCAGAGCGTAGTTTGGACAGCGCAACTTTCAGTTCCGGTTCGATGTTGAGCTGCGACCTGCACTTCCTTTTTTATGGAGACCATCGCAGACAAGCCAGGTTTGAATATTTTAATTTCCCGAGCCGTTTCGCAACTCCCTGCTGAAACTGTCACGACCCCCATTGGGGGTCGTGACATATCATTTAAGAAACACTGACGTAGAGTTTTTTTTTTCAGAGCGTAGCTCTTAGGCCTCATTCACACAGCCGGCGTCTCGCCCCGTCCAGGCGAAAGCGCCGTGGGCGCCGTGCCCAAAACGGGACGGTGCGGGGACGGAGGAGTGTTCGAACCAGCGGCGGCGGCGGAGCTGCCGGCGATGCTGGCGGCTGTGCCCCCTTATACTGGGCGGTAGCTTGCGTCACCTAGCTTAAAAATCTTGGTGTACCTTTCAAATTCCGCTTCAACGTTTGTATCTCGTACAACTGTATAACCGATATAACCTATTATTTCGTGCGCAATTACACACTTCCCTCGGTCTTTATTACCAATCTTGTAATCCCGTATTTGTGGCTGCTTTGTGGCGGCGTGGACCACCAAATGCAGCGGAAGATCGGCGTCGACGGGCGCAGCCACAACTGTTTTGTTCCTCGGAGCTTGCGTTTGGGTCACCGATAACGACCTTGCATGTTTCAAAACATTTTATTTGTCTCCACGTTTCGAAACAAAAACGACAAGACTCACCGCAAGCACATTTCACATCAATCACTCCTTGCGCCGCATTTCGTCCCCGATGATCGACGACCGCATTTTGTTTCTTCGGCTGTTCTTCCTTAAGATCGCATTTACGTCTATCGCAAAGGAACCGATGTGGTCTCACCATTTCGAGCAGCAGCTCAGCGGTAAATCCAAATCTCTGTATGCCCTTTGTTCACTAGCCGTAAACATCACACAATGCGCCTGTCGTCTCGCTGGCCTCGCTGGCCTCCACGCTTCCCGAAAATAGCTTTGTTGGCTTCGTCGTTAGGGCGTTAGGGCACAGTACGGTCAACTCTCCCTCCCGCGGTCGTGCCCATGGTCACCCAACTTTTGCGAATCCGCCAAATTCAGCGAAAGTTTCCGATTTTGTGATTGGCCGTCCCTCGATGGGGCGGGGCGCCGGCGTTCCCGGTCGCGTATTTCCAAAACCTGGCCATTCCAGATCTGCCGCGGAGCGGCGTGCTCTGATTGGCCAGATTACTGCCGCACAAAATATTGACGGCGACGCACATATATACGGCGCCGGTCGGCGGCAGGAGCGTCTGCTACACTCCGGCGGATACTTTGGTGCCGTGGTCCGTGGTGACTTAGTGGACGCGTTGTTTCATCTGCCAGTGCATATCCATTGAGTTATTCCGCATATCACGCGCATAAAAGTCGGTAGCAGAAGTTTCGAGCATGCCGATGTCCACAGTTCGACTGCTCCAACCTCGGCGATTCTCTACCCAAGCTCGAATGAAGTAGGCCTCGCTGCTCTGTTCCGTAATTGAAACCGTGTACAGGTAGAGTGCTTGCAGTGCTAATGCGCAGTGCTTTTTAACCATAATTCAAGAAGCGAGAAAGATAGCCCTGCACAGCGTGTGTGGCTGGTGTCAACGTTTTCCGTGTGGCTCTCATCAAAGTAAGCCTTGTCGCCTTCCTACGCGCCCGCGTAGCGCCCGCAATCCTGTCAATCGTACCGCTGTTTTTCTTGCTCTGAAACGCTATGCAGATTTTATATCCACTTCAATGCTTCACAGCTGAATGAACACTTGTTTGTCGCTGAACAAGATTGCCATGAACGGATTTACTTCCGCGGTTTTACGCCCCGCAAGTGTTTACTTTTTCTGCCGTATTTTAACGTTTTATTTCACAGACTGCTTTGATTTGTACCCGTTTTAGGCTATTTGGCGCATACCGAGTTTTGTGAAAGTAAAAGGACGCGAATTGGTTTCAAGCTGTTTGTTTCTTACGCCTATCATGACTTCACGTCGTGTTATTTTGATCAGCACTGGAGGTGAGCTAGGACTGCTCCAATAAGTCTTTTTAACCCCAAGGAGCAGAGAATAAAAACCCATACAGAACTCGGTTTCAATAGATGGGGGCCTTTTTCTGGTGCCTTTTTGTTCACTGTTCCCTTCTCTGCACTTGATACATAGGTACGTATGCCACCTGCCCTTTCAGCCTGTGGAGGTCCATAGGAATTAGAACGGAAGCATTAAAGCCATCTTCAGAATTACTTGTGCATTAAATCCTGTTACCCACGGGACATTCTTGTGTGAATCCAAAGTCCATGCTATTGACAGCTTCTCCATGCTAGTGATAGACTCCAGCTACAATCTAGTTTTGTCATCTTTATTTCGGTCCCATCAATTTCCAGCTGCTGATGTCATCACTGTGTAATGCTGAAGTTCTAAAGGTCCCATAAATTACAGGCAGATCCAGACAATCCAGGACACTGAGCACAACGAATGCAATGCTGCTGGTTCTCACGACCAGCGACTTATACGCACACACCCCTAACATGCCCCAGGCCAAGTCCCTAATAACTGCGTCCCACTACAGCAACAGCGACAGACGACAATGAGCGACATACAACACCGACAAACAGCCCATTTGTCGGAGTCCGCTGTCCCACCTGGCGGACACGACACAGAAAAAGGGGACAAGGAAACTTGTTTCCTAGTGGGACTGGAGTTGTCAACAAAACACTTCAAAATACAGAGACAGAGCATCGCGACGCGGTTTTCGCATTTCTCTCTTTGGCCGTAAAACGCACCGACAAACACGGTGAAAGTGGAGACGATTACTTTATTTCTTGTTTAAAGCTTCTGCTTGTCTTCATTTGCCATTGGCGACTTTATGAAAACAGTCGTGACAATCGACACCCAACTTTTTCCAGACTAGAATTTCTCAATCGTTCCTCTTTTGGGTCGTTCGAAGCATTCCAGATGGGCACCACGGAATTTCAAGTCGATTTGAGGACGTTTTTAATTTCATATCCGAACGACCGAGGGCAGGCGTTTTATGGGGGACAATACAGGGGTAGTTTTATGGGGGACAATCACAGAACAGATGACAAGTCTCTCGTTTTGCCGGAATGGCTTGCCGCAGAACTGGTGGAACGTCGTGTCTTACTTCGTGGTGAGCGGTCTTACTTTGGTCAGTCCTCGCACATGGGTGTATCCATCCTGATGCAGGGGCGTAGACTTCGGCATCTTGAAGCACCAACCCGCGCGCCAAGTTTTCGCGAGCAAAACCAGCCGCAGCAAATTCCCTTTTGCAACACGACATCTAGCAAGCAAGCCGTGCCCGCGACTACTACGAGCAATCCAGGAATCGGAACTGCGGGAGCAGGAACGATCAGCGGCCGCCAAGGACTGAGTCACGGGAGGTATGGGAGGAAGGGTAGGAGGAGGGTGGCGAAGACAGCAAGAGAAGGCACAAGCGGGCGAGAGAATTAAGTTTGTCCCTGACCGATGTTCCTCGGAGGGCCTGCTTGCTGCGGCGTTTGTCGCGGGTGTTGGTCATTACAGTGGAACAGCATCAGCAACACAAAACTTTGCGGTGTTGCAGGACAAAAATCGGTATTTGTCGTTGTAGTGCCTAGGTGGCCAGGCTAACCCGGCCTAAGAGCCACAAACAAAACTACGAAACTTTCAAGAGCCGCGAGGGGGGGGGGGGGACTTTTGTCTACAGCAATTAACGAAGCTCGAACTACTTTCAATCTATCCGAGTCAAAAGCAGTAGAACTGTACGTAAGGTAGCAGTAGCACAAGACTATCAAACTGTAACCTGTCTTTCGACTTAAAACGCGTTCCATTTATTTTTTTGGGGAAGTGCTCGTGTGATCGGGAGGGAGGCGGGCGAGGGGAAGGAGGGGGGGAGGGAACCGCGAGCTGCACTTTAACACGCGAAGTCGCGAGCCGCAGCTTGGCCACCCCTGCTCTAATGGGACGACGCTATAAGAATTTTCTACTCAAAGCAGACTTGTACACGTTACTGAAAGATAGTAAGGAATTACATTTACAATTACTCGAGGCTAAATTGTAATTTATTACAATTACAATTACCTCCCCATGAAAGTAACTGACCGTTACCCCAAATTGTAATCCGTTACTTTCGTGCGTTACTTTTAACATTATTGTCCTCAAGTAAGAAACAAATGGAAGAGGATTATTCAAGTTCTTATTGTTGCCACCTGTTCCATTTAATGACCTTGAGTATTTTGAGCAACAGCTGTCTCTCGAAAGTCTCGTCAGACATTTTGCGTTATTTCTTACTCAATATGTCGACTGCTACGCTGAACACCATTTGAGCTGAGGCACTGGATGGGAGTGCCATATTGTTCCTCACAAATGCTTCATGCTCTGCATTGAGCTTTTTCAGCGAAGCAAGGGAAGTACTATTTACCTCAAATGTAGAGCAAAGCTTCGTCGTTGCAGTCGTTGCCATGCTATTCGAAAGATTTAGTAGATCCTTCCGATACCTCCAATACCCGCGATAACGGTACCCGATAACGATATGATGCATACGCAAAGACGGCGGAGAAGTATCGGATATCATTATTGTAGTCATCGGACCGATCTACTAAAAGTCTCCATTGTCTAAATCGCGAAGCTGTAGAAGTCATTAACAGCAAAACATAGTTGTAACAGTAAGGGGATAAATAAATAATAAAATAATAAATAAGGTTTGGCTCGATATTGCCGCGCGCAAGGTCACGGACTTGTAGAAGGTTCTCGTTTATTCTTACAACTGACATAACTTCTATCGTTTATCCCTGCTCTTGTTTTTCCAGAATGTGCATGTTCATTCTCGCGCCGAGCGCGCTACGCTCGAACCTTCTCCGCCGAAACTTCGAGATAGCGCTCACTCTAGATAAGAGGCCGCCAGCGACTTTGTCGAGTCAGTCTCGCCCCAGCGCTCGATTCTGCTGACACGCCGACTTCGACGCCCGCGACGCTCTGCTTTCTTCTGTTGCCTTCTTTATTTTTGGCACAAGTTCGCCACATTAAACGTTTATTTATTTCTGTTCATTTCTTCTTTATTCGTCACCACCCGTGACATTCTGGTGGAGGTGCGGGGTACCGCATGTTCGTGCAGCGCAGCCCTCCGAGTTCCCGCAGTACAAGTCCGAACCCAAGCTCCCGAGGACCCAACGAAAACCAGATCGAGACTCGATCAAGTCGCCACACCCAAGGGCTAAACCCGGAATACGGACTTCTACCACCCAGGACCAGGCAGCCGACGATGGCCAACCAGTCGCAGACCCCCGCCGCTCCTGCCGTCGTCTACCTACCCGTCGCTCCTCGGACACCGTCTCCGTTCCACGGCGAACTCCACGAAGACGTTGAAGATTGGATCGACCAATTCGAACGCGTCGCCCGCCACAATAGCTGGACCAACGAGCAACGGCTGCAAAACGTGTATTTCTCGCTCGAGGGGACTGCCAGAAGCTGGTACGAAAATCACGAGTCTTCGTTGACATCCTGGGACATTTTCAAGAGCCAGCTGAAGGCGACATTCGTCAACCAGCATCGCCGAGAGAGAGCCGAAGACTTACTGCGTACCAGGACTCAAGGGCCCAACGGGAGCATCACCGCCTTCGTGGAGGATGTCCTGCGTTTAAGCGCCCGAGCCGACCCGGAGGCCACAGAGGAAAAGAAACTTCGAATCCTCATGCGAGGCGTCAAGGCAGAAATTTTTGGAGGCCTGGTTCGGAATCCCCCGACGACCGTCGATGCTTTTGTCAGTGAAGCCACCAACATCGAGCGCGCACTGACGGCCCGAGCAAGCCACTACCACCGACTCGCCGGCGCGCCTAATGCTCCAACCGTCACAGCTTCCCTACTGGACCCAAATACCAACGGTGTCGACAACCTCCGGGAGATCGTCCGGGAGATCGTCCGGGATATCGTCCGGGAAGAGCTCCGCAAGATCCTACCTGCTGCAGATAGCCCGTCTTCTCTCTCACTCGCCGAAGTCGTACGAGAGGAGGTCCACCGAGCCTTCCAGGCGGAGACTCCTGTCATCGCAGCAGCACCCGAGGAGCCCAGCCTGACCTACGCCGCAGTGGCCCGAAGGCCACCACCTCCTCCTCGAGCCTATGTCGCTCCGCCCCGACGTCGATCTCTTGCGCCGCAGCACGACCGCCACCGCGACGACCAGGTCCAGTATGCCGGCCAGGAGCCCCGCGCACCTCGGAAGACCGACGTATGGCGAACACCCGACCGACGTCCTTTGTGTTTCCACTGCGGGGAAGCGAACCACACCTACCGCCAATGCCCATACCGACGACTCGGGCTGCGCGGATTCCACCCGAATGACCCCCGCCCCCGTTACGGTGAACGCCCTCGTGAGATCGACGAGTACCTTCGACGACCTCAGTCCCCCGAGCCTGCCTCCCGCCGAGAGTTCCGGTCGCCATCGCCACGACGTCCGGCTTCGCCGATGCACCGACCCCGACGTGAAAGCCTGTCACCCCTCGCTCCTCGCCGGGGAAACTAGGCGCGGCAACCCCTGGAGGTGGAGTTGCCGAAGACGACCGACGTAAAGAGCCTCCAAGAACGACGGAGCGCTCCCACTCTCCCGACGCCACGCATCGCAACGAAGCTTCTGCATCGGTGTCCAACAACCTAAACGTTGTTATCGACGGCCACGACGCATCAGCACTCGTGGTTACCGGAGCAGACTACTCAGTCTTGAGTGGGAGGCTCTCCCGCCGTCTTCGAAAAGTCACGACGCCGTGGGATGGACCTCAAATACGAACCGCCGGAGGGCACCTCATCACGCCGGTTGGGAGATGCACTGCTCGCGTCGAGATCCACGGTGAGACGTGCCCTGTCAAGTTTGTCGTTCTGCAAGACTGTTCGAGGGACATTATCCTCGGAATGGACTTTCTCTGCGAGTATGGCGCCGTCATCGACCTCGGAGCAAACCGGCTGACGCTACGAAAACCTGCTCCACCGCAGGAGGACCCCAAAGCGACGTCATCCGCGGTACGAGTCCTCGCAAACCACGTGAACCTACCACCGCGGTCAAGTGTTTTCGTACCCGTCGGGGTCGATGAGACTTTCTGCGGCGACGTTTTGCTCGAAGGAAGCCTCCAGTTGCTTCTAGGAAGAGGGATCGGCATCGCAAGAGGCGTCACGGAGCTCCAAGACGGACACACTGTCGCACTCGTAACGAACTTCCGACAGGAGGCCCAGCACCTTACGAAAGGCACCGCCGTGGGTCACGCGGAGGAACTCCCGGACTCAGCCGCAATCGCCGGAATATCAGAAGACCTCTCCTCATGGCCACCCAAGACAACGCCGCCTTCGCAGTTTGACATCGATCCAACCCTGCCTACCCCACAACGACGACAACTCAGTGACCTACTCGTCGAGTTCAACGAGTGCTTCTCCACGTCGTCAAAGGTGCGCCAAACGACCGTTGCGAAACACCGAATTGTCACTGAAGACAACGCGCTTCCTGTTCATCGGTCGCCGTACCGTGTCTCTGTCAAAGAGAGAGAAGTCATCCAGAAGCAGATCCAAGAAATGCTCGATGACGACATTGTTCAGCCCTCAAGGAGTCCGTGGGCTTCACCGGTAGTCCTGGTGAAAAAGAAAGACGGGACCCTTCGGTTCTGCGTGGACTATCGCCGACTTAACGCCGTAACAAAAAAGGACGTCTACCCGCTGCCACGCATCGACGACACCCTGGACCGGCTGCGCCACGCCCGATACTTTTCGTCGATGGACCTGAAGAGTGGGTACTGGCAGATCGAGGTGGACGAACAAGATCGTGAAAAGACCGCCTTCGTCACGCCGGACGCGCTGTACGAATTTAAAGTTATGCCGTTCGGACTATGCACAGCACCGGCGACGTTCCAGCGCGTAATGGACACCGTTCTTTCCGGCTTGAAGTGGCAAAGTTGTCTCGTCTATCTCGACGACGTCGTGGTATTCGCCACCAACTTCGACGAGCACCTGAGACGCCTGCGAGCCGTGCTACAGGCTATCCAGAATGCCGGACTGACACTGAAGCCGTCGAAATGTCAGTTCGCTTACGGCGAGCTCAAATTCCTGGGCCATGTCGTGAGTGCTCAAGGTGTAAGTCCTGACCCTTCAAAGACATCCGCTGTCGCCGAATTTCCGAAGCCATCAGACAAGAAGGCCGTGCGAAGATTTCTTGGGCTGTGCGCATACTACAGGCGTTTCGTTCGCGATTTCGCTAAGATTTCTGCACCGCTCACACATCTGACGAAGGACGACGTGAACTTCCAGTGGGGGGAGGAGCAAGAACAAGCGTTCAACGAACTGAAGGAAAGACTCCAGTCTCCCCCCATTCTCGGACACTTCATTCCATCAGCGGAAACGGAAGTTCACACGGACGCCAGCAACGCCGGACTAGGCGCGGTACTCGTCCAAAGACAATACGGAGCAGAGAGGGTGATCGCTTACGCAAGCCGGGCACTGTCCAAGGCAGAGAAAAATTACTCAACAACCGACAAGGAATGTCTCGCTGTCGTCTGGGCGTTAACCAAGTTCCGTCCGTACCTGTACGGGATCCCGTTCCGCGTTGTCACGGACCACCACGCTCTCTGTTGGCTCGCCAACCTTAAGGACCCGTCAGGACGCCTCGCTCGCTGGAGCCTTCGACTGCAAGAATTTGACGTAACCATTGCGCATAAGTCTGGCCGCAAGCATAATGACGCCGATTGTTTGTCTAGGGCCCCAATTGAATCTCCACCCGACAGCACCGACGACGACGATGACGCCCGTTTTCTCGGAGCACTTACGGATACTGACATGGGAGCACTTCGACGAGACGACCCCGAACTTCGCGCCGTGATGGGCCACCTCGAAGGTCAAGGAAGTTCAGTTCCGCGAGTCTTGGCCCGAGACCTGCCAAGCTTCGTTCTGCGGCGAGGCGTGCTCTTCAAGAAGAACTTCGGAACGAGCAACACTGCCTGGCTGCTGGTTGTTCCGGCCAGCCTGCGAGAGGAAATCTTTCAAGCATGCCATGACGACCCGACGGCTGGACACCTTGGATACAGCAGGACGCTCGCCCGGATTCGTGAAAAGTACTACTGGCCGAGGCTACCCAAGACCGTTCACCTATACATTCGATCATGCCATGAGTGTCAGCGACGCAAGAAACCGCCGACGAAGCCGTCAGGACTTCTGCACCCGATTTCTCCCCCGTCTATGCCGTTCCAGCAGATCGGAATGGATTTACTTGGCCCTTTCCCGCCGTCAACGTCGGGAAACCGCTGGATTATCGTCGCCACCGATTATCTCACACGGTACGCCGAGACGAAAGCCCTTCCAGCAGGCACGGCTGTTGAAGTCGCCAAGTTTTTCATCGAGTCCATCGTCCTCCGGCACGGCGCTCCAGAAGTTTTGATTACAGATCGCGGATCATCGTTCATGGCGCAGCTGACCCAAGAAATCCTCCGACTCAGTCACACCAGCCACCGTCGTACAACTGCGTACCACCCGCAGACCAACGGGCTGACGGAAAGACTGAACAAGACAATCGCCGACATGATCTCTATGTAGTACGTCGACGTTGAGCACAAGACGTGGGACGAGGTGCTGCCCTACGTCACGTTCGCCTACAATACGGCGCTTCAGGAGACCACTGGATTCACCCCTTTTCAGCTGGTACATGGTCGGAAGGTGTCGACCATGCTGGACGCAATGCTGCCCCATGAGCCATCTGACAATCAGAGCAACGACGCCCAGGTGGTTGCTCAACGCGCCGAGGAAGTCCGCCAGCTCGCCCGACTCATGATTCAAGACCAGCAACGCGTCGACGCGGGCCGCTACAACCTTCGTCGCAGGGACGTTCACTTCCAGCCCGGAGACAGGGTGTGGGTGTGGACGCCCATCCGTCGCCGCGGTCTCAGCGAGAAGCTTCTGAAACGCTATTTCGGACCCTACAAGATCATCCGATGGCTCGGCGATCTGAACTACGAAGTCCTTCCCGACGGAACGCGTCCATCTGCAAGACGCCAGCCACGACCCGAGGTGGTGCACGTCGTCCGGCTGAAGCCGTATTACGAACGATAGCACTTTCCACCGTCGTCGACGTGTGAACTGTGAACTGTGAACGGTGAACAGTGAACTGGTGAACTGTGAACTATGGCTCGCAATTCTACTGTCCTTTAGTTGTGGATTTGTTTTTCGTTTTGTGCTGCATCGGGACGATGCGCTTTTAAAGGGGGGGATAATGCCGCGCGCAAGGTCACGGACTTGTAGAAGGTTCTCGTTTATTCTTACTACTGACATAACTTCTATCGTTTATCCCTGCTCTTGTTTTTCCAGAATGTGCATGTTCATTCTCGCGCCGAGCGCGCTACGCTCGAACCTTCTCCGCCGAAACTTCGAGATAGCGCTCACTCTAGATAAGAGGCCGCCAGCGACTTTGTCGAGTCAGTCTCGCTTCAGCGCTCGATTCTGCTGACACGCCGACTTCGACGCCCGCGACGCTCTGCTTTCTTCTGTTGCCTTCTTTATTTTTGGCACAAGTTCGCCACATTAAACGTTTATTTATTTCTGTTCATTTCTTGTTTATTCGTCACCACCCGTGACAATATTCTTCTTCCCTTGGTTCTGAACCAGTTTGAGCCTCACTTGAGACGTTGGTGAATAAAAAAAAAAGTTTCCAGTATATAAGTATTAGTAAAAAAAGAAAAAGAAGGACACTCATAACAACAATTAATTAGAGCGTCGGTTAAAACAAGGAAATGTAAACGCACGTTTGCCGTGTGTACTTTTCTTGGTGCCGTTCAAAAACGCACGGAGCAGGGACCAACTACAGTTTACTCCGGTGTTCTCCAGATATATAGACGTCCGCTGATGCCACGGGCAGCAAAGGGTAGAGTACAAAGTAAGCCGCGCTATGGCCCCACTCACGAATTTCACTCTCTCCTCAAGCCCAGAATATCAAGTCTAGTCAGCCACCATTATGTTTTATTTGTAAAAATATCTGCTTGAGATAAGATGCGTCCTGCTGGGGCAAAACTGGAAGAAGAAGAAAGGAAGACTATTACCATTTTATAAGTGCTTGCAAAAGGCTGACTCACAAAAAGGGTAGGGTAGACGGAGCGTTGTCTCGTGTTGTGACATTATAAAAATGGTTTAATTCTTTTCAGTGCACTTACCGCCTCGAGCTTCTCGAAGAGGCGCACAATCACTTGGTGTCCTCCTCTCACCGTCTTCGGTCACAAAGAAAAAACAAAGGAACTAAAAAAAAAGCGAAAATGACTTGCCCCCCCCCCCCTTTTTTTTGTGACATGGATGTTAGGGTCTAAAAAAAGATAGATTCAGGGGCTTGGTGTTGCAAAAAAAGGGTTTGCGGAACTGAAGAGTGCCAAGGCTCTCTTTGCGCTGGTCGATTCCCGTGACAGTGTCACTGCGCTCGACTTTACAAAAATGAAAAAAAAAAAGCTTTATTTAGAATTGGGGGGAGGGGGGGTTGGTTCTGACAAAAAAAAATGTAACGGATTACAAGGAATCCGTTACGTAAACAATGTAACGGAATTACTCTAAAATTACTCTAGAAAATATCTAATTAATCCGTTACTAAATTACTGATGAATGTAAGGGATTACAAGTAATTTCGTTACTTGTAACGGATTACGAACAAGTCTGACTCAAAGTATGCAAATCTACGCTATATATCCCTCGGGAGGCCTTTCCCAGAATTAGCAACACTTTCCCAGATTGACAATCATGGATGAACCCCTGGTCTCAATCCTGGCAGTGTTACAGCAGGGGAAGGTGAGCACTGAAGATGCCTGTTCTGCTGCGACTCACTAGCAAGTCAGTCGCGGGAGATTGAAGGAACTCCAAGTTGGGACGTTGCAACCAAAGCAACATTTTCCCCCCTCTGCTTGGTCCCTTTGCTGGAACTTCTAGAACGAGCCACCCCGGGATCAAGACAATCTGCACCAGTACATGGCAGCTCCTATGACCCATCTTGTAACGCCTTCATCTCAACCGCCATTCTCCAGCAGTTCTTTTAGGCACAGTTTTCAGAAGGTAATCAAAAGAGCATGCACAAGCTACGTCAGAGGTCCAGGCGCAGTTCAAGGTCTTGCATCCGAGAAATAATTCTCGACAGTCGCCACATATGTTGATGAACACCAGTGTTGCAGGCAATCATCTGCCAAGAAACCACACTTGATCATGCAGACGCTTGCTTCCCAGAGGTTGATTGCGCAGAACCGGATGGTGCAGCTTGATCCTGCCCATCAACCAGGCCTTTGGCACGTTCCCTCTGTGTAGCATTGCAGATGCTTGAAGTAGACTGTAGACTGCCTGCCTGATGGGTAAAGGAAGACCAAGCAATCAATTCAAGCCACCCTTGAACCAATGTGCAGAAAAGGAAATTCAAACATGGAGATATGAAACATGCTGTAGTCAAGACAGATTGTAAGTCGCTATGCTTGTTCTGGGTGTGTCTTGATCAATCCATTAAGTGGGAGCCGGAGACTCGCCCTTTTAAAGGGCCCCTGAAAAAGAAAAAAAAAAGTGTATTTTTTAACAATCTATAGTCGGTGACAGGTCAAGAACGAAGTGGATACTCCTCCCACCTCTTTCCACTTTAGCAGTGCGAACTCTGGAGAGGAGGCGACCTCCTCTCCATTGTTTACTCCGCTGAAGTGGAAAGGGGTGGGAGGAGCTTCCACTTCGTTCTTGACCTGTCACCGACTATAGTTGGGACACGCGTGTCAAAAAAAATTTTACGCGAGGAAAAATATTTTTTAGAGCAATATTGACGGCGCAAGACGGGATTTAGTCGGCAGTCACGTCCCTTACGGCTTGTTTTCTCTCTCGGCATTTCAGGCGCATGGAGCAGAGGTCGATCGCCTTCGCCTTCACGACCAAGATGTAATTTTGGAATGACCCATGACGTCATGGACTTCGCGCACAATTTCAATTAAATCTCTCGCAAGCAATATTGCTCTAAAAAACATTTTTTTTCGTAAACCTTTTTTTTAGCACATGTGTCCCACTAGACTGTTTAAAAAAACAACTTTTTTTGCTCTTCAGGGTCCTTTAAGTTAGCCACAAAGTTACTTCCCAACCAGCAAGTTATCCCTTGAAGTCCTGCTGCATGCTACCTTAGGAAGAAAGTTGAAGATGGGAAATTTGCATCAGAATGAGCAAGAATGCCTTCCAAGGCGAAAAGCATTGACGTGCACGCTCCGCCAAAGCTACATTTCACCAAAATGTAATGAATTTATGCCTACATTGCACCATAAGGGAGTTTTCGTTTATAACTACCGAAACTAATAGTTCAGGCGTCGCAGTACTGCCAGATTGTTCCTGTAACATTGTGCAAATCGTTCAAAACTTCCGGTTATCGCTTAGAATAACGTGTGGTTTGATTTGATTTACACACCGAACATGACTCAGTATTCGGATGTTTCGTGATCTCTCTCATTGTACGTGGTATGTTCGGGCAGTCTAATTATCTCCATTGAGTGCGCTTCTCACACCATGCACTGGTGCACTGCCGAGAAGCTACACCCGTAGCTTCTCGGGAGTAGGCATTGAAATTCTGCATATGTCGCTTTGCCGCAGCGCAGCCTTGTCTTAAAGGGGCACTAAAGTGCTTTTTGAGATCCTCGTTTTATTGTTATAACTCAATCTACAAGCACTAACCATCCTAAAAAAAAAAATTACATTCATCTGCGGTCGATTTGCATACTAAAACAATTGATCAAAATTCTCGACACTTAGCGTCAGCGCACAATGACAGATGGCGCTACCGAACCTTGGTGAATATGGTCAAACAACGGACGGCACGTGTCGGCCACTCGCGAGTGATCGAGTCCACCGTGGACGAGGTGCCGACCAGTCGTGCACGTCCACGCGGGAACCCATCGCTCGCAAGTGGCTGACATGCCCTGCCCGTCGCTCGACCATATTCAGCAAGGTTCGGTAGCACCATCTGTCATTCTGCGACAATGGTAAGTGTCTGGAACCATCACTTTCTTAAGATACGAATCGACCGCGGATGAATGTAACTTCTGGTTTTTTTAGGATGATCAGTGCTCGTACATTGAGGTATGACCATAGAACGAGACTCTCAAAACACGCTTTAGTGCCCCATTAAAGGAATACCGAACCGAAATTCGGATTTCGCTAAATAAGGACGCATGAGAGTTGAACAAGACGCTGGCAACTCCAAAACATGACTCGTACATCAGTATCTCCAACAGATGGCCGCACTTCTGGAAAAAAAAAAGGGCGCAATCGAGGTTTTTGACGTCATTGTCCTCCGGCAGAATTTCAGAATGAGGGGAAGCGGCATCGCTTCTCTCCTCCTTGCTTCGGTTCACTAGCTCGAAGGGACAAAGCGAGAAGGAATGGGAATCGTGACGTGACTTGTCTCGTCGGCTGTGTTCACTCGCACACTTCCAAAAATACAGAGATCCGATCCGTTAGAGGCATCGCTGCATGAGTGTTGTTTCGGGGTTTTGCAGCGTCCCGCCTATCTGTCCACCCTTGTTTTGTGAGCTCGAAATTTCTGTTCACTATCCCTTTAAGGGTAAAAGCACTATTCCAGGGTGAAAGGTGGACAACAAAGCATGAATTAGAAAAATAAATATATATGTGAAAGGAAAGGGAACTTGGTGAATGCTGATGTGATATTTACCTTACACTAAACTTTGCTAAATAAAAATCCGGTTAGTCTATATCAGGGGTGGCCAAACTGCGGCTCGTGAGCCGCATGCGGCTCATCACGGGTCCAAGTGTGGCTCGCTGGTTTTGGGTAAGCATGCCGCCCTACCCCTCCTGTGTTCCAAAGCCGAACAGATTTTAGAATTAAAAAAAAGAAAAGCTCACAGACTTGGCAGCCTTGTATTACACAACGTAGATACAGCTGGACTGGTCTTTAACACATTAATGCGTCCGGTGACACTGTTTCCTTTATCGTCCTAGAGAAAATTGGAACCGTATACGCATAACAGACGTCGGGGGCAGTGGCTGGCTAGCAAACCAGCCGAAGCTTTCATTTCTGCTGAGCGGTTAAAGTAACATTCTGCTGCTTGCTGTTATTTGTTGTAGTCAACAATTATACTTGTTCCTTTTTAAAAACACTGTTCCCTCCATATAGCTTTTTTTTCTTTTTAAAGTAGCCTTTTTTTCTTTTACTTTCCTGTGGCTCTTTGAACCTTTGTCGTTTTGTCTGCGGCTCTAACCCCATGTCACTTTGGCCACCCCTGGCCTATATGATAGACAATGAAACCTTGAAAATATTACACACAATTCCTTTATGTGGTTAGCATACTAATTTAATGATGCTTGCTTATCCAAAAGTGCTCATCAGTGAGTAAATAATAATCGTCCCCAGAGCCCGACCTGTATTTCTGGGGGTGTGCTGTGTAGTATGTCATTTATATATGTCAAGACTGACTCCAAAACAGAACTGCGAGCTGGCAGAGGGTTTGCAACATTACCGTTGCTTTCCACACTTAGGCTTCAATTTGTTAGGTGGGAATCAATCCAGTTAGTTATTGCTGATTCCATCTTAAATGTTTTGATTCTGGCCACAGGTCTCCAATGTGGCACTCAATAAGAGGCCTCATAGAAGCCCAAAAAACATATAAACCTGCTCTCTGTCATTTAGTGCTAATGCAATGAGCTGTTTCCTATGCTCTGTTCACCACCAAGTTGACAGTGCGATGGGAGCAACACATTCACTGGACCTATCGACCGCCTTCCACTCGTCTCCGGACCCTGCTCCGGACGCATGGATGTAGGCGGGGGAATGTGATCAGATGGCAAATGATGGGCGTACAACTGGTCCAGCAAGCACGTAGCTTCCAATGCACCGTGAGCTTAGGGGTGAGCGGAGTATACCAGTTCTGCGACTGTACATAGGCCAGGTCAGGAAATGAGATACATTTAATTCTCTCATGAGCTACAAACAACGGAACTAAATAGCCATAAAACCTTTATCCACGACGACACATACGTAGCACCCGAAACGAAGGTGTGGGATGGCGATAGGTGATACCATTAAATGACAAAGCAGTACAACATCATGCTTGTGTTTAATATCTGTTAAAGTGGCTGGTGGTTCTGCAATAACCCGCACATTAAATTGAGAAAACTAATTCGCAACTAGCAATATGGTTTTGTAGAAATCAAATATTGTTTGGAATTTTTGTGTGACGCTTGATGTCCCCAGTATTTAGGTTCATCAAAATTGAGTGCTGAAAAAACATAGATTCAAGGCTTTTACAGTACCTCTTTCCTCATTCCATTTCATTGAATGGCAGTGACAGCACCATAGGAATTGAACAAAGAGTGAAATCTGCCACCTTGTTGACAAACCCACCTGCTGAAGGTGGCCACGAGATTCCCTTGTCACCACTTGGTCACTTGAATACGCCGTTAACTATTGTATCTAGATGTACTGTGGCAGCATTGTTGTAGCTGTGATGCTCGTCGGGCCAGGTCTCCTTTCAGATGTGCATATTCCCGTCGAAAAGTAGCCCATCGCCGTGGCAGCTGGTATGACAAGAGTATAAATACATTAGCCAAAAAATTGAACAATCAAACAAGCTAGTCTACACGCCACAAAATTCTACACATGGAGACTAAAAAAAAAAGAAAGCAATGCAACATTGTCTTTACAGGGCTTTGCATTTCAACTCTCTTCCCTAGCCCTGCGTTGACCAAGACGTGATGTGTGCATAGTTGCAAGTTCAGACAAAGTGGGACAACCTACCTACGTCGATCTCAATAGTTTGCATTGCAAAAGCAAACCATGTTTTTTTATGTCGGCAGTGACAAGGTATAACACACGCATTACAACCATAATCTGATTTTCTTTTCCTTTTTTTAGAAAATAACAATTCTGTAAAGCAATCCCACGTTACAGCCTGTACCATGTCTAAGTGAGGCGACTTAAATTCTGGTTGCTCTCCTGAATATCTATAATAAAGCACTATACACCTAGCTGTGCTAGAGCATTTCTTTTTCAGAGGCTACCCAGCAGCACAAAGCAAGTAAGGGACAGAACTTCCTTCAGTTGTCTAAGACCGGAGAATGAACCTCTCGCAGGCCTGAATGTGCACGAAAAACACCATTAAGAAATGTATAACAATGAGTGTGGGCCGGATGTAGGTAATACGACAGATGTATAATTTATGGCGCCATTGAGCGTATGTACAGTCAGCACGGAATGAAACCCGAACGCCGCAACGCGTGGCCATTGTCACAGGCTGCTCCACCTGGAGGGCCCCTGAGGACTAATGAAAATGCACCGGGGTGCCAGGGTGCGTGTGCTACTAAGCTGTGCTCGACCCTTGACCACCGGCGAAACGCGGAAGTCCCAGGTATGTCACGTGAGGGTCGGGCACATCTTAGTAGGACGTGCACCCTCGCTCCAAGGCACATTTTCATTAGTTCTCAGGGGCCCTCCAGTGGAGCAGCCTGTGACGATGGTTTCATTCTACGCTGACTATACAATGTCTAGACATGCGAATTTGCTGTCCAGGCAAACATGTTCCCCACTGCTTTATTCTGAGCGACGATTGCTACTCAATAACGTCACTGCAGTGTGGTGGTTTCAGACGGTGCTGTGTCATTAGCTATTTTCAGACGTTGGATACTTAGCAGCAGACGGAAAAACTACTGTCGCAACTTCTACATTAATTCAGCCCAACTAGCTGACTAATAAAATCATAACTATACTCCGCGACAACTTTTCTTGGCAATGCAGTGGAAGGTACGTCCCGCGTCCCCTCTCCCATTTTGAGTGTACGCAGGCTCTCCTCCTCTCCTCGGAAATGGGGGAGGAGGAGAGCCTGCATACACTCAAAATGGGAGAGGGGATGAGGGACGTACCTTCCACTGCATTGCCAAGAATAGTTGCCGCGGAGTATAGGGATGTCGCAAACCTGCTGAGATTGCAGGGGTTAAGGTTTGAACTTGAAATGTTTGCAAATTTCAAACCCTGCTGTGTTTCGAATTAGAAAAGTTTGATAATGTAAAGTTTCTGAAAGTTCAAGTTTGAAGATTTCAACTCTATTTACAGATTGAGTATGAAAAGTTTGAAAATTTCGAATTTCTAAATTTGCTATTTATGTTCGAAGAACTCAAATTTAGGTTTTTGAATCTCAAGGTACAAGATCAAATACCACAATTTAAAATAAAGTGTTTAAGGGCTCATCTGGAAAAAACTTGAAAGTGCTACAAAGTTGACTAAAAACGCTGCACATTTTATTTTGTGCCATAAACACTACTTTCTTTTCGGCACCGGGTTCTTAGGATACTTCTCGTTATTTACTATGATTTATGAAACAAGCCTTGAGTTGGTTGGACGGTTCAGCGACAAGACTTGAGGCGGTCTGGTATGCATCAGGAATTGCTACCTCTTTGCAAACTGGAAGCAATGCGATTGAATACCCCTAAATGAGATGCTGGCATGAGACAATAAAATATACAAGTTGATGCGTGCAGACAAAGTCGCCAAGGCAAGACATCTTGCTTCACGAAAGTTTGTAGTTGCTCTGGGCGTTTATTTCCAGTGGAATGGCCCGTGGGGCAGAGAAAACACTGCACGCAGGTACAGCACCCGACAGAGCTCAAGGCCAAGAAGCATGCAACCAGACAAGCTCGTAGGTCCCCCGGCCCCCCAAGATACACCTGATCAGGTAATGACCGGTCGTGCATCAGGCTCACTACACTGCTGGTTTCTTGGGCATTTCAGTGGCTCGAAGGCAAGGCACCGGCCTACAGACCCCAGGTGGCAGGTGTTAATCCCGGCCCAGGGGCCCGTAATTTGACAAAGGCTTATTGCGGAGAAGGTCTTGCAATCAAGCTTTCTGTTGCACGTCTGATCCCCAGGTAGTCCAAATTAATCCTCAGTCATCTGCTGAGGTGTTCCAAATGCTTCTCGTCGGTTTGGCTTGTAAAACACCCAGATTTGAGTTTGCATAGCTGGTTCTTCGCGCTTTTTTTCTTAGAAAAATAAGAAAACAAGCGGAGATATTAGTTGATTTAATATGCAAGCGGATACTGACGATAATGGATCAAGTTCCGATCCAGTGTTGCCTCTCACAAGTCGGTGTCACTTTCAGTGCGCGCCTTTCCCCAACCAGCCACTAACACGAGGAGATCGGGCAACTTGCATTCGAAAACAGCCAGGGTTATGAACAATGCCCCAGAAAAGTGCCTTTGTTGGATTTCCAACCTGCAGACAAGAAACCTGCAGGTTACTTTGGGGCAACCTACACAGTTTTACACGGTAGAGGCTCTGTGCGAAAGTAGGAGAAAAAACTTTCAGGTACGACGCCGGCCGCCACCCCAATGCGAGCCGTTGGTGGCACCGATTTGGGTAAAGTTTCTTCACACTTTGTCAAACTTCTGTATGTTTCACATACCCAATTTTTCCCCTTCAACTGGAAACCTCAAAGATTATTTTTCGGTTTCCAGTTCAAGTTTTTTCCAGAATAAAAAAATTATAATATTTTGGTTTGACTCCGGTTTGTACACAAATTGGAGTTTTTTCTTATGTTTGGTTTTCTTTTCAGTTCGATGCCCTGGAGGATTAATGAAATCCACTGTCTACGATATAGATGACCTCTTTCGTCTTTATACCTTGAAAAATGTACAGACCGCCAACGCAGCATCAGTTTGTACCGTCGACTCTGTCACTTAATCGTCACTTCAGTGTCGTGTCGTGCAAGCAACCGAAAAAGGGGTCGACTTTCAAGGCACAGTGTTGTGTAAGGAAAGTAATGGTGACCAGTTCCAGTCCCTACCCAACTATCCACCTCGTGCAGAGCTTGTGAGCACCGGTTAGAATGGCCGGGGGGGGGGGGGGCATTACAAACAGCTGATTTCACTCTCCTTGAGCACATAAGTTATTCAAGGTTATTGCGTTCCGTAGCTTCATTGTACTGTATACCTTGCGAGCGCAGGAGGCACCGCCATAACTGGGGACATGTAAGCAAACTTGGACGGGTGAAATCCGGGCGGTCTTGATATCACGAAAGCTCGCCTGCACCGTCAAAAAGTAAGGAACAATATGTTAGAAACAATCTTTCTCTGAATTCAGCACATCTACGAACCTCCAACGAAGTTGGCCCTGCGAACAGGAGAGTTCACAATTGGTTTTCAAGGCATTCCGTTACGGGGTTCTGTCAGTAACTGGTATTTTCTGTTTTCTTTTTTTTTTTTCATAGTTTTAAAGTGGCAAGATGTGAAGGAGTATAGCGCACACCTTAAGAACGAAAAGCTTAATCCGTCATTCTTTACTTAAGTACTGGGTATAGCTTGATTACGTTAAGCTGGGGTCATATTGCTTAGACATCATACAAAAGACAGTCTGCATACAGATTTGAGGGCAAGCCTGGCAATGGGTTCAAGGAGAAACTTAGCATTCAACATTCGAACCACACATATCGCGGTGACTTGCGTGTGCAGACTGTCTTTTGTATGATGTATGAGCAGTGTGACCCCGGCCAGCTGTCTGGGTAAAAGCAGAATGTCTCGCTATCACATTGAGGACCCGGCCAGCTGACACAGGGGATTCGCATCATAGGCTTCTGAAACACGAGCTCTTGAAAGCAGGGCAAAAGGGGCAGGGTGCTTCACATTGGGTGCTTTCGTGCACCACACGCAAAAGGCTGCTGAAACCTTATAAAAATTTTAATTTGAACCATTTTTGCTGCTATTTGCACAACCTACAGCTGCACAGTGATGAGGCATAACAATTATGAAGCCAAGCCGTGAGAATAACGGAGGTAGTCAAGCCAAACCAATCCTGTCTGAGGGACTGAGTGGACGAGAGAGCCCCCAAAAATGGTGCCTTTCCCTTTCCTCCTCTCTCCGAGTTCACACATGCGCCCAGGTATACATGGCTTGCATTAACCTCACATCAGCCGCCATTGCTCCATACCATGCGCCTGTTTCTGTACCTTCTGCAGCATACATTTGACACCATCAAATTTGTCTTCTGGGCAAGGCTTGCCGAAATAAACAAATTGAATGGTGCGAAATGTATGCTGCACAAGGTACGGTGCAGCAATGGCAGCTGGTATGGTGCCATATGACGCCCCGTGCAAGGCATGGTTCCCGGACATTTCATCGAACACCGTTTCATCGAACGCCGTTTTGTCAAACGCTATTTCATCGAAAAAATGGACGTTTCATCGAACGCCGTTTCATCGAATCGCTGACGGGAGTTTCATTTAATGTCTTTTAAATAAAAAGTGTGAAAGATGTTCTTTTATGCACGGATCGAGTGCATTTTCGCCTCATTCACCCATTTCATCGTCAGGGTTTTTAATGTCCACACTTGTAGCTGTTACAATTTATTTTATGGCAAGTAACCCATGAGGATATTTGTACCGATCTTTATGTTTGTTTTGAACATTGTGCTTATCTATTCACCCTTTCTCTATTACCCGATGGGCCTTGAGGGTATTGTAACAAATAAATTAAAAGTCGCACTCCCGGTAAGAGCGCACTCCAACTCATGGAGGCCAGAAGGCGACTTAGGTTTTGCGCAGGCGCAACAACTTTAGCCATGTGAGCCTCCTAGCCTCTCATGTCTTTGTATTGATACTTTTTTACTGCCCGAAGCTTGCAGTTGCTAAAGCTGAGGTGCTATTTATGAAACTACAATGAAACATTGTTTGTTTGTTTTTAGTTTTAAGACTCAGTCGAGTCAAAAGTAAGTACGTCACATCAAATTTTATCTGAAAACTTTCGGGGGTTCATGTGTTCGTGCGACAGCCATTCACCGTTTCAAATGATGAGCAATTGCTCTCTAAAAGTTCCCCACAGCCATGGTCTGTCGGTTCTCATAAAAAAGGCGGACCTTCTCATCCCTTGCCGCTATGGCCATCTTCTGGCGAGGAGACTTTTGGGAACTCAGCATCGCCTCCAGCTTGTCTTCTGTCAGTTGATGTTCTGTGGCGATGCAAGTCAAAAACTTCCAGAACCTGAGATGGGCACCTCCGACCAGCTTCAGGAAGCTGTCACCATGGCGTTGGATAAGACGGCGTTCGATGAAACGGCTTCGATGAAACAGCGTTCAATAAAACGGTGTTCGATGAAACGGCGTTCAATGAAACGGCATTCGATGAAACGGCTTCGATGAAACGGCGTTCGACAAAACGGCGTTCAATGAAATGTCCAGTCCCAGCAAGGCATGTATACAAAGTCTGCAGACACAGATATGAGACCTGCAAACGTGGGTTAGGCACTGATAACAAAACTGACACCTGGATAAGCATGTTTTCAAGTAATTTGGTCTGAGATACTAGTGTCATCGTACATGCCACCTGATTAATTATGTATATTCTTCTATCCTGGAAAATGTAATACGATCCATGTACTGGCTCGAGCGTACACGGTGGCCGGCTAGCAGTCACACATGCGTAAGGGTTGCAACCTTTCTGCCTAGCCTTGCGCGTTGTCGTGTACGCACCAATCTCTTGTGCAAAGAAATTATAATTAAAATGTGTCACTGCCTCGAAATCTGCCTTCAGCAACATGAAATCAAACGGGGCTACACCGATCTCTTTCTGCCCGTTAGAAACTCCGCAACAAATTCTGAAGTTTAATCATATCAAGGCTGGCAGCCTGCTATTCGGGTATTTGTTTTTGATCGGCATGCGAAATGCGCACCACGATTGTTTCTGTACTCATTATATGGCTAAAATCAGACTTGATGCTCGTACCCACAGGTTACATCAAAATGTTTCACATATATCGGAGCATAGCGTCACTTAATAAGCAATAGGAGCAAACTTGCCAAGGGACGCAGTCCGCAGGCGACGTAGGTTCATGTAGCCCTCCTTGGTGTAGCCCAAGGTGGAAGAAACGAAATGCTTCTTCCATCGTGGTGTAGCCAGACAGACGATGGGCGCAGCCATGACAGTTATTCTATTTTTCGAATTTTATGATGCAGAAAGTTTCGCACATCAACTTTGGTTGCCTATTATGTTCGTTATAAGTAAACCAAAACAAAACATTTAACTACAATTGTTATTTATTATTTATTGTAACATATTTAATGCTTTAATACGTTAACGTAATGTTAACGAACCTAACGATTACGAACGAACAGAAACGAAATCGACAACAAGCAAAATGGCTGCGACCAGTTGAGGCTGCAGAAGCTGCAGTGGTCAAGTTAACGGCATTCTACGTTACTGGATTTAGTTGTAAGCTCGTACACCACTATAATTCGACACGAAATTTCTGAAAAGTCGACATGCTATAAATAAAACTGTAGCGTTCCCTTCTATTTAATTAAAGCTGAAAATACATTTGGGAGTGAAGTGATTTGAATCTGAGCAGTCGCCCGCTGCAACACAACGGTATGTATTCACGATTCATGAAGATTTCTTGTGCATGTATCAGAAGATATTCCTTAAAGCATGGATCACAGGGCATTTCCGTCACCTTAAGCGGCCTTACAAAAAAGGAAATAATGGAAGCTACACAGAGGAATGAAACGTTCGGATCGAATAGAAATGTTCGACGGTGCTGAAAGACAAAATTGAACGTGTTGTAATATGCGGAGTGTAGAAGCTTAGCACACGAACGACGTTGTATTTATCAACTCTACTAAAGACTTGTGTTGGTATGGAGACCTTTTGAGCGATGTAACGTTGCAAGCACGGTTGTGCTTCTTATTTTCTTACATTTGGCACCTAATTCCCTGAAATTAGTACACCTGACGGGCCAGTGACAAAGAGCTTATATTCTACAGTTCAAAAGACGATAACATTGAAGATGACATTAATATCGTTTCTTTTAAGTCATTGATTATGTTATCGTATTTCGAATCGTAAAGCACCGAGGTATTTATGTTTTTCCGGAGTTTACATAAACACGACAAAGAAGGTCCCAACATTAAAAAGAATGTTCGTGACTCGTAATCTCGAGACTGTCGCTCAGGGCTTCCCTCACTCTGTTTTCTGCAGTCACATGGAATGATAACACTAAACTCTTCCTAAAAGAAAAAAAAAAAAAGATTAAGGTTTTGAGGAGTAATGAGCTGTTGGGCACCAGGGCATTGAACGGAAAAGAAAACCAAACGTCAGAAAAAAACTTATTCGTGTGCAAACCGGAATCACATCGAAACATAATAATTTTTTTCATTCTGAAATGAAACCGAAAAATAATCTTTGAGGTTTCCACTTCAAGGGGAAAAATTGTTCAAAGTGAAACATACAGAACTTTGACGAATTTCGAACTTTTGAACAGAAATTTGACGAAGTGTGAAGAAACTTTAATCGTATAAGGTCTTAAATATTATTAACACAAAGATGTGGTGGTGCTACCAACGACTCGCTTGTAGTGGCGGCTGGCCTCGTACCTGAAAGTCGTACCGTGTAAAACTGCGTAGGTTGCCCCAAAGTAAACTTTAGGTCCCTTGTCTGCAGGTTTGAAATCCGATGAAGGCACATTACTGGTGCGTTATTCATAAGCTTGCTTAGGAGAAGAGCGTGTTGGTTCATGTCATGGATGAAGAAAGAATAAAACAATTAAAACAGGGACAACACAACCACATCTTTCAACAAGCAACAGACGAGTAAACTTTCCACGGCGAGCAGCCGACTATACCCAGGAGGGGAAGTGGGGAGAAGGGGAGATAAAAAAACGCGAAGTGAAAATCAGAGAGGTGGGTTTATCTCGGATTTTAGAAATTCAACCTCAGTTTTTGTCGGCAGGAGGGAAGTGTTTGACACGTTGTTTTTTTGCTGTGTTCATTATGATCTCCCTGCTGCTGTAAAAACGTGTCAAACCCTGCCCTCCTGCTGATGAAAACTGAGGTTGAATTTCTAAAATTCGAGATAAACCCACCTCTCTGATTTGCACTTTGCGTTTTTTATCTGCCCTTCTCCCCCCTTTCCCTCCTGGGTATAGTCGGCTGCTCGCTGTGGAAAGCTTACTCGTCTGTTGCTAGTTGAAAGATGTGGTTGTGTTGTCCCTGTTTTAATTGTTTTATTCTTCCTTCATCCATGGTTGTTCATAACCCTGGCCGTTTTTGAATGCAAGTTGCCCAATCTCCTCGTGTTGTGGCTAGTTGGGGAAAGGCGCGCACTGAAAGTGACACCGATTCGTGAGAGGCAACACTGGATAGGCACTTGATCCATTATCGTCATTATCCAGTTGTATTTTAAAAGCGACTAATATCTCCACTTGTTTTCATATTTTTCTAAGAGGGAAAGCACGAAGACCCAGCTATGCAAAATCAAATCTGAGGGTTTTACAAGCCAAGCAGACGACGGGCATTCAGAACACCTGAGCAGACGACTGAGGATTAATTTGGAACACCTGGGGATCATTTGACGTGCCACAGAAAGCTTGATTGCACGACCTTCTCGGCAATAAGCCTTTGTCAAAGTGCGGGCACCTGGGCCGGGATTAAAACCTGCCACCTGGGGTCTGTAGGCCGGTGCCTTGCCTTGGAGCCACTGAAATGCCAAAGAAACCGGCAGTGTAGTGAGCCTGATGCACGACCGGTCATTACCTGATCAGGTGCATCTTGGGGGGCGGAGGACCTGCAAGCTTGTCTGGTTGCATGCTTCTTGACCTTGAGCTCTGTCGGGTGCTGTACCTGCGTGCAGTGTTTTCTCTGCCCCACGGGCCATCCCACTGGAAATAAACGCCCAGACCAACTACAATCTTTCGTGTAGCAAGATGTCACGCGGCAACTATTCTTGGCAATGCAGTGGAAGGTACGTCCCGCATCCCCTCTCCCATTTTGAGTGTATGCAGGCTCTCCTCCTCCCCCATTTCCGAGGAGAGGAGGAGAGCCTGCGTACACTCAAAATGGGAGAGGGGACGCGGGACGTACCTTCCACTGCATTGCCAAGAAAAGTTGTCGCGGAGTATAGTTATGATTTTATTAGTCAGCTAGTTGGGCTGAATTAATGTAGAAGTTGCGACAGTAGTTTTTCCGTCTGCTGCTAAGTATCCAACGTCTGAAAATAGCTAATGACACAGCACCGTCTGAAACCACCACACTGCAGTGACGTTATTGAGTAGCAATCGTCGCTCAGAATAAAGCAGGGGGGAACATGTTTGCCTGGACAGCAAATTCGCATGTCTAGACATTGTATAGTCAGCGTAGAATGAAACCATCGTCACAGGCTGCTCCACTGGAGGGCCCCTGAGAACTAATGAAAATGTGCCTTGGAGCGAGGGTGCACGTCCTACTAAGATGTGCCCGACCCTCACGTGACGTACCTGGGACTTCCGCGTTTGCCGGTGGTCGAGGGTCGAGCACAGCTTAGTAGGACACGCACCCTGGCACCCCGGTGCATTTCCATTAGTCCTCAAGGGCCCTCCAGGTGGAGCAGCCTGTGACAATGGCCACGCGTTGCGGCGTTCGGGTTTCCTTCCGTGCTGACTGTACATACGCTCAATGGCGCCATAAATTATACATCTGTCGTATTACCTACATCCGGCCCACACTCATTGTTATACATTTCTTAATGGTGTTTTTCGTGCTCATTCACGCCTGCGAGAGGTTCATTCTCCGGTCTTAGACAACTGAAGGAAGTTCTGTCCCTTACTTGCTTTGTGCTGCTGGGTAGCCTCTGAAAAAGAAATGCTCTAGCACAGCTAGGTGTATAGTGCTTTATTATAAATATTCAGGAGAGCAACCAGAATTTAAGTCACCTCACTTAGACATGGTACAGGCTGTAACGTGGGATTGCTTTACAGAATTGTTATATTCTAAAAAAAGAAAAAGAAAATCAGATTATGGTTGTAATGCGTGTGTTATACCTTGTCACTGCCGACATAAAAAACATGGTTTGCTTTTGCAATGGAAACTATAGAGATCGACGTAGGTAGATTGTCCCACTTTGTCTGAACTTGCAACTATGCACACATCACGTCTTGGTCAACGCAGGGCTAGAGAAGAGAGTTGAAATGCAAAGCCCTGTAAAGACAATGTTGCATTGCTTTCTTTTTTTTTTAGTCTCCATGTGTAGAATTTTGTGGCATGTAGACTAGCTTGTTTGATTGTTCAATTTTTTGGCTAATGTATTTATACTCCTGTCATACCAACTGCCACGGCGATGGGCTACTTTTCGACGGGAATATGCACATCTGAAAGGAGACCTGGCCCGACGAGCATCACAGCTACAACAATGCTGCCACAGTACATCTAGATACAATAGTTAACGGCGTATTCAAGTGACCAAGTGGTGACAAGGGAATCTCGTGGCCACCTTCAGCAGGTAGGTTTGTCAACAAGGTGGCAGATTTCACTCTTTGTTCAATTCCTATGGTGCTGTTACTGCCATTCAATGAAATGGAATGAGGAAAGAGATACTGTAAAAGCCTTGAATCTATGTTTTTTCAGCACTCAATTTTGATGAACCTAAATACTGGGGACATCAAGCGTCACACAAAAATTCCAAACAATATTTGATTTCTACAAAACCATATTGCTAGTTGCGAATTAGTTTTCTCAATTTAATGTGCGGGTTATTGCAGAACCACCAGCCACTTTAACAGATATTAAACACAAGCATGATGTTGTACTGCTTTGTCATTTAATGGTATCACCTATCGCCATCCCACACCTTCGTTTCGGGTGCTACGTATGTGTCGTCGTGGATAAAAGTTTTATGGCTATTTAGTTCCGTTGTTTGTAGCTCATGAGAGAATTAAATGTATCTCATTTCCTGACCTGGCCTATGTACAGTCGCAGAACTGGTATACTCCGCTCACCCCTAAGCTCACGGTGCATTGGAAGCTACGTGCTTGCTGGACCAGTTGTACGCCCATCATTTGCCATCTGATCACATTCCCCCGCCTACATCCATGCGTCCGGAGCAGGGTCCGGAGACGAGTGGAAGGCGGTCGATAGGTCCAGTGAATGTGTTGCTCCCATCGCACTGTCAACTTGGTGGTGAACAGAGCATAGGAAACAGCTCATTGCATTAGCACTAAATGACAGAGAGCAGGTTTATATGTTTTTTGGGCTTCTATGAGGCCTCTTATTGAGTGCCACATTGGAGACCTGTGGCCAGAATCAAAACATTTAAGATGGAATCAGCAATAACTAACTGGATTGATTCCCACCTAACAAATTGAAGCCTAAGTGTGGAAAGCAACGGTAATGTTGCAAACCCTCTGCCAGCTCGCAGTTCTGTTTTGGAGTCAGTCTTGACATATATAAATGACATACTACACAGCACACCCCCAGAAATACAGGTCGGGCTCTGGGGACGATTATTATTTACTCACTGATGAGCACTTTTGGATAAGCAAGCATCATTAAATTAGTATGCTAACCACATAAAGGAATTGTGTGTAATATTTTCAAGGTGTCATTGTCTATCATATAGGCCAGGGGTGGCCAAAGTGACATGGGGTTAGAGCCGCAGACAAAACGACAAAGGTTCAAAGAGCCACAGGAAAGTAAAAGAAAAAAGGCTACTTTAAAAAGAAAAAAAAAGCTATATGGAGGGAACAGTGTTTTTAAAAAGGAACAAGTATAATTGTTGACTACAACAAATAACAGCAAGCAGCAGAATGTTACTTTAACCGCTCAGCAGAAATGAAAGCTTCGGCTGGTTTGCTAGCCAGCCACTGCCCCCGACGTCTGTTATGCGTATACGGTTCCAATTTTCTCTAGGACGATAAAGGAAACAGTGTCACCGGACGCATTAATGTGTTAAAGACCAGTCCAGCTGTATCTACGTTGTGTAATACAAGGCTGCCAAGTCTGTGAGCTTTTCTTTTTTTTAATTCTAAAATCTGTTCGGCTTTGGAACACAGGAGGGGTAGGGCGGCATGCTTACCCAAAACCAGCGAGCCACACTTGGACCCGTGATGAACCGCATGCGGCTCACGAGCCGCAGTTTGGCCACCCCTGATATAGACTAACCGGATTTTTATTTAGCAAAGTTTAGTGTAAGGTAAATATCACATCAGCATTCACCAAGTTCCCTTTCCTTTCACATATATATTTATTTTTCTAATTCATGCTTTGTTGTCCACCTTTCACCCTGGAATAGTGCTTTTACCCTTAAAGGGATAGTGAACAGAAATTTCGAGCTCACAAAACAAGGGTGGACAGATAGGCGGGACGCTGCAAAACCCCGAAACAACACTCATGCAGCGATGCCTCTAACGGATCGGATCTCTGTATTTCTGGAAGTGTGCGAGTGAACACAGCCGACGAGACAAGTCACGTCACGACTCCCATTCCTTCTCGCTTTGTCCCTTCGAGCTAGTGAACCGAAGCAAGGAGGAGAGAAGCGATGCCGCTTCCCCTCATTCTGAAATTCTGCCGGAGGACAATGACGTCAAAAACCTCGATTGCGCCCTTATTTTTTTCCAGAAGTGCGGCCATCTGTTGGAGATACTGATGTACGAGTCATGTTTTGGAGTTGCCAGCGTCTTGTTCAACTCTCATGCGTCCTTATTTTGCGAAATCCGAATTTCGGTTCGGTATTCCTTTAATGGGGCACTAAAGCGTGTTTTGAGAGTCTCGTTCTATGGTCATACCTCAATGTACGAGCACTGATCATCCTAAAAAAACCAGAAGTTACATTCATCCGCGGTCGATTCGTATCTTAAGAAAGTGATGGTTCCAGACACTTACCATTGTCGCAGAATGACAGATGGTGCTACCGAACCTTGCTGAATATGGTCGAGCGACGGGCAGCGCATGTCAGCCACTTGCGAGCGATGGGTTCCCGCGTGGACGTGCACGACTGGTCGGCACCTCGTCCACGGTGGACTCGATCACTCGCGAGTGGCCGACACGTGCCGTCCGTTGTCTGACCATATTCACCAAGGTTCGGTAGCGCCATCTGCCATTCTGCGCTGACGCTAAGTGTCGAGAATTTTGATCAATTGTTTTAGTATGCAAATCGACCGCAGATGAATGTAATTTTTTTTTTAGGATGGTTAGTGCTTGTAGATTGAGTTATAACAATAAAACGAGGATCTCAAAAAGCACTTTAGTGCCCCTTTAAGACAAGGCTGCGCTGCGGCAAAGCGACATATGCAGAATTGCAATGCCTACTCCCGAGAAGCTACGGGTGTAGCTTCTCGGCAGTGCACCAGTGCATGGTGTGAGAAGCGCACTCAATGGAGATAATTAGACTGCCCGAACATACCACGTACAATGAGAGAGATCACGAAACATCCGAATACTGAGTCATGTTCGGTGTGTAAATCAAAATCAAACCGCACGTTATTCTAAGCGATAACCGGAAGTTCTGAACGATTTGCACAATGTTACAGGAACAATCTGGCAGTACTGCGACGCCTGAACTATTAGTTTCGGTAGTTATAAACGAAAACTCCCTTATGGTGCAATGTAGGCATAAATTCATTACATTTTGGTGAAATGTAGCTTTGGCGGAGCGTGCACGTCAATGCTTTTCGCCTTGGAAGGCATTCTTGCTCATTCTGATGCAAATTTCCCATCTTCAACTTTCTTCCTAAGGTAGCATGCAGCAGGACTTCAAGGGATAACTTGCTGGTTGGGAAGTAACTTTGTGGCTAACTTAAAGGACCCTGAAGAGCAAAAAAAGTTGTTTTTTTAAACAGTCTAGTGGGACACATGTGCTAAAAAAAGGGTTTACGAAAAAAAATGTTTTTTAGAGCAATATTGCTTGCGAGAGATTTAATTGAAATTGTGCGCGAAGTCCATGACGTCATGGGTCATTCCAAAATTACATCTTGGTCGTGAAGGCGAAGGCGATCGACCTCTGCTCCATGCGCCTGAAATGCCGAGAGAGAAAACAAGCCGTAAGGGACGTGACTGCCGACTAAATCGCGTCTTGCGCCGTCAATATTGCTCTAAAAAATATTTTTCCTCGCGTAAAATTTTTTTTGACACGCGTGTCCCAACTATAGTCGGTGACAGGTCAAGAACGAAGTGGAAGCTCCTCCCACCCCTTTCCACTTCAGCGGAGTAAACAATGGAGAGGAGGTCGCCTCCTCTCCAGAGTTCGCACTGCTAAAGTGGAAAGAGGTGGGAGGAGTATCCACTTCGTTCTTGACCTGTCACCGACTATAGATTGTTAAAAAATACACTTTTTTTTTCTTTTTCAGGGGCCCTTTAAAAGGGCGAGTCTCCTGCTCCCACTTAATGGATTGATCAAGACACACCCAGAACAAGCATAGCGACTTACAATCTGTCTTGACTACAGCATGTTTCATATCTCCATGTTTGAATTTCCTTTTCTGCACATTGGTTCAAGAGTGGCTTGAATTGATTGCTTGGTCTTCCTTTCCCCATCAGGCAGGCAGTCTACAGTCTACTTCAAGCATCTGCAATGCTACACAGAGGGAACGTGCCAAAGGCCTGGTTGATGGGCAGGATCAAGCTGCACCATCCGGTTCTGCGCAATCAACCTCTGGGAAGCAAGCGTCTGCATGATCAAGTGTGGTTTCCTGGCAGATGATTGCCTGCAACACTGGTGTTCATCAACACACTCTTAGAAAAAAAGGGGACCAAAAGGAGGTAACAGACCACCTTTACCACCCTCCTCCCGGCCAGGGGGGAAGCGCTCCGCTTGTTACCTCCTCAGGCGCTGCGGACACCAGGAATGCGGTGCTACAAGGTGAAGTTCGCCTCGAAGGGGCACCGAAGAGGTAAATATTACCTCCCAGAGGGTGCACGTGTTCGAGTACTGCCAAAGCCTGGGCGCTGCGATTGGCTGTGGAAAGGCGCAAACCAGTTCGCTAATTGGTCTCCTCGTATGACACGTCATTCTTCGCGCATGCGTGGGAGAGCTCTCGCCCGGCCGACCGGGAGCGTCGGCGCCACAGGTCGGCGCCTTCCCCGTCGACGCTCCCGGTCATAACGGCATAACGGTCTTTCTTCTCGAACGTTCGACGGAGGCGTCCCTGCGCAGGAACGTTCCTTATTGTTCTGTTCGGCTCAGTCTCTTCTTACGAGGTCACTGAGAGCACTGCATTGACTTCAGTCGAAGATCCAAGTCGTGTGCACCGTATGCAGGTAAGGAAATATTCTGCGCGGGCGGCAGTTGGCGTCGGTTATGACCGCCCGGGAAGGCGACCTCCGTCTTCCTTAGACAAAGGCTTGGCGGACATGTTGGCACGTTTGAGGGCGTCGAGCGTTCGATAAAATTAGTGTGTGGCGCGAACGCAGACACGGTTTAGACCATCGAAATTCATAAAGAGCAAGAACAGAAATGACTGTCACTTGCACTAGCGCATATTTAGAAGGTTGACATTCGCTAACCAGTGGCGTAACCAGCAGTTTTTCCCGGTGTATGTGTGTGCGGGTGGAGGAAGGGGAGAGCGGCGGTTCGGCGAGCCGGGCGACAAGGCGCCTTTTGTTACGGGGGTCGCCTAGGTTTAAGGCGTGAGGGGGTAGGAGGTTTTCTCTTTTTGGGGCCGTTGGTGTGTCGCGTCGGACGTTAAATTGAGGATCTGATCAAATATTTGAAAATCTCATAAGGTGGTTGGTGTCTTTTTTTTTCGCAGAGCAGTAGTCGATCAGGCATTCATTGGCGGCACCGGCCAACAGGCGCGATTAATTCTCAACGTCGTTGATATTTGTAAAAGTCAGTGTTGAACACAGATTTTTAATAGCAACGTTTTTGTTTGTTTGTTTTTAATTTAACGAGGTTTAATAAATAGTTTGGCAAAATGTCACGTTATGAAATACCGAATATAAATGTCTGAGCTAATTATTCGTGCGCTTCACAAACATTAATGGTAGTATATTACGGAATGAGGTCATGAAGGTGTTACCGGCAGCGAGACTAGCAATTATATTGTCTTGGCATTTTCTTTGCGTGTGATCAGGCATTTCTAAAACATCATTCAGTAGGCGAGTTAGATATAACTCAAGTTTGCATTATTTGAAGTTGATTGAATATATTTCTTTCGTCCTGCGGCAACGTTGTAGGGTGATTTCGTCGAGGGTACTGGATGCCTGCTACCTTGGACTCATCTCGTGACAGTTCTTAACACTGTTAACTGCAGGTAAGCGTAGTTCGATATTTTATTCGGATTTTCTAGTTCCCATTTGTGCACTTGAAATGGAGCTCTTGATCTTTATGTTTATTTTGTGTGTGTGCTGTTTGTTCATTTCCGAGAGAAAATTGAGGGTATTTGGAGTAAATAAATTAGGGTAAGACACACAAGGCGCTTGAGTGCGTCTCTTTCGGTGTTCTTTTTTTGTGTTTTCGTCCTTGTGCGCTGTTCTTCTCATGTCTAAATAAAACATACATTGAATTTTAATCAGGCAAATCACTTCGGCAAAAATATTTACATATTTGCCGAAGTTCGACATTCGGCAATTAGAAATTATTCGTGCACTCCGCAATCATTAAAAGTAGTATATTACGGAATAAGGTCATTAAGTTGTTGCCGGCTGAGAGACTAGCAATTATAATGTCGTCATGACTTTTTTTTTTTTTGCGTGTGATTAGGCTTCTTTAAAAGTCTATAGTAATAATCTTTCAGTAGGCGCGTTAGGTATGGCTCAAGTTTGCATTATTTGAAGTTGATTGAATATATTTCTTTCGTCCTGCGGCAACGTCAAGTGCAGGGTGATTTCGTCGAGGTTACTGGATGCCTGCTACCTTGGACAAATCCCGTGACAGTTCTTAATACTGCTTACTGCAGGCAAGCGTAGTTCGATATTTTATTTTGATTTCCTTGTTCCCATTTGTGCACTTGAAATGGGGCTCTTTATCTTTATGTTTATTTTGTGTGTGTGCTGCTCTTTTCATTTCTGCGAGAAAATTGAGGGTATACTTCGAGTAAATAAATTAGCGTAAGACACACAAGGCGCTTGAGTGCGTCTTTTTCGGTATTCTTTTTTGTGTTTTCGTCCTTGTGTGCTGTTCTTCTCGTGTCTAAATAAAACATACATTGAATTTTAATCAGGCAAATCACTTCGGCAACAAAATTTACATATTTGTCGAAGTTCAACATTCGGCAGTTAGAAATTATTCGTGCGCTTCGCAAACATTAATAGTAGTATATTACTGAATAAGGTCATTAAGTTATTGTCGGCAGAGAGACTAGAAAGTATATTGTTGTCTTGGCATTTTTCTTCCTTGCGTCTGATCAGGCATTTTTAAAAGCTGATCATTCAGTGCGCAAGTCAGATGGCTCATGTTTGCATTATTTGAAGTTGATTGAATATATTTCTTTCCTACTGCGTCAACGTTGTAGGGTGATTTCGTCGAGGGTACTGGATGCCTGCTACCTTGGACGCAACTGCAGGTAAGCGTAGTCAGATATATTATTTTGTTGTTCTTGTTCGCATTTGGGCACTTGAAATGAGGTTCTTGATTTTAATATTTTCTTTGTGTGTGTGGTGTTCGTTCATTTTCCAGAGAAAATTGAGGGTATACTTCGAGTAAATAAACTAGAGTAGGACACACAAGGCGCTTGAGCGTGTCTTTTTCGGTGTGTTCTTTTTGGGTGTGTTCTTTTTCTTTGTTTTCGTCCTTGTGTACTGTTCTTCTCATGTTTAAATAAAACATACATTTAATTTTAATCTGGCAGAGCACTTCGGCAAAAATATTTGCATATTTGCCGAAGTTCGGCAGTTAGGGTTGGCGGTCATGTGGGTCTGCTGTGGTGCTGAGTAGCTAATATGGTGTAGCGCTCTGTGGTGTACGTTCTTCCTCTGTCCTTGTCTTAAAGCGCACTCATGTTTTTTCACGTACAATACCAACTCGCCCAACAATCAGCACTTGTATATACTAACCTGCTACAGTAGTTGTACCCCTTTGACTAAGATTTGTTAGTCTTCCAAGTAAATCGGGGTGACAAATTTAAACATGACCGGCGAATACAAAGTGCTTACTAATCTACGATTACCACCCGCCATGTGATAATTTTAGTCAGTGGTGGTTAGTCAACAGTTAAACTAGTCACGTCTGGTAAGTATGGTTGATGCTTTATAATGCTAGAATCAGTGGCCCATCAAATGCTCAAAATGCGTCTTAGAAAAATCTCATATTTCTTCCCAGTTTATTTAAATTGGGGATGATATGTTTCAACTTCATATCACATGATTTCCACATTTTTTGGTTCCAGGCAGGCGGTGCAATCTACCCGGTGGCTGTCAGCTCAAGCCTAAGTAATCCTGAGGCGCCCAGCGATGTGGCAGTGGAGGGAGACCTCGAAGCCGCGTCGCCTGCTGAGGCAGTCCTGGTGGCATTCTGCCTCTACTTCATCTTTGACTACACGTATCATCACCAGTTCAGGCGCAGATTCATTGCACTAGAGTACTTAATTGATCTGAAATACTCAAATGTGGAGTCACGTGCAACGAATTGCTTTCGAACCTAAACGAAATGCCAAAAAGTAGTTTCTCTTTTAATGCCTTTTTATGCAGGTTTAAGAATTTTTTATGTCACTTGTTTAATGCTTTTTTTTGTCTGACATAAGGCAAGATGGTTGATTCTGAGAGTTACAGAAGGTCAATGATATTGCTTTAGAGTCACATTTTTGTAATTTCCGAACTCACAGCTTTTTGCTTTGTGCAGCATTAGCATACTTAATTTATTTAGTGTACTTCATACTTGGTGCCTCAAAGCATTCGAGGGTTGTGGTTCCATGTTCACACTGATTTGTGCTTGCAAGGTTTAAATACAGCTCATTAGCAGCAGGAGATACAAGCCCTTTCTTCTTTCCACATTGGAAGAGCAAATCCCGGAGTCTGCTTTCCTCTACTCCAGCGTTCATTCCACTACTCTGGATAGGACGGGCATAGTGTACTGCTCTCCTCGAGTTGCAACGTACTAGTCATTGCTAGTCGTGTATTGGTTTGTATTGCTGTTTGCAATATATGTGATAAAAAATTTATTTTATATCACAGTGCGTTCATTTTGATTCTGGTTTGTACAAAACTCAATCATTTGAGTTCACCCCAGTGAAGCTTCGCTATTCCAAGCGGTGTTCCAAGCATTCACTGTTATTTTCCGGGTAGACACCGATTGTTTATGTACTTTTTGTGATAATTTTATTGACTGTCGCGAACTAGAGCCCCGAAAGTGTTGTTCCAGATGTCTTTATTGCGCTTAGTGGTTTCATCTGAGAACTTTTATAAGATGTATAGTCATGCCATTGATTTTTATGCCATTTTGTCTGTGACAGCCACAATAAAACATTGTCATTTACTTTCAGAACTAGGCCGTCTCCATCTATTGTAAGGCCCACCATTGAAACATGTACTATCACACCCACAAAGGGCCATAGTACCTTGTTTTAGGGGGCAAAAGTGATTCCATCAAGTGTACATTTAACCTGTATTAGGAGGTGAACTGGGCCAGTTGGTTGCTGTTATACATGATGGGAAAAACAGCTCGAAAATCGCGGACTACGAAGAACAGACACGACAGGACAGCACTGTCCTGTCGTGTTTGTTCCTCGTAGTGCGCGTTTTCTGAGCAGTTTTCCTCGTCGTGTACATTTAACCCCAAAGTGGATCATAGTTCCCTCCAAAAGGAGGTAAAAGCAGCCCCCTCAATTACGTCGTCTTACCTCTCAAAAGGGTTGAAATTACCCCCTAAAGGAGGTAAAGGCTGACCCTGAAAGGATGCACTTTTAACACCAAAAGGAACTAAGGTTACCTCCAAAGGGAGGCAATGTTGCACCCTAACCAAGGAGGTAAGTTTGCACCCTCGTTGCAGGCGGTAACGTTACCTCCAAAAGAGTTGCCCTGTGTGCTCGTCATTTTCCCCCCTCAAGGAGGGTACTACAGTACCCTTTTTTTTAAGAGTGCATATGTGGCGACTGTCGAGAATTATTTCTCGGATGCAAGACCTTGAACGGCGCCTGGACCTCTGACGTAGCTTGTGCATGCTCTTTTGATTACCTTCTGAAAACTGTGCCTAAAAGAACTGCTGGAGAATGGCGGTTGAGATGAAGGCGTTACAAGATGGGTCATAGGAGCTGCCATGTACTGGTGCAGATTGTCTTGATTCCGGTGTGGCTCGTTCTAGAAGTTCCAGCAAAGGGACCAAGCAGAGGGGGGAAAATGTTGCTTTGGTTGCAACGTCCCAATTTGGAGTTCCTTCAATCTCCCGCGACTGACTTGCTAGTAAGTCGCAGCAGAACAGGCATCTTCAGTGCTCACCCTCCCCTGCTGTAACACTGCCAGGATTGAGACCAGGGGTTCATCCATGATTGTCAATCTGGGAACGTGTTGCTAATTCTGGGAAAGGCCTCCCGAGGGATATATAGCGTAGATTTGCATACTTTGAGAAGAAAATTCTTAGAGCGTCGTCCCATTAGAGCAGGGGTGGCCAAGCTGCGGCTCGCGACTTCGCGTGTTAAAGTGCAGCTCGCGGTTCCCTCCCCCCCTCCTTCCCCTCGCCCGCCTCCCTCCCGATCACACGAGCACTTCCCCAAAAAAATAAATGGAACGCGTTTTAAGTCGAAAGACAGGTTACAGTTTGATAGTCTTGTGCTACTGCTACCTGACGTACAGTTCTACTGCTTTTGACTCGGATAGATTGAAAGTAGTTCGAGCTTCGTTAATTTCTGTAGACAAAAGTCCCCCCCCCCCCCCCCCCTCGTGGCTCTTGAAAGTTTCGTAGTTTTGTTTGTGGCTCTTAGGCCGGGTTAGCCTGGCCACCTAGGCACTACAACGACAAATACCGATTTGTGTCCTGCAACACCACAAAGTTTTGTGTTGCTGATGCTGTTCCACTGTAATGACCAACACCCGCGACAAACGCCGCAGCAAGCAGGCCCTCCGAGGAACATCGGTCAGGGACAAACTTAATTCTCTCGCCCGCTTGTGCCTTCTCTTGCTGTCTTCGCCACCCTCCTCCTACCCTTCCTCCCATACCTCCCGTGACTCAGTCCTTGGCGGCCGCTGATCGTTCCTGCTCCCGCAGTTCCGATTCCTGGATTGCTCGTAGTAGTCGCGGGCACGGCTTGCTTGCTAGATGTCGTGTTGCAAAAGGGAATTTGCTGCGGCTGGTTTTGCTCGCGAAAACTTGGCGCGCGGGTTGGTGCTTCAAGATGCCGAAGTCTACGCCCCTGCATCAGGATGGATACACCCATGTGCGAGGACTGACCAAAGTAAGACCGCTCACCACGAAGTAGGACACGACGTTCCACCAGTTCTGCGGCAAGCCATTCCGGCAAAACGAGAGACTTGTCATCTGTTCTGTGATTGTCCCCCATAAAACTACCCCTGTATTGTCCCCCATAAAACGCCTGCCCTCGGTCGTTCGGATATGAAATTAAAAACGTCCTCAAATCGACTTGAAATTCCGTGGTGCCCATCTGGAATGCTTCGAACGACCCAAAAGAGGAACGATTGAGAAATTCTAGTCTGGAAAAAGTTGGGTGTCGATTGTCACGACTGTTTTCATAAAGTCGCCAATGGCAAATGAAGACAAGCAGAAGCTTTAAACAAGAGATAAAGTAATCGTCTCCACTTTCACCGTGTTTGTCGGTGCGTTTTACGGCCAAAGAGAGAAATGCGAAAACCGCGTCGCGATGCTCTGTCTCTGTATTTTGAAGTGTTTTGTTGACAACTCCAGTCCCACTAGGAAACAAGTTTCCTTGTCCCCTTTTTCTGTGTCGTGTCCGCCAGGTGGGACAGCGGACTCCGACAAATGGGCTGTTTGTCGGTGTTGTATGTCGCTCATTGTCGTCTGTCGCTGTTGCTCTAGTGGGACGCAGTTATTAGGGACTCGGCCTGGGGCATGTTAGGGGCGTGTGCGTATAAGTCGCTGGTCGTGAGAACCAGCAGCATTGCATTCGTTGTGCGCAGTGTCCTGGATTGTCTGGATCTGCCTGTAATTTATGGGACCTTTAGAACTTCAGCATTACACAGTGATGACATCAGCAGCTGGAAATTGATGGGACCGAAATAAAGATGACAAAACTAGATTGTAGCTGGAGTCTATCACTAGCATGGAGAAGCTCTCAATAGCATGGACTTTGGATTCACACAAGAATGTCCCGTGGGTAACAGGATTTAATGCACAAGTAATTCTGAAGATGGCTTTAATGCTTCCGTTCTAATTCCTATGGACCTCCACAGGCTGAAAGGGCAGGTGGCATACGTACCTATGTATCAAGTGCAGAGAAGGGAACAGTGAACAAAAAGGCACCAGGAAAAGGCCCCCATCTATTAAAACCGAGTTCTGTATGGGTTTTTATTCTCTGCTCCTTGGGGTTAAAAAAACTTATTGGAGCAGTCCTAGCTCACCTCCAGTGCTGATCAAAATAACACGACGTGAAGTCATGATAGGCGTAAGAAACAAACAGCTTGAAACCAATTCGCGTCCTTTTACTTTCACAAAACTCGGTATGCGCCAAATAGCCTAAAACGGGTACAAATCAAAGCAGTCTGTGAAATAAAACGTTAAAATACGGCAGAAAAAGTAAACACTTGCGGGGCGTAAAACCGCGGAAGTAAATCCGTTCATGGCAATAGTACGGGTTCTTTTTTTCCTCTGGTCACCTTGCGCCGTCCAGACTGCCAGGTCCGGATGGGGTGACGGGCTTCGTTGTGGGAAGCTGGGCGGGTCTTGCCGGAGACGAAGTTGCTTCCCTTGGCTGTCGACGACTAATTCAGTTGACTTTGGGAATTACTTTTAAACAAAACAATTTAATACTTTTGAAACGAATGAAAATACAAAGAAAAACGATACTGCAAAATGGTAACTTCCCCTGTACGGGTTTGGGAAGGAGGTGGTCGGGTGTTAGCTTCTCCAAGCTCGGGAGTTGGCTGGCTCGTGGGATTACGTCCCGATTACGGGGACAGAAGTCCCTCGGAATCCCACGACCTGACTCGATTACGGAGCGACAGCTCTCGAGCCCCAGCACAAACTGACCTCACTCGCTGAGTTTCTAATCCCAGTTACTCGTTGGTCCGTCCCCTTTTTGTGGACCGGCGAATCCTCGACGCGTTGTGAGACAGGCGTTTCCCACCGCCAACCAATCGGCTCACCTTCTCGCCACGTGGGAATTGCCTGCATTCCCGGGTGGGAACCCGCGGTCTGCGTTCATCTCACGGTCAAAGGTCGGGCTGGTTCGGATGCAAGCAAAGCCATTTCTCGCATGGCAAAGCGGACAACCGACCCCAGTGTGGATAGCGCCGACTAAGTGAGCCATCCCGCAATTCATTCTGCCAGAGGCGGTCTGACGTTGCCGTTCTGCCGCGACCCCCCACACTCGGGCGAGAAAGACTAAACCGATGTAAACGCGCCGTGTAAACAGCGCCGGCCAGAGCCACTGCGCTCTGGTGGCGGTGGTGGTGTAACTTTACTTTTCCGGCCCGGAACGCACGCTCCGATTCTCTCGGCAGAAAACGCGCGCCCCGAACCCCGCGTCGTAAAGTACGCCTGTCTCTCGAGGTCGCCCGCCAAGGGAAGTGTTTACAACAGCGCTTTCCCCCCAGTCAAATCTCCCTGGTGCTAACGGCCCACCCGCGGAGCTCTCGTCGATCCTTACACCTCCCCCCTTAAGACTCTTGCTGGACTGAAAGAACATCTAAGAGTCAAACATGAAAAAAAGGATCGAAGACATCAGTCGCATTTCTACATACGATGCACAAAAAAAAAAAAAACGCAAGTGGCGTTGAAAAAAAAAACGGTTATCTTCGTAAACATCAGTGCATAATACTGAAGATGAATACGTATACAAGTGACATGACCGAGCTCTTCAACGCTGCAAAACCAAAAAGACAAAAAAAAAACGCCATTAGACACGCGCCATGCAATGTCCCCATATTGAATGACAGTACGTCACTATAAAAGAAAATACGCGCACATGTCACAATGCAGGCATCAACGTTTACGCCAGGAACAAAAAAAAAAAAAGAAGAACGCTGAACGGAACACGCCTGCTGCAATAACCGCGCATCGGAACACACAAAAAAAAAATGCTTCGCAAAACAATTGTCTCTAGGCTCGTGCACTGGAAAATCTCAAGTCACAGCAGCCACGAAGTTTGACGAAGTCTCTTCACGCACGGACACAGCAGCAAGACCACACTCCTGGGGTATACAAGTCAGGCCGCGCGGTAGGCGGAACCACCCATGCTCTCGGGTGGGCGCAGCGCTGAGTCAGTGGTACCCCAAAATCTGTTCAGCAAGCGAGACAAAGCGTCTGCGTTACCGCTAACGGACCCCTTTCCGTGGGTCATGATCCCATCATAGCGCAGTAGCGCTAGAGCCCACTTTGATAGCTTTGCCCCATGCGGTCTGCAGGACGTCAGGTAGGACAGAGGGTTGTGGTCCAACACGATGTGCACTTTTGCGCCCAAGAGCCCGCCATAAAATGTGACAAGCGCCCAAACGAGAGCGAACGCCTCGCGCCCAATGGTGGACCAGCGTGTTTGAGTAGGAGTGAACGTATGGCTGGCGAACGCAATCGGCTTCTCGGCTCCGCCACTCCCGATCTGGCCCAGGCACGACCCTGGTGCCACTGCTGACGCGTCTGTCAAAAGCCAGCAAGGCTCCTGCAAGCTCGGGGTCGAAAGGATCGCCGCCTCACAGAGTGCTGTCTTTAGCTGCGGGAATGCGCCCTCCGCCCCCTCCGGCCTAGGTATTTCGTTCAGTTCGCCCTTTTTGGCAAGGGCCGTGCAGAGCTCGGCGATAGCAGCGTAGCCTTTTGCGTACTCTCGGAAGTAGCCACACGGTCCCGGGACACTCTGCGGTTCCCTTTTATTACGCGGGTAATCTAAACCCTCGGTCGCGGCGTCCTTATTTGGGTCGTGTTTATTCGTTCCAGACCCCACGACGTGCCCGGGGAGGGTGACTGACCCCCCGGCAACCTGACACTTCTCGTGAATGAGCTCACCTGTTTGTTCAGTGGCGCCGTTTTCGGGGGGCGCGCAGTTTACCTCTCCAAAGTTAGCATCTTCGTGAAGCATGACTCCCACATGTCCCACTCGAGCACGGCTGTTTCTCAGCCGGCTCGCACGAACCACTTTGGTTCCGCCCTCCCGAGTCACAGGACCTGAAGCCGCCACGAAAGCATTCGGTGATGCTATCCTGTGTTCACCCCCATCAATATCTTGGTCTTTGTGCCGGTTCAGCAACTTCCAGTCATACGATGAAAGTAAGCAATCTGCCGTGATAGTCAGTGTATCGGTAACCGCACACAGTACGGTGACCGGATCACTCTGAGCAACCCCTCCCCGGAGCCTGGCCTGCAGCGGCAAACGCACGAGTTTTGCTGTTACCTGTTGCCCAAAGGCAGAAACAAGGCGAACTGTGCCGCTATGCTCGACCAGTTCCGGCGGAACGGCGCTCTCTCTGACGACTGTTATTTCACTTCCGGTGTCTAGCACGGCCGTTAGCTCTTGGTCGCTGGAGAAAAGTTCGACTAGGATCAGTCCTGAACTTCTGGGTCCCCACTTGTCATTCTTATCTACTGCAGCCGTTGGCTGTTGAGGGAAACTCAAAACAGCAGTTCTGTCCCCTACCATCACTCCCTGCACGAGTGGCTTTCGAGCCGTTTCGTCTTGCTCTTTGCGGTTAGGGCAGTTTCGCGAAATGTGCCCGCTTTGGTTGCAGCCAAAGCAACGAGGCGAAGTGCGAGGAGGGCTCTGCTTAGAAGCGTCGGTCTCTGGCTTCGAGCCGTCGCCTCTGACTTCTATGCCCCTCGCCGTTCGTCCGTCTCTTTCTGCCTCCTCGTACATCTGTACCACCTTAGCTAGCTCGTGCGCCTGCAGCCACTTTGTCTCTTCACGCAGCGTGACGTGCCGGAGACACTCCTCACTGAGGCTCGACTTCACCTGGTCTGCGACCATCAGATGAATCAGGTCCTCTTTACTCTCTACATTGCGCGCCTCCAGGTAGTAGCTGAAATAGCTCGCCGTCCTCGAGGCGAACTGCGCCCACCCCTCGTCTTTTCGCTTACGCGCGCCGGCAAACCGCTTCCGGTACTCGCCAGGGGTGAGTCGGAGCTCGTCCAGGACGGCGGCCTTGACCGTGTCGTAGCTAGCTATCTCCCCCGCAGATAACCTCGTAAAAAGATATTTAACTCTTTCTGACAACGCCGGCATTATCAGATGTACTCGGCTCTCATTCGGCACTCCGTAGGCCGCGAACATCTTTTCGACACCGTCGAACCAAACAGGAACTTCCGCGTCAGGTGGCAGTTTCTGATTTTTAAGAAGTTTCGCGCATTGCGAAACAGGGTCCAGCCTGCCCATTCCCGTCGTCACGGTAGCCGCCCCACCGACACTCGGTCCACGCATTGCCGCGATTCTTTCCTCGCTCTCAAGCTTGAGTTTTAATATGGCAATTTCGTGCTCGTGCTCCATGCGCCGCATGGCTTCCGCGTGCGCATGGGCAGCGCGCTCGTCGGCGGACCGACTTTCTGACCCTTCCGCTCCTCCGTCGGTCCCTTTGTCCCCTTCCGCAGTTTTCGCTTTATCCCCCGATCTCTTCATCTTTTCCTGCACACTGACTCCTACGTCTGCACACACACCAAAGAGACGTGAAGGTTCCACTCACCGGCGCCGCGGAGTCTCCCTTGGACTGGATGGCACGGGGTGACAGTGGGCTCCCTTGACGCTAGTCGGTCTCTGATGCGTGGGCTCTCTGCGGTAGTCGTTCTGTTGCCGCTCGATGATGTTTCTTGAATTTTAATGTCGCCGAAGCCAATCCTGTCGACTGCGCCAGTACGGGTTCTTTTTTTCCTCTGGTCACCTTGCGCCGTCCAGACCGCCAGGTCCGGATGGGGTGACGGGCTTCGTTGTGGGAAGCTGGGCGGGTCTTGCCGGAGACGAAGTTGCTTCCCTTGGCTGTCGACGACTAATTCAGTTGACTTTGGGAATTACTTTTAAACAAAACAATTTAATACTTTTGAAACGAATGAAAATACAAAGAAAAACGATACTGCAAAATGGTAACTTCCCCTGTACGGGTTTGGGAAGGAGGTGGTCGGGTGTTAGCTTCTCCAAGCTCGGGAGTTGGCTGGCTCGTGGGATTACGTCCCGATTACGGGGACAGAAGTCCCTCGGAATCCCACGACCTGACTCGATTACGGAGCGACAGCTCTCGAGCCCCAGCACAAACTGACCTCACTCGCTGAGTTTCTAATCCCAGTTACTCGTTGGTCCGTCCCCTTTTTGTGGACCGGCGAATCCTCGACGCGTTGTGAGACAGGCGTTTCCCACCGCCAACCAATCGGCTCACCTTCTCGCCACGTGGGAATTGCCTGCATTCCCGGGTGGGAACCCGCGGTCTGCGTTCATCTCACGGTCAAAGGTCGGGCTGGTTCGGATGCAAGCAAAGCCATTTCTCGCATGGCAAAGCGGACAACCGACCCCAGTGTGGATAGCGCCGACTAAGTGAGCCATCCCGCAATTCATTCTGCCAGAGGCGGTCTGACGTTGCCGTTCTGCCGCGACCCCCCACACTCGGGCGAGAAAGACTAAACCGATGTAAACGCGCCGTGTAAACAGCGCCGGCCAGAGCCACTGCGCTCTGGTGGCGGTGGTGGTGTAACTTTACTTTTCCGGCCCGGAACGCACGCTCCGATTCTCTCGGCAGAAAACGCGCGCCCCGAACCCCGCGTCGTAAAGTACGCCTGTCTCTCGAGGTCGCCCGCCAAGGGAAGTGTTTACAACAGCGCTTTCCCCCCAGTCAAATCTCCCTGGTGCTAACGGCCCACCCGCGGAGCTCTCGTCGATCCTTACAGCAATCTTGTTCAGCGACAAACAAGTGTTCATTCAGCTGTGAAGCATTGAAGTGGATATAAAATCTGCATAGCGTTTCAGAGCAAGAAAAACAGCGGTACGATTGACAGGATTGCGGGCGCTACGCGGGCGCGTAGGAAGGCGACAAGGCTTACTTTGATGAGAGCCACACGGAAAACGTTGACACCAGCCACACACGCTGTGCAGGGCTATCGTTCTCGCTTCTTGAATTATGGTTGAAAAGCACTGCGCATTAGCACTGCAAGTACTCCACGTGTACACGGTTTCAATTACGGAACAGAGCAGCGAGGCCTACTTCATTCGAGCTTGGGTAGAGAATCGCCGAGGTTGGAGCAGTCGAACTGTGGACATCGGCATGCTCGAAACTTCTGCTACCGACTTTTATGCGCGTGATATGCGGAATAACTCAATGGATATGCACTGGCAGATGAAACAACGCGTCCACTAAGTCACCACGGACCACGGCACCAAAGTATCCGCCGGAGTGTAGCAGACGCTCCTGCCGCCGACCGGCGCCGTATGTGCGTCGCCGTCAATATTTTGTGCGGCAGTAATCTGGCCAATCAGAGCACGCCGCTCCGCGGCAGATCTGGAATGGCCAGGTTTTGGAAATACGCGGCCCGGTCTCCCGCCGGTGCCGGGGAGGCGGGGACGTTGAACATCCTCGTTCGGCCCTTTTCGGGTCCGGCGCCCCGATTTCGGCCGGAAACCGGTCCCAACACCCTCTCCCCCGGCGCAAAAGACGGCCGGCGTTTTCGCCGGGAGAAAAAACGGCTGTGTGATACGCACATTCGCGTTTGAACGCGTTTGAGTGCGTTGCGGAGTCCTTGCGGCCAGGCGCGGTCGCTTGCGGACCGACGCGCGCCTTCCCGCGACGCTCGGTAGCGCGACGCAAGCGAGTAGAGACTCGCTCAACTTTTCGAAGCGTTGCGGTGCGTTCGGGCGCGTTCGACCAATCAGAAGCCGAAAGAGGAGAGGGGGTGACGTGTTCGCTCCGGCCGACTCGGCGAGCCGGTTCGCCGGTCCCAGTGCTTGCTTTTTCGTTTTGGGGAGCAGTGGACACTGCATTTTTCAAGGCTGCGATGGTTCAAGCTTGACAAAGCGTCGGGGAAGCCGGCGAGATTGTCCCAAGATCGAACGCTTCGACGCTGTCGCCGTGCACCGCCATGTTGCCTTGGATTTCGCTTACTATTGGTGAGCCACTAGCGACGATAGCGCGTTCTTATTGGCTCTTGATTGCGGTTGACTGCGTGTCAACGCAACTGTGCGTACAAGTTTGGCGCAAGCGGTCTTCGCAACGCAACGCGTCCGCTTGCCGCTACGGAACGCACCGCGCTCAAACGCGAATGTGCCTATGGGCCTCTAGGCGCCCGTTTCCGGCTTGGGCGGCGTCGCCGACGCCGTCGCCTTAACCCCGCGTTGCATTATGGGAAACATCCCATAATGCAATGGGCTGGTCTCACTCGTGACCTGTGTCTTGCATCATGGGGCGTTTTCGACAATGACGTCACACGTGACGTCACGTGTGATGTCACGGAATCACGAGTGACGTCACAAGGATCCCGCGCGTTGCGTTATGGGAAACGTCCCATGATGCAACGCGCGGGTCTCAACCGTGCCCCGCGCGTTGCATCATGGGACGTTTCCGATGACTTCACACGTGACGTCACCTGTGACGTCTTGAGAGTGTCGCGCGTTTCAATAGGGAAAATATCCTATGATGCAACGCGCGGGTCACTCGTGACCCGCGCGTTGCATCACTGGACGTTTTCCATAATGACGTCACAAGTGACGTCACGAGGGTTACAAGTGACGTCACGACGGTCACGAGGGTTACAAATGACATCACGAGTGACGTCACCACTGACGTCACTAAAGACATTCGTGAAGGTCACGCGAAGGTCACGACCTTCACGTGACCATCACTCCTGAAGGTCACGAGTTTCACGAGGCCTTCACGAGTGACGTCACGAGGGGGAGTGAAGGAGAGTGAAGATGATGGGCACAAGGAGGAGGAGAGGAGAAGGAGGAGGGGCATACTCTTCTCTCCATACTCTTCCCTCCTCCTCCTCAAGGGCTGCGCTCTAATTCCGCGTTACAAGGAGTTGTAAAGGTCTTTCTTTTTTTTTTCGTAATCTTAGCGGTTTATTTTTCACTCCCTTCGCTATTCAGATTCCATTCGAGATGAAATTTCACTATTCATGCATCTCTAAAGTAAATACACGATTGATGTATTAGTGAAGATTTCTCCAACAGACTATATATTGAACAAGCAAGTTATCTTAGGCTATGGTTTAGTCGTCTCGTTTTTATGATTATTTTTTATTTATAATGTCCAAATTTTGGTGTGGACATTAGGCACAAATTTCGGACGGAGTTTAAATAAATAAAATATTGTTGCCTCAGTTTTATAGTAGTCGTTTTTTACAAATACCTGTTTTGTTTCGACAAGTTATAATTTCTACAAATCGGCCTAGTGCAAATCACCCTATTTGACGAATACTCTTTCCGCCAGTTGTCCGTCGACGAATGGGCGTTCGACAAATCGTCCTAAACCCACTGCTAAAAAGCGGCTTCGACCGGTTCTGCAGGAAAATCCCAAGACCGCTCCCGTGCTGCTCTGGTTGCAGGGTGGACCCGGCAGCTCTTCCATGCTCGGCCTGTTCGTGGAAAACGGGCCGTACCTTGTCGACAAGGGAGGAAACCTCCAATTGCGGAAGGTCACGTGGGCGCGGCGCTATTCCATGCTCTACGTGGACAACCCGGTGGGCGTGGGCTTCAGCTTCACGCAGCAGGACCGGGGCTACGCCCACAACGAGAGCGATGTAGGCCGGGATCTCTTCGAGGCGCTGCAGCAGTTCTTCACGCTCTTCCCCGAATACGTCGGCAACGACTTCTACGCCACCGGGGAGTCCTACGCAGGTACGCATCTTCAGCTTACCCATACAAACATATCGTATAGAAATCTTTCGAATGGTTGACGACAAAAAATTGGCCGAATCCGCTATAGCATTTCTATCGCTGTCTTTAGCTTATCCTACGGTCGCTCGTAAGCTTGGTCCTTAGCTCACCCTATGATCCGTCTTGCTGTTGGACTCTTTAGTGGTTTTATGGATAGCTAAAGAAAATTTTATGGTGTATGGTTGTCTAGCTTTCCATCTAGTCCTGTATGAGCCTTTAGTTAATTCTATCGTTAGCTATAGGAGCCTTTAGTTTATCTATCCTTACCTAAAGACGTTTCTATGGCTTATTTGTGGCACGTTAAAGGGACCCTGCAATCATATTTAAGCGTCTACCTTTTTCGCGGTTTCCACGTCTCTTGGAGTTTGGGAAATCCAGCGGGCACGGAGAGAGTAATTAAATATCAGAGCGTCAGTTCAAACGGACGACGCGGAAACCTCCTCCACCTACGGGGTCAACCCGCGGTACCGAATGGCCTTACTACTGGTCAGAGCCGCTAAAAGCTTCTTTTTAGTCGAAATACAAAATATATTGGCGCGAACCGTTTCAATTATTTATAAAAGTAGTTTTTGTTCAGTACTTTAGTTCAGAAAAGAAACAAATGCAGTTTATAAAGTACGGAAAGAAGAAATGACCCGTCGGACATACCCGCCACTAAGCGGTGGAAGAGGCAGCGCATACTCGAAAGGAGTAGTGGGATCAGGCGCCGACACACATAAATCCCGGATGTATGTGGCGGCGCTGCGGTCGTATCGACTGGAGGATCCGACCGGCTCCGAGCCTTCCGAAGGCCTTCGGCGAGCAGCATTGTCTTGAGGTTTGGCCGTTTTGCGGTATGGCAGCGCGAAGTGGCTCCAATTTTGGACCGATCTGTACCCCGTGTTTGCTGTCGTTTGTGGTCAATGAAGTGTCATGCCGAAATAGTGTTTAATCGCGCAGCAAATGCAATGAGAGCCGCTCTGGCTGCCCGCAGCATACAGCCTATCCAGAACATGCTTTAGTGGCGCCCCCTCGCGCCTTCGACACGGAGTGCGGCAGCCGTGAGCGCTCGCTTAGCTCACTACCCCTTTTCCAGTTCACCGCCACTTAAGCAACCAATTACGTCATGAAGAAGATTATTTTTGCTTGTTTTTCTAATTTTAATTTGCCTATAACTTTTAAAATAAAGCGAAGTTTGAGAAAAGAAATGTTTCATTAAGTAACTGCGTTCAATGCGCTCAGGTTTGGTGCAAATTAAAAATCAGTTAAAAAGTCCTTGCAGGGCCCCTTTAACCGGTATGCTATACCTGCCAATGGATTTTTCTTTGGTTTTCTTGGCTGTCTATAGATATTTCTATGAGCTGTTCAAAGAATTCTATCGCTTATCTAGTAGTTCCCTCTAGTCAGTATGCTGTAGCTGCCTATAGTTTTGAGCTTGGTTTTTTTAGCCGTCTGTAGCTTGTTGTATGGTCTGTTAAACAATTCTTTATTTTGTACCCTATAGTTCTCTTAGCTGGCATTGCCATAGCTATCTATAGTTTTTGTGTGGTTTCTTTAGCCGCCTATAGATTTTTGTATGGTCTTGTAAAGAAGACTGGATATCTTATCCTATAGCTCTCTCTAGCCGGCCCTGTTATACCTGCCTATGTTTTTTCTTCTTTTGTGTCTTCGGCCTTAACGTGTCAGGCGTCTTGATGCGTCCGGCGCTTCGAGGTGTCTGGAGCCCTGACTCGTCCAGCGCTTTAACGTATTCGGCGCCGCGACGCGTCCGGCGCAACAGGCGCTCTGACGCGTCCGGTTCTCTGACGCGTTCCGGGCCCTGACGCACCCGGCGCTCTGAAATGTCCGGCGCTCTGACGCCTCCGGCCCCCCGACGCGTCCGGCGCCCTGACGTGTCAGGCACTTTAACGCGACCGGCGCTCTGGCGCATTTGGCGCTCTGGCGCGCCCGTATTTGGCGCGCCCAGGGCTGATGCGTATATGCTCCTTGCACATGACGTCATTTCCGATGCCCTCCAGAGAAGAGGGGGAGAAGGAGCTCCCCTGTTATCAGGACCCTCCTTTGTGCCTTCTGGATTTGCACAGGCGTCGCTATTCTCCTCCCAGAAGATTATAGAAGATTAACCCGTCACTCAAAATTCTTACAAAAGCAGCTTCCCTCTCCTCCTTTTACTTGGTGTGCAAATGTGTGCGATGTGACGTCAATGCAAGGAGCCTATAACAGCCTTACGCGTCCGCTGCTTTGACGTGTCCGGCGCTCTAACGCGTGCATCACCCTAACGCGTCCGGCGTTCTGACACCGCAGCACTCTAAGAGATCAGCGCTCTAGCGCGTACGGTGTTTTGATGCATCCGGCGCCCTGACGCAACCGGTGCCCTAACGGGTCCGGTGCTCTGACGCGTCCGGCGCCTTGACGCATCTGGTGCTCTGACACGTCTGGCACTCTGACGCGTCCGCGCCCTGACGCGTCCGGCGCTCCGACGTACCTGGTGCCCCGACGTGTCCGGCGCCCTCATGCTTAAGGCGCTCTGACACGTCCAGTGCTCTGACGCCTATATCGAAAAAAAAAACACTTCACCTCTGATGTGTTATGGCACCTTCTCAGCACTTCAAACCCCTTCAGCCATTCAAACACCTCCAGCTCTTCACACCCTTCAGCCTTCCAGGCTACATGACCCTTCAACACTTTAGACGCCCAAATGACTGTGAACCGTAGACGTTAATGTAAATTTATTCAGACATTGAGTTTCACATACTTGTTGTAACTCATAAAGACAATAACAACCAACGTTTACTCAGACCAGTGTGCAAGCAGCTGTAGACGAAAGGGATCCTATGAAATAGAGACAACCGAGTTGTTTGTCGCAAATAAATACCTCTCGAGGTACTCACAATGCCGCAGGGTAAATTCCAGAGATGTACGGTTGTCCAACTCATAAAATTGAGCAGTTGCACCACGTACGCATTCATACACACTTTCAGTAGCACCTTTAGAGAAAACCACGAGCACGCAACCAACATATCCGCCGCCGTTGAGAAATCATGAGCACAGTCACGATGTCGTCCCATGGTGGCGTCGCGGTGGCGCTTCCGGTGTATTTTTCGATCGCTGGATGCTTCTGAAGTAAAACGGACAAAGAGGCACAAGAAACAAAGCACACCTTCTTGATCTGCGCACCCAGCTGTTTTAGAAGAGAGGTCACACGCATGGAACGGGAAGCTGACACCGAGCGTCCGCTGGTTGTTGCGCGTTTAGCTTGCTCTCGTTGGCAGGGAAAAAAACCTGGTGACTAGCTTCTGTCGAAGACGAAGGCTGTATTTCGACTGACGAAAATCAGGTTATCTTCAAAAAAAAAACAGAAAAAGGCCCCCCATTCATTTCCTCACGCGCCCTCTCTCCCTTGTGAGCGGGGAGTTGGCGTCCTTGGGTGCTCCTTGTCCAGCCCGTAAAACACGTACACAAAACACACAGACACAGCGACGGGGAAGCGTTAGCCAAAGTGACAAAAAAGAACGGTAAAACGTCTCCTCGATTTCCCAAAATCGTTGCGGCCGTCAGATACAAAATGGCAAAGCGGCTACCCCGACACATATATCCAGAAGGGCCACGTTACCTCTCCCACAGACCTGTTAAAACGATTTTAGTGGGTGCCGTGATTTAACAGAAAGGATTGAAACAGACCCTATAGCCCTCTCAAAAAAACATGACGAGTCTCTAAACCCTTTAGGAATTTTTAGTAAAGTAGCAATTTGCTAAATTTGGGTCTCGTGGATGTATGAAGGGGCTTTACGCAAGTCTAAAGCCCCTTTATGCTTCAAAAGTAGCTCAAGGTTCGTCGATGCACGAGGTACGTGCAACGTGCAGCCTAGTGCCACTAAATAAGCTACGCTTCAGAGTAACGACACTTGGCCATATTGTGTCTTAAAATCATGGTTGCCAGTTATCTGAAGCATTATCTGAAATCACAGGAAACGCTTTTCTGTCCTCCACAAATGTTTAGACAGGTCGCGGCAGAGCAAAGCAATATTACATGACCTTCCTAACACCGAATCTAATGCTGAGGAAGTCGCACTTTCAAATCATGACAATCGGCAGTTGCGTCTGCTCTGCATACGAGCCAAAATGGCGGCGCCCACAACAATGTAGGGGAACGGAGTGCCGATACTCTAAGCGCAGCTTATTTAGTGGCTCTAGTGCAGCCCTTGGGAAGATCATGGCGGCACAGCGCAGCACTGGGCTAGATTTCAGACGCCATGAATTCCTCAGAAGTGGCGCGCGGCACGTGTCTCGAGCATTTCCACAACAATGAATGGCGCCACTTTTCCCAGGATAGAGGGGCTTTACGCAAGACGCGACCATGTTATGCTGGCTAAAAAGTAGCGCCATTGCCTTCCGTACCTGCTAGCCGGACACAAACGGATACTAACATACAGACGATCCAAACCTCGCAAGGCGATTGGCTAATCGGCCTAGGTTGCCATAGAAATCGCCATCTTGGTCCATTTAAATCTTCGAAGCTTCCAGGGGGTCGTTCTAAACTAGTCGCGCAACGATCACCATGGAGCATCATCGTACTGGAAGCGTTCCTCGTCAATATAAGAGTCTTTGGCACTTCCTATGCGATCAACTTATTAATCATGCCCATCTCCATGGATCTCTTACAATTATATTGTTCTTCTTGCGCATTTCAAGACAGTGAACTTATTTTTCAGTGCCTCCAAGCACCGACACACCATTTGTTGGAGGTACGAAGGTGTACGCTTGTTTCGCCGGTGTGTGGTTAGCAGAATCTCGGTATACAAAACACCACCCCATAAAGCTACCCGTCACCAGCGATACTAGATCGGCTCACCAAGAACGGAGGAGTCAAGGAGAAATTGCTCATTTCACGGACCAAGATGGCGACCACATAGGGAGCTTGGCGTTATTTTCCAGGATCCAGTGACTTTAATGCTGGCTGCACCGTCCACGCGATACGACCATAAAAGCGGCGCTATAACGTTCGATTACGTACGAGCCACGTTCGAATACAAGCGTCTGCCAGCAGCATCGGTCCACGCGCAATAAAAAAAACGTAAAAAAAAAAACGCAGTTCACAGCTTCAGCGCTTTATCAAACATTCCTTTCAGCTAGCCTCCGTCAACACGTATGCTTCACTTTGAGTGAAAGCGGAGCCGAAGCTACAAAAGCATGTTCCCTTGAAGGATACTCGCACTGCACGACCGCCCGTGCCTGGCAGGGACACTGCAAGTGCGGATGTTGCTTTTCTAATAATTATTAATAATTGGGGTGTGTGTCTGTTTATACAGCCTAGCACTTAAGGCTGATTCACACCATAGAGTTATTATAATGTTCGCTAAAGGCTCAAGTGGCGCTAGTGTGCTGACGCAAATTGAAGCAGACAGCAACCAGTCCAAAATTGACTTCCGGTAATGCATTTCTATAGGAAAAAGTGAGTGCATTTTGTCCCTGCGCTCGATCATAAGAGCAAATATCCCAAATAATTCGTACGTACTAGGCAGCTTGGAACATTTCTCAGGCAGGCCGATGAAAGAATTGGTCAGTTACGGTGTTTTTCTTTCAAATTCATCGCATTAAAAACGGTGCTAAAACGGCTTCGTACGTGTATTTATGTGCACTGTCGGACATTGTTAGCGCGAACACGACGTCGGCGCTTTTCAGCGTGGGGGATATACGTGCCAAACGAACGAAGAACATTAGGAAATTAAGACAGACGGCAAGAACTACGCAGTAACACTGGATCAGTAACTCCCTGTGCATATACGATCAAAATAAATTGAAGGCCACGTAATCTATTCCTGTTTTAAATAAGTAATTGCCGCTTTATTCTTTCTGCTCTGAGCGAAGCTGCTTGTTCTACGTTCAAAATATCACCCGCACGCTTGAAATCTTTGAGAACAAGTGCCCGACAAAAGCTACCCGGCAGAGAAAACAATACGAAGAGACACCTTTTATAGCCCACGGACTTTATTCTCTACGTTTTGAATGTTTTTATCCGCTCATGCACGACGGGGTCATTTTTATATAGTCACAGGACTGGCACATCAATATACAAACGTCACCGGAATGCTCGCGAGCCTTGAACACACTCTACATTGCTTTCGATTGTAATTTTGCTTCGAATCGTCGCTTGTTTGTACACACCTGCTGCGGAACACACGTTTGGGACTGAAATGTAGCGAAGTTAAACATCGGTCACTGATGAAGAAAAATGCGCTAACTAAAGCAATTACACTTTTACAGTGTTAATCAAGGTACATACTATTCGGTACGACCCAAATAACCAAAGTGTTCCGTGTTATTTTTCGGCGAAGAGGCAAAATGCACGCGCGTTTTCCCATAGGAATGCACAGGAGTATCGCAAAAGTAGACTGGTTGCTGTCTGCTTCAATTTGCGTCACGGAAGTCGCATAGACACTAGCGCCAGTTGAACCTCTAGCGATTCACACAGCCCCGACCCCTTACGTTGCGTTACGTAAGCTTACGTACAAGCCACACGGGAGTCTGTGCTTCGTATCAAGCATGGCTACCAATTCAAGGAGGTATAGGGGGTATTCACTGGACGCCATATTTGAGGGTGCTGTTTAGAGCGCATGGTCAGAACGAGCTCACATTAATAGGCTGTTAAAATCGGCAATATTGATGGTGCGGAATGCGCGTTGCAAAAGAACTGCGGAAGCTCGCCGTCAGCACGCGCTCAGCAGCCGCGCACACAGCTATGGCCGCCAGCGAATCCTCCCTGGCAAGCGACATTCGAGACACGAATGTTTCGGTGACTTATACGTAACGTAAGAAAACAGTGCTGTATGAAAAGTTCAACTCAACCCCTTACGTTGCCTTACGACGGGCCTTGTGTCTTTCGTTGCCACGGTAACTCACCGTCCTAGCTCGTCGTCACCGAAACATTCGTGTTTAGAATGTCGCATCCCAGGCTATCTCCTTCAATTGGTAGCCACGCTTAATACGAAGCACAGATTTCCCGGTGACTTGGACATAAGCTTTCGTAACGTAATGTAACGTAAAGGCTCGTTCACACAGGCCCGTTTTCTTACGTTAAGTTACGAAAAGTGACCGGGAAATCTCTGCTTCGCATTAAGAGGGGGCGCACCTCAGAGCCCCATAGAGAATACATTAGGTTTTTCACCAAATTAAAAAAATTCTCACATAATAACGGCTGCGCGGATCTTCTTGAAAATTTCGGCTTTAAAGACATTGAGTCATTATCGAGACACTAAACGCAACAGATGTTTCGTCATAAATTTAATTATATTCTTTAAAAAAATCATGAAAATGGTCAAAATCGGCTAATTCGGCACTCTTGCGTTCGGAGCGAATTTACAAAATTATCTAAATTCAAACATAAGAAGAATTGCGTTTAATGTCTTCTAAATTTATTACGGAATCGAATAATATTCAAATTATTCATGTAAGTCGATTTGTTCCGTAACTACAGCAAATATAAAGAACCAAGGTGTCGGTGCTTGTTTTCGTCGTTTTTAAGGTACCTCTCTCTCCCGTGCGGTGGCGCTCGCTGTCCACGAAATGCGAAATCGTCCGTTCGGAGATCGGCCGGATCGGCACTGTGCGAGGTGTTCTTCCGCGGCCGTGTTCCGCGCCCGTATCCTGTTTCATTCTGCACGCCGAGGCGTCAGTGTGCGTGTCTTGCTTTCCTGGTTCTCGCTGGGTAGGTCTCCGTGTTTTCGCAAGTGGCAAATTCACCTTGGAGCTATGGGTCGAAGACAACCGTCCTGTGGCAAGCGGACCGCGAGGTGTTCCACAACCTCGCGGTCCGTCAACGCGTTGTGCTTGTTTCTACTTTTTTTTTTTCTTTTAAAAACGGGCTTTTTTTTTTTGACGCAAAGTTTTATTTTATTGTTATCCTTCACACAAACGTCCTTCGGCCTTGGGGTCGTGGAAATTGGGGATGAAGCGTGCACAGAGTAGATCGTTGTTTGCCTCCTTTTTATTTTTCACGGACGTCCTGTGACCTCCGTACGGTTCGTGGTCACCACAATCTAACGCGGGGAAAAACGGGTCGCCTGCTCTGTAGTCAGGGTATTCCTAGGGGAGGGTGATAACTCGCTGTTCTTCTGGAAATTCACATATCACCCAAAAAGGTGACATGGGTAATGATTACGGTATGTTTTTTTTCCGGTGTTTATTTTTGAGCGAAAATCGGTGCATGTTTTTCGGTGCTTATTTTTTAATCACCAGTGTATTATGGGTTGAACGTCTTGTGATGACGCTAAAAAGCGTTGATAACCAAAGAAAAATGCGATTGGACAAGAACATTTCAAATTTCCAATTCTATTCACATATCCATTACGCTCTTCTCGTGGGAGCATCTATCCTGACGAAAAATGCCAAAGTGATTGAGCTGTGAACGCATACTCAGTGTACAATCTTTCGGCCTAAAGAGGTATTGCGCACGCTCGAACGCGCTTTACAGCCCAGTAGACGAAGTTGGTGGCACCCAGAAGGCGAGTTCTTGAATGGTCTGTAGTAGGCAAAAGAAACAAATAACAATCAACGCATATCAGCTCTTCAAGCGAAGAAGCGCGTTTCTAAGGTCAATGGTTCCGGACGGCACTAATGTTGTTGGCGTTGTCGTAAGATGACGTCAGTTCATACGAACTGACGTCATCTTACGTGATGACGTGACACAAACACGTCATCTTACATGATCTCGTTACACGAAATGACGTCATCTTACGTGATCACGCTGCACGAAATGACGCCATCTTACGTGACCACGTAACACGTCATCTTGTAAGTCAACCTCTCCACACAGCAGCGCTTTCCGGGCCCGTGCAGTGCTGTAGTCGAAAGCAAGCTCCCTACGGCAAGCGAAAGCTTCTGAAGTCTCACATTGAGAATACTCGCTAGCGACCGTCTGTGGAAGCTTCGCACGTTGAGGTTTTTGTCGAGATCGAGCCATCGTGTTCCATTAACTATAGTTGAAGTTATCGTTCAATAAAGCCCTAAAAAATATGAATGTAGTTGGTGTAGACATCAAGATCTAATCAAAAATGCGGTTTGACGTCAATTAACGTGCATATACAAGTGTAGAAAAAAATGAGTTATTTGTGCATAGATGTTTAAAAAAGTGTTTATTATTCGACATAGGACTTTGGGAGAAGGATGTGTTCAGATTTTTCTTCATGAGCGCAAATATACCTGACGCAATAAATAGTGACGATTTCATCGTCCCAGTGGTGAGAAGGTGATTTCTTGCTCGAAACAATGATGCCATTTCATAAACCAAGTTCTGTGACATATGCTTTTCCAATGTCTGGTCACTATTTTGTAAACCTTTCAGTCCAAACGAGTATACTTCTGTTTGTTTTTGTTAGCTTAGGAGGGGGTCACAGAGCCTACCTCTTTGTCTTCCTCTAGGACAGACGTACAGAGTTATACCGCAACACGCATCTGTGGAACACACAGAGCTATCGCTCTCCTGTTGGCGGTACAGTAGCAGACGACACAACGCAGCTCCGTAGTCTATCGAGGGCACGGCTAGCCGCGGCCCGTAGCGCGACCGTTCAGACTTGGGAAATGGTTTTGAAGAACCGAGAAATGGTATCTTGTGTACAATAATCACATGTCGTTAGTATACTAGTATTCTACTTGCTAAGCCAAATAAATATTTGCAGCTTGTGAGAATATGTTTGCGTGACGATTTACCGTTCACACTCCTGACGGATGTTAGCGAGTCCTTCATGTTCGTGGCTCGCAGTTATCGCTACCCCCTCGGAGTGACTTCACCATATATATTTTTTTCTAGCTTGCAGGACATCATAAAAATTAAAACACGCGAGAAAAAAAAATCTTATGAGTACGCGTGATTTTGAGCTTCGCAGCTCTAAAGATGCCCGGTAAATGTCGTCCAGTCTGTTTTGTCTATACTCCGTTTCACCGTAATTTGGCAACCCTCAGTCGCGGAGCAAAGCACGTGACAGCTACTTTTACGAGCAGTACTATGGCACCTGCAGCGCGTCTCCGACTGGTGTGGTTAGCGTCTTATGCTGGCCATACATCAAAAGTTGTCCCGAAGTGCAACAAATGACGTCACAGAAGACGGAGTGTCACGCTGTTGCATCTCGCGATCCTGGCAATTCATCGTAGAAATGCTGGCGAAAACCACGAGGGAACACGAGTGTCGCTGTCGTCATGGCGTCCCAACGAAAAGCAATTATACAATTTCGACGTTTTTGTAATTCGGTAATTTAAATTACTGTATATAATTTTTAAGAAAGTAAAGACATCATAACCAAATAGGAACTTCCGTGCCAAAACATGCAGTGCGAAGTGAAGACAACTACTATCTTTTTTTTTTTTTCTTGATGTCCACAAAAAAAAAAGAAAAAGGCTATGCAGCATCGATCCTACCGTTTTTTTGTTGTTTTTTTCGCACATTATGTGATGTCCTCTAACACGAAAGTACCGACGTAAAAGCGCTGTAGAGACGATATAAAAACAAAAATTTAAGGGAATCGAGCTTTGTAGTAAACGGAAAAAAATAAATAATTAACGACTTTTTACGGTAAACTCTTCACCTCTAAGTAGAACTTCAAAAAAGTGACGGTTACGCGCTTTCATGCCCATTTCAACAAAGTTGGGAGAACGATGTATTGCATCTTGTGAATAGACATGTGGAGCAGCATGTTTATGTTAGAGGCATTGTGTGTAATCGCTGCGCAGTACCTGCCAAAAGAAGATATTATTTGGGCAGTCTCAACCGTTTCCGTCTGTGTGTGCTACGAATACAGCAACTCTTTTCGTAGAAGAAGTGATGAGGAAATGGCGTGCCCTTGATGATACGATTGTGATTATGAAATAAAATTTTTAATCAGCCAATAATTGCGACCTGTCCGGTCGCCTGGAACCCCGACAACAACTCTCGTTCTCTGGAAAGTTCATTCTAATATTTACACGTTTTGTGGAGTTCATCGAGCGAATAAGAATATTCCAACGATGAGCTAAACCTACACGAGTTCCCCAATCCAACTCGGCGCTTTTGAATTTTAGCGCCGTAGATAGTTCTGCGAACAGAGTATACTTCTGTGCAAATATTCGTCTAACGGTTTTGCAACGTTGGAAAGCATCGGAATGATTCAGAATCACTGCGGAGTTGATACTCGGGAAGATAAGACGGGCACTTGGGAGAAACGGACCGTGGCATTTGAGACAGGGGCAGAACCGGGGGACAAACGTGCTACAATCGCATACCCTTCCAAGGTCATCGCTTGGGCGACCGCGCGCGCGCCCAAGAAACCTTTTTTTTTTCATTTTAGGGGTGGGGAGTGGTGCAGGCGCTGATTGTCTTCCTCCTTTGTGGCTTTTGACAGACGCACAACGAGACTGGCAGAACAAGCGCATGATTCATTTCTTTCGATGGAGGCGTTCTGTCTGTGTATGCGAACATGATTTTTTTCCCCTTTTAGTAGTTAGTTGTTCTTGCCTTGACTCGGGTTCCAGTGGGTGCGTTGTCGTTGTATGCCCACTATTTTTTTTTTAGTTTATGGTAGTTTTTGCGCTGATGGGGTATCAAGGCAGACAAAAAGTAAAAAAAAAATGAAATAGCGCCTCGACAAAAAAAAAAAAAAAAAGTTGTTGCGATCAGGAACGTTTTCAAAGCCATTTTAGGAGCCTGCGGTGTTACCACAGGTGCAGGATTGAGAGCGTAACCCACGCACTTGAAGAGAAGGGGAAGCTCTCGTCTTATTGGAACTCTCTTTTATGGGTTTCCACGTCGCGATTGTCCTTCAAAATCAACTGTCATTTATTTCTCGCTCGTGGCTTTCAAGTACTGGAAGCCACGACTCGAGCCACAATAGTTTTGCGAAATCAAGGTTTCGCTGAAATGGATAACTCTCACGTACAGTTCGACGCGCAATACCTTTGCCGTATTGACTCGCGAGAGATGCCCCCAACACGGCTGAGTATGGCGGTGCTCCAGACCTAACATCTAAATTTTGTTGCCTTACCTGTTACTATTTCGCGCCCATTTTGAGCCATATCAAAATGAAAGCGCATGATGAAATAAAAGTCACACTCGTTTTCCGCTCGATGGAAATTTCACGCCAGCTCGCTGTCTTTGCTGGTACCTTGAGCGTTTCCCAGCAATGCGGAGAGTTAAAAAAACAAAAAAAGAAAAAAAAACGTACGATGGCATCCTTTGCGGGATGAGGACGATTCGTCACATGCGCATTCGTCACAGGACGATTGGTCACAGGATGATTCGTCACATAGGAACATTTGTCACAGGATGACTCGTCATGCGGGCAACTGGTCTCATTGATCGAGCAGGGGACGATAGTAAATTGTAAATTTCAACATCTGCCTACATACCCTGATGAGGAGTTTCACAATTTTCCACTGTCACGTAAACCAATGGTTATATAAACTAATATTACAATACTCATCCGCTTTTCCTTTCATTATATTACGGGTCTTCAGCAGGTTGATCTCAGTTGCAGGCTTGAACGAGCAATAATCCGACTGGCAGCCAAATTAGTTTTTAGTTTTGCCTTGCATACACCTATTCGACAAAACCAACAAGTATCGGAATTCCTTCTGCCGAATGTGTACGAGTACCCCTCGTGCAGCATCATGGCTCTCTCTGTTGCGATCACCTCCATCCTTTTGAATGTAGTTCAAAAATAGTCGCTCTTCTATGGCCTCCGCATTCACCGTTCAGGACGGACCCAGATAGCTAGAACGTCTGTTACAAATTCTTTGACCTCGAGAAGCGAAAGACATGCTAAGATAAGAGGTGACCGACTTTCTGAGGCCCAACCAACATTCAATGTTCGGGACCGAATCAGTAGCTAAAACGTTCCTTACAAATTCTTCGCCTTTGTCCGCCCGAACCAAATTGAACAATACATTTTTGGGGGGACGAACTATTGTGAGGCCGGTTGGCCGCGTGACGAGTCATCCTATGACGAATGTTCCTGTGTGACGAATCGTCCTGTGACCAATCGTCCTGTGACGAGTGTGCATGTGACGAATGGACCGTATCCCATCCTTTGCACACTCATTACTTCTATAACACTGAGCCACCTCGTATCCTTTTGTTTTTCTTTCATGGTACTAATTTCTTTCTGCGCATTACGGCTGTTACGACGCTAAGTCTGTCTGCCCTTCGAATTTAAACTTAGGCTCAGATCAGGGACGAACCAGTTTAAATCAGGAAAATATAATTAACACTGTAGCAAAGTAAATCTATCATATCGATCGGAAATACGATTTGGCACATTCCATCTGAACACATATTGTGCACAGCGAATGCAATAGCGAGTCAGCGTGCAAAACGCCGCCACACTGAGCTACCATAACATCTCAGCGATTTTTGCATAGCACCGAGCACGGAAAAGAGAAAACAGTTATTTATTCACATAAACGAAGCACATTTATTTAAAGGGACCATGAAATGACCTTTTTACTTTTTCCAGATAACTTTTACATTAAACCGTCAATGTTCACTGAATGCCGAACAGGCATCCGTTTTCGTCTCGGTTTATTAACTTTTACACAAAAAATTATTGAAACATCGACTTTTTCATTCTCTCCAACTGACCGCAAAAGAAGCCGTGACGTAGACCGTTTCCGGAACCGGAAGTTCTCTCGGCAGTAGGAGAATGGGAGTGTTAGCGGCAACGAGTTGGGGTGCGCCGGTAGGTTTTGCTGCGCTGATGTCACCGACGTATTTCCTGAATCGGCGCCTCTCATCGCCGCATCGCAGCTGAGCGAAATTCAATGAGATATGTTGCGCTACAGCGACAGCATGGGACTAGTCCCATACGCCGGTATGCCTGTTGGGAAGTGCAGCGAGTCTTGTCACCACCCCGTCATTGTTGGCAGAAGGGCCGGCCCGTGTCAGTCGTTTGCAAAGCGACGTAGATGGCGTTTTTCGCGGCCTCGGAGATGCAGGAGCGAGCCGACGTTAAAAAAGATACGTTTGAACTACGAGTGTCAGCAAGAGCCACGTAAATACCTGCTTACACTCGGAGCGGACGCGCGCGCTTGATGGAAGTCTTGTATTCGCGCTGTTGGTAAGCGCTTCGGGACCGTTCTTTTACGATTGCAACTCGATACTGACGCGACACTCGGCAAAGAAAGGTTGGACCGGGGTCGACAGTGACGTGCAGTCTGTCAGAATAAAAATGGCATACCAATAACAAAGTGTACATACCGTGTTACGAAGGCAATCCATACGGCGTTTATTTCAGCTCTATATCACACAAAACAAGAAGATAGAATCGACGAGAGTCCCTTTTCGACGAGTGTTCGTCAACACTGCCTCGGAAAACAAGGGGAAGAGATTGACCTCCTCACCTCTTAATCTAGAATTGAGGTCAGTGATCAAACTATAATACGGGAAGGGTCCACAAGGGTCGCGCGGGCATATTCCATTTAGCACGCCAGCCGGTCGTAGGCAGACGGTCTTGCGACGAAGCAACGCAGCGCCGAGTCGGAATGCCTGCTAGGCCTCTACGCTTCGTCGGAGTCGGTGAATCCAGCGTTCTTGTTCGTCGTGGTCTGTTTTAAGTACTGTTTTCTTGCTGCTTGAAGTCGGCACGCGCGGGAAGAACACGTAGAAAAATAAACGTTCAGTCAGTCAGAGTTTTGAGAGGAAGGAAAACAAAGAAAATAAATGTTCGTCGGTCACCGTCACCCAAGTAACTGGCGGCCCTGCCCTACTGCGCACGCGCAGTAGTTGCTTCGTTTACCACACGATAGATGGCGCTTGGCTCTCAGCATTATCAAATTTGGCAATTTTCGCCACACATCTCTAATTATGCTACAAAATGTGGATCTGAATATTATTTAACAAAACTTTTAGGAAACATTCGCCGGCTATTTATTGTTTACGATCGCGGTGCTGGTGAGGTAGGCTCTTACCCAATAGGCGATGTGGATTCGGCTGACGTGCACCGATTCTGCGTATGCATCGTAGTGAACAGGCGAAGGAAGGAAGGCGCAAAAGAGTCCAGTTTTCTTTTAAAAGTTCTATAGCAAATAATTTTTTTGGGCTCCCTATTTTTGTGTTTTTGTGTTTCTTTTCACACCTTTTACGACGTGCGGTGGATGAAACTCGATTTTAAAATCATTTCATGGTCCCTTTAAAGCCCGGACACTCCGTACGTCCAATCTAGCTAAGGTTATCAATAGACTCGACCATGTCATTTGTCGAAACAGATAAAAGACGTTGGCAAAAATGATTAGACTGAATAAGTCAATCTAACACACGTATTTTACCAACCGACGGTCGCGCGCCTTCAATACCCTTTCCAATTGTCATTGCGCACCTTGGACACACTTTGGGAAGCAATGCATATTTACATCGCCGCCCGAGGTCTCCATTAAACGTGTAGTGCTGACCCAAATAAAATGCTAACCTGACTCTCAATCGCTCACCGCAAAGGACGATTTCGAACAGGCGGTACTGTAGGTCACTTGAGATAAAAAAAAAAAGAAAAACAAGCTATAGAAACGAGCGTCGTAAAAAAGGGGACCGGCATTTTTATTCCTACCTCCGAACAGAAACGAGCGCCACCCACTGCATCACACAGCGCAGAGGCCGGACTCGGTCACCGCGCGTACATACCAAGCGCGCGCGAGGGATGCAGAAACTTCCTCCGCCGGGAGAACACGGCAGATTTCGGGATCTATTTCACGCAGCGGATAACGCGGGCCTTTTCACACCTCGATACTGGCGCCATCTAGAAGTTGCGCGTTCAACCACGTTTCGAGCCGCGCGCCATCTGGTGGCTGAAACGGACGAATAAATAGAGGTACCGCGCCCTCTTAAGCGGGGCTACCATTTCAAGGAGATAGCCTGGCACGCGACATTCGACACACGAATGTTTCGGTGACGACGAGCTAGGACGGTGAGTTACCGTGGTAAGCAAGGACACAAAGCTCGTCGTAACTAGCGTGCCTCAATGTCCTTCTGTTTAGGGTGATGCCACCCTTCGTAGTACCCGATGCCGACAGCACGCGCTCATGGAGAAAATACAAAGAAATGGACGAAAACAAAATATCGCCATAGCACAGTCAGCGCCGCAGACGCGTGCAGGGACACGCTCTTTCACGCGCTTGTGAACAAAAAATAAACGTGTGGGACAAAATGGCCAGATGTTTCCACCCTAAGCAAAGCGCACATGAAGGAACCCTAGTCGTAACGTAACGTAAGGAGTTGAGCTCAATTCAACTTTTCGCGCAGCACCGTTTTTTTTACGTTACGTCTAAGTCACCGAAACATTCGTGGCTCGAATGTCGCGTGCCAGGCTATCTCCTTGAAATGGTAGCCCCGCTTAATACGAAGCACAGATTTCGCGATTACCTTTCGTAACGTAACGTAAGAAAACGGGTCTGTGTAGGGTGCCTTCATGTGCGCTTTGCTTGGGGTGATGACATCTGACCATTTTGTTTCTAGCGCTTATTTATATTTTTTGTTCTGAAGCGCGTGAAAGAGCGTGTCCCTGCACGCGCTCGTGGCGTTGACTGTGCCACGGCGACATTTTGTTTCCTGAGATTTCTTTGTATTTTCCCTGTGAGCGCGTGCTGTCGGCATCGGGTACTACAAACAATGGCATCACCCTAAACAGACGAACATTGAGGCACTCTAGGTCTGTGCAGTGGCGTAGGCAGAGGGGGAGATTGGGGGGGTCAAAACACCTTACGGGGCCCCCGCTCGCTCCCCTGCTCACGAAGTCGGTTTTGCACGGGGCACGGAGCAACGGGGGAGCACGGAGCATCTCCAGCTTATATGCTTTCGGGAAATTGTTTGTGGGGTAGCAGGTGCTCAAATTGATAAATATATGCAATATTGCCTTATGTTTATTCGATGGGATGCAGAACTCAGATATATGGAGAACGGATATTTCGAAATATTTGTGAGGATGACAACTTCGAGACAAAGTATAACAAACTATCCTCACTGAAATACACAGTCCAATCAAACCGAAGTGAACAAAATAGAACGAACACACGGTGGTAATAGAAAACAGTGCCAGTGATGTAAGAAATAATCAATAGATTGCGAAAAAACAATCGCACTGTAAGCAACGGGTGGCGCTGCTCTCACGCACACCTCTTGTTATCAGAATTTCTTTCGACTAGAAATTACCGCGAATAAAAAGCGAACAAGTTTTATTAGAAAGCATTTTACAGGTTCTCTTTATCATCTCATTTATGCCAAGCGCCTACACAATAAAATGCAGTCGCCTGCGTTCACGGACAAAAATTTCCAGGACGTCCTCCGCTTGAAGTTTAATGTCGCGGTGAACGTACAAAAGCGCTATACTTCGTTTCAGCTTGGGTCCAGACGCAGCCGATGCTACAAGCGCCAGCTCCTGGCTTTCAGCGTCCCTGCCAAGCACGCGCGCTCGTGCAGTGCAAGCACTGTTCAGGGCCACATGCTGGTGCTTGTAGTATCGACTGCGTCTGGATTTAAGCTCAAAGTCGCTCATTCGAAGTGGACGCTCCCAGGTATGTTTTCAACTGTGAAGAGAACGAGCGCTCAGCTTCCGCCGTTGTTACGGGCAGAGTCGCTAGGATCTTGAGGAGACGACGGACGTTCTGAAATGGGGCCTCCGTACGGAGGGCGACCGCCGAGAGCGCAGACGTGACGGGCGCTTCGCGTTTCTTCCTCTTGCATTGGACGCCTAACATTTCCCTATTTTTGGCCAAGTTTCCCTCACTTTGCGAAAATCGTCGCTCACGGATGCGATCAAGTCCGTCTTGCTTTCTGCTTTGTATGTCGAGGTGGCATCCGATGCAATTCTTTATTAGATGAATCTCTTCGTTGCACGGAACATCAGAAACTCCCAAGAGACAAGCCTTCATATTCTCACTACGCATAGGCGCAAGGGTAGTCAAGTTTCTTTCCACGTTCGGAGTGTGGTTTGCGTGTTTGTGTTTGGTGTGTCGTGTTATTTCTCCGAGTGACGGAACGACGAGTTCGGACTGATCACTTCTCATCACCACGAGGATATGATGCTGCTGCCTTTGGACCACGCTGCACGATAAAACGGCCCGTGCAAAGATAACACTCTCTTTCCTTCGGCATCTGCACGAATTTGTTTAACCTTTAATAGATAATAGATTTTGGTTTTGTTATCGGTCAGAATTACTTTCGTTCTAAATATGGGCCCCTAGTGTTTGTGCGTGGTCGGTTGCTTCAATTTTTTAGTGTCGAGATTTTTTTTTTCTGTATAACTTTTTTTGTGTGTGTGAAAGTATAGCTATTTTTGTGTTTTGTCTGGCCTTCACGCGTTTATATTGCAGTGCTACCTCGAAAAGCGGAGGGAGTTGTGTGCTGTGAGGAAGCTTTCAAAGTTGGTGGGCCGCAAGTACGACGACATTAAAACAGTGAGCTGCCACGCCCGTATCCCTGTAAATGAAGCCTGCTCCGCTTTGAAAAATGACAATGCAGCGTTCCCCGTTTCATCTTAACAGCGCCTCCCTAATTTTTGCCTGAGCGTCCGTGTCGCGAACTGACCCTGCGTCATTGAAGGGGGGGGGGGGGGGGGGATACCGTTGAACCCCTCCCGAAAAAATAAAATCCTGGCTACGCCACTGGGTCTGTGTGAACGAGCCTTAAGAAAACGGGTCTGTGTGAACCAGTCTTTCTCACCGGGCGACTTGTCTCGCAGCTGAAGGTGAGAAATTTACCCAGTGCAGTACGAGTGCTAGCCTGGGGTCTTTAACGTGCACCACGCATGCAGTAGTGATACGCGACCGCACGCCGGTACGATGCTCATCCAGATCGAAACGGGCAAGGGTGGGGATTGAACCAGGTTGCTCGTCTAGCCTCTGCTACGCTGAAAACTGTAGTGGAGAAGCGTAATAACGCATGTTCGAAACGCGAGCCACAAATATTCTATTTTGCTCGCCTGGAGCGCTGCTCAAAACTTGAGAGCTACGGGCCTCATACCCCAAGTGCGAGAGCACAAGGTCGCTGCTTTGAAAATATTCTGCCGAAGAACGAGCGCTCGCGCTGGAAATGCTCCTCTCAAAGCCAGAAGTGCGGGCTAGCTCGTGCTTGTAGCTTTGGATGGAGTCTGAACTTAAGGGTGAAAAGAATACAATGTTGTACTGCACTGGCAAAATGTCTTATCTACAGCTGAGTCACCAGACGCTCAATGGGGTTGACAAACTTCTGGTTGTATTATGGCAGAACTGATTCCCTACATTCATTATATTTCTCAATCATTAGTGTTTGTCAAAATGTTCTAAAGTTCCGATTTGAGTAAGATTGACATATTTCCGTACACAGCCCGGTTATTTTTTTAATTGGAACATTACACGCTCGGGGACGCCAGAACAGCTGACTCTGGTGGGAACGGGTTCGAACACCGAGAGCCGGCGTAGGGCGTTCGCTTTCGAACAGCGGTAGAAGGGCAGCTAGCTTCGAGTCTACCCATTAATCATTCCAACCAGAGCTCGGTTGTTTTTTCTTACGCCCCTGCGCGCTTTCTTCTCCTCAACCTCAGTTTCCAACAACGCTACTAAATTACTTGGGTCATGGACTAATGGCGAATTCCACTGGTCGTTTTGGAGCGCGCCGGGATCGACTTTTCTGGAGCGAGCCTATTTCACTGGGCGATCGGGATTGAGACCGACATGTTTCACTGGTCGTTTTGGATTAGCTCCCGCTCCAGATCTCGATCTGGATCCGATGGCGAATTCCACTGGGCGTTTTGGAGCGCGCCGGGATCAGTTGACCAGATCCGGAATGGAGCTCACAATCCGAACAGGGTCGCGCCGGCGATGGATCCCCATGTGGAACATGACCACTGCTCCGGGATCGGCATTTGCCTTCATGTCATTCGACTGCCGGGGAATCCCCTTTCCGCGGCCGCCGCGGTCGTTTTGAAGACGTTTTCGCAATCGCGGTGCTAACACGTGTTCAACTACAGTCGGGCAACATGTTGCTGCCGCCCGGCAAGAGTGTTGCCCGATTTGTTGTCCGACAACCCTGTCACACCGTGCTGATGGCGAGGACAACACGGGGAACATTCCGCCATCTTGATTGTTTACCTTCGTTCGTGTGCGGCGCGGAATCGCTGGAAATGTGACTCTACAAAGCGCTAGTGCGTCCGAAGGGCCGGGAATTACTACGGTACGACATCAACCAGTGGCTGTAATTAGAAAACTTGACACGGGGAGTATTTTCCGCTCTTTATTTTATCGAGATGTTCTTCATTCGCTGACAAAGCAGATAGCCCTAACCGAGGAAAGTGACATCGCTGATATACAGGGTGTCACAAAAGAAAATTTACACGGTCTTTTTTACCGCAAAAATAAACTAGGCATCGCCGAACGCTCATTCTCCGCCCAAAGGTGGAGCTAGAGGTCACAACCAGATGCTAAGGTTTCAGCCCCATCCGATAAGTTAATCAAAAGTTATTCGTGATTTTCTGAAAATCTCAATGGGAAAATGGAGCCCATTTTCGCCCGTTTTCGGTTTCTGGTGCCATAGAGCCCCATGTGTTTGAGAACTCCGTCGGCCACCATTTTCCCATTGAAATTTTCAGAAAATCATTTATAACTTTTGATTAAGTTATCGGATCGGGCTGAAACTTTGGCATCTGGTTGTGACCTATAGCACTACCTTTGGGCGGAGAATGAGCGTTCGGCGATGCCTAGTTTATATTTGCGGTAAAAAAGACCGTGTAAATTTTCTTTTGTGACACCCTGTATGTTCGGCATTTACGCCACCGTATAAAGTGTTTCTGTCCGGTTCTTTCATGCAATTCCTATTTCTACTGTGAAATTGCGTTAGCACCGGCAGTACCCCAAACCGTCTTTTGTAACCTGTTGTTGAGCTGAACTGACAGTGCTCCAAAACTGCGACACCGGCACCATCGGCCTTCATAACAATCGGTGGAATAAATTGTTTTCAATGCTGTCTACTTGTCTACCGCCTGCTATGTGATCTATTCATTCCCCCAAAACGTCCTTGTTTTTTTGTTTTTTTCTTAAACAATTCAGCTGTCTGGTAGCGGCTGGTTCCAAGTTCCAAGCATCAACGTTTTTGAGATTGCGGCGCTAACACGTGTTCGACGCACGAGCGGCAGGAATGGCTCAGGAGCGTCTAGCAAAGATTGCCAGAATGCCCGTAGCGCGGCAAAATCTTTCTCTTCTCCTTCCTGGAAAACGAACCGGCTGTCGAGCCAAGGGGTAAGCAAGCGGCCATTACCATTTCTTCTGAGGCGAGATCAGGCGAGATGCCCGCGAGAAAGGAAGTCACGTGTGTGCGCCGAGGGCTGACCCGGCTGGCTTCCGGTTGAATCCGCCGAAATCGGGGGAGCGACTTTTCTCGGATCCAGATCGAGATATGGAGCGGGAGCTAATCCAAAACGACCAGTGAACAAGTTCATCTCGATCCCGATCGCCCAGTGAAATAGGCTCGCTCCGGGAAAATCGATCCCGGCACGCTCCAAAACGACCCGTGGAATTCGCCACGAGAAAAGTCGTTCCCACGATTTCGGAGCCCTCGGCGCACACACGTGACTTCCTTTCTCGTGGAGCATCTCGCCTGATCTCGCCCGTCTCGTCTCAGAAGAAGAAGAAGCACGTCGCGGGCTGGGCTCCTAGATTGTCTCGACATCAGAAGAATTCCTAATGGCCGCTTGCTTACCCATTGGCTCGACAGCCGGTTCGTTTTCCAGGAAGGAGAAGAGAAGGTATTTGCCGGCGCTACGGGCATTCCAACAATCGTTGCTAGAAGCGCCTGAGCCATTCCTGCCACTCGTGCGTCGAACACGTGTTAGCTCCGCGTAGCGAAAACGTCTTCGAAACGACTGCGGCGGCCGCGAAAAGGGGATTCCCGGGCAGTTGAATGACGGGAAGGCATCCGCCGATCCCGGAGCAGTGGTCATGTTCCACTGAGGATCCGTAGGTGGCGCGACCCCGTTCGGATCTTGTGCTCCAATCCGGATCTGGTCAACTGATCCCGGCGCGCTCCAAAACGCCCAGTGGAATTCGCCATAACTGTCAAGCTTATTTCTAATAAGCTGAGAGAGAGAGCCAGCTTGCTGTAGCTCTTTTAGAGCGCAGCTCTTAGGGGCCCGTTTCCGGCTTGAGCGGCGTCGCCGTCGCCGTCGCCGTCGGCGTAACCGCGCGGTGCATCATGGGAAATGTCCCATAATGCACCGCGCGAGCCCCCCACCGGGGTCACGTGACCTCGTGGGGGGCACGTGACCCCCCGAGGTCACGTGACCCCGGTGCATCATGGGAAATGTCCCATAATGCACCGCGCGAGCCTCCCACCGGGGTCACGTGACCTCGTGGGGGGCACGTGACTCCTCTGAGGTCACGTGACCCCTCATCGAGGTCGCGTGACCCTCCGATTACGTCATCGTCACTGATGACGTCACCGGCATCCACATCGTCATCATCACTGATGACGTCATCAATGATGACGTCACCGGCATCTACATCGTCATCGTCATCATCACTGATGACGTCACCGGCATTCACATCGTCATCGTCATCATCACTGATGACGTCACCGGCATCCGCATCGTCATCGTCATCATCACTGATGACGTTACCGACATCCGCATCGTCATCGTCATCATCACTGATGACGTCATCAGTGACGTCACTGATGTCGTCACCGGCATCCACATCGTCATCGTCATCATCACTGATGACGTCACCGGCATCCGCATCGTCATCGTCATCATCACTGATGACGTCACCGGCATCCGCATCGTCATCGTCATCATCACTGATGACGTTACCGACATCCGCATCGTCATCGTCATCATCACTGATGACGTCATCAGCGACGTCACTGATGACGTCACCGACATTCGCATCGTCATCGTCATCATCACTGGTGAAGTCATCAGTGACGTCACTAATGACGTCATCGGTACCCGCATCGTCATCGTCACTGATGACGTCATCAGTGACGTCAGTGATGACATCATCGGCATTGGGGGTCACGCGACCCCCAAGGTCACGTGACCCCCCAAGGTCACGTGGCCCCCCCTGGTTAGTTTAACCCCCCCCCCCCCAGTGCCCTTCTCTCCTCCTCCTCAAGAGCTGCGCTCTAATTCGGCGTTACAGGGAGTTGTAAGCGGCTTTCACTTTTTTTAGCTCACAAACAACAACAAAGAAGTCTAAAACAAAGAGTCGCGCGACTTGCCACTTGCGGCTTGCATTACGCAGCAAGCAGGCAGGCGCGAGAGAAGTCGGTTCACGTGGTCATAAGTGCAGCCATAGCCTCCTCTATACTCACAAAGCCTGGCAGTTCGACGACGAAGCCATAGAGTGCGCGGTCGTACACTCTAAGAAAAAATGGAGGAAAAAAGTAGCAACGGCGGGTCTTCCTCCCTTCTACTGACGCGCCCCCAAGCGGACACAAGAAACAGGGAGGAACGAAACGTTTTTCTCCTTCTCCAGGCAGACGGGAGAAAGCTTTCGCCCTCCCGACTCATCTTCTTTCGGTTTCGTTTTTCGAGCACGTCGCGCACGTTGTTTAATAAATTAATGTTGAGTTGATTAAAATTCAGCGGCAGCGAAGGCCGCCTGTAATTCCGTCTTCTAATCCAAACGTGCTGAACATTTCGGTTGCATTGACGTTTTCATCACTAATTTTATCAAACGAGCAAACGAAGCCGCTAGAAACAGCCAAGTTCCGGAGCAATGCCAGCAGCGCCACGTACACTGGGGGATGGCCGTCTCCGGAATGCGGGTGCGGGACTCGCGCGGCACGGAACTACAGTCATTACGGTAGCGAAACCACGCGGAACTGTGACGACGTTTTCGACGTTATGGAAACCGCAGGAACTGCGTCCAAGACAGGCAGGTTTTGCTGCCGGCTGCCTGGGTGCCTTCCGTCCTGAGTTCGGTTCTTTTTTCCGATGCCCAGTGCAACCGGCGTTCAACGTGGTTCTGTACTTGTGCGTGTCAGCAACATAGCTGCAACATCGTGATGGCAGTGTTGTGGGTTGTGAACAGAACAGTGGAATTATCGCCGATGTGACCGTGTGTTCGCGTATCAGTGGTGTAACAAGATGAGATCGTAAACTGTCGGGCATTGATGCCGTTGGTCGGGCCGTGATCGGAGGGGGCGGGTGTCGCAGGTTGACATTGCGCTTTACATTAAAAAGTTTAATACCACTTGAGGGATTACGTGCAATAGATCAACGTGCGGATAGTCATGTTGGAACGCTGGTCTGAACAGTAGAAGCTCCTATCGCTATCGTACAGTGGCCAATTTGACTGGGAATAGACCCTTTCCGGAATTCAGTCTGGCCACTTTGATCACTATCATCATCATGTGAAAACGTCATATGCGCTATACTAATGGCGGCCTTCTGTTTACTTACTACAGGAATGAGTTGAGCTAGTTACTGATGAAGGAAGAAGTTGAAGATGCTCCTAAGCAGATGATTCGAGGCCCTCTACATTCTAGGTGTTAGCGCGACGTGAAGCAGGAATTTGACTCAAGAGCTGCGTAAGCGTTCATTCCTAACTCAGTCCCAGTCAATCTGTTAGTAGCACTCACTCGGCTTCAAAGCCCCTTGATGTACAGGACTCTATCAAGGCGCCTATGTGGGTTGGCGCTTCGTTCCGACTGGCTGCGTTTGTTTCGCCATCGACACTATGAGAGACTGAAAAATAATCTTAGTGAAGTGCACATTTTCGTTTACCGTTGACCTTTAAGTGACGGTGCTTCATTAAATACTGCAGGCCACAGGTTCATTGCCGCGATTAGTATAGTAAAAGGTAAACCGCCATTTGAGTCACCAGATGGCACTGAATTCCGGAAAGGGTCTATTGTCTCGACCCCGAGAGCGATTGCGCTCTGGGGCAAGGACTGAACAGTACGAAATCGTGACGGAAAGTACGTATATTTACAGTATGGAATTTCGGCATTAAAAAACAATAGTCGGTAAAATCGAAAAAAAAAAAAGCTACCCTTTATTTTGCTGTTTAAATATACTACGGTTCCTGGAGAAACTGCCCTCCAAGTGGCGCGCTGGGATGAGCGCTAGACGTTTTCGGGCTCGACACTGCGTAGCTCCGTAACACCTGCCGCAAGTCGCGGCTTTGACTGCATTCAAGTTGATCGAAAAGCGATTTCTCAGCCCGTGAAGCATCACTTCCAGCTGAGTGAATATCCGCTCTACAGAGATTAATTCAAGACGGCAATTGCAGCTTTGCGCGAACATCGCAAATAGAAAAACCAATAGAAATACAGGCTACGGCGTGCCGTGTGGGGAAACAAACTCATCGCTTCGAACCGCATTGAAGCGGCTTGATTTATTGGCTTTCAAATAATTACGGCATGATCGAGCGTTTACTTTTTAATAGGAGATTAATCCCCTGAGCCATTCAAAATACTTTCAGAGGTATGACATTGCTGGGAAAAAATCAACATGCTGGGAATATTTTTTTATTGCTTAGGGAGTCACCGAAAAGTTCCGTACGTTCCTAACGACAAATATAAAAGACGGAAACGCAGTGCACGGGTGTAGTGTTCGGGTTAGTGTGGTGTTCCGTTGTATTAATATTTGTGTGTGTCGTGTATGTGCTCAATGTATGTTCACCTGATGCTTGTAAGAAGCGTAATGTGTGTATACTGTGCATAGTAGGGATCCCCAAGCGCAGTAGTGGCCTAAAAAGAGCAAATTATTTTTTGTAGAACATGAATGGGGCGGTACCTAGCGCCACCTAGCCCAGCTACCTGCAATTACTCTGCTTTACCCACCCCGCCATCTGGTTGCTAGAGATTTAACTTTTCACGCCACGTGATAAACAGCGGCTTCGAGTTCGTTCTTTCGAGAGCGGCTTTTGGTTTCGCGGATTGAGTTTGCCCTTCTCTGTGATATGCGGTTGACGAAGGAATCGTGACTCGAGGAACACCAAAGGTAAGACGCAAAGTGCGCGAAGTAACCGGGTATCGGCTGTCTCCGTTTAACATCGCAGTGCTGTCGACGAGAAGACTGAGTAACTGCTTTCGAAACGCAAGTTTCTGTACCTGTAGGGGAATCTGGCTTCGGAAATAAACACAGTTTGCGGAAAGCTCGTGTTGCGCTTTTATTTGCTGCTGCTCTCGTCCCGTACGAGAGACGTAGCGTCCTCGTCAAGCCTTATTGGGCTCGATTTGCTCGATTCGGGGCCGCCATATTGAGATGCAAGCGACGGAGGAACTTTGCTCCCCTGCTTCAGGGACGAACGTTTCTCCCTTTCTAAAGGAACATAGGTTACAAGACCGTTCCTCCCCGAAGGGACGACTATCCATACCCTTTTTTCTGAGAGTGTAGATTTGGAGCGCGACAGTCTGGTACCACTGGTATTCAGTGTCTCTGGTATTCAGCGTACAGCTTCTGCAGCGGCGAGGACCCGGGGCGTGGTTTTCAAACCCGACGAGAAAAGAAACGGTAGCCCGAAGAACGCGAGAAGCACGAGCGGTCATTCCATCGCTCGGGAGAAATGTGTTTCGGCGTCTCGCCGCAGCGGGGCGCCCGTTACATGCCTGTCCTCTCATCCGTTGTCTGCCGCTTTACCTTTCACCTTCCGCGGTCGCGCCTCATGGCAATCTGCCAGGCTTTGTCAGTGTAGAGGAGGCTATGGTGCAGCGTAGACTAAGGGTCAGCAACTATGTGTCTCATCTGGGTGTATTGAAAGAAGACCTGCACTGCTGTGGGTACGCGACCATTCACGCTGGCGGATGGAAGGCTGTGCAGAGATCGTCTGATTTGGCAAGGCCACCTTTTGCACAATGACGATCTGTGAAGGCGTGGAATTTTGAAGTACGCATGTTCAGTCAATTACCTGTTCCATGCACATGCTGGATTAACAATAGCCATACTCGTGAGCATGCTAAGAATGCGGCAAATAAACATCCCCACGTACCTGCCACGGAATCGAATTTCACCTCGGACCAACCAGGAAAGGCCATTATGGTCGTTTTTCCCGGGTGTCTGCTTTGTGTGTTACCGCTGCTTCTATAGGAAGCGAGCAAGCCGGCCGTGTCGCGGCGGTCGCCCATTGTTCGCCGCGACCTGGCGGTAGCCGCCGCAGGAGCATCGGGCAGCAATGGCGACGAACAGCACGGCGGACAGTGTCCCCGTCGTGATTACGACGGAATTTAAGGCAGTTACGAGTTCGGAAAGTTCCTTCGGAAGCCGGTGCCGCCGGCTCAGAATCACCGCGAAGTAATAGCAACGAACAGCACAGAGGACAGTGGGCGACTAGGAGTCCGGAAAGCTTCTTCGGTAGCCGGTGCAGAATCATCGGGGGGAAGCAGTGGCGATTAGCAGCACAGCGGACAGTGTTCCCGGAGTGATTACGACGGGGTTTAAGGCGGTTACGAATCCAGAAAGCTTCTTCCGTGGGGCCAATATGACGAAGAGAAAACTGTTTCATGAATCTGGCCGCGTGTGCGACGTAAAGGAGGTCTGTTTCGACGGACAAGTGGATGTCACGGAGCGCCGTACTCTGCAAACAAAATTAAGCGCGCCCGCAAAAAAATTTTGTTGGCGTTGAGTGGACCGCGGTAATTATGTACGTTTATTTCTGAATCAGCTTGACAATAACTGGGCGATTTTTTTTCGCGCCGTTCCGCGATTCTCTTTACTATCTTCCTGTAGGCTGATGGAAACATCCAACGGTAGGCTTAGGAGGGCGACCACATTCCGCTTCTCGATTCCGGTGAAGTATTTGCTGCATACTTTAGAGTTTGCCGTCGGTGTCGATGCTGTTCCATCGTCGCTAGAAGAGAAAAAAAGTTAATTGTATTATTCGTCAGCAGCTTAAACAAAGTGAACTGGAAGGTAAGAAACACCACTAACCTGTATGGACGCACAAGTCGTACCCAGGTCGCGCAGTACTCCGCCTCGTACGGCATCGAAGGGACGATGTAGTACTTCGTGCCGTGCGCGATCTTGCCGACCACGCAGCAATTGTTGCGGCTTTCTTGGTGCGGAATAGCCATCTCAGAAATTACAGCGCTAACCCACTACAACGCACAACCAACGCAGCGACTGGCAGAGGATGCCCGATGCAACGGACCCATTTGCCGCTAGGGGCGCCCTGGTCGGGGCTTGAATTAGATCCGCACGGTTCCTATAGACCAGTGTCCTCGCCAATTCCAGGGTGCCGCCATGTTTATCAACGCTCGCGCCACCACGCGGAGAGAACTGGCAGGCAGGAGGGGGGGCTGCGTTGGCGGCGTCGCTTTGGGGAGCTGGATGCGGCAGGTTGTCCGAATGCACCGGCACATCGGGAAAGATGTCTTCACCAGAAGCCTCCGCGGCCCGTTCTTCAACAGATAAGATGTCGCGAACATTCGAGAACCCATCTCGATCAAGAAAACAAGAGAAAACCTTTCTTGTCTTAAATGTTCTCGGTGTCTGCTGACCCTTGACATCCGCGTTTCAGTCCGGGTTCATTGCGTAGTAAATATTTCGCTACCGCTTTCTTGTAGCTTTCAAATGCTTGATTGTTGGCTTCTTGTATACGACATTACATTCGTGGCACGTTTGAGACCGATTTTCGCGACCTGCTTGCCTTTCTGCGGCAGCGCGGCTCTGCCGAGCCGAAATAAGTGGGAGGCGTTCACTTGATCGAACGCCGTTTTAGCGAATGAAAACTAGACCACGACGTTTCATCGAATGACGAGCGAATGGGTCTGGTTACATAGACAGCTCGGATTAGCTTTCTTTTGTAATGTGGCGCCTTGTCTGCCGCTGCGAAGCGGCGTAAACGAGGGCTCCAAGTATGTTATTACGCGTCCCCCCCCCCCCCCCCCCACACACACACACACACACTGCGAGCGTCTGGGTTCGAAACTATTAATTGCCAGTTCTAGAGGATGGTACTTACTTGATGTGGGAGCTGGAATTCTACGAGGTACCTGTTGTGTATATAATCTTTACATAATATATACATTACAGCATACAGCGGGCACAACCAATACCACCTAGAAGACAAGGCCTGCGCATGACGTTTCGTTAGTAGATCCCCGACCCGCCCCACGCGGCAAACAGCCCGAAGCTTGACGAGAGTAGAGGCCGCGTCGCAACTACGTCGCATTCACTTGCGGCCGCAGCTGTGTGTGTGACTGCTGAGCGCGAGCTGATAGCGAGCTTCCAGTGCATTTGCGACGGGCACGCGAACGCTCCCTCGGCCAGGAGCGCGAGCGAGCACGCGCTCCTGGCTTTGAGACGCGCATTTCTAGCGCGCGCGCTCGTTCTGCGGTAGAACGCTTCGAAACAGCTACCCGAGGTATAAACAGCGCCCTCGAAAATGGCGTCCAGCGTCAGCGTCCAGCGTCCAACGAAGGGCTTTACAGCCCTTCGCGCAGCAGTAAGGCAATTTCGCTCATGCATTTGACGCTCCACGTGAACGTCTAACTTCATCGTATGCTATTTGCAAGAGACACTCGGCGTGAGCATCTGTTTCATTATCTGTTACACAAACCACTGAAGCAGGCGATGGAGCAGACGATGTAGCAGACGATGTTGCTCATCCGGGCTAGCTAGGGGGCGCTGAGGGGATCTACTAGTGATGACGTTTAGAGGAGGAAACGCGCAGGCCTTGTGTTCTAGGTGGTATTGGCACAACCGACCGGGTTGGGGCCAGAGCAGTCGAACGTCTCGTGCCTGCGCGCGTGTACCAGTTCACCGGCATCCCTGGATATCCTCGGTTGCCAACACACAACATCCCTCCCCCCTAGGTCACATAGTCCTTTAGGTAGTCGGGACGTCGCCGTTGTCGCTGGGGACGATTTGACTGTTCTTGCGCAGGCGCTGAAGTTGGCAACACTGTTTGGTGCCTCGGTTCATGGGGTGAAGCAGGTGAACGTAGTGGGGAAGCTGGAGGTGTTGCCACTGGGGTTGACTCCTCAGGGAAGTCCGCTTGACTCGTAGATGGTGGGCACTCTTCCACCGATTCATTCCTAAGCGATGGCTCGCTTGGTAAGGAGAGCTGCTGAGGTGACAGCTCTGTCGTAGGCTCCTCCTCGTCCAGGTATGTGCTCCACTCCCGTCTCCGGATTTGGTCCACGTGCCGCTTCCAGAAACGACCGTCGATGGTGCGAACCTTGTAAGACAGCGGACCGGTGATCTCAGTGATGATACCGGGTAGCCACTTGGGGCCTGCTAAATAATTGCGGATGAAGACTGGTTCTCGCGGCTCGAATTCACGTACACCTTGTCTTCCCCGCAGCGCTTGTTCCTCTTGCTTGTCCACCATCTCTGCTTGTAGGTCTGGGTGAAGCCGGTCCAGTGCAGTACGGAGTCTCCGACCCATCAACAATTCCGCCGGACTCTTTCCGGTCGTTGAGTGCGGGAGAATATGCTGACTCAAAAGAAATCGGGCCAACTTGGTGGCCATGTCGCCTCCTTCCATGCGCCTGAGGACTTGTTTAGTTTCTTGGACCATGCGCTCCACTTGGCCATTTGACGATGGATGATATGGCGCCACCTTAACGTGCCGGATCTGGTTTCTCTGCAAAAATTCTTCAAATTCTTGTGAGACGAACGCTGTCCCATTGTCCGAGACTATAGTGTCGGGAACACCGTGTGTTGCGAACAGCACTCGCAACCTTTGACACACTGCTGCTGACGACATGGATGCTATCTGGATGACTTCCAGCCATTTCGAATGCGCATCCACCGCCAGAAGAAAAACCTTTCCTTGGAAGGGTCCTGCAAAATCGATGTGGATTCGGGACCATGGGTTTCTGGCAAATTCCCACGGATGCAGTCTTGCACGTGCAGGTTGCGGCCTTGTCTCCTGGCAGGGCAGGCAGGTTCGGACCTTCCTTTCGATATCTTGGTCGATACCCGGCCACCAAACTGTGCTTCTGGCAAGCGCCTTCATGCGGACGATCCCGGGATGCGTGGTATGCAGCAGCTCCAAAACCTGGTCTCTCGCTTGCTCTGGAATGATGACTCTACATCCCCACAGCAGGCATCCCCGATACTCCGACAACTCGTGCTGCCGTCGAACAAATGGCTTGAACTCGTCCGGCAGCCTGCCTTGAGGCCATCCAACCCCCGTCCAATGTCGAACTCTGGACAAGGTTGGGTCGTTCCGGGTGCATCGGGCAATCTTCTGGGCATCCCACGGAATCTCCGGCGCAGTCTCCAGCATCCGGACTTCAAAAAGTTTCTCGTCAGTTGAGCTGTCTTCCACAGTTAGAGGCAGTCGACTCAGTGCATCCGCGTTCCTGAGCTGATGAGCAGGCCTGTACTCCAGCTCGTAGTCGTAAGCCGACAACATTAACGACCATCGCAACATCCTCGGCGACAGCACTTGAGGCATCGGTTTTGCGTGATGCAAGAGTCCCAGTAGAGGTTTGTGATCGGTCACGATCCGAAAATGCCGACCGTAGATGAACTTGTGGAACTTTCGTATTCCAAAACCTATCGCCAGAGCTTCCCGGTCTGTCTGTGCGTAGTTCCTTTCGGCAGCTGTCATAGTTCGAGAGCCATAGGCTACCGGTACCTCCCGGCCTTCGCTATCAACGTGGCTGAGTACCACCCCAAGTCCGTACGGAGAGGCATCACATGCCATGACTAGTGGCTGGTGGACACTGTAATGGGCAAGGACGTCCGAAGACTGCAGTAGCTGCTTGGCCCGCAGAAAAGCCTCTGCTTCCTGCGTAGTCCATCTCCACTTATGGCCGTTGTCGAGCAGCCTGTACAAGGGCTCCAAAGTGTGTGCCGCTCCCCGTAGGAACCTGTTGTAGAAGTTGAGTGCCCCCAGGAACGCTTGCAACTCCTTCTTGCATTTTGGCTCGGGTGCCCCATGGATAGCCTTGACCTTGTCGTCTGTCGGCTGTATTCCTGCCTTGCTGACCTTGTATCCTAGGAATACTTCATCCACTCCAAAAACGCACTTGTCCCTTTTTAGCCGGACACCGTCGTCTTGAATTCTTTGAAGCACAGCTTGCAGACGGGTGTTGTGCTCGGCTTCATCTTTACCGCCTACCAGGATGTCATCAAGAAAAACTTGCACCCCTTCCAGCCCTTGCAGCAGCTCTTCCATGTACCTCTGAAAAATAGCGACTGCAACAGCTACTCCGAACTGTAGGCGCGTGACACGGAAAAGTCCACGGTGTGTGGTGATGGTGAGAAGGTCAGCTGTCTCACTGTCAACTGTCAGCTGCAGGTACGCTTGGTCTAAATCAAGCTTGGAAAACCTTGCACAGCCTGCCAGCTTCGCGAAAAATTCCTCAGGTGTGGGTAGGGGGTAGCTTTCCCAACGGACCACAGGGTTTACCGTACTCTTGTAGTCGCCACAGATTCGCACTGTGCCATCCTTTTTTACCACAGGTACTATTGGAGTCGCCCAACTGGAATGTCGGACCGGTTCCAAAATGCCTTGCCTGATGAGCTTGTCCAAGGCTTCATCCACTTTTGGTAGTAAGGCAAAGGGAACTGGACGGTTTGAAAAACTTGGGCTGGGCAGTCGGTTCCACTTCGACTCGAACTGGTGGTCCCTTGCTCTTGCCTAGACCTGGTTGGAAAACGTCGGCGTGACGACTCAGCACTGCTGCGCTGGACGGGCTCTGATTGTTCGTTGCTTCTTCCAGCTGATTGACTCTCAGCTCAATCCCAAGAGCCTTGAACCAGTCTCGGCCAAGCAAGCCTACGCCTGCTCCCTTGATCACGACGAGACGCAGTCGTTTTTGACGCCCTTTATAGGTGACTTGGACCATCACGGAGCCTAGCACCTTCAATTCCTGCTGGTTGTAAGTGCGAAGACGTAGTTCACACGGTCGCAGCTTGTGCTTGGACAACCGCAGCTGACGCATAGTTCTCTCGTTGATCACGGAGCACACCGCTCCTGAGTCGACTTCCATCTCGAGAGGGTTCCCGTTCACTTCTACGACCACGCGGATAGCAGGTTCCTCGGCAGTCATTTGGAAGATGCCGAAAACATCCGCTGTTTCACTGTCGCGCCGCCGGCCGTTCTGGCGGCTGCCACCTGTAGGCCTAGGCGTCGGTGAGGACTGTTTCGCTTTTCGTCGACAAACTTTCACGATATGGCCCCGCTGCTTGCAAAAGTGGCACTGTGCGTGTCGAAAACGACACTCGTCTGGTGCGTGTGACCCTCCACAGCGAAAACACTTGCCAGCGTCTTGCTGTGACTTCGACGCAGTCCTTTCTCTTGCTGCCTCGGCATTAGGCTTAGCTCTCGGAGCCATTTGCTTACCAACACGACACACATCGCTGGTCTCTGCGGACGCCCCCCTGATCTTTTCTGTCTGGTGGTGGGCGTACTCTGCTGCTATCGCCTTCTCTTTGGCCACCGCGAAGGTTAGTTCCGGCTCGGAGAGAAGCCGTCGCTGAAGGGACTCTTCCCGGAGGCCGCAGACTAACCTGTCTCTGAGCATGTCGTCCAACGTTGGCCCGAAAACGCAGTGCTCCGACAGCCGACGAAGCTCGGCGATGTAGTCGGCGATACTTTCTCCTTGACGCTGGTCGCGCTTCCCGAACTGGAAACGCTGAACAATGGCGGACGGCCTCGGGTTGAAGTGGGCCGCCAGTCGCGAGACGATGTCGTCGTAGCTCGTCTCGGAAGGTAGAGCCGGTGAGCAGAGTGAACGAACGATGGCGTACGTTGCCGCCCCGCAGACCGTGCACAGGATTGCACGCTTCTTCTCGGCTGACTTGATCTCATTAGCGATAAAGTAGAACTCAAGTCTTTCGTGGTACAGTGGCCATGTTGCACCGGTGCTCGGTGCGAACTCTTCAATGCCGCCGAATGCCGGCGCCGCTGATGCCTTTGCTTCTGCCATGGCGCCGTGAACGGCGCTCTAGAAGGTCTTCCGCCGCAGGTTGACTCCACTTCGTCGCCAATGTTGTGTATTTAATCTTTACATAATATATACATTACAGCATACAGCGGGCACAACCGACCGGGTTGGGGCCAGAGCAGTCGAACGTCTCGTGCCTGCGCGCGTGCACCAGTTCACCGGCATCCCTGGATATCCTCGGTTGCCAACACACAACAGTACCAGGAGACACTATCGGGCAACGAAGCACGGTGCCTGTGAGGACGGAGTCTAGGAACGCTACTGATTAATATTGTGACAGGCGATCAGTTATGATAGCAGACGAAACTTCGACTCGTTTGTTCAGAAGTTCGCGGTGATATTTTATTAGCCCTCGTTTCAGCACACCAAGGATCTTAGGCAGTGAAATTCACATCACGCAGGCTCGTCCGTCGTAGTCAAATGAGCGCAGTCGACGATGAGGTGTAATGAGCTACTAAGCTTCACAAGGAAAATGCGCGTGAGAAAGAGTTTTGAGGAAGTCCAAAACACCGATCCAGCAGACGCACGTACGTGCGTTTACTCCGGACTTCATGAACCCGACGGCGCAAGATCAAAGAGCACCGCCGCCATCGCCACCCGGTTTTCTCTGCACTTTGCGCGACGACGGCACTGCAACGGAGGGCACTCGCCTCGGCGTTAACAATCCGCGAAATAGATTAATTTCCCACTCTTGAAGCCATTCCAAATGACAAATGAAAATACCTCGGCGTTGTTGAACATCTGACGACGCAACCAGCACAACTGTGCCGCTGGCTGCGTGAGCCTGACACAACTGTGCCGAGCGCCTGCTCGGCACCGTTGTTGCTTGTGAAGGCCTGCTTATTTGTAGTTGAGACGATGATTCCACATCTTTCGCGGTGCTTGCAATAACTTCGAAGGGCAGGGGAACCTTCTCACGAGGACGTTGAAGACACTCAACACCGGAGCCACCAAAGCAATCGCACAAACCGTCGTCATGTTTGCTTCTTCTTCGTCACTCGCGGCGCGGTCAACTCGTCGCGAGATGTTTTCTGGCTCGGCTAGATGGAAACCAAAACAGCGGCAAAGTGGCGTATGGACACACGGCTCTCACATTACGGGCACTATACTTACATACCGCGGTAAACAGGACCGATGCCGGCGAAACGGCAGTCGGCACACCAGCGAAGAAGCCCTCAACGGGAAGCGGCGGCGCAGGCCGACGCAGCCCCCCCTTCCCGTGAGCGTCTGGGTTCGGGATTATTGTTCGCTTTTGCTCCTTGCGATCGAGGTTAAAAAGAGCACTTTCGGACAAAGCAACCGTATGGGGCTGCTTCGAAACAGTCGCTCTTCCGTCGCCGACGCATGATGACTTTTTTCTTTAAACTTGAAGGTTCCCCTTCAAGGGGAGCCTTGGCGACGGCAACGGCTTTGTCGATGAATGTAGACCATTTATGGTCTACATCTGCACGTTTTTATTTGTTACAATACATATCCTTGTTGATCAAACTGTATTCCCGAGGCTTGCTGCCCGTTGAAGTTTATGTCTCTCGAAATAATTGTTAAGACAAATTATTGCTGTAATTTAAACTTAAAACAGATACATAGATTAAACCAACAAAAAATATTAACAGAAAAAATAATATTTTTACTTCTCGTAGGATATTCAAAGAAACAACGAGACCAGCTGATATATTCCCGATTCTCCATGCAAATAGAGGCGTTAATTATGCCTAAGAGGCCTGTGAATGTAAAGTAAGTCAATTGATATCTGTTGATTAATCATTGTGTTTGATTTGTGTTTCCTCCATACTTTGGTGACAGGCAAGTACGTTCCCGCCATTGGACACGCCATCGACACTGCCGTCCAGCCACGGGTCAAGATCAACCTCAAGGGAATCGCCGTTGGCAACGGCTTTGTCGACCCCGTAACGATGCTGGACTACGCAGACTACCTGTACGGAATCAGTCTGGTGGACAGGAAGCAGGCAGCCGTCATACGGCAGAAGACCGACGCCGCCATCGGCCTGATCAAGCAAGGACGCTATCTGGAAGCCAACGACGCCATTTCTTCGGTCTTCGACGGCAGTCCGAGCCTCTACACTAATTTCACCGGCTTTACCAATTACTACAATTACCTCCTTACCAAGGCGCCCGAAGATCAGGCCTATTACGTTCCTTTCCTTCAGACAACTCGAGTGCGCAAGTCGATACACGTCGGGAGCCTCCCCTTTAACGACTCTAGCGACAAGGTGTACAATGACTTCTATGCGGATCAGATGGTGTCTGCCAAGCCGTTGTTCACCCCTTTGCTGGAGAAGTACAAGGTCCTCCTGTACAGCGGTCAGCTGGATATCGTCGTTGCGTACCCCTTCACTGAGAACTTCCTCGCTTCCCTCAATTGGACCGGGGCAAGTGCTCTCGCGGCTGCCTCCATACAGGTCTGGAGGACTCCCGGAGGAGGGGACGTCTACGGCTACGTGAGACAGGCGGCCAACTTCACCGAGGTCCTTGTCCGAAACGGAGGGCACATCCTGCCGTACGACCAACCCGATGTGGCATACGATATGATTACAAGGTTCATAGACGGCAAGCCTTTCGTTTGAAATGCGCTGAGGATATCACACGAGTAACCGGGCCCTCCGCGCCCGACTCTTGCAAGCCTTAATAAATACGAATGAACATATCAAATTATGAGTGCTGGTTATTATCCTGTACAATCCGCGGGACGACTAGCCACAAAAACTGTCATTCACTTTATTTCTCTGTCCCTCAGTCGTATGTTGCACAATTATGAAGCCTGTTCACCGATTATTTGTCAACGACATTTAATCAATTAACTACAGGGTGATTCAAGGAGACGCCAGGCTCTTTAAATCGACCGCAAAATTCGGTTTCTTAACCTATCGCGCTACGACCTTGTGCAGCGTTGCCCTCAGATGGTGCTTTTTTTTTTTTTTTTTTTGTAAAATTTGCAAAGAGCGAACTTACCTGAGGAAAAAGTAAAGACAGAAAAAGGCCTAGCTTCTATGGAAACGCAGCGACGCCACCGGTCTTCAAACAACACGGCGCCGTTTCGCACGGAAGACAAGAGATGGTGCAACGAACGCCGCCGACGTACGAGCATACGGCACCGAGAGCCGGCGTTTCTAGCAGGCGATCTTTTCGACTCAAAAGCGGCGGCGTTCCGCAGGCGGCGACAGTCACAGAAACAAAAACAGGCGCGGTATCAACAAGGAACTGCAGATCCCTATCTGCTAAAGACGTCGGCTCTCGGTGTCGTATGCTCGTTCGTTGGCGGCAGTTGGCGTCGTGACTACATGCGCCATATCTTGTCTCCCGTGCGAAACGGCGCCGTGTTGTTTGAAGACCGGTGGCGTCGCTGCGTTACCATAGGAGCTAAGCCTTTTTCTTTCTCTACTTTTTCCTCAGGTAAGTTTGCTCTTTGCAAATTTTACAAAAGAAATGCACCATCTGTGGGCAACGCTGCACAAAGTCGCAGCGCGATAGGTTAAGAAACCGAATTTTGCGGTCGATCTAAAGAGCTTGGCGTCTCCTTCAATCACCTTGTAATCTGTCTAATATGGGAGCCGATAAAATGTGGGAGGTATTGAGGAATTACAAAGTAAACTTGCCCCGATAATTCTGACAAACCCGGGGAGAGCAGAATGTTATGCGTGCGTTACGATTCGTTATGCTTGGTATGGTATGCACGTTTGCAAGTTCCACTTCAGGGCGGCGCCATATTGCTCAGTGGGGTGCATTTGGACTTGGCCATAATCTGATTACGACGCCTTAACAAGGCTTCGCAATCCGATTATGTCGCGTCCAAGCGCACCCAGACGAGCAAAATGGCGGCGCCCTAAAGCAGGACTTGCAGACGTTTGCAAGCAGCCGCACTTCTGGAGCTAGTCTGGCCACCGTCGATAGAAAAACGGGTGCGCATTTTCGGCACCGATTTGAAGTCCAGGGGCCAGTGAATTCACGGACGTCCAGATTCTGTTTGGTGTTCTTTGATGTAAACACATTTTATTTTGGATGCCGACTGCATTTTGAAACGTCGGTCGGTCGGCGAGTGTGTGCGCGTGGTCGGGTGCTCGACTCGCTGGTGTGTGTCGACGTGCCGCCTGGGCTCGTCGCTATCCATTGCCCACATCCAGAAACAGTGTTTTTTCATTTCGGCCGGTGCCGTCGGTCACTCCTGCTGCAAAAGAAGATTCGACTACAGAACCGTCCGACGGCACTTTTGCAGAGTGTTCAAGCGCCGTCCGACGGTACTCCACCGACGATACTCCGTGTTAAGTGCCGTCCGAAAGTCTCGTATAGAACGAATTGTCAAAAAGAGGTTCCCGAAGCTGTAGCGTAGCTTAGCGGTTAAGATGTATGCCTCATACGCAAGCGGTCGGCGTTTCGATCCGCAGTGGAGGCTTACTGTTTTCCTTTTTTCGGAACATTTCGTTTTGTTGGGGCATTTGGCGATACTAACGGCATTTCTTTTTTACGATTAACGTTGAAAAAAAGAAGAAAAAGAATGTTGTCGACGACAGTGCTAAAAGCGCGAGCTAGTTTCTTTGGATCACGCGGCACGAGCACTCCTGCAGCGGGTGCAGCCATGCCAGTCAAGGCTACTCGCTCGCCACGGCCTTTGCAGCTATTCTGTGCAAGGGTGATAATCCGTCGTATTACACACAAGTGTAGAAAAATGCGTAGAAAATTACTGCGGCTGGGCTCTGTCGCCTCCGGTAGACGTAATCTTCATTTGCGACAGGAGTGACAGACGGCACCGGGCCAAGTTTGAAAATGGAGAACGCTTATTTTGATGTTCCTGAGAACGCGACGAGTACAGGCGGCAACGTCGACAACACGCACCAGCGCGGACACCGCCGAGCCGCCGAGCACCCGACCACACACACGCCGAGCGACCGACATTTCAAAACGCAGTCAGCGGCATCCAAAGAAAACGTGTTGTTGACGTCAAAATAAAAGCAGTTATTTTGATGTCCGTGACGTCATTGGCCACGCCCTCTGGAGACTAAATCGGTGCCGAAAATACGCAGCCACCAACACCTCCTAGAAGAGGAGGCCGTAGCGCTGCAGTGGTTACGTCATAATGCCGGAGAAGGAAGTTCATGGCGCAACTACGTAAGAAAATATCTGGCATCGACGTGAAAAAAACACTTTTTGTCGAGTGGCGTGGTGGTGTTTGTGGAATTTGGGGAAAGGACTCGTTGTTGTTTAGATAACAGAACATGGTTTATTTTTAGTGAAAACATTTAAGCAGAGGTCGGCACTTTAGGTCGCCCTCACTCACCCTCACCCTCACAGCCACACTCACCTAAGCCCCTCACTCACCCTCACCCTCACAGCTACGCTCATTTTCAGCCCCTCACTCACCCTCACCCTCACAGTCACACTCACCTTCAGCCCTTCACTCACCCTCACTGAACCTCACGGCCCTCACGCACTCACCGCCCTCACGCCCCTCACGGCCCTCACTCACTCATGGCCCTCACGACACTCACCGCCCTCACGACACTCACCGCCCTCGCGGCCCTCACCGACCTCACCGCCCTCACCGCCCTCACCGCCCTCACGGCCCTCACCGCCCTCACGGCCTTCACGGCCCTCACGCCACTCACCGCCCTCACGGCCCTCACCGCCCTCACCGCCCTCACCGCCCTCACCGCCCTCACGGCCCTCACGCCACTCACCGCCCTCACCGCCCTCACGCCCCTCACCGCCCATGCGGCCCTCACGCCCCTCACGCACTCATGGCCCTCACGCCACTCAGGCCAGCTTCAGATGGGGCAATTTCGCCCGGAAACTTTACGTCGCAACACCAGCAACACGGGATCACACGCAGCAACCAATTGCTGCAATTTGCCATCGTCATCATAAAATTTTCTTTTTCTTGCACTATTTAGACAGAATTACACGTTATAAACGTGTTTTTATGCATTTAAACCTCGTTAAGAATACTGATGCACCTTTCTGAAACCAGTTTATTTTCAAAAAAACGATCGATTTCAGACCAGAACCAAGTCATTCGGTGTCATCATCACCGGCACGAGGTATCACGTGAAAATTTTGCGTCCCTGATTGGATGCAGCCGCTTCAAACGTATTCGAATTGCTCCGAGTTGCTTGCTTATTTCGAGCCGGACCCGATCTCAGCAATTCGTGTTGATCTAGGGAAAGCTAGAGAACAACCCGCCATTAACACCAAAATTGCTGAGAAAGATGCTCGATCTGAAGGGGGCCTCACGCACCCACCGCCCTCACGCACTCATGGCCCTCACACACCTCATGCACTCACCGCCCTCACGGCCCTCACGCCTCTCATGCCACTCACTGCCCTCACGCACTCATGGCCCTCACACCCCCCACGCACTCACCGCCCTCACGCCACTCACCGCCCTCACGCCCCTCACGCACTCATGACCCTCATCGCCCTCACCGCCCTCACGGCCCTCACCGCCCTCACCGCCCTCACCGCCCTCACCGCACTCACAGCCCTCACTCACCCTCACACTCATGAATTTTCCTGGTTCAGAAACTCACTCACCCTCACCTCACCTGTGAAGATGAGGGTGAGTGAGGGTGAGTGAGGGCCCTCATGAGTGAGGTTTGCCAAGGTATGGTCTTAACAAATGTAAGGTAAAACATCTATGAAGCACTGTTATGCCCCAAAACTCGATACAGAGAAATTCGATGAAACAGCCCTTAGCGATTCGATGAAACGGCGTTCAATGAAATGGCGTTCGATGAAATGTCCATTCATTTGATGAAACGGCGTTCGATGAAACGGCGTTCGATGAAATGTCCGCTACCCCAAAAAAGAGGCTATGCAGCATCGATCGTACCGTTTTTTTTTTTTTTTTTTTTTCGCACATTATGTGATGTCCTTTAACACGAAAGTACTGACGTAAAAGCGCTGCAGAGACGACATAAAAACAAAAATTGAAGCGAATCGAGCTTTGTAGTGGAACGAAAAAAATAAATAATTAACGACTTTTTACGGTAAACACTTCGCCTCTAAGTAGAACTTCAAAAAAGCGACGGTTACGCGCTTCCGTGCCCAAATTTCAACGAAGTTGGGAGAACGATGTATTGCATCTTGTGAATACACATGTGGAGCAGCATGTTTATGTTAGAGGCATTGTGTGTAATCGCTGCGCAATACCTGCCAAAAGAAGATATTAGAGAGTTTTAGTATACCGTTTTCATCTTCCGCTCCGCTCTGAGGGTGCCAAACTGCGCATGCGCGGCCCGCTTCGCCGGAATGGAAAGCGGAGGTCCAAAAACGCGTTTTAGTAGAGCGTTTTTCTTCAGCGTAAGAGCGTTTTGAGCGGGTTCGAAAAATTTGCTTGCGTAGCCCCACAAGTGGACGTTTATAGTACTAGTAAAACAAAAAAACCTAAGCGTTAACACCAAAAGAGTAAAAGGGAGCGTGATTGTAGAGGTAGTAAAAACGAAGGCGAGAATATTGAGCACAAAAGAGTAGGCACAGACCTGAAGAAATATTAAGCTATAAAATATAAATATAATCGTTCCACCTTGTGTGCGAGTGAAGCCGAAGGTATAAGCATGAGCATGTTGCTCTAAACAGTGCTTGGACTGCACGAGCGCGCGTGCTTATCAAGGACCCTGAAAGGCCGGCGCTCGCTCTTGTAGCTTCTGCTCCACTCGAATTAAAACTGAAACATATTTACTTATTCGAAGTAGAAAAATAAGAGAAAAGGACGAAGTTTGCGCATTGGGAGTACATCCTTTTGCGTAGTACGAGTACAGTGTTGCTCAAGGCTAGCAAGGCAACTGCACGATGAATCCCCGCTGTTCACAAGGAAGGAGACTTCTACTAACGAGATTAAGATGGCGAGACGTCGAATCTATGATTCGTATCCCTCGTGCCATCAAGCGCCGAAGCTTCCTTTCCGAACGCGGTTTGCTGGATATTTCCAACGTAGAAAAGAAACCCTTTAGGAAGCTATCCTGCTTAAAGAAGGACCTGGCTGTTCTGCGTGCGGGCCTCCAAATACCAGCACCCGACAGATCGGCGCAGGGTGTTGCCAATCTGGCGAGACGCTTTGCATGGTTCTTCCTCGACTGGCCTATCCCGACCGTCTGTTCGTACTTGGATGAGCGTTTGGACGGAACTTGTCGGTGTCCTTCAGTTCTGTGAACCTCATCGTGGGTCACATCAACGAGAGGTTCGGCCACCTGCTTGCTGACATAAACGAACATAGGTGGTTGACCGTGGCGAAACTAGAGCTGTGCTCACAGGTGAGACCCTGCATGGTTTGTGTAAATTTCGCGTTTCCATTGTTTCTAGCACAGCTGCTCTGTCTGGTGAAAAGTTAATTTTTTCTATACGCCAAAGGTGTACATGGGCAGTGTCAGGAGAAGTCACGACGAGCGCGTTCGTAATCTATGAGTATTAGTAGGCCACTTTTATGAGCCCTCTTTGCTCTACTTTACGCTCTGCGAGAAGCATCGTCCCCACCGCGCATGCGTGGCCCGCTCTGAGTTGGAGCGTAAAGTTAGCGGAGTGAGCGTGCGCTCCGCTTCGCAAGTTGTAGAGCGGACTGCCCTCAGCGTCCTTAGCGTGATCGCTTAGATCTCAAGATGGCTGCACTTATTCAATACGCGTCGATGTTTTTGACCGTGACCTTAGCTTGAAAGAGGTCGAATCAAGAAGTAAAGCGTACGCCCCGCGCGTAAAAAGTAAACCATTCGATTTGAGTTCTATGTAACACAAAACAGCATAATCAAACGAAGTGAACGAGTATCACTTTGCAACCAGCACGGCGTCGGTAAAGTCGTCGCGTTTTGTGGACGGCCTATGGCTATGCAGTCAGATGTACGGGTGCGCGTGCTTGAACGACGATTATATCTGTGCATGCGCCCTCCTGTCGAAAATGCCACTGAAAGCTGACCACGAGCATAGCACTCGCAAGCTGCACCAAAGAAACCATTCCTCTTAGCTTTATTTATTCACACTCGCTCGCAACTTTTGAATTGTTTAACTTTCCTCAAGAAATGTTTGCGTTGGATTTCCTTGGTAGATTTAGAAAATAATAGAAACTTGGATGCAGCCTTTTTAAAAGTGCAACCCATGGTGCCGCTAGTCTTCGAGGCCGCCTTATTTTGGCCAAGTGTCTAGGCGGCAAGAGAGCTACGTCATTGTTTGTCGCGGATGCGAGTCTAAATGTATTAGACACGAATGCTGCGTCAATACTGAATATGAAATGGGTTCTAGTCACAAGTCTCGCACTAAAAGCGATGCCCAAAATATGGCGGCCGAATATGTTACCCGGTGGTGTTTTGAAAAGAGTTGCCAATAACGGCCGAAAGAATATTCCACGTCAATTTTTTGTCTGGTGAAAACCAGACAGGCATAAACAATGCAAAATTGAGCAAACACAACCCTGGACTTCTAAGCAATAGTGGTAGATTAGAACAGTTTTCAGAAGTTTCGTTTTGAATTCCGGCGTAGCGGGCCTCGCATGCACAGTTTGACGGCCTCAAACCTTAGCAGAATTAAGAAACAACTATATATATATATATATATATTAATTTACGATACCCAGTTTTTTACAACCCTACAATGGAAATACGCTTTATCTTAGAGGAGTAACAAGTCCCATATCACATGTTTTGGTAGTGTTTAAATACTGCCGTGTTGTAAGAGTGTTTTTCTTTGTCTTTTTTATTAGGCCGTCAAGGACAAGGGAACGTCAAGGACAAGGGTTTTGTTGACCGCACAGCATGCCCATATGCCGTCCATCAAAAAAATTAGAAGAAGAGCACAAGAGGGTGCTCGTCGTGAAGCACCAGGCAGTGATGTGCGCAGACGGCATAATTTGACGGCTGGACGAAACCTACAAAGACCATGGGCATTTTTTTTTTGGTTGTTTAATATTAGAATGCATAAAATTATCACAGTAAATTATGTTCCAGTTTTTGTACTGAGCGAAATACCTGTCCAACTGGGCTGAAAGGCATCTAGAAATATTTTAATAAAAAACGTTTACTAACGACTCCCATTTTACTTCTCAGATGTGCGTGTGAATATTGCATCTAACCAATTTACAGTGTTACTGTTGAATTCAGCATTGTAAGAGTAGACTATGTTGCGTGGCCTTCTATTGCAAGAAGAGACCGTAGCACAAGTGAGGCAGAAACTGGGCAGGAGCTTAAGCTGAAAAACGCACTTTCATAAACACACAAAAGAAATAAAAAGAAGTGTATAGTGAAGCAAAATGGTTTCGTGTCACCCCCAAGGCAGATACATACACTGCGCTCCACTGTTAATGCGAACACGAAAAAAATCGCTTTTATTTGCAGTTTATTTCTTTGACAGCTATTGAAAAAGCTGAAAATGTGTCGCTCAGATTGGTGCCCCAAACGAGCGCTTTATTCCACACCAATAGGCAAATGTCAGCCCCTCGAATTCAAGGTGAAAAATGAAAACAGGATATTGAATGCTCCCGCTAACAGTGTCGCGCAGTGTACATAAACACCAAGGCACCATATCACAAACCGAGGCATACGAAGAAGAAAAGACTCATTTCATTCGGGAAAAAAAAGTAGAGATATAAATGGAGCACTCGCTTTCGCTAATTTTCACTGTCTTGATGCCTGAAGTAACCAAACAAAATATCTGTCCGTTTGCCGACTGCTTTAGTCTTTGGTCTTTAACCTTTAATTTTTGGCTCTGGAGAGCTGCGGCACCGCGGAAAGCAGCAGCCCGTACCACCGAGGCCCGCGGTGCCGCGTCTAGGGAACCTGGTAATGTGATGAGTATATACGTGCAAGATGACGACGACATGGGTTGTTGGTATTGGGGAGGGTGGCAGTCCGATTCGCAGAAGTCCAGACTTCGTGGAGGCGGGTTGGGCGGGTGAGCAGCGAGCTATGAAGATTTTGCACGCCGTTCGATCAGTGCATGAAGGAGCACCAGGAACATAATGGCGCTATCGCTCACTGGGGTCCACTGGGGTCAAAGAATCATGCTCCAAGGAGGTAGTCCAGCCGAAGTAGAAGCTGCCGCCTCCGAGGGACCGAGGCCCAGGGCTCAGATTGAGACACCGCCGTCGCCCGGTGTGTCATCCTCTCAACGTCGTCGTCCTCATCTCGCATAGAAAAATCGAGCCCGCTGGCTTAGACAAGGCAGCACCTGTCCCCACCGTTCAGGGGCCGTGAAAGGACTGCGGCCAGCGATTTCTCGAAGCAGCCAGAGGTTCTTGACTACCGTGAAACGTTTTCTGGGGGACGCCTTTTCAAACAAAGTCTGCGCAGCTTCTTAGTGCAGCGAGGTTCATAAGGGTCAAGCGCGCTCCCAAGCATGATTTCAAATAGCGAGCACCCACCTTTCCAGAAAAGCACCATCTAGTGAACCTTCACTGAGAGTGGAACGTACTTCTCAAAATGGCGACGATAGCGGAGCTGACGCTTCACGCTCAAATCCCAGAGCGGGTCGCGCATGCGCGATGGCGACTCCGCTTTCCATAGAGCGGAGCGGGAAACCGAAAACGGTCTACTAAAACTCTCTATTATTTGGGCACAGTCTCAACCGTTTCCGTTTGTGTGTTACGAATACAGCAACTCTTTTCGTAGAAGAAGTGATGAGGAAATGGCGTGCCCTTGATGATACGATTGTGATTATAAAATAAAATTTTTAATCAACCAATAATTGCGACCTGTCCGGTCGCCTGGAACCCCGACAACAACTATCGTTCTCTGGAAAGTTCGTTCTAATATTTACACGTTTTGTGGAGTTCATCGAGCGAATAAGAATGTTCCAACAATCAGCTAAACCTACACGAGTTCCCGAATCCAACACGGCGCTTTTGAATTTTAGCGCTGTAAATAGTACTGCGAACAGTGTATACTTGTGTGCAAATATTCGTTTTGCAACGTTGGAAAGCATCGGAATGATCCAGAATCACTGCGGCGTTGATACTCGGGAAGATAAGACGGGTACTTGGGAGAAAAGGACCGTGGCATTTGAGACAGGGGCACAACCGGCGGACAAACGTGCTACAATCGCATACCCTTCCAAGGTCATCGCTTGGGCGACCGCGCGCGCGCCCAAGAGACCTTTCTTTTCTTCTTTTTAGGGGGGGGGGGGGGGGGGGGGGAGGGGTGTAGGCGCTGATTGTCTTCCTCGTTTGTGGCTTTTGACAGACGCACAACGGGACTGGCAGAACAAGCGCATGATTCATTTCTTTCGATGGAGGCGTTCTGTCTGTGTATGCGAACATGATTTTTCCCCTTTTAGTAGTTAGTTGTTCTTGCCTTGACTCGGGTCCCAGTGGATGCGTTGTCGTTGTATGCCCACTATTTTTTTTTTATTATTTTATGGTGGTTTTTGCGCTGATAGGGTATCAAGATAGACGAAAAGAAAAAAAAAAAAAATTGCGCCTCGACAAAAAAAAAAAAAAAAAGTTGTTGTTGCGATCAGGAACGTTTTCAAAGCCCGGAGCACCTCGCCTTCGTTCCCGTGACATGTCGCTCGCTTTCGCGTAGCTACTGTGTTCTTCAGAGAAGACGATTTTAGGAGCCTGCAGTGTTACCACAGGTGCAGGGTTGAGAGCGTAACGCACGCACTTGAAGAGAAGGGGAAGCTCTCGTCTTATCGGGACTCTCTTTTATGGGTTTCCACGTCGCGATTGTCCTTCAAAATCAATTGTCATTTATTTCTCGCTCGTGGCTTCCAAGTACTGCGCGAAACTAGTGAGATAGGGTATAGTCATACCTGATTAACACGATGCATATCTCTAACGCACAATAGTTTTGCGAAATCAAGGTTTCGCTGAAATGGATAGCTCTCACGTACAGTTCGACGCGCAATACCTTTGACGTATCGGTATTGATTCGCGAGAGATGCCCCCAACACGGCTGTGTATGGCGGTGCTCCAGGCCTAACATCTAAATTTTGTTGCCTTACCTGTTGCTATTTCGCGCTCATTTTGAGCCATATCAAGATAAAAGCACATGATGAAATAAAAGTGACACTCGTTTTCCGCTCGATGGAAATTTCACGCCAGCTCGCTGTCTTTGCTGGTACCTTGAGCGTTGGGACCGGACATTTCATCGAACGCCGTTTCGTCGAAGCCGTTTCATCGAATGCCGTTTCATCGAACGCCGTTTCATCGAACACCGTTTCATCGAACGCCGTTTTATCGAACGCCGTCTTATCGAACGCCCGGGTGGCATTCCCGCTTCCTGAAGCTGGCCCGAGGTGCCCATCCCGGGTTCTGGAAGTTTTTGACGTGCATCACCGCAGAACATCAACTGACTGAAGACAGGCTGGAGGCGATGCTGAGTTCCCAAGAGCCTCCTCGCCAGAGGAGGGCCATAGCGGCAAGAAGTGAGAGGGTTCGCCTTTTTTATGAGAACCGACAGAGCATGGCTGTGGGGGACTTTTTGAGGGCAGTTGCTCATCATTTGAAACGGTGAATGGCTGTCGCACGAACACATGAACCCCCGAAAGTTTTCAAATAAAATTTGAAGTGACGTATTTACTTTTGACTTCATTGAGCCTTAAAAAAAAAAAAAAATGTTTTGTTGTAGTTTCATAAATAGCACCTCAGATTTAGCTACTGCAAGCCTCGGGTAGTAAAAAAGTATCAATACAAAGACATGAGAGGCTAGGAGGCTCACATGGCTAAAGTTGTTGCGCCTGCGCAAAACCTAAGTCGCCTTCTGGCCTCCATGAGTTGGAGTGCGCTCTTACCGGGAGTGCGACTTTTTATTTATTTGTTACAATACCCTCAAGGTCCATTGGGTAATACAGAGGGGATGAACAGATAAGCACGATATGCGAAACAAACATAAAAATTGGTACAAATATCCTCATGGGTTACTTGCATCAAAATAAATTGTTACAGCCACAAGTTTGGAGATTAAAAAACCTGACAATGAAATGGGTGAATGACACGAAAATGCACTCGATCCGTGCATAAAAGAGCATCGTTCACACTTTTTATATAAAAGACATTCGATGAAACGGCGTTCGATAAAACAGCGTTGGATGAAACGTCCATTTTTTCGATGAAACGGCGTTCGACGAAACGGCGTTCGATGAAATGTCCGGGAACCCTTGAGCGTTTCCCAGCGATACGGAGAATTAAAAAAAAAAAAAAAACAACGTACGATGGCATTTTTTGCACACTCATTACTTCTATAACACCGAGCCACCTCGTATCCTTTTGTTTTTCTTTCATGGTTCTAATTTCTTTCTGCGCATTACGGCTGTTACGACGCTAGGTCTGTCTGCACCTTCGCATTTCAACTTAGGCTCAGATCAGGGACGAACCAGTTTAAATCAGGAAAATATAATTAACACTGTAGCAAAGTAAATCTATCATATCGATCGGAAATACGATTTGGCACATTCCATCTGAACACATATTGTGCACAGCGAATGCAATAGCGAGTCAGCGTGCAAAACGCCGCCACACTGCGCTACCATAACATCTAAGCGATTTTTGCATAGCACCGAGCACGGAAAAGAGAAAACAGTTATCCATTCGCATAAACGAAGGAAATTTATTTAAAGCCCGGACACTCCGTACGTCCAATCTAGCTAAGGTTATCAATAGACTCGACCATGTCATTTGTCCAAACAGATAAAAGACGTTGGCAAAAATTATTAGACTGAATAAGTGAATCTAACGCGCGTATTTTACCAACCGCAGTCGCGCGCCTTCAATACCCTTTCTAATTGTCATTGCGCACCTTGGACACATTTTGGGGAGCAATAATCATTTACATCGCCGCCCGAGGTCTCCATTGAACGTGTAGTGCTGACCAAAATAAAAATGCTAACCTGACTCTCAATCGCTCACCGCAAAGGACGATTTCGAAGAGGCGGTACTGTAGGTCACTTGAGATAAAAAAAAAAAAAAAAAGCTATAGAAACGAGCGTCGTAAAAAAGGGGACCGACATTTTTATTCCTACCTCCGAACAGAAACGAGCGCCACCCACTGCATCACACAGCGCAGAGGCCGGACTCGGCCACCGCGCGTATTATCACTGACGTCCGATGCAATGCACACTGAGCTGACTGACCACACATACCAAGCGCGCGCGAGGGAGGGAGAAACTTCCTCCGCCGGGAGAACACGGCACGATTCGGGGATCTATTTCACGCAGCGGATAACGCGGGCCTTTTTACACTTCGATACTGGCGCAATCTAGAAGTCGCGCGTTCAACCACGTTACGAGCCGCGCGCCATCTGGTGGCTGAAACGGACGAATAAATAGAGGTACCGCGCCCTCTTAACTCTGGCTACTCTGGCAGCTATAGGCTGCCATATCGAGTGGCTCTAGGTCAGGGGGGTAAAGGTGGGTGAGGAGGAGTGGCATATTTCGCGCGCCGACATCCTGGGTCCCGAGTGAAAGATCGCGAAAGAGAACGACAGAACACGAAAGAAAGAAACTAGTGTTGCCAGCTGAAGGACGACAGTCGCAATGGTAATCGCGAAGAGTGAAAACTCTCAGCAATAAAAACAGTGATAATTTAACGTTGCAAACTAAATTCTGAGCTATTCTAAGGTTACGCTGCATTAACTTCTCTTCTGTCGAAATCTCGAAAATCTGGTAGTTGCGCGGTTTCGTATTTCCGGGAGCGGCTACCCGCGCCCGGAAACGCGAAACTAAACCAGATAACCGAAGCCGGTTATCTGGTTTAGTTTAGGGTTGACGGGAGGCCGTGCATCTGCGTGCTATGCAAAAGGAAAGCTTCGAAAGGAACGCGATTATCTTTCCACCGGTAAGTTCGTGGATTGTTGAAGTTCATGAAACTGCTCTGATGATATATTTGTGAAATCGAAGGCAGTTGGTAACCATGTGGGACCCCGAGGGTCTGCCTGCATGATCCGCCGCTTGCGGCAGCCAGAATGCATGGGAAAATGGCGGACCTTTTCCTCTAGAGTTAGTATGTATGATCTCTATGCCCGAGGGTCTGCCTGCATCAAGGAGGTTAGAAGTACTAGGAGGGGGCAGGTTGCAATATTGGTGAAGCCTAGTCATAAAAAGCTTAAATGATTTTGTGCCCAGCGTGACCGCAGATCTCTCTGGCGATTGGTGCGCGTGACATGTCACGTGCGAGATGGATGGTTGATTGTAGGAGGATTCATTGCGGGCTTGCGCGCGCTCCGTCCGGTAGGTTTTATCAGATCGAAGGCTAGACTGTGGTGTATTCTAGTACACCATAGCTAGACGAAGGCTAGCTACGATTACGTGATCTGGTCACGTTGGTGTGATAAGTGGGGAGAGTAAGGAGGAAAATGAGAAAGGTGCGAGGCGTCAAGGGAGCATGGCTTGTGGAGGCTACGCGGCTGACGTCATGCCCTCTCCTACCCTTCTATTCTCCATGGCTAGGGTGCCTACATGTCTGTCTGTCTCAGGGTGAAGACATCCATTGTTGCCCTGAATGTGCCAGCGCGTGACGCTCTCGCGCACTCGGTGCGTGACTTGGGCGGTAAAATGGCGACTATGCCTTAGCCAAAGCTACACGCTCGAGCTGAGCGACACCAGATTGCGTGGGCTTCAAGACGCATAAAAGAACGATTGGGCGGAAAAATGGCTGGAGATGTCACCACTCAAGCAAAAGCGCGTGTGTATGAAGGCACTCTATCCATGGCCTGCATACTCCGCCGCTTGCGGCAGCCAGAATGCATGGGAAAATGGCGGGCCTTTTCCTCTAGAGTTAGTATTGTCACATTCAATTGGGGCGCACCACACCGCACCGCGCTGCACCGACGGACGCGTCGCGTTCACATGGTCGTGTCGGTGCGGCTGCACTACGTTCATTTGGGACTTGGTGCGGCGCACGACACCGGCGCGTTGCAGCACCAGCTGCACCGTCGAAAGGACACCGTGCAGCTTCGCGCACTGCGGGCCGGCGCGGCCTTGAGCTACCGCTCTCCGCCTCCTTCGGCCCCTTCTTTCCCTCGCTTCGTCTTCCTCGCCTCGGTAAACATGGCGACTCAGGAGACTCTCGCTAGATGGCGCGCGCCGCCGCCCCACTCGCGGCGGATTTTTTTCAGTGGTCCACCCGTTTATGTTTTGCCCTTGAAGTGACCGCGCTAAGCGCGTTGCACGGCGGAATGCTTCGTGTTCACTTGGTAGTGCGTTATACGCTGCACCCGCGCGGTGGCGCGGCCTTGGGGGCAGCACTTTCGCGGTGCTGCGTGCGCCCCAATTGAATGTGACATGATCCCTATGCTCTAGGTCGACCCAACGCCGGTGTATAGACCTTTTCATTTTATTAGTTGCCTCACCGGTGGATAGAGGGCGCTGACACACTCGGCGCCATCAGGTTGCTTCACTTTGGTTGGTTTCGGTTTCAACGTGAACGCGGCTGTGTTGCTGTTTCACGTTGTTTTTGCTTAATTTTGTGATTCGATTAGTTTCCTTGTAGCACACAACAAATGAAACAATGGTATTGAGTCACCTTGAGAACTACAAGATGTATCTTAGCCTAAATTGTGGACTTTTTGTTTACCCACTCCTTTGATGTAGCTGATTATGGTCGGTTGCGAAACGCCTGACTGGTGTACAGGGGAAATTACCATCGTATACAGCCGTACCCGATGACACCAGTTTCCAGAAAAACAATATAATGAAGAGACTAACATGTGAATATAAATGAGCATATCGACAGCTTGATCGGCAATGTGCTGAATCGGCCAGAACAGATGAACTCGCGAGTTTACTACTCACTGTTCGGTTTCGTGGGCACCCAACCTTTAGTGAACTTCGCAGAATAAAACCTTTCGTGTAATGGCGCAGATAAATGGTATAAAGGAGTAGTATCGTCTCGGTCTATTTTTTTTTTTTTTTAATTCAGTACTTGAGCATGCTTTGATTTGCTGAGTAGGAAGTTTCTTAAATTGCCAACCCTGCTAAAGTACTCATAAGCAGCATTTCGCGATATTGGCCCTAGAAAATAAATTATTTTTATATGAACATTTGCTTACTGAAGATATAAGTGACAGGCACGTCAAATTAAATCTGGCATTTGTCTTCCGTTAAAGTGGACAAATAAAATTAAAGGGCTCAGGAAGAGAAATGCCCCGGATAGTTTGGCTGAATTCTAGCGCTAGGCACCACTTTACGAACCTGTGCGAACAAATATTAATTTTTTTGAACAGATTCGCTCTCTAAATTTAGGCGTCGCCAGCCACCAAAAGTAAACCTCTATGCACCATCGACAATCCTGGACTAAAAAAATTGTTATGCAAACGGCTCTTTTTTTTTTTTTTTTGCGTAAAATATTGCGGATTTTAGATACGCACAAAAACTAAAACCGCGTACGCAAAAATAAAAAAAAAGCGTCGTCGTTATTGAGCATGCGTCGAACCCAAACCGCGTTTTGGATTTGCAAATAGAAACGGCGTTATTTCTTTGTGCACGCTATTCTAAAACTCGCTACCGTAAGTGTCTGTGGCAGTTTCTTACGCGGGAAGTCCCAACCTTTGTGTTAAAATAAATTGAGTGGATGACACGGGTTATCTAAATATAATCAATAAATCACTTAAATGTCTGTCGAAATGGAAGCGAGCACGGTATACAATTTCTTAAACTTCATAAGTAAACCGACCAACCGAATATTCATGTCGCAAAAAAAGATTGAGAACCTCATCAACATGTAGGTGTGATATTATGAACAAACAATTCGCCTGATGTTGACGTACCATTACTTCTAGCGTCAGATAAAATACAAGTTAAACATTCGTTGTCCATCTCCTCCGCGAGTTTCCTTACATAATCAAAAGCAACTGTTTTCGATATGTTATGAATACAAAGAACGATACTTTCAGGAAATAACGATAGTCTCCTTGCGCTGACTATTCTTGACGCCTTCCGATCCTAAATGCGCGATATAATTATATGCGCTTCTTGCTGGGAATGTTCCGTTACTATTGCTAAACAAACCACAGTTAACATAAGAACCTTTAAATTCTCGTGATGCTTTAGTCGTCGAGTAGACATATCGGACTACAGTTTCCGAAGCAAGGCCAGAAAGCGCGGTGAAACGCAACGAAAAACACGGATACAACGCATCCGCCAAGGTGCGGAGGGGTGGGCGGAGGAGCAAGTTGAAGCAACCTAATGGCTGCCGCGTCACGTGATTCCAAGATGGCAGCGCCCATGCGGAGGAGGATGAAAAGGTCTTGGTAACCATGTGTGGGGCCCCGAGGGTGGGACCCCGGGGGCGCTCGGTTTTGCGGACGAGGATGGAGGAATGGAGAAAAAAAGGGTTACCATCACAAAAAGGAGATTGGAAAACTGGTGGCTACAGTCTAGGGAAAACGAAACAAGGACGAACAATTAGCACAGCTGGGGGTCAGGAGGGCAGAGGAATATTGGGACTCCCTCCCGACGTGGCTCCGGCCCAAAGTCTCACACCTGTCTCCCAGTGAGTGTGGTTTAAGGAGGAACACCCACAAGGTTGACCAGAGGAAAATTGGCGACTCCCTCACCCAGGGGAGGAGGCGGGGGGCGGTGTTTAATTTCTTTTTTCCCGATCCCCCAAAGGTCCTCCTGGAAAGTACTCTACCCGCCCGGTGATAGTTGCAGAGAGGTAAATTGAAAAAAGAATAGAAGGGAAAAGGAAGAACAAATTTTTTAATTAATAATTTAAGGCTAGGTGGCGCAAGCTACCGCCCGATATAAAGGGAACAGCCAATATCCATCTATCCATCCGTCTATCCATCCGGTCCAACGAGGTAGAGGGGCTTAGAGTGATAAACCGGAAGTTCGGAAGTGGCACCCTCCCGGTTGCCGCCATATTTTACGCAAATGTGACCACTCGTCACGTGACCTCCCAAGAGCCGTGACGTCACAGGTAAGATGGCAGCGCCCAGAGCTGGCGGATGCGAGTTTGTTCGGTGCGCGGTAGCCGTGATGTGCAGCTGCTTTCCGACGACTTCGGGCTTCTTCGTGCTCGCTGACGCAGATATAATGTGAAAATATGAAGGAATGAGACTTTATACCGTTTTTGCGCAAGATCGCTCTGGATCATCTGGATATTAACGTCTGTGAGACAGCATCAGCTCTGCATCGCCGTACCGGTGCTCGGATTCCGGGATGTGTCCGAGGACTGATAGAACTTTGAGTGCTTTTAACATGAAATTTTCGCATTCTCTTAGCTTTGTTTGAACGTTGAAATATCTGAGAATCTACGCGAAATGTATACGTCGCGTTAGGGCCTAAGGGAAGTTGTGTCAGCCCTCCGTCACCACCGAACAACCATAGCAACTTTTAGCGAGGAAGCTCCTGCGATTCTTTTGTGCTAATCCACGATTCTACATTCGATCGCTTTTCTTCCTTTTTTTTTTTTGTGTGTGTGAGTGCGAAGTGCACCCCTATTTTCAGCTACGAGGATGGCGTTTTATTGAGTATGGGGAAGAATAAATCGTTGCAGGCACCTGCTTCAAAGCTATTCGACTTGCTATAAGAACAACTGTTTTGGTGCATGCATAGATTAACTGCGCATTTTTTCTGTTTTGTAGGATTTATTGCAGCTATACTCTTTTCCATCAAGAGTGCATTGTATTAGTCGGTCAATTATTTAATTGTTCTAATTACCTGGATAAGATGATTCATATTTGTGTTCATCCCTTGCCTGGAGAGCAGTCTTGTTGAAAAATGTTGACTACCATTCCTTTCGGTCTCTTCAATAGACTCTTTTTAAAAGTGTGAGGTGTCTATACTTCGCATCACCGTAACTTGGAAAAGGCCAACCGCCACAGCCCCCTCGAGCCAATCAGAGAGACGGAGCGAAGGTGTGTGACAAATCTGTGCAGACGAGCACTCTGGTGATATGTTGTCATGTGCCTCTCTCCAATGTGTGTATTGACTCACCGACACCGTAGCCTTTGCCGTCTGCCAAATTCTGATGAAACAAATTACAGTAGCTACTACTGTAATTACCCCAAGCTTTCAGACTTTTGGGCATTTGTTCGACAAGGATGTTATGTCCGCCATCCCTGTGAATTCGGCTCAGCACGTATTGGACTCGAATGCTGCATTAGCGTTCGACGTGAACTGGGGCCCATTCGTGTGCTTTACGCCGAAAAAAATGGTGACAGTTGTGTTGCTTGATAAGGTTCTGCAAAGGGTCTATTGCGTCATACATATAGCAAGTGTCATGCTATATAACAATGCATCAACACATACTATTAAACTATATGCTCAGAGGTGTGTTTGTTTTTCCAATTAACAAGTTACAGCAGTGTGCTTTAATGCTATTATCATGTGTGTAGTTTTAAGTATCCTCTCTGCAATGCCTACAAAGGCCCCTGGAAGGAATAAATTAATAAATAACATTTTCACATCATTGGAGTTGGTTTTCGGATGCACCACATGTTCAGGAAAGGATGAACGAGCGCAGCCCCTTGCAAGAAGTTTGCCAGTCTGGTATGACCCCTTAATTAATATTGAAGGGTCAGAGATGCGAGTGTCCTCGTAAGGTCCAGAGCGTGCAGTGAACACAATTCTCGGTGTGTAGACTCTCAAGGCATGAAGGCAAGCGGAAATATGTTTATCTGGTCAGTGTATCAAATATGTTTATTTCCACTTGATTACATAATTATTGATTCTTAGTTAATGGTTCCACAACGAGTTCTTTCTGCGACAGTCTCGTGTCAGGCGTTCAGTCGTAGTACCTGTGGACCTTGTTGCCAGATGACGCTCCTGGCACGTCGGTGTTCAGTTTGGTCGAGTGGCAACTTTGACCGACTGATGCTGTCTTGTAATCATACGTCATGTGCGGCCACTGACGTCTGATGCACTGAAGCTGCAGAGCTGGCTTCTAATCCAAAAATTTTCCTGGTAGTTTTCGGCATCAATGCAGCAAGCTCGGGCATGTATTGCTTACGTGGCTGTGCCTTTTGCTGTACCGTTGACTTGATAGCTGGCAACAATTTTTGTTTGCTATCCAAGTCTGGTGATGCTTGCAGTTCACTTTTGAGAGCAACCAACCATTCTATTCCTTCAAGTCACTCAGGGGCATACTCCCTCAAAGTTGGAAATTGTGTGCTTCGTGGAGTGGACACAGAAAATTGATGTCAGCAAATTTTTAGGCATTGTCCTTGGACGACAACCGACACCAAATCCACTGTCACTGCATCGCCGCTCACCTGCTTTGTCGTGCTTACCTCTTGTTGAGGTGATGGACATGAGGAGCTTCGGGGTAATCAGGGATTCAGAATCTTCGATTCAGCACCTTCAACATCAGGGACAAAGGTCGCCGAAGGTAATCCTTAATCTCCCGTGGTCGCTCCTCGAGACGTAATTGAGGGTCGTTTGGCACGAACCCTCGCAGACCAATTCATTGGTACGGGCTGCTTTGGCAGACATGGTCGGCTTCATGCAGTGGTAGCAAAGTGGTTTTCGGTCGCACATTCGCATCACCTACGTTTTCCTCGGTGTACTTTGTTGAGCACAGACCTACACACGATGTCGGGAATGCTTCGGCGTTAGAGTGTCTCATTGAATTGGCATTGAATACTAAGGAGCAGCCGGTGGCGGTCGTCGTGCCATTGTGGCGTAAGTTGCCCTTGGTTTGTCAGATGCCGCTTCGCTCGCAGAAGTCTCGGTTGAAGTACCTGTCAAACTTGTTCCGAAACAATCTCGGCAATCAAAATAAAAGCCGGGCAACTGATGGCAGGAATTAGCTTCCTGATCTCCCCCCAGACAACGTCGTGGATGCCTGGGAGGCTGGCGTCAAAGTAGCAGCTGGACAACTCGAGTGTCGAGACGCCAAGAAGTTGTTCATAGTGACAGCTAGGCTCGGGCATGCAGTGCGCATTCCATGTTGGAAGCCTCGGTGATATGAACGCTTCGACTGTTTTTGGGGGTTGCGGACAAGGCTGCCGAAGGTGTTGTCCCTCACGTGAGGGGCATGGGATTCTTAGGTTCTTGTCTTCTGTAGCATCAAGGTCGGCGTGGGCGTGGGCGCTCGATCAAGCGCAAAACATCCTCCACGAGTGCGGTGGCGCTCTCGTTGGGGCAGTGTCCTGGACAGAATCAAGAATGCGGCTCTCTCTCATTGATGGTGGCTGACGAATGCGCGCTTCAGCTCGATCTTGCAAACTTCCCATGACGTTAAGGAGGATCCATGGTTCTCAGACCAGCGCCGGCAGTTTCTTCCACGAGAAGTATAGGTTCTGCAGGAGCTGGTTGTCTGTCCACCCAATGTGGCGGGCGACACTGTCATATTGTTCAATCCAGTCCTTAACGTATTCATACAGCTAGCGTGAAAAAGCGTCGGAGTATGATTTGCGACAGCATGCAAACAATGGTGGGAGGGGACAGGGTTTGCTGCTACAGGTTTGTCATTGTTGGCTTAGTCAGCTTCGGATTTTCTGACAGGAGACCGAATTCCGGTGGTTTTTCCTGGTAGCAGCAACTGGCTCGGATTTCAGGTGCTTTGTGGTGTATTTCCGAGGTTACTCCTTGTGGTACTCGGTCGTCTTGCGGTTGTTCTGCCAGGCTCGGGTCAGGGCTTTGCTTACGGCTCGACGGGGGTATAAGACGCAGGATAGTCCGCCAGCCGTGTCCCATTATCGAGTAACTTGGCTGAAGAGCCGCCGGGTTCACACAGAGTGAAGGGATATGGGTGCCCAGCACCTCCACCAGAACATACGATTACAGCTGAGCATGACCTGCAGTGTCCCAGAATAGTGAATATTGATAGAAGATAGGACTGGAACAAGGATCCGTGACAGTATAACAAAACTCTCAGAAGAGAATCTATCCTGACCACTGAAGAAGCTGCATTGCTTTAGTGGCATTGTCTGAATAAATCCTCTCCTTCGGGGTTTGGCGACTGCCGCGGACGAACTGAACTGAAATGGATGTGGGACCACTTTTCTGGTAGTGAGCCACTGCAGACTGTTGCCACAAAGCGGCGTGAGCTGGGTACGTAACACGCTCGATGAAATGTCCGGACAGCTTGCAATTCGCGTAACGAGTGTGGATGAAACGTTTGTGTTGACGAAACGTGCGACAGACCAGCGGGATCAATACCAACTGCAACACCTGTGCTCCGTGAAAGTGCACGTCTACGCCGGAACAATTTCCGAAGCACCACAGCATCACCTAAGCATGGCACAGGAACTACCAGCTTGAAGGCAGCTCTTCGGTGCGCCGCACATCTGTGCTCCGTGAAAGTGCACTTCTACGCCGGAACAATTTGTCAGCAGCACAGCATCATTCAGCACGGCACTGGAACTACCAGCTTCAAGGCAGCCTTCCGGTGCGCCGCACAACCGAAGTGAGCCCTCGGTCATTTGATCGAAGCTGCACCACGATTGCACACCGCCAATCACGACTCACGCAATTTCCGTAGCTAAACTGTGTATCCAAATATATTGCACACGCTTCACTGCAAACCTCGAAGATTCCGATGGTCAACGAGAGCACAGAGACGTCGCCTTAAATTTTATCCTAGCGGTATCCGAATCAATCCGAGGTCCGAGCAACGTAGGTCAGATTGTCTCTTCCGTGGCAATATCCCGGTCGGTCACCAGCGAAATGCACACCGTTCCTCCGTATTTTCACGTCATACCTACGTCAAACACCACGCTGAACTCTGAACTCGCTTTCGACCGGCTTCATATGACGGCTTCCACGTCTGAAATCAACTCGCCGAGACGAACGACAACCAACAAAGCATCTGACAAGCTCCGGCCCAGCTGGGGCCAGCCGCTGCATGGGCGCTGCCATCTTCCCTGTGACGTCACGTATTTGGTTTGGTCATGTGACGTGTGGTCAAATTTGCGTACAATGGCAGCCGCCTTAAGGGGTGTCCAAACAGGACACTACAAAACCCGCGACTCCGGCAAATCGTGCCGCGCTCTGCCGCGATCCGCTTCCGGCCGTCAGAGGGAAATTTCCCTCCGTCAATTCTTCCCGGGGGGAAACTTCCCTCCGTCAAATCTCCCCCTCGCTTCCTCCACGGCGGCCTTGCTCTGCTTATCACGTGGGTCCGGAGAGCCACTCGCACGCTCTGTTGGCTGTCGGTCAATAGGTGACCGGCGTTTGGCAGCAGCCTCAAAGAACTCTGGGTAATATTCACTTCCGGTTCGTAGCTAGCAGCCGACGCAGCCCCATGGCGGCTACGGAAGCGTGTGCGGTGTTGAAACCCGATCAATCCGGGCCACCCTCCTCTGCTGCTGGGTGACTTACACACTTCTGAACGTCTCAAGTTACTTCTACGGATATGTTAAGTACTAATCGGTACGCAGAAGCATCGAGAACGGCCATGAAAGCACAGAGCGAGTGCGGCCAGCGGCAAGCTGCACTCGCACCGCGCTTTCCGAATCTTCGCATGAAAACTCAGGTTGGTTGTTTCGTTTTCCTTTTGAGCCAGCGTTTTTCATTTGGGTTCTGCTTATTTTTGGTGGTTGCGTTAGATCACATCACCGACTGAAATAGGCGCGAATGTAAGCCGTAAGACACGGCCAGCTGAAATGCCCGGTCGGAGGTCTACTTTTCTCACTTTGTTAGAACACCTAAGCCTGGGTAAGAAAATCTTCAGGCAATCAAAAGTTTAAGACGGGGAAAGAAGTCGGTCAGACGGCGTTTCAAACTCAGCTAGTATGTTTTCTCGCGCGATTAAAACGCCACTTCCGTGCGAAAGTTAGTTTCGTCGACATCTGACTACGTGACAATCCTTGCTTTTTAACACTCACGCGTTTTTGGTACTTCAACTAAGTTGTCCCCCGTGAACTACAATAACCCTCCGCCCCCCTTCCCCCTTCTCGCACGTTTTTTTTTAATGATGTCGAGAAAGAAAGCATACACAAACGAGCACCGATTTTGATGTGAGCTACGCAGGGTCGTGCTACTGCTTTATTATCCGTCAATATGAAGGTGCTGCCCATTTGCTTTTGTTTCTTTATATTACAAAAAGCTGACCTGTCCTTTTGTTTATTTATATTATAGCAAGCCACCCATCCACGCCGCTTCCCGGGAACAGTCTGCGGCGGCTCATCACAGAAAATGTTAATCCGAGCTGTCGATGTAACGATTAAACGGCCTGGCAATGGCACTGTATGTTGACGAAACGTCGTGCCATGAACTGATTGCCTGCGAGATCGCACCCCGCGTTCTCGCAGATGCCTTGTACGACAAGCAGTGCTCACCCCTTCGTGGAATAATCGAGACGCTTTTGGTGGGTGCCAAAAGACTGTTAGAGATCGTTATTTCCCGCGGGCCCTACCCGAAGAAAGAGAGAACACGTTGTACTGGCCTGTAACAATATTGGCCGCGCATAAACGGTCACCGACGTTTGTCTGTCACAGGTCATCTCGCTTTTTCACTCGCTTAACAGCGACGGCCCATCGTTGCTTCCATGCTTTGTTACACGGGAACTGGAACATCTTATGCCCTCTATGGCTTGCGTTAGAACAACGTACCGCGGAACTGTAAGCCATTTTCACCGCGAATACAGCACGGCCACCACGCCTAGAAGGGCTCTTGATGCAGCTGGACGAACCGCGACCGGCGCCGGACGAACCGGAAGCGTGAAGTCACGTGGTGCCTCGCTTCGGATGACGAAACTTCCGGCTCAAACGCCGGTCACCTATTGCTCAAGGCCTCCGTTCACAATACGGAACCGCATCGGACGCCATCACGACGAAAGTGAATCTCGACAAAGAAAGCAGATCCGAGGCGGGCGAAACGCACCCTTCGACGCAGGAATGTCCCAAATCCACCCAAAGCCGGACCTCCTTGGCCTTCGAGCCGAAGCGACGGCGGTACGCGAGGGCGTTGGCGAGGTGAGACAGACGCAGGTGGCGTGTGACGTCAATCTGAAGAGGGGAGCAGTCGTGATCGTAAAAATTTTCACGACTCCTGCTAACATTTTCACGACTCCGACAGACCGTAAAAATAGAAGCGTCCGCTTCGATTTTCACGATTTGTCGGAGTCGCGGGTTTTGTAGTGTCCTGTTTGGACACCCCTTTATGGGGGTCACTTTCGAGTGCAGACCGGAACCCCGGTTTATCGCTCTAAGCCCCTCTACCTCGTTGATCCGGTCCAACGTTACTATACTTCGTTTCACCTTATGTTGTACCGCAGCCAACGTTAGTAGAACACTCAGTTGTGAAACTTGCCGTCGAAACTTGGGCCGCTGGCGTCCACCGAGACCGAGCTAAATACGACAACAGCGCCACTCTTTGTCATTTGTCTGTACTGTGGTCACCTTGAGCTTTTAGAAAGCATGTTTTTGCGTAAAAACAAACGAAAAAGACTCTTTTTGTATGAAATTTATTGGAGTTTAGTACCAAATGCTGGGCGCGTGATGTTTCTAAAATCATTAGGTTTTAGCGAGCGGGCGCGAACCGGCCGCCGGGGAAGAGACAGGACAACTTGCGCCATCTAGGGGCGAGTAAGGGCGGCCCGGTAGAGGCGGCGATTGCAACGCCATGTTTTGAGGCGGCAGAAACAAGAACCGTACGCTTGAGCGCAGAAAGAGCAGAAAGAGCGCCCCGAAGGAACATGGATGTTAACGGCTCTACCCGTCTTAGTTGCCGGAGGGGGTCATCAACATATCTGACGTCGCCGTGACGTCACCCTACTTTTCACTTTTTTTTTTTTCGCTCATCGGTCGCGCTTTTTTTGCATCTTCGCTCGCTCGGGCGCCCGGAGCGCGTTACAATAGCCAAGGCTACGGCTGCGCCGGCCTGGTGAAGGCTAGAAGCGCGAGCTCATAGCGTTGGCAGCCGCACGAGAGCTTGTGCCGCCGAGATGTGCCCCAGAGCAAGGAGCTCGCGCTTGTAGCCTTTCCTGCGGTACATCATAAGGTGAAACAGAGTATAGACGATTGCAAGCTGGGCGACTGGCCGCCGCCATGTCTCTGCTCGAGCAGGCACGCCCGTGCGATTACGAGCTTGCCAAAGCTACGTTCACCCGCGCGTTGCACGCGCTTGCACGCATGGGGCACCACTTGTGGCGCCATGCTTGCAATTGTCTATAGATCAACTCAGTTTTGGAATTTCCCATAGACGCTGTACATTGGAGGAAGTTCGAAACCGTGTCCGATTTTTTTTTTTGCCGCTAGGTCAGTTGCGGTGAGCGGACGTGTTTCCTGGTTCTCCTCGAGCATCCGAAGCTAAGTGCCAGTTTTTCTTCTTTTCTCTCTCTTTTTTTGAGAGTTGATTGGAAGTGACTATGCGGTAGCAGTATAGACGCTTTGCAGCAGCTGTGCATGGACGCCGCCATAACTGACCTCAGTTTTTGTTTCCTTTTATTTCGTTTATTTCACTTCATCATTACCATAGCAGGCCAGGTTATTGCCATATTAGATTCAACTGTGTCCTTTTCTAAAGCATCGACCTTTGTAGAGGCTCGCCAAATACCGTTTCAGTTGCTCGGCATCTCGGTAAGACAAGAGAAGGTCAGCAATGGCGGCTGTAATTTGGCGAGTGTGCAAAGCGTCTATTAGGTTTGAACAGCAGCAGTTAACGTTAGTTTCGCAAAGTAGGCTCTGTTTGAATTTTTGGCGGGAAGGGACGGTTTGTACCGGTCTAGACATGGGTCTAGATTTGGGTCGGCATGACAAGGGTGGGGACGGGTTGGTGCAGTGCGAGGAGTGTGGGAGGTGGTGTTACCTAGAGGAGACGGGTTTTGGGAGCCTGGAGGAGGCGGCGGGGATGAGTTTCGAGTGTCGGCTTTGTGTGAAGCTTCAGCAGGTAACTGGGGAATGGGAGGGTAGAGTTCGGGAGATTGAGGCCCAGCTTAAGGCAGAAGGAGAGAAGCGGGTGGGTCTCGAGGCCCAGGTAGAGGAGCTGACTAGGCAGCTTAATCATGAGAGGGAGCAGCGCGTCGGTCTCGAGAAGCAGGCGGAAGAGCTGGGGGAAGTATGGAAGGCGGGTTTAGAGGAGCGTAAGAGAGAGTGTGACAGTAGGGTAGAGCGCCTGGAAGGGGTAATTCGAGCGAGTGAGAGTAGCGAGGGAAGAAAGGAAGAAGTGTCAGTTCTAGCGGGACGAACCATCAGCCTGCTGGCTGGGGTCCCTAGTGATCGGGAGCCTGGCCTCTTGGCTGGCGGGCTCGACGACGCTGGAGAGTTGATTGAACCTCAGCTCAATGGCGCCTTCGAGCAGCAGGCGTCGGGCAGTCAGGTGACAGGAGGTAAGTCGCAGGACAAAGGCGTGCAGGCACCAGGGGGATTTAGGGTACTGGTAGTGGGGAGCTCTAACGTAGCACGGGTTAGGAGGGGTGTACATAACAGGGTGAAGGGAGACCAGAGGGTAACCGTAGAGGTCCAGCCAGGGAAGTGTATGGTGGATGCTAAGACCGCAGCACGTGATAGTTCATGCGGGGCTTAATGATGTGCTCAAGGGTAGGAGCCAGAACCTTGGAAAGCAGCTAAACGTGGGAATGCGTAAGCTGAGGGACGTGTCTGAGAATGTGCACGTGGTTGTGTGCACCATTCCAAAGGTTTGGGGGCAGTCCGGGGCAACGGAGAGGAGGGTTGTCGAAGCCAACAGAGTAATTAAGGGTATGAGTCGACAGCTTCGGTACGACATAATGGAAGTAAACAGGGAAGTGTACGAGGCTGGCTCCCGCCCTTTTACAGATGGCATTCACTACAGTGAGGCCACGGGTTACAGGGTGGGGGATAGGATGGGCCGCACGGTGACTGCTTTTTTGGGGGGACCGAGGGCCCGGGGGGCACTGAAGTAACTGAAAACCCAACAAAGTCAGGAGAGGCACCCAGGGTTAAAAATAGGAGAAAACGTAAGAACAGGTATAAACAAACTGCACAATCAGACATTGGATATATTAACAAGCAGGGTGGTAGAAATAGGTTAAAATGGGAAGAGGTAGAGGAGCAACTAAGAAAGGAGGATTTAATGGTGTATGGGTTTGTGGAAACACATCTCAGAGACATGGAGCAGCCACCTTGCAACCCTGACTATGTGTGGGAAGAATGCAACAGAATGGAGGGAACGAGGAAGGGAGGTGGAATTGGAGCATTTATTAAGAAGAATATGAACTTTCAAAGGATCAGAAAGGAGTGCGCCGAACATTTGTGGCCGAAAGGAAAAGTCGCTGTGGACTCAACAGTCCTTGGACTCGTTTACTTATGGACAGGGACAGGTGCTAAAGAGGAAAAGAGAAAAATGATTGATTGCATATCAAGAGACATTAGTGAACTAGGGGAAGGCTCCGAAATAATTATTATGGGAGACAGGAATGCCCATATTGAGGGTCTGGATGGGTATACGGACTCAACTGGAAGCATATTACTAGAACTGGTAGAAAAACATGACTTAGTTTTATGTAATACCAGTCAGAAGTGTGACGGGCACATAACTTGGGAAACTGGCAATGTACATTCAACTATAGATTACGTACTCATGTCACACAAAATATATGGTAAGTTACAAGTAATGAAAAAAGATGAAGGAGTTTCCAAAAGTCTTGGTAGTGATCACAAACGTATTAAGCTGAATTTTGCCAGAGAAGTAAATGCTGAAACTAGAGAACATAATTCAAAGCAAACTTTCTGCAGCGACAAAGTGTTGGAAATAGTTGTTGAAAGAATAGAGGCAGCAGTTTCAGGCAACGGTATACAGATTGGACCTAGGAGAGCCTAACTAGGCTTTTTGCTCTGGAACTAGACAAAGTTCAGAGTAAACGAAAGGGGAAGCAAGGATATAGACCAAAAAGCTGGTGGGACAAAGAACTGAAGCAAGCGATACAAAAGCGTCAGGAAGCCTCTAGAGAACACAGGTATTCCAAGCGTAGTGGGGAGTCCGAAACAGAAGTAAAAAGAAAATGGGACAATTTTATAACATGTCGCCGAGAGGCATCCAGTTTGATCAATGCGAAAATTAAGAGAAAGGGTGAGGAATGGATGAGTAATGTAAGTAAGAAAGATAGAAACGCAGCCAAGAAGTTTTGGGAGCACTTGAACTCACTCGGTGAAACGACGCAAGCTAGACAGAGGTTCATACTCTCGCATCAGGGAGATCAATTAGAGGGAGATGATGCGATACAATATATAGGAGCAGTGATGGGGGAGAAATTTCGGGAACGGGTACATGTGGAAGATAGGAGAACCGAAGGAAGTAGCAGTTCAGTTTGTGACATCGCGGATTTTGGACAAAGAGAATGGGAAAAGGCGGAACGAAGAGTCCCTAGTGGTACGTCGACAGGCACAGATGGTATCCCAATCGAGCTGGTGAAGAATTTGGGTCCTAAATCTAAGGCAAAACTAAGGGAGGTAATGGGTATCATGATAACATAAGGAAATATTCCAGATGAATGGAGGCTTAGTAGGATGAGTATGATATATAAGGGAAAGGGAGATAAGTCTGGTATTACGAATTATCGTCCCATAACCGTGACACCGGTTATTTACAGGTTGGTAATGCAGATTATAAAGAACAGACTGGAGGAATGGGTAGATTGCGAGGGCATACTGGGCGAGTTACAGAACGGGTTTCAGAAACAAAGAAGGTTGGAGGACAATTTATTTTCTCTGACACAGTGTATAGAAATAGCGCAAAAAGAAAACAGACAGCTCTGGCTGGCATTTCTGGATATCAAGGGTGCCTATGACGATGTGAACCAAAGGAACCTATGGGACATAATGGAGAGCTTAAACCTAGATGAAGGACTAACAGCACTATTGAGGAACATTTACAAAGATAACAAGGTGATTATAACATGGGAAGGAAAGGCGACAGGGAGAATAGAGATAAGACGAGGCCTTAGGCAGGGGTGCCCGTTATCGCCTTTGCTGTTTATGTTGTATCTGAGAGGATTGGAGGATAGACTAGAGAAGAGTGGGCTTGGATTCAACCTTTCTTACAGTAAGCTAGGCCAAAAAATTCAGCAATCCTTACCGGAATTGATGTATGCGGATGATATCGTACTAATGGCTAACAACAGGACAGAGTTGCAGGAATAATGAGCATCTGTGGTAGGGAAGGAGAGGAATTAGGTTTAGAATTCAGTAGCGAAAAATCAGCAGTCATGATTTTAACGAGGATGAAGTTGAGAGGCTGAAGATACAGAATATTACAGTTGAGAGAGCTAGTAAATACAAGTATCTAGGAGTATGGATATGTGATGGTGCAGAGTATCTCAGTGAGCATGAAAAGTATATAATAGGTAAGGGCAACAGAAATGCACATGTATTGAAAAATAGAGCACTTTGGAATTACAACAGGTATGAGGTGGTGAGAGAGATTTGAAAAGGGGGTCATGGTGCCTGGCTTGACTTTTGGAAACGCAGTGCTATGCATGAAATTCGAAGTGCATGCGAGACTAGAAATAAAACAGCGCGGAGTAGGTAGACTGGCTTTGGGGGCACATTGCAAAACGCCAAACCAGGGAGTACAAGGAGACATGGGATGGGCGTCATTTGAAAGCAGGGAAGCGGTGAGCAAGATAGAATTTGAGGATAGATTGAGGCAAATGGATGGGGGGCAATGGGCACGAAAGTTTTTCAGCTATTTATACATGAGGAGTGTAGACACAAAGTGAAGACAGCGCACTAGGAAATTAAGAGGAAAGTTTTTGGGCTATAGCGAAGATACGGAAGAACAGGTCTCAGTTAAGAAGGAAGTTAAGGCCACAGAAAGAGATCGGTGGCTAGAGGGAATGCAGACAAAGACGGCTCTGGAAAGCTATAGATTAAACAACATAATGGAATCAGCGCGCAAACAACGAAGACACAAGGAAGAGAAATTGACAGGACAAGCGCTGGTCTTGTGTCTTCGTTGCTTGTCTCTTCGTTGTTTGCGCGCTGATTCCATTTTGTAACGATGAACCAACTCGCCTGCATTGCCACTTTGAGATTAAACAAAACAGTTATTGCCAAAGAAAGCATATATGACAATTCTAGGGAAGCTCATTCTTGTCTGAGGCGAGGACGGGTGTTCTGCGAACCAGAACATACAGAGTGAAGTACCAGGAAATGGATACAGTGTGAACTGCTTGTGGAGAGGAGGACGAGACGGCTGAGCACTTGATACTCTACTGTAAGGGCTTCACCCTATGCCTACCGAAGACAACATAGATTTAATAAAGTCATTGGGTTTTAGAGACAGCGAAGGGAGAGTGGATTTCAAGACTGTAGAGATTACCAAGCAAAGATTAAGTGAATGGTGGCAGAAATCGAGAGAAAACTAGATATTTTCTTATTCACTGATGGCAAGGGGGTTTCATCGCCTCACTTTCTTTGCACTGCGGAACGAATATAGATTTCACATTTAAATATTCTAAGCTTAAATGATAAAACAAAATGGCTAGGTGGCGTAAGCTACCGCCCGATCCAAAGGCGGAGTCATCCGGTTTAGAGAAGCTCGTTTTAGCGAACGCCATTTTACCGACCCCAGTTTATCGAATCCATTTGTAGAGAACCCAGTTTAGAGAAAATGGCGATGAGCTTCCTTTTAGCGAATTCGGCCGCGGCGAAGCGGCGTGTACGGGTAAATCAGGTGATTTAACATTTTTGTAATGAGCCGCCGTAGACTGCCGCCGCGAAGCGGCGGGAGCGCAGCAGGGGGCTTGGGTTAACACGCGCACCAGTGAAGCACGCGCGAAGTAGGAAAGCCGTTTTTAAATATTGTTCCCTTTTCGATAAACGACGTTTCTCTAAACTGAGACTCTCCTTTCTCTAAACCGTGCTTCGATAAAACGAGCCCGTTCTCTAAAACGTGCTTCGATGAAATGGCATTCGATCAACTGTAGTAAACCCATCCAAAGGGCTCAGCTGTATTCATCTATCCTCCCATTCATCCATCCATTCACGTGTTTTCGTCTGCTACTGCTCCGCGGCTGCTTGCGAGTCCCGACTCCTCTCGAGGTTCAGCATGTTTTTTGGTTAATTTTTGCTCTTTCGCCAGTAAAAATTACAATTTGAGCATGAAAAGCGCTACGACCGTTTTGGCATACGCTTTGCATTGTTGTAAAATGCTGCTGCTTTAGCTGTGCTGACAGCGCGAAGCGTTTCGAACAACCCAAATTCGTCGGCGCCACAATCCGGTGGCTACAATCAGGGCAAGTTCGTACATACTGTAATAGTAGATGTACCGATGACTACCAACTGCAGCAGAAACAATTTGAAAGTCGTCTGCTACTGTCAGAAAAAGCGCCACGAACATCCGTAAGCTCAGTAGGCCAGATGCAACGGCCATGTACGATCTCTATGGCAACGGCCACAAGCGCGCCGTCAATGATGATGATAGCGAGTATTAATGCGGAGCGCGCGCCCTCTAACAGGCGCCACACAAAGGGACCCCCCTACGGAGCGGAGTTCCAGAACTGGGTTGTTCTAATAACGTTGATCCGGTCTGCCTACATACTCTGCCGCATAGAGATCATACATACTAACTCTAGAGGAAAAGGTCCGCCATTTTCCCATGCATTCTGGCTGCCGCAAGCGGCGGAGTATGCAGGCCAGGGGGGAGAGGGGGGGGGGGGGGGGGGGGGGGGTGCCGCCGCTTCCAATGCACCCTCCTCAGAATTTACTGCGCTCCGTGGGGGCCGCCATGTTAAAACTTGATACCAGTGTTGCTGCATCTTTAGGTCGTCTTTAAGTTAGAGCTGACAGAGAAAATCTGGCCACGGCGCAACGCCGATGTACGCTGGAAGCTAGAGCCGGTTTGCTTTCGTTGTTTTTGTTTGGTCGGAGAAAATCTAGCAACAACGCACGTTCAACATGGCGCCGGTATTGCTTCGGTTTGTCCACGTTTGACGCGGTTTGCGAGCACATGTAGCGAAGACGCGACCGGGAGAAGTGCCTCTGTGATGGACCCGGAAGACGGAAAGTATCATTCGTAATCGTCGTGTGTGCTTTGAAAGCGAAGGGAGTCACAGGGTCCACGAGTGCGCAACCACAAGCCAAGGTTCACGACAGTGCTCCGTTGACTTCGGCGATCCCGTTCTGTTTGGTGCATAGAGATAGGTTTGGTCAGTGCATAGAGTTATTACAATAAACGCTAGAGGCTCAGCTGGCGCTAGTGTCTATGGGACTTCCGGTTGCAAATGGAAGCAGACAGCATGCAGTCTACTTTTCCAGACTTCCTGTGTATTCCTATGGGAAAACGCGCGTGAATTTTGTCTCGTCGCCGGAAAATAACATTAATAACTTTTGTTATTTCGGTTGTACCGGGTAGTATGTACTTTTTTTAACATTGTGAAAGCGTAATTGCTTTAGTTACAGCATTTTTCCTTTACCACTGAACGATGCTAAACTTCGCTATATTTCAGGCCCAAACCTCGGTTCCATGGCAGGTATGTAGAAACGAGCGACGATTCTAAGCAAAATGACGATCGAAAGGAATGTAGAGTGTGTTCAAAGTTCGCCAGCATTCCGTTGGTGCTTATATACTGCTAATATGCCTGTCCTCTTACTATTGAGGAGTTTCAGCGAATATAGGGGGCGCTCCGATCGATCCAACATGGCGGACAAGAGGGGGATAGATTTGCGACGCCCGTAGACCGGTAGCGTGTAAATAAAACAAAGCGTGTCGTTCTCTGTTTATTGCCGTGTGCGAGACGATCATCGTTTCAACCAAGACCTACCGTGATGCTACAGATGAAGTCTTCAAGCCAGTTGAAGGCAAGAAATCTTGCCAGAGTCAAGATATGTGTGCAAGTGTTCGACGTGAGCTCTCACTTCTGGTGCAGCTGTCATCAAGTTGAACCGAATGTACGCGGGTCCAAGGAAAGGTACTTACATATCAACAATGTTCGCGCGTTGGAACTATGACGCGTACTTTATCTCAGACTAAACTTATCGGTCTGCGGCTACAAACATTTTCGTTGACGTTGCTTAGATGATGTAACCATTCAGGCCTCGCATTAAAAGGTGTCGCGAACTCTTCGGTTGTTCTAGTTAATTGTGCTAAAAAGCGGTTGGATAGCATACAGCATACAAGGGACGATTGAGGTCTTTATCCTGCGTTCTGTGTATCGAAACATCGGTATCCTTGGTGTTATCTTGCGATCAGCTGGTAGCCGATCGTCCTGTTTTTACGCGTAATGTAAACAAGCCCCGGAAGCGCCAATCTCATTTCTATGTGCTTGTGCACCCCTACAAGCCTCGTTTTGGCTCTTGTGGAAAGCTTTATTGTAATAGCAATAGTCTCATCGGTCATTCGAGTTGTATGTGCCACGGTGATATCTGCTGACAAAGAAGTCTGTATTAAATGCGAGAAGGAGAACGAAGGTAAAGCTTTTTTAACTGTTTTCTTTTTACAGAACAGGGCAAAGCTTCTAAAACAAGACCAAACTAAGCTGATATTTGAGTGTGCTCAAGAATGAATGCCAAAGGTGCTTATGCTAAGTGGTAGATGTATGCAGTTGATTTTCTGTTTGCCTCTGCATTGTAAATGGGAAGATATGTATCAGCAGAAGACACATGTCCTTTTGAAAATGTCTTTTATTAGGGCAAAAATAGGTTTTCATACAGAACCGAAGAGTCGCAACACCATTTAATGCGAGGCCTGAATGGTTACATCATCTAAGCAACATCAACGAAAATGTTTGTAGCCGCAGACCGATAAATTTAGGTTTAGATAAGCATGCGTCATAGTTTCAGCCTCAAACACGCAACATTGTTGATATGCACCTTTCTTGATGACAACTGCACCAACGTGAGAGAGCCCACGTTGTCGAACACTTGCACACATATCTTGACTATGGTATAACAAGATTTCTTGCTTGAAGTGAAGATCATCTCGCTACGACTAGCTACGACCACCCACCGCAGCGATGCAGGCGTCGAAGGGGCGCAACGCAGTCAGTCGCCGTCGCCCGACGCTGCTTGTTTGGCATTCACGGCTTTCTGCCTAGGTGCTTTGTTTGTACTTGGCACCGAGTGTTATTTTCTGTGCTTGTGTGTGATCTATGGCGAGATATGGGCCTCAAAAGCAGTTCTTCAGGCTCAACAGCGTTCACCGAAGAACTTCTGAAGAAAATGCCTCCCAGGAAAAAAAGCACGAAGACGCAACGCACCAGCTTGGCGGACTATGCACTGGGCGCGGAAATCGGGCCCTGCGGATTATACACCAAATGCAAACTATCTAAACAAAACAGAAACATTTTTAGGCTCAAATTGGCTTCTGCGGACTATACGCCTGGACACTGGTGCCTGTTATTATGCATTGTATATTCACTGCTGTTCGTTGTGGCTTGAGACTGCCTTCCTGTAATGATGCAGAGGGGTCCACTGAACCTTGAAACAAAGATATTTAAGCACATCTAGATGCAATGCCCCTTGAAGCCAGATGGTCAGGGAAAAGGTGTGCCATTATCTAATTTGCCAACAGCACACCAATGGTCACGATCAAAACTCACCGAGTCAATGGGCAGTTTTTCACCACAATATTTATTGCCGTGTAATCACCAATTTGGTCCATTAAAAATCTTGAGGCTGTAGCCTATAGCACATCTATTCTGGATCTGCAAAGCTTATGCTGTAGACATGCATTATCACATGAGCATGTTTCTTATCAATCTTAAACGTGAAACGCTAGTTATGCAACGAAATTCCCATATCATCACATTTTTAGCAAATTGAATGGTCCCACCTGTCACACTGTTAGCTTTGGAAGTAAACCAATTCACAATACCACCAGTGGCATACATCGTGCCAAGCAGTAGTGCCGCATGTAGCACAAAAATGTCCTAACTAGGGAAGCAAACTTAATCGATCGTGTTGATTAAAGCACTTAAGTACGGGAGAAATTACCAATCAGAAGGTCACCCGAAAGGGAAGTTTTCTCGCTGAACGAATATGACTTTTTATTGGGCGTTCCGCAATGTAAGGCCGAAGACATTCACTCCGTGATCGGTACAGAAGCATGTGCTTAGCAGTCGGTCGTGCGTGCTAAAAACAACAAAAACAAAGGTGGATTAGAAACGCGATAGATTCGCCTTTGCACGGAGTACTTACACTCAAAATCGTGTCAACATAAAGCGACTATGGCCCACCTTGCAAGCAGCAATCTTAAAGTTTATCCGTGTAGTCGTCGCAGCCGTGCACCAACCGAAAGCGTTGCTGCCAGCCCTTCCGCCGTCAACTTTGAATCGCTGTTGAGTCTGAAGAACTGCTCTATGAGGTCCATATCCAGCCACTGAGCACATACACAAGCACAGGAAATAATACTCGGTTCCAAGTACAAGCGAAGAACCCGGGGCGGAAAGCCCTGAATGCCGAACTATCTGCGTCGGGCGACGGCGGCTGACTGCGTAGTACACAGGTTGCGCTCCTTCGACGCCTGCATCGCTGCGGCGGGTGGTCGTAGCTGGTCGTAGCAGATTGTGTCACCTCTGTTGCTCGTACCGAAACACTAGAGCCGCGTAATATTCTTGCTGCCGAAGTTCATAAGCCTACGTTCGCGGCCAACGCATATACACAAAGCCACCGCCCTGACCGCCCAGCGAACCTGTCCCCCTCGTTCTCTTTCGGCGACCGGCCGCCAGGGCGGTGACACCGTCGCTGAAACTCCTCAATATGAGAATGACCCCGTCGTGCATCTTTACGCGGTTAAAAAAAACGTTCGAAACGTAAAGAATAAAGTACGTGGGCTACGAAAGGTGTGTTTTCTTATTATTTCCTATGTTGGGCAGTTTTTATCGCGCACCCGTCCTCTGGCTTCCCCCTATTTGCAAAGATTTTGGAGCGTGTGGGTGATGATTTCAACACAGAACAAGCATCTTCGCACATATTCATGAGCAGAAAGAATAAAGCAGTACTTATTTATTGCAAATCGGACTATATTACGTGACTTTCAACTTATTTTGATCGTCTGCAAGCACAAGGAGTTACTTACCCAGTGTTACTGCGTAGTTCTTGCCGTCTCTCTTGGTTATCCACATGTCGTTCGTTCGTTTGACACGTATATCCCGCATGGTGGAAAGCGCCGACGCCGTGTTCGCGCTAACAGTGTCCGACAGTGCACATAAATACATGTACGAAGCGGTTTTAGCACCGTTTTTCATGCCACGAATTTCACATAAAAACGCCGTAACTGACCAATTATTTCGTCTGCGTGACTGAGAAATGTCCAATGCGCCTAGTACGTACAAATTATTCGTGATATTTGCTCTTATAATCGAGCGCAGAGAGAAAATGCACTCGCTTTTTCCCATAGAAATGCATTACCGGAAGTCAATTTCTGACTGCTTGCTGTCTGCTTCAATTTGCAACAGCACACTAGCGCCATCTGAGCCTCTAGCGTTTATTGTAATAACTCTATGGGTCAGTGCTTCCTATATAAGTTACACTATGCCTGTGCTGGATCGCGTTTGACCAGCTTCTCCTATGCATAGAGTTATTATAATGTACGCTAGAGGTTCAAGTGGCGCTAGTGTGCTGACGCAAATTGAAGCAGACAGCAACCAGTCGAAAATTGACTTCCGGTAATGCATTTCTATGGGAAAAAGTGAGTGCATTTTCTCCCTGCGCTCGATCATAAGAGCAAATATCCCAAATAATTCGTACTTACTAGGTAGTTTGGAACATTTCTCAGTCAGGCCGACGAAAGAATTGGTCAGTTACGGCGTTTTTCTCTCGAATTTATTGCACTAAAACGGTGCTAAAACGGCTGCGAGCGTGTATTTATGTGCAGTGGCGGACACTGTTAGCGCGAACGCGGCGTCGGCGATTTCCAGCATGGGGGATATACATGCCAAACGACCGAACGAAGGACATCTGGAAAATCAAGAGCGGCGGCAAGAACTACGCAGCAGCACCTGATCAGTAACTCGCAGTGCATCTACGATCAAAATAAATTGAAGGCCACGTAATCTATTCAATTTTAAATAAGTGAGTACCGCTTTATTCTTTCTGTCCTGAGCGAAGCTGCGTGTTCTACGTTCAAAATATCACCCGCGCGCTAGACACCTTTGAGAACAAGTGCGCAATAAAAGCTGCCCGGCAGAGAAAATAATACGAAGAGACACCTTTCATATCCCACGGACTTTATTCTCTACGTTGAAGGTTTTTATCCGCTCATGCACGACGGGATCATTTTCATATGGTGACAGGACTGGCATATTATCAATATACAAGCGTCACCGGAATGCTGGCGAGCCTTGAACCAATACCTTGAACACACTTTATATTCGTTTCGATCATAATTTTGCTTTGAATCGTCGCTTGTTTTTACACACCTGCTGCGGAACACACGTTTGGGACTGAAATGCAGCGAAGTTAAACATTGCTCACTGATGAAGAAAAATGCGCTAACTAGAGCAATTACACTTTTGCGATGTTAATTAAGACACATACTATTCGGTACGACCGAAATAACCAAAGTTATTCATGTTATTTTACGGCGAAGAGACGAAATGCACGCGCGTTTTCCCATAGGAATGCACAGGAGCACCGCAAAAGTAGACTGGTTGCTGTCTGCTTCAATTTGCGTCACGGAAGTCGCATAGACACTAGCGCCAGTTGAACCTCTAGCGTACATTATAATAACTCTATGCTCCTATGGACCGGAATGCGGTCACTGGCGGCCATCTTTAGGTAGAGTTATATCATCTCTAGCCATGATAGTAATATGGCGGACAGCGCAATGGCGGCAGGCTGCCATAAAAATAGCCGTAGATCTAGTACACTGTACCGTGGGTGACATTTCGTGCTTGATTGAAGTTGTTCGACGAAGCAGATTTTTGAAACCCGGCGTGAACGGTAGCCTCATCTTTGAGGACCCGGCAAAAGTTCTACGAAAGCGCAGTACCGGGGGAAAGCAGCGCAGCTCGCATCAAAAGCAGACTCCGTACCGTCGTCTGCTTTCGATGCTTTTTTCGATGCGACTTTCGATACGTGCATTGCTGCTTTTCTCCCGGTGCTGCGATTCCGTGAAACTTTTACCAGGTCCTCAAAAACCGGACTACTGTTCACGCCGGGTTTCAAAAACATGTTTCGTCAAATAATTTTAATCAAGCACGCAATATCACCCACGCTATTTTGACCGCAGCCTGCCAACCGACCTGCCAAAACGCTATCTGCCATGGATGGATGATAGCGGCTGCAGCAGCTTACATTGGCTAGAGGTGATATAACTCTACCTAAAGCTGGCCGCCAGTGACCGCATTCGCGGAGCGGGCAAACGCGATCCAGCAATTGTCATAGAGATCAGTGGCTCCACCTCACAACACGCACGTACAGCTAGGTAGCGCCACCTGGCGAACGTTCGTTTTGTCTATTTTTCTAACATGTTGTATTTACCTTATTATTGAAGATATATCATATATATGTTTTTTGAACAACATGCCGAACACTGTTCTGGATGCGACCGCCCTGCTTCAAACGAGTTTCCCGAAACAAAATACGAAACTACGATGCAAGCACGGCCAGGCTTAGCTTTTGCAGCGCGGACGCGGAGAACACTTGGCCGGCAATGGCCGCTTGACCGTCTGCTTTGGCGGCAGTTAGGGGCTTTGGGAGTCACCTTGAATCGGGCGCATAGATATAGTTGACGCCGGGTCGTGTGCGGGTGAAAAGGTAGGAAAATAAGTAATATTCTGTTGAAAACGACGAGCTGGTCCCGAGCTGTCAGTCAAAAACATTTAGATTTCTTGCTGTCGGTGCTGCTCGGGCGACATCATTGAACCTCCTACGGAAGGGATGGTTGGCTTCACTACACGGCAGGTTTGTACGCCTAGGTGGCTCCACCGCACGCAACCACACGTACTGTTTGCCCTTCCGCTTGCCAGTGCTCGGAGCTGACAGGCATTGTGCAACTTGTAAAGGAGGCACTGGTTTGGTGCAACACGGTGATGGCGACAAAGAGTTGAAACGTTTGTGGCGTGTGGTGTGGTGCTTTGAGGTAGAACCCCATACTAACACGAAGCATAGAGTAATATACACAAGGTAAAGAGCGGACACTGCCATAGGCCCCAGCGGCCCAGATAGACCAGTGACAGGTAGCGCTCCTGGCGGGCGGTATTAAGTATAATCTGATTCCGTTTCCGGTCAAGTTAGTTTCGGTTTCGGTTTGGGCGTTTCTGCTCCGGTTCTCCGGTACCCTTCTCTCTCTCTTTCCTCCCCGCCTCGCTCGGCTCTCGGGAGCTCCTTGACTCTCAAAACCGCTGTTCTTTTTTTTTTTTTTTTTTTTTAGTACTGACGCATTTTTGCTTTATTTTTTACGATATAATCCGTGCAAAATGTGTCAAGCTATATTTCAACTTACTTCACAAAGCAGAAGTATATATATTTCTTGTTCTTTTTCTATTGTAAAACATTGAAGTTACACAATTGCCGCATTGCTGCTGGCTGGTGGAGCATTTTGGGGTCAACAACAGTAAGTGGTTCGAACACATATTATTGGAATATATTCATGTAGACATGATTTACTTCAGGAGCTCTGTATGCTTTTTTACGAAAGAGATCGATACTCACAAAATTAAATAAATATAAAGGACTTCGGCATTGCGTACACTTCGTAATAGATTCTTAGCGAAACCAAGTTAGCAAAACCTTTCCATGGAGAACATGCTGTATGCTGCATTCACTTTCACGCCGACTCGGGTGCGGGAAGTAAGTGCAAAAATAAATAAGACATCGCTATCATTACCAGTCATAAGAGTATAATAACAGTGCGAAGCATACGCCGGATAGTACGAATTCCCGATTTCCGGCAAATATAAAAAACACCAATTTGCATAGCCTCAAACTCACTGCGGGCGGGCCATTACCAAACAATGAAAGCTCTATTCGAAATCTGAAAAGATTGAACGCCCCTAAACATTCCCCGAAATCGTTCAAAAAAGAAATATGGCTTCAGAAAAAAGCGGCTAAAAAACTATGGACAGTGGATACAAAAGTGGATACATTTTCTTTCAAATATTTTTAGCCTCTATACACTATTTTATATCGAAATTTTGTAGAAAGTGGACAAACATTTTTGTTAGGGAGCCGTGATACACATTCGCTGGAAAAGGGGGAAACAAATATTTGGAGAGCAAGCTGCACTGCCCACTTAATAAGCGCTTTTTGTTTTTGGTTTGGCAACCGCCTCTGTTAATACACTATTAACAGTTAAACCTGTCTCGTTCTTACTAGCCACTGAAAAGTGCAACCGAACTTTGTCCGAATTCCGGTTAAGAAATCAAACATTTCAACACAAGCGTATTCTGCAAAACAATTTTAAATACCCTTTGTGGTACTCCTCTGGGCAAAGGCTAAAACCACCCAGACCTCAAAGTGTGCTATACAAGGCGGAACACACTCCTCGAACATGTGTCACACTCTCTATTGTGGGAAAAAAGTGATTTTCTAGTTGCTGAATGAAATAAAAGGCAGCCTGTGATGGTACCACTAAGTTCCCGAAGAATTTTCCATGCACTTGGTATGCCAGGTTTTACTTGAGCTAGTTGGTACATACTTGAATATGGTCAGCTGAACAATTTCAAATTAGAAAAAACCGTGAGAGAAAATACATACACACCGCTGACTATCAACTTGCTGCCTTTAATACTTCGTCTTCCTTTTTTTCCCCTTTTACTACAGCTAGTGATGACAGCCATCCGCCATGTCCGCGCGATGCCCCCATCAGGGTGTTATGCGGCTCGTGCCACGTCCCAAGTATTGTTTTTCTTTCGGGTGGATTGTGATAGACGGGGTGCTTACACATAGTTGAGCACTGTCTCAACTATGTCAACACAATTCCACACGCAAGCATCATGCCAATTCTACGGGACAGCATTGAGAAGCAAGGAGTGTCACCTTTTCAAAATGCGGCCGGAGTGAACGTTGATTCCTTTTTGGAACTGTTAGGGTGCTACCTGACAGCTACAGTCGTGTCACATGAAGGCCAGGCATATGTACAGAAAAGTGGAGTATGTATTGGATCCCGGGTAGCTCCTCACCTCTGCGATGTATATTTGGCAGCGTGTGGAAGGAACATTGAAAGCAAACTAAAGGAAACCAGAATCAAGGCCATCTTCCGATATGTCGATGACTTTTTTATTCTGTGCAACACTGAAGTGAATGAAGAAGAGGATGGGTGCAAAGCAAAAGTTATACAGTGCTTCCAAGAATGTTGCCCCGAATTGGATTTCACGTATGAATTACCCGTTGAAAAATCCATCAGGTTCCTTGACCTGGTGCTTCAGTTTAAGAAAGGCCATGCGTGCTGGAGATATGAGCCGCGCTCGTGCCAAGGGTTTCTTCCATACAACTCGGGGCATTGGAAAATCATCAAAAGGAGTGTTGCCACAACCGCTCTTATTTCCACCTTAAAGAAATCATGCCACCATCAACTTGAACCAAGTTTCGAAACACAGATGAAACGTCTACGTGAGTCTGGTTATCCGGAGTCTCTCCTGGTGACCGTCTCGGAAACCATTTGCCAGAAGTTAAAACGCGAGCATGCAGGGTATGAGGTTTCATCGCAAGCTACAAATCGAAGGAACGTAGCTGTCATACCCTACATCCATGGTCTCACACACAGCCTCAAAAAGATTGCCGAGAGGCATGATATTCGGGTTGTGTGCTCGGCACCAAACAAGGCCTACTCCATGTGCCGGAGAACTAATCGCAAAACAAATCAAGAGAAGAAGCAATGCACAATTGCTCACAGGACGCAATACACCCCGTGCCAAAGCGGCGTTGTGTACAACATACCGCTTTCCTGTGGCAGATGTTACATAGGGCAAACGGGGCGGTGTGTGAATGATCGAGCTAGAGAGCACGCGGCTTCTGTTAAAGGAACATCGGCAGGACATCTTTCTGCACATTGCCGGTCCTGCAAGTGCTCTCCTAATTTTAACAACATCACCATTATAGGGCGGCACCGGAACGCATATGCACGTGAACTAATTGAAGCTCTGGCCATTGAAGACAGTGCTCAACTATGTGTAAGCACCCCGTCTATCACAATCCACCCGAAAGAAAAACAATACTTGGGACGTGGCACGAGCCGCATAACACCCTGATGGGGGCATCGCGCGGACATGGCGGATGGCTGTCATCACTAGCTGTAGTAAAAGGGGAAAAAAAGGAAGACGAAGTATTAAAGGCAGCAAGTTGATAGTCAGCGGTGTGTATGTATTTTCTCTCACGGTTTTTTCTAATTTGAAATTGTTCAGCTGACCATATTCAACTTGGTATGCTTTAGGAACAAGACAGTACTGGTGAGGCCTGGTCAAGTCATTAGACTCATCCGATAGTAGCTGAGAACAGCCACAGCTGTAAGTTGTCTGTTCAAGCAAAAGCTTGATCAAATAGCCCCAAGCGTAATAAAAAAGTGGACGAGTCATCATTTATGTTAGACCTGATGTCTGATGCCAGCTCAGAAATATCCTCCATGTGGCGGGAAGTTATCAATTGGAAGACGTTCTACAATGTCTGAAATTAAACTTTCATGGTGCAAAGATATTTGCAACTCCTTTAGGAGGTCAGCCTTGTCATCCTCTACGTTTTCATTGTCCGACAGTTTGAACAGTTTCTTTATCCAGAGGTGTTTTAGTCCTGAGGTGAACTGATGCACATTTTGGGTTTGTGTTGCAGCCCAGCATTTGTCGTATATAGCTCCAAAAACGTTCTCAAGTGTGTCTTGCTGCAGGCGTCGTGTAAGTAAGAACTTAAAGTCATGGCTGCTTGAAAGCTCATCCCGGAGCATGAGGACACTTTTTATAGTAACTTGCCACCCAATGATGGTGTGATGATGTGACTCAATGTGGAAAAGAAGAAGTGCAAGTCAACCCATGGATCGGCCCAGAGGGAGAAAGGAAGATGACGAAGAAGGGAAGTTTTGGGAGTGCGTGCATAGAGCGCGTGAAAGGAGACGGGCCGAAGGGAACGTGCAGAGAGAGCGGAACGACACCATCGGCCAGGGCAATCGGCGGCCTCCTACTGTCTGACCAGCAGCCTGTTCCAGCGAGGGCAGCGAATAGAGACCTACGCTGCCCCCGGCTTCCTACAGCGCGAGCGCTTGGTGCGGTAACTCTGGGGCCGCCGACGGAAGCCAACCGCTCCCGCTCCTGACTTCCAGCCACAACCGTGGGCCGACAACGACAGCACAAGACGCACTGCTGCACAGGGACTCAAAGACATGGTGACTGATGCGTTTTCCTTTCTTTCATTTCTTTAACTAAGTTTTCTTTTTTTTTTGTATAAGCATATGAACTCTTTGATTTTTTTTTGTAAATACAAGTTTTTATGAAAAACGAAGGACATTGTATCTTGTCGATTATTAACCCCAAAGAACCTCGCAACAATTAACTGGCGTCCGCGACAGGACAAGATACTCTGTTCCTTCGTTTTTCTACGTAACAATAATTAATCAGAATGGAGGTTAAAGAGTTAATGTCTTTGGGCGCTGAGTTGGGACTGGCAGGAGCGGAGTTGAGGTCTTGGGTGGACGAGGAGCGAGCACGCCAACGAGAAGAGAGGGTTGCTGAGAGGGAAGCACAGCGCCTCAAGGCAGAAAGTGAGCAACGCATTATCGAACTAAAGATTCGTCTTGCAGAGGCTAGCGCAACCGAGATAGGACGAGCAGATGGCAGTGAAGGGTCACGTCGCGCATCTATATCGCTATCTCCTAGTCCGCACAAGCTTATGCCTCCCTTCGATGACAAAAGGGACGATCTCGACTCGTATTTGAGGAGATTTGAGCGTGTAGCTCAGGGGCAAGATTGGCCGCAAGAGAAGTGGGCGACTGCTCTAAGCATGTGCCTGGTTGGCCCAGCTCTGGAGGTCATAGGTAGGATGTCACCTGAAGACTCTCTGAATTATGATAAGGTGAAGAGGGCTTTGCTCCAGCGGTTTCGGTACACGGCAGAAGGGTACCGCGAGAAATTTAGAGAGAGCAAGCCGTTGGACAGAGAGACAGGGAGCCAGTTTGCTGCAAGACTAGAAGGGTTCTTCGACCGGTGGACCAGTATAAACGCATGCCCAAAAACGTATGAGGGGATTCGTGACCAGATGATCGGGGAGCAATTCCTTCGGAATTGCCATCCTAGGCTGGCTGTCTTCTTAAAGGAAAGAAGCTGTAAGACCATATCGGCGCTGGTTGAAATGACGGACCACTTCCTGGAGGCGCGGGGCCAGCCTAATCTGGCCAACTTCAGGAAGGAGGCCAAGGAAGCCTTAGATTCCCGGAAGGAAGATGTGCAAGGCAGCAAACCCGCTCCAAAGATAAAATGTTTCTTGTGTGGTAAGTTGGGCCACAAGGCAGCAGATTGCCGATCAAAGCCAGAAACACGCGTATTCTGTCAAGTGTGTCAGAGGTCAGGCCACGAGTCCAGATCATGTCGGCAAGGAAAGAACGGAAAGACAGAAGTTTCATGTTTCGTAGAACCCGATGATGATCCTGTTGGTAAGACGGACGCGTTCTCACGGGGAAGGAAGAAAATCTCAAGAAACGCCTTCAGAACGCCCGCCATGAATATGACTGAAAAGGCGAGACCAATTCTGTCGGAAGTTATGCCAATCACAGATGGGATTTTGAACGGCAAAGCAGTAAAGGTGTTGAGGGACACCGGGAGTAACACCGTGATAGTGCGCCGGGAACTGGTCGCATCTGAATATTTTACTGGCAAAGTCAGTCCCGTATTTTTAGTGGACGGGACGTGTCTGATGTTGCCAGAGGCAAACATTCGCCTTGTGTCGCCGTTCCTAACCGGACAGGTAACTGTCAAGTGTATGGACCATCCTCTGTATGACGTCATTGTGAGGAATATTCATGGAGCGAAAGACTTGACCGAACAAACCCTGAAAAATGTGTCTGACGCGGAAGATGAAATCGTCGCTGCCGTCGACGGTAGTATGCCGAGTAGGCTAAACCAACTTAGTAACAACGGTGGGAGTGCCAGGGAACGGGGGGACCTGCGGCTCTCGCAGTGGAGTGACACCGACGCTAAAGAGCGCTTGAAAAGCAGGCCAACCACTCACGAGCAGTACCTAGAGAAGGAAAAGCTGCTGCAGCGGGTCTTCGACATGAAGAAGCCGGTGTGCCCCAATCCCCGCAGAGTGCTCTACCCGAGACGGCGCCTCCAAAAGAGGAACCCTGAGGTTCAAACAGTGCTTTCGCCACTGGGCACGACCAATAACTACCCCGTGCTGGAGATATATCCTCACGACAGCGTCCCGACAGAGGTCATCGAGGGCTACAGCCTGGCAGGAGCCGACCTTTCCGTCTCGTCCATAGGGGACACCATGGTGCACGTAAACGAAAGGGCCAAGAGGAAGTGTCAGGATGGACGGCAGAAGTTCCTTGAAAGGCAAGTGGACCGGGAACAAATGATCAAGGAAAAAGATCTGCAGCTTGAGGAGCGAAGGCTCAAGCTCGACGAAGAGCGCCTGGCCTTTGAGAGGACCAAGTTTGAAGCAGAGGTGGCGGTCAAGGTCAGAAGGCTAGACATGGAGGAGAAGGAGCGCCGGATACGCGACGGCACAGACAAGATGCACCTGGAGCTCATGAAGAAGATGTTCGACGAACTGGTCCGGAAGGCACTGTGATCGAGAACTGCCAGGAAATTCTTCGTCGCGTATGAAGTGCTTTGGTACGATGGTGGGCATTATCACCGAGCGTTAAAAGAAGCGTAGTGGATTCAAATGATTCTTCGTTACGATTCATTCATTACGATTGAGAGGAGCGCAATGTAGAATGAACTGTAATAATTTATCGTTAGAATTTGCTTTAGTAATATACCTCGGGTTATGCATATTTGGGAGCGTATTTGCAAGGCAATTTGAGAACATGTGGAGGCGTTAAAGCAGTTTTTTGAGAGAATGCGACAAGCCGGTATTACAGTAAACCCATGAAGTGCGAAGTCGGTATGAGGACAATAACATTCCTGGGTCATGGTCTGGGTAATAGAGTAGGTTCGTGTGCATTTGTATGGAACGCATTTTGTTGTTCAGACAACCCACCATCCTTTACAATATCGAAACAAGGCGAAACAACTTAACAGCCGAGTGTTACGCTGAGGTCTGATGCCTCAAGAGTGCTCGTTTCGCGTGAAGTACATTTAAAGAAGAAAGAATGTGGGTGCGGGTTATCTCATTAGGCTCCAATGAACTTGCGCACATCATCATGGTCTTGGTTTTTTTTTTTTTTTGTGTATGTAATTTCTTTTGGTACTTAAAAAAAAAACTTAAAGGGGGGCTCCTTGTGATGATGTGACTCAATGTGGAAAAGAAGAAGTGCAAGTCAACCCATGGATCGGCCCAAAGGGAGAAAGGAAGATGACGAAGAAGGGAAGTTTTGGGAGTGCGTGCAGAGAGCGCGTGAAAGGAGACGGGCCGAAGGGAACGTGCAGAGAGAGCGGAACGACACCATCGGCCAGGGCAATCGGCGGCCTCCTACTGTCTGACCAGCAGCCTGTTCCAGCGAGGGCAGCGAATAGAGACCTACGCTGCCCCCGGCTTCCTACAGCGCGAGCGCTTGGTGCGGTAACTCTGGGGCCGCCGACGGAAGCCAACCGCTCCCGCTCCTGACTTCCAGCCACAACCGTGGGCCGACAACGACAGCACAAGACGCACTGCTGCACAGGGACTCAAAGACATGGTGACTGATGCGTTTTCCTTTCTTTCATTTCTTTAACTAAGTTTTCTTTTTTTTTTTTTTTGTATAAGCATATGAACTCTTTGATTTTTTTTGTAAATACAAGTTTTTTTATGAAAAACGAAGGACATTGTATCTTGTCGATTATTAACCCCAAAGAACCTCGCAACAGATGGCTTATGGCTGCCTCCTACTTTGGAACTGCCATGCTGAAATCCGTCCGAGTTACTGGTGGAGAAAATCAAGTATTTCAGATTCTCCCTTCAGAATGGCATGACGCAACTTCTGCCCTGTCTTCTTGAATTTTTCTAGCTATTTAGACAATCAAAAAGTATGTACATCCTATCACAGAAATAGGCTGTAGCCATGGCTGCCTCAGGAACTTCCTTAGCATAAACAAGGGATATGATTGCAAGAAAGAGTGAGACACTCAGTACGTGTGGGGCACAATTTTCTTCCATGTTACAGAAAGGTTCTTGAAAAAATCTGTCTCTCAGTAAGTTTCGGAGCTAATTGCAAGCTCATCTCATGGATAGAACAATAAAGTTCAACAATAGAAGACCACTCAATGACCTCATTTCCAATGCAAAGTTTGTGGGCTTGGAGACTGCTCTTTGTTGTTTTGGGAAGGTGCGGAACATCAAAGACAAAGTAAACGTGCTCGTTGTCAACTTCAAAAAATGGCTTATCACCACATACACCAAGCTTACGTTTGAAGCCCCCTAACCACAGACCACAGACTTTTCTGTGAAGCCAACAGTCTTAAGCTCCCGAATGAGAGAAACGAGGAGACGGCGTTAAACAGAAGACGTTTTTGGAGTGTGCACAACAGTGTATGCAAGGGGCTAAACGCATCTCTTGGAAATTTCAGACAGCATAACAACCAATGCTCTATCTGCAGTGTTAGAGGTTCGTTAAACGCCGTCAACTGTAAACCCATGGACAATGTCGTGTGCAGGGTCGAAAGTTAAATTCTTTTTTTAAAACAATCTCATCGAAAATCAACATGCACACACGTTCAAGTGCAGCCAGACAGCCCGGCAGAAACAACAGCGCGAGAAACTCGAACCGATCGGCTCCACGAATTCACGTCGAGCATGCGAGCACGCGGGCGGTCATGCGTCACCTTGATTGATGTAAAGTCGACCGAACATGATGCAGCAGAAAGCACAGATGGACGGCACGCACGGTACAGACGAACGACGCAGGGACGAGCAGAGGCTATGCAGAATGATGCAGAGACGACGGCGTGCAGGCAGGCAGGCCATGGCAGGCGCCATTCATCACGTGGTTTTTGTGACGTATTTGATTTAAACTATTTAGTCGTTTTAAGTACTTTAAACAATTTTAAAGCATTGCCATTTAAAAAATAAATACATTTTACAGAAAGAGTTTTAATTAAGTTTAACCAAATTACAGAAAAGCGCCACGTAGCGGAGGGTATGAAACGCACTATCTGGGCCGCGAATCGGCTCCTGTGTCCTCTCTTTACGTTTACTATATTACTCTATGCACGAAGCGCAAATTGGTTATTGTGGGGTTGGAATTCAACGGGTTCAGTTCCGTCGTCGTCAGCTGATCCGGTCCAGCTGGTCCGGGAGGGCGCAGCGAGCGCCTTTAAAAGTAAACCTTCCTTCGTTCCGTTTCAAAATGTGGAAGATTCTCGACGCATACCGTGAGTAAAAAGCTGCGGGCGTTTTCAACAAAATTACGTCGTTTTAATTGAACAATGGACTCCGGATTCTTGACCTAGACCTGCCGTTTTTATGCTTCGTGTTGGACTGCGTTTGCACAGCGACGCACACCGTCGCACACCGTCCGAGTAGATGACTCGGTCCTGCAAACGACCGGTCATACAGAATTTCAGGGAAACATAAGTCGCCACTGATATTTTCTTGTAAATCTCGTGCGAATTTGTTGCGCTCGTCATGCGATATGAATAAATTAGGGCAACGTTTCCTACCTGCCTACGGATGCATGAACTGAGACCATTTTTTACGTAGTGAACATAGCGTTTTCTCTTTATTTTGGAAGGAGGTGTTGGTGAATTTATTATGGTACAATCACTTGAGAGTTCAGAAACTGGAGAGAGCGAGCATGCTTTCCCAACTTTGCCTCTTTTCTCTCTGGCATTGCCCCTAGTTTCAAGTTGCAGTTTCACTAGACACACCTACTAGCAGGTACAAACTGCTCTAAACCAGGTAAAAGACTGGTAAGTCAGGGCGGTGCGGACTCCCGTGTTTCGCGCTTTTCGCAAGGTGACTGGGTAAGTGCTTTTGCGAGGTATGCGGAATACGCAAACGATTTTGTTATGCCCGTCGGTTGCGTCTCTCCAGCAAAACGAATAAGATGATCTACTACAAAGGCGCAATCACAAGCCAATATTTACGATAACAGTGCATTTGATTCGGTGGTCCGTGTAGTTGTATTTTACCCTGCTTTCTGCAACACCGTGTCATGACGAAGAACTGGAACGTTCATGGTTTGTGCTGGGCTACCGGTTGACCCAGAGGCGGATCCAGAACTAAGTTTTGTTGTTGTTTTTTTTTTTTTCAAGGGGGGGGGGGGGGGAACGAGGAGGGGGGGGGGGGGGTGGAGGGAAAATCTAAACTCTAAAGCAAGATAAACAGGACTACGGTTGCGCCTTTTGTTTTAACCGCCGCAGAACCACACTGCGCCGACGGCCCCTAGATGTGCGCCGCTGCGCCGACTTTTGGTTCTAATGAAACCGCCGCCGCGGACTTCAGTCTCGGTTGAAGCGACGGAGTGGTTCTCCAAGTGTGTGCGCCTGCTAGGGTGCGGCGTACCCTATTTCGAACCCTCGTCCTTGAGTACCGAGCTTCCTACCACCTGGCAGACCGGTATAGTTGGTTTTATTTTGGGGGATCCACTCATGTCAAATCGCTCTTCAAGAGGGGGGCAAGTGGGGGGGGGAGGTCGACTGTTTGGAGGGTAGGCGGCCGCCCCTGCCACCTCCCGCCTCCCCCCCTTGGGTCCGCCCCTGGGTTGACAGAATTCCGCGTCGCCCGCACCGGCACTGAGTGCAATTGGGCTGTTGTGGTGGCTCTAGGCTGTTGATGCTCAAGCCTTTCATCCGCGGCTTGCCGCCAGCTGATCCGGCTGCTCGACGGTGAGGAAGCGGCGAAAGTGACCTCTGAAGTAAATCTAAATCCTTGTTGTTCATCCAGTTACCCGGTGTCAAAGTGTGGAAGGTGTCCAAAGTGTACTGAGGGCGGGAACTACGAGCGTTTTGCCTTGCTTTCGTAACCGAAACCAGAACAGCGAGATAACTGCCTTGCGTACTTCAAAATGATGGAAGCAATAAGTTGTCAAAAACCTGTTTTAGGGATTCAAACCGAGTAAACAAGACAAATATAATTAAACTTCGTTGTCTGTATGCAGGAGGGCTTATGTAACTCAACGATATCATTCTCTTTCCAAAACGAAAAAAAAAGTAAAACTCAGCAACTTCTCCGCTGCAAAACCTATGCTGGCAACGTAAGCGGTTTTAAATAGCCGCCATAGTTTTAATATGGCAGCCTCCGCTTTGCGCCGCGTTCCCTTTCCCTCCTCCTCCTCCCCCCCCCCCCCCCCCCCCCCCCCTGATGCAGGCACACGACCTCCTCTAGAGGCAGGGAGGTAAAGGTGGGTGAGGAGGAGTGGCAAATCCCGTGCGCCGACACCCGGGGTCCCGAGTGAACGATCGCAAAAGAGAGCGACAGAACACGAGAGAAAGAAAGCAACGTTGCCATGGTGAAAAGACGGTGAGAGTGCAGGCGAGCTGGTGGTAGCTAATCATGTCGTATTACACCTGAGACTGCGGTGGAAGAAATCGGAAGAACTTTCAGTAGAAGGAACAGACACAGAGAACGTCTCAAAAGGTGAGAGTGAGACGTTCTCTGTGTCTGTTCCTTCTACTGAAAGTTCTTCCGATTTCTTCCACCGCAGTCTCAGGTGTAATACGACATGAGTTGCCATGGTACACGCGAAGAGGGAAAACTCTCAGCAATATAAACAGTGATAATTTAACGTTGTAAATTAAATTCTGAGCTATTTTAGCGCTTATAAAAAGCAATAAAGTCATTATGCTGCATTAACTTCCCTTCTGTCGAAATCTCGGAAATCTGCTGGTTGCGCAGTTTCGTATTCCTCAACCGCGCCCACCCGCGCCCCACCGGTGAAGCCGGGGGCCGTACATCTGCGCGCTATACAAAAAAGAAAGCTTCGAAAGGAACGCGAATATCTTTCCACCGGTAAGTTCGTGGATTGTTAAAGTTCACGAAACTGCTCTGATGATGTAACCGTGTTTGGGACCCCGAGGGTCTGCCTGCATGATCCGCCGCTTGCGGCAGCCAGAAAGTAAGGGAAAATGGCGGACCTTTTCCTCTAGAGTTACCGCCGTATTCAGAAACCTCACTCAAACTACACTGAAACTGAAGGGCCCCTCCACTTCCTCGAGGAAAGCGCGAAGGCCGGCGCTGGCCAATCGCGACGGCGGATCCGTCCTCGCGATTGGCCAGCGCCGGCCCTCGCGCCTCCCTCGAGGAAGTGGAGGGGCCCTTCAGTTTGAGTGTAGTTTGAGTGAGGTTTCTGAATACGGCGGTTAGTATCAGGGGGGGGGGGGAGGAGGGAAAGGGAACGCGGCGCAAAGCGGAGCTGCCATATTAAAACCGCTTACGTTGCCAGCATAGGTTTTGCAGCGGAGAAGTTGCTGCCATATACGGCGGACTGAGTTTTATTTTCTTTTTCGTTTTGGAACGAGAATGTATTGTTGTGTTACATAAGTCCTCCTGCATACAGACAACGAAGATGAATTATATTTGTCTTGTTTACTTGGTTTGAAACCCTAGAAACGGGTTTTTGACGACTTTCATCATTTTAGAGTACGCAAGGCAGTTATCTCGCTGTTCTGGTTTCGGTTACGAAAGCAAGGCAAAACGCTCGTAGTTCCCGCCCTCAATATACGTTGGACACCTTCCACACTTTGACACCGGATAACTGTATGAACAAGGATTTACATTTACTTCAGAGGTATCTTTCGCCGCTTCCTCACCGTCGAGCAGCCGGATCAGCTGGCGGCAAGCCGCGGATGGAAGGCTTGAGCATCCACAGCCTAGAGCCACTACAACAGCCCAAGTGCACTCAGTGCCGATGCGGGCGACGCGGGCTTCTGTCAACCCAGCGGCGGACCCAAGAGGGGGGCGACGGGGACGGCGCCCCCCCCCCCCCCCCTGCCCCCTTCTCGGAGGGCGATTTGACATGGGTGGATCCCCGGAAATAACACCAACTGCCGGCCTGCCAGGTCTGCCAGGTGGTAGGAGGCTCGGTACTCAAGGACGAGGGTTCGAAATAGGGTAGGCCGCACCCTAGCAGGCACACTTGTACTCTGAACTTGGAGAACCACTCCGTCGCTTCAACCGAGACTGAAGTCCGCGGCGGCGATTTCAAAGCACGGCTTAGAACCAAAAGTCGGCGCAGCGGCGCACATCTAGGGGCCGTCGGTGCACTGTGGTTCTGCCCCCCCCCCCCCCCCCCCCGCCTTTTCCAAAGAAAAAACAAACAAACGGAGTTCTGGATCCGCCTTTAAGTCAACCGGTAGCCCAGCACAATCCGTGAAAGTTCCAGCTCTTTGCCATGACACGGTGTTGCAGAAAGCAGGGTAAAATACAACTACACGGACCACCGAATCAAATGCACTGTTATCGTAAATATTGGCTTGTGATTGCGCTTTTGTAGATCATCTTATTCGTTTTGCTGGAGACGCAACTGACGGGCGTAACAAAATCGTTTGTGTATTCTGCCTACCTCGCAAAAGCACTTACCCAGTCACCTTGCGAAAAGCGCGAAACACGGGAGTCCGCACCGTGGGAAAATAAGCGCCAAAAAAACACGGACAAAGAGTAGATTGACAACGACACAGGGCGCATTCTCAACTGAATTTATTAGGAAAAAAAAACACAAACTTATATACCAATGGGAGCACACTATCAGACACCACACGTCACGTTAGTCTCCGCCCAGACCACGTTTCAAATATTCAAACTCATTCGTAGACAGAGCCAATGATGTATCGCTAATGCATTTTTTACCCCTTCTCCTAATCTCAAATGCCTCGTGAAGCTCGCGTGACACTTTGTTTCTGTACCTCGCCAGTATTTTAGTGCTGTCAAATGATGGGTCGCAAGTGCATCTTTTGCAATGTACAGCCAAATGCCCTGACGGTGTAGTTCTAGTTGAAGCGGCGTGCTCGCGGACCCGATCATTAATACACCTTCCAGTCTGCCCTACATAGCTTAAACCACACGTCATTGGTATTTCATAAACGACGGCGGTTGCGCAATCAGTGTACTTATTCCTGTGCTTGGTATGGCACGGGTCAGTTATCGGTTGTGGATCATTAATTCTCCTGCATAATCGCGACATTTTGTTGGGCGCTGAAAATACGACCGGGACATCATAGCGCCCAGCCACCTTCTTAAATGGGAGACACCGTGCATATATGGTATCACCACAGGCCGTACGTTGCTCTTTTCGCGCGGTGGTTTCTGCGTCCCCTTGAACTTCTTTATCAAGCTCCCAGCCACTTCGACCAATGAGCTCATTGGGAAACCCCCTTTTCGCAGACGATCTACTTGTCTGACAAAGCTATCGTGGGCGCTATGCAGGCAAGACTTTCTGAGAGACGCCTCCATTCACGAGCTCGCGATGCCTCTCTTCACTAGCTTGGAGTGGCAGGAATTGAAGGGAAGGACCCCCCTTCTTAGATCTAGGGGAGTACTCCCAACAAATGTGCTCACCTAGAAAACTTAGCTTGAGGTCAAGAAATTGTATAATTCCGTCTTTAGGAGTCTCGTGCGTAAATGACAATCCGCGGCAGCAAGACTTGAACACCTTTAGCGTCTCTGAAACTTCACAGCTAGAGAGATTGGGATTGCGTCCCAGGATGAGAAAATCATCCACATACCTAAATATCTTGTATTTGCCATCACTCATATCAGAGCTATCCGCTATCGCCTTTCCGCACTTACTTAAAAAGATATTGCACAAAACCGGCGCGACACTGGCACCGATGCAAATTCCCTTCTTTTGTAAATAAACACCTCCCTCAAACGTCACAAACGTGTTCTTTAAATAAAAAGACAGGAGCTCAAGGAAAGCCTCAACATTGACACCACAAGAGCTCTGAAAAGCCGCAACCCCACTCAGGTCGATGCAGTCTCTTACCGCAAGGAAGAGGGGCTCATAAGGGATGGAATAAAACAAATCCTGGACATCTACGGAAAAGCCACTGCGCATGCCATGGTGAGCGTTGCTCAAAAATTCAATGACGCACTCAGAGTTCCTACGGAAAAGCCACTGCGCATGCCATGGTGAGCGTTGCTCAAAAATTCAATGACGCACTCAGAGTTCCTCTACGGAAAAGCCACTGCGCATGCCATGGTGAGCGTTGCTCAAAAATTCAATGACGCACTCAGAGTTCCACTCAGAGAGAAAAGAGCAACGTACGGCCTGTGGTGATACCATATATGCACGGTGTCTCCCATAACCTTAAGAAGGTGGCTGGGCGCTATGATGTCCCGGTCGTATTTTCAGCGCCCAACAAAATGTCGCGATTATGCAGGAGAATTAATGATCCACAACCGATAACTGACCCGTGCCATACCAAGCACAGGAATAAGTACACTGATTGCGCAACCGCCGTCGTTTATGAAATACCAATGACGTGTGGTTTAAGCTATGTAGGGCAGACTGGAAGGTGTATTAATGATCGGGTCCGCGAGCACGCCGCTTCAACTAGAACTACACCGTCAGGGCATTTGGCTGTACATTGCAAAAGATGCACTTGCGACCCATCATTTGACAGCACTAAAATACTGGCGAGGTACAGAAACAAAGTGTCACGCGAGCTTCACGAGGCATTTGAGATTAGGAGAAGGGGTAAAAAATGCATTAGCGATACATCATTGGCTCTGTCTACGAATGAGTTTGAATATTTGAAACGTGGTCTGGGCGGAGACTAACGTGACGTGTGGTGTCTGATAGTGTGCTCCCATTGGTATATAAGTTTGTGTTTTTTTTTCCTAATAAATTCAGTTGAGAATGCGCCCTGTGTCGTTGTCAATCTACTCTTTGTCCGTGTTTTTTTGGCGCTTATTTTCCCACGATGTACCAACTGGCCCATCTAAGCATTTTATTGCAGTCCGCACCGCCCTGACTTACCAGTCTTTTGCCTGGTTTAGAGCAGTTTGTACCTTTTCTCCGTCAGCTCTAACTTAAAGATGACGTACAGATGCAGCAACACTGGTATCAAGTTTTAACATGGCGGCCTCCACGGAGCGCCGTAAATTCTGAGGAGGGTGCATTGGAAGCGGCGGCACCTTCCCTTCCCCCCCCCCCCCCCTTGTTAGTATGTATGATCTCTATGTCTAGAGGAGGTCGTGTGCAGGCAGACCCTCGGGGTCCCACATGGTTACCAACTGCCATCGATTTCACAAATATATCATCAGGGCAGTGTAATGAACTTCAACAATCCACGAACCAGGGATGGGCAGTATTTCAAATACAAGTATTTGAAATACGTATTTCAAATATTTTGTAAATTTTGCATTTGTATTTAATTACAAATTGGGTAATGTATTTGACGTGTGTATTTAAATACTAAAACGTGGATATTTCAAATACAATTGTAATTAAATACAATTTTGTGGGCGAAAATACATCCCTCAAAATATATTGTCACTGCCCAGAGCAGGAAGAAAACTACGTTCTGCACCGAATGCATTGTCTTTCAATCAAGCACAAGCGTTTAGTGACTTTGTCATTACGGTGCTAGTCCAGGGCAAGAATAGTGACGAAATTGACGTCCACAGGCAGACTGGCTAAATAAGTGCCTGTGACAACTTGTGATGCTTTCCAGCCTGATTTCAATTCGTATTTTTGCCTGGAACATTCTAAATGCGCGGGTCGTCCAGATTTTAGTAACTGGTGCGAGTTGCAAGAATAAAAAATTCTCTAGCTATAGTGCTGCGCGTCTTGGTCGTCTCGGTTCTTTGTTGGTCTGTACCAAAATGTAATCGACAAGAAAAGCTGCTTGAAGCTCTGTACTTTTTTCACCAATTACGTCCAAGCTGATTACATTTCTTTTTGTGATTATGTTTCTAATACGTTACTAAAGCCTCGCACACTAACTCCCGAGTGTGCGACTCAAAATTAAAATGAGATACCCAGAAACCCATTGCAGGTGCCCTGAAGTCGCTGACACAAATTTTGAGGAATGTATTTGGAAAAGTATTTGAAGGAGACCAAATACATTTGGTTGTATTTGTATCTTGTACTTAAAGGGACCATGAAATGACCTTTTTACTTTTTCCAGATAACTTTTACATTAAACCGTCAATGTTCACTGAATGCCGAACAGGCATCCGTTTTCGTCTCGGTTTATTAACTTCTACACAAAAAAATTAATGAAATATCGACTTTTTCATTCTCTCCAACTGACCGCAAATCAAGCCGTGACGTAGGCCGTTTCCGGAACCGGAAGTTCTCTCGGCAGTAGGAGAATGGGAGTGTTAGCGGCAACGAGTTGGGGTGCGCCGGTAGGTTTTACTGCGCTGATGTCACCGACGTATTTCCTGAATCGGCGCCTCTCATCGCCGCATCGCAGCTGAGTGAAATGCAATGAGATATGTTGCGCTACAGCGACAGCATGGGACTAGTCCCATACGCCGGTATGCCTGTTGGGAAGTGCAGCGAGTCTTCCGGTGAAGACTCCAGAAGTCAACCCAACTGTCATTGTTGGTAAAAGGCGGCCCATGTCAGTCGTTTGCAAAGCGACGTAGATGGCGTTTTTCGCGGCCTCAAAGATGCAGGAGCGAGCCGACGTTAAAGGGATTGTCCGGTCGAAACCGGAAGTACTTAAGTTCTTGCGCTCGTTACGTCGAGGGAGCCTTCATATAGACAAACGTCATTTTTATTTTGATATATGATCTCCCGTTATTAATTAAACCTTTCATGATCCTATGTACGAAACTGCACCCTGAATTTCGCCAGTGTCAATGGCTGACATCCGTAGGTGCTGCGTGACGTCACAAAACGCAAAGGTTTGTCGGATGGTCGGGATAACAAGCGTTGGTCGATGGATATCTTGTATTTTGTTTCAAATTATATAGTCTCCTAGGCAGTACCCTACTGAAATACGGTTCTTTTAATGCAGTTCCCAAGCACGTGCAAAAAATGTCGCGCCTTTTAGCAGGATATTACTCGCAGACAGCCATAAGCTTCGAGCAAACGTATGCCGTTTCGCGCAAACACAACTGCGACGGACGCCGATCGAACTAGGGGTGCTTGCAAAGCAAAGGATGCAGATTTCGCCTCTGAAGCGGCACCTAGGTACACGAAGCGGCATCTGGGTACTCATTTCGGCGGATCCACTGGATCGGTGAAAAGGCTGCGGGTCATTCCCTCAGAGGCGACGTCCGCGGGCCGAAGGCAAATGGCGAACCGTTCAAATGCATGTCGTCACTTGACTTGGACCAGCTTGGTGAATCGTAGCTACGCTCCATTTTCACACGCGGGTCAAACAGATATCGGGCTGCACGCGTGCTAAATACAACTTCTCGTATCATTTCGAGATGGCCAAGCTGTTCGTTTCGGTTTCGCTACATAATCAAGGTCTGTTCGATTTGGCCAGGAAGTTCTGAACTATAGTCGGTTACAGGTCTAGAAGGTAGCGGCAAATGCCCTCAAAGGAAATCTTTGCATTTCGACGATAGGTTCGCGGCATCAGGATGATTTTGCGTCGGGAGTCACTGGCGGCAGCGCGCGGTAGGTATACCGGTCACTTCGAAGACGAAGGCCTGACGATACAGTCTTGGCCAAGACAATTATCGACCGTAACTTTGGCGTCAAGTTGAAACGAGAATCGGCAAAAAAAAAAAAAAAAAAAAACACCGATTCTCGGTGTTTTTTTTAGGCCCGTTAGTGGGCGTCCACAGATACCAGCGGACAAAGCATGCAGTATTATGCTCAGCTACGGTGACATGCGAGTGCCAACGCAATGTATCGGACCTCTGCAATGTATCGGAGTCGTCAATATGCATCCAAGAGCAACTGAAGGCGGAGACTTAAGAGGGCAATACATTTCCCGTGTCTGTAAGTAAGAATATCAACACTGTGGATTCCCACATAGCATCAAAAAGAAACAATTTACGTGAGCCAATATTTCAACACTCACCACACTCACCACAGGGAGCCAAACCTACGCGAGCAGGTGCCTAAAACGCTTTTAGAATATCATAATCAAGCAAACACTCACCCTCAGTTAGGATCTCAATTCCGCGTCCACCGCGGGTACGTTATTATCATAAATGAGAGGAAATGCAACCTCCGTATCGGCGTTATTGTTAAAGATCGCAGATATTTGAGCAAGCGCTGCGAAAAATGGCACCGCGAGCAGAGACGGACGAGGAGTTCTGTTATGGCCGTCTGCTCTTGTCGTCTGCTTCTGCACGGACGCTGAACAGAGTCCGGAGCCGGTGCAAGATTTTGAGGAACTCGGTCTGAACTCGTTCACAACTGGGATGAATCGAACGAGCCAGTGCAGCGGTCGTGCAACTTACGGTTGAATCGAATGCACCAGTTCCTGCACTGCTGCACTAGTTTAGCCAGTTCAGGCGAATCGAACAGACCTAAATTGACTCATCCGATTTAAGCGAGGAGTGGGTGGACGTAGTTTAATATCGTTGGCACAGCATCACACCTCAGCTTACAAGCCTTCTGTCCGCTGAGAGCTCAGCTTGTAGCTTTCTTCTGCGAGACGATAGCTGCATAAGCAGGATCTCGATCTGGACGGGAACCCAGTCCCTACGCACGACGACGATCCACTTTGCTCGTCACTGCAAGTCTCGCGGAAAAGTGTGGAACGTCATGTCTTGGCTCGCATGTGCTGCCCAGTGGTTGTGGCACCCAACCGCGCAACAAAAATCTCACCCAACCACGAAATAAGTCGAGCACAACAACAAAAACGAAGCACGCTGAAGCGTTCACTCGCAGGAAAACAACGAGACAAAACTGCTCGCTTTGTGTTTTGTGACGTCAGAGCTTCAATGTTGCCAACGAAAGCAGCGTTTATGCTAGAATGTGATATGAGCAGTATAAATTCAATTACTCACGCAGAGAGGCTTATAAAATTCCGATATTGCACGTACGATGCTTCTCGAGGCAATAACAATGATATTCAATTGTTTTCTCGAATACAAAATTTGACCGGACAATCCCTTTAAAAAAAAGATACGTTTGAACTACGAGTGTCAGCAAGAGCCACGTAAATACCTGTTTACACTCGGAGCGGACGCGCGCGCTTGATGGAAGTCCTATATTCGCGTTGTTTGTAAGCGCTTCGGGACCGTTCTTTTACGATTGCAACTCGATACTGACGCGACACTCGGCAAAGAAAGGTTGGACCGGGGTTGTACGCATACCTGCCACGAACTGTTATAGCTCGACAGTGACGTGCAGTCTGTCAGAATAAAAATGGCATACCAATAACAAAGTGTACATACCGTGTTACGAAGGTAATCCATACGGCGTTTATTTCAGCTCTATATCACACAAAACAAGAAGATAGAATCGACGAGAGTCCCTTTTCGACGAGTGTTCGTCAACACTGCCTCGGAAAACAAGGGGAAGAGATTGACCTCACCTCTTAATCTAGAATTGAGGTCAGCGATCAAACTATAATACGGGAAGGGTCCACAAGGGTCGCGCGGCCATATTCCATTTAGCACGCCAGCCGGTCGTAGGCAGACGGTCTTGCGACGAAGCAACGCAGCGCCGAGTCGGAATGCCTGCTAGACCTATATTCTGAGCAGCTCGCTTCGTCGGAGTCGGTGGATCCAGCGTTCTTGTTCGTCGTGGTCTGTTTTAGGTATTGTTTTCTTGCTGCTTGAAGTCGGCACGCGCGGGAAGAACACGTAGAAAAATAAACGTTCAGTCAGTCAGAGTTTTGAGAGGAAGGAAAACAAAGAAAATAAACATTCGTCGGTCGCCGCCACCCAAGTAACTGTCGGCCCTGCCCTACTGCGCACGCGCAGTAGTTGCTTCGTTTACCACACGATAGATGGCGCTTGGCTCTCAGCATTATCAAATTTGGCAATTTTCGCCACACATCTCTAATTATGCTACAAAATGTGGATCTGAATATTATTTACCCTGTTGGAAAATATCGATGATGGAAAGATGATGGAAAAGGCTCATACAAGCGTAACCGTAATATGGGACATCCTATACAAGCGAAAAGGCAGCTCCAGTATAGTGGATTACGGCGGAACGATACAGGTAGGCGGAACCATACAAGCGTGTCGTATTATGGGACGTCCTATACTGGCGTAGTGGATTAAGGCGGAACCACGTAGACGGACGGAACCATACATGGATAACGTAATATGGGACATCCTATACCAGCGAAAAGGCGATACCGGCATGTTGGAGCCATATGGCTCCAACATGGTGGTTTCGCCTTTTCACTGTTGTACACGGCAATTTAGTTTTAAGCTTTACATATATGTTTAGAAAGGTCGTGAAAGCTAAATTAATGCGATTTGTGCAGGCGAGTTATATGGCCAGGCGTACGTAGTATAGGGACCTAGTCGTAACGATCAGTCAGATATTTAAATACAATTTGTTAATTAACTTTTTAATTAGTGAAAATGAAACTATGGTTTCTATTGGAAACTTGCTGAGTCACTGAAAACCACAAAATCAACTCTTTTTAGAAGGATATAATGCAGGGGTAGCATTTTACGCGTTCTGTAAAAATGCTTTATTTGGACGAGTTTCTAGGATTCAGTTTCTTATCAGAGCTCATCTTTGCGCCCACGGTCCTGTTCCCCAGGGGCTTAGACGCGCAACACACGCGCGCCTTGCTTCCCTCCATCCTACGAGGGAGGCGAGGGGGCGGCTTCGCACTGCGGCCACCGGGCAGCAGGACCGTAGGTGCAAAGATGCGCTCTGGTAAGAAACCGAAGTCTGGAAACGCGTCCAAATTGACCATTTTTTTAGAACACCATAAAATGCTGCTCTTGTCTTATATCTTCACAAAGAAAATTGATTTAGTGTGTTTTGATGATGCTTAGAAGTTTCTAATTGGAACCATGGGTCTATTTTCACTGATTAAAAATTTCAGGAACATACTATACTTAGAGAGAGGCTGAAGCGGTTTTGTATTTGAGAAAACACTTTTAAATCTTCATTTGACCTCCAGAATCTCAAATATCAAAATTATTTGCCAATTTAATTAATCGAGGCTGCATAGTCATTTTTAAAGCGCTTTGAAAGCACTTCCCTAGAGAGCGACGTCACAAGAGCAGCTTTCAAAATCTTTGTTCACGCATCTTCAGCGCATATGAAAGCTATGCACGCACATGCTATTTTTTAAAGGGGCAGAAAAATGTGTCACGACTGGTGCCAATGCGGGAGAATATACCTAGAAAACTTGCGACTGGACGCGCGGCCCTTAAGCGACACACACTTGGCGGCTGAAAGGTCTTCTTACGATGTCACTATTGGTAGGATGTTTTTTTTTTTGTGTTTTCTCACGTTTAGTTATATCTTTGTGGAAAACGAACGGGATATTCAGATTCGCGGGATAAAACCACGCGAGAATGAACCTCCATCTAGTTTTCTGAAAGAAGTCTGGCACATCTCTGTAATAAGCCGACTGATCATTACAAATTAGCCTTTTATACCATGCCGCCCTGGCCATATAACTCACGTGTACAGACTGCGTAAATGTAGCTTTTACAGCTTTTTTTTTTTTAATCTGTAAAATATACAAAAAAAACACTCTATAGAATGTCCCCCAATACAATATGATTGTATGCTTCCTTTCTCGCTTGCATTGTTCAAGAAAGACTTGTGGATATCCAGCGTTTCATGGGAATGCCGGATGTCAATGAGTCTCTACATCAGTGAGTGGTTTCAAACAATTATGATGTTTGCACACCAGTAAGCTCTTATCTGAGGCTCACCAGGAGCACTAAGAGCAGAGGCAAAATGTCGTGACCTGGTAAATTTGGTTGCAGGTATTTATTTTTAGAAGAACTGCATGCAGCAAAGCTTAACTTTGCTCAAAAGAAGATAATTAAAAATTCAATACTGAACAATGGTGTCCCTTGAGCTGTCAGACCAAACTCCCACTCTTGTCACTCAGGAGTTCCTAACTTGTGCGTAGAGGATCAGCACAACCCAGATTTGTGCTGCAAGCACACCTGCAATATAAAAGTTGAAAAAACATGAGATGAAATATGAGACGTTTACAATTCTCTGTAATGAGAAAATACAGTACAGCTCTCGAAGAGGAAGATGGGAGGGTATGCCCCTCCTTCCCCTCCCCTCCTCCTCTTCTGCTCCCTCCGATTTAGGGGGAAATTTCCCCACTAAATTTAGCGGGTTAAGTTTCCCAATAAATTTAGCGCGGAAATTGATGTCACATAACCTCAACACAAATGCAGTTTTTCCGCTAAAAGTAGCGGGGAAAATGACGTCGCATGACCGTGTCACGTCATCCATAAAAACATTCAGTTTCTCAGCTAGACTTAGCGGAAATATTAATGTCACATCACCACAACATTAATTCAATTTCCTGCCAAGTTTAGTTAAACGGTTACGCCGACAGCGACGCCGCGAAACGCGGAAACGGGTGCTAACAGCTGCGCTAAAAACTAAATGCATCAGGTGAAATAAAGTGAACATTAGATATACTGTAAGAAAAAGAAGAGAATCTAAGATACCGTTCTCAGATCCTTCCTTTTGTCCGTTCTCAAATGTTTTGATATCAAGAAATGTTTATCTCTTTATTCATACCCAGAGAACCCGTCCCAGTTTCAGCATGAATGCAATAAATCAATGCAGACTAGACCTAGTAAACTATAATGCACATAAAAATGAATGTTTGCCACATAGTCATGTATCAGTCAGTGGCTCAGATCTCAAAATACATTTGTATTGAGGAACATTCTTGAATAAAACTTCTGGGCTTCGAATTCAACAGTTTGTACTTCCATAAGGAACACTGTATGGCACTGATTTTTTTTGTTTTTCGTGACACATCAGAAACAGCACAACACTGTCATCCTTGCATACCTAACAAGAATTTGTATTTTTTTTTTTTTTTTTAGCATGGCATGTGCTATTCTAATGCCCATACAGCCTCCTTTAACAAAATTTCCTTTGTATAGCTTTTTATTGGTTCTTATTTAGCTCGCACGACAGATTCGGTACCTTGAATTCTCACTCGGCATCAACAGTTTTATATATTAATGTAATAGCGAAAGACAAGATGTATGGACTTGAGTACGGTTCAACAAGCACAGATGTTGAGAAAAGTACTGAGGAAAACTCAAATGTCAAAATAAAAATAAGCTGGAATGTGGATACAATTATGGACATGGTCATGAATACAGTTAGCAGATTCAATATAAAGAATATGTGTTAAACGCACGCTCAAAGAAACCTGTTGCATCATTATTCATTCAAATTACTTTGCAGAACCCAGCGCTGCAGTCTCAGGTGGAAGTTCGCTGGATGAGTCTACTGAAAATGAATGTAGACGGAAAAAGCAGTTTGATCTGCGATAATGAGCATTACATAAGTGACATGTCATTATTACTGTTACAGTACCGAATGTTCCAAACTGTCAGTCGCATCATTCTGTGAATTCCCTCCGTACATTACAGGGTTTGGCTCTTTCGAATGCTTTGCGAGAAAAATGATGAACCGGAAATATCTAGAGTAGTTCTAGAAAAACTATTTCCAGAATCTTATCTCAGCATCGCAAAGAATATAAAAAGTTTCTAAAGACAAGGTTAGTGCAGGAGTTGAATAAACTAAATACTTTGTTCTTCGAAACCATCTTGCCGTAGTAAACGTATGAAGTTCCCCTAGGTAGAGCTAGTCATTACGGATGATTGTGCCCATTGCATACCATAAAAATTTAATTTGCGACCTACAATATTTACAAACTCAATTAACTCTGAATAAGTGGACCACTTGGCATTAAAGATTGGCCTCACCATGACTGTCTGCCAACATCTACATAATAATTTTCATGAACCTATGTATTTCAAGAAAATATTTGGTGCGAGCTGCTTAAAACACTATAGCACTTTTTAACGAGTGCTGATTGTTGGGAAAGTTGGTACGGTACGTTAGAAAACATAATTGCGCTTTGAAGACGGGGACATAGGAAGGACAGACACCACCGAGTGCTAACTTTCAACTGATTTAATTCAAGAACCTCAGCGTAAAAACACACTGCGTCACCGCACCACATCTCAACCAATCCGTGGCCCTGCCACGGACCGCAAGTACGCCAACTCCTTATCCGCCAAGTCAATTGACGCCACACTGACACAACACGTGCCAGAACTATTTATAGCATCAGCCTCCATAATCTCTCTAACAGTCATATCTTTGTGCCTAGCAAGAACAGTAGACAAAGCAAATAATGGTTTGCACTCGCAGTGATGATCTGTCGTGTCACTGTCATGACTGAGGGTGCAAACAATTATTTGCTTCGTCTACTGTTCTTGAGAGGCACAAAGATAGGACTGTTAGCGAGATTATGGAGGCTGACACTATAAATAGTTCCGGCACAAGTTGTGTCAGTATGGCGTCAATTGACTTGGCGGATAAGGAGTTGGCATACTTGCGGTCCGTGGCAGAACGGATTGGTTGAGATGTGGTGCGGTGACAAAGTTCGTTTCTACGCTGAGGTTCTTGAATTAAATCAGTTGAATGTTAGCGCTCTGTTGTGTCTGTCCTTCCTATGTCCCCATCTTCCAAGCGCAATCATGTTTTCTATCACACTTTTTAACACTAATAGAAAGCCTGTAGTGGGCCACAACTTAAGCAGTTTTCACTTCATTATGAAGAGCAATTACACATATGTGAACCATGAATATAGGTCTGCACTGAATTTTTTTCTTAAGCTGAACGTGCAAGTTCCTGTTTTTTTATATTTCACATGTCCCGACTGCTGGGTGTGGTAGGGACATAAGATTGATGACACCAACGAAACACAATGATTATTTTAAGAATTTGTTTGGGTAAAGCACGAACAAGGCGATCTGCGGGAAGTTATTTCTGTGACACCGTCGAACCTACATCCGCGGGCTTTAAATTCACATGTTAATCATGTCTGCAGACTCCTTTTTGTAATTGGAACTCCATCCAACCCAATATTTGAATATGTTTTTTTGCATTTTAGGCTTAGTAGTGCTTTTGCTGTTCTAGTAATAGGTAAGAAAAATGCTCATTTCAAGTGGCATACCTAACACCTGGTGGCACGAGGACTCCCCTGTCGTGACGCTGATCGAAAGTCATAGGCAGGGAGATACTGCGATGCTCTTGTTGCTGGGATTATCTCCCCCATGGTCCTGGCCAGACCACAGAAAAAGATTGAGTCCAAGCTTGTGGCCACTAGGATCTCCAGATCTTGAGGCACCCAAGTAGCTGAAAATAAAAACAAATCACAATCAAGTACTTGGCAGAGCTACATTAGAATGGCTAGCATATTCTTTCGTGATCAGCACATAGATCCTCTTATTTTAGTCACAGTCACCCCCCAGGACAAGGCCACGTAGGCGTTAAAATGATGGGCACCGAATTAAGGCGAATGATCAAATGCATTCATTTAACCCTCTTTCGCCCCAACCTGAGAGACTTCTGTCAAATATTCACATTCAACTGTAAAGACTACAAATAAAACTACTACTGCAATGCAGAGCCGTATAGTCTGTTCTCAAATGTTTTGATTTTAAGAAATGTTTATATCTTTATTCATACCCAGAGAACCCCTCCCAGTTTCAGCGTGAATGCAATAAATCAATGCAGACTAGACCTTGTAAACTACAGTCGAATCTCGTTAATTCAAACTCGAGGGGGACCGAAAATTTGTTTGAATAAGGGAAAGTTTGAATTACCAGGAGTTCCCTCCCATAGAGAGGCATAGGATGGGACCTGCATGTTAGTTTGAATTATCCGCAAGTTTGAATTAAGAGAGTTGGAATTAATGAGAGTCGACTGTATAATGCACATGAAAATGAATGTTCGCCACATAGTCATGTATGAGTCAGTGGCTCAGATCTCTAAATACATTTGTATTGAGGAACATTCTTGAATAAAACTTCTGGGCTTTGAATTCGACAGTTTGTACTTCCATAAGGAACACTGTATGGCACTGATTTTTTTTGTGACACATCAGAAACAGCACAGCAGTGTCATCCTTGCATACCTAACAAGAATTTGTATTTTTTTTTTTTTTAGCATGGCATGTGCTATTTTAATGTTTATACAGCCTCCTTTAACAAAATTTCCTTTGTAGAGCTTTCTATTGGTTCTTATTTAACTCGCACGACAGATTCGGTACCTTGAATTCTCACTCGGCATCAACAGTTTTATATATTAATGTAATAGGGAAAGACAAGATGTATGGTCTTGAGTACGGCTCAACAAGCACAGATGTTGAGAAAAGTACTGAAGAAAACTCAAACGTCAAAATAAAAATAAGCTGGAATGTGGATACATTTAAGGACACGGTCATAAATACAGTAGCAGATTCAATGTGAAGAATACGTGTTAGACGCACACTCAAAGAAACCTGTTGCATCTATATTCATTCAAATTACTTCGCAGAACCCAGCGCTGCAGTCTCGGGTGCGAGTTCGCTGAATGAGTCCACTGAAAATGAGTGCAGACGGAAAAAGCAGTTTGATCTGCGAAAATGAGCATTACATAGGCAAGTGACATGGCATTATTACTGTTACAGTGCCGAATGTTTCAAACTGCCAGTCGCATCATTCTGGAACTCCATCCGTATATTACAGGGTTTGGCTCTCTCGAATGCTTTGCAAGAAAAATTATCAACTGGAAATGTCTAGCGTAGTTCTAGAAAAACTACTTCCAGAATCCTAACTCAGCATCGTAAAGAATATAAAAAGTTTCTAGAGATAAGGTTAGTGCAGGAGTTGAATAAACTAAATACTTAGTTTTGCGAAACCATCTTGCCGTAGTAAACATATAAAGTTCCCCTAGGTAGAGCTAGTCATTACGTATGATTGTGCCCATTGCATACCATAAAAATTTAATTTGCGACCTACAATATTTACAGACTCAACCAACCCTGAATAAGTGGAACACTTGGCACTAAAGATTGGTCTCACCATGACTGTCTGCAAACATCCACATAATAATTTCCATAAACCTATGCATTTCTAGAAAATATTTGGAGCAAGCTGTTTAAACTGCCATAACACTTTTTAACACTAATAGAAAGCCTGTAGTGGGCCACAACTTCAGCAGTTTTTACTTCATTATGAAGGGCAGTAACAAATATGTGACCCTTAAAACTAGGCCTGCACTGAATTGCTTTCTTAAGTTGAACGTGCTATGCTCGGTTCAATATATTATCTTTGCAGAGCTGACAATGTGCAAGTTCCCATTTTTTTATATTTCAAATCTCCCGACTGCTGGGTGGGGTAGGTACATAAGATTGATGACACCAACGTAACACAATGATTATTTTAAGAATTTGTTTGGGTATAGCACTAGCGAAGCCATCTGCGGGAAGTTATTTCTGTGACTCCGTCGAACCTACATCCGTGGGCTTTAAGTTCACATGTGAATCATGTCTGCAGACGCCTTTTTGTAATTGGAACTCCATCCAACCCGAGATTTGAATGTTTTTTGCATTTTAGGCTTAGCAGTGCTTTTGCTGTTTCACTTCAAGAATAGGTAAGAATGCTTATTTCGAGTAGCATACTTAACACTTGGTAACATGAGCACGCCCTTGTCGTGATGCTAATCGAAAGTCACAGGCAGGGAGATACTGTGATGCTCTTGTTGCTGGGATTACCTCCCCCATGGTCCTGGCCAGACCACAGAAGAAGATTGAGTCCAAGCTTGTGGCCACTAGGATCCCCAGATCTTGAGGCAACCAAGTAGCTGGAAATAAAAACAAATCACAATCAAGTACTTGGCAGAGCTACATTAGAATGGCTAGCATATTCTTTCGTGATCAGCACATAGATCCTTTTGCTTTTATACTTTGTACTTGTACCTATTAAAAAACTGCTCCTTCACAGCCACAGTCATAGACACACCCCAGGACAAGGCCACACAGGCCTTGAAATGATGGGTACTGAATTAAGGCGAATGATAAAATGCATTCATTTAACCCTCTTTCACCCCAACCTGAGAGATTTCTGTCAAATATTCACATTTAACTCTAAAGACTATAAAAAAAAAACTACTATTGCAATGCAGAGCCGTATAGTGGGAGAGTTTAGCCAGTGGGTGTGGTGACAAAGGTGGCGGAAAGGAGGAAAGGGAGGAGAGCGCCGAAGGAGGGAGAGAGAAGGCAGCAAAAAGGAGACGACCACTATTTTGACGCAACGCTGTTGGCGCGGAGCACTGCTGAGGCTATGTGTCGTCTGCTACTGGCTTAATTCATTTTTGCCTTTATAAAACTTTGCGTTTAAACATGGAGAAACTTCTTTCTTTAGGTTTTTAAGCCACCGAGGAATAACACTATATTATTTTATTGCCAGAGCCTGCCAAATAAAAGCAAAGGGCAGGTGTCTGGATAGAAAGAGTTTAGTTGGCGCACCAAGAGGCTAACCAATAAAAATGGGTACCACTCTGCGCAAAATGCCTAAAAAGCGTGCATCTCTACTTGACACTAACAGCGGCATACACTATCTATTTTACTGACTAAAGGGTACTAGATCATTATTTCCAGCTAACTAGTCAAACTAGATATTCTTGCCGACTTGCTTTTTAGGAAAATTTTTAAATTTACAAGAACTATTAAGACAACAGCTAAAAAAAAGCAATGGCAAAACCAACAATCGAATTCGCCTGCTCTCCAGTAGCACGACATCTATAGAAGGCAGACCTGCAGAATGAGCAAGCAGTCTAAAAAAGAGTATGTCCCATGTATAATTTGTTTCCATGCTGCAAAGCAAGTGCTGGAAAGAGGTTTCACGACATTAACAAAATTTCTTGCAATCAGTTGAGAACAAGTTAGAGCAGCGAACTTGTCCTTGCCCTTGGCATAACGTCTTAGTGTTGCCCATGGAAACTCAAATAAATTTGTAAATAAAAACAAAAAAAACTAACCTTTATAAAAAAAATCTAGCTTTCGCAAAGAAAAGTTATCTTGAACAAAATATGCGGGATACGGTTGTACAGCATCCATTTCTGTGCTGAACCAATTTTGAGGCAAATCTGCGACAATGAAAAGAAAACGCCCGAGTACATTAGGGAAAGACAGAAAGGATGCATACCTACAAGAAAAAAATTTAGAACGACCACGGGCAGGAACCTCTGGTGAGGCTCTCGGAGTGACTCCCTGCAATGGGCCTGCGCAGACCAGAGAACAAGATCGGTCAGAGCTTGCAGCCATAAGGTGCTTCATACCATGAAGTTCCAGAAGTAGCTGCAATTGGAAGCAAAGTGCATTTCATTTCTCTGCAGAATGGAGAGTTTAATAGCTAGTATGCATTCATAAGGTGATACAGTCACGAATGCAGATTTTTCAATGCAGCACTATATCACCAAATTGTTAACCGTGCCGGGCAACACTAAAAACCGAGAGCATTATTCCAAACTATCTCAGTTTAAAGTTAACCACGGCAGAAGCTGCAAGCCATGTGACCTTCAAGTTGGACGCCATGGTACGTCGAGCTTATAATCATGTGTCACACTGTTTTTGCTGCAATGGCTTGTAGTGTAAAAAGTGGTCCAGCTTAAAGAGATGCAAAGTATAGACGTTTGTGAGTGGGGCCCTGACCTAGTCTTGAGCTACATTGCGAGGAAGGACGTTTCAACCGGGATGTTTGCTGCCTGTATCCACACAACCAGCTTGTGGACAGCGATTGCTCGAGCCGAGTACATGTCCTCGACAGTGCCATTATTTGACAAGCAGTTTTATGAATGTTAAACATGACTGACTTACAGAGAGACTGCATCTCAACGACTAATGACTTGGGATACCTAACTGAATACTGATATATTAACTGAATGCAAAACAAATTACCTGGCAGGCATTAAATTTATCAACAAGGTGGGTCGACTCCGCATTAAGTTGGAGTCGATGCGTCAGGCACGTAGCCAGGATTTTGTTTCAGGGAGGGCCCACTCATAACAAAATGCTGTATGAGGGGGAGGGGGGAGAGGAGGACCCATGCAAAATGGAAGATATCGGGGGGGGGGGGGGGGGGGGCCGGGCCTCATAAGCCTTCCCCTGGCTACGTGCCTGCGATACGTAATAGGACAATACAAACAAAGATATGCCTTACAATTCCTCTTGCACCCCCAAAATGATGTGTTTTTGAAGGTAAGATACACAATGTTCTTGATTCAGAAAGTGCCTCAGCTGTACAAATGCATATGCAGTAAGGGCACTCGCCAAGCCTATTCTCCTCAGCTCTGTGCAGGTTAAGCTAAGTTAGAGTATAGAAGTACACGCTCACTGACAGCATGAGGAAGGCAGGGAGAAGTCTCCATTGTTCCACCACCAGCCCGTCTGCTACCTTCGATGACGTTTCAGCGCCTCATGAGCCTGGAGCGAGCACATCTGTCCAAAGTGGGGTAAAAAGCACAAGCACGTGCTGGAGGACGCCCAGCCATTCTTTTTTTGTCATCGGCTATTCTACATATTTTAGTATGACATATTTTTAAGTGAGAAAAAGTATTGCAAATATGCAGTCCAACTTTGACCATAATACAGAAGTCTGATAAAGATAACAGTTGCCATTCACCATTTTCCAAATAAGTGGTCCCATGTATTGGAACATCTACACATGTGGTGCGTGAGTGGGTTCAGGACTGAGACGCTAGAAAACGAAGCGCTCACAAGGCTTGTCTGGCCCTTCCAACCATGCGGGTACATTCATCGCAAATCCCCGATTTTTAGACAAAATGATTTAGAATGAGCAAATCTTGTCTACGCCCGAGGTAGAACATTGAATTGTGATTCCCCCATATTGTGCCAACCATCCTTCAACCTGCGGTACCACCTGCAAATGAACTATGTTGCGCTGCGGCACGCGTCCATGCTGCCTACTTCAGGGAAAACCACTGCTCGTGTTGAAGACGACATCCCACAGTGTACAGGCAACAATGTTTAACGAACTAAAACAAAATTGATATCATTCAATAGACAGAGATAGGCTCACAAAGTGTCGACACCGTGATTGTTGTTGTTGGTTTTACTCTTGCATACAAAAAAAAAGTGACTTCCTCTTTCCTCCGATGCACAGTAAAACCCCCTTATCTTCGTGGCCCCTATTTCTTCTCGAATCGGTCACAGAGCACATAATCGCAGCCACTGAATTCTGCAAAATTAAAGGCCGCGAAAATTAAAGGTTCGCCAACATTAAAGAGTTTACTGTTCTTCCGTGTGTCACATGATGTTAACATTTCAAGGAGGCTGAAGGTATTGGTTTAAGAAAAAATTGACCTATAAAAAAAATGCCCTTCTCCAGGTTAGGCACGCGAGGTTCTTTTGCACTACCTATAAGGCGGCAAGTTTGTTTCGGCAGAGCTTTTGGTTAAACGGAGTCACAAAAGTAGCTATACTTGGAGTCAACTATTTTGTGCTGCATTATAAAGCTAGAGTAAATTCCACTGTGCTTCTGCACAGCACTGCTTGTTGCGAGAGCATATGTGGTTTAGTGTTGCATCCCATTTGCATGATCTAGAGAAACTAGCACTAGCAGAGATGGAGCACTCAAAAAAAAAAAAAACACAGCCGACTGTGGAAACATTGAGAGATGCACACATGCGAACTGTGGATTTCTTAAAAGTGGATTCCAGCAAAGGTAAAGACAATATGTATACTTACGGCGGCCATACTTGCCTTTCCCAAGCATGACCACTTTTCCCTCGGTAGCACCATCCAGTAAGCAACAGCAACACGCCCATGAGACGCCGCCGACTCATGGATTGAATGACGACCCGCCTGAGGTCTTGGAAGGAGATCCGGAACACTGCTTTAGGCCAGATGTGGTATCTGGAGGGGGCAGGGACTAAAAGTAAAAATTAACAAATTTATCTGAAGCGCTACATTCCTATAGCATAAACTCTAGGATAGCAGTATCATTTTTTTTTTTTTGAGGTCAGTGATGCATTTTAATTAAACACAAATGGTTGGTTTATATGATGAACCAGCAGCCCCTATTTTCCTTAAGTGTAACGGAGTGTCTAACGTTACGTCCGACGGAACCCGAAATAAAAATTAAAGTTACGCCCAACGTAACTGTCAAGCATTCGAGTTGCGTCCGACGTAAACCAAAATAAAAATTAAAGTTACCGTATTTACTCGAAAATAGGTCGAACCCTATTTACTGGGTCCATAGAGAATAAAAAAAAAGTAATTCAAATATAGGTCGACTTTTTTTTATTTTTAAGAACAGGGGAAATTTTGGGCAAAAGAAAGAAACAAACCTTTATTTACATCACTCTCAGCTAAATCACGGGGCGATGCCAAAAACTTCATCACCGTCAGAACTTCTGGACATGTCATCGTCGTCCGAAGCTTCTTCAGCTGGGTAGACATCCTCGCGTATTCGCAGCAATACTTCACTGACACCGTTGTAAAATGACGACAGGAAACGAAAGAAGGTGCGAAGCGACGGAAGACAAACTACAAAGACGCAAGCAAAGCCGCCGTGTCGCCATGAGCAACACGCGAGCCGAGCCGCCTCAAGCAACTAACAAAAGTAATTTTTTTTTTTTTTTTTTTGTGTGCGCGTTTGCAAGGATGGAGGGTAAAGTGCGTGGCGCATCGCGTTCCTCTCCTTCCCCGTTGCCCAGCAAGGGGAACGCTAGAGGCGCGATGTCGACATCCGACGCCCGAGGAGCGGCACGGGCCACCGCGGGCGGCGAGCCATTTCGGTTACCAAAAGCTTTTTGAAACAAGAAGCGGCGCGGCTCTACGGCAACGCCGGCTCGGTGACTCGATAGCTTCATGCCTCCGGTAGGGTCGCAAAATTTGGTCGCGAATACAGGTGTCGAAATTCTTTAGTCACAATTTCCGAAAAAAAAAAAGAAAAAAAAAAGGTCGACTTATATTCGAATAAACACGGCCGCGCGACGACACACACATTATGAAAGCGATTGGTGCGAGCGACCAAGGCGATGAGCGACGTTTTCTAGAAGCCCAAGAACCGAGCGGCGCAAGCAGCGGGAGTGAGAAATCTTCGTCGCTCGGCGCCGGCACTCGTAGCTTCTCGCCGTCGCTCGTCCCGTTGATCGCTATATTGCTTACATGCCGTTCAGAAAGGCGCTCTAAGTGCTTAACATTGCATTGGGACCAGCCTCGCATCCAACCGTAACCAGTCTTGACTTTCTTTAAAGCCGCACAGGTAGAAGTTAACATCGTACATACATCGTTTTCAAGCATGGCTCCTCGTTCATTGCTCGATTTACTCCTCGTTCATTGCTCGATTTACATTTGCGGTAAATGACAAACCGCAATGAAGCACAATTATTCTAGTTCAAAATTGTCACGAACACTTGGCACGCATGCTTACACAGTAGCGCACCAAACGTAATTTAAAAGTAGAACGAAAACGGGACGAGATTCGCTTACCGTTTCACGGAGACAGACGCCTTCGGATCCCAGGCCTAAAGAACTCGGAAGTCGCCGGCGGTCCGGAGATCGGACGAGGCGAGCCGACCGCGCTGACCCAGGCCGACCACACCTGGTTGAACTATGAGAGGCGCCGTCGAGTTTAGAACCAGAGACGCAGTAGAAACGGACCGCAAAACATCTGTCCCGTAACCGTAAACGAGCCAACGAACCACATCGCGCTATCTTCGCCATTGTTCGCCATCTCCGCGACGACCGGAAGTGGAAGCCACGAACTTAGAAAAGCCGCGGCAGCGGAAGCACCGAAGCCACTGGGCGGAAGCCTTAAGTTTCGGTTTCGGTTTCGGTTTTCTCCAACGCCGGCTACGGTCGCTACGGTTGCGGGCTGGTGAGTTTGTGGCTGGTTGCGAGGACGCGAGGGGCCACGAAAAGACGCCGAGTTTGCCGAGTACGAGCAACGGGCCGTTTGCCGCTGTCGACCGGCGATGCGGTATCCGCGGCTTGGTGTTACGATCGGTTTCTTGCCGTGCACGTTAACTCAAAGCTCGAAGTTCCGCAGTTCCGTTCCGGCACCAGCCGCACCACGTTTTCCGGTGCATCGCACGTGGAGTCCTTTCGACGCATTCAGTGAAAGTAAAGATCGTGTCCGCTGTCTTCGGTGCTGTGGAAGAAGTTGCGAGACGGAAGAAGCATCAAAACCAACGCGTTTAGGACTCCAGGCCGGGCCGCCGGTTCACTCTGAACGAAAGGCGACGTGTGTGCCCACGCTTTGAGGAAGCCTCCGCGTTTCGCCGCGCCAGACCTCGCCGATCGCGACAGGACCAACCGGACCCCGAGTCCGAGAGGCTCTTGCGCAGCCAGGAACGGCACCGAAGTAGGAGCTGCTCGTTCTGCGCTACCATGCAGTGCTCTACAGTGCTCGGAGCTCTCGGTGTCATTCGTGCTTGCACCGAAGCCTTTGTGACCCCTTCGGACGCGCAAGTCGTACTTCGCAAAGGTTTGGACGGGGCCGCCCTCACCGAGCAGCTCCGCTATATTCCGCTTACTTATGATCGCAACAAAAGCTTGCGTTTGTTCTCGGGGAAAAAAATTGCGGGACCGCTCTCCGCGCCGCTGACGAGGTTGGCCGCCGCCATGTTCTCAGCTGTTCACTCGCTCCTGCAGCGAGCGCCTTGCGATTATCCTTCCCGTTCCAAAATGCGATGCGCTTTGCGCATTATGCCGTTTACATGATCATATATTGAATGCGGCAACTGGATTCAATGCGACTAAGTCGCATTCATGTAAACGCGGCTTATGTTCTTTTTCGACATACATGATGTATGTACGATACCGGTGGTGAACGATGGACGTTTTTGGTGGAAGATGGCGGTCGTCTTTCTGCATGTATGATTTAGTTATACCGGTGGTCCTGTGGTGGGAGCGTTTTGTTGGAAAGAAGGCGGTCGCCTACGTCATCAGACGCAAAATCATACCAGCCACACGGAATCATATCGGCAAGCAAACTGGCTGCCAGTATAGACAGACCCGGAGCCATAGCGGTGCCGGTATCTCCAGTTATGCAGAACGCCAAACCAAACTAGCTGCATACATAATACCAAGAAATTATGGTGGTGTCATACCAGAATTGTAAAAGCGGCAGGTTTGTTTCTTGTACGTTTTTCCAATAGGGTTAACAAAACTTTTAGGAAACATTCGCCGGCTATTTATTGTTTACGGTCGCGGTGCTGGTGAGGTAGGCTCTTATCCAATAGGAGACGTGGATTTGGCTGACGTGCTCCATTTCCGCGGATGCATCGTAGTGAACAGGCGAAGGAAGGAAGGCGCAAAAGAGTCCAGTTTTCTTCTAAAAGTTCTATAGCAAAGAATTTTTTTTGGCTCCCTATTTTTGTGTTTTTGTGTTTCTTTTCACACCTTTTACGACGTGCGGTGGATGAAACTCGATTTTAAAATCATTTCATGGTCCCTATGTAGTTAGATTTGTAATTAAATACATTTTTGAGGAAGTATTTTGTATTTGTATTTCGATACATATTTGCATGCATTTTGCCCATCCCTGCCACGAACTTACCGGTGGAAAGATATTCGCGTTCCTTTCGAAGCTTCTTTTTGCATAGCACGCAGGTGTACGGCCTCCCGTCAACACTAAACTAAAGGCGCATTCACACTGAGCAAAAAACGCGCGTTGTGGTCGACGTCGACGCCGGCGTCGTAAAATACGAAGCAGTCACACAGGGCGACCCGACGGCGTCGTCGTCTCGGGGAATCTCGCGTCTGTCGAGAGAACACGGAATGTTTTTTATTCGTTTGCTTCGCTCGATCGTTGTTGCATTGCCTTCGCGATTGCGTCTGCGGTGGGAGACAACCGTCTTCACTGAATGAACAACGGCGATGACTACATATACGTTTACACCCCGGTTAAATGCAGCATTGGCGAAACGCACGGACTCGAGTGGGCAGCTTCAGAATGTGCCTTTTGGCGCGTTTTTGTGGAAACAAAGCACGGTGCTACGCCGGCGCGTCCCAGAGCCCTCGCGTCCGTACCTTTAACACTGCACGCAGCTTGTGCGAGAGTGTTTTCGATGGAGAACTGTTGTATTCTGTAGTGGCGGGTGCACACAAAGACACAACACATTGGGAGTGATCGCTCCCGCACAGTCGAAGGTCGGAACCGTCGGAACACACCGCTTCTTCAGCTTCCGCGCAAACGATGAAGGCTAGTTTCACGGCGTCGTACACGCATATAAAACACTGCTCACAGTCGGATGTTCCAATCGGCTTGCTTCTTTCCACGCTGAAGTGCTTCCAGCTACGTTTGGCGAGTGCACGAATCCCCTGACCCCTCTGCCTTTTCGCCTTCATTGTGGGTCGAAAATAAAAACAGCGAAAATGTCCTAACCGGAAAAGGGCGACACGTCACGTCCGGACGCTCGCTGATTGGCTCAAGCGCGCGCGTCGAGGGGAAAATTGGGTTCCGAGGCGTCGTCTCCCTGCGTCGTCCTCCTCGGCGCGCGACTTTTTTCAATACAAAAATAGGCAAAAAATTCACCCCACGACGCGCGTCTTTCTGCTGTGTGAATGCGCCTTAAACCAGCTAACCGGCTTCGGTTATCTGGTTTAGTTTCGTATTTCCGGGCGCGGGTGGCCGCGTCCGGAAATACGAAACCACGCAACTAGCAGATTTCCGAGATTTCGACAGAAGGGAAGTTAATGCAGCGTAATGAGTATGCTATTTTTTATAATCCTTAGAATAGCTCAGAATTTAGTTTGCAACGTTAAATTATCACTGTTTATATTGCTGAGAGTTTTCAGTCTTCGCGATTACAATTGCGACTGTCGTCCTTCGCTGGCAACACTGGTTTCTTTCTTTCGTGTTCTGTCGCTCTCTTTCGTGATCTTTCACTCGGGACCCAGGATGTCGGCGCGCGGGATATGCCACTCCTCCTCACCCACCTTTACCCCCCTGAACCCGACTGACGGGGACGGCAAAGCATTACAAAAAAACGCCAATAAAGAAAAAATAAACGCAAAAGCAAACTGACAACCTATAAACCGTCATCATACAAATTAAAAAAAGAAAACATAAAGTTAAAACTAAATAGTACACTTAAAATTTGCTTTGAACCGAATAATAAAAAAAAAAGTCACTTCTGGTTTTGCTTTTGTTTATGTTTTGTTTCCGTACTGAACATAGAGATCATACACACTAACTCTAGAGGAAAAGGTCCGCCATTTTCCCATGCATTCTGGCTGCCGCAAGCGGCAGAGCAGGGGGGTAAAGGTGGGTGAGGAGGAGTGGCAAATCCCGCGCGCCGACATCATGGGTCCCGAGTGAAAGACCGCGAGAGAGAGCGACAGAACACGAGAGAAAGAAACCAATGTTGCCAGCTGAAGGACGACAGTCGCAATGGTAATCGCGAAGAGTGAAAACTCTCAGCAATATAAACAGTGATAATTTAACGTTGCAAACTAAATTCTGAGCTATTCTAAGGTTTATAAAAAGCAGCATACTCATTACGCTGCATTAACTTCCCTTCTGTCGAAATCTCGGAAATCTGGTAGTCGCGCGGTTTCGTATTTCTGGGGCGCGGCCAACGGCGCGGCCATCCGCGAAGCCTATGGCGAAGCCGGTGATCTCGGTTATCTGGTTTAGTTTAGTGTTGACGGAAGGCTGCACATCTGCGCGCTATGCAAAAAGAAAGCTTCGAAAGGAACGCGAATATCTTTCCACCGGTAAGTTCGTGGATTGTTGAAGTTCATGTAACTGCTCTGATGATATAATTATATTTGTGAAGTCGAAGGGCAGTTGGTAACCATGTGGGACCCCGAGGGTCTGCCTGCATACTCCGCCGCTTGCGGCAGCCAGAATGCATGGGAAAATGGCGGACCTTTTCCTCTAGAGTTAGTATGTATGATCTCTATGGTCGGGTTGGTTTCAGAACTGGTCATCTTTGTGCTTCCTAGTTTTTTTTTTTTTTTTTTTCTATTTTTTTTTGGCGCTACACAATGCTAAAGTGAACTAGAGGGGGGTAGTGAGATCAGGCGCCGAGGCGCGCCATGCATTGCTGTGAAACGGCGCGTGTGGAAAGGTCCCGGATGTACGCGGTGGCGCTGCGGACGTAGTGGCTGTAGGATCCGACCGCTTCCGAGCGTTCCGAAGGCCCTGGACGAGGAGAGTTGGCTTGCGTTTTTGCCAGCTCGAAGTGGCCCCCATTCTGAACCGCTCTTTACCTCGTGTTACCCGCTTCTGCTGTCGTTTACGGTCACTGAAGTGCCGTGCCGAATCGACGTCGACAACGCCACTGCTTCGCTCCGGGGTGCCAGGGGCGCTATCAGTGGCGGAAAGGTGAGCAGCCGTCGCTGTTCTCACTACCTTAGGAGGAAGAGCAAAGAAAGGTTTGGGACTGGAACTTGCATCGCCAGAATAAGCTCCTGGACGAAACGTGTTCGGTGTGTGAGCTTAATTTTTAGCCATCGTTTATAACGCGAGAGTTGGTTCACATTATAAACGATGAAGAGGTGCGCATTCCGCGTGGAAAGCCGCAGCTCTTGCCGGGCGTTGTACCGGCGTTGCTTCCGACTGCTCCGAGCTACCGATCAAAGAAAGCGTCGCAGCCAAGCTCCACGAGAAAGCGAAAAAACACCGATGCTTTCTCAGTTGACGGTAAAAAAGGCCACACACTGCCTCTCCAACTGCCTGCAGCAGCACTGGCAGCACCACATCGGCTGCAGCCGATACCGGGGCAATCGGGGCGTTTGATGAAGCCTGTATGCCCGAAGAATACTCCACGCTGCGTGTCCCCTCCGAGTACTGGAGCCGTCACCGAGTTCCGAGCCTCAGTGGTTTCGTGTATTGTAAACTTAAAATGTGTGACAATAAAGTTTTATCCGAGACAGTTGTGATTTTTTCACGAGACAGCATGCCTGGTGTTGTGCCTCTTTGTGGCCGCATGACTGAGCACGACTGAAGGAGGACGCGTCGTCAGCTGCGCGGAGGTTCCTTCCCGAGACGTCGACTCCCATCGTCTCTGTGGAGGTGCCGGCGAAAAATAGCTCCCGCTAACAATTCCGGTAAAATGTAAACACATTGGAACCTATAACGAGATCCCACCGCATCGCGAAAATTAGAACCCGCGAATTATTTCGAAATTTTAGCTTCGACCTAAATCGCGAAATATTGAACCCGCAAAAAATAAGTCGTTTACATTATTGTGTTTTTGCCGAGTTTAACTAATAAAAAGTGTATTCCTCTATAAATAACAGGGTTTGCTGTCACACGAGTTCTTTTTGTCCAGCAGTATTTACCCAACAGGTTTCTTTGAAATTGGCTTAACGAGACACATAATGGTGAATCAATAAAGGAGATTAAACCTTGGGGCTAGCTATGCACGGTTTCAAAACTAGGTATAAAAGGAATGCTCTGTTAAAACGATTGCATTCCATTCTTGAGGCTTGAGTCGTAATTGTTTAAATGTGTAGGCAGTGGTCTAGGAAACAATAATACGATCCTGTCTCAATATTACAACTAGCCATTTATGCGCGCGACTGAAGGACTTCTTACCATTAAATAGCTTCACCCTGTTTCTAATGAGAGACTTCTAACAAACCCACCTGCCATAAAAAAAAAAAAAAAAAAATTGCACGAACATTTTTGTTTTGAAACGCCGCCCAGGAAATTGGACTGGTGGTGTTTGACTTCCACGTCGCGCATTTCTGCTTTGTACCCCGCGCAAAGCGAACACGGCCAGACGAATTGCGTCAGTTTTGTGTCGCGTATTTCTTTTATGGGGTTCGGACCTAAAACGGCAAACAAAAGCTCCAACAAAGAGTGTTTAGTCGCGCAGCAAATGCATTGCGAGCCGCCCTGGCCACCCGCTTCATCCAGCCCATGCATTCGCAGCGCCATCTCGAGCCGTCGACACGACGTGCGGCCGCCGTCAGCGGCCGCACGTCGTGTCGACAAAATAATTAAACGTTTCAACCTGCAAATAGTAAAAAAAAAAGAGGGGAGCCAAAACGAGAATGTGTACGGTTAGGCTTATATCCTAAATGTGTTCTATTGGCGTGGCGACGGCAAAACAATGTTTTCCCCCATACTGGAAGTGACGACAATTCAAGATGGCGGCGCCCTTGTGGAAAAGGTCTATAGGCTCCTTGCATTGACGTCACATCGCACACATTTGCACACCAAGTAAAAGGAGGAGAGGGAAACTGCTTTTGTAAAAATTTTGAGTGACGGGTTAATCTTCTATAATCTTCTGGGAGGAGAATAGCGACGCCTGTGCAAATCCGGAAGGCACAAAGGAGGGTCCTGATAAGAGGGGAGCTCCTTCTCCCCCTCTTCTCTGGAGGGTATCGGAAATGACGTCATGTGCAAACCAAGTAGGTCGATGCAGAAAGAGAAAAACACTCTCGAACCAGAGCGGTGCGCCAACGCTCCGCTTACCCTTTCCCTCGAAAGCTCGTCTGCTTCACGGAGTGGACTGTTAGAAAGCACGTGCGCAGTCTACGGAGGTAAGTTGTTTCGACAATGTTAGGCGCCGCTTTCATATTATAGCGTGTTTTCGCGTGTGACATGGCCTATGCAAGAAAAGAATCGACCGGGCAGCACTGTGCTGTAATTGGTTGGGCAAATAACAAAACAAAAAAAAAAAAAATAAACGCCGGTTCAGTGTGCGAGCTGTCAAACAGGATGAATATGGGTGCGGCATGTCTATGCTGCACCGGTTCCCCGCTGCTCTGGAGCTACGACTCTGGTGGCTGGCAAATTTAAACAAGAAAGACTTCTTGCCATCGAAGAGCAGTCGTGTGTGCTCCGACCATTTCTTAGACGGCCGGCGAGCTGCGGAGAACCCCGTGCCGTTCCTTCGCCTGGGTTACGACCGAAAGGTAAGCGGAGGGCGGCTTAGACATTGATAAAAGAAAACAGTTGCTTAACTCGTGGTCTACTGATTTAATAGTACACGCTGTGACACAGTTTGCGCACAAATAATTTTCTGGCGAGGCGATTACAGAGATGCACATCAATGTGCCAATATTGTAACAGTGGATTCCAAATTAAAAAAAAAAAAAAACGGTTCCGTCACACTTGCTATCTGTACTCGGTATTTATATATCGATTCATATTTAAATTTGAGGTTTCTACTATTTCAATTAAAGCAGACGCGGCAGCGCAGGTCTGAGCCGCTAACCGCGCAATTAGTTCAAATGTTCCCGGCGCCCCCAAGCTGCGACAACTCGAGTTTAGCGCAAATTCACATGCCGTAATTCGTGCCATCCTGGCTTCGTTCAATCCTCAATTTCACTAGCGATCCTCAATTTCACTAGCGATCCCCAATTTCGCTAGCGATCGAAACGCCGAGTTCGGTTTGGGAGCGACAACTGCCCCAGAACCGCGCTAAAAATTACCCACAAAAAGATGCCACGAATGCGGGATGCACTTTTCCCCATGCCTGACATACAAATTAGGGTAGTGCTATCCTCCGTCGACGAAGACGATGAGCCGAGGACGCCGAATACGGCAGCCGTGCCGCAGAAGCTGCTGCAATCGGTGTGACTCAGTGAGCAGGGTAACAGTCCAGTAATGGCGGTCGGTCATTCGCATAGAGATCATACATACTAACTCTAGAGGAAAAGGTCCGCCATTTTCCCATACATTCTGGCTGCCGCAAGCGGCGGATCATGCAGGCAGACCCTCTGGGTCCCAAACACGGTTACATCATCAGAGCAGTTTCGTGAACTTCAACAATCCACGAACTTATCGGTGGAAAGGTATTCGCGTTCCTTCCGAAGCTTTCTTTTTGCATAGCGCGCAGATGTACGGCCTCGCGTTAACGCTAAACTAAACCATATACACCAAATCATGTTTACAAACAAACCGGCGCGCCCCTAGCGGACGCCACCGGCGCCGCGCATGCGCGGTGGATGGTGGGCAAGAAGCCCGCCGTCGCCCATAAACAAACCATTGAATTGCGTTGTTGTCGGCGTCGGTGGGAGTCCCCGTGCTCTTTTTCACGTTGGAATTGTTGATTCTACGTCCTCCTAACAATGTCTGACTACTTGAGCGGCTTCAGCAAAACTAACGAGGCAAAACTTTGCGTGAATAATGTGACGTGCGGCGATTCATTTCTCGTGAACACCGCAGAATAGGCGCTAAAGCCTGACTCCCACGATGAGATTCTACTCGCTGTTTTCAGACGCGACGTTGATTGGACTGCAAAATCGTGGACCGTAGCTGAGATGGTGGATGTCGATACTGAAAACCGCAAGTAGAATCGGGCATTACAAGTCGGTGATGCATCCACTGGTAACAATAATGATCAACATCTTCTTGTATCTGTCTACACTTAGCCTACTTACCCCAACCAACCTTCAAAAGTGTTTTGAGGCCTGCACTTAGTTCTTATCGCAATTACCGGGTCAACGTTTGGTTTACGGGCCGCTGTCGTTTGAACGAGCTGACGACAAAAAGCAGCCAATTTTGAAAGAGCAGACGACAGTTCGAACGCATGCGTAATGGGGCACGGGCAAGAAGCACCGCGTCCCGCGTCGACAAACCACTCGAATGTCACGTTGTCGGCGTCTGTGTGAGTCTGCGTACTCTTTTTCGCGTTGGAATTGTCGATTCTAGGTCCTCATCGCAATGTCTTACCACTTTAATCGCCTAAGCGAAATTATCAAGGCTCGTTACGCCGCTAAACTTTCCGTAAATAATTTGACGTGCGGCGATTCATTCGCATGAACGCCGCAGAATGGACGCCAAAACCATGATGAGATTCTTCTAGCTATTTTCGGTAGCGACGTCGCTCGTGTTGCAAAAGTGTAGAAGGTAGCAGCGATGATCGACGTCGATACTGAAAATCGGAAGCGGGAACGGACCAAGCGTAACAAGTCGGTGATGGCCACCGGTACCAATGATCAACATCTCGTATCTACTGTTTACACCGAGCCTACTTAAGTTTTTTGAGGCCTGCAATTACTTCTTATTGCAATCACCGGGTCAAAGTTTGGTCTACGGGCCGCTTTTGTTTGAACGAGCAGACGACAAAAAGCAGACATGTTTGAAAGAGCAGACGAAAGTTCGAACGATCAGGCGGCCGTGTGAATTTGAAGACGCACTGAACCCGTGGGTGGTTCGGACAACTTGACGATTTTCTCTCGTTTATGTTGGAACAAAGCAAATACATCTGGCGACCACAAGGTGTTGCCCGCACACGCAATCGTAGTTCGACAGCGTCTGGTTTGCCCTTTTCACGGCTACTATCCACGTTCTCGGACGAACGGAGGGGGCAGAAACACATGAAAACTGATCTTCAAACCTTTCCAGACTCTCTTGGTACAACCTTCGTCGCAGCATTTTGACGAGAAGGCAGGTTTTTTGTCTCGTTTCTTCCAAAGGAACACGGGAATGCATGTCTGGCACGGCGACTTCTGCCCACCGCCCCAGACCGGAAGTGCGTCCGGCGCGCCACCACCGCGGCGTGACGTAGGAGAGTTGAGTTGGTGTATACCCGGCTTCGCCGGTGGGGCAGGTGGGGCAGGTGGGGCGCGGTTGGGTGCATGTGAGGAATACGAAACTGCGCAACCACCAGATTTCCGAGACTTCGACAGAAGTAGGGATGCCGCGAACTTTTTTCGAATCGAAGTTTCGATGATCGAATCAAGCGGTTCGAAAGGTTCGAAAGATTTCGAATTTTCGAATTGTCTACATCGTAAAATTCGACGGAAGTCGAATTTTCGAACTTGTTGAGCTAAGAAGTTCGACGCTTTTCGAACCGTCGAACTTATTACGCTAAAAAATTCGATCTTTATCGAACTTTCGAACTTATTGCGCTCCAAAGTTCGATGCTTGTCGAACTTCCGAACTTGACTGACCAAAAAATTCGATGAATTTCGAACTCTCGAACTTATTTATCAAGAGAATTCGAAAAGTTTCGAACTTTCGAATCCTGAAAAGTCAGAATTTCGACGAACTTCGAACTTTTAGGGTAAAAGTTCGACGTTCGTCGAACTTCGAAAGACCAGCGGACGGCTTCATTTGAATTCAAGCCATGAGGTACATTCGCAGTTTTTTTTTTTCTCTCGAACTTTTACACGCGGTGCTGCGTTCCTTACGAAAGACAATGGCGTTTGTTTCAATGTTCTGGCGTGCTTAGTTTTAAAGAAATTAATTTCCGAAGGTTCGTGGAAGGACGACGGTTTTTTGACGATTATCGTTTGTGCCAGATTTGAAGCGCGCTGTAGCCGAAGCTATTTGTGGTAGAGATGTTATACTTTTTGAAGAATGATCTATGTATAGCCTAGGTAAGTGCCATCTTAAGATGTGATTATTGTTATTCAACGTGAGTTTCGAAGAAATGTCCAAACATGTATCTACATGCAATTATGACCTAAACTCGATATTTATTTTCGTCTAAGTTGTTTGAGGTATCGCATCTAAATTAACACCACAGACAGTACATATCATTGCCATCTGCAGAATACAAAATAATGTATTTATTGTTTTTTCACGTTAAGGAATAAATTAACTCATGGCAGAAGATTTCTAATAGTGTTCAAGTTCAGCACGTCATTAAAAGAAAACTTTTCTCATTTTTTTCGCTTCACGATCCTGGGACGTGTTTCTTTTAGCCTGTACACAATTTGGTAAAAGAAACTTGTTTCGAAGTTCTGAACCTCTGAATACGCAAGAATACAACACTTCCGGCGAATTCTTGATAGTTTTTTTTTTCCAACTTTTTATCCCCGCATATATATATTTTTTTTTTTTTTTTATTATTATTGGCACAGGTATTTAGGTCGAAAAGACATAGCTTTGAACTTCCGAACCAGTAAGCATGTGACGCTTCCACCCCGTTTTTCCTCTTCCGACGCCACTTGTATGGTAGAACGCTCTTCGACCTCGAGTTGTGTCGGCTTTTTGCGAGGCGATTCCTCCGTTCCAGAAAATAAACCTCCAGGACAATTACAAGCTTAACTTACTATATGCCAGCGTCACTCGGGCGGCGTTCGATCAGATTACTACCAGCGTGCAAGGGGTGGCGAGGTAGTTTGCCAGGTTTCTTCAAGGTTTTTTTGAGCCTCAACTTTCTGCTCGTCCCTGACCATTTCGAACTGGATGAGTCTCGTAAAACAGTGTGTTCGTGTGATCACTACTGCGTGATGCAGGTTAAAGACCCCCCCCCCCCCCCCCCCCCCCCACCCCGAGCTGGCGGTCACAATTACTGATCCATGGTCACACGTCACTCTGCGCTGGCAAATATTCCAGCACATCCGGGACACTCGTCGTCTCATTTAATTGCCTGACCAACTTCGAAGAGTCTAGATATCACACCCTAACTTTTCTAAACTTGATTTTGTGAAAACCAGTGAGTCGTGAAAACGTTATTTGCAACAAACTGTGGAGGAACTTGAAAACTGGACTTCGAACTTTGAAAAATTGGACTAGAAAAGAATTCAAAATCTTCGAAGTTTTTTGTTTTTTTTCGAATTTAGCGGTAAAAGAGAATCGAAACCTTCGAACTTTTCGAACTTTATACAGCAAGAAATTCGAAATCTTCGAATTGTTCGAACTTTATGTCTATAAAAATTCGAAGCGTTCGAAGTTTTCGAATTTTATTTCCAAAGAATTTCGAAATCTTCGAATTTATCGAACCTGAAGTAAAAAAATATTCGAAATATTCGAATCCGAAATTCTAGAAACCGTGAAAGCTTCGAACTTTTCGAATTCGAAACTCCACTGTGATCGAAAGTTGCGAATTTTTCGAATTCGAACCTCGGTCGGTACGAAAATATCGAAATTTTTCGAAATCGAACCTCAGTTCGCTTCGCAAATATCGAAACCTTTCGAAATCGAACTTGGGGTGGTTCGCGACATCCCTAGACAGAAGGGAAGGTAATGCAGCGTAATGACTTTATTGCTTTTTATAAGCGTTAGAATAGCTCAGAATTTAGTTTACAACGTTAAATTATCACTGTTTATATTGCTGAGAGTTTTCACTCTTCGCGTTTACCATGGCAACGTTGCTTTCTTTCTCTCGTGTTCTGTCGCTCTCTTTCGCGATCGTTCACTCGGGACCCCGGGTGTCGGCGCACGGGATTTGCCACTTGTCCTCACCCACCTTTACCCCCCTGGTCATTCGGGCGAGTTCAGATTCTCCCAAATGCCCGGATGAGGGTAGGCGGCGCTACTCTCGTTAAAATGGCGCCGGCTAGGAAGCCCAACTTGGAACGGTGTATTGTAAAGGTGAACTAGTTCACTTTAGTATTGTCTAGTGATGGGACGAATCACCGGAGATTCGGATTCGGACAGATTTGGAAATTTCCGAACTTCTCGCGACGAATATTCGGCAGATTCGGAGATTCGTCGCTGGTTGCAAACGGCAGCAACGGCAGCGTGAACCCTTTCGTAAACCTCGCGAATGCGGTCAGTTGCGGTTTTTTTTAGGTATTGTTACTGCATATAACCAGATTTCTCTTGTTTACTTTAACGTATGGTATGTACTGTACTGTCATTCTGAACCCTGCCACGCGGAGCTGATCGGTGTGTAGGGTGGCTCGCTAGCCATCATACGGTGTGGTTGGCGTAGGTCTAATCAATGCACGGTCTTGGTTTCTGCGCGGTTTCGCGGTGATCGGTAAAGTAAAATGTAGCAAAATGCTGTGCATTATGTGGCGCAACGCGCAATAAATATATTTAGGCAAGGAAATGATCCGTCTCCTCCAAAGCTGCGTAAGACGCAAGTGCGACGAAAAGTGTTGCTCATCCCAACTTCGACCGCGTACCGACACCGCCGAAGAAAAACGTCGCACTATCGTTTCTCCGTTCTCGGCAGCAAGTTTTGTATACGTAAACTTTATTTGATGAAAAAGAAACAACACAGGGGTGTCCAACGCAGCGGGGTGTCCAACGCAGCTTTATTGTTCAGAAACAGACACTAACCAGCTAATTCAGACACCGTATCATTAAACAGAAAGGTACAAATGCAGCACAGGAGAATAGTACAGTGCGAGAAGTATTAGATTAAGGTGGCGATGCAAGCGAGTTGATTCATGACTTCTGAAATTGGAAAACAGCGCGCAAAAAGACGAAGACGACGAGAGAAGAGCACAGGACAAGCGCTGCGCTTGTCCTGTGCTCTTCTCTCGTCGTCTTCGTCTTTTTGCGCGCTGTTTTCCAATTTCAGAAGTATTAGATTGTTTTCCGTGTTCCGAAAACAATACCGCAGTGGACACACGTTGAAGACAATCTGCTACTATGACCGTAATTATGGGCACGAAATGTGTTTGAACCCGGTCGTGGTTTGAACCACGCACGTACGGCATCGACCTCTTGCGGGGGGGACTGCTGCGAACCTCGGACGAGCACGGTGGACGTCTTCGGTCTGCGTTAATCCCGGACACGTGATACCGGAGTACGAGAACGTGATCTTCGTGTAAACATCACCTCGCTCTGTCGACCCGCCGCTGCACCGGCTGCACGTCCGCCGAATCCCGCCGGGCTGGGGCGGCCACGCCAAGCCTGACGAAATCCACGAGGAACTTATCGCACTTGCGATTCGCCGCAAGGGCAGCCGCGGTGGTCACTGCCATGACCCCGCCAACAACGCCGGAGGTTCTTGGTGCCCAAGAAACTCTCGTCAAGCCGCCTGCCCCACAACCGACTGTCACCGAACTGGCCGAACCGCCGGGCGGGGCGATGAAAACATGCGCTTATAGACGCTTTACACACGCGCCAAATTACAGCCATGGCGGCTGTAATTTGCTGACCTTCTCTTGTCTTACCGAGATGCCGAGCAACCGAAACGGTACTTGGCGATCCTCTACAAAGGCCGATGCTTTTTAAAAGGACACAGTTGAATCTAATGTGGCATTAACCTGGCCTGCTATACACTCCGTGCGGGAACTATAGGGGGCGCTTTGAAAAACGCGCGCAGCGCGGCTAGCGGAGGAGCTGGCGTTCGACTGTGAGGCGCGTTCAGCAGCCTGCGGCGCCTTTTCGCATGCCAAACTGTGGCGGCGGAAGCGCGTACGGACGAAACTTTTGCTTTTTGAGCCGATAAGTTGAGGATGACGTTGCATGAGTGCTGGGGCAGAAGGGCATTTAGCTGTTCTCCACTTCTTATATATTGAGTTTGAGTCGTTATTAGGGGTAATTTCTCTAGTTGCGGCCGAAAAAGGAGTTGGAGCAATTTTCCGAAAAACAAGACGGCCGCCACCATAATTGCTCTGAGTGGGAAATTTATTTCGCTCGTCGCTGTAAACCTAGGACTGCTGGAACGATGATATTTGGAGGCGAGTGAGATGTTCACTAAGTTTGTGCACGAAGAGTGCCAAGTTTCTTTAAGACAGCACGTGTGAAAGTTATGTTTCTAACGAATAAAGAAATAAAGCTGTACGGGATATCCAATATTGGACCCAAAAGGTTGTGTTATAGCGGGCTGTGCAAAGTGCAGACTTGTGCAGACAGGTGCTTGCACTTGACAGTAACATGACACAGCACTTATTATACAAAAAGAAAAAGGTGGCAAAGGGAAACCAGGTGAAAATTTGGTTTGGGCGGCGTAACTCAATGGGAACCAGTTTTGACCATGAAAAGGCTGTCAAGAGAATACCACTGATTGTGGGAGGTGGAGACTTTACAGGTAGGAAGGGACTGGTGGACTGTACTCCCAATTGAAACAACTTTACGGAAGGTGGTTCCAAAGCCGAGAAAACAAAGCTGTCGGCCAACACACGGTTTGGCCGCCAAGGACTTTTGCGGTCAGCTGTTGTGTAATAACCTGTTGTGCGAGGTGCTGATTTTCGGCGCACATGTACTTTGACATGACCGTCACTTGGCACAACACTTATTATAACAAAAAGAGTTGGCATAGCGAAACCAGGCGGAAATATAGTTTGGGCGGCGTAACTAAATGGGAGCCAGTTTTGACCGTCAAAGGCTGTCAAGATAATATCACTCATCGTGGGAGGTGCACAGTTTACTTTCAGTTCGAACCACTTTGGGATAGGTAACTCTAAAGCCGAGAAAAAAAAATTGTTGTCTACAGAAATCAGGGTGTCAGCGTTTTCACATCCAAAAGGAGGCTGATCCAGAAAGAAAGCACACCACTTAAACTTCCATACTCAAACGTCGATTATCCAGTGATTCCGAGTTTCACTGTTGTTTTCTTTAGATTTATATTTGTCACTTTTTTTACCGTTCGAATCTTTCTTCATGAAGTACAGATTGCGCGCCATACTTGTCCGGAAATATCAATGACACGTACGATGGGGACGAAACTACTTTGGAGGGCATTCCTCCACCGAAATTGGCACTTCATACCCGCGAGTGTGGGATGGCATTTCAGTTCGTCCCATCGGCGCTTACACATATAGGCGTTACTGGTACGAAAACAAACGCAGAGCGCAAAGCGGCAGTGTAGAATATGTCAGCCGTGATGACACAGTGGCAGACATGATCGGGGGACCAAATTTCTCGCGTCGTACGGCACGGCTCCATCGTTGTCGCTGTCCCACAAAATATCGGCGAGGTGAAAAACTGTGAAACTTTGTCTCCACGAGATACGGCGCATAACTATTGAAGCACTCAATGACGCAGCACAGGCAGCACTTCATGCTGTGAACCCAGCGCAACCGCACCACTCCGACTTCAATGCGTACCAACGTACGCGGCATGGTTTCGGTTTCGTTTTCTCCGAGGTTCTCACTGCCTACCTTCGCTACCGGCCGCGCGGCGGCGCGCCAGTCGTGTCGCACGGAGTGTATACTAAAGATGAAGTGAAATAGACGAAATAAGAGGAAGCAAAAACTGAAGGTCAGTTATGGCGGCGTCCATGCACAGCTGCTGCAAAGCGTTATATAGACATATAGACCTTTGTCCGGAAGTGCTCTTTTTAGCCTCGACCGCAAGGAGCAAAAGCGAACAATAATCTCGAACCCAGACGCTCACGGGGAGGGGGGGCTGCGTCGGCTTGCGCCGCCGGTTCCCGTTGAGGGCTTCTTCGCTGGTGTGCCGACTGCCGTTTCGCCGGCATCGGTCCTGTTTACCGCGGTATGTGAGTATAGTGCCCGTAATGTGAGAGCCGTGTGTCCATACGCCACTTTGCCGTTGTTGGTTTTCGTCTAGCCGAGCCAGAAAACATCTCGCGACGAGTTGACCGCGCCGCGAGTGACGAAGAAGAAGCAAACATGGCGACGGTTTGTGCGATTGCTTTGGTGGCTCCGGTGTTGAGTGTCTTCAACGTCCTCGTGAGAAGGTTCCCCTGCCCTTCGAAGTTATTGCAAGCACCACGAAAGATGTGGAATCATCGTCTCAACTACAAATAAGCAGGCTTTCACGAGCAACAACGGTGCCGAGCAGGCGCTCGGCACATTTGTGTCAGGCTCACGCAGCCAGCGGCACAGTTGTGTTGGTTGTGTCGTCAGATGTTCAACAACGCCGAGGTATTTTCATTTATCATTTGGAATGGCTTCAAGAGTGGGAAATTAATCTATTTCGCGGATTGTTAACGCCGAGGCGAGTGCCCTCCGTTGCAGTGCCGTCGTCGCGCAAAGTGCAGAGAAAACCGGGTGGCGATGGCGGCGGTGCTCTTTGATCTTGCGCCGTCGGGTTCATGAAGTCCGGAGTAAACGCACGTACGTGCGTCTGCTGGATCGGTGTTTTGGACTTCCTCAAAACTCTTTCTCACGCGCATTTTCCTTGTGAAGCTTAGTAGCTCATTACACCTCATCGTCGACTGCGCTCATTTGACTACGACGGACGAGCCTGCGTGATGTGAATTTCACTGCCTAAGATCCTTGGTGTGCTGTAACGAGGGCTAATAAAATATCACCGCGAACTTCTGAACAAACGAGTCGAAGTTTCGTCTGCTATCATAACTGATCGCCTGTCACAATATTAATCAGTAGCGTTCCTAGACTCCGCCCCCACAGGCACCGTGCTTCGTTGCCCGATAGTAAGTGTCTCCTGGTACCTCGTAGAATTCCAGCTCCCACTTCAAGTAAGTACCATCCTTTAGAACTGGCAATTAATAGTTTCGAACCCAGACGCTCGCAGTGTGTGTTTGTGTGTGTGTGTGGGGGGGGGGGGGGGGGGAGGGGGGGGGGGGGACGCGTGCTAACATACTCGGAGCCCTCGTTTACTCCGCTTCGCAGCGGCAGACAAGGCGCCACATTACAAAAGAAAGCTAATCCGAGCTGTCTATGTAACTAGACCCATTCGATGAAACGTCGTGGTCTCGTTTTCATTCGCTAAAACTGCGTTCGATCAAGTGAACGCCTCGCACTTATTTCGGCTTGGCAGAGCCGCGCTGCCGCAGAAAGGCAAGCAGATCGCGAAAATCGGTCTCAAACGTGCCACGAATGTAATGTCGTATACAAGAAGCCAACAATCAAGCATTTGAAAGCTACAAGAAAGCGGTAGCGAAATATTTACTACGCAATGAACCCGGACTGAAACGCGGATGTCAAGGGTCGGCAGACACCGAGAACATCTAAGACAAGAAAGGTTTTCCTTGATCGAGATGGGTTCTCGAATGTTCACGACATCTTGCCTGTTGAAGAACGGGCCGCAGAGGCTTCTGGTGAAGACATCTTTCGCGATGTGTCGGTGCATTCGGACAGCCTGCCGCATCCAGCTACCCAAAGCAACGCCGCCGACGCAGCCCCCCCCCCCCCCCCCCCCCCCCCTCCCCTCCCTGCCTGCCAGTTCTTTCCGCGTGGTGGCGCGAGCGTAGATAAACATTTGAGGCTGTTTGATAGCGAGTTCGTTTCACAGCACTCGTGCCCACGCGTGCCCACTCGCAGCGTGGAACGGGTTCGTTTCAGCCGGCACTCCACGAGTGGTTGCACTCTCCGAGTTCGTTTCAGCGCTAATACCCCACGCGTGCATGCACTCGCTGCACCGAGAAAATCGGGAGTGCGCCAAAATGCAATCCCGTCATGCCTCGCTCCGGCGGGGCCGGCGAGGAGCGGGAGCAGGCGACGAGGGTTCGTCTGCTACGATGTGTCGCGGAACCGAACGGAACAAAAAGTAGATTTTCTGATAGAAATCGCGTCCCGCGGGCCGCGAAATCAAACGCGAGCTTGAATTGTGAGCGTCTGCTATTTCCCGAAGGAAGCAATTGACAACCCGTGATTTATTTGCCGGTTTTAAATCGCTCTGTTGCCGTACAAACGCTGAAATATACCAGTGTGTAAAGAAATGCTCAGAACAAACGTAACAGCGGCCCCCGAGATGTCTATCATCATCCGTGTGCGGGTGGAAAATTTAACATTTGTCGGCAACACTCCCCCAGCAGAAACCTCTGTCTGCCCAATAAGCATCAGAGAAAGCTAAAGATGGTAACTTTACCCGAGGATTGGGCAACATCATCATGTTTAAGATTTACCTACGTCAGCTAACTTGCCCCGTCGTATTTTGTTCGAGAAAGCTCTCGTTCTTGACGCCCTCACCAAGGCTAATTTCTGATCCTCCTATAATGACAATCCAAATCGAAAGTCCCAGTTTTGCTGGATATTCCAACAGGCTAGTTTTAAGCCGTACCCTTTCAGTGGTTCACGCATAATACCATGCTCAAACGGATCAAGCTTCTGCTCGGACAGCATCATCAGTTTTCTTCAGTGTAAACGGTTATAAGAATTGAAAGATCGTAACCAGCTGCTTTGTATAAAACTGGGTGCGAAAATTTACGCCGTCTGTAACTATCTCTACGACAGCCGAGCTGCTTGAAGTCATCGCAACTATAAACTACAGGTTGCAGCGACCACAGTTTGTAGATAAACGTTGGTAGCCGACTGCATTCTCGCATTCCCACGCATCACTCCGAACAGAAAGGCGCTAGTTTCGGTTTGAAGTCGGTACCTTTTCTACAACATAGATGGCGGCAACATCGGTCTTCTGCACGCGGTGCATTTGGCGAGTTCGTTTGAGTCCAGTTTTCCGTGCAACACTCTGTGAGTGCGATGCATTCTGGGAGAGAACTCGAACGGTGCCAGTGCGTGTGAAACGAACTCGCTATGAGGCAAGAACGGGTGTTCTGCGAACCAGAACATACAGAGTGAAGTACCAGGAAATTGATACAGTGTGCGCTGCTTGTGGAGAGGAGGACGAGACGGCTGAGCACTTGATACTCTACTGTAAAGGGCTTCACCCTATGCCTACCGAAGACAACATAGATTTAATAAAGTCATTGGGTTTTAGCGGTTTTAGAGACAGCGAAGGGAGAGTGGATTTCAAGACTGTAGAGATTACCAAGCAAAGATTAAGTGAATGGTGGCAGAAATCGAGAGAAAACTAGGTATTTTCTTATTCACTGATGGCAAGGGGGCTTCATAGCCTCACTTTCTTTGCACTGCGGAGTGAATATAGATTTCACATTTAAATATTCTAAGCTTAAATGGTAAAACAAAATGGCTAGGTGGCGTAAGCTACCGCCCGATCCAAAGGGCTCAGCCGTATTCATCTATCCATCCATCCATCCATGGCGGCGCCCTGGAATTGGCGCGGACACTGGTCTATACACGTTTGCAAGTCCGGCTTCAGGGCGCTGCCATCTTACTTGGCTGGGGTGCGCTCGGACGAGTCATAATCCAATTACGAAGCCTTGCTAAGGCGTCGTAATCGGATTATGGCCGCGCCAAGAGCGCACCCACTGAGGAAGATGGCGGCGCCCTGAGACCGGACTTGCAAACGTGTATAGGTCTGTTCGATTCGCCTGAACTGGCTGAACTAGTTCAGCAGTGCAAGAACTGGCGCATTCGATTCAACCGGAAATTGCACGACCGCTGCACTGGCGCGTTCGATTCATCCTAGTTCTGAACGAGTTCAGTCCCAGTTCCGGAAATGCTTGCACCGGCTCCGAAGCCAGTTCAGCGTTCGTGCAGTAGCAGACGACGAAAGCAGACGACTCTTCTCTTTTTTGCTCGCTGTGCTCGGTCATTAAAGCATGTTTGTTATACACAACAACGTAGAAACGGAAGTCTTCCCACTTGTGGACGAAAATGGTGTGCCCGTAGTGGACGGAAGCGGGATGGTGTACGTTACCGAAGGTAGGAATAAGCTCGAATTAAATACGTTAAAAATCGTAAGAGGGCTGCGTCGGCTTGCTTACGCAGCCTTGCTTACGTTTCGTGAATGACTTGCTTAAGCCAGTCATTCACCTCGCGATTATACATCGATGTTTACAATGTTCGCATTCTATTCTTTAAGACGGAGAACGAGTTACGCTCGTCTTTGCCTCTGAGCCGGACGCAGACCCAACTGTCCTGCAGCCTGCGCGTCCACCCACAACGGACGTCGACGGGCAGCTGTGGAGTGCCGCGAAGACGAAGTTCTTTATCGGCTGTTATAAGGAACTAAAAGAGCGTCTGAGAGCAAAGGGGGGTTTCAGGTATGTCTTTGTCAGGATATATTTTATAATACATGCTAATACGTAGTAAACATCATGTTTAGGACCAAACGAGCCCTTTGGCAGCAGCTGGCCGACACCGTCGTCGGAGAGTTCGGCGGCGTTGTCACCGCTGACCAGGCCGAAAACAAGTGGAAGTCCTTGGAGAGAGCGTACAAGAACGCCAAATCGAAAAACAACAAGTCGGGCCACTCCAGGGTGCATTTTGAATACGAGGAGTACGTACGTTCACTAATTTTTTTATATAGGTCATCACTTGTAAACGTGCTGTTTCTGTGGTTTAGCGAGCTTCATGACATCCTCGAGAAAGAGCACCATATTTCACCAACTGTGTTGTTGGCGCCGGGAAGAGTGCTTGAAAAGGAAGGAGACAGGTAAGTACTTAAGAAACGTATAATCAACGTAACATAAAAAAAAAAAAAAATGTTTCAGCGCCGAGGTTGAAACCTCTCGAGGGACAGAGGCAGGACCCTCCTCCCTTGCCTTAGGGTTGGCTCCGCCCTCAAACCAGCGTGCTCCGGCCGGTACACCGAGCAAGCGAAAGAGGGAAACCGTCCTGGGCTCGCTGCTCAAGGTGTTCGCCGACATGGAGGAGAGTCGCAAGAAACGACACAAGGACCGGATGGCTCTTCTCGAGCGCCTCGTGACTGCAATCGAGAAGAGCGCGCCGGCACAGTAGACGTGCTTCATAACTTGATTACAGTTTCACTGTTTCGCAGGCCGTTTTATTTATTCTTTTGTTATTATTTTGACTGGTGCACAAATGTGCCGTACGAATAAATTCGTTCAAATTGTCTTGCTGATTTTGTTTGCCACTCCTCTGTAGTCCCACGATTCATTCTTAGTTTTTACAATTATTTCCGAGTTTTGCAGCATGTATTTTTTTTACCGCCATATCTAGTTTTTTGTTTTTTTTTTTTTATTTTAGGTTTTGTTGATTGTTAGGTTGAAAATAGCTTTAGGAACAATGTTACGTTTTAGGAGTCACTGGCACTGACTACCTGTGCATGCCCGCATATATGTATTCTGGTATACGAACGTACTAGGATATTGGATCAAAATAATACTGTACGCAGAAATGAAGGAACGAAGTAACCCGTTACTTTGTTTAATCGTGTTTTCATGAAGTCGGTACGCTTCATTTTCCAAAGCTCAAGTACCATCTTTGTATGTTCACACACACACACACACAAAATAAAAAAAAAGAATATTTTTGGAGGATCAGGTGTAGATATCGCTTCCTAACATTCGGTCTTAGCAATGGCCTCTCGGATCCGCTCAGAGAGACTCCTTGTGGCGTCGTCCGGTTGGATCGCGTGGTCGTCGTCGTTGGTGACTTGGTCAGGCGGGCGGGCGTTGTTCAGGTCATCGAAAAAGTCTCTCTCTGTATTACAGAGGTTGTGGAGAACGCAGGCGCCCATAACGACAAGGCAGCACTGTCTGATGCTGGCGCTGTCGACCAAGTACATTCTCCGAAATCGCTGCTTGAGCAGCCCGAAAGTATTTTCGATTGTCACTCTCTGTTGACCGTGCTTCGTGTTATACGTAGTCTTCCAGGACGGCAGGGCCGCTTTTGAAGACTTGAAGGGGGTCATGACGTATGGCAGCAGGGGATAAGCCGAATCCCCCAGCAGGTACCCACCCGCACACTTGGCTTCCGCGTCCTCGAAGATGGGGCTCTCCTTCAGGATGCGGGCGTCGTGCGCTGAACCGGGGAACCCGATGTAGACGTCGATGAATTGATTTTGATCATCGCAGATACCCTGCAGAACAATGGAATGAAACTTGCTCCGATTGTAGTAGGAGTTCGGAGACTCTGTTGGTCGCAGGATTTCTACATGGCATCCATCAATCGCCCCGATCGTTTTGTGGGGCCCTTTCCCCTTAGTCTTCCTCAGGAAGCCGGCTTGGCTCCTCCGACGTCTTTCCTGGTCAGGCCAGGTGATTATTTGTGCGCTGATACTGTTCAGAAAGTTCAGAACTCTTTCAATGCAGAGGTGAACGGACGACTCCGTTATGTCAAAGCGATCCGCAATCTGGTACATTGTGGCTCTCGTGCCTACGTAACTAAGCACAATCAGCAATGTCTTCTCCGCCGAAATCTGCGGTCGTCCGCCAACGGAATCCGGGTAAAACGCCGAAGCTTCAAATCGACCAGCCAGCTCCGCGTGTGTCTCTCTCGAAAGCCTGAACAAGCGCATAAATTCGAAATCGAAGTAGGTGTCGATCACCTTTTCGTAGTACAGGGGAACCCTGTTCCTGTCAGTCCGTGCCGAAACAATCGAGGCGAGGGCGATGATGTCGTCGAGCTCATCGTCGCTCTCGTCTTCGATGAGCGCTACTGCAGCGGCCAGTAAATTCTGACGGGACATCGTCATCTTGATCTCGCGAAGGTATCCAGGTACGTGGTCGATGAAATGTCTATGAAAGCGATCGCAGCACGAAATCAGACGATATAAAATGCAGACATGTTTCATTAGATGCTGCACGCACTTTGTAATGTAAAGAAACATACATGGAAAATATTTTTGTAAAAAAAAGTAATATAAAACTAACGCAAATATCCAAGCGCTAGCAGACAAAATTCCATGGCGACGCAGCCAGACGGCAAAAGCAGACGACGTCTTGCGCATCCGTTTTATCGGTACTCCGGAAGTCGATCACAGCGCCAGTCCTAACGCGGTGGCTGCACTGGTTCTGCGCCGCCGCTGCACGACTCCTGCACTCCTCTGAACTCGGACAGAACTAGTTCAGAACTTTCTAGCCGAATCGAACAGACCTTATATTTCCACGTGCACCAAGCATGCCTATTTTGGTCGCAATCCGGAACCGAAACCAATTTTCCCGCGATGTCTGTTTACCGTTCTCGACAAACATCAGAAATATTATAAACAGAGCGAAAAAGTTTATTTATTACTATGATATTATATTACAACAATATTTGTGCGCTTTGTAGAATTTAGTGAATTTAATATCACGAAAAGGTGAAATACTCATCAACGTGATCTGGACACCATGGCAACCATGGCAACGCTCCGAAGTTTTCCGAACTTTTCCGAATCTTTTGAGAATCGGCTACTTTTCCGAATCTTTCCGAATCTCCAGATTCGGCTCCGAATCTCGATTCGGATAAAGATTCGTCCCATCACTAGGATGACTAGGATTGTCCAATCCAGAGTCGTAAAAGCAGCCAACGTGGTTTTTTGAAGATGGCGGCAACGACGCCGGTGGCTGGCGAGCCTGGCGAGCGACCGTCGATAAGAATGGACATAAGCTACACCTTCGACGAGTGCAACCAAGATCTGGTCGCCGAACTTCTGGGAAGATTAAAGGCGGTCAACTCCGTATTGACGGAGCCCCTCGGGCGGACTGAAGACGTCGAGAAGCCAGCGACGCCGCTGGTGCACTTCGTGGACCCCGGAGACTCGGAACCCATGTCCGATATCCTGGGCATGGAGGCGCTGGACGGACTCGACGAGCGGCCTGTGGCTCGGCAGGATCAGGAGGTCTACGACAGGCAGGAAGTGGACGGCCTGGAGGTCGCCGGTGTACCGGACGACCTGGCAGAACTGCCCGAAGAAATCCAGGTGCCGATCTTCGTTCTTCTCACCTTCTTGGTCGGTCGCTGCCAGAACGAGATGCAGGAGGTTCAAACTTCCCAGCTTCGACAACGCTTCCAGTGCAGCGTGCAGCCAAAGCAAAGAGGCCGGGCGTTCGGAAAACGTTTTCTTTCTGGCGAAAAATGAATTCTCCCGTCTCTGGCAGGAAGAGAAGGGCAGTTGCAGCCCTTGGGAGCGTGCACGGAGGTCACGGCGGAGGCCCGCCAGTGCCTGATGGGGGCATCGGAAAGGGACGCCCTGTCCTTCTCATACTGGCAGTGACTCCAGTCTCATGTTTACAAAACCACAGCACTTGCATGTTGGTCGCTTGGGGAAGCTGGCAAAGCGCGCGCCATACGGAGAATCAGGTTTTCGGACAACCAATAGACTATTTCCATAAATCCCTGCGAGCAACACTGCGCGCGTTGCACTCTGGGAACTAGTTGGCCAGGGAGGAGAGGGGCAGTTTCGGTTTCGATCCACACGTCGAGAAGAGATCATACACCGAGCGTGGATTATAAACAGCCGTTATCTAATATTTTCTGGTCCGGAGCTCATCGTTTTGGGCCTCTAAACTAACCAAATGGACCGACTTCGAAGCTTTAGCTCAAGCCCGAACCAGTTCGTCTTGACAGGTGCTTGTTGTATTTTTGTACTCGAGCTCTTCTGATAGCGTTTTGAGGTACTACGTGGGCGAGCCAGTGCTGGGAATCTCGACGCTGCGAAGCTTGGGGATCTTGCTTGTGTACGAGTCAACTACTGTAACAACCAACACGTTCACTTGCACCGAGCTCGCAACTTTGCATTAGTGCTGCTGGTCAGCAAGTTTGTAACGTGTTTTATGCGTCCATTGACAAAGATGCCCCTTTTTCAATTACAGTTTTTTTTTAATACGCCCAAGTACGTGAAGTAAATCTGGGAGACGCCGTCGAGTAGCTGAAATCAAACACTTCTTATCTCTTTATGGCTATACTGTCCCACAGTACTGCGCGAAGTGAAGTCCCTACATGCTTGGATTCGACTAATTCTATATCGCATGAAGTTATCCTGCAATCATATAGGCACAGTCACACATACAAACCGTTTTGATGAAAGCAACACTCTAGCACATGCGTGAAGAATGTCGCACAGTTCGGCGGACAGCTCGCACCAAATGAACTACGTAATATCCCGAGTCATCGCCCACCCCCCTACCGCCTGAAATTCATTAAAAAAGTGGGGTGGGCCATGTCTCGGTGGGTGAGCACAAACACTTGAAAAAAAGCGGAAAAAACCGCCTCTTTTTCACTGCGTATCTAGCGCTGATGCACAAGAGATACATCAAACTCAAAACTCGATTTAGTTTCATTGTTTTATAGGAAGAAATGCTCACGAAAGAATATTCTACTATAGCGAAGTCCGTTGCTTGCATACGCGCTAGAAACACCGCCGACCTGCATATAGCGCGAACGTTTGTTCCGTGAAAGAATGTCACCACTATGTTTTCCTAGTTAGTAAAAAGAAAGAAAGAAAAGTCTACAAGAAAATAGAAAACCGACCAGGCGCAACGAGCGGACCAAAGAAGCGACCAAGAGCAATCCTGGGAAAGCGGGAAAGCCGGCGGTCGCGTTGGCAAATACTTTGGCGTCGGGCCAAGTCGGGCGCCTTGTCAATCGCAAGCTCTTGCGCAACTTTCTTGTTTGGTGCGTACATACGTGCGTCCGTGCACGGCGGGCTATCAATGCACGGTTGGGACGCTCTGCAAACGTCTGTGTAGGGCGTTCCAGCAAAGCTTTATTTACGCGATGGCTTTGCCTAAAATATTGCACAACCGTGGTCGCGACGGGCGGGAAGAAGGAGCGGGTTCGCGGTGTCCTTACTACGGCGGAGACAGACTTTGACTTAACACTCCGTGGTTACATTAACAAACTCTTATTTTGTTATCTCCATCGTTTTCTTTTCGCACGGATACACGACCACTTTGGGGTCGCTCACGGAGGAAATGCGTAAACAAAAAGAAGTGTCTTTCCCTCCTTCGTTTTACTTTGTCACGGACGTCCTCCAACTGTAAGGTCCGCGGTCGCGTCATTCGGGTAGGATGAGTGTTCGCGGATCGCAGAGTCCGCGCTGGGGTATTTGAAGGGGTGGGTGATGACTCGGTGTTTTTTCGGAAATCGATATTGGCCCAAAAAATGGGGTGGGCGATGGCTCGGGGATGGGCGATGACTCGGGATATTACGGTAGAGAATTCCAAGTGCATTTGGCGGTTGCTAATAGCCATAAGATTTGTTATATGTTTGCTTTCTTCCTGACTGAGTATGCCGAGATAATTTCAGAACCGCCGTTCAGACACAGATCTTGGGCATCGGTAAAGGCTAATCCAAAAAGGCTTCGCGAGGAGTAGGGGACGCTTGTTAGGGACTCCGTCTTAGCTAGCCGATCTCGGCGTTTGCGAAAACTGAACCTCCAATCGGCATAAAAGTTTAGTGGGAAATATATGATGACACGAGGAGGACTTCGTAGCAACTTTTGTGCGGTAGTGTGTGCGAGTTTATTGCATTTCCTTGTAAGTTCATGCGCCAACATTGGGCTCAACTGTGAGTATCCTGTGAAGATGCGGCTTGTTTCTTGCTCAATAAAGTAACACGAAGCGGACGTTTGGCAAACAAAATACGTGTAGGGCTCAAAGTGACCAAATTTCAGTTGTGGTTCACTGCTACTAGACAGGATTATTGAACGTGAGCTCAAAGATACAATCCTGGGGTTAGGGGACTAAGTTAAGTCTTAATACGTTTGCATACGCAGGCACAATATCCGGCATGTCGGGAACCAAGGAAAGTGCCCCGGTCTTCCTTCTACTGCGTGTCCCAAATAATAATAATAATGTATTTTATTTCCCATTCTGTTTGGTACAAAAAGGGAGGACGTCAGGACAAAAAGCTGCGGTTGCAGCTTGACGAGGTCCTGGCGCCCTAACACACTTTGGCGGGAAAGCAGCATTGGAAACACAACGAAAACAAACACAAAAATGGGCACTAAAACACAATAACGACTATTCACATTGTTGCACTCAGCTTAAATGCATCAAAACAAATATTTTTAAAGTAGAAAAAAGTTTCACCACAGATACAAAAACTCCAGGCACAAGAGGTAAAAATTATGCTGTGTGTAATATGATTTTTGCCAACATCCGATTTGATGTCCCATAGATGCTGATATCATTGGCTTCGAGTTTATTAAGTAAAGATGGTAATGGGTATTTTAATGATGTAAAGCCGTAATTCGTACGAGGTATTGAAACGCTCCAAATTTCGCCGTGACGTGCGACATATTTATGGTCTAGTTTTGCTAAGCCCGACAGTGCGAAAAGGAAAGAAATATTATGTTTTAATGCCATATTATACATCACCAGCAGGCGAAATTGGTACAAGTGGTCAATAGGAATGACATTATGTTTAAGAAAGAGCTCCCGAGAAGGGTGCAAGAAGGGTACATTTGCGATAATTCGAAGAACCCTCTTTTGGGTTAGCAGTAGTTTTGTTATATTTTGTATCGTTGTTTGGCCCCAAACTAAATGGCAATACACGTAGTGAGTGTAAATCAAAGAATAATATAAAAGTAATTTAACACCTGTTGGAAAGACATCCCGATTCTTACAAAGGAGACCAATAGATTTACAAACTTTTTGATGTATATAATCAATGTGCTCATTCTATGACAACGATTCAGTGAAATAAACGCCCAATATTTTTACAGACTTTACCACTTGAAGTGTCGAAGACCCTAAAGTTATTTGAAGCAAATTAGGTACTTGTCTGTTTCGTGGTCGAAATAACACACATTTAGTTTTTTCCGCGTTTATTTTTAGCCCGTTTAGTTTCGTCCACAAATCGATGTTTGAAAGGACTCTTATTGCCGTGCTCTCTATTTCATCCGCTGTGTGGCCCTTAATAAAAATAGTTGTGTCGTCAGCATAAGAAACAAGGTTTGCCTGTGGTACACTATTTTCAATATCATTAATAAAAATAATAAATAAGAGTGGCCCGAGCACACTACCCTGAGGTACTCCGGTTTCAATTTTTTGAGTGGTTGAAATATAGTTGTTAATGGTAACGAATTGTGTTCGGTACTGCAGGTAAGATCAAAATAAATTCAGAGCAGTTCCACGAATACCATAGCGCTCTAACTTTTCCAGCAATATTGTGCGATTAATTAAGTCAAACGCTTCTGAAAAATCGATATATATACCCAAAATAAGTTCCTTGTTTTCAAAGCTTTCAATGATCTGCTGTTTTTGTACTAAGAGCGCTGATTCTGTTGACCGGTGCTTACGAAAGCCATGCTGACTATTAGAAACAACAGAATGTCTCTCTAGGTAGGAATAAAGTCTCTGATGAATTATTTTCTCAAGACCCTTTGAGAATATGGATAACAATGAAATAGGTCTATAATTTTTAAACACATTTTTATCGCCACCTTTATACAAAGTGACCACCTTAGTGCGCTGCATTGCTTTAGGAAAAACACCGGAAGAAAGCGATAGATTAAATATATACGTTAACGCAGGTGTCACAATATCGACGACATACTTAATCGGTTTGATATTGAAATCATTTACGTCTTGACTTTTGCAGTTTTTTAGGTTTTTAAAAACCGCAAGAACTTCACACTCATCTGTCGGACTCATAAAAAAAGAATTTTCGAAATTACGATTGATATAACCACAAGCATCGGGTCCACCTTGAGGCAGATCTACATCACTTGACTGGTTCACTAGGTAACTGTTAAAAGCATTCGCCAGAGCGCAGCCACACAGTTGAACATCTCCCCAGATTATTTTATCTAATATTTGACGTTCACGGTTTGGATGCAATACATTGTTTACCCTATCCCAAAGAACACGTGAATCTTTGTTATCATCTCTAGTGAATAGACTTGTAAAGTATTCAGATTTCACACGCCTTTGTAAACCAGTTAATTTATTACGATACCGCTTGAAAGCTTTGAGGTCTTCGGAGTCCCTTGTTTTTAAGAAGCGCTGGTACATGCTGTTTTTCTCACGTATTTTATGCAATAACTCCCTCGTCATCCAAGGCTTACGTATTTTTTTACGCAAGTTGACGGTTCTGTAAGGAAAGCACTCATCATACAATTTTTTAAATGTTTGTAAAAAATATTCATATGCACGGTTGACATCTGTCTCCGAGTAAAGGGTGTCCCAATTCACTGAGGATAAAACATCTCTAAAGACCGCCATTGTTGCGTCTGTAACATTTTGCCTTTTAAAAGTTTTTCGTTTTGCCCTGTTTCTTGTTTTGTGTAACTTTTTTATTAGCATAAATATTGGTAGGTGATCGCTAATATCGGTGCCAATGACATCAGCAGCTATGGAAGAGACATCATAATTCGTAACAAAGAAATCAATTAAGGTAGAGGTGGAGTCAGTAATTCTCGTCGCTTCAGTCGCAATATAGTCAAACCCATTTACTTCAATGACCTGTACTAAGTCCCGTTGCGCTGTTGTGTTTACGAGCATGTTAATATTAAAATCCCCACCAAGAAAAAGAACATATCGGTTCTCAGCTACAAAGTTACAAAAAGTGTCAAAGAAGGAAACAAACTTAGATACATCTCCAGATGGGGGCCGATACACAACAGCGAAAACATAATTATTGTGGGAGACACACAAGAACTCAAAGTCATCCGTAATTTGAGTGAACTCCGATATAGTGGCCAGGCTCTTTAAATCGACCGCGAAAATCGGTTTCTTAACCTATCGCGTTCCGATTTTGTACGGCGTTGGCCACAGGTGGTGCATTTTTTCTATAAACTTCGCAGAGAGCGAACTTACCTGAAGAAACCATATGGTGTCTTATGGTTCAAACCATATGGTGCCTTGTAATTTGAAGACCGGTGACTTTGCTGCGTTTCCATAGGAGTTAAGCCTTTTTCTCTTTTTATTTCTTCCTCGGGTAAGTTCGCTCTTTGCAAATGTTAGAGAAAAATTGCACCACCTGTGGCCAACACTGTACAAAATCGGAACGCGATAGGTTAAGAAATAAATTTTTGCGTTCGATTTAAAAAGCCTGGCCGCTACTGGGGACACGGGGGTATATCGCTCGAGAATGCTTAGAGTATTGTACATTCGTGGGAAGTCGGACAATCGAAAAAGCAAGCAGCGCATTCGGTCACGGCGTGATAGCATGAATTAAAGCTCCTTATTCAAAACCGAAACTGAGTGGCCAACTAGTTCCCAGAGTGCACTGCGTGGTATTTCGCTACGATGGGGCACTTTGTGTTTTGGAAGAAGTCTATTGGTCAACCGATTCAGGTTTCAAGTGGAAAACTAATTCCAGTTGGTGAGACCCATTGGCTTGCGTGCTTCCAGTTGGAACCGACTAAAATCAATTGGTTCCAATTAAATCCAGCTGGAATTCCAATTGGATCTAGTGGGAATTTCAGCTGGGAATTGGCACGCACCCGATACCAGGTGGCAGACGGTGCCTGCGTGCGTCTTCTTTCTTGTGTCCGCTATTTTTTGTACCTAGTACCTTGCTTCCTAACATTTGTCAACTAGCCCAAGTTCTAAAGTTCTTTGGCAAACTGGCCGTTCTCCATGTTTGGGCAGTACCCCTGGGCTGTACCGAATATCTGACTTAATCTAACGCTCGCTTCCTGCTGCCGCTGTGAAGTGCTTTTCCTCTCTAGAACATTTATGGATACTTCAGGAGGAGTCTATTGTGCTTTGTTGTCTTCTTATTTCACGAAGCAATCGGCTAGCGCACTTTCGTTCGGTTGCTTCAATAGCAATGGCATTCGCCGGCAGCACTACCCTCAATCGCTGCACCTGTTGCTTTCGCAGAAAACAGAACCCTGATTGTGCAGTTCTGAGTTCAGAAAAGTCTTTCTTGGTTTTTGTGAAACGCCATGCAAAATCCGGAGTGGTTTTCTTTACATGTCTCCAGCCATATGTAATAGAATTTTGTTAGCTAGGGAAGTGCTGTCCCATCAAAGTTAGCTGTTTTGCTTTTATTTCTTATATTTTACAATAAGCAACCATGCACAAACCCTGCTGCCGGATGACCCGCGTTGTAGTTGCTTTGCAAGCACCACCACGCGTAAACACCACATAAAGTTATTTTCGTTACAAATAGACCACTCCACACATCTATGATCCAAGGCTAGTAGGCGATATGTGCAAATTCTTTGTTTGTAGAAAAAAAAATGCAGTTTTTTATTTGAACAATTTTTTTTCTTTTTAATCTAGACTTCTTATGTAGTTGCTAAAGGCCTAAATCATTACAAACACTATCTTTCAAAAAGCTGCTGCAACCACTTTCGCTTTTTGCCTGAGACGAAAGACCAATCGCACTGTTTCCAGGGTTGTATGCACTTTTATGTTTTTATTCGTGGCAGGTGGCAGCAGGATTGTGCCCGGTTAGTCTCTTTATCGTGCATAACATTTTACATTATACTTTCAGATCTAAATCCGCACATTTGTGCCTAATATTGCCGAAATGACGCGATCGTCCACCGTGTCAGTGCTCCAACCACATGTTTAATAATGCCCACTTTACGAAGCAGACGACGCTCCCGGATCATAGGAGAAAGGGCATTTCCCTTTCCACTCTTTTTAGTGGAATGGTTATAGGGGTGGGTGAATAGTGGCTCGAAAAGAATAGCGCTGAATCATTCGTAGCTTTTGCGACACAGGGGAAAGACGCAACATACCGGCTCTCTTTACAGTGCTGGAGCTAGGATGGCACAGCACCATTTGCCTCGAGCCAGTGTTTGCACACCCTAATTATTTTTTGTCTACCCTCGTAATCGGCCAATGCGCTCCTTTCCCGCGGTCTGCAGTGAGCCTTTTGCCGCCATTCGATTTCAGGTACGAGCATAAACTGTTGGCCTCTCGCACCCCGCACCGTTGCGGGGTTTAATAACATTTCTTTGTAGTGGGTTCGGAGAAAAGCTCGCCGCAGAACCGCCTGACACAGAGAGAAGCTCGCTGAACTTTTTGCAGATGCAGGGAAGAGCTCACCTACAAATGCAAATATGTCCACCGTGTGGTGTGTCTACTAGCAACAGAGATGCTGACGGAGCAATCAAAGAATACTTTCAACAGTGGTGGCAATCGCAAATCTGGACACTCCACTTTGTAGTGTGGTCCCACATCTCTGTGGCAATGTAGATGGCATTCAGGCTACATTACCGCGGGTAGGTTCGATAAGTACCTCCGTCTTGCCAACAACCTCTGCATTGTCTCTCTCGTACAATATAGAACAGTAAGCACACATACCAGAGTAATGCAAAGTGACATTAAACTAAGAGCATGAGATAGAACATGCAAAAAGGAAAAAGGAAATAAGCGACGTTTTGAGTGCACGCCCTTCGTCAGACTATGAGAAAATTGAGGGTAGCCGAGAAGAAAATGCTAGGGCTGTCGCAACATGATGCCAGAACATAAAAAACAAAACAACACCAAAAGGGCACAGCAGCAAACGACAACCAGATGGCTAGACAAAGGTTGAGAAGAGGGTTGAAACCATTACGAACGGGGAAGAACGAGGGAATGATCAAAAGTGGGAGAGGGGGTCGACTTCACAGGAAAATGCGAGGGCTGTTGAAAACATGATGCCAGGATAATGAACAAACAATACAAAATGAGAAGGGAACAACAGCGAAACGACAACCGGATGTAGAGACGAGGATCAGGAAGAAATACCGTGAAAGTCAAGACATGGGACGGGGAAGGTCGAGGGAGCGAAGGACCCTGGGAGAGGGGTCAACTTCAGAGGAAAGAATGGAAGTATTAGTAGCCAAAGATAAGTCTATTGTTTATTGAATACTCTAAAAGAACTACCGTGTCCTCATCCAAAATGCTGCCCGCACCAGCTAGGTAAGGAAAGGGGTGCCTACCTGCCAGATGCAGGGTTCTGGATAGCCAAAATCAGGGAAGTATTGGGGAGGTTACTGATAACTGGGGTCCCATGTTTTCGGGTAAATCTGAAAAAATAAAAAAAACACTCGCCGGTAAATTTTCTGTTAATTCATATTTATCCAAAAAAAAAACTAGAATTTTGAGATCCCACTGACAAAATAAAGAGCAAAAAAGGAAAGACGTTTACAGATCCTTGTAATGCGAATTTAGAATGCGGCTCTTGGGGAGGAGGAAGAAAGGGCACGCCCCTTTTCCTCCTTCATACCCTCCCCTCCTCCCACAGTATCCCTGCTAAATTTAGCTGAAAAATTGACAACTTGTGACCTCAACACCAATTCAGTTTCCCTGTTAAATTTAGCGGACAAAATGATGTCACATGACTTGGCATCATTTATGAACGAATTTAGTTTCTCCACTAAATTCAGCGGGGAATTCAATTTGCGTTAAGGTCACGTGACGTCAATTTCCTGCTTAATCACGGAATTTGTTCATCAAATCTAGCGGAAAAAATTAATTTCCCCACTATGTCTAGCGGAGAGACTGAATTTGTCTGCTAAATCTAGTGGAGAAACTGAATTTCCCTGCTAAATATAGCAGGGAATTGGAGTGGTGTTGAGAACAAGTGACGTCAATTGTCCCACTGAATTTAGGGCGGTTACGCCTTTGCCGACGCCGCAGAACCCGGAGACGGGCGCCTAAGAGTTGCACTCTGAAAAGACGGTGTTTTACAAATAACCTTTATAAGAGCTGATGTTCAGTGATCCCGAGGAGATGCCACTTCAGTTTCCTTCAAAATCTACAGCTACTGACGAGAGCTGTTTGCCTTTTAGCACGTCGAGGTGCCTTCAGGACAACGGGTCATGGTACCCTGACTTTGTTTATTTTGTTCTTCAATTTTTAAAATATAAGAACACTAAAATAAACTCGGACTTTTAAAGAATTTAGAATCTGACCAAAAGAAACTCCAATAAACACCCACCAAATTTCACAAGAAATGGACTCCGAAAACATAGAATTCTATTGATAACACGTCTGATCACTGTCGGGGTCGGCAGACAAGTCCTCTTCCCCAAAATGGAAGAAGAAGAATTGAATCTTTATCGTCTGCCGGTCGCTACCACGTCCAAGCGGGGAAATGGAAAGGGTTCCCCAGAGAGAGTGCGAAGAGGAAGGCCCTCCGACTCTCAACGAAAGGGTCGGAGCTTACGTTGAGGAGGCCGACCATTCTGTCCCGTGGCCATTATGGGGGCCGTCAAAGAAGGGTGACCGAAGGAATCCCTACCACGGATTCAACCTTACTTATTCACACATAGCTAGCATGTCCACACAGTGTCCTTTCAGGTACGTGACTCTCCGAATCCCATTCTTTGCCTAAAATAAGCCTAACACAAACAAAGTTATTTGTCCTTATGCTTTCACCTCGCACATTGGGATTAAAAGAAAAGGATGTGCCTCTCGTCACGTTGTGCCCCTTGCGCATTGACCGGCACTGCAGCAACATTTAAGCTGATCCTTCATCCGTATATTTTGCAGTTTACTTCAAAAGCTCTTTTTTAAATCAACTACAAATTTATTTAGAGGGCTACGGGTGTTTCCAAAATATTTTATTTTGATTGTACGTTATTGATCCATAGGCATCCGTCGTGAGCTTTTCTCCTTGCGTGTCGAAAGGCTGGTGAGCTTCTCTCCACACATGCAAAAAAGTTGGTGTCTCCGGGTTTTCTCAAACAGCTTTTCCCCTGAATAGTGGCAAGAGCAAAAAGCAGTTGAGCACTACTTACAAAAAATAGCCCTAGCCCCGTGTACATCCTATAACGGTAGCTTCGTTCCGTTTACCTGCACCGGTGCAGAAAAGTGTAGAGTGGTGTACTCGTGTTGCAGACTTGCCACTCTGGAGTTGGAATGATTCCAGAATCATCCAGCCCTTTTGCGACCCTGCAATGGAATGGAATTAGCTGCATTTTTCCCAGAGTGGAGTGGGAATGGAATGGGCTTTGTTCTTATGCGACCTGTGTCGATCTGGTCAAAGGCCCCGCAGGGGGCACCTGTGAAAGCAGGTGCTTGGTGAGTAGCGTCACCACGGACCCCAGCCAGATTGGCGACACCACAAACCCTGAGTAAAAAGTGGCTAAGACCCACCCACGTCTGGCTTTGCGTGGCGAGCCCGTGTCCGGGGAAAAGGGCATCCTGGTGGTTGAGCCGAGCCCAAGGTAGGTTTGGACCCTTCGGGGCCCCCCGGGTGAGGTAATACACCACTTCGGCCCCCGCTTCTCGTAGACGGGAGTCCTGGTAAGGCCCGGCCAGGATGATTCAGCCTAGTCACCATTTCTTCTACTATCCCCTCTTTCTCTTTTCTCCCCTTCCCTCTCCCTCACTTTCACCTTCTTTGGCGGCAAGGGCCAACCTTCTGTGGTGGCAGATACCCTTATCCTAACCACACTTGGGTATAGCACCTGGGCAAGTGCTAGTAGATCTGCGGTTCCAGCAAAGCCCATTTTGTTATGGGCTGCTGACTACTCCCTAAGTTGGGCTCCATGGTGGGCGGCACACCGCAGGTGCCGAAATTTTTTCCCCGTTCATATGGGTACCGGAACTAAATCTTTCCTTGATCAGGCCCCGAAAAGGGTCCGGACCGAAGAGACAACGTCAACAAACCCTACCTTGCCAGTAATGAATTTTCCTAAATTTATTGTAATGCACTCGGAAAACAAAGATCAACCACTTGCAAAGCTTTCCCCGTTCTTGGCCGCAAAGACCCTAGAAACTGATAGGAAAATCTTTTAAAGCCAAAAAGCTTCCATCTGGCGACCTGCTTGTGGAGGTCACAAATGCTGAGCAAAGCAAAGCACTTGCACTCAACCAAGTAAGAGATTACAAAGTGTCAGTGACTCCACATCGCTCACTGAACAGCATGCGGGGTGTCATCTCTGAAGATGATCTCCTTGGAATATCTACCGACGAGATACTCGAGCGACTTCAAAATCAAGAGGTAGTCATTGTGCGATGTATCACTATCCATCGCGACGGTGAAGAACGGGACACAAAACATATTGTGCTAACGTACCACTCGACAACGCCCCCGTCCACGGTTAAAGCCGGGTATCTCAACTGCAAAGTTCGCCCCTACGTCCCCAATCCAAGGCGTTGCTTCTGCTGCCAGCGCTTTGGACATGGGTCACTAACCTGCAGAGGAAAAGCCACCTGTGCAAAATGTGCAAGCACTGACCACCCTTCCGACGACTGTGGCAACAATACCCATCTTTGCGTCAACTGTCGAGGAACACACCCAGCATATTCTCGCAGCTGTCCCCTGTGGAAGAGAGAGAAGGAAATTCTCTCACTAAAGGCCAAAGAAAATATTTCGTACCCAGAGGCATGGAAAAGATATTCTTTTATTTCTCAAGGCTCTTATGCCGAGGCCACGCGCAGAGGACCGGCGCGGTCGACGGCGTCAACGGGAACGCAGCTGTCAACGGACGACCTGCGTCCCCCCCCTCAGTCCCCCTCAACCCCATCTGGAGTGGCACAAACCACTTCAACCCCAAAACGAAATGTGGACCCTATCGCTTCGGGGACCATTCAAGCGCAGGGTTCTTCAATCCCTGCGCCATCCAAACCCAGGTGCCTCGAGGTCGGGGACTTCCTTCTTGTCCCTCGAAAGGCGCCCGAAAACTTGGTGAGCCGTCGGGGTCACAGGCCCTTATGGGTCAGCCAGAGGCGGCCCCCGATGAGCCGATGGACGAGAGCGGGCCCAAGTCCAAGGACGACAGGCCCTACTCAAGCTTGGAGTCCTTACCTTCGACCTCCTGTGGTAACACAGATAGGCTGAAGAACACATCTAAAAAGAAAAATGCACCCCGCATCAACATTGATTTTTTAGGTCTAGATGAATGGTCTTTCTTCTAATTCATGCATAATGGCAGCATTCCTGCAGTGGAACTGTCGAGGGTTGCTTTGAAACTACGACGACGTGCACTCTCTGTCAGACCAGCATCTTCCTATAGCATTTCGTCTTCAGGAAACACACTTAAACAATAGTCACTCTAATATCCTAAGGCGCTTTCAGGTTTTTCGCAGGGACAGATCTCTTCTGTCGCACAGTTCTGGTGGAGTAGCTATAGTTGTCCAGCCGTCTACCCCATGTGTTGAGGTTCCTTTGAATACCACTCTGGAAGCCGTGGCAGTTTGTGTTCTGTTGGACCGTTTAATAACCGTCTGTTCGCTTTACATTCCCCCAAGCTATCCTGTATCCCGCGAAGAACTTGAATCACTTCACGACCAATTACCCCAACCTGCCCTAATTCTCGGTGACTTCAACGCTCATAATCCTCTTTGGGGTAGTAGAAGACGAGATACACATGGCACGATGACAGAGCGTTTCCTTTCCTTAACAGCTATATGCTTGCTGAACAAAGCAGAGTCTACGTATTTCAGTGCCCCAACTCATTCTTTTACATCTATTGATCTGTCTCTTTGCGATCCGACATTATTTCCTTTGTTTTCCTGGGCTGTCGATCCTAACCCCTATGGGTGCGATCACTTTCTTATCATTCATAAACCGACTAAATCCAACTGTTACAGTGCCTACACGAATTCCTTGTTGGAAGTTTGAGGAAGCAAACTGGTCCGTCTTCAGCCAGACAACCCAGCTCGCTTGTACATCGCTTAACAAACTGTCTATCGATGAAGTCACCAATTTGCTTAGCGCCCACATCCTCAATGCTGCAATTTTAGCTATCCCTATGACTTCATCTCGCTTACCTCGCCGCCCTAAACCATGGTGGAATGCCGAATGTGAAAAATCAAGAAAAAAAGCAGAACAGAGCATGGGGCATATTTAGACGTTACCCAACAGTGACTAATCTCATCAGTTTCAAGCGGATGAAGGCTCATGCGAGATACATCCGCCGCGTCTCACAGCGTCAAAGTTTCCAAGGTTATGCTTCCTCCATTAACAGCACCGCCACCACCAAGGAAGTATGGGATAGAGTACATAAAGTCAATGGGCATTACCGGGCTTACTCGGTACCGCTTCTTTCCGAAAACGGACTGTGCCCTGGGAGCCTAGAAGAACAGGCAGATCTCCTTGGGAAACACTTTGAATGTGTTTCTAGCTCTCAGAATTGTTCATCTGCTTTTCTGAAGCACAAGAGACAAGCAGAACTCCAATCCGTGCGGACATCTGGCGGAGCTCGAGAAGCATACAACTTACCTCTCACACTGGATGAACTGGAACGGGTACTCCATGAAACTAAACCTACGTCTGCTGGACCAGATGGAATTCACTACCGTATGCTTACTCACCTTCACCCTTCCACACTCAACATAATTCTGTATTTGTTTAATCGCATTTGGCAGGAAAGTACATTTCCATCGTCTTGGAGAGTGGCAACCGTCATTCCTTTCCTAAAGCCTGGAAAGGATGCATCGTGTGCATCCAGTTACCGCCCAGTAGCGCTAACAAGCTGTCTTAGCAAAACTTTGGAGAGAATGCCTAACAAGCGACTTGTGTACATTTTAGAAAAAGAAAATATTCTTGATAAATATCAGTGTGGCTTCCGTTCGTCACGATCTACATTGGACCATCTTGTTCGCTTGGAGTCTACCATCCGTGAGGCCTTCATAAATAAGCAGTACTGCCTCTCTGCCTTCTTCGACTTAGAAAAGGCTTACGACACTGCCTGGCAGCATGGCATCCTACAAGATATGTATAGCTCTGGCATTCGAGGCAGGATGCTAGCATTCGTAAAGAGCTATTTGGCGATACATACCTTTTGTGTCAAATTAGGCACTACCTACTCTCGAGAGTTCTGCCAGGAAAACGGTGTTCCCCAGGGAGGTGTATTGAGTGTCACCCTTTTTATAATAAAAATAAACTCGATAGCCCGGGCCATCCCATCATCCGTACAGTATTCACTTTATGTTGATGATCTTCAGATATTCGTCTCATCCTGTAACATTTCTTTCTGTGAACGTAGGATCCAATTAGCAGTAAACAGTCTGCTCAAGTGGGCTGATCAAAACGGCTTTAGGTTTTCACCAGAGAAAACAGTTTCTGTTTGCTTTTCTCGCTTACGGGGAGCTACAGTAGATCCATCGGTGACCATGCACTCCACTCCAATTCCAACAAAACCGGAGCAGAGGTTCCTAGGGCTCATTTTTGATAGTAAACTGTCCTTTCTTTCTCATACTAGGTATCTTAAGGTAAAATGCCAGAAAGCACTAAACATTCTTAAAGTCCTTTCTCATACCTCATGGGGCTCTGATCGTCTCTGCCTTCTCCGAATTTACAGTTCGGTGGTTCGCTCATGCCTCGACTATGGTAGCTGTGTATATGGATAGGCAAGGCCCTCAGCTCTTCGAATGCTTGACCCCATTCACCATCAGGGATTGTGACTGTCTCCATGTGCATTTCGCACGTCGCCTATCCCCAGCTTTATGCCGAGACAAATGAATGGCCTCTGGAGAAGTGAAGGTTTGCTTTGGGGTTTATGTATTCCCTTAGAATACGTTCATTCACCCTGCACGCGAGGCTGTAGAAGACAACGAGCCTCTGTAATCCCGCCTTTTAGTATAAGAAATGCAGCAGCAGCAGATTCGGTTGGACTGAGCACTACAATGCCCATGACCCCCGTACCTCAAGCAATAGCTCCGTGGGAATATAGCCTCATTTTGTGGGACTTTTCACCAAGTACAGAAAGAAAGACACCCCACCAGAATGCATCAAACAGGAATTCTATGAAATCCAAAGTAGATACGCTGGACAGAGCTCGTATTACACAGATGGCACCAAGACAGAAATGTTCGTTGGATGTGCTGTGGTTGGCCCCTCTGTTCGCTATGTTCAACGAATTGCATATACGGCCACTATTTTAACAGCTGGACTATGTGGTATCCGCCTGGCAGTTAATCTTATTATAGAAACGAAGAGCATGAAGTCAGTTGTGTATACTGATTCACTTAGTTCACTGAGAGCGCTCTCATCACTAAATATATCTAAACACCCAATAATCGTAGAGTTGCAGAATAAAATCATCGATGCTTCCAAAAGGAACATTAAAATAGTCTTTTGCTGGGTCCCTAGCCATGTTGGTATACCAGGTAATGAGGAAGCAGACCTTGTAGCCAGTTCTGCTGGTGACAAAGAAGTCAAACTGCATGACATTCCATATAAAGACTGTCACAGACTTTTAAGGCATCATATAAGAGAAAAGTGGCAGCAAGAAGGGGATGAAGAAGTAAATAACAAGCTGCACACTGTAAAGCCACTGCTTAGTGAGTGGGAGAGTGCGAGACACCGTGAACGCTTTTATGAGGTTGTCCTGTGTCGGCTAAGGATAGGGCATACGCACCTCACTCATGGCCACCTTCTGCACAGGGAGGAAGCCCCAGAGTGCGAGCATTGCAGCAATCCTTTAACTATCGCACACATATTACTAGAATGCCCTGCTTATGACCTAGACCAATGGAAACATTTTTCTCAGCTATATAAAGAGCATACGTCTTTAAACCTCCCTATTTTGCTTGGCAACGAACCATTAGTTCCGCATCACTGCGTTTTTAGCTTAGCTATCGGCCTTTTACTCCAACTATGATTTTACACCCAACTTCATGCCCATAACTACTTACAAGTCATTCACATAGTTTTAACCTATCATCAACTACTAAAGTTCTCTCCTCTTCGAAATCCTATCTGCAATAGTGTACGTACCTGGCACATCATAGCCTAAGATGCTTTTGCGCCATAAAACCCCAACCAACCAACCAACCAACCTGGTCAAAGGGGCTTTTGAAACAGCGTTGTTGCACTTTAGGTAACTGACGGCTCAATTATATGACCGGCTCATGTTCCTTCGATGATGAAAGTTGCTCCCCCGGTGAAGCAACCAAAACTGTAGAGTCGGAGGCAGAGAAGGTCTCGTTCTTGCAGGTGCTGCAAGACGCGGACCATGTGCGATCACAGCACCAGTCGTTATCCACCGGGCAAGGACAATGCCAAACTTCCCGTGTTTTTTAGTTGTGTGACTCCTCATTTGCCGTGTATTTCTTAGAAGTGGAGGGGGTATACGGCCTTTTTATAAGGAAAATGGGTGGTTTAAAGTTTTGCCATCTGTTACGAGGCTATGCGCCTTATGGTAGTTTATATAAAATTTTAAAGAATGGTTTCCAATGTTTGCACAATATAAAAGCAAATGTATGAGCTTTTAATGATTTAGTTAGTAGTTTGTTACCTTTGTCCACCAGCTCGTTCTCAATTTCTGCGCTTGCGCGTAGGAGCAGAACTTGAGTTGAATGTTTGTGAAACTTTGTGCTTAAACATTTAAAAAAAGTTGTCCCTTGTTTGTTAAACCATAATGCATTTATACGATCGTAGGGATGTCGCAAACCTGGCAGGCTTGCAACATCCCTACAATCGTGTAAACACAGCAACGATCAGTCACATTCTCATCAGAATTCGCACCACTACGATGTTGGGCGCATAAATGTTTGCACCGAGATCTAGCTCGCCAAAAATGTGCTTCACATGTGAACACTGTGTAATATACTCTTTAGGCGAGAATGTGCAGCACAGCAAATGCTGCAACGCAGTCGACCAGATGAAGTCCTATTGGCGTACACCCGAGTAGCCTCATATACGTATCCGCTGGCTGGTTGGTGCAACTGAGAAAAGAAAAACAAACAAAAATAAAAAAGTGCCTCTTTGCCATGGCATTCATCCGCACACAAATTCCACTTTCAGCACGTCCGGTCTGACCTTGACAGACGCCGACCTGGGCACTGCACCAGAGATCTCTCCGCTTCAACGCATTCGTAAAACATTTCTTGCCGTTGTTGAGGCACTAAATTAGGGCCAATGATGAAGCTGTGTCTAAAAACAAACGTAGCACAGCTGCCAAGTTCTACATGACGCGACACACTCGGAAGACAACTGAAAAAACAAGCATCTCTCCTATAGAGATGCATGGGAAACCGGCCCGCGACAGGCTACCACTAGCCGCTGCTCAAAACGCCAGCTGGTGGCAGCGCTTGCAACCAAGGTGAGGAGAGGGCTTGATCTGGCGACTGCAATGCGTGCAGCGTCCACACCTCTGTAGATATCTTACTCCATGGGTACGACCAAAGTACTGCCACAAACTTTCTTGCCTCATTTTCATCTGTTTTGTGTTTCTTGTGGTCCAACTTGGTGTGGTTCAATGTTTGTTGCCCTCTCAGCTCGGCATTGCCAAGATCAAGGAGAGCCTGCACTGTTCCGACGGATCGGCCGCCGACCTGCTCGACCTCCGCTTCCTGGCGACTGCAAATCCCGAAACGGTAATGGCTCGTATCTTTATTGTTACTGAAACGATACAAATGGCAATAAACACGGTGATCAGGATCCACAGCCAATGGCTGGTGAAGGATCCTTTCAGAAGACTGTGATGTAGCATGACAGATCGGAGCCTACACAAGTAAACATGACGACTGTCGACTTTTATATTCTTTGGATGCAGGATATCTCATGCACAAGTAATTCGAACGTAGTGTCTAAAAAAAATGTGTATCGTCTGTTTTCACGATTAATGAACACACTAGACCATAGAGCACCGTAAGCATCCTTCATATGACAAAACTCTTTGCTTAATCCCTGATTGCATATCTGACTAAGCACTAGTATTAGGACAGATCTAGTTACTATAATAAGCTATACATAATGTTATTATTTATGGCTTAGAACCGAAAGCCTGACGCATCTAGGACATGCCTAGATTATATGGTATTCCCCGGACGTTATCTGCCATCCTGGTGGCTCCAAGTTTTTTCACACCATTAAATAGTTTGTAGAAGTCTATAGTGAACCAACTCATGTCTTGTCTACATTGATCAAGAAAAATGATTCTATAGGGTGTCCAAACATTAGGGCAATAGCCAATGTTGTATCATAAAGTGCACCACTTATTCGAAAAGTGTTAATTTCTCTTCTTTTGGTCAAAAGTACATTAGTTGTGGTTAATTGTGGCACACATTATTTTACAAATGTCCACCATAACTCTGCCGGCACATTCTTTTTATTTTGAGTAGCACCAGCGGAGTACAATATCGCAACATCCCAACTTAGTTTGTGTGATCTCAGTCGGATGTTGTGGATCCATAAGACGTGTGACTCCAATGGGATGGGGCAACCTGTCACACTGTGCACAAAGCAACTGAGTTGCAAGAAAACACCACCTGGCTTAGGATCATGTGCAAAGTTAATGGAGTTTTTATCTTTTCTTTTTCAGAAGAAATTTTTTAATGGTTGCACTTTAATTCCAATGGGATAGTAGAAAGAAAGAGCTTGTAAGCATGTGCAGTGTCTGCAAGCTGTTAAAGTTGAGGCAAAACATTGTCACCTTTTTTCCAATAGGTTTCGTTTTGGCATACCCATTTCCAGGACTTTCTGGCGGCCTTAGATGCCAAACAGGAGGTACCTCACGGAGCTTCTCCATTGGCTAATGAGCTCCCACATTCTGAACTCCATTCTAAGGAGCATGGAAAGTCTGAATTGGAAGAGCCAGTGCTCCAATTGCCATTACCGCCGTCAATGGACACGCAAAGTGGCCATCTCATACGTATCACATGCATGGAGCATTTAAGTTTGAAGCTACAAATTTCCCCAGCAAAGCAGAACACTGTGAATATAACATTTATAGTTCCCAACAACATAATAAAAAAGAGCACTTCCCACTGTGCATGCAGTTTTGCATTTAGGCGGGCACTTAATGTGTGATGGTCCGTTCACACACTTGAAACCGACTACAAGACCAGTGTCTAAGCCTCTTGCAACGGCTTACGACGAAATGCACCGGTGCGGAGCCGGTCTTAAGCCATTGCAAGAGGCTTAAAAACGGGTCTTGTTTCAGTCAGTCATAGTCAAACGCAAGTGTGTGAATTGGGCCTTATCGCAGCCGTACATGTACGTCGACTACCGTCAAAGTTTTACCAAGCAGCCTTTCATATCGGACAACGTGTCCGATAAATTTGATGTCACGTCCCTGTACACTGTCATCACGTGACATTCTCACATCACATGACGTCGTGATGTAAAGCATTATGTCATGCGTAGAGTTCCGTGTTTTCAAATAAATCCAAAACACTCAGAAAAACACTCGTTAGGAAAATTTATTTGGATTTATCCAGAAAACTCAGTTTCAAGGTCACAGTACAGAATGAAAAGCAAAAAATATGGTATTTAACTAATAAAGTTTGTCAAGCGCAGGGTTAAGGCCCGTTCACACTCTTGCGACCGAGTACGACTGAGAGAGACGAGATCTCTCAAAATTTCTTAAATGTTTTTAGAATGACGGAACACACTGGCATTGTGCCGCCATCTATGCGGTGACCCTGGAACTGCATTTCACAAGAGCGAAGGTTTTGCGGGATTTCCAAGGTCAAATGTGCGTAATACCCATAGAAAGGCTCGTTCATAACCTTGGCAAAAATTTTTTCGAGCCAAGAAAGAAAGGATAATGCTCAAGAAATAAAAAAATATGCCGGACCGCCGAGCTTACACTGCTTCCCAATAGATGGCGCCAGTGTGTTCTCCGGTTTAAGAAGTTTTAAGGAACCCAGGTTTAAGAGGTCGCAAGAGTGTGAACGGGCCTTTAGGTGCTCCTAAAAAAAAAGGCCACTTCATTTTTTTTTTTCATCAGGTTTGTACAGTACAACGGGTTAATGTACTTTTGGGCCACGTTAAATGTCACTTTTATGGTTTTCAATTTGGACCATACTGTTTGTGCTTCTTAGATAGAGGAGGAGGGTTGTGTCTTTATAACGGTAAGAAAAACTTGTATATTTTACAGAAGGGCAGATGAAGCTTTTATGCTTCCCAGCGACAACGTTCAGGAGTTTGGCTATTTCAAAGCACTGATGATTATTGAAGCAACACTTTCTGAAAGTTTTGTCATGGGGTAGTATAGCACTCCCAATCGTGAGGGTGTCATTGCCAAATGCTGCTGCAGAAGTATCTTTCGATACTGGGAGCTTTTATCAATTTAGGGTATGTTTTTGTCGAGAAATCATATACTCTTATTTTTAATTTGACAAATTTTAAAACAGTAAAATGAAACTTTGAATTTCGGAAAATCGGGAATCTGCAAAAGTGAACTCCCATAAACCCTGAACTTCCAGCAAAAATTCGACGCCAAAAAATACTCTCCGAATTTTACAAAAAAAAAAAAAAAAAATGAACGCCAAAAACACGAAATTTTAGTCATGTGACGTCGTGCACCACCATAACATCGCCTGACATCACATTGCCGCGCGCAGGGCTGAGAAAGCAACGCTCAGTCACAGACCTCTAGAAAGTTATCGTTTATTCTTGTTCCAGACGTAACTTCTATCATTAATTCCTGTTTTTGTTTTCTAGAAAGTGTGTGCTCATTCTCGCCCCGAGCACGCTCGAGCCGCTTTCGCCGAATCTTCGAGATAGTGACGCCCTCTAGATAAGAGGCCGCCCGCCACCTTGTCGAGTCAGTTTTCGCCTCAGCGTTCGACTCTCCTCTTTCGCCGACTTGGACGCCCGCGACGCTCTCTTATTATCTTTTGTACCCCTTTTATTCTTGCCACAAGTTTGCCACATTAAACGTTTATTTCTTCCCGTTTATTTATTGTTCCTTTGGTCCCCACCCGTGAAAATATGACACTTGGCTTCTTGTGGCAGGGGCTATAACGTCGAACCAACAGCTGGCTGTTCTGCGTTACTGAAACTTCCCCACTGTGGTGCGGCCAACACAAGCTAGCAAGGTTCATGCAGCGCGGCCATATAAAGCCATTGCTTTTCAATTTTCTGGTCGTCTTACACAGGGGCAACCAAAATCAGCAACTGAGGTCGTGAATTTGACACTGTGCGACTTCTTCCCTCGAAGGTTCGGGAAGTCTCGCGTCTATGCCAACAAACCACCACACATTTCTGGGCTTGAGGCTGAGATTTGACCCGTCGTCGGCAAACAATGTCGAAAATGTCGTCGAGAGCAACTTCAAAAGAGAGACAATGTGCCGGCAGAGTGGTGGGGAACATTTGTCGGATATTCTGTTCCACAATTAATTCCAGCATGTGCGCTTTATTTTGAAATAAAAGCTATCCACACTTTTTGCATAAATGACATTTTGTTACGAAATTACATTTTGGCGCTCTTGTCAGGGCACCCTATAGACCTTTTCATTTCGGTAGTTGGCTGACCGTTGGGTAGAGAGCGCCCTTGCACTCGCCGCCATGGGGTTGCTTCGATTTGGTTGGTTTCGGTTTCAACGCGCACGCCATTGTGTCGCTGTTTCGTGCCATTTTCGCTTAATTTTGTGATGCAAATTTCTTTCTTGTGGCACACAAGCAATGACACAATGGTGCTGAGTCACTCGGACAACCACGAGGTGGTTTTGAGCCTGAATTGCGAGCACTTTCACGGACACCAGATGCGTCTGATTACGTCCAATCGTCAGTTTCTGCCAGGTTCGGCGGTGAAACAACTGGCCTGATGCAAAGAGAGGATTACCATCGCCCACGGCCGTACCCGCGGACAGTAGTTGGTAGAAAACAAAAAATAAAGGTCAGGAGAAGCTCCGCCCCCCCCAGGCGCTTCTTGCCTGCCGCCGGGCTTTTGCTGCGCGTGCACCGAGTGCTATGGAAGGGCTCAAGTCAGAGATTCGACTGCTCATCTTACATTGTAACACACTGTAATGCATGAGCGTTTAGTGGAGAAGCAGGTCCACAACATGATTAACAACGTGCTGAATCACGAAAGACAGATGAAGTGACAAGTTTACTGTTCGGATTTTGTAGACCAACTTTTTGTGAACTTCGCAGTCTGAAGAAGTCCCCTATAATGACATAGATGATATAAAAAAGTGTTGTTTCCTCGGCCTGTTTTATTTAAAAAAAAGTTAGATTCACGAGCAATATTTTGTAATAAACCAACCTAGGCCAACTAGAAAAATTAGTTGACTAAGGTACTCATTAACAAGATTTCACAATATTGGCCTTATGAAATAGACTATTTGTCATATGGAGATATGCTTACGACATTCTCAAGGTATGAGATAAGTGACAGGCCCCTCAATTGAAGTATGACATTTATCGACCCTAACATTTGCCAGGTGAAATTAAAGGCCACAAAAGAAGTGGTTTCCAATAAGTTTGGCTGAAGTAGAGTGCTAGTCACCACACCATATGGACCTGTGTAGAAAGCTCTTTACTGGTTCGAACCGACGCGCTTTGTAGATTTCGGCTTTGCCAGTTATACTAAAAGTGAATGCCTATACCCCGTCAACGACGCTGCACTCGTGCGATTTTCATTCGGACGGATGCTTTTCAGCATCACAAATTGTGGATCATAGGCACTCTCAAGGCTGTCTGTGACAGTTTGTTACGCGGGAAGTCAAGACCTTTGTGCTGAAATGACTTAACTGAATTGAACTGGTTATCTTAAGAAAATCATTTAACAATCGAAAGACTGTAGAAATGGGACTAATTAAGTACAGCATACAGTTTCTTGGAATTCATAAAGAAACCGATCGAACGAATGTTTATATAGCAAAAACGATTAAGGACACAGACAGATGTAGGTGTGATATTGTAAACAAACAAATTGCCTGACATTGACGTACCATTATTTCTAGCCTCAGATGAAAAAAAATTCAAATTAAACGTTCGTTGCTTATCTTGTCCACGAGTTCACCTCTATAATCGAAAGCGACTGTATTCGATCTGTTATAAATACAAAACACAATGCTTTCAGGAAACACACGTGGTTATTTACAGTGAGTATTTTGTCTCCTGCCTTGAGATCCTACCATGCGCGATTATATATATATTTACATTGTGCTTCCTATTGTGAATGTTCCACCACTATTAGTAAGCAAACCTGAGCTTTCATAAGTTACTCACCTTTGAGCCCTCCTGCTGTCTTAGAGGCATATATGTAGGGTTTTGCGTTTTTGGTTTTTATTTTTTCAAAATTCGGCGTACTTTTTTTCGGTGTTTATTTTAAAATTCGATTTTCGGTTATTTTCGGTGTATATTTATTCTCAAAAAAATTTACCGTTTTTTTTTCGGTGAACATGAAAGAAACACCATCGGACACTGGATCAGATGATCACTCAAAGAATAACGGCACATACACATACGTGGTCTTCGCTACAACTTCCGTCAGGACACACCTCAAAATCGCGGAATTTGCGGGCATAATCTTCAGCACGCTTCTTTTTCCTTCCCATTCTGACGGCGTGGCCGTCTGAGGTGATGACCGTACAGAAAGCAGTGAAATGGCAAAACAAAATCTATTGTATTTATGTTTTTAGCCACAGGGAAGTTTGAGAGACGGTGATAAGGAGGTATCAACGGCTTTCCTCGATGTCTTCTGAAGTGCATGACACCCAAACTTTTTTTAGGAACAGGAACTTGACAAACTAATCCCGATCACAGAAAGGACCCAGATGTCCCGCGAAGGCCGATCCACGACCTCTTCTGTTGCATGTTGAACCTTGGAAGAGGGCAATCACGAAGACGTCACACAACGTTGAACCTTGCAAAGCCCTCTCTCCCCACCCCCACCCACCTTGACGCAGCCCTAAGAAACTAACCTTTTTCGGTTATAACCGAGTTTTAGAAAACGGATCAGACATAGTTTTATCGGTTTAAACTTAAACGCCGAACCTACAAACGGACCTTTTTCGTTTAAAACCTAATTTTCAAAAATGAATTCGGCGTACTTTTATCGGTTTAAACCGAAAACTCCGAACCCTACATATATGTGCTCAATATGCGTGAGCGTTACCGCTGATTCATGTGCTCATATAGCCTCATCACATGTAGCTGGCACATTGACGGTAAAGATAGTCAAAACGTGTTACAAAATTAACTGCAGAAATTGTGAACATAATGACGTAATGCAATTACATGGTATACATATATATAAGTAAAGGACGTCACTTTCCGGAGTGAGGCAAGAAACGCTGTGAAACGTGACGAGAAACACAAGTTCAACGCATCCGCCAAGACGCGGAGTAGCGCGGAGGGGAGAGCGAAGCGACGAGTTGAAGCAACCTAATGGCGGCCGCATCACGTGACTCCAAGATGGCAGCACCCATGCGGCGGAGGGTGAAAAGGTCTATAAAAGTGCCTATGCCCATTTAGGATATTTCTGCTAGAAATTTTTAAGTGCTGTATTTGACTTATTTGACAATGTTGGAGAGAAACAGGCAACAGCGGAAGACTGCCGGTAACGCTGCTGCCAACAATTTATTTACGGGGAGCAGAAGTTTGCCTGCAATTAAGACAAAGTTAATGAGTATTATGCCATCTAGAGTCACTGCTTTAATACCTCCCTGTTAGAAGAGCTTCCGTAAGCGACTGTAATCACAAATTCATTGCTGGAAGCCACGCCACGTTGAGTGATTGTCATTCGAAATTGTGACGTTTATTTTTGGCTTTTTAGTTTAGGAATCTGCATTAGTGATTACTGCATATCGGGCAGTCTACGGTAAACTTTCCCAAAGCTTGGACATTGTGTATGCACAACCTCATGTATGAGGGTGATGAGAAAATTAACCGCGCTCTGGCTGTGGGATTTATTTTATTCAACTTTCCAAAAAGTTAAATAGATAACTCTTCAACATCAACACCCTGCTTTTTAATGCACTTCGTCCACCTGTCGACGAGCGTTCGTATTCCTTCATTAAGAACCGTGCACGCTCTAGGTCGTGCTCAGTCGTGGACATGCACGAGTGACCGGCTCCTTCCTGACACTTGTGCATCCCCCTTGAACTTGTGCATCCATTCAAACACGCTTCTTTGCGACGAAACACCCCCTTTATACCGTGGACAAAGTCATCAATAAATGTCGGCACAAGACACACCCTCGGACCGCAAAGAACTAATCCCAGCACGCTGCTCTTTCGTCCAAATCGTGTGGGTAAAAAGACAGAGAGGCCAACTAATTTGTCTGGCTCATCCCTGTAAGCCGACTTGGCCGTGTTTACAGAAAGGTGGAGAGAGTCGTAACCGGCTGTGGTCTTTGTGTTTTGCTCCCAGGTGGCAGCCGTCTGCGACGAAATGGAGACGGAATCCGTCTCGGATGCGAAGATGGCCGCCCTGCTGCGCTCGTTCGTGGAGCTCAAGTCTGAGACGAGCTTGATCAACGGAGTGGTCTTCACAAAACGGGCCCTCCTGCCAAAGGCGAGGAATAGTTGTAGCGTTCTGTCGGGACGATCAAGAATCGCTCAAAGCCGCAATCACGACGCTCATAGGGGTTACTAAAGACACGGCATTCGCCACTGACACGATGACCTGCGGACAGGCCTCAATTGGAAGCATGTTTCCTTCGTACTTATGGCATGCTGTGAATTTGTCTAAGAGCTGTTTTTGTATGGCGAACATGGCAGGTCCCTCGACGAGGAAAAAAGGTGCCTCAGAGGGCGGCTGCAGGCTGTCTTTCAAAGGATGTGTCAGTGCATGGGTTTCGGCTGGTTTACATGCTTGCGTTTCAGCAGGACTGAGGAACCGCTTACGACGGAAATGTGACACTGGCTCCATCTGTTGGGTAGCCCTAGAAAACTTCCGATCTCTGCACATTTCCTCAGTTTTGGCGCGTCACTCTTTGACCCCGGGCTCGAAATAACCCTAACGTCGTTTTAAACGACAGTTTCTCGTAAATGGTGCGTAGGTATGGTCTCGTGGATACTGCAATACCTTGGACCTGCCGTAAAATACCGGGCAAGTGCGTGCTCAACAAAGAGATAATCGTGAAAAATTGGGTGGCAGGCGCTTGTCCAGTCATCGGTTTTACGTGTAGATGTACCGCGCATATTTTCTCAGATCTCACAAATTTGGTAGTGGGCGCTTAACGTGGAATGGGCGGATGCGCGGTATTCTACGGTAGTTATACATGGATCGGAAATGTTCCCAGGCCACCGTTAAATTGTGACACCGTACTTTCTCGTCGTAAGCTGTCACAACTGGTTACAACGCAGGCGGTACAAACCGGTACGACGGTGTACCGGTTTGTTTGTTTCTTTTGAAATTACTTTGCCCCTCTCCTTCCCTTTCCTGGCTTCTCTCCTTGTTCCTCAGAGCATTCCAACGTCGCGTAACCCCGGATATATTTTCACTCGTTGCTCCCAGGATGTGCGCGAACACACTCCCGACGGAGGCACATTCAACGAGGTCGTCTTCCGTAATATACCGAACGATTTTTGAGACAACTTAAGTGGTAGCTTCATCCGCCGCTCGGTATGGCTCAGAAAGCTTTGTGCTCGCTCCAGAGGTACGTTTTCGATTGATGAAGCAGTCGCCAAAATTGCTAGTCGAAGCTTTTCTCTCTTCTTTCTTGCGCCGAATGTGTCATGTGACTGCTCCCTAACCGCTCTCTGTAATGCGCGCCTCTAACAAAAGAGCTTTCCACGAGTGCTGCATCCGCGTTCGGCCTGAACTTGCATCCTCAATGATTGCGCGCAAGTCTCGGCCGATTGGCGTCGTACACTCTTTTCCAATCTGTACCTCGTGTTGGCCTCCAGTGGGTAGCCTCTCATCTCTTGGCGACCTTGTGCATCACCGAGAGAGGGGAAGCGCACTTTCCTGCCCTTTTCAGTCCTTATTTCGTACATTTTTTCTGCACCACCTGTTTCTGCTGCTCTCTTTCTTGCCCTTTCCACTTCTCCCCATTCCACGCGCTTGCCCACACCACCCGCTTCAGCTCCTCCCGCTCCTGCCTGCTGGTTCCGTAGCTCAGTCAGCAGCGCACTCGGTTTTCAGCGCTACGGCCTTATTTACGAGCAGGGGTGGATTTAGAAGGGAGGGTCCGGATGTCCTGACCCCCCTCTTGATTTCTGCATGTGTAAAATTTAGGGCATAAAACGAAGGAGAGGGGGAGGGGGTTCCTAAACATATGGTACGCTGATCAACACCGGACCCCCCCCCCCCCCCCCCCCCTCAGGAAATTCCTGCATCCGCCCCTGTTTACGAAGGCCGATTGGGAAGTGATGAGCCCGCCTTTTTCTTTTTACAAGGAGGTAGGCTGGCAACGCTGTGCTGGTGTTTTGTGACAATTCTTTGTCAACATGTCGAAATTTGTAGTTGAACCACCGTAGCCCTCAGCATTCTGTCACAGCGAGTGAAGGCACCTTATTTATTATTATTATTATTATTATTGTACTGCATTGAATTTTGTTTTAAGCCCCCGCAGGGGGCACCTGTGAAAGCAGGTGTTTGGAGAGTGGCGTCTCCACGGACCCCGAGCCCCGCAGGGGGCGCCTGCACCTTAGGTGCTAGGTGCTTGGTGAGTAGCGTCACCACGGATCCCAGCCACGTGGGCCACCATACCCGCACGCAGGGGGCACCTGCTTTTCAGTAGGTGCTTGGTGAGTGGCGTCACTACGAACCCCGAGCCATGTGGGTTTGCCCACCCACGTCTGGCTGTGCGTGGCGTACCCGTGTCCGGGGAAAGGGGGACCCTGGTGGTTGAGCTGAGCCCGGGGTATGTTTGGACCCTTCGGGGCCCCCTGGGCAAGGCAATACACCGCTTCGGCCTCTGCTTCCCGTAGGCGGGTGTCCTGGCTTGGCCCGACCAGGATGATTCAGTCAGTCGCCTCTTCTACCCTATTCTTCCTTCTTTCACTTTTCCTTCCACCTCTTTCTCTTTTCTTCTGCTCTCTCTTCCTTCCTTTTTCACCTCCTTAGGCGGCAAGGGCCAACCTTGCCGCCTAAGGAAACAGGACCTATCCCTGCAACCACACTAGGGTATAGTGCCCGGGTAGCACTGGTAGAGTAATTGTGTCAGCCAAGCCTTTCTTAGCTATGGCACATTACCTACCGCCTTGTTGGGCTCCGTGGTGGGCGGTGCACCCGGGCTCTGAACTTTCCTTCCCATCTTTATGGGTCTGCAAAGCAAAACCTTTCTCGATCGGGCTCCGAAAAGAGTCCGCACCGAAGCACGTACACTTGATGTTCCAGTAGTAGTTACTCCGCAGTATCCAAAGTTTTTGGTGATGCACTCAGAAACTGAGAAACCACTAAGTAAACTGTCCCCTTTTCTTGTCGCGAAAACTCTAGAAGGTGTTGTGGGAAAGACCTTTCAGGCTAAGAAGATGACATCAGGTGACCTCCTCATAGAGGTTCACACAAAGATCCAGAGTGATGCTCTATTAGCATTGAACTCCATCTCTGATTTCAAAGTCACCGTAACCCCCCACCGCACACTAAATACAGTACAAGGCGTAATTTCTGAAGACGACTTATTAGAAACTCCAGAAACGGAAATCGTAGAGGGCCTCTCCAGCCAGGGTGTGATCGCCGTACGGCGCATCACACTTCGACGCGACGGCGTGGAAGACAAAACAAAACACATCGTACTGACCTTTGCAATGACCACCCTTCCACCAGCTGTCAAGGCAGGTTACCTGCATTGCCGCGTTCGGCCATACGTACCGAACCCGCTGCGCTGCTTCAAGTGCCAGGGGTTCGGCCACGGCTCACGGAGCTGCCGCGGATCTGACACGTGTGCGAGGTGCTCTAGCAAAGAGCATTTCGCAGATCACTGTGAGAACGAACCAAAGTGCACCAATTGCAAAGGGAAGCACGCTGCATATTCTCGGTCTTGTTCTCTCTGGAAGCAAGAAAAAGAAATACTTACATTGAAGGTCCAAGAGAACATTCCATACCATGAGGCAAAGAAGCGTGTCTTGTTTGCCTCACGTGGTTCATATGCAGAGGCTGTGCACAGGGGACCTGCACGGCCGATGGTGTCCACGGGGACGCAGACATCTTCGGATGACCTGCGTGTCCCGTCGGGGTCCCCCTCCACCTCGGGAGTGGTGCGGCAAACACCGCCTCCGAGCACTAGGAAAGATGTGGGCGTGCCCACACCCAGTAAGGAGCAAGGCTTGGCGACCCTTGCTCCTCGCACTGCTCTGCCCCCCAAAGGACGGGGTATGGCACCCCGCCCTTCTGGTACCCAGACGATCCCTGGCCTGCCAACCAAGCCAGCGACATCCAAGGGTCAGCCATTGGCGACTACCACCGACGAGCCAATGGATCAAAGTGGGCTCAAGTCCGACGAGGACAGGTCCATGTCAGGGTCGGAGTGTTCCCTTCCCGGCACTGGTGGATCCACCAGTGAGCAGAAGGGTGCCACTAAAAAGAAAAACACAGCTCGTATAAAGATTGATTTTAAGACCTGAAAATATGTTCCTTGTCTGTATTTAATCTTTTCTTCATTTTTACGTTTTTAGCTTTTTAGATTTCACTCTTTTAAATTATGGCCTGCTTTATGCAATGGAACTGCAGAGGTCTTTTTTGTAATTTAGATGATGTGAAGCTCTTGTTGCAGAGGCATGAACCCTCTGCATTTTGCCTCCAAGAGACTTACCTCAAACCACCCAACAGCAACTTTCTTAGATCATATCAAGTCTACAGGAAGGACCGCGTGACTACCTCTGGCGCTGCCGGTGGAGTTGCTGTTGTCGTAGACAGTGGCACTCCTGCATATGAGGTCCCCCTAGACACGCCCCTGGAGGCCGTTGCGGTGGGGTTACTACAGCAACGCCTTATTACAATTTGCTCCATTTACATCCCCCCTTCATTTGCCCTGGAACTCGCCCAACTTGAAACTTTAGTCGATCAGCTCCCTGAACCTTTTATTTTAATGGGCGACTTTAATGCACACAATCCCCTCTGGGGTAGTGTCCGAACTGACACTCGAGGTGCTGTTGTGGCGCGGTTTTTATCTCTCAGAGAAGTATGTGTATTAAATACAGGCGAACCAACATATTTCAGTTCTGCTAATCACTCCTTTTCTTGCATTGACCTCACTATTTGTTCCGCTGCACTTTTTACAGATTTTATTTGGAATGTATTGGATAACCCTTATGGAAGCGACCATTTTCCGGTGTATCTTACTCCCTTAGAAGTCCTGCCCAGGCTGCCTTGTCGTTCCCCCTGTTGGAAGATCTCTTCAGCAGATTGGAACCTTTTTCAGTCAAATATCCCCTCTTCCCTGGATCTTTCGCAAGCGGCCTCCGTGGACGAAAAAAATGCTCTCATAACAACAGCAATTGTTGAGGCAGCCCGTCTGTCCATCCCACAGACATCCGGCAAGCTGCCGAGACGTCCTAAACCGTGGTGGGATAATGAGTGTAAAGAATCCCGAAACCGCCAAAACTGTTCTTGGGCAAGATTTAGGAGGTATCTCACTTCCATAAACCTCCTGGCATTTAAGCAATTACGTGCAAAAGCCCGCTATATTAGGAAACGGGCGAAAAGGAGATCCTTTTGCTCATATGCATCTTCTATTAATAGTTTCACGCCAGCGAAGATTGTCTGGGACAGAGTAGGTAAAATGGATGGTGACTACCATCCTTTCTCAATCCCCTTGCTGTTAGACGAGAAGGGAGAAGCATTTTTATCATTATATGAACAAGCCAACGCACTTGGTAGACACTTTGCACAAGTCTCTAGTTCTGAAAACTACACTGCAGAGTTTCTGCAGTTTAAGTCCAAGCGCGAGAGAATTCCAATTGGTAGATTAGAAGATTGCACTGGAAAGTATAATTGTCCTTTCTCCCTCGTCGAGCTCCGTCGAGCCCTTGCTGCTGCAAAGCCTACATCCCCTGGACTTGATGCAATTCACCTTAGCATGCTTTCTCATCTACCTGAAACATTTCTAGTTATTCTCCTCCAGTTTTTTAACATCATCTAAGTGAAAGGAAAGTTTCCTAGCACCTGGAAACAGGCTATTGTCATCCCCATCTGAAAACAAGGAAAGGACAGAAGTAAAGCCACGAGCTACAGGCCAATTGCCCTTACTAGCTGTTTGGGGAAAACTTTTGAGCGGCTGGTCAACAACAGGCTAATCTACATACTAAAAGAAAAGAACCTACTAAGCAATTTCCAGTGTGGTTTCCGCACTTCCAGGTCTACTGTTGACCACCTGGTACGTCTTGAGACGACGGTCCGCGAGGCTTTCATAAATAAGCAATTTTGTCTGTCTGTATTTTTCGACCTTGAAAAAGCTTACGACACCGCCTGGCGTTATGGCAAACTCCAGGACCTTATCTCTATGGACATGAAAGGGAGAATGTTCAACTGCATTGCTGACTTTCTGCAGGATCGTAGCTTTCAGGTACGCCTGGGAGCTACAATCTCCGACCCTTTCTCCCAGGAGAATGGCGTGCCGCAGGGCTGTGTCTTAAGCGTCACTTTGTTTATTATAAAGATAAATTCTCTATCTCAAGTAATTCCGCCCACAATCTCTCATTCTCTTTACGTCGACGATGTCCAGGTTTGTTTTTCTTCGTGTAACTTAGCCATCTGTGAGCGACAAGTTCAACTTACGGTGAACAGGATGAGTAGGTGGGCTGACCAGAATGGCTTCCGGTTTTCTGCCGAGAAGACTGTAGCTGTTTGTTTTTCTTGAAAACGAGGAATGTCTCCTGAGCCATCATTGTATATTAAAGGTACACCCATTCCGGTTAAACCGGAGCATAAGTTTTTAGGCCTAGTATTCGATAGTAAATTAACTTTTGGCCCGCATATAAAGGAACTAAGATTAAAATGTCAGCGAAAGTCGAATCTTCTTAAGGTCCTTGCACACCGTTCTTGGGGTTCCGACCGTATCTGCCTTTTGCGAATCTACGGGGCCTGTGTTCGCTCAGTTTTGGATTATGAAAGTATTGTTTATGGTTCTGCTAAACCCTCTACACTTAAAATGTTAGACCCAATCCATCACCAGGGAATCAGACTGGCAACCGGAGCCTTTCGAACGTCCCCCGTGCCCAGCTTGTATGCCGAGTCAAATGAGTGGTCGCTTGACTAACGTAGATTTTATCTTAGCACGCAGTACTATTTAAGACTCCGTACTCTTCCACAGCACCGAAATTTTTCTTTGATTGAAAGCATAAAATATGAGCAGGCCTTTCAAAACAAGCCATCCGTAACGCGTCCCTTTGCACTGCGTGTGAAGGATGCTGCAGCGGCTTATAGTTTTGACATATCTTGTTCTGTCATGGAAACTGAACAAAGACTTGCTCCTTGGGACGACCTAACTATAACATGCGACCTCTCTTTGACAAAATACAACAAGAAAGTGGCAGCCGCTAGTGTTATAAAACAAGAATTTTTTGAGATTGCTAGTCGTTACGAGACGGACAAAAGTTTTTTTACTGATGGGACGAAAGGTGCTGGCTATGCTGGCTGCCCTGCAGTTGGGCAATCCTACCATCGTGTTATTCAAATTAATGCCAATGCATCTGTGTTTACAGCTGAGCTTCATGGACTCTTAGTGATTGTAGATGAAATAATCAAACAAAAATACAGATTATCTGTGATATTTACAGACTCGCTCAGTTCCCTCCTTGCCCTTAACTCTGCAACATCCTGGAAGCATCCCCTGGTTTGTCTGCTTCGTGTTAAACTAATGAATGCTATAAAGCAAAACATCTCTATTCACTTTTGCTGGGTTCCTAGCCATATAGGAATACACGGCAATGAGGAAGCCGACCGAGCCGCAGGTGCATGTGTAAACAGGTCCATTGAAATTCACACCCTCCCAGTGACAGATTATAGAACCACACTACGAAATACAATCAAAAATTCTTGGCAAGTAGAGTGGGACTCTGACCCTCACAATAAGCTATATAAAGTTAAACCTGTTTTGAGTGAATGGCGCAGCGCCAGACATCGAGAAAGGTTCTATGAGGTCATCTTATGTCGACTGCGGATAGGCCACACACACCTGACTCACAGCTACCTTCTAAGAAACGACGACCCACCGATGTGTGACTGCTGCTCAGAAACTTTAAGTGTACTTCATATCCTTTTAGTTTGCCCACAATTTAATAACGAACGCCGCTCCTACTTTTGTATCTTTTTCAGAAAACGAATACCTTTCCACTTGGCCCTTTTACTTGGGATCAGCCCGTTACTCCGTACAGACAAGTTTTTAACTTTTTAGAAAAGTTTAATATTTTACATCGACTTTAAACTACAATCTTGTTTAAGTGATATTTGATATTTTGACCCACTGCAATAGTAAACATTTAGTCTTGTGATATTTACTTGCCCTGTGTTTGGCGCACTATGGCCCATGTTGCTGCTGCGCCAGGAAACTCAAAATTCATTCATTCATTTGTTTTAAGCTTTCGAAGAAGCATCTGCACTGTAACTTTTCTCGTATAGCCTGGACTTGTTGCCCCGTGACTTTTGGGCATTCCCACCAATTAAAAGAAGAAAAACTGCATGAAAAGTAATTTTCTTCGGAAATGTCACGAAACAGTGTTTTGCATTTCATGAGATGATCTTTAATGCATTCTAAAAAATATGTTGAATGTTCAGACCTGTAGAGTCATCTTATATCGAACAAAAAAATGAGTCTTATGGCTTTTCAATCGGCCCCTTTAGAAGGTACCTAGCGTCGGGGGGGGGGGAAAAGATGCAGGGGGCAAAGGGGAAGAGACCAGGCGCACGCTTCGGACGAGACAGGGACACGCGAAATGGCGGGGTCAAAGCTGGGATGCGCAACCTCCAGGTGCAACCTTTGCATTCCACTTGCGCTGGAGCGCCAACTTTGGCAGCTATCTTTTGCGTAGGCGCCGCGCACGACGACGTTCGTGCCGTCTAGGCATAAAATAAGTACAGAGTTCCTCGGCAAGGTCGTCGCGAAGCGATATGGGACACGTTGTGGGTTACCCTGGTTTCTCCCCGTCACAGATAGAAAGCTGGAAGGAGAGCTCGGCGCCCCGACTCCTGGTCGAGTCGATCGCCGCGTTTGTGACGGCGCTGCCGCAGGTCAGCGTGGAAGGACTGCTTGTGCCGCTCGCCCAGCTGGCCCACCCAGGTGCGGAGGAATCTCGCGATGCAACGACTTTTTTTTTTTAAAGTTCCTCGATAAGAGCTTTTTACTGGTAGCGTCATCCTTCGAAGCAGCGACTGCGTGATGGTGCAGGTTTTAGGAAGCGAATGGTGGAGCACAGCAGAGGACTGAATTGAATGGCGCCATTTTGTTCCAGCGAAATGTGCTTTGTCATTTGTATTGGTTGTCGTCACGTATAAGAAGAAGTGACTTTTCGAGAGGACTACGTCGAAGAGAGTGTCGCACTATTTCCTTTGCGGTTGCCTCGTGCACGTAGAACGGACGTCTTGAACCCTCCAAAGGCACTTGTCGTTAAGTCCAGTCGCTCTATACTCGGTGACAGGTTAAGAGAAGCTTTTTGGCTGGGGAGGAGGTAGCAGACAGAATGCTGAAGAGAGGAGGAGGTTTCCTCCTCTCCAGTGTTCTGTCTGCTTCCCCCGCCCCTGCTCTCCCTCGAAAGCTTTTCCTAACCTGTAACTGACTCTAGTCACTGACAAGGTGAGAGGAAGGAGCTCTGGTCGGCCTGCCTCTGGGGCCAGCTTCCCGCCCGCGGCAAAGCTCGGGCGTCTCGGGCACCTCGAGTGCTTGGCCGAGGGACGGCGGAAGACGGGGAGCACCCGCCCAGCGTCCGAAAAACGCGCCCTGCCCTCCTCAGTTTGCCGGCAGCCGCATTGGCGCACGTTCATCGTCATCTTCGCAAATTAACGATCGGCACCAATGCACATTCATTATCATTGGCAGCACATATTCACGATCACCTTTTAAGCATATTCGTCGTCGGCAGCACAAAGTCACGATTGTCTTTTATGCGTATTCGTCGTAATCGGCACACCTTCGTGTCCAGTCTGGATGAGCATTGTGCCAGCGTGCGGTCATGTATCGCTACCACGTGGTGCACGTTAAAGACCCCAAACTAACGATTGTACCGCACTGGCTAAATTTCTCATCTACGGCTGAGAGACTCGTCGAGGCAGGCTAACTTCCGGCTGTATAAAAATGCGTACGACGCAATTGATGTTTATCGCGTATTCATATTCATGATCACCTTTTACGCATATTCGTCATCCTGGGCACATATTTATACTAATGATCATCTTTTATGCATATTTGTCACCATCAATACATATTCACGATCATCTCTGCACGTTCATCGTCATCATTGGCGCGCATCATCATTTGGCTCCCAGGCAAGGCCCAGGGAGAGGTCCTGCAGGCTGCAGCAAAGGAGGGCATCCCCAAGGACTACGCTCCTCTCTGCCTCAGGTACTCCACTTCCGTTCGGCCAAAGTTTCGCCGCACTGCGCCTCTCCTCCCCCTGGATGAGGAGCGCCCCCGCTGTTTAGCATTTTTGTCGGCGGAGCAGATGCCACCGGAAGCCGGCACGCTTCTCGGCGTGCCGGCTTTAAACAAATAAGGTGCTCAAGACGAAAGGACGGCTCGTCGGGTGGTGTTGCGCAGTCAACTTCCACGACGGTGCCCTAAGCGTGATGAGAACCTCTCGCCAAGCTTCGTTAATTTCTTGGGAGGTGGTATCGGAATGATCGCGGTCAAGAATGGACGAAGGCCGTGGAAAGGACGCAGTGAATCGTTGTTTCCTCGTCTTTTCGCGCGATTCGGGAATGCAGCTAGTACGTGTGCCGCTCGGTGCACGACGAGAGCTAGGATTCTCTGCGTCGTCTTACATCTCGTATCTTTCGCAGCTTACGCACTTTGTTCCGTAAGCATCGGGAAACAAACTTGTCGTAGGCTCGGTAAGCTCTCGTTTCACGAGTTATCTTTAGAATGGCTATGCACGCAGGGGCTCCTTTTGTCGGGAGCCACATGGATCTGCCGAAGAGATTAAAGAAACGCGGCAGTGCAACGGCGCTCATTGGGAACAGTTTGGCACTGGTGGCTGTACCCCATTTTTTATGTTATTAAAGAAATGTAGTTAGCATATATCGGCCATGATTACTTTCTAGGCATGAACAATTAGTGGATTTTGAGTTAGAAGCGAATACTAGCGTTTTGGGTCGAATATTTTCAAATAGAATGTCGAACAGTTTCTCTCAGCCTTTTACTACTGCACCCTGCTTAAAGGGCCCCTGAAAAAAAAAGTTGTGTTTTTTTTAAACACTCTGGGTGGGACGCGCGTGTCAAAAAATAAATTTTACTAAAGAAAAAAAAATGTTTTTAGTGCATTGACGACGCGATTTAGTCGGCAGTCCCCTCCTTTCCACTTGTTTTCTCTCCCGTCATTTCGAGCGCATGGAGGAGAGGTGGATCGGCTTTGCCCTCACGACCGAGATGGTCATTCTGGAATGACCAGTGATGTCATGGATTTCGTGCACAGAATTTCAAATAAATCTCTCGCAGTCACTATTGCTCTAAAAATTTTTTTTTTTTGCGTAATTTTTTGGCACGCGTGCTCCTTATTAGGCTGTATAGAAAAAACTTTTTTTCTTCTTTTCAGGGGCTCTTTAAACAGAAACGCAGCTCAACTCACGAAGGTTGTTCCTAATCTTCCACCTGTCCATTAGTACGCTCAGTGAATTCCGGTCCAGCTATATTTATGGACTGTGGACTCGGACAGTCCAATACGCACATTGGGTCGCAAATAAACGACGCATCTGACATAAAATTATACCCGCAGAGGTGCCCAGTTACCTAATATAAGGTATTTGTAAATCTTCCTGTATGCAAATATCCTTTCTTCAATCTTTAATATGAAAAGAAAAGATCACCAATGATAAGTGCAGGTTGTCAGGGCATTTCTGCCTAACGTAAAGTTGCATAATAGCCAGAGTTCAATTTTGAAATTTTTACTGCAATATCAACAATAAAAAGTTTCCATTTTTTTTTCTTCTAAATACACCAGGCACACATTATTCCTTTTTGAAAGCTTCTTTTAGTAAGCGTGGGACTGTAATATCCCCACTTTTCCAAGAATTCATTGCGGCCCCGTTGAGCATACTTCTTACCGAGCACCGGGGCGCTGCAGAAAAGCAACTCCCGCAGAAGCGAGCATCGTGGGTCTTGCCTCTCCACAGTGCATATGCGCTCCAAGTTCACCCGATAAGGCTTACCCGACACAATCGACGCTTAAAAGAATATGAATATTCGTCTCGAAGCGAACGTCGGCACGATCCTGTTACTTTCCGAGGATTTCTAGAACTGATTTTTGCCTTCTGTTGTCTGGCGACACTGTCAGAAGGGGACGTGCATCCAGTCATATGGTGTCAGTCTCACTCTTGCGACTCAAAAATGAAATACTACGGGGGGTGTAAAATTGGGAGTGGTTACTAGTAATGGCACTACTTGAGAAAGTAACCCAACTACGCTTTTGTTATCACCACGTGAAAAGAGTGACCGAACGACTTCAAAGTTGTTTGGAAACGTATATTTAATTAGTTCTAACAAGGAGGCAGTAGACGTGGAGAGGCCATGACGTTGACGTCGGCCCCGTAGCTCCCGTAAGCCGTGCCCTCTCGACGCTCGCCCCTTTCGCGCGCTTTCTCACTCTTTCCTCGACAAAACGAAACAAACCTCCTTGTAGATATGAGCGTTCCCCCGACGTTCGCGGTTGTTGACGGTTTATAGCGGTGCTCAAAGGGTGCGAGCATGTGTGCGTTCGGTTCTGATCGTATTTGCTGGAAACTGTGATTATCGATAGTCGTCGTCAGGTTCTCGGTGAACGGAGCGAGGCAGAGAGTTGATGCTGCGCTGTTGGACACTCGCGCAAAGCATGATCGCGAAATATACGATGCATTGAAATAGTGTGTTTTGTCTCTACCAGCCATGGACCCAAAATCGCTGCTTCATGTAGTTACAAACTTGCAGAGTGGAAGCCAATTGGCTTAGAACGGCGAAGGGAGGAATGATACTTTTGATTTCAGTTCCTAGGCTAGGTGGCGCAAGCTACCGCCCATTATAAAGGGTACAGTCGTTAGCATCCATCCATGCACTCAGCAGCTAGCAGGAGTTTGTTCTTTCGGCTGTAAAATTTGTTTCCAACTGATTACAAGAAGTTTAAGGGTTTCAGATGAATGCTCTGGAAGCTTGCTTCAGCCCTTCGTGCAGCAGCACAAGACACACACGCGGCATACTCTGTTTTTAGACCGCCTGCTCAGTGTTCAAGCGTGCCTGCCAGTGACGTCGCAGCACTGAAAAGCGCGGGTAGATTTGAACGTTGGTTTTGGCATAGCTTTCATTTGCCGATTTCACAATGGCTCTCGTAAATTTAGAGATACAGGCTGAAAAAGTTAAAGTTCCAGGCTTCAAACAATATACATAAATAGCTCAGGTAGTTTACAAATCGACGGAGTACCCCTTTAAAAACATAATTTCTGGATGTCAGAATTAGAAGTCAAATTGGACGTTTAGTGTTTAAACAGCGTAAGGCCGGTCTGCCAGGATGGTGCAACTCTGGTTTACACTGCAGATGAGCAATCTTGCCAGTACAGTCCAACTGCTAACCTGGGGTCTTTAACATGCACCGCGCAGTAGTGATACACGGCCACACGCCGCTACGGTGCTCTTTCAGATCGAAACGGGCAGGGGTGGGGCAGGATCCCTCGGTTCTGCAGCGCGAGCTTTTGCTCCACGTGCGTCGAGCTGGGTGTGCGCCTCAGCCCACTGGACCACCAATTCTCCCTGGATGTCGTTGTTAAACTGAACACCGTAATTACTTCGGAAGCTTTTAAACCTTTTAAATATCTTGGCCCTTCTTATGACACTGCACCCAATCAAAAGATGCCACTAGAGCTGGTTTTGCGAAGCAGCAACATTTCTATATTCTAGAAAATATTTCTTTCTATTTATTCCCGTTTGCCCGATCCCATTCGCGATGCAAAAATGAAACTAGAAATGGATTGTTTTATTTTCAGTTGGGTTTGATGTTTTGAATGCTGGAATTGCAATGCCATTGCGTTGCAAAGTATGAAGCAAACACTGGAGAGGATGTCGCCTCCTCTCCAGTGTCCGCTCTGCTAAAGTGGAGAGCGGTAGGAGAAGCTTCTCCCAATCTCTTATTAACTGTCCCAAACTATAGAGACGATTATCTTTCAGACGAATTTTGCAGGAGTCTAAAGCCAACACCGAGGCGATGATTGGTCTCATCCACTGCCTCGTCTCCAAGAGGGTAAGTGTCCATCGTCTTTTAGTTTGGGGCAACTAGCTATTGCTGGTTTTTGTAGAGAGCAGTTTCGCTAAAATAACTTTTAAAACGTTACGAATTGGTAGGCGTATTCACTCGCGTGCAAGTCTGTCTCTGTACGAACAAAGCTCGATCGTCTATGCTTTCTCACACAATAGATAGAGAACCAGTTGGCTCTCTTTGCTAAAAGACACGAATAAGGAGACACCTGTAACAAATGGACTAAAGGTAGTAGCAGCCAGTGGTTTGATTTTTCTCTAAGTGAGAGTGAGAGTGTTCTCTGCTGCTGATTGGACACAGTACCCTGCTTGCGTGTAATCAACCGGCAAGACATTTTTGACCCTTTTGCGAGTTCACAATTGGGCAATCTTTTGGTGGGAATGTCCTACAAACATACAAACAGCAAGCAATCACGTCAAAGGTCTTTTTTGGCCTTTAATTTGCTCATTCTTTGTACTCCTTCATCCACCTGTCGATGTCAGCTTGTGCACGGTAGCAGAGCAACTTGAGATTTGCAGACGAAGCGTGGGCTGCCACTGACCTCCAACAATAAATAGCGGACGATCGCGATTTCAGACTTTGTTCGATCTCGCCCTGCCGTGGCGCTCGGTTCGTAGCAGACGTGCAACATTTTTTCTGGTCTGTTAGCAGACAACAAACTGCATTATTTCCGTCTGCAAATCACGCCTTGTAGGGGACAAACTTTTCGCTCGCATCAGCAAATGAACCGTTTGCGAGAGACAAACCTCCGCAAGAGGCTCTCACAGTGACCAGAATCAGGCCGCCGAATCTATAACTGGGCGTGTTAGAGTTTCTTGCATTGCTTGGACGTCTCGGTCTCAGGGTCCCCTGGAGGGTGTGCTCCCAGAGCTTGTGGGCTGGCTGCTGGCTGCGAAGGAGGAGCACAGTGGAGACGCCAGGTTTGCAAAGCTGCTCGTGGATTTCCTGAGCATCTGCGGACCTCAGGTGGGTCTGCCCAGCCGCGCAAGTTTGCTCGCTCACCTCGCTGCACGTAGCGTATGTAGCAGGCATCAGAGAGGTTTAGGGGACCGTTTTCGCACAAACGAAACGATGCAATTGGCTCTCCGGTATGGACTGCGCATGGTCGAGGTCACTGCTGCTTCACTGTAGTCCAGTTTCCGAACCAGAATCTGGGATAGTGTGGTCAGAGTGGCCGACATCAGAAACATCTTGACTCGTTTATAGAACGACTCTTTCGTTGTGAATGAAACGTGAATGAAAGTATTGGCAGTTGTGCCTGGAAGAAATGTCATGGCAATGGTGAGAACCGAGTCGAATGCGCGAAAAATAAAACAAAAAAAACGAAACGTGAAGAAGGCACCAACAGTTTTTTTAGAACATTTTGTAAGTTTTTCTCGCCTAATAAAGCCAATTTGAACCCGTCGTCAAAAAGTTCTAGCGCCATGATTGCTGCGAAGATCCTCTGCTCCTCTAGCAGACAAACTGTTCAGTCACGAAAATAATTCCTGGAGAAAGGGAACGAGGGGGACAAAGGACAAACACAGCTAGGTGACTGGTGCGCGACCGAAAAAATCTGCCTGGTGCTGGTATCGAACCAGGGACCTCTCCATTTCCAGTGGAGGATTCTACCAACTGAGATAACCAGGAGTTAGGCGTCAGTAGAGCTCAGTTGGTAGAGCGCTCCACTGTAAATGAAGAGGTCCCTGGTTCGATACCAGCACCAGGCTGATTTTTTCGGTCGCACACCAGTCACCTAGCTGTGCATGGAGATTTGTGTTTGTCCTTAGTCATTCTTGTTCAGTCACGGTCAACCACCGCCATATTTAGCGCTCCCATTCTAGCAAAACAAGACAAAACATGGTTAGTTCCCCAAATCTGGCTTCAGGCTATTTGTGAAAAGGGAAATGATTTTCTTTCAGTTCTGTGAAATTACCGAGCACTCCTCTTCCCAAGAAACAACATGCCCCTTCTTTACCCACCTTACGAAGCCATTGCACATTTCCGTTGTCAGGGGGCGCGACGACGGCGATGCTTGCCTTTTTTCCTGCTTTTTTTCTGGAACTTCTACGCCTAACTGCCAGGGTCGCGACATCCGACAGCATGGCACTCTGGCTTTTTGGCCGTCATTTGTTGCCACTTCGGTACCAGCTTCAATGATTTTTAGTGCGGTAGGACGCTACACACCGTACTTGCACTAACCTTGTAAGGCGTCTGCTCTGTTTGATGTGCCCACCTGTCTGGGGTTTCGAGATTTTATATTCACAGGAAACTAGCTGAAAACGAATATGTCTTTTCTGAGGAGGAGACAGTGAGCTGTACTGGTTGCCACACTTTGAAAATCGGGGTCGTTTTTGCTGCTTAATTCGGCAGATACCTCGTAACGTTTTCAGGTCCGACGTTGTACCGGACAGGCATCGCGGATTGTATAAACTATTTGTGTAATGAAAGCCACAATGTAATTGCAGCGGGGTTAGTAATTTGCTCAGCATTATTAGCGGCACATAGACGAACGGCATCACCTATCATTTGGATGTTATTTTACAAGACCCGTGTAGAGGTTTGTCAATTTTGCTCGAGCATAAATGTTTCCCAGATGAGTTTTGGCTGACGTGCATTGAGTAGAATATAGTTCTCCCGTTTCTTCGCAGATGTCTCCGGACCAGCTGGAGAGCATGTCCGGTGTCGTCAGTGCTAATCGAACGTTTCTTAAGAAGCCCATTGAAAATGTGTTCCGTAAACTCGCAAGTTGACCGCCGAGAAGCAGAGGTCTGATCTGTGATTGGAGCGGCCAATGTTCAACTGGGCTCAAAGGTGTCTTCATCACGGTTCTTGTGCAAGGGATGCATGCTGCTAGTGTCCCATCTGAACTGCATTTTGGTTGTAAATATAAGCGAAATATTTTGAGGTGACTGTATTTTTGTGTACCTTGATGATCCAGCTGGATCCGGCTAAGACCAGTTACATAATCCAGCTGCATGCGGACTGATTTTCACCTAGGCTAGTGTACTCTGGAAATAAGAGAGAAAAACAATGTCTACTATAATTTGGTAAAAGAAAGTTGTATTTCGTGCAATCAATGCAGACTCATGAAATCAATTGTGTTATACGACGGGAGAACAGCATGTGGAATTGATGTAACTATAGCTGTGCTTAGTTACGTCTATTTACAGTATGTGTTCCTCGAAGACCTTGCATGAACCCTGAAGTGAGAGGAAGATGGGATAGAGGAACACTGCACTCCAAATGCAGCTAAAATTTTGTCCCACAAAGACGTGATGGTCAAGTAGAAGGACGTACACCACTAAGCACTCCTTCGAGTGGTTTAATTTCTGCAACTGGTTTAATTTCGCGAAAGACGTATGTACCTTGATAACAAAACACTTCATCCGATCTTTACCACCCAATGTTTTATCCCTTTTCCTTTTTGAAACCCCGAACAGTCGCAAATAGGACAACTCGGGATCAAACCAGCTTATCGAAGGAGCACTGACACGTGCCTTCGTTGCACTAGGGTATAAAAAGATGCTTCCGTTATATCTCTTGTCTTCTTGTTTCTGTTTTTTGCTACGATAACTGCGTCGTCAATAATAGTGTACACATTTGCATCTACTACAGTACATCGCAATATTATCCGAGGGGGCCGATCGTACCGACGGGGTGTGTTTCCTCAGCCTTTCATTAACAGTGATGCGATTGCTGCGCCAATTGCGCCAAACTGCGCCAAGTGGCTAACCCTGCTACATCCCGCTACACTTTGCCAAAATATGGGTAACCTGCACCGAGCCTGCGCCAAAATCCCATTTTGGTCGCCTTTCAAAACCGGAACTAAACTCAGTACATACTGTAGTTGAGCATGCGTGTGTTATGTGGCACAAGCGGCCCCCCGGCGCAAAGTACCCCGCATTAATCGTCCATCCGGTCTTGCATGCCTTTTCCGCCTGTCTCGCGTTTTGCGCTCTCGTCTTCTCGTAAATCTCGTCTGACGTCTTTTTTATTTATTTATAGACGGGGGTTTCTACGGACACTCGGAACCCAGCGTGCCGGGTACCAGCCGTGCCGTGAAACAAAACCACGTTTTTGCGCGGTGGGAGTTATTTTCTGAGCTGAAGCACTCACTCCTTAAAGCACTGGCCGCGGGAAAACTATATTTGGTTCCTGCCTTCCAGTCACCGTGGTCCTGCGACGTCGGGTGTTGCCAACCCCATGTCGCTGCAGATATGGTGCTTTCTAAAATGAAACTAAGTAAAGCCGCACGTTCATCAACGTTCGTGTTCTCGTTTAATTATCGTACGTTACTACAAAAATTCCTCTCTAACTCGAAGACCGCTCTGTCAAAGTATCGATTATTTAGATTCCTCTCGGTGGGCCTCCTTTCGAGAGGGACCTCGGCACGTGAAAATTCTGCCGTGAAAGAAAGTTGGTGAAGGGAAGTGAGCTAAAGCAATGAAGGCAATGTCTGCACGCTGAACCCGCGCAGCACTTGTTTGTCTGGAGTTCAGTCATTGCACAAAGCGCTCCCAGAACTTTCTGACCCTGGCCCGTGATGTCTTGCATCAATGCACTCAGGTTCTTTATTTTTGTGTGTGTGTGTGTGTTTAGCTTTTCAGGGTTTAAACAAGGAAAACTCATAAGCGATTGGGGGGTAAACATTGAATGGTGTATCTTGTTGTCACGGCATGTATGTTTTCTTTGAAATTAAACCACTCGAAGGTAGTGCTCTGTGATGTATGTCCTTCTTCTACTCGTCCTTCATGTTTTTTAGTAGGCATGGGCGAATAGAGGATTTTCGGTCCGAATCGAATTCGAAGTGAATAGTGATTTTGGCCAAATAATTTCGAATTGAATAGTTCAAATAGTACAAGCAACAAATACCACAAGATACGTTTAAACTACAGTTTTATATTTTCCCTTATTTGGTGTTAGAAGTACCGTAATTGTTAATTTCAATTGTATTGAATTTGGGAGCACGAAATGGTTGGAAGCTTGCGACACCTGACCAGAAATCCGAGCCAGAGCAAGTCAAGCTCGTTTATATCGAACTCTCAAAAAAACGTCTACCAGTTCGATATAGCGGGTAATTCGATATACAAGTTTTAATGAATTTGACTCAAAAATCGACTTTCTGCTGAAATATTACACAATGAAGTAGTCTTGCATCTTTTGTTGCTTTTTCTTCGTTGCGTCCGCTCTAATGATATTTTTCTACGCTATCGACTGACTCCAAAATGCTGGGGCCGCTGTCTTCTATATTCGCGCTTCAGCGCCGAACTGTGCCGAGAGTGCGCCCGAGCAGGAGCACCTTCTCCGGCAGAGCCCCGTTTTGCTCTGTAAGTTGGCTTTCCCCTTAAGACACGTGACAAGTAACGTCCCTGGTAGTGAAGAAACATCGAGGGACTTTAGTGGCAAGCTGCCCTTTTTTCTTCTTTCTTTCTTTTTTGGGCGGTTGCGTTAATCGCTTGGAAGAAAAAAGGATATTCTCTTTTGCGGAGGGAGCGGGGAGAGGGAGCACGGAGCACCCTCTCTCCGCTCCCTCCGCAAAAGATATTTTTTTCTGTTCTTCCAAACAATCGACGCCCGTAAAAGAAAAAGAAAAAAAGAAGAAAAAAAGCTGGCGTGCTTTGCAAGCTGGCTTTTCCCCAATGCGGCCGCTCGCGCTGGGGGAAAGCCAGCTTGCAGAGCAAAAGGGCGCTCTTGGCAGTTTGCTATATCGGTAGCGGCTGCTATTTTTGTTCGATGTAACCATAGTTTTTGCTATATACTATCACTGTAACATTACTGTGCACAAAAATTGTTCGATATAAGGAATAATTCGATGTAAACGGGTTCGATATAGTCGGGTTTACGTATTTAGAAAGGTTGAATAATTCTATATTGTCGAATAATTCTATATTGTCGAATACTTAAATTCGATTCGAAGCGAATGCCGAATAGAACAGAGTTTGATTGACTATTCCTAATAACCGAATATTCGCCCATCCCTATTATTTACCCATTTGCTTCGTCTTAAACATTGCACTACTGGTTGTGACGTTCCGGGAGAAAGAGTAGGTTTGCAGCGACCGTATTTCGGCTGAGAGATACTTTGACCTTACACTCCGTTTTTACATTCCAGGATAAGGGTGCGTTCGCTGACCTCACGATCCCTGAATGGGTTACCGCTTGTGTTATATTTCGGACCTCCAACTGTAAGGTCTGCGGCCGCATCATTTGGGTAGGATGAATGTTCACGGATCGTGAAGTTCGTGCTGGGGTATTTAGGGGTAAGCAATGACTCGGTGTTTTTTTTTAAATGATATTCGCTCAAAACGTTGGTGGGCAATGACTCGGGATATTACGGTTTTTGTTGTTACACTTTATTAAGATAAGGATGGCGCACACAAATACACACAGGGTGTCCCAGATAACTTGCACCAAATTTTACTAAAAAAACTGAGCACTCTGCGAGAGTGAAATTAACTGTATGTTGTTAGAAAGTGTTTTGGAAAAGTGCACAATTTCTTTTAGTGCATCTAGTTATTTAGTTAATTAAGATTAATGGACTATTTTTTTAATTATTTGTTTAAGAGTGGAGGTGGTGAATTGGAAAGTTGTATAGCACATTGAGAAACGGCCAAATAAGGTGTTTCCTACATGATGTGCTTTGTGCTCTTTTTTTTTTATTAGCCTAGAGAGAAAGCCTGCGAAATATTTAAAAAAAAGACCATGTAACATAGCGCCTGCGCATCACACTGGCAGCGCTTTCAAACGTGCTCTGAAGGAATGAAGTCCACCTTATCACTGGCACGCTGTCGGATACAGGACTTCGTATTCGAGTAGTCCCCAAAGATAACCGCAAGCAGCTGCCGCCATAAAGCCCTGTCTTAGGCAGCAGCCCAAGGCAGGGCTGAAACCGAAACCAACCAATGTGAAGCCGCCTTATGGCGCCGCATGTCAGCACCCTCTGCCCACTGGTCAGGTAACTACTGAGATGAAAAGGATGGATGGATGGATGCTAACAACCGTACCCTTTATAACAGGCGGTAGCTGGCGCCACCTAGCCTAGAATTAAGAACCAAAAGTATGATTTCTTTAGTTCGCCGATTTGCTTGCCCTCCGCAATTTCGTAACTATCTCCAGGCGGTGTGGGATATCGCCAGGATGACCTTTGGAAGACCGGACAAAAAACTATGGTCATCACCCCCCCCCCCGCCCGCCTCTTCCCCCCAGCGAAGGAGTCACCAATTTTTTTCTAGTCCTACTCAATGTTACGTTGGCACCGGACCCACGGGGGACTTTGAGCCCGAGCCATGCTGGAGGGAGTCCCAATTTTCCTCTGTCCCACCTGTCCCCAGCTGTCAGTTAGTGGTACATGATTCAATTCACCCTAGATAATTTCCACCAGTCTTCCAATCCCCTCTTTGTTAGTAAAATGCACTTGTCATGCATTCTTCCATTCTCGTCTGCAAACCCCAGTGCTCCGGCTAAATCCGTCACCCCCTCCGGGAGGGCGGGAGCAAGCCCTGTGCACCTCAACACCACATGTCCTGTAGTCTCGTTTTCCCCCTATGGGTATCCATTTGCTTATACTTTTTCCTATATTTCTAGTCCTGAATACTCTGGTTCTAGCCTGGAAGAGCTCCCCCGTGAGTTATCATATACCAATGTTCCTTCCTCATTTCCTATTTTCATCCCCTGTACATAGTTAAAGCTGATTTTCCCTTCATTCTTTCCTCCCACATCTTTCTCTCGGCTTCTGTTGCTTCCTTTTGCACAGAGGTAGTCTGCTCTGTACCAGCACTTGACTGTTGGTATTTGAATCCCAGTTTTTAGGTTCGGTTTGTCCATTTTATTGTTGAAACTTTTCATGTACAGATGCTTATATACCCTTCTCGCTTATTGTTTGTCCCCAGTTTTGTCCAGTCTTTGTTCAAATTTCAACTTCCTGATCGCCTCTGTAGCCTCGAAAGATGGCCGGCCCGTGTCTCCCTGCACTCCTTCATTTTCGTGTATTCCCGTGTGCCCCCAGTGCCAGTCTACCCAGGCTCCTCTGCCGGGTCTCTATGCTCAGCTGGACCTCAGAGTTTGTGCGTAATACTGCATTGCCAAAAGACAACCCCGGCACCGTGACCCCTTTCTGTAGAACCCGTACGACTTCTTATCTATCGTAACTACACACTGTCTTATGCTTCACAATTGCTGCATTCCTTTTTTTCTTTCTTTAGCATATTTTCTTCCTGTCCTTCTACGTATTGTTTTCCCTCATTCAGCCATAATCCTAGGTATGTATACTTCTCTGCGTGTTTTATTAAAACATCGAATTTTCAGTGGGTTCCCCTTCTCATCGTTATGAACCATTATTCCTGACATGTCGCTACTGAATTTCAGGCCCAGAGAGTCTCCTTCTTCTCCACTGATCTTAATCAGCTCCTGAAACTTGTTCCGGCTATCTGCTGATACAATGTCATATGCGTAGAACATTTCTGCAAACAACTTGATTTACTTTTCTCCCTCTCTCCACACATGACACATTCAAACCCAAATAGCACTCTTAATTTCTTTTCCATTCTACTCGGGTATATCGTAAAAAGTAGTGGTGGTAGTGGGCAACCCTGTTTCAGTCCTCTTTTCATTTCTGCCGGTTCTGTTATTTCTACTTCCCACGTTACAACAACCTTATTATTGGTGTATACCTATTGTAAAAGCCTAATCAGATGTGTATCTAAATCCTACTTTCTCTTCCGCAGCCAGAGTTTTCCCTGACTGACATTGTCGTACGCTCCTTTAATGTCTAAAAATGCTATTCATAATGGGTTCTTTCTCTTATCTTTGGCACCTGTATACATTGAGTAATGATGAACCAGTTGTCATCTAACCTTCTATCTCTTCGGAACCCGTTCTGTAGCTCCCCTAAAATGTTTTCTGCCCATTCTCCTTTTTGCTTGCTGCATCGCTAGTCTGTACAGGACCGAAATTACTGTTATTGGGTGGTATGACTCTATATTGCAATCCCGTTCTGCCTAGTCTCCAATCATTGCACACCTCTCCCCCCATTATTGTTTGATCAGTTGCCTGTCTTAGCTTTAATTTGCTTTCTGTACCTAGTGTCTTGACTAGTCTCATTCCTATGCCATCTGTGCCTGTTGCCATTCCAGCAGGTACTTTACTTTCTGCTCTATACAGCGGCATAGACTTTCCATTTTCCCCGGGAGGGGGGGGGGGGGGTGCTGCTGCGCGTTACCTTTTCGCCAGAAGTGGAGATTGAAGCTAACGAAAGCACGCTGGCTGGGATTCCATTTCCTATGTGTTTTGTCAATAAAGGCAACGTGGGCGTTATTTTATTTTCCTGCCACTATTAGAAGCTCGTTACATAGCACGTAAATAGCGTCTCGGTAAGGATCATGGTTCGGGCCCGCCCCGCCCCCCCCCCCCCCCCCCCCCCGCCCCCCCCCCCCCCCCCCCGGATCTCACTAGGGGGGGCACGAGCCCCGATGCCCCCCTGAAGTCTACGCCTATGGCTCTGTCCCCTTCCCCCGTGGTTGTCCGAGTTCTGCCATTACTAGTGTTCTCGTCTTGTGCCGTGTTGCCTTTTCTGTTCTGTCCAATTTCGCTCAGTTCAAGTTTTGAGAATGTTGCCTCGTTGTCTAATAAATTCCCTCCTCGCCCTCTACACTTATCCTCTCATCTCTGGTCAATGACCAATGCGATTTTTTGTTTCTCTCCCCTGTGCATTCATGTGCTCCCAGAACCTTTCTGCTGCATTCCTATCGTTTGGATTTCCCTCCATCATCCAGTGCACTCCAGCTTCTTTACCCAACGTGACCTGGATTAGAGCAGATGCCTCTTTTCTTTCCTGGAATGTATTCCATTTCAACGCTGCCTCAGTGGCTGTGACCCCCTCTTCTTCGTCCATCTGTGTTCCCTCGAGGCCTCTTGTCACCCTGCTATGGCCGCCTTAACTTCACCGTCCCACCAGCTTTCTGCTGTGTGTGTTTCCTTTCTGTTGAACTTCTTCAACTCTCTTTTAAAAGTGTTCACCAAATCGTCATACGTCCATTCTCTCTCCAGTTGTCTGGATACTATTGTCTCAATTTGTTCTGATAGTTCTTGTAGTTGGGCATTGTTTAGGGTCGATATACTTCCTCGTTCAAAACTTTGGGTCTCTGGTTCTCCTGTACCAAACTTTATTTTAATTCCCTTACGATCACTTCCTAAGCTTTTCGTGCCTTCCTGATTTATTTTCATGCGTCTTAATCTGTTATACAATTTGTTAGACATTAAACAGTAATCAATTGTTGAGTGTGAATTGTTTCTCTCCCACGTTATTCTTCCGTCGCATATTACTTGGGCGTTAACAAGCGCTAGATCAAGAGCATCGCTGAAGTCTTGAAGCATCCTCCCTGTAGAATCTGTATATCCGCCAAAGTCTTCTAAGTGTGCATTCGTGTCTCCTAAGATAATTATTTTCCAATTAGTGCCAATTTCTCCAAGATCTTAGGAAAGGCACGTCAAGTGCTGCGCATTTTCCTCACTTGAATCAGTTTGTGTTTTCAGGTATACCAATCCTATGAGCGTGTCTAGACTCCGATATTATTTTCTAACCACATATGTTCTCCACAGCTTTCCCTCACCCTTTCCCAGTCCTGCCCTTTCACTAGCACTCCCAATCTGCCTCCTTTCCGTTCCCCTTCACATCGATTGCTTTCCACCCAAAAATAACCTTTTAAGCAGGGTGGTTCCTCCGTATTTCTAAGATGCATCTGTGCCATTCAATACAAGATCTTCATCATGTAATTGTTCCACAATCTCTTCGCACTTCATTCTATTTCTGCCCCCCTGCATGTTTATAAATAATATATTGAGCTGCTGCTTTTTTCTTCTTCTGCGAGGCTTCCTCCCTTTCTTCCAATTTGCATTGAAACCTTCGGCTACCGGCAGACTCTGCCAGCTCCTAAAAAAGCCTTTGTTATACAGCCCGTCTCCCGCCCCACCCGCATCACCATCAGTTCCCCTTAGTGGATGTTGTCTGGGCTGAATTGTTATACCTCCCTGTTCACATTCGTGACCTCGTATCGGTTCTTAGAGCTCAGTCTCTTGACGGTCCCGTTAGCCTCCTAGACTGCTCTCTCTGCACCTAGTCCCCGGCCCCTAACCTCCCTGATAGTGAACTTTGCAATGTGCACCATGCCAGAGGTTATGACCTTCAACTGCCTCAGACCCTCCTCGACCTCTTGTGGCCAGGTCCCTTCTACCTAGGATGTCATTCGAGCCAGCATGTATCACCACAGAGTTTTCCTCCCCCTGGTCAACCTTTATACTGCGGTGTCCGTCACCTCCTTCATCCCCCTGCCTGGTTGGGCCTCTCCCATCTCTCCTGACCTTGCTGGCGACCCCCGCTGTCCACCTAGACTGATTAGATCTTCCTACCACTCTCTGCCCCCTTCCTTTTTCTGCATCACAGGTTTGGGAGCTGTTGGAATAGGGGGCACCAGTGTACTGTGCAATGGCCCCACTGCCTTCATCGCCACACTAGTGTCTATGTCCTCTGCCCTCTCTATAACCGGCACTGCATCAACTGCTCCTCCCTCCATCCTGAAGCTCACGTCTCACCCTTTCAAGCTCCTTTCCACTGCCTCTCGCCCCCTCCAGTTTCCATTCCATTGCTTCATGTTTATCTTTGTTGGACGTTTGCGTCGCCTTCAGCTCCTCCAGCTGCCCCTTGCCAGGCCTCCTCTAGCAGCTCTTGCTTCTCTCTCTGTTCCATTCCGTCCACACATCCTTTAATTCCTCCAACTGCCTTGTCTCTTTCTATCTTCTTCAAACCTGCCCCTAGATTTTCCAGCTCAGCCCACTTCTCCCGTTCCTGCCCGAGTTCATCTTTAAGCTCCTCGACCTGCGTCTCGAATGCAGCCCGCTTCTTTTTCTCAAACTCCTCCTTAAGCTGCTCAAACTTAGCAGCCCACTCCCCTTCTACTCTCGTAAACCCGACCTCAAGATTCTCACAGAGACGCCAAGTGACGCTGCCCTCCACCACATCAGCTAAGCTCTTCATCTCCTCTAAGTAGCACCATCTCTTGCACTCTTCGCACTCTACCAACTCTGCTTCCCTCTTACCCTTCCATCCTCTGCGACTCATCTGCCGCCAAAATCGGAACAAAGCCCGCCTAAATCTAAGCAATGCCTGACCCTAATGGCCCACCCGGCCTCCGGTGCCTACGCTGACCTAAATTCTCGACGCTATTTAAAACTGCCAACAAAGCTGGTACGTGCTCCACCGAGTGGCAAGACAGTCTGAGGAAGCAGTTAACAGAACTACTGGCGCAAGTGTATTGGGAGAGTTCGGCTGATGGGCGTAGCAAAGGCTGCTGCCAGTGCCAAATATTCCCCCTGCAGTTGGAGCGTAAACTAAAAGTGTGGCACAGCATCAACGAATCAGCAGTCAGCGACGTCAGAATATTGAAAACGACATTTAAAGCGTGAAATAAAAGCGTTCAGTCGCGGCGTCTCTGTGAGAATAGCGTCAGTAGCAAATCAGCAGCAATGATTGCAACTATGCAGTTTGCTCTGGTTTGGAGCACACATTCGTTTATTCTACCGTTGAATATGGACGTGACGAAAATCTGAGATGCGGCAAGTTTTCAGTTACCAAGAGTCGTGCCCTCTTACTCTAGCGAAGCTAAAATGGCTTAAATTAGTCGAGTCGCATTTTAGAGCTCACGACCACCGCTAGGGGCTGTTTCGCGGCCTGTGGTTGGCCCCGAGCTGCTTGCCCATTCAAAACAATGAATGGCCAAACTCTCCCAATACACGGCTCTGGTGCGGCCAACTATTCTGCCAAATATTCAAACAGAGCCCTGCCACGTAATATCAGGAAAAGAAAAAGGTAAGAACTAGGAACTATTGTAACTTACTGTCCCTATTGTTATTTATATCTGTATCCATACTGCAAAAATGGCACTGCGAGATGGCGCCATCGGTCCTTGTGCAACTCGACCTGAAGAAATATGTGCAGCTGTGCACTTCCCGGAGTGGCTGCTGCGGGAGCAATCGCGGCATTGTGATTGCCTTTAGTTCAGTTCTCGACAGCGTTACTAGAACCACTCGGTTGGGAAACTGCCATAAAGCCTGCTTCGAAAAAGTGGCTCCGATCCATACTCGAGAACGAAACTAAAATCGATCGCAACGCCGCCGATTCTCCCACAGCGGCGACTCCGGGAACTGCACGTATTGGTTCAGGCAGTTCAGGTCGCTTGGTGCAAAGGCTGATGACGGTCGGTGACTCCATCTCGTAGTGCCATTTCGCAGTAGCTTCCGTGTTTTGACTCGTCGCTAAAGGGGGTGCTGTTTTCGTATTTAGTTTGCTCTTGCACGCGAGCCATCCGGGTTTCAAGGGTGGGTTTCCCAACTGAGCGTTTCAGTAACGTTGGCTCTCGAGTACGGATTGGAGCCACTTTTTCAAAGCCGGCTGTATGGCAGTGTCCCCATTGAGTTGTTCTATAGTCATTTGCAGCTCAAGAAAGTAGGGCGAGGAGGAAAAAGCAGGCAGAACGCTAAAGAGAGAACAAGGTTTCCCCCTCTTTCCTCCAGCATTCCGTCTGCTTCCTTCTCCCTGGTCCGTCTTACTCTTGCTTTACCTTCTTGAGTTGCAACAAACTAGTAACATTGACAAAAACTCTTTTTTTTTTTTTTTTTAAACATGAAGAACATGTCTATGATTGCCCATGAAGATTGTGGTCTATCAAAATCAACATATGAATATATTTGTAGTGTACCTTTAGTTTAAAAATGAATGCGGACAATGATAGCAAAAGTAACAAAAATAAAATGCGGTTGCATAACGACTGCGATCTTGCTGATTTCATCTCGTCTGCTTTCTTTTACTGGTCGGCTACACCTTTTGACGCTGCTCCGGACGGCATCTATCAATGTGTGCATTGACAAGCTATGGACGAGCATATGTCGCAGTTTTGCCGCTGCTTGTAGTAGTAAATTGGATATGTCGGGAATGTCCTATCGAAGCACGGTTTAAAGAAAGCGGAGCCTCAGTTTAGAGAAACGTTGTTTATCGAAAGGGAGACGCTATTTAGAAAAGGCTGTCCTAAACAATGTACGCTAGTGCTAAATTTAGCGCTTGTATTAGCGCACGCGACGCAAGAGAGTTTTAGAATAGCGTTTCTCCGTCGCGACCAAGGAGGATAGAAGGGTAGGAGAGGGCATGACGCCAGCCGCAAAGCCTCCACGAGCCATGCTCCCTTGACGCCTCGCCTCTTTCTCATTTTCCTTGTTACTCTCCTCACTTACCTGACCACATCACGTGACCATAGCTAGCCTTCGTCTAGCTATGGGGTACTAGAATACACCACAGTCTAGCCTTCGATCTGATAAAACCTACCGGACGGAGCGCACGCAAGCCTGCAAGGAGTCCTTCTACAATCAACCTTCCATCTCACACGTGACATGACACGCGTACCAATTGCCAGAGAGATCTACGGTCACGTTGGCCACAACATCGTTTAAACTTTTTATGACTAGGCTTCACCAATATTGCAACGTGCCCTCTCCTAGTACTTCTAACCTCCTTGGTCGCGACCATAGAGTTATTATAATGTACGCCAGAGGTTCAACTGGTGCTAGTGTCTATGTGACTTCCGTGACGCAAATTGAAGCAGACAGCAACCAGTCTACTTTTGCGGTGCTCCTGTGCATTCCTATGGGAAAACGCGCGTGCATTTTGTCTCTTCGCCGGAAAATGACATGAATAACTTTTATTATTTCGGTTGTACCGGATAGTATGTACATTTATTAATATTGTAAAAGTGTAATTGCTTTAATTACAGCATTTTTCATTACCACTGAACGATGTTAAGCTTCGCTATATTTCAGGCCCAAACCTATGTTCCATGGCAGGTATGCAAAAACAAGCGATGATTCTAAGCAAACTAACGATCGAAAAGAATGTAGAGTGTGCTCAAGGTTCGCTAGCAATGTGGTGACACTTATATATTGCTAATATGCCCGTCCGGTCGCTCTATGAAAATGACTCCGTCGTGCATCTTTACGACGGTTAAAAAACATTTGAATGTAAGAAATAAAGTATGTGGACTGCAAAAGGTGTGCCTTTTTATTATCTCCTATGCCGGGCAGTTTTTATCGGGCACCTGTTTTCCGACTTTTCCCTACTTGCAAATATTTAGAGCGTGCGGTTGATGATTTGAACCCAGAACATGCATCTTTGCACATATTCGTGAGCAGAAAGAATAAAGCAGTACTCATTCATTGCAGATCTGACTATATTATGTGGCTTTCAATTAATTTTGATCGTCTGCATTCACAGGACGTACTTATCCAGTGGTACTGCGTAGTTCTTGCCGTCTCTTTTGGTTTTCCACTTGTCCTTCGTTCGTTTGGCACGTATATCCCCCATGCTGAAAGCGCCGACGCCGTGTTCGCGCTAACAGTGTTTGACAGTGCACATAAATACACGTACAAAGCGGTTTAAGCACCGTTTTTCATGCCACATATTTCAAATAAAAACACAGCAACTGACCAATTATTTCGTCTGCGTAACTTAGAAATGTTCGAATGTGCCCAGTACGTACAAATTGTTTGTGATATTTGCTCTTATAATCGAGCGCAGAGAGAAAATGCACTCGCTTTTTCCCATAGAAATGCATTACCGGAAGTCAATTTCGGACTGGTTGCTGTCTGCTTCAATTTGCAGCAGCACACTAGCGCCAGTTGAACCTCTAGCGTACATTATAATAACTCTATGGTCGCGACGCAAAAGCCCAAGCAGCTCGCGCTTGCGACGCCACCAAGATACAGTCACAATTTTTATTTCACACACGAAATGCTACAACTTTAGAAAAAAAACAACAAGATTTTTTGGTTCAGAGTATTGTCTTAATTTGTTTAAACATGAGAATCCGACGCGAGCGGTTGACCGGTTGTGTCCGCTTGCGTCGCCTCGGCAAGAGAGGTCTCGTAAGGTCTCGTGCAGGGTGTAATAGCGAGTTCGTTTCACACGCACTGGCACCGTTCGAGTTCTCTCCCAGAATGTATCGCACTCACAGAGTGTTGCACGGAAAACTGGACTAAAACGAACTCGCCAAATGCACCGAGTGCGGAAGACTGATGTTGCCGCCATCTATGTTGTAGAAAAGGTACCGGCTTCAAACCGAAACTGGCGCCTTTCTGTTCGGAGTGATCCGTGGGAACGCGAGAATGCAGTCGGCTACCAACGTTTATCTACAAACGTTGGTCGCTGCAACCTGTAGTTTATAGTTGCGATGACTTCAAGCAGCTCGGCTGCCGTGGAGATAGTTACAGACGGCGTAAATTTTCGCACCCAGTTGTGTACAAAGCAGCTGGTTGCGATCTTTCAATTCTTATAACCGTTTACACTGAAGAAAACTGATGATGCTGTCCGAGCAGAAGCTTGATCCGTTTGAACATGGTATTATGCGTGAACCACTGAAAGGGTACGGCTTAAAACTAGCCTGTTGGAATGTCCAGCAAAACTGGGACTTTCGATTTGGATCGTCATTATAGGTGGATCAGATATTAGCCTTGGTGAGGGCGTCAAGAACGAGAGCTTTCTCGAACAAAATACGAAGGGGCGAGTCAGCTGACGTAGGTAAATGTTAAACATGATGTTGCCCAATCCTCGGGTAAAGTTACCATCTTTAGCTTTCTCTGATGCTTATTGGGCAGTCAGAGGTTTCTGCTGGGGGAGTTTTGCCGACAAATGTTAAATTTTTCACCCGCACACGGATGATGGACATCTCGGGGGCCGCTGTTACGTTTGTTCTGAGCATTTCTTTACACACTGGTATATTTCAGCGTTTGTACGGCAACAGAGCGATTTAAAACCTGCAAATAAATCACGGGTTGTCAATTGCTTCCTTCGGGAAATAGCAGACGCCCACAATTCAAGCTCGCGTTCGATTTCGTGGCCCACGGGACGCGATTTCTATCAGAAAATCTACTTTTTATTCCGCTTGGTTCCGCGACACATCGTAGCAGACGAACCCTCGTCGTCTGCTCCCGCTCCTCGCCGGCCCCGCCGGAGCGAGGCATGACGGGATTGCATTTTGGCGCACTCCCGATTTTCTCGGTGCAGCGAGTGCATGCACGCGTGGGGTATCAGCGCTGAAACAAACTCGGAGAGTGCAACCACTCGTGGAGTGCCGGCCGAAACGAACCCGTTCCACGCTGCGAGTGGGCACGCGTGGGCACGAGTGCCGTGAAACGAACTCGCTATAAGATAGACAGGTGGGGGAAACGAGAGCCAAATGAGCGACCAGATTGTGTCCCCCTCGGGTTTCTCTTTTTCTGTGGCGCCATCTACGTGGAGCACCGTGAACTGTCACCCCGGGTGGGCGTAGAGCACTATATAGCTCCTACGGAGCAGAGTAACGCAATCCTTTGAACCCCGTGTTTTGCCGACAACATGGCCGACAGAGCGGATCGGCGCGAGTCACGTGGTACTCGGGGTTCCAGGGGGCGGCCCGCCCTATGGGAGAATACATGGAGATCGATACAACACGGCTGATTAAAAAATGAACGTCGAGTTCACACTTTTCAAAACTAGTCTGCCGTGAAGTTAGTAAAGCACTAAACACTTTATCAAAGTTTTAATAATATCGGATGCGTGTGCAAATTTTGAGAAGGCAATTTCCAAGGCAATGGCGTTTGAAGCAGACGATTTTTGCTCGCAGCGGAGATGGGCTTTTCGGGTTGGCTGGAGCGGGTCACGTGAATGGTGTGACGTCGCCGTGTCGTCTGCTGCATGATGCCGCTCAAGCAATTTTTAAAAAAGAGACAGGTCTTTGCGGGGCACAAAACTTAGCGCAAATTATTCTAAAATAGTCCATTATTATGTCAAAAACAATTGCCACTCCGTACAGCCCCACAATACTGAAGAAACAGCGATTGTCTCACGTTCTCCATGCATTTCTGACCGCAGTTGGAACCTCCGGGCGTTCGCCGCTAGTCGCCGAGAGGCGGCGTTCTAGATTGCGCTACTCTGCTCCGAAGGAGCTATAGACCTTTTCATTTCAGCAGTTGGCTGACCGGCGGGTAGAGGGCGCTGGCGCACTCGCCGCCATTAGGTTGCTTCAATTTGGTCGGTTTCGGTTTCAACGTGCACACGATTGTGATGCTGTTTGATGCCACTTTTGATTAATTTTGCGATATAAATTTCTTTCTTGTAGCAAACAGCGAATGAAACAATAGTATTGAGCCACTTGGCAAACCACGAAATAATTTCAAGCCTAAGTTGCGATCTTTTTTTTTTTTTTTTTTTTTTTACGAACACTATATGCGTCTGATTCCGTTCATCGTTAATTTCGGCCAAGTTCGGCGGTGAAACAACTGCGCTGATGCACAGGGAGGAGTACCATTGTCCACGGCCGTACCCGCGGACACTAATTTCCAGAAGAAAAAAATAATAAAGAGCAGGACAAGCTCCGCCTGCAGCGTGCGCTCGTTGCCTGCAGCCGTGCCTTGGCTGTGCGTGCGCCGAGCGGTACGGAAGGTAGATAGCTCGCGCTCAAGTCAGAGCTGCTACTGCTAACCTTATATTCCAACAGGCTATATTGCATGAGTGATTAGTGAAAAAGCAGGTCGACAACATGATTAACAATCTGCTGAATCACCAAGAACAGATGAATTTACAAGTTTACTGTTCGATGTTTGGTTTCCGTACACCAACCTTTTCTAACTTCGAGACTGGAAACGTCTTTTATAATGGCTAGAAAAGTTTCCTATAATCGCGTAGATAATATAAAAAAGTGATATTGTCTCGGCCTGGTTTGATTTAAAGAAATTAAGCGCTCGAGAAATATTTTGATAGACCTGCCTAGGCTGACTAGAAAATTTCTTTAACCAAAGTACTCATTAACAGCATTTCAAAATATTGGCCTTATGAACTAAACTTTTTGCTATATGGACATTTGCTTACGACGTTCTCAAGGTATGAGAATGGTGAGATAAGTGAATGCCAGACTTCAAATAAAGTCTGATATTCATCTTCTGTAAAATTTGCCGAAGGAAATTGAAGAGCGCCAAAGAAATTCTCTCCGATAAGTTTGGTTGAAGTCGAACGTCAGACGCCACCCAATGGACTTGTGAAGAAAGCTGTTCACTGATTTGAAACGATGCGCTTTGCACATTTTGACGTCGCCAGCTACTGAAAGGAACTCCCTATTCGCCGTCGACAACCGGCTGTACTCGGGTGATTTTCATGCCGAAGGATTCGTTTCGTCGTCACATTTTGTGAATCATAGGCACTATCAAGCTGTCTGTGACAGTTTCTTACGCGGGGAGTCCACATTTTTTTAATATAACATTATATTAAAAAAATGACTTAAGCAACTGAAAGACTATGGACATGGGACGAAGCACGATATACAATTCCGTGGAATTCATAAATAAACCGATAAAGCGAATGCTTATACCGCACACGCGATTAAGAACGTGAAGCAGATATAGGTGTGATATTGCGAATAAACAAGTTGCCTAATGTTAAGGTACCATTATTTCTAGCATAAAAAAATATGTCAAACTAAACGTTTGTTCCCGCATCTTGTCCACAAGTTCCCTAGTGTAATCAAAATAAACTGTTTTCGATCTGTTGTAACTACAAAACATCATGCTTTCAGGAAAAACACGTGGCTAATTACGCTGAGTGTTTTTGTTTCCATCCTTGACACCAATGCGCACTCATATATATAATAACATTGGGCTTCCTATTGCAAATGTTCCGCCCTTGTTAGTAACCAAACCTCAGTTCTCATAAGTTATTAGCATTCGAACTCTCGAGGCTCTCTTCAAGTCATATATGTATTCAATGTGCGCAAGTGCTAACGCTTATTCCTGTTCTTATAAAGCCTTTTCACACGTATCCCGCACGCCGACGGTAAAAAATATTAAAAACGTGTAACGAAATTCACTACAGAAGTTGTGCGCATAATGATGTAATGCAATTGCATGGTAAGTATAAGTATCGGACGACACTTTACGGCGTAAGGCAAGAGACGCGGTGAAACGCGACGAAAAACACGAATTCAACGCATCCGCCAAGGCGCGGACGGGAGAGCGGAGCAACAAGTTGAAGCAACCTAATGGCGGCCGCATCACGTGATTCCAAGATGGCAGCACCCTTGCGGCGGAGGGTGAAAAGGTCTATATAGTGCTCTAGGTGGGCGAACGGTGGCGACCGGCTAAACTGACGGAGATGGTTTATCGTGGATTTTCAATGGAGGACTGCCGTGCCTCGGTTTATTTTGTGCACTCTCCCAGAGAGTTCCACGCAAATCCGATTCCGACTTTTTTTCTTCTCGCCGCAGCGCCATCTGTCACAAATCGGCGGTACCCGGAAGCAGACGAGTAGGGGTGTCGCGAACCGGCCGCGGTTCGAGTTCGACCAGGTTCGAATTTTTCGAACTTTTAGTGGAAAGTTCGTCGAACCTTGTATTGAGGTTCGACTCGTGTGCGCATGCGCGACAGGCTGGCCAGTTGGCTTCGGATTGGATGGTAATGGCTAAGAGATGAATTAAGTGCAGTGCTGATCGGCTATTTCAGTCAATACAGTACTAAAATTTAAGTTAACTTCTTCAGTAAATAGAATTAGTTTCTTTTAATTGCAGTTGTTCACACAATAAATAACCCTTTGCATAAAAAAAGAAATTCTCCAAACCTAGATATGCTTGTATCAAGGTCTGGCCACACTGTCCACAAAGTCGAACCGGTCGATTCTGGTGAAAAGTTCGAAGGTTCGTCGGTTCGGTTCGACCCAGTCAAACCCCAAAAGTTCGACCAAACAATCTGGTTCGACAAAAGTTTGCGACACCCCTACAGACGAGTACACAATCCGGTCACGGCGCTGCGGTAGGCTTCTATGGGCCGTTTCCCCACCTGTCTATCTTACACCCTGGTCTCATGTATTGTTAGTATGTATGATCTCTATCCGTGTACTGACCTTCGCACATCGTACCTTCGCCGAGAAATGTTCGCGCGTCGCAAGCATCAAGTTGCCGGCATAGAGATCATACATATTAACTCTAGAGGAAAAGGTCCGCCATTTTCCCATACATTCTGGCTGCCGCAAGCGGCGGATCATGCAGGCAGACCCTTGGGGTCCCAAACACGGTTACATCATCAGAGCAGTTTCGTGAACTTCAACAATCCACGAACTTACCGGTGGAAAGATATTCGCGTTCCTTTCGAAGCTTTCTTTTTGCATAGCGCGCAGATGTACGGCCTTGCGCTAACGCTAAACTAAACCATATACCCGGCTTCGCCGGTGGGGCGCAGCTGGGCGCGGTTGAGGAATACGAAACTGCGCAACCACCAGATTTCCGAGATTTCGACAGAAGGGAAGTTAATGCAGTGTAATGACTTTATTGCTTTTTTATAAGCTCAGAATTTAGTTTACAACGTTAAATTATCACTGTTTATATTGCTGAGAGTTTTCACTCTTCGCGTTTACCATGGCAACGTTGCTTTCTTTCTCTCGTGTTCTGTCGCTCTCTTTTGCGATCGTTCACTCGGGACCCCGGGTGTTGGTGCACGGGATTTGCCACTCCTCCTCACCCACCTTTACCCCCCTGGTTGCCGGGGATCGTTGCCAAACCTAGTGCAATGTCTTCCAGTATTGAAAATCGCAGTCGCGAGGATGCCTCCGACGCCGCCGACATAATCCTGGAAGCCGCCATTTTTTTTTTTTAACTCTGCTCGTCTTGGCTTTAGCTAAGTTCTCATCACGAATTCTCCTTGGAGAAGCGCAAAGACCACTGATCTCTATTAGGGGTGTCGCGAACTTCTGTCGAACCGGATTTTTAGGTCGAACTTCCGGGGTTCGACTGGGTCGAACCGGTCCGACGAACCTTCGAACTTTTTACCAGATTCGACCGGTTCGACTTTGTGGACAGTGTGCCCAGACCTTAATACAAGCATGTCTAGGTTTGGAGAATTTTGTTTTTAGGCAAAGGGTTATTTTTATTTTGTTAACAGTTGCAATTAAAAGAAACCAGTTCTAATCACTGAAGAAGTTAATAGCTTAATTTTTTGTACACTATTAACTGAAATAACGAATCAGCGCTGCCCTTGATTCATCCCTTAGCCATCACCATCCAATCCGAAGCCAACTGGCCAGCTTGTCGCGCATGCGCACACGAGTCGGACCTCAATACAAGGTTCGTCGAAATTTCCACTAAAAGGTCGAAAAAGTCGAACCTGGTCGAACTCGAACCTCGGCTGGTTTGCGACACCCCTAATCTCTATTATAGGGGGCTGGATGGCGCTTAGCCGCTCTTCGAGCCGGGCGCGCATGAAGCCACCGGAAGTTCTGGTGCTTGTCCCGGAAGTCGAGCGTCTGCTACACTTCTCTGAGCTTCTGAACATATGAAGTCGCTGTTTTTGCCCGCGATTTCTTGAGGTCTAATTGTGATTTTTAGCATCGTACTGTTTGAATAGTACACTTGAATGTAAAACATCTAAATCTAATGAAGGAAAGTTTGAATAATTGCAAAGAAACAATTGTCAAAGCTGAACGCTGGGCTAGTTGGTATTGGGATGTCAAAATCATGGTAGCGCTTTTAGACGAAGATGAATAAGAGACAAGACACACACGAGCGCTCGTATGTGTCTTGTCTCTTCTTCGTCCTGGTCTAAAAGCGCTACCATGATTTTAAACAATTGTCACCGCTGTTTTTTTGGTTGTTGACAGAGGGTACGGTATACGGTAGCGTAATGGGGCAGTGTTGCGCAGCCTTTTTTGGCCTCCGGAGAGTAGAGAAGAATTGACCGCTCCTCAGCTTGTAACATCAGACTATACGGGTTCCGCCCTTCTATATCGGGTTTACGGCTAACCCGTAACGTCAGTAACTGTAATGTCAGTAACTGAATGTGCGCGCGAAGTATAGTCACCATGAAGTGATGTTCTTAGATGTGCTAGAAGGAAATGCCATGCACGATTACATTCATGAGCAGGGCCTATACCTAAAGGCTCTAAGGGCTGGCTCGGACCTGACAGTTGCGTAGATATGCAACCGAGATACCTGGGCTTCGTACGCCGCGTGCCAGCTACTCGTAGGAATGTCCGGGCAAGTCGCGGGCGTAAGTCGCTGCACGCATTCGTAACGTAGAAAACAACTTTGTCAGTAAAGTGGTCTGCGCGGTATCCAGTAGATTTACCTGCTTTTAGAGACAGGGAACCAGTCTGCAACCTCGCGTGGGGAGCAGCATATGCTGCAGCCTGCAATTATTATAAAGTATAATAGCTTTCTCAATCATTTTAACTGATTTCCTTAGTACTGTATGAATAAATGTTGATTTAGGTTTAGCATTCTCTGGCCATAATACTATTACTAGAAATGATAAGAGCCCCATCAAAGGCCATTACCTGGTTGCTGGCCCCGGGGGCATACTAAATGTAAAAGGAAATAAAATTCTGGTTTAAAAAAAAAAACTGTTTATTTTGTGCAAAACTGACACGCTTGTCAGCAAGTTTCAGACAGCTTGGTTTTTACTGGTGGTTGAAAAGAATCAGTTTGGTCAAGCGCTTACACATGTTCGGACCAGCGATCTTCATAGTTGCTCTTTTTGCAGCATGGTGCATCCTTATCTTTATGTAGCATCCAATGACACATTTCACGAGGCGAACAAAATGATTTGAATCGACTGCGGATTGGAACATGTGCTCATGTAGCTCTGGATAGAGCATGTTTAATTGCCCCGAAAGCTCCCTCATAACTCTGGCTGTCAGAGTGTCGGCAGTCATCCCTTTCTTGGGAAAACTGCCACCATCCACCTTCTCCTGCTGTCGAACTACCCGTTCCGCCAGCTGACAGTTGTATGTTGTGGAAGGCGATGGCTTGGTCAGGCCACCAGAATTTTTTCTGTTCAGAAGTGCTGACGAGCACGCCTCAGCCTTAGATGCTGAGCGACACGTTGAGCAAGGTATCTTTTTTTCAACCATTCGGCATACAAACCCTGCGATGTAGCCTACAACATCTCCCAAGTAGGGTGACAGCAGAGGAAGATTTTCAAGTTCACCTTCCATTTCACTCTCGTCAGGGAGGTCTACGCTTTGCACAAGGTCTTCTGTATCATTTTGCTTTGCTGTAGTCATGTCCAGTTCATCAGGAGCGCAGAACTGACTGCTCACATACAAAATCCGTGTTTTATCTAGTAAAGCACAGTTTCCCACGCCACCTTTTACCTCATTGTGGACAACCAGTCGCTTGTATGCTGCTATGAACTGACGCACCGTGGGGTTATTGTTCCAGCCTCCCTTGGAACGAACGGCACCAAAGAAAAGCTCAATGTGGTCCTGCGAAAGCTTGTAGGTCAGGAGGTAGCGCAGTGGTGGGGTTTCACCAAAAAGGAGGGAGGATGCAAGGCCGATTGTGCTTTCAATGGTGATCAGGAAACGAAGAAAAGCAGTTTGCCTTGGTGTGTCGAAGATAGGTCTTTCTGCAGCATCAGTGAGTGCTCTTATGTAATCCTTGGCTTTCTCAAGAAAAGAAATCCAAGTGCCTCTGCTGCCAGGTCGGAGAGGAGCCTTGAATCCCTTAGCGAGGGGGTTACGCGAGTTTAAGCAATCAAAGAGTCGATCAAAGAGCCGGATGAATTTCACAGTTGCTTCCGATCCCTTGAATTGTGGGAGTTTCAGATCTTCCCGGCAGAACTCTATGGCATCTGCAACACTAGAGCTCAAGGTCTGGGCAGCAAGATTAACCTTCATTTTTTGCTTCTGCCAGTCAATGTGTGCAGCACGGAGCTTTGTTGCAGCATGCAGGCCTTTTTTCTCCTGGAGCTCATACAGTTGTCGGATGTAGTTCCATTCTACCAATGAGCCGGTTGAATCTCTGAGCCACTTCAGTGAAGGGAGAGCATTCCGCACCAGCTTTATCATGTGACATGCATCCAGAAAACAGTATACCCTCCCGTCTGTGACAGGGTGAGGGAATGATGTCACCATAATCGATCTGTCTTCAAGTGAAGCCCCCAAATTCTTGAGCATTGTAAAGTTACAACGGAGTCCGTCACATGTCAGCGATGTTACACATGCTCCTGCATCATGCAATTTTGTCAGACACAGTTTGACTATGTTTGTGCGTTCCTTTCCTGAAAGTCCATTGATCAGAAAATATCCGCAGGGGATCTTCCAGTGCGCATCCAGTGATACAAGCATAAAAACGAGGGCTTCAGTAGCGACATCATTGCTGTCATCATCAAGCTCGTTACCAATGTCAACGTAGCCCCTGCACTTTTTTCCATCCCATTCTATGTGTTTTCTGATCGCCATCTCGTCAACGACAAGGTTGCAAAGAAGCTCCTTGTTTTTCTGCTTCACTTCGTTGGCTTTTGCCCGGATGGCATCCATAGCTTCACCAGTAAAACCAGGTTCTCCATTTAGAGAACTGTACCACTTGGTCAACGTTGATGGATGTGGCAAGGCACATTCAAAAGTCTCTCTTACATAGTTGTACCCTTTAGTTGAATAAAACTGCAGCGTGAGCGCAAACATACGTAGTGCAGGCGAGTATTTCTCTCGGTTTAGCTTAGCCAGCTCGTCACTTCTGACCGGAGTTTGTTTGAGCAAACGCTGCATCACTGCTAGGGAGACTCCTGAGAAACATCTCTCAAGCATTGCACTAGCATCTTCTGAAATTAGCTGTTTCTTTCTTAGGTCTTCGATAATTTCACTAAATGTTTCTACTCTCCTCTTCAGTCGACGTTCTCGTTGCTGACTGAGCTTGAGCTTTTTCTTGGCATTGGTTGCAGCAGTTGCACAGGCATCAAGCTTCCTTTTCAGGGTTTTTGGAGTGTCCTTGACAGCATAGCTGTGCTCGGCAACCTGAGAACAATGCATTTGATAGATTAATATTATGCAAGTGTAATACATAACTGAACTGTGCATTGCAACCACTTAAAATGTTAGCAAAAGGATTTGGTATCTAAATGCCCCCACTCCTCCTTGATGCTTAATCTCTCTTTGCAGCAAAAGAAAACCATAGAGCATGAAAGCCTTTCTTGTCTACTACTTACGGTGTCTCTGCATTGAGGCAGTTTGCTCAAAAGTAAGCTTACATCATTTGAGGCCTTTTGTGGTGTACTCGGCGAGCCGCTGGCTTCCCCGTCAAGTAGTGTCGCATCCAGGTTCGGAGTTCTCAGCTTTGGTGGCTTCCTTGTCGCAGTTTTCTGAAATAAGCATGTAATAAACATGTTCTGTTAGACAAATTAATCCTCACCGTAAATGCAAGACATTGCAAAAATATTAGCATATAGATAATATTTAATCATTAGCTATTAGCACATGCTACAAATGGCATCTATAGTCCCAGATATTTATATGCCTTTTAATAAGCCAGCAATATTGGATCTTATCATCTTCGAGAACTTGCTGAGACATTACCGGAAAAGTTTGTGATTATACATTACATCAATCAAGGCAGAACTATTGCTGCTATGTCACTTCCACTGGGTCAGTGAATTTAACTTATTGCTTGATCAAAATTTCTGTTGTTCCTTTTCCCAAAAATGCCTGTTCGCTTTTCAGTTCCTACATGCGCTGCCTGCTGGTCCTGCTGTTATGCGCACTTAGCCACAAGGCATCTGCAGGCACATTAGCAGTGTGTCATCAATTATAGCCTTGAAGTTGTTTGCTGAGGAACAGAATTTCACCTGTGCGTTGGGAAAAGTTAAAACGCACGTGGTTTTGCAAGACAAACGTCAATACGAACTGCCTCGCCCAAGCAAGATGCGACGACCTGAACTTGCACCCAATCGCGCGTACATCATGCACGGCACAACTAGAACGGTATCCACGCTACTGCTCGTTTACCGCCTGAAAAAGGCAGTCCTACCTTTTGCAGGTGTTCTGGGAAGTTGAAGAGCATTGGGACTGCGCCGCTTCGCAGCCGGGTTCTGGCTCCTGTTCGGTCGAAGCACGAATCATCGAAGTGGTCGCTGCAAAGTCTGCTGCCGGGAGATGGTTTCCACTTGTCCCTTTTTAAGTTTACGACCCATTGCTGGTACAGTTTCGGCTGACAGCGCGGAAACCTGCTGAAGGAGCCATGTGGCAGCGCCGGTTCTTGCTTTGATCAACCCGAGCTAGAACTGAAACTGCGTGCCACTTGGCCGCGTAACACTGAGATCAACGAAATACATACTTACAGGTGAAACGTCTTGCCTGAGGTCTTCTCCGGCCTACTCGTGCAGTTTACCGCAGAGCATGCTGGCATGCTGGCGTCTTTAAAAGGTTGGAAAGGATGGAAACCACAAGCGCCAGCAGCCTAGAAACCATGCGCGAAGAGCAGACCGCTACTCACTTCCGGGACAAGGCTGCTCGCTTCCGGTGGCTTCATGCCAGCGTGCTCGATGCGCCATCCAGCCCCCTAGTGTAGAAATCAGTGGCAAAGACACTTTGCGTGCGCAGGCTATTTCCGGGAAATAACGCACGCACGCAAAGCGCAAAACCTGGTTTGCGTTCGGAGAATGCGCAGTGGCGACGACGCTATTCTTTGCGTACGCAAAGCTTTAGCGTGCGCTATTAAACTACCTACTGGTGCGCGTGCTTGGGCCCCCCGCTGCGTTTCCGCCGCTTCACGGCGGCAGTCTGCGGCGGCTCGTTAAAGGGGCCCTGCAATCATATTTAAGCGTCCACCTTTTTTGCAGTTTCCACGTCTCTTGGGGTCCGGGCAAGCCAGCGGGCCCGGAGAGAGTAACTAAATATCAGTGCGTCATATTTTAACCGGACGACGCGGAAACCTCCTCCACCGACGAGGGCGGCCCGCGGTACCGAAAGCGCGCAAAATGTGACGTCTTTGGTCCTGGGCTTACTACTGGTCAGAGCCGCTAAAAGCTTCTTTTTAGTCGAAATACAAAATATAAGTGGCGCGAAACTTTTCAATTATTTATAAAAGTAGTTTTTGTTCAGTACTTTAGATCAATAAAGAAACAAATGCAGTTTATAAAGTACGGAAACAAGAAATGACCCGTCGAATTACCCGCCACCAAGCGGTGGAAAAAGCGACGCATACTAGAAAGGAATAGACTTTTTCATCCTCCTCCGCATGGGCGCTGCCATCTTGGAATCACGTGACGCGGCAGCCATTAGGTTGCTTCAACTTGCTGCTCCGCTCTCCCCTCCGCGCCTTGGCGGATGCGTTATATCCGTGTTTTTCGTTGCGTTTCACCGCGCTTTCTTGCCTTACTTCGGAAACTACTCCATGGCTAAGACATCACGAGGGTTCAAAGGTCCTTATGAAACCGAGGTTTGTTAACTAATAGTGACGGAACATTCTCAGTAAGAAGTGCGCCTCGAGATCGAACCGTGTCGCCACCGTGCGGCCGAAATTGGAAATGCGCGAAAGCGGGGATACCGCCGTGCGTCGTCTGCTACGGGCGCACGTTTAGAAGCATGGATCTCGACGAGGCAAGCTTGTTTCAGGCTGAGCTTGACATTCTTATTAAATGTTTTATGTTTTTGTTGCCGTTTCTTTTTACTAAAGGTTGTGTTGTATCGTTTCCCATGCGTAGAAATTCACCAAAGCGATTATTAATAAGTCAGAAGCTTCCATAATCTTAGCGTGTTGGTTTGTATACAATAGCTGGTCCCACGTATTTTTATCTCGCACAAACCGTGGCTTTCATAAAGCATTGAATGTTGAGTGGGTTTGTGGTTTGATTAAAAAATTAACCCGACTGATCGGTATCCTTTAATATACTAATCAATCAATAAACCCGTGTGTCGATTTTTCGCCGGTCATATTGCGTGAAAGACCTTAAAACTGCACATTTTTCACTGGTTTTACTATGTCATAAATGGCATATTGCATTCCCATTCTAACTTCGCGTTGTGAGTCCTACATAAATATGAACACGGGAAGCCTTTTAAAATGAAGTATTTTTTAAGTTATTATTTAAACAGTATAATCACCCCCGGTGAAATGACAAGCACGCTGAAGTGGCTTACCGTGCAAGCCTGTGTGACAAAAGAAATGAAGACGCCAAAGATATTAAAGCAGGCATTTTTTACTCCTGACTTTCTCGAGCACAAGACTCCAATTAACCAGCAGAAAAAAAATTGCAATTAAAGCATTACTTGAATAATCTGAAAGTTAACCGATGAATCAGCGCAAGGAGACTATCTGTATTTCCTGAAAGTATCATTCTTTGTATTCATAATATATCCAAAACAGTTTGTTTTCATGATGTGAGGAAACTCGTGGAGGAGATCGACAACGAGCGTTTAACTTGCATTTTATTTGAGGCTAGAAGTAATGGTACGTCAACATCAGACGATTTGTTTGTTCATAATATCACACCTACATGTGTATAAGGTTCTCAATCTTTTTTTGCGGCGTAATCATTCGGTTGGTCGGTTTACTTATGAAGTTTAAGAAGTTGTATACTGTGCTCGCTCCCATTTTGAGTCTTTTATTTTAACACAAAGGTTGGGTCTTCCCGCGTAAGAAACTTCCACGGACACTTAACAGATAAATCCGGACAATATTGATAGGGCACATCGCATTGGAGCGTTCAACAGAGCTAAAAAAAGGCCCATTGTAGTTAAGTTTTGTTTTTTTAAACACAAAGAAGCGGTCCTATCTTCCGGATACAGGCTTAAAGATAGTGGCTTCGCTGTTAGTGATGACTTTTCTAGGCCAGTTCAGCTGGCAAGAAGGAAACTAGTGGAATTTGCGAAAACGCAAAACAGCCGGTTCAGGTTGCGAATGGACCGACTGCATATCAACGATAGGTGCTTTATCTTTGATCATGGATCTGACATTGTGCGTGAGGTCGACGATATCCAGTCTAGAGAACTTATCGATATTCCATCGGCATCAAACCAGGCACCCATCCAATGAAGCTTAAACGTAAAGTATAACGGCGCAAACCGTTCATCATACCTAGGCAATTCCAATCGTCGTGACATACAAGGGGCAAACAAGCCTGTTGTGACCACGAGAAACACGGAGGTGGGCACAGTCATGATTATTAACTGCCGCAGTATAAAAAATAAGGTGGACGAATTCATGGGTTTAATCGAAACGGTCAGACCTACGATTGTTTTGGCGACGGAATCCTGGTTGGATGACACTATAGGATCAAACAAAGTATTTCCAGATAATTATGCTGTTTACAGAAAGGATAGAAATTCGCACGGCGGAGGCGTGTTCGTCCTTGTGGAAAAAGGTGTTCCGACTACACCTTTGCCAATACCAGATGTAACTATAGAAACAGCATGGTGCCAGATGTGTTTAGACGGTAAACATTTATCGGTTGGTGTATACTATCGTCCTCCACACGAGAACAGTAACGGCTTAGATGAACTAGCTGATTTGATCCTTGCATCCTCAAAAGAGTATATCCTTCTGGGCAGAGATTTTAACATTCCCGATTTAATTTGGGAGGACGGCAAGGCGACCTACTCAGGAAGCACGCTTCATACTAAATTGAGTGCCATTGTGGAAATGTTTGACTTAACACAATACGTCATGGAGGGAACGAGACTGTTAAATGTATTGGATTTGTTGTTATGCAACCTACCGGGGGCCATAGACAATGTTTGTGTGCTACCGGGCATTTCTGATCACAAGATTGTGACAGCTGATTTGGTTCATTCAAAAATAAATAAATATAAATGTCAAGCTAGAAAAATATTTTATTACGATAAAGGACGATATGATACCATAAGAAGCGAACTTGTTAGTTTTTTTTTCGTATTTTTTAGAACAATCCGATAACGTTAGTATTGATGCACTCTGGAACATATTCAAATGTAAAATCCATGACCTAGTTGAAAAATACATCCCCTCCGGAGTAAAATCCTCAAAAACTAAGAATAAGCCCTGGGTGACAAAAGAGGTGAAACAGATTATCAAACGAAAAAGAAGAGCATACCTTCGATATAAGAGTAGGGGGAGTGAATCCAATAGGGTGAAATTAGAAAACATAAATAGTCTTTTTAAAGCTACAATAAAAAGATCCAAAGACTCGTATTACGAGCAGTTAGAAAATAAACTTAAAATGAACCCTAAAGAATTTTGGAAATTTGTAAAAGCAAATAACAAGGACGATAAGTCTGTTCCTCCTCTTTTAGTAGGCGATGAACTTATCGAGAATGAAAAAAGAAAGGCAACGCATCTAAATAAATATTTCGAATCTGTTTTTTCTAAACCTGCTGCAACGTGCTATCACCCAAACGTGCAACAAAAAATTAAACATGTCATGTCACCCATTGAAATAACATATAATGGTATAGCCTCGCTGTTGCGAGAACTTGATGTCCAGAAAGCAATCGGACCGGATAACATCTCTCCGGTTATATTGAAAAACTGTTCGGAAGAGTTGGCAAATTACTTATGTGTTCTTTTTAATAAATCTCTACTGGAACCAAAAGCTTCCATCTGATTGGAAAATGGCAAATGTGGTGCCTATACACAAGTCAGGAGCAAAAAACTGTGTGGAAAACTATAGACCTATTTCTTTGACGTGCATTTGCTGCAAGCTAATGGAACACGTCATTTATAGTAATCTCATTGCTCATCTAAACGTCGAAAAGTTTCTTATTCAAGATCAACACGGATTTCGTAGTGGAGCATCCTGTAACACAGTACTTGTTGATGTCTTTCATTTTCTTGCTGGAGCCATTGACGCTAGAGACGAAGTGGATTGTTTGTTTTCCGATTTTCGAAAGGCATTTGACCTTGTAGATCATGATTTGTTATTTTATAAACTTAGCTTACTGTCACTGCAAAGCAACGTACTGGCTTGGATTAAAGATTACCTAAGTGGACGGGGGCAATGTGTCGTGCTCGGTGGGGAAAAATCTGAGTATGTAAAAGTCGAGTCTGGTGTCCCCCAGGGCTCGGTACTGGGTCCTTTCTGGCATGCAATCGTATATTCGATTATTTGCGGACGATTGTGTTATTTATAGATTAATTAATGATTCTAAGATATTAATACTTTACAGAGTGATCTAGATAAAATTTCTGTATGGTGTAAAAATTGGAGAATTAACCTAAATGTTAAAAAGTGCGTGCATGTTAAATTTACTAAGAAAAAAAATCCCACTACTTCCGTGTACATGATAAATAATGAAATAATTAAACCTAGCTCGAATGTAAAATACCTAGGTGTTATGTTATCTAATGATTTAACGTGGACGGGACATGTTGAAATGATAGCCCTAAGGGCAATACGAATGCTTAATTTTGTACGGAGAAATTTTCGGCAAGCCCCGAGGAAAGTTAGAGAAACTTTATACTTTACATATATCCGTCCGTGTATGGAATACGCCTCAGTTGTCTGGGACCCACACCAAAAGTATTTAATAGATGTTACATTTAGGGGCCGGGATGCAAGTCTGGCAAAGCACTTTATTGCGAAGTGCAACACAGGCAGCCTCGGGACCAACAACTAGTGGTACATCAAATCGGGGCTCAATATATACAGATAAGATAGACCGGACGCAGGCGCACAGCACTCTGACGTCATACATAAAAGTGCATACTTCATGGCATGCTGTTATCATACACACGCAGATACGACACTCCCTCCCCAACTATTATTCAAAACACTCCTATTGAAAATTATCAAACCGAAAGCGATCAGGAGGTCGCCTGTCTCTCGTGCTCCTCCGTATGACACAAGGAGGTTCCTTACTGGTAGGCATCCCACTTGGGTGACGTGCAGGCTGTGCAGGCAGATCACCGCTGTGGTTACTAGCAGCAGGTGTAGCGACTATGTCTGCGGCATGCGGCATGTCTAACTCGGGACTACCTTCCGGCTGCTCCGAACTTTCAATGGACGATCGTCGCAAATGATCAGCGTGCACAAACCTTACTTTGTTTCCGACGACAACCAAGTATGTGGATGGCGACTTCACGTTAACCACTTTACCGGGAAACCATTTGACCACATCACCATGCAAAGAACGTACAAGTACACGGTCGCCCACCCCAAAAGATCTCGGCTTAGATCTACGCTTATCGGCACACATTTTTACTTTTTCAGTTTTCTCAATCATTGCACTTTTTATATTTGGCCGTAGCAACGATAAGCGAGTTCGCAGTTTCCGTCTAAGGAACAGTTCTGCGGGTGTCTTTCCCGTGAACGTGTGCGGCGTTGTGCGATATGAAAACACAAAATTGTCAATTCTATGTTGTAGTGACCTAGTATTGCCTTTTTCTTTGTCATCGAGCAACTGTTTCAGCAGTGCTTTCTTTGTTGTTTGTACAGCACGCTCTGCCGCCCCGTTCGATTGCGGGTGATAAGGCGGCGTGAGCGTGTGCTTGACACCGTTAGCTTTCAAAAAGTCTCGAAATTCTGAGGCTCGGAACTGCGGACCGTTATCAGTCACTACTTCCATCGGCAGCCCATGCGATGCAAATAAAGAACGGACAGTTTCAACTGTATTGTATGCGGTCGTCGAGTGCATTATCTTGACTTCCAACCACTTGGAGAAAGTATCAATCGCCACAAGAAACGTCTTTCCTTCTTTCTCGGCAAAATCCAAGTGTACTCTTTCCCATGGATTTTCACTGAGCTTCCATGGTGACAACGGTGCAGGCTGTGCTGCGGGCAGGACACTTTGACAAATTTTACACTTCCGTACAGTTTGCTCGAGTGTTTCGTCTATACCAGGCCACCAGACCATTGACCTTGCCACAGCTTTCATTTTTGTTATTCCGAGATGTTGTTCATGCAGTAAACCTAGAACAACATTCTGCAGGGATTTTGGAACGACAATTCTGTTTGTCCAGATAATACAACCGTCGTCAATGTAGAGTTCCAGACGTCGTGTCCAAAATGGCTGCAGTTCGTCAGGCACACTTTTAGGCCATCCACACCATATCATGTTGCGAACAACCCTTAATTGGTCGTCGCGGGCTGTTTCACGCTCGATGTCTTTTGCAGTGAGTAGCAGATCACTGACCGGAGAAAAATAAAAAATATCTTCCGCGTGTTCCTCAGTGTCTGCAAGTGGCAGTCGCGACAAAGCATCAGCGTGGCCGATAGACGTTCCGGGTTTGTGCGTTACTTTGTAACGGTAATCGGCCAAAAAGGTCAGCCATCGGTGCACTCTTGCCGTGGCAACAGCGCTTCCCTGTCTCTTAGGGTCAAACAATATCGTCAGCGGTTGGTGATCTGTCATCACGTTAAAGGTTCGCCCGTACAGGTACTTATGAAACTTCTTTATGCCGAACACAATGCTCAGGGCTTCTTTTTCTATCTGGCTGTAATTGCGCTCAGATGTTGAAAGTGATCGCGACGCAAATGCTATTGGTTTCTCTTCACCGTTCACCATATGTGCCAAGACAACCCCAAGGCCATATTCTGACGCGTCACACGTTAGCTGAATATCTTTCGTGACGTCATACAGCTGGAGAACACTTTCATCAGTCAGCATTTCTTTACAAGTTTTAAACGCGTTGTCACACTGACGTGACCAGTGCCATTTCGTCTCCCTGCGCAGCAGATCATGCAGCGGTTCTAGCACTGTAGCTAGACTAGGTAAAAATTTCGCATAGAAATTTACCAAGCCCAAAAAAGCTTTCAGCTGAGTCACGTTAGCCGGTTTTGGCGCGTTTTTTATGGCTTCTACTTTCTCTGCCGTGGGGTGCAACCCATCTTTGTCAATTTCGTGCCCCAGATACTTCACTCTTTGTTGAAATAGCTTGCATTTTTCAGCGTTGACCTTTATGCCGTGCTGACTTAGGCGTATGAGCACTTGCTCAAGTCTGTCATGACACTGTTTACGTGTCTCTCCTGCGATAACAACGTCATCTAAATAGCAGGCGGTTCCCGGCAGACCGTGCAGGACTTGATCCATGACGGCTTGAAAAAGTGCCGGCGCACACGCTACGCCATATGGCAAGCGCTTGAACCTAAATAGGCCCAAATGAGTGTTGACAGTAAGCAGTTCTTGTGCTCGCTCGTCCAGTTCGAGCTGTAAATACGCCTTCGAGAGGTCAAGGACCGAAAACACGGTTCCACCACGTAGGGTGGCAAAAATGTCCTCGGGCAGCGGCAAAGGGTACTGGTCAACTTCCATGCAAGGGTTAACAGTGACTCGATAATCACCGCAGATCCTAAGCTCTTTGCTGTTCTTTTTCGGCACGATTACGAGGGGCGTAGCCCATTCACTGTGCCTTACCCGGTACACGACTCCAGCTTTTTCTAATTTTGCCAATTCCTGCTCGACCTGCTCGCGCAAAGCGTATGGCACTGGACGCGCCTTACAGAACACCGGGCCGGAGTTTTCTTTCATACAAATGCTAGCCTTAAAACCCTTTATCTCTCCGTACCCTGGCTGAAACACGTGGCGATACTTTTCAGTCAACGGTATCGTTTCCGCGGTCAAGGCCTTCACTTGCACGACTTCATGCCATCTGATTTTTATTTTGCTGAGCCAGTCTCGGCCAAATAACGTAGGCATTCTTGCGCCTTCAGTTTCTTTTGCGATAACCAGTGGCAATTGAAAGCATTGATCATGGTATCGAACTTCCACGTCCACAATTCCTTTCATCGCGACAGGCGTGCCATTGTATGTCACGAGTTTGACGTCCGCTTTCCTAAAGCTTGCATGAGGAAGGTGCTTTGTGCACTCCGTTTCGGACATTACCGACACTGCGGCACCCGTATCTAGTTCCATCGGAACTTTCTTACCATTTAACAAGACTGTAATTACAATGGCAGGCGTGCCCGAACTCTGGTTCGTGTGACACAACGAGAGCAATTCGCTGTCACACTCGCCCTCGGCTACGTGTTGCACAACTTTTGTTTTACACATCTTTGCAACATGTCCCTTTTTAGCACACTTATAACAAGCGCTGTTCAGAAAAGGACAACTTACAGGTAAGTGTTGTTCTCCACACCGGTGACACGGTTTTTTAGTCCTTTGGTCCACAGCTTTCGTTGCTCTTTTTCCGTGCCCCCTTGACTTGGTCGGCGCGTTCGTCGTCGCTGTCCGACGCGGAGGTGCCGGTGCTTGTTGCCAGTTGACGTCCGCGGCGTTCGAAGATTGTCCCGCGTTGCTTGACGTCAGCATTTCCTTTGTGTCTTGAGCCGCCGCTTCCATGGCCGTAGCTATGCTGCATGCACGGTCCCAGGTGAGTTCCGTGTCGGGCATTGCGAGAAGACAACAGCGTATGGTGTCGGCGTGCAGACCCGCGATGAGTCTGTCGCGTAGAGCTTCCTCGAGGAAAGCGCCGAACTCGCATGTCGCTGCGAGCTTCTTCAGTTCGACGGCGAAGTCAGTCACGGTCTCGTGAGGCCCTTGGTTTCGTCGATTGAAACGGAAGCGCTCTGTGACCAATGAACGTCTAGGTGCGTAGTGTTTTTGAAGGATGCTGACAGCTTCCTGGTACGATACCTTGTTCGGCGTCTTCGGCAGAAGCAGGCTCCGGAGGACGGTGTAAGCTTTTTCACCGATAGCCGTCAAGAAGACTTGCAGTTTCTTTTCTTCTGCGATGTCATTGGCTGCGACGAACAGCTCGAAGCGTTCCAGATAAATCTCGAAGTTTCCGCTGTCCGCCTGGAACTCCGGTGGCTTCCCGATAGTTGCGGTCATCTTGCGTTCCTTGGCTTCTTCAGCCATCTTCGTCGCCAATTGTTACATTTAGGGGCCGGGATGCAAGTCTGGCAAAGCACTTTATTGCGAAGTGCAACACAGGCAGCCTCGGGACCAACAACTAGTGGTACATCAAATCGGGGCTCAATATATACAGATAAGATAGACCGGACGCAGGCGCACAGCACTCTGACGTCATACATAAAAGTGCATACTTCATGGCATGCTGTTATCATACACACGCAGATACGACAATAGACAAACTTGAAAAGATACAAAATCAATGTGCTAGATTTGTACTAAACTATTACGAACTTGGAGCGAGTGTCACTATACATGAAACATGCCCTACATTGGGAGAAACTCAGTGAGCGTAGAAAATTGTTTAGGATGAAATTTTTAGATGATATCTACAACAATAGACTATTAATTAACAGAGATGTGTTTTTACATGAACCGTTTTATGTGTCCGAAAGAGCAGATCACCCCAAGAAGATTAGACCTGTGGATTAGACCGTACTCTTGCCGCACCGACACCTTTGCTTTTTCCTGCTTTCCGAAAACCATTGAAGAGTGGAATAGGTTGCCGAAAGATGTGCTTGCGGCAAATTTGGTTTTTTGAATTTTCAATTGTGTAGTGTTTTTATAGACAGTATGTTTTTATTTAATTTCATTATTGATCCATAGAAAGTGTTTTGCTTTTTGTTTGTTTTTTTGTGTATTACTTATGTTCTAAAACAAAAGTGTTTGTATGAAACCCACCCCCTGCAATAATGCCTCACGGCGAAGCAGGTTTTTTTTCTGTAAATAAAAGTAGCGAGTTTTAGGATAGCGTGCACAAAGAAATAACTTCGTTTCTATTTGCAAATCCAAAACGAAGTTTGGGTTCGGCGCATGGGCAATAATGACAACGCTTTTCTTTTTTTTTCTTTTTTTGCGTACGTTGTTTTAACTTTTGCCTGTATCTAAAAAACACAACACTTGACGCCGAAAAAAAAAAGAGACGTTTTTATAACGATTATTTGAGTCCAGGATTGTCGATGGCAAATAGAGGTTTAATTTTGGTGGCTGGCGATGCCGAAATTTACTACGCGAATCTGTTCAAACAAATAAATATTTGTTCACAAAGGTCCGTGAAGTGGCGCCTAGCGCTAGAATTCAGTAAAACTTTCCGAGGTATTTCTCCTCCTGCGCCTTTTATCTTTATTTGGCCAATTTTACGGGAGACAAATGCCACATTCAACTTGACGGACCTGTCACTTACATCATATCTTGAGTAAGCAAATGTTAATATAAAAATAATTTCTTTCCTAGGGCCTATATCGCGAAATGCTCCTTATGAGTAGTTTAGCAGAGTTGATAATTTAAGAAATTTCCTACTCGGCCTGGCAAAAGATGCTCGAGTATTGAATTACAAAAAAGAGGCCGAGACGATACTACTTTTTTATATCAATTACCTGCGTCATTACACGATACGGTTTTAGTCTGCGAAGTTAACTAAGGGTTGGGTGTCCACGAAAACCAAACAGTGAGTAGTAAACTCGCGAGTTCATCTGTTCTGGCCGATTCAGCACATCGCTAATCAAGCCGTCGATATGCTTCTTTATATTAACGTGTTAGTCTCTTCATTGGTTGTCTTTACTGGAAACTAGTGTAACCGGGTACGGCCGTAGACGATGGTAATCTTCCCTGTACATCAGTCAGACGTTTCGCAACCAACCATAATCAGATGCATCAAAGGGGTTGGAAAAACAAAGCCCACAATTTAGGCTAAAATACACCTCGTAGTCCTTAAAGTGGCTAAATACCACGATTTCATTGGTTGTGTGCCACAAGGAAAATAATCGTATCACAAAATTAAGCAAAAACAACGTAAAACAGCAACACAGACGCGTTCACGTTGAAACCGAAACCCACCAAATTGAAGCAACCTAATGGCGCTAAATGGCGCCGACTGCGTCAGCGCTCTCTATCCGCCTGTGAGGCAACTACTAAAATGAAAAGGTCTATAGACTTTTGCAAAAAGAGCGCTCTGGCCGCCGCCATTTTGCGAATCGAGCGACCCCTATCAGCCAGAAATTTCTGGCACCCGCCTGAGCTGTGGAAACCCGGTCAGCGTGACTCCCCACCTGCATTTTGCATTCGGAGTTCGCCGGCTTTTCTTGGAAGTTTTTACTTTATTCGCCTGTTTAGGATGCTTACCCTTTGTATGTTATCTTCCGCTGTGAGAACCAGGGAATACCAGGGCTCGTAGCCTGCTCGGCCTTCGCAGGAAAACGAACGAAGAGAGCGAACGTCAAGCAGCCCGCGACGCAGGCAGTTCGACGTTCTTGGAGGATTATTTCCGTTGAGATGATCTCCAAAAAGCCTTCCCGGCTGTGTTCCGGGTCTTCGCAAAAAATAGCTGATAGGGTCGGGTCCGGGGTGTGGGGACAGAATAGACACGTTCGTTCATTTGCTTTGAAGCTGTGCAAAAAAGCTGCTCTCTTCTACATGTTCCCCAAAACACGCCGGATTCCGTCCGATTATCGTGAAGTGGCTATCGTCGACACTGTATGTTGGATATGCTGTGTTATTTGAGACCTTTCTCAAATCCTGTTCGGATAACGCGGCACCGTGGGGTACGTACAATATATGTTGTTCGATTGATGAGACTCATTGAATTTCATGTTGTGGGCGGGGAATATCCATGCAGTTCGGATATCCTGTGTGGTCAAATATTTTGACCTATATAGATTGACACGGCTGAGTGTACGGTGCCGCAAGACGATGAACATAAAATTAAACAAACATTCCAGTTGCATTTGTTCTGTCGCGCACGGACTCAAAAAACAGCTTTCATTTCTTTGTTTTTGTTCCCAAAACTAGAGCATTGCTTTCTTAAATACCTATATAAATTATGTTCGCCACAGAACACAAAATAAAAAAGAAAACGCGGCAATTTAGCCTCCACCAGCGTCCGGAATTGCGCTTACGCAGGCTGCCACAGCTCACTGACGAGAAACTCCACAGCTCAGCGCAGTCGGGCAACCCTGACGAACACCCTCAAAAGCAGGGACGCGCGCTGTAAATCGCTTCGTTCGAGACTGCCGCTGGAAAGGTCTATAGGAAGAGTCCGCCGGTTGCCTCAAGCCGCAAATTCTGATTCGGAACGAAATGGAACCGACGGAACGGGAAGGTCCCGGATGTACGCAGTTCCCAAGGCTCTCGGCGCGGGCTTGGCTGGCGATTTAGCCCTTTGGCGGTATGGCAGCGCGAAGTGGCTCCCGTTCTGAACTGATCTTTACCCCGTGTTTGCTGTCGTTTGTGGCCAATGAAGTGTCATGCCGAATTAGTATTTAATCGCGCAGCAAATGCCACGAGAGCCGCTCTGGCTGCCCGCTGCATACAGCCTATCCAGAGCACGCTTCAATGGCGCCCTCTCGTGCCGTCGACTCGGAGTGCGGCAGCCGTGAGCGCTCAATGAGCTCACTACCACTCACTACTTCTCCTCTAGTTCACGGCCATTCTCATGATAGCGAGTTCGTTTCACGGCACTCGTGCCCACGCGTGCCCACTCGCAGCGTGGAACGGGTTCGTTTCGGCCGGCACTCCACGAGTGGTTGCACTTTCCGAGTTCGTTTCAGGGCTGACACCCCACGCGTGCATGCACTCGCTGCACCGAGAAAATCGGGAGTGCGCCAAAATGCAATCCCGTCATGCCTCGCTCCGGCGGGGCCGGCGAGGAGCGGGAGCAGACGACGAGGGTTCGTCTGCTACGATGTGTCGCGGAACCGAACGGAAAAAAAAGTAGATTTTCTGATAGAAATCGCGTCCCGCGGGAAACGAAATCAAACGCGAGCTTGAATTGTGAGCGCCTGCTATTTCACGAAGGAAGCAATTGAAAACCGTGATTTATTTGCAGGTTTTAAATCACTCTGTTGCCGTACAGACGCTGTAATATACCAGTGTGTAAGGAAATGCTCAGAACAAACGCAACAGCGGCCCCCGAGTTGTCGATCACCATCCATGCGCGGGTGAAAAATTTAACATTTGTCCATAAAACTCCCCCAGCAGAAACCTCTGACTGCCCAATAAGCATCAGAGAAAACTAAAGATGGTTACTTTACCTGAGGATTGGGCAACATCGTCATGTTTAACATTTACCTACGCAGCTGGTTTGCCCCGTCGTATTTTGTTCGAGAAAGCTCTCGTTCTCGACGCCCTCACCAAGGCTAATATCTAATCCACCTATAATGACGATCCAAATCGAAAGTCCCAGTTTTGCTGGATATTCCAACAGGCTAGTTTTAAGCCGTACCCTTTCAGTGGTTCACGCATAATACCATGCTCAAACGGATCAAGCTTTTGCTCGGACAGCATCATCAGTTTTCTTCAGTGTAAACGGTTATAAGGATTGAAAGATCGCAACCAGCTGTTTTGTAGACAGCTGGTTGCGGAAATTTACGCCGTCTGTAACTATCTCTACGGCAGCCGAGCTGCTTGCAGACATCGCAACTATAAACTACAGGTTGCAGTTGCCAATGTTTGTAGATAAACGTTGGTAGCGACTGCATTCTCGCATTCCCACGCATCTCGGAACCATAGAGTTATTATAATGTACGCTAGAGGTTCAAGTGGCGCTAGTGTGCTGCTGCAAATTGAAGCAGACAGCAACCAGTCGGAAATTGACTTCCGGTAATGCATTTTTATGGGAAAAAGCGAGTACATTTTCTCTCCGCGCTCGAATATAAGAGCAAATATCACGAATAATTCGTACGTACTAGGAAGCTTGGAACATTTCTCAGTCAGGCCGACGAAATAATTGGTCAGTTACGGCGTTTTTCTTTCAAATTCATCGGATTAAAAACGGTGCTAAAACGGCTTCGTACGTGTATTTATGTGCACTGTCGGACACTGTTGACGCGAACACGGCATCGGCGCTTTCCACCATGGGGATATACGTGTCAAACGAACGAAGGACATCTGGAAAACCAAGAGAGACGGCAAGAACTACGCAGTAACATTGGATACGTAACTCCTTGTGCATGCAGGCGATCAAAATAAATTGAAAGCCACCTAATATAGTCCGATTTGCAATAAATAAGTACCGCTTTATTCTTTCTGCTCATGAATATGTGCGAAGATGCATGTTCTGGGTTCAAATCGTCAACCGCACGCTCCAAATCTTTGCAAATAGGAAGAAGTCAGAGAACAGGGGCCCGATAAGAACTGCCCGACATAGGAAATAATAAAAAGGCACACCTTTCGTAGTCCACGTACTTTATTTCTTACATTCGAATGTTTTTTAACCGTCGTAAAGATGCACGAAGGAGTCATTTTCATAAAGTGACAGGACGGGCATATTAGCGATATATAAGCGCCACTGCAATGCTAGCGAACCTTGAACACACTCTACATTCTTTTCGATCGTTAGTTTGCTTAGAATCGTCGCTTGTTTTTACATACCTGCCATGGAACATAGGTTTGGGCCTGAAATATAGCGAAGCTTAACATCGTTCAGTGGTAAAGAAAAATGCTGTAATTAAAGCAATTACACTTTTACAATATTAATAAGTGTACATACTATCCGGTACAACCGAAATAATAAAAGCCATTCGTGTTATTTTCCGGCGAAGAGGCAAATTTCACGCGCGTTTTCCCATAGGAATGCACAGGAGCACCGCAAAAGTGGACTGGTTGCTGTCTGCTTCAATTTGCCTCCCGGAAGTCGCATAGACACTAGCGCCAGTTGAACCTCTAGCGTACATTATAATAACTCTATGCTCGGAACAGAAAGGCGCTAGTTTCGGTTTGAAGTCGGTACCTTTTCTACAACATAGATGGCGGCAGCATCAGTCTTCTGCACTCGGTGCATTTGGCGAGTTCGTTTGAGCAGTGTACTATGCCTGTCAGCTCCGCTTTCAAAGCGGTACACGTGCCGTGTAGGGGTAAGTGGCGCCACCAAACGACTTCTGTGCTAAACCAAGGTAAGTGTAGCCAGGAGGCGCTGGTGCGGCGCAACCGCCGAACGCTTCGTCTGCTAAAACGGAATTTCGGCGCTTTCTCGGGCGCGCACGGAAACAGCGTGCAACGACTGTTAGCAGGTGAGTGACAGAATAAATCTAAATAATATAATGAACATGAACGCAAATAATCACCGCGAAGCTACTATTTAGTGCTCTCACAAGCCCGGTAAATAGCGGCGCAACTGCATGCGCGACCCCAAAACAGCATTCTGGACGTGAAAACGTCCTAATGTTCCATCAAACAATTTTCCAGAGAAGTAGCGTATGTCTCAAATAATTTTATAGCACGCCTGTATAAGAAAACTGCGGAATTTCTATATTTTGGTGGTTCAACTCTCATTTTAAAATTGCACATACCAGCTCGGTTCTTGAGAAAATATAATATCTGCCATTCTCTCCCCTCGTCAAAACATCTCATGTCTTATATCGGTTTCATGTCTATGTCTCGCCTGCTTTCATCAGCTGCCAGTAGCACATAAAAAAATTAATCATTTTCTTGCGCGTCGTACATTACCGAAATTTATACAGCGTACGTGGTCCGGATGTCAGACGAGACCTAGATAAATCTTTAAAAAATCGGATTTGCAAGCTACGACAGTGTAATTGCCCGCACAAGTTCGGCTAGGTAGTGGATTTTATTTCTGAAAATACAAAAAAAAAAGGAAAGACTTGACCCACTCAAAAGTTGCAAGTAAAAACAAGCAAAGTTCTATGGGCCGACATAAGGTGAAGCCACAATCTTGTGGGCCACTGGGACGTTTGGTTGACAAAAACGGGGGACGATATCAAGGCTGTCCCGTCCACGCTTTTGTTAAATCAAGCACCCCCAATGGCCTACAACCACGATTTCTTTTTTTTTTTTTTAGATCGAGATACGTGGGAATTTATTGATTTTCCCTTGTAACTTTTGACTGAGGGAAGTATTTTTCTTGATATTTTAGGTAACTAAATTCACCACCTAGCCGAACTTGCGTGATAAATTACAGTGTTGTAGCTCGCAAATACGAATTTTTTGCGATTTATTTAGGTCTCATCTGACACGTAGACCACATATCAGTATGAGGATTGATCTAGCTTTATTACAGATGTGGTGACATTTCGTATTTTTAGAAGCCTGTTTGGAGCGAAAATAGTGCATATATCAGCACTGGTATGTGCTAGGCATCATTTACATAGTATCTCCATAGGCAAGTCATCATGTTGAAATAAATCAGCGTCATTTAGCGCTAGCATACTTGCTAATATATATGACTACAAACACCTATACGTGCCGAAAAACAAACTCCTGGGAGATAGTTTAAGGAAGTGGTCGCCAGTAGCTAACACGTTACCATTCTGAAAAATCAACCGAGAAAATCCAGCTTGAGTTTCGAAGCATTTATTCACAAACATTTGTGTACTTCGCAAGTGGTGTTAAATAAACCATTCTAAAACAAAAGAACACTGACACCCCCCAAAATATTTTTTTTTATTTTTTGCCAGGCGATTTATTATGGTATCAGAAGACTACCGAATCAATATGTTGCTACAGCGTCACGTATATTTTTAATAAAGTTAAAAAAAACAAAAAAAAAACGCAACTGTTGAAACCGAAACCGAAACTGGACTGGGGAGTCTAGAAGTTTTTGTGCAACACAAGGGACAATAAGTGAGTAGACACGGACAAGCCCCTCTACTTCCTTCTGTCGCGCAAACACTACTAGACTGCACCATGAACCAACTAGGCCAACAAGTTTTAATGGACTGAAGAGGAAGAAGAAATATAGAAAGAGGAGAGAGGTGGCTGTGATACTTCTTCCCCCCCCCCCCCCCCCCCCCCCCCCCAAAAACAACGTATTTGCAACTTTTTAGAAGCCACAAATAATGGGCATCATATGTCTTTTCCCTTTCTAATATTGTGTGCCTGCCTTCGATGACGTGCGACTCTGATCTTTGGTGGTTGTGTCTAAACTATAAAAAACGGCACATGGCCACAGAGAAGAGAGTAAAAGCGCGACTCAAACCGGCCAGTTCTCGATCGGAAAGAAAACAAATTTTGAGCAGCGAATCGTTTTCCGGGTAGTTGGGCTCTCATATGTAATGTACAAATAAAAACCTTGACAAGCATAAATACACTGTCAGTGTCCCTTTAAACCTGTAATAGGTTCTGCGTTTTTGAATAAAGCCAATAAAAACCAGAAAACACTTGCCGATAAAAAATTTTGTTATTTATAAATTTTGTCAATTTAGATTTCTCGTAAAAACTCGAAATTTTTTGGGTCTGCCAGCTTTAATAAACCCAACAGGCCTTTATATCACCGTGGTTCCGCGAGCCAGCTTACGATTCACTTCATTTTTAGTGTCAATTTCCAATTGTAGGTGTCACAAAATTGCTGTTTAGTCTTTTGTAATAAAAATAAGCTAGCCTCCCTACAACCACAGTCGAATATGTTTCACACATGAAAAAACTCCTTTACTAAATTTGGAAACTGCTGCTTTCTACCTTTCATTCACTTCGGCTAGGAAAGCCACTCTGAATTTCATGTACCACAAACTAAAACTCCGAAAAACTCTGCATGCATTTTGCTCAGAAATGAAATCCAATACGCAGAACCCCAAATATGTTACAAATAAACACTGAACATACTCCTTTTACGACAATGCGCTCAGTTTATCAGTCGAAGTTCACATATGTAAAGAATGTTACACACAGAAGATGACAAAGCATTTAATTGCAGATACACGAGTGATCACTATTATATTCAAATAAGGAAGAGAAAAGGATGGTTTGGCCCTAATCATGACGTCCTATTTCAGGCATGACCTGCTGCATACCACATTGTGGTTCAAGCAGACGGAAGCCAGGTCAAGAAAGGAACTTTGCACTCCACGAAATACCATCAGACCCGGATGAACGAGCGAGCTGGCTACAAGCAATCAAGAGAGATGACTGGCTGCCATCAACCTACTCCATGGTTTGCAGTCGGCACTTTGTGCCATCCGACTATGTTGAGGGCAAACGCCGGAAGCTGAAGGAGGGCGCTATCCCAAGCATCTTTTGGAGCATGCCGCCTTCAAATATCACTAAGATGAAGGACGCTATCAGAAGGAAGTGCAGCACTCCAAATTCATCAGAAGTTCCCAAGAAGAGGCAATGCCTGGACACAGGCAGTTCGCAAGTGACTGATGCGACATCAAGCTCTACACTGGACACTCCACCGACCTCCTTTCTGTGCAATGAAGGTGCTGAACGAATCCAAATCATCTGGACATCTCCAGCGAGCACCTTGGAGCCTCAAAACAGGCAGGCATCAGAAGTGTCAGACAGCAGGCCATGCCAACAGCCAGTGCTGTTCACCCATCAAGGAACACAGGCAAACGTTCGAAAAATGTCAGCACAAATAACCGTAGAGAAACGTAAATGGACCCGACGAGTCACCACCCTGCGAAACCAAGTGGAGAGACTCAAGAACACTGTTGACAGATACAAAAAAGACTTGGAAAAGTTGCAAAACCTGAGGGAAGAAGATGATGTCACAAATTTTCTTAACATCCGTGAACAAGCAAAGGAAAAGAACATATCGGCTATGTTTCTAGTCGACCAAGTAAAGAACTACCACAAGAAAAGCCTAAGGTGGACAGAACATACCATCCGTCACTGCATTTTGCTGAGACACATTTCTACGAAGGCCTATGAACACATAAGGTCTGAAGAGCTTTTTAATCTTCCCAGCAGGAACACTGCAAAGCTACATTGGAGCTGCCTCAGGTCAAACTGGCTTCAGCGACTTGGCGAAGGCTCGGCTTCAAACAGAACTGCACAACCTGGCAAACACACAATCAAGGACATGCTCTCTCATTATTGATGAAATGCAGATCAAACAGAGCTTGCAGTACAACAAGCAGCAAGATGTCTTTGTGGGCCAAGTGGACCTGGGACCATTGACTGAAAAGACCAAGCAGCCCATCCTGGCAAATTCGCTGCTGTGCTTTCTCAGCTCAGCATTCCATACCGGATCCCTGTTGCCTACTTTTTTACCAAAGGGTTAACAGGAACCGAACTGGCCAAGCTTCTGCTTCATGTCTTGGGCAAGGTGGAAGACGTTGGCCTCAAAGTACTCCGGATTGTAACTGACAATCACCGAGTGAATGTCAATGCAATGAAGCAGCTTTGTGGGGGACTCCTTACACATCATATCCTGCACCCAAATGACCCGGAGAGGATTCTGTTCCTTAGCTTTGACTATGTTCACATCTTGAAGAATATACGGTCCCAATTCCTGGAACGCAACTTTGGAAAGGACAATGAGATCAAGTCCTTCTACCTCAAGAAGTTGTACGAACTCCAGAGAGAGGCGGCTGTCAAGCCAGTCAGGTTCCTGAGTCGCAAACATCTTTTCCCTAGCAACATAGAGAAAATGAATGCCAAGAGAGCAGTCCAGCTCTTCTCCCCTGAAGTGACCGCTGTGCTCAAGCACCTCCAGGAACAAGCTGGCCATACGAGTGACCTACTGTATGCAGATGCAGGACCAACCATCTTCTTCATGGACTCTGTGTACCGCTGGTTCATTTTGCATGATACAAGTAACTGCACACAACACATACACCAACGCTACCCAGATGTGCGCCAGTATGATCACCCAGACGACCCTCGTCTGGAATGGCTCGAGTTTTCATTCCCAGCCTATCTCGAGCAGATCAAGAGCACGGCAAGCCCATCAGTTCCTGACGACAGAAACCTACGAAGCCCTTCTCTTGACAACATACTCGACAGTTGCATGTGTACAACACCTTCTCACCAAGGAAGAGTTTGGATTTGTACTGACCAGGAAGTTCAGCAGCGACGCCATTGAGTCCCTGTTTGGCTCATTGAGACGATCTCAAGGGTGCAATGACCAGCTTAGCGTTCGGGCTGCAATCTCAGGAATTGAAAAGATCCTGAAAACTGGTCTCATCACAGCTTCCCAGCAGAGCAATGTGTCACATGCTGCCTCGACCTCATCGGGTATGACTTCAGCAATTCGGTGCATACCACCAACAGTGTCAGCTGCCACGCCATTCCAACTTCCACAGAGTGCAGCGGAAATCTTAGAAAAGCTGTCAGATCCCAATGTACAATACCTGCCAAGCCTCGAGCTGTCGGCGACAGCGCACGTTGGGGGCTACATTGCCCGTGTTGTACAAGAACACTTTTCATGCTTCTTCTGCATACCTCTTCTTACAAAGCCGAAGACAAACAGTGCCTTGCAAGGGATCACAAACCACCTGGACCGGGGAGGCCTTTTGTATCCCTCAGATGAACTCGCCCACCTTCTCAATGTCCTCAGGACATTTGCAGCGGATGTGTTGTCGTACAACCTCAGGAATTGGCAGCCCCTCGAAACTCTTGTGAAGTTTGCACTGCCAGCAGTGTACGACTCTCCTTTGCTGCTCTGCCCAACGAACAACAAGGCTCATCGCCGTGAACTGATCCATCTTGTCTGCACAAAGTTCTTTAGACCGCTCCTTGTTAACTATGCCTTCTGTCACACAGACAGGAACGATAGATTTAAGATGTTTGCACGAAAGCCTCTATCTCGGAAGTTTCAGAAGGTGAGGTAGAGTGCACGCAAAGGTAGATTAGAGCAGTGTTTTTTTTTTCTTTTTCTTTTTCTACCTCTAGTCAAGCGGAACTCTGTTCATATTTATTTTATTTGGCCTTGGCATTTAGTGATTTTGTGTCCGAGTTGGTCTTTCTGCGCAAATTAGATGATATATGTATAAAGGTTATATTTGTTTCCAATGAGTTTACTGGGTGCCTTTACTCCCGCTAATAAATCCAGCACCTGCTACAAGTCGGTTTTCCCTTAAATTTGGTCGGATTTCCAGCACTCGTCACTGCAACGTGACTCGATCACGTTCCACCAGTAACATAGCACAACACTGCAGCAATGTTTTGTGTTGCTAGGGTTTGTTTTAATGCGTTGAAACGCATCAATTATTAAAAAAAAGGAGACAAAATGTTGTTGCAAAACTTCTTTCAGCAGAACTGCTGTCCCTTATTTAGACACAGTTAGATTCTTGCCTATCACTGCTCACGACGTAACTTTTTTTCTTTTTTTTTTTTCATCTAGATAATTCAACATGCTGAAAATTTAGACACGATGCAATATTATTATATGGAAAGCCTTTGACCAGCGCGACTGCGTAATATAGAAAGCCGAACTCTCGACCGACGTTTCACTGCCTTGCCTGACCTTAATTTTGCTCTTTTCTGACGTTCGAGCTTGCAAACCCTGCTGGCCGAAATTATTAATACCGCAGCGCTTTTCCTACTTATGCACAACTCAGGTTAAGATTGCGTTGTAACCAAGATACTGCTCCTCATCCGGGGTTCGAGTCCAATCACAGCGGCTCATGGGGTTCTCACCGAGTTGCCGCCGTCCACGCCGATATTTGGCCATTTGGCCGCCGAGCACGTCCGGCGAATCTTCTGCTCCCTTCGGGAAGGCCCATGGGCTTCACCGCACAACACAACATGTACGCCTAGCTGGCGCCGCCACGCGGGAACCACACGCACTTTTTGCCGGCCGCCTTTGCATTGCCGGAGCCACGAGCTGACGGGCATTGTACGTTTGAGTCAACCTCTACCTCGTTGGTTTGAGTCCAGTTTTCCGTGCAACACTCTGTGAGTGCGATGCATTCTGGGAGAGAACTCGAACGGTGCCAGTGCGCGTGAAACGAACTCGCTCAAGCAACCGAGGACGTCATGAGGGAGGTTATTTTTTGCTTGTTTTTGTAATTTTAATTCCCCTATAACTTTTAAAATAAAGGGAATTTCGAGAAAAGAAAAGTTTCACTAAGTTACTACGTTCAGTGCGATCAGGCTCGGTGCAAATTTAAAAATAGTAAAAAAGTCATTGCAGGGCCCCTTTAACCGTACACGCCGCTTCGCGTAGTGTGCGTACGGGTAGGTCAGATTAAAATACTGCCTCCGCTCAAAAACAAACAAAAACTTGTTGCGTTATATGCTTATGACATGTTTGCAGTTCCTCCCCTGCAAGCACACGCAAGGAACGACAGTATTTTAAATAAATGAGTATATAAATATACGGATTAGCTATAAAATGCTAGGGAAAATTGGTGAATGAAAATGATCGCATCACGAGACAGCCGCGTAACGAAACGTTTGGTTAATGAACTGCTCTTGAAGTTAATTGAACAAAGTAATCTTTAATACCGTAGGAAGCACTAAACAAAATAACCTTAGAACGTGAAAACACTGCACAAGAAGAAAAAAAAAAATCGACTCACAATTGTAAACAATTTTGGTTTCAGTTTGCCCATAGTAGCCAGAGCCTTCAACCCTGTCGGCCATATTTAGACACACTGTACCGAGAAATAAATACTCCCCGCCTTCTTTATAACCTCGTATCAGAACGCTAATTTCTTTAAAACCAAAACGAAATGCTGTTTTGTTTTTTCGTAGCTCTTACCAAAATGTGCTTCGAGCCTAAGGGCCCGAAGTGGCCCGAAGGGGGTTAGTTTGTTTTGAAACGAAACCAGGCCGCTTCCGATAAAGCTATCGAGGTCAAGTTCACAGTTAGCCGAGACAGCTGAAGAAGCATCTTCCCAAGTGGGACCTCATTCTGTCGCCGAAATGGGCAAGACGGACAAGTCGGCGGTCGCCTTCCTGGCTGCCGTGTCGGTCGTCAACTGCCTGCTCAGGTGAGCTGAATCCGCCTCACGCTCATCCCCGGCGTCCGCGCCTGAGGTGCGATGATCCCACCGACGAGGGACTTTCCGTTCTATCTTTAGCGCCAACTCTGCTCCGCCAGCTCCGCTGCAGTTGCCGTTGTTGCCGTGCGTCTGGCTCATCCCAAAGTTCGTTCTCGGTGAACCGAATCTGCAGTTTACGAAAGTGTAGCGAAATTGCGAGGTTTCGGACAGGATAAGCACGCGGTGCACAGATTGTTAAGCCCTCTGCTCTCTGTGTTCTTATGGCTCTGCAGGGCTCTTTTTGCCTACATTAGGAAAACAACTCACCGGAGTTATGAAGAGCCTTTAGGCTCGATAAATAAGTCAAAATATATCTGGAGTTCTCTCTGGTCAAAGCCGCTTTGAAAACGGGTTGTTTCTTTTCTTTCACTAAACTACAAAAAGCAAAAACAAAAAAAAACGAGTATTGTTAACGACTTTTTAAATGCAGTCACGTGTTTTTTCGGTGCAGAAGTGCCGGCGAAAGTGCAAGTATTGGGTGAAAATAATTGCAACATAAAGATTAATAACTAAATAAGAAATCAAATAAAGTAAAAAAAAAGTGTAATGAAATGCATTTACAAATCTGTGTAGCTCTTGACGAAGAGGGGCCTCTCCTCCACACCCTCTCGTCCTCCTACCCTCCTCTTCTCCTCCTGCTGCTGAATTTGTTCATGGATGACGAGACACAAAGTCGTGATGTCATTTTCCCTGCCAAATTTAGCGGGGAAACTGAATTGGTGTTGAGGTCACGCGACGTCAATTTTTCTGCTAAATTTAGCAGGGAAACTTAACCCGGTAAAGTTTGCGAGGAAATTCCCCTGCTAACTTTAGTGGGAAAATGTCCCATATAATGCAACATGCACGGTCATGCTGATGCCGCTCAACCCGAAAATACGCGCCTAAGAGCTGCACTCTAAGAATAAAAAAAAATAGCTAATACAACGATTGATAAATCTAGCACAAACTGCACATGGAGTGTGGTTTTTGTGGGACCAGGGTAGGGGAGAGATACCCTGAAATGCATTCGCAAACACAAACGCTCCGATCAGGAACGTAGCCGGGGGGGGGGGGGGGGGGGGGCTCATGGGGCCTGGCCCCCCCTCTCCCCCCCCCCCCGAAATCTTCCATTTTGCTGGGACCTCCTCTGACCCCTCTCCCTCATACAGCATTTTGTCATGGGCAGGCCCCCCTTTCCCCCTCCCCCCCCCCCCTCCCCCGAAACAAAATCTTGGCTATGTGCCTGGCTCGGATACATGGCAGTGACAGCTAAAACAGTGTCACTGAAATCATATCTCGGCAAAACTTACTCATCAGTGTACTCACCTCACTCACCCAGGGGTTTCCCCAGAAATTGAATTTAAAAAAAGTGTCTAACTTTTTTGGGGGGGAGGGGGGGCGGGGGGGGGGGGGGGGGGGGGGGGGGGGGCTTTAGTGTATGGACGAGTCGTTGCAAATTTAGGAGGAGCCTGCATAAAAAACAAGGGGGGTGTGTATACCCCCCCGGCCCCCTGTAGGGGGTGTGTAGGGAAATCAGTGCACTCACCCTTACCGATCAGGCATGAGGTGAGGGTGAGGGAGTTTGTAATCCTTGAAAACTCGGGAGCTTGAGGCTGAGTTCAGCGAGTTCATGAGTTTGGCGAGGCAAGAGGTCCCCTGGGGGGTCATGTTTCCTTAATGGTTTGCAGGGTGACGTCTAGGAGGGGCGGGTCATGGGAATTCTCTGTACATTTCTGGGCAAGTCGAGTTAACGCTCGCCTCGCGGTACCCTTATCAGCATGCTCCCCATTCCAAGTATTAAGGAGACGTTCGCAATATCCTATGCAGAAATAAAATACGCACCCACGGCGGTGCATGTCTGAAGAATAATTCACACCCGAATAAACGACGCTGCAGACGCTCACTTCATACTTGCACAGAGTTGTTGCAAATGCTAGAAATGAACAGTGCACACAGTACAGAATACTTCGTGTGACTCGCAATGACGCACCCTTGTATTCCAACAAAGCACGCTTTTCTCCAACTCTTCTCACTCCAACTCCAGCGCATGGAAGGAGTTGGAGTGAAACAAACGAAAAAGCAGATAATTTTGTCACTTGGTGACACGACGACTGGCACCAGAGTGGTGGAAGATGGCAGCGACCATATAAGGTAGCAAAAGCAGCAGGCAACGCAAGTGCCAGTGTCGCTAGTGAGGGCGGGAACTACTTCCGAGCGAGTGAGTGAGTTCACGCGTTCGACGAGGGGTGTGAGGGGTGCGAGTTCGGTGAGTTCATAAGTTTGGTGAGGGTGGCTCATGAGTTTAATGAGGGGTGTGAGCTTTGCAGGTTTCCGGACAATGGACACTTTTCCTCTCCCCGCAGTTGGTATTGCGAACGCGGCCCATAAAGCACGTCACCCCTATCGAGTGGTCGTAAACTCTCTGTAGTACAGGCTCTCTAGTGTTCTTTTGTCGTAAAAGACAAACTAAGCAAATGCGTGCATGTGGAGCAGCCTTTATGGTGTAATCAAGCATGCGCATCCATGCATCAAACCTTCGTTGCTCCTTTGTGAACTCCTGTCTTGCCAGTGTCCCGCTGCACCGCTTCAAGTCTGTGCGGCGTGCCCTGGAGGAAGTGGGCACGGAGGTGGTGGTGGCCCAGCCCAAGTACTACAACGAAGTGGGCGGCACCCTGCCCATTCCGGAGCCCCTGTCCAATTACCTGGATGTGAGTGCATCCCCTCGGGGTTCGAATGCAATTTGGAATGTGCAACTACTAGAAGTTAAGAGTAGAACTATGCTGCCTGGAATGAGTCTCTGGCCCGCGTGTTTTACCCCATCCCAAAGAGTAGTCCCACGATTCCCGCCCAACGACGTCGTAGAACTGTGGCATCATCGTCGGCCACGATCCCGGAGGTGTCGCAGCGGCTGTGGTAGATGTGGCAAACACCCGTTCCGCTGCGGGTCGCCCTCCGGCTCGACGGCCTTTGGAAGCTTCGACGGCCGGGAGTGAAGACGCCACAATGGCAACGACACTCGCGTTTCGTCGCGCTTTCTTTTTTTTTTTTTTTTGAACTTCCACGTCCAATTTTTACGATCGCGACGTCCGACAGCACGACACTCTGGCTTTCGGGACGCCACTTTGTCCCACTTAGGGACCACTTCCGACGCATGAGCAGAGTGAAACGCTAAGCATGCCGGTGGAGACTCGTTCGAAGCTCCGTAGTGGAACATTTAATGAAGTACAGCACCAGATGGTTGGTAGAAGCTAACAGTCTCGGCATAGACACTCGGGATTCATTTATCGGTTCTCTTTTACGTAAAGGTTGAAGCTTAGAAACCCCAGTTCGGGGTTGCCGGGAAAACAACCACTTTGAGCGACTGAACTCGGTTGAGGGAGCTTTTATTGAGAATTGCCATGACACTGGGCGTACAGTAATCACTTTTTTGTGTACGGGGACTCTTCATTGTCAGTATGCACATCCTTATAGAGTGGTTTATTTTTGTATTTTGGGGCATAAGGCTTAGAACTTGGCACATATCATACTTTGTTTCACGATTAGTACCCCCGCGCTCCCGACAAGGGGGTCGTAGCCTCCACAATTTGCCAAGCTATCATAAAACGGAATATAGGTGTTGCACGCCGCCAAACAAGCGGTAGAAATAACTGGAGTATACAAATGTAAAGGAAAGGTTTGATACATCTTGATTGAACTAAGCCAAGCTGAGTTTGATTTAGTTGACACTATTTACAAGATCAGAAAGAAGAAACTTTCTGTGAGCCTCGCATGGGCTCTGTACTTTTCGGGCGCTCGCAAGGTGCGTGCTTTTTCGGTAAAAAATAAAATGAGGTAAGTCGGAGTACAAAATAAATCCTAGTGTTTTATAGAATTGTGCATATACCAATTTTTTTATTGCGAATTGAATATGACTATTAAATTTTGATGGCAAATTGAATTTGCATATTTCCTAGTATGACTATTTTACCTTTAATGAGTATTGAGCGTGGACGCTTTAATAAATTGCAGCTGGAAATCCTTTCTAAAAAGCGTACCTATGAAAAGGAGCAGTTTTATGAGAAACATTCTACATACTCGCATTAAATTAAAGAAAGGCTCTGATACGATGAATTAGGTCAAGCATACTGTAACATGATAAGCTAAGCACTGACTATCATATTTATTTGAATATAGCTGGTCATTTTCTTTCTTGTTACTACTCTCCATTAAGATGAGGAGTCGAATTAGGATTACGACCAAAAAAGGCCGACTTAGAATAGGGAGTGAAACTTCTGAGACCGCTGTGCCAGCCAAGATGCTCAGACACGTGAGACGTTTCTTCTAGCTTTTTGGTGTGAAGCAGTTAAGCTTGACACATACATGCTAGTGCGAAGCGGTGCAGCTTGATGCAAGCAATTGGAAAATTCAAAAGATATCATTCATGATCTTCAGATGTCTGAAAAACTCAAATACTCGATCAGTAAAAGTGTGCCGCATATCATATTGAATAGTTAACGCTATTCACAAATGCCTTGAATGTTCAGACATACCTACAATTTTTAGGCTTTAATTCCGTTCATAAGGCTGGATGTAATGAGTCGGTTGACTTAACGGCATCTACTCTGCATGGATGCTAACTAGGCTTAGGTCTTTAGTGATATTGATGAGTAAAAATAATCCTCTTAAACCCAGCAAAAGTCATTTGCACAAAAGCATCATTGACATGGAACTATGCGTGTATTATCAATTTTCCATTTTGAAAGTTCAGGCTAGAACTCCTGTTCCTTTCACGATGTAATATTTGTAAGAAACTCTCGAAGAATGGAGAATGTGAAATGAAATTGAAGGCTGGATACTTCAGTTTATGATGCGAGAGTTTGTGTACAAATAGGAAGTACCACTTTTCTATGGGTCTTCCTTATGGCAAATTTTGATTGTTATTGACTGCATGTTTTCAAATTATACCTACTTGTGAACTGTGTGTTCTGGTGTTGTAGGCAGTGTTATTAAATATTCCTTCGTGGTTGGGCTGATATAGCTGACTTAATATCTTTATTGCTGTTCATTTACTTTTTAGATTTCGCCAATGTAAGTACTTCCTTGTTCACTCCTTCCTAAGTTCACAAAATAAGGTTACTTTATGAGTGTTCCGTTTAGTTGGACTTGGAACCTGAATGGTTGCAGTGTGTCTCTCTGGATAAATTTCTTCAAAGTGTTCCTCGAATAAACCTTTTTTGTGTGGACTTTATTTTGCTTTTTAGGAATTTCGTTCCTTTGCAGCTTTAAAAACTGAATTAAAACATGTTCTTATATGGAAAAAAACAGCAGGATATGCAGTCATTAATTTATACTCTCAATGTAACAAATGAATGAGACAAATGTACCGAACCATTTGTTTAGAAATTGGCAAGGGTGATTGATGGCTTGAAATTTGCAAGCACTAAGCAAAGAACTAGAGCAATCAAACAGTTGAGCAAGGTGAACTAAAATCCTGAGACCAGGGAGAAAGGCACGACGAAGTAGGAGAAAAAGAACAGGAGTCTCAAGCGCAGCTCAAATTTATTGATATAAATCCTGTTTGTGTATGCTTTAGGCACCTTCCCAAACAGAAAAAAGACAAAAAGAGCACAAAGCAGGAAGAACCTTTCCACAAACGTATGTGTGCAAACACTAGCATGAGCGGTTAACTACGAAAGGTATAGAAAAGGGGGCTGGAGAAGGGTTCAACTTTTGTTAAAACTTATCGGTGACATGGACGGTTTGGTGGTTGTGTCTAAACCATAGAGAACCAACGTCGCGTGACAACGGAGAAGAGAGTGAGCGAGACTCAAACAGGCCAGTTCTGGATCGGCGGTTTTTGGGCGGAAAGAAAACGAATTTTGAGCCGCAAAATGTTTCCTGGGTAGTTGGGCTCTCGTGTGTCATGTGCAAATGGAAACCTTGGCGAGCACAAATTAAAAAGGGTGAGATAATGTTAATTTATTGAAGTACCCAACATGTCTGACCTATCTCTCTTTCTAAAAGCCTCCGTCTAATCCAAAAAGTGTAAGAAAAAAAAACAAAAAACAACTAGAAGTCACATTTTTGCTTTTATTATGTCAGGGTGTTTCGGCTGCCAACTTGTGCCAAGATTTAGAAAGAGCTGGTTTATAGTCCTGCTGAGCAAGTCGAGATATTCCTCGCGATGGACCAAACTGGCTAAAATGCAGAGGGTGAAAATGTGCAGGCAGGCTGGTGAATTTACTCTATAATAAAAAAACCCGAGACTGCAAAAACAAATCATGTATGAGCACACACGCCGTCTCGAGCGAATGCAGATTAATTAGCTGACTATTGTGTGTCTGGCTAACTAGACACACAAATTAAGGCTAGCTTTATGGAAACAACACGATTGGATGATTTACAACACACTTTCAAGCTTTTCTGTTATATGGTTTATGCACAAAGTTTTAATTGAAAAAGTGGGCTAGTTAATCTGCAGCCAGTTTGATGCATTACAAGAAATCCCTTTTGACTTGCTCAACAAAACTGTAGCAAAAGGTGTAATTCGCTCCTTAGTATATGCTGTATTTTCGGAACTATAGACCACGGAACATACAGGTGCAGACTGTACAAGGGTTTGTTGTTTCTGTACTGTTCACATGACGGATGGTGTAAACGACAGAGGATGCTAACCTGATTTATGATGATACAAGCTTTTTTGTGAGTTAAGAAAGCAGGCATCTGTCAAGGTGTGTTGTGTAGGAGAGTTAGTATTTTCGTGTGGACTAGGCACCAGTTGCAAACTATGTAAGCAAAAAATGTTTTTTCAACAAAAATTGGTTTTTGTGGACTAGTCCAGAAAATATGATACATGACTAAGGTGCCCACCATTTAATCTGCGATGGTTTTCAGGAATGTATGGTATCTGTTACGATGTTCTTAATTAAGCGTGATCGTAGTAATCAATATTGACATTAGCCAAGGTTAATTATGAAGCTCAAATTTAAAGATTGACGAGGTTTTTTGAGAGGTCACCGCACCAACCAGAATATTTGCCTTCCTGCTCATCAACCTCGCTGCCTTCCTTTCTATTGACTTTTAACACTACCGTAAACGACCGAGCAAGTGCCCCCTCCCAATTCAGAGATTACCCAAACAAAATAAAGAGGAAGGGCCCTTACTCGGTTCGTGAATGACATTCAAAATGGCGTCCACAAAAGTATTACAGTTTTCATAAAATGGGAGAGGGCGCTTACAGGAAGGGGGGGGGGGGCGCATGCTCGGTATTTTACGTTAAATAGATGTCCCGCAGAAAACATTTTGGATTTCGCGTGTTCTTTTTTTTTTTTTTTCTAATAAATTGTAATGAATGCTGATAATCGGATGTTTTCTATAAGCGGTCCTCAAACCCGATCGGCAGACCCTCGGGAGTCCTTGAGAGCGTTCGTCTGGGTCCGCACCGAGTCAAAAATCCGCTCTCGAAAAAAAAGCCCTCTATGTCATTGCAAACGACCTCTGATGCCGAATGCATTGGGGCTCTCCAAACGGCCTCCAAGTGGGTCAGTGGGTTCGTAACAGCCAAACGTTTGTCGACCGCTGTTTTATATACTAGCCTGTTTCTCGGATTATTGAGTACCATAGAATATTGAGCATCCACCCATTCTACCATAGGCGCCCACAGCTCAATTTTGTAACATTCAGAAAATACACAAAGAACATGTCTTTACATATTGTTGACCTAAGCAGCGCCCATCCCCCAGTTTTCCATGATTGTCTCCAAATTTTGAGTGGGCACTTGATCGGGATTTTACGGTTTATGTGGTTAGTGCGGCTTTCAGCCAGCAATTCTGGGAACTGAATTATCCTATAGCTTTGTCTCGCGAGCTGGTAAAAATTGTCCTTCAGCAAATGACTGAGAACAGAAACGTTTCTTTTCCGCAGTAGTCAAGCTAGAGAAGTACCAACCTCTAAAGGGAATGTTTTTTTAGCTTTACTACTCTCTAGCATTTCTGGCGTGTAAGTAAACCCGTCTTTTTTTCTTTATTTCTTTTGCGGATATTTTCCGCATTAATGGCTTTCTTGTATTACCAAAATAATAATTTGATTACCGTAATTACTCGCACAATGAATGCACTCGCGTAATGAACGCACCCCCCAAGTCGGCTTCTAAAAAAATCTACTTTTTTTTTTTTTTCACTCGCGTATTAAACGCATTCCCAACTCGGAAGTCAAAATCTTGACCCGCCCCCCCCCTTTCCCTACGCGCGCGAAATTAATGCACTTTTTTATCCTGGTGCAGCAGGTTGCGAATGCATGGGCGTGGGCAAACAAACCAACTTGCGAAACGCGGAAAAAAAACAAAACACGGAAGCAAGAAAAAAAAACATAAAGACAAGCTTTGTTTTTTTTTTTGCTTATTGCAGTTTTGTTTTTGTGTCGCACGCAAAGAGATAAGAAGTTACCTCGATTTTTTGGTATAAAGGGTCCGTTGATTATGCATATTTGCATCGATTGTTTTGAAAAAAAAGTGTGTTCATTCTGCGAGTAAATACGGTACTTATTACTTGCGCAATAAACTAAAAAGTTAGAAGTTGAGCCTTTGGTGTTACCCATAAATCCCCAACTCTGCATTAATCGGGGCGAAAACGTAGTACCTGCCCCTTTATTTTAACCAGTTTCTCTCATTGTAGATTTCTGGAAGAAACAAAAAAAGTTTTTGCCAAAGCAACAAACATTTAACAACTAAAGAGTTAAGCTTTAACTTAAAAGTTAAAGTTTGTACCGACGCGATACAAGACATGTTTGTTTTGTCTCTTTAGCCAAAAAGTATTGCGAAAATTGGCAGTGAGAGCCTGGCAAGTAGCGACGAAAAAAAGCTTGGAACATCCGGGGGATGGGCAGCTGAAATGGATGCGATTCTTTCCTTAATAGCGCTCTTGCTACCCCAGGCCCAATACTATGGACCAATCAGCATCGGGAGCCCTCCGCAGCCCTTCCGTGTGGTGTTTGACACGGGTTCCTCCAACCTCTGGGTGCCTTCTAAGCAGTGCAAGTGGACCAACATCGCCTGCCGTGAGTCACTGTCGTTTATTAGTCCACGTTAAATCCGACAGCATCTCTAAGCTTGTCAAACCGTGAGATTGTATGTGTTCGTTGTCACAGCTCGACCTCTAAATTTGCAGTCTCTAACCGTTAATCATCAACGAAATTCATTTACTAATTGTTCATATGTCTATCCGATTGAAGTGGGTATTACCACATATTTTGTCTTTCAAGGCATGAAATGCTTTTAGAGCGCAGCTCTTAGGTGAACGTTTCCAGGTTTCGCAATGGCGCGTCGGCATCAGCGTAACCGCCCCTCTAAATTTAGCAGGAAATTGAATTGCCGTCGAGGTCACATGACGTCACTTTTCCCGCTTAGCGGGAAAAATGACGTCACATGACTTCATGCCATGTCACTGATGAACAAATTCAGTTTCTCCAGTAGATTTAGCAGGAAACTGATGCCACAGGACCTTGACACCAATTTAGTTTCCCGCTAAATTTAGCGGGGAAAACGACACCACAGGACTAGCCTCGTGGTGCGAGGTGGAGGTGCCACTGCATAACACCAGGCCCCAAAAAGTACAATATCTGTACGAGAAATATTTATTTATTGATGTCATGTCAATATTTATGTCATAGGTTGGAGGCATGCAGGAGTCAAATCACTTTTTGCTCATAGAATAGTTTGTCTTTTGTAAACAAATAAATGACACAGTATTACTTGGACCAAGATTTCAGTTTGGCATGCAGGAAAACAAAATGGCACTCAAAGGGTTAAAGCACTAAAAGAGGCTGCAGATTTGTGCTTGAGTCATTCTCATTCGTGCAGGCTCGAACAAGAGCATGTTATATTTTTTAATGCGAAAGCACTAACTGTCTCATGGAGCGAGCTGACGTCATCAGTCAGAAGCGCGAAAACGGCAGATAGTTTCCTTCCGTTCCATTGGCTGGCGCACGTCGACGGGGCTCCTATTGGCCGCTGCGCTTGTCAGTTTTCACGACTGCTCACCCCACGGCGCTGCGTGTCCATCAGCGCCAGAGCCGTTTATCGAGAGAGTTTGGCCATGCATTGGTTTGAATAGGCGAGCATCTCGGGGCCAACCACAGGCCGCGAAACAGCCCCTAGCGGTGGTCGTGAGCCCTAAATTTGTGACACGACTAATTCAAGCCGTTTTAGCGTCGCTAGAGTTAAAAGGAGTAACTCTCAGTGACTGAAAACTTTGTGCGTGCGAGGTTTTCGTCACGCCAATATTCAAGTGTAGAATAAACGAACGTGCGCTCCAAACCAGGGCCAACTTGCTAGAAACAGCGTCTCAGCTGAGACGGTGAAAGAAAGCACTGCCAAAGCCAGCGCACGAGCTGAGCGGGACACCGCGTCTCCAGGACGCTGTTCTAACAAGCCAACATGAGCAGTGCAGAGAAAGGCATGGGCACGAGCGCGTGGCTTTGGAAAGTGGCTCCTACGCACGAGTTCACATACAAACGAAAGCGTTTTGCTGAGCTAGGTTCACGCGCCTGTACCTTTGTCTTCACTGCCGACATTTGTTAGCTGGAGCAGAGTGGCCGAGATTGAACGCCTCTATTTCACGCTTTGAATGTCGTTTGCAATATTCTGACGTCGCGGTCTCCTGATTGGTCGACGCTGTGTCACAAATTTAGTTTACGCTCTAAGCGCGGGGGAAAATTTTCGGCGCTGGCGGCGGCCTTTGCTCCGCCTGTTGGCCAAACTCTCCCAATACACGGCTCTGATCAGCGCGTCATTAACACGGAGCGTCCAAGGTCACCGTGCCCAGGGAAGCACATGCGCAGACGGGCGACAAAAAGTATGCAGCAGACAAAAAAGGAAGTGGACGAGCGGCTCGCATGCTTTTGCATTCGCAAGTCATAAGAAGTGCTTAGGTGTACCTCAATCTTTTTGTTATTCTAGAAGTGAGGTGCCACAGGTTGATTTGTTTGTCTTGTCTCTACCACAGAAAACCTTTTGAAGGTGATACACAAAAAAAAAAGAAAATAGCTAGAAATGGCATGGTGCATGTTTTCATGGGGCGTGAGATTGTTAACAACGAACTGGAAGCAAACAATGACTATGGAAGGCGGCTCTGTAGGTTGTCTGAAAAAGTGGATACTTTTTCAGACATGCTCCACGCCACACGGCTGGTGTGGCGTGGAGCATTCGTCTGGTTGAAGCAGGTCAAAAAGACAAGCATATCTAACAGACATAAAGTACTTGCGACCAATACAGCCCACAAAAAGACTGCCCTTTAGAAGTGAAGCTTGATATTACTTCCACTTGTACGTTCAGGGTCTGGTAGGCTGATCACCAATCACTCGAGCGAGGAAGCATTCACCAGACCTGAATCCTTCAGCTCAAAGAGACCAGGTGGTTAAATTTGGGAAAGCCACAGAATCGAAACATACCATACACGTTTGCAAGTCCGGCTTCAGGGCGCTGCCATCTTGCTTGGCTGGGGTGCACTTGGACGAGTCATAATCCGATTACGAAGCTTTGCTAAGGCGTCGTAATCGGATTATAGCAGCGCCCAAGAGCGCACCCCACTGAGAAAGATGGCGGCGCCCTGAGACCGAACTTGCAAACGTGTATACCAGGAGTAAGGAAGAATGCATTTATTTATCCATTAAAGGGGAACTCCGGCATAATTTTGTTACTCACTGATTAGCTGATTCGCTACAAAATTGGTTCGACAAAATAATACTACCTAGACGCTTCTAAACTGGTAACCCTTAAAGTCATAACATTTTTTTCTTAAAATTATCGAAGTGTTTTGGTCCGAGAGGGCTGAGAGACACTACTCGTAACACTGAAAATAAAGGAGGACCTCAGGAAGGCAAACTATTTTAACCGTTAGTGTCGCTCGTACGCAATTTGCGGGGCATCTTCATAGTTGAGATAGAGGAGGACATGCAAAGTTTCAAGTTTTTAAGTTTATCCTTCAAAGAGTTCGGTAAAAGTACATCTGGCAAATGCTGCGCACCCTGAGGAAAACTATATCATAGTTTAGAGAAGGTAACGATAATGCTCAGTCATTTCGGTAAACGTACAGTATAACGCCTGTGCTATGGAGCTATGAGAGAAATTACAGAAATTATACCATTCTTAATAGATTGAAAAGTGTGAAAAAAAGTTGTTTTTGCCTCGAAGATGCTGCAGCTTTCTATAACAAACTGTCGTGGAAATGAAGTATTTGTAAAATGTGTTTATTTCGGTTGCTTAGGTTTGCCCACGATGTCTGATCCCCCTTGCAGTGCTCCACAAGAAGTATGACCAGACACGCTCCAGGAGCTACCGCAAGAACGGGACGGCCATCTCCCTGCGCTATGGCACGGGCAGCATGACTGGCTTCCTCAGCGTTGATACCGTGTCCCTGGCTGGCATCGACGTACGTGAATGCGGAAACATCCCCTCGCGCATGGCCGACTTGACGTTGCGCGTGGCTCCACGCAAAGGCATGGGCTTCAAACCCGGCCAACCTAGATCTTCATCTGATCTTTCGCGGATCTTCTGTGGTTTCAAAATGGGGGACCCTTTGTGGTCCTTGAAAGCCTTCTTGTGGGGTCCCCAAATCCCTAAACCATCAGCCAAGCGGTAATATTTTTCTTTTTAATCGATGCTGGCTGACCCAGAAAGCTAATTATAGATCCAACCATGTGTTCTGGGTGGAAAAGAGTTGATTATTCTGCATTTCAGAGCCTCAAAGTTGGTTTGCATAGATTTAGTTTTTTTACAGCTGAGCTGTTAAGGGCTAGTTTCCCCAGGATCGTGTCCCCCGCAAAGAACTGTCAACACAAAACTCTGGACAGCTACTGCCATCTGTGAGCAACGGCGGCAACCAGACAACCGGTTTACCGGCCTCGCTCATAGGTGGCGGCAGCCTTTCCAGCCTTTCCACTCTGGTTTTCACGAGAGTGGAAAGGCTGAATTTCGCTAGGCATCGTCCTAGATGTCGTCCTTGAAGCCGTCATTGATGTTTTCCTCGAGGTTGTCCTCGAGGTCATCCTGGAAGTTATCCTTGAGGTCGTCCTAGAAGTCGTCCTAGAAGTCGTCCTTGAGGTCGTCCTACATGTCCTCTAAGCGTCGTCCTTGAGGTCGTCAAAGAAGTCGTCCTTGAGGTCGTCTCACCATAGTACAGCTTTGCTGGTCTTCCTTCTTTACCAGAGTGGAAAGGCTGACAGTTTTTTTTTCATTTAGACTTTTGTTACTGTAATTGCCCATTACCCTCTCCTCCCTCCCGGTTAATGGGGCCCTCCTTTACTTCCATTGATCTGCCCAAAACATTAGTGGTTGAGAACAACTGTTCTAGAGCACTCTAGTAGAATCTTGTAACGTGTTCCTATGCAGACTGTTCTAGACTATGTAGTCTATAAGAGAAGCTGAAACTGGCAACATCAAGGCTGCCTCTCTCTCGTCGCACAGCGTACGGTCCCTTTCTGTTTAAGGGGGGATGTGGGGATCCTCTTACAAAGAACAGGAGCAAAAGTGGTTTTAGAAAGTCTGATATTTCACATTTAGGGCGCCTTTTCTTCGTGGTCTGCGAGTTCTTTTTGGTGAAGACTGTTGTGAACTGGTTATAAATAATAACTTACACTAGCTCAGTTAGCAGAATATAACTTTAAAGATTGTTTTTCAGAGCTGTATACTGATTGCATTTTGGTATGCCTGTGGAGCTGATATCATGGCAACCATTTTGACTAGTCTTGTACCCTTCACTTGATCAACTAACGTGAGTTATAATACACTCTTCTTTTTGTAGAGTTACTTCAACTTATATGGTGATCGCTCACCTGCGAACCATTTATGCCCCCCCAAACAAGGTTCGAACTGGAAATACTTGTGCGAGAAAATTGATATTTGTTTCTTGACAATGCTTGCCCCGCCCCCATTTGCTGGCGCTGGTTCGTGTATTGCAAGCATACCCAATTCCTCACTCGTTTCACAATCAATGTCCACATGTCGACAACAAAATGACACTCGAAGAAAGTGTTTTAAGCTCGGACTCGCTTAGCAAGGCCATGTAGGAGATCAGGTGTAAGCAGGAAACATATCACCTATGCTCTTGGTGCCTTTTAGTTTCCACCACCACCTGTAAAATCAAATGTAGTGGTGTGGAAACTTCAAATAGGTTATCCTCAGGTTCACTTTTTTGCAGCAACTTTCGTTTTAAGAAATCTATCATTTCAATGAATTGCAAAATTTACTCTTTGCTGTGGATGTTTCTGAACTGAAATTTAATGAGGAATGCAGCTAGATATTTTTCTATTTAAAGGAGGTCTTATTGCCAAAAACTAGGGTATTTATGAGGAGGAAATGCCCCACTATGTGGAACACTTTTCAAATTGATATTTTGCATAAAAAGAGTGCGCATTTCAGGGTAAAAAATCGATAGCCGCACTTGCCACATTGTCACGAATGACAGAAGCAGAAGTGGCAAAAATCCTGTTTCAAACTAAAGTTTATTGGGCGAACTTGTGCCGAACAAAATAGAGGAGGAGCGTCGAGACGGCAGACAAGCGAGCCACGATTTGGCAGCGTAGCAGTAAGCAAAAGCTTACTGTTACTTCGAAATGGGGGGAGATACCAGTTGAAAGAAATGCTACCGCATTTAAAAATTCCAAACTTGTCCGGAAGTTTTGAACACGCGTGAGCGCCGTATTTTCCCGACTATAATCCGCACCTCGTGCATACCGTAAAATAGTGCAGACCTGTGCCCAGTTCGTTCAAGCGCCCACTAGTGAGATTTCCCAAACTTGGGAATTCTGCAGATTATACGTTAATACTCATTTGACCGGACGAGCGCCCATGGACAGGACACGGACATACAATTTAGCGAGTGTTAACATTTGAACAGTACGTTGTACGTACCACACGATGCAGCGTTATCCAAAAAGAATTTATTTGAGAAAGATCTCAAATAACACAGTCACAGTCGACAACAGTCACATCTTTATGATCGGACGGAATCCAAGATGACTTCGTTTTGGGGCACGTTTTGGGGAGAGCTTCCTTTTTTCACAACCGCACCAAGGCAAAGGAATGAACGCGACTGACCCGTTTCCCTCCCCAACTTGGACAACTATTTTTGGAGATGACTGAGGATTCTACGCAGATTATCTCTGGGAGAGGGGAGAACAATGTTCACAAGATTGCATCGAGGGCCTTTCGACGCCCTTCACCTCCTTCGTTTCCCGTGAATGTTGAGTAGAACAGCTGGAATGGCAGGCACTTACCAGCCTTGTTGCTCACAATAGAAGAGAACACAAAAAGAGTGCTCGGCACACATAAAAAAAAAAAAAAAAAATTCAAGTGGCAACTTTTAAGGAGGGCTAGAAAACGTTGGATGCAAAACTGCAAAAATGTAGGTAGAGAGCCACGTTGAACGGGTCTTCACAGTCCAACAGAGTGGCAGAAAATTTCTACTGATAGAGGGTGCGAGAGTCGCACCAGCTGCATCAGCATCAGCAACATGGAGGCACGCCTAGGAGCATTTTTTTGGAAAGGTGTATAGTCCGGAGGATATGGTACAGTAAAATAGAAACAAATTCGGTGCAGTCGATATTTCTTCTTTAAGTTGAGACTCATTCACAATTCTACGCTGAAGACTGGTTCACTCGCGACTGCTTACGGCCGAGTGCACCTCTCGCGATATCTTTACGTTTGTGCGAATCTTTCAATTTTCCAATAGTAGTTTGGAATAATGCGCTATTCAATATCCGTTTTGAGATGAACCGCGATAGTCATATTTCTCCAAGCGTCGATCGCTCTCCAACTGTAGCGTTCGTACGAACGGTGGGGAGCCGAGAGGAATGTCAGTGTTGTCAGGTGCGCTTAGCAGTCGCACTCTCGACAACAGGACTCGGTCCACACTGACGAGAGTACAAAAATGGGGGTGTACGTGAAACGGCAACGCGCAATTATGGCAGCAGTGCCAATAAAATCAGTTGGTGACGAACTGATTCCCGCTAAAAAAAAGATGCTTCTCGAAGGGGTGGTTGCAACACAAAGAACGGTATGTGTAAATGGCCAAAAAAAGCGTCCATCCCCCATTTTTTCGCGATTATTTCCAAACTTTGATTGGGCACTTGTCCGGTATTTTACGGTAGGGCTTTCAGGTTTTCCCACTAAATTTAGCGAACGGCAGTCACTCGATGTCACCAGGTCATCCGACATTATCGCCATGACACGGTCAAGTGTTGCGGACCATGTGACCACGTTGCGGGATGTCACCGACGTACAATGCGACACCGTGGGGTTGGACACCGACTACCGTAAACAACTTCATTTTTGAGAGGACGTCAATTTTGCAAATATCGCGACTCCGAAAATATTGCCTAAAATAGGTCGCGCATATAGGTTACCCCGTGGTAAGAAATGCGGGCCCCCCCGGGCGACTCTCGCGCAGGTCCACAATCAGACGTTTGCGGAGGCCGTGACGGAGCCGGGCCTGACGTTTGTGGCTGCCAAGTTTGACGGCATCTTGGGCCTGGGCTTCAGCAACATTGCGGTCATGGGAGCCCCCACGGTCTTTGACAACATGGTGGCGCAGCTGCTCGTGCCCAGGCCCGTCTTCTCCTTCTTCCTCAACCGGTGAGCAACTTCTCGCTGCAATCAAACCCTGGGAGTTGCGAGCAATGCCAGGGGTTGAGGTTGCCCGACACTCTGGCAACCCCCGATGGTTGCGAGAAACCTCGGGCGCTCGTGGCAGCCATGAGCGACGGGAGCAGCCTCTGAGGTTGCTTGAAGCCCTGGAAGTTTGATGTCACGATGGGTGAGAAGAAGGGGTGCGTGGATTCCCTGCTCCTCTAATTCTACTTCGACGCTCCGAGTTTCATACTCCAAGCGTAGCAACTAATTGGAGCACACCATACGGGCCGAAGCTATTGACGAGCTGTAGACCCGCTTCCGACTGCACGGTTATCGCAAACCCTGCTTCTCCTGGATACGGGTGGCAGAAGCCGATATTATTTCCGAGTTAAATTAATTCGGGCCTTTGTGGGAGGGCAGAGTGTAAAGTAAGAAAAAAAAGATGACGTTATAGAGTTCCTTTAAATCTTCTAATATTCCCGAGAGGTTTAGAGACTCGCTTCGAGCACGTATGCAGAAAGTTATCTCAACCCATCTATTTATTGACCGTGTATCCTGTTCAGGTTTAAATAAAAGACGGCAGTCTCGAACTCGCTTGTCAATGCAGGAAACTGTCAGACTTGTCAAAGATGTTTCGTACTTCCATCTTGCGGCGCAAGACTTAATCGTCGATGCACCGCCAGCATTGCACCGTTCAGTAGATGGCACGTCAATTCGTTTTTGGGCGAGATGCACGAACAAACCTTTTCCGCACTGCTAACTGATGTCTCGGCTTTCTAATCGCATCTTTATTCGCTGGGCTAAGAATTCTACAAGGGGCAACAGTCCGACTGTTTTCTCATCTTGACAACTTTCTTGTATAACTGCTACTGACACCCTTAGCACGTTAATTTGTTTTCGGGCTAGATGCACGAACAAACCTTTTCCAGAATGCTAAATGCTGACTTATTGGTAGTAGTACTTTTGAATTTCTTTAAAGCATTCTCTACGAATCTTCCAAATTTGTGCTCTGTGAGGGGTTCCTCTTGCCAAAACCTGTTGGAGAACACGCAAACCCTACAGTAGAGTGCGCCGGAAACTAGGTCCGCCATGTTGGTAGCGGCGAGAAAATGAAACCAGGTACCCGCCTGGCGAAGAGCAGACGTGAACAGGCGGCCCTGCTTCCGGCGACAGGTGCAATGCAAATGCATGGACTCTTTCAGCTGTGGAAGAAGCGAGAGGCCATCGGTTCCTGAAAACAACGAGGCTCACGATTTTTCTTTCAGTTGTTACTTTACACACAATTTTTGACAATAGATACCAGCGGCGATGCGAAGAAACTTGCGGACGTTCTTGCAGCATGCAAGCCCATTTGCAACTGCTGAACTGAGCAGTAGTTCATTCACAAAGTTTTACCAGCAATTTGTTTCTAAATTCGTGTCCTGTTCCGATGCCTGTTGTAGGGTTGACATGCTTGTTTTTTGGGGGTTTTTTTGCGATAGCTGCCCAAAGTATGGGGACTACAAAACTTTGGTTGGGGCTAGTTGGTGCATATCGATTAAAAGGTTAAAAGGCGCGGACAAAACGGGACGAAAAAAGACACGTACGACGCATGGTGCCTGTCCGTGTCGTATGTGTGTCTTTTTTCGTCCTGTCTTAGCGTCTTGATTTTTGTTGAGTATTTTACCGCATAAATGGTTTCTTCTTTTTACACACTGTACAGTGCACGAAATGGGAGGAATACTCGTTCCATTCATATATATAAAAACATTTTAACGTCAAGATGTTGCAAATACTGGGCAGTTGGGTCCGAATGACAGTTGCTTTCCCGGTGCCTCTAGGAACACGACTTCCCCGACCGGTGGAGAGATCACTTTTGGCGGCACGGACGACCGCTTCTACTCCGGGGACATCAGCTACGTCCCTGTCTCAACCAAGGGCTACTGGCAGTTCACGGTGGACAAGTGAGCCATTCTTTGCACCACTCAATTAGTCCTTTCTTCACTTGTACACCACTCTGTACGTTTATGTACTGGTTGCTGTTGGCAAATTCTTTAAGAATAATGTTGCCTCGTTCTTTTTTTTTATTTTTTATTTTTTGCAAATGACGAAAAGTAAAGTGTTGCACACGGGACTGAGACCAACTCTCTCGGAAAATGAAACACCAACACCGATACAGCCGCATACCTACGAGAGGATTTAATATAGGTACCGTATTCCGTAGTCTCAAAGTTATACCCCGCCTTATATTCGAAGCTCAGTATAGCAATATCGCAATTTTTTTTTTTTTTTCTTGGGTCCTTCAACTGCCTCTTCGCCTTATAATCGTGACCATTTTATATTCAAATAAATACGGTAATTGGATTTTTGAGATACTCAAATTAAACACATTTTTGGAATACCAGCACGCTAATTATTTTCCGTAAATTCAAAATAGCTATTGAGAAAATCAGAACTAAAGGTTGTGCCAAAATCTACTTAAAAACTTTCACGCAATCTCTAGTTACGTTGTTTAACTTGCAAGTTGAGCAGGCAGTCTAACAAATGCACTATTGCCGCGCGCACAGCTGGCCAAGTAGGCAGCGCGGCCGTGGCCTGACGGTTATCCTGCTTGCTTCCCACACGAATAGCCAGGGTTCAATTCCTGGGAGCGACGCGTCTTTTATTTCTTCTTGCAATTTTGTATTCTGGTACATTCGTGAATCCCGTTGCTTGTTCGAGGTACAAATGTTCTAATCGCCGAACCTTCTAGGTCGATCGTTCCAGAAGCCAACGCGTGTGCATAAGGGACTCCGTGTGGCGATCCGCAGTCCGTCTCGCCCCAGCATTCGACTCTGCTGTTACGTTGATTTCGATGCCCGCGATGCTCCGTTGTTATCGTCTGTTTCCTTTTCGCTTTGGGCACAAGTTTGCCCCATTCAACGTTTCAGTTTCTTCAGTTATTCCTTGTTTGCCACCTTGTCATTCGTGACAGAATTTCTCCCACTTTTTACTTATTTTTTTAGGGGGAAGTCACACAGCACCAAAGCATTATAGCGGGTCTTCGAGATGAAAACAAAACACAATAGTAGGATAGGAATGCAATGTACAGTAAAGATACGACATAAAAAGTGCATGTAGAGAATAAAATCTAAAAATCGGGACCATGAGAAAAGATGAATGTTTCTTTTATCTTCCTCAAATGGTCTATGCGACTTGACTCGTAGCTTGGTACTTTCAGGTACTTACATTGGTCGATCCCCGTCAAATCATTAAAAGTCGCGGACAAAAAAACCTCAGTCGAGACTTTTTTCGTCTTTAAGGAAAAAAGGTTTCCACCCGATTAAATGTTTTATTTCGGTCGCATTTCTGCTATAATTTCCCGATACAAATGTTGCTGCATGGTTTTGAAGTATCTCGTCTACGAGGTGCTTTTGATGCGGATCCCAGAGAGCACGCGCATATTCAATTGTAGGTCTTACCAACGAGAAATAAGCAGCTCCCTTTCATTTTTCTGGAGCCTAAGTTTCGAACGAGGAAGTTTAAAGTTCGGTTAGCTTCTTTTCTAGCGGGTAACACGAAAATGAAAAGAAAGGGGTGCCTGACAAAGCAATCTCTAGATATTTCCTGTCAATCATTAATGCTCTATTTTTTACAGTTAATAAAATAACACGATGGGGAAGGCTCTCATTTTGTCACCCAAGTGACCTGCCCACATTTTCAGTCTTCAAATCCAACTCCAGAGTCTTAAAACACGTAGACAGTGTTGGGTGAGGTACATCGAAAAAGTACGTCGAGTAAAGTACAAAGTAAATGGGAAATTATGTATACTTCAGGTAAGGTAGTACACTGCACAACATACTTGCAGTAAAGTACTCCAAGTACAATATAGTTCCCAGATAAAGTATGTTTTACCCTTGCATGGTGCCCTTATATTCCCCTATTTTGAAACTGGTACGCATTGCCCCGAGGGTAATCGGGGGTGCATCAGTTATTTCCGGAAATGGCGGTGGATACAGTCAAGTGGCTACAGAGCATTTTTACTCTCGCTATCGAACTGTTCCACAGTATCAACTTGTGAGGCACCTAGTTGTGTCTGTCTTACAGGTGCCATCAATCTACTTTGAGAAAGGACCAGAGAATGTCTCGAAAGACAACCCAGTTTCACACGACAATATGCATTTTCTTTTTTCTTCATATTTGGGGAATGCGCACCTAACTGAGAGAAGAGTCAAAGTGCAGGTAAGCTGGGGAATTGCAGACATAACAAGACCTGAGACTCCAGAAGAAAGAAAAAGGAGGACACACAAAAAAAAAAAATGGAAGACTTTTACAAATTTCTATAACACAAAATTAGAGCGCAGCTCTTGAGGAGGAGGGGAGGGTATGCCCCTCCTCTCTACCCTCCTCCCGCAGTTTTCCCGCTAAATTTAGCTGAAAAATCGCCCGCTAAATTTAGCGGGGAATTGAGTTGCCGTTGAGGTCACGTGACAACAATTTTCTCGCTAAATCTAGCGAGGAAACTGAATTTGTCCATAGGTGACGTGACACCGAGTTGCGTGACGTTATTTTCCCCGCTAAATTTAGTGGGAAATAGAATCGGCGTTGAGGTCGTGTAATGTCACTTTTCCCGCAAAATTTAGCGCAATTATGCCGACGCAGACGGCGCAAAACAAGGAAACGGGCACCTAAGAGGTGAGCTCTAAAAGAGGACGACGCACACAATGTGTGTGTCGTCCTCTCTTAGAGCACTGCAGTCAATGCAGTCACTGCCGAGGTTCACCGCACTCAGCGCAAAGAACCACACCGAGTCACACACCGAGATTGTCAGCAAGGGCAAACAGAAGAACTGCCCTCGACACTGCCACACGTGCCAAGATCAACCAACTGACAGAAAAAAAAGTACTTTCAAGTTAGGAATTATACCCTGGAAAGTGCCAAAAAAAATACTTTAAGTAAGGTACAGGTACATACTTGGAGATTGTACTTCAAGTAAAGTACAAGTTATATTAACCTACCTATTAACCTTAAAGGCCGCCGTACAGTTCGCGCTTTCCACTTTTTCTGCGTTTCCTCCTCCCCTGCCCTCCTTTCCTTTCTTCACCCCCCCCCCCCCCGTTTACCGCCCTTCCCCGAGGGGACAACACGGAGAATGGATTAGGAGACGCCTCCGTTAATCCGGCCTAACCCGCCGAAAAGGGGGCCTGCTGCTTGACCAAAAATTATTTCGCTGCTCGAAAAAAAAAAAAAAAAAAAAAAAGAAAAACGCCGGGGGCAGCGACCGAATGCGCTTTGCGGGATGCGCAACGCTCCGTCCGCCTTGAACAAGCTTGTATGCACTGGACTAACATTTTTCGCAGCGCGGCAGGTTTAGTGTAGGTCCTATCATATGGTCCTGCAAGACTTCCCTGTCCGCCACAAGCTAGCCAATAATTCAAGAACATAACGACGGCAGCGTAGTCAAACAGTGTAAAATAAAATGTATATAATATTTATAAGAACACCGTTGTCTTCACTGCTTGGCTTTCAAATTTTTAGCGTTGCCAATAATCGTAATCAAACTATTTTTATGATTGAAGACCCCTCGTCGTGCATCGACCCCAAGATTACGCTTACGTGAAATATGATTCTGCGCGGAAGCGGCTCGAGTCACCGTAAACTTTTTTTTTTTCTTTTTTTCAACGTGGATTTTGCTTTTTAATTTAGCTGAAATACCACTGGCAGAACACGAATCGCATACTTGGAAGGTATATACCGTCTGAAAACTCATATAGCTGGTTGAGTGAATGCAATACTATCGCATTCGTTGAAGCTTGATTTGTTGATTCGAACTTCAACAAATCATACGCACCCATTCTCCCTATTCCTGTTTACCCAGTCATAGTCGTTCCCTCACGATGCAATACGTGTACAAGTAACTGCAGTTTATGCATTGTTGACGTTGCACAGCCGTGATCGCACGGTTTTTAGAAGCGCTATAGAACGAGCACAAGCGTCGAATTCCAGTACACTGATTGATTTTTGTCTCACCGCCGTGACGCCACACGAGAAAAGCGATTTCGTTCTGTCTGTGAAATTAGGAACACAGAAATCAAGCTATAATCCCGGTGATAAAACAAAACGAAATGGATCTCTGTAGCCAATACCCAACCGTTTGCGAGGTGACTAGGCGAAAGCATATATTACCTCCGTACCTTTACCCTCTGCACACCGCCAGAGAGAGTCATACAAACTCCTTAGAGCTATTGCCAACACGATTGCGTTTGCAAGCCGGTAGTTTGACTCGGCTGGGATTCGTCCCTTTCATAGCTCTCTATGAAACCAGAAAGGTAGATACTTTTCTACATAGGGTGGGTTTGCCCGGGGCCTCCAGTTATTTACGGCCAAAATCACACTGGAGGCGCTTCAGCAATGTTCACTCTGGTCGACACACGTGCACTGTAAAAATGCCAGTCGTCTACTCTTTCCGAAAAGATACTTGACGAGCCAATCTTAGAGACCGACGGATAACGAGGCCGAAATTATGCTTATACCTCAAAAAAATTATAACACAAATTTGGCCTCGTCATTCCCAAACTGGTTGCCGGACGAAATTTTCTATGCGTATTGCAAGCCAGGGTTGGTAATAGTAACATAAGATACGTACGGCAGAATTCCCTTCCATAAATAAAATTATTTGGCTGACGCCAAAGTAACGCGAAATTGGTGCAAAGAGTTTTGCAAAAGGGAGCGTAAACCGAAAAAAAGGGAAGAAAAAAAGACAGAAGAATAGGAGAAATAAGAAAAAAAAATTCTCTGGTGACGTGGCCAAAAAAATTTCTGTTCATGTGATCTTTATTGTCACGTGACCGAACAAAAAAAATAAGCGAAATAAAAAAAGAACACGAGAAAAAAACCATCTCCTGCCCGGTTTCGAAGCTAGGCCCTCTTGATCGTGAAACTAGCGCGCTATTCGTTGCGCCTAGTTGCGCCAACATAACTTTTTTTTTTCTTTCTTTATTGCAAGTTGCGCCAACATAACTCTGCCTGTAATGCTCACGCATTCTCACATCATAGGAGAAAGCTTAGGTGCCTTCGTAGTTTTTCATGCATGTGTTATTTTTATTTGTGTCTAGAGTTCACGTTCCAGAATGCTTTTAGAGTTTTGGAGCAAAACGAGTTTCTTCATCTGAGTCACCTTCTAGAGCCAGTAGACCGCACTGGGTCCTCCGGCTAATCAAGCAGCTATTTTCAAATTCTCTGACGTGCCCGTCCTCGCATCCGAGGTCGCCGTTTGACAAGCTTATCTTCCACCTGGTAGCCGGAACCCCCAGCAAAGCGCACATGAAGGCTCCCTACCCACGGCAGCTTTGTTCCGTCCCCACTCCTTCTCGAGAGGATGGCTCGCCCCGAGGCTAATCCCATTCTCTAGACGCCCTTTCCACCCAACGCTGGCCCTTTCCCTCCCCGTCTCCAGCTTCGGGAGAGAAGGTTCTTCCCTGCAGAACGTCCCGTTTGTACAGCGGCCTTTAAGTAGAATGTACCTAAAGTGCTTCCCAACAACACTGCATTTAAATAATGCATCTAGGTCTGATTGTAAAACAGCAACATCGCTAGCATTATGTACTCTGGTATACGAAACACAGTCATCCACAAACAGCCTCTAGGACAAGATGATGTCTAATGCTATGTCATCGATAAATACGAGTGATGAAGGAGGTCCCAGCACCAATCCTTGCGCCACACCAGACGTATCATCAATAAAATAAGACCTTGCCCCATTAATGACAACACGCTGCCGTCTTCCAAAGAAATAGTTTTCGATCCATCGGACACATTATCCTCGAGGTTTACGAAGCTGACTTTGTATAACAACAACGGGCAATACACTTTATCAAAAGCTTCGCATAAATCGAGAAAAATGAGGTGAGTTTCACCTGCCTTCTCAGCAGTTGAAACCAGATCACGATGAAGTTCAACGAGCTGCGTAGCCCAAGAGAGACCCTTCGTGAAACCATGCTGAGCAGGAAAAAAATAACTGTTTATATAGAGATGTTTAACCATGTAGCTATAAATAATAGGTTCGAAAATTTTCCAACATATGCTGCCCCAAGTCATCACCTACCCACTTTTTGGGCGAATATTGATATGAAAAAAAAAAGGGTAATTGCCCACCCCTACAAATTCCCTAACGCAGGCTGCGCAATCCGCGAGCATTCATCCTACCCGAATGACGCGGCCACATAACTTACAGTTGGAGGACGTTTGTGACAATAAAACGAAAAAGGAAAAGACACTTCTTTTTGTTTCTGCATTTCCTCCCTTATTCCTGTGACCTTGAATTCGTAGTGCATGCGTGATAAAGGAAAACGATAGAGGTAACAGAATGAAGTTTTGTTTTGCTTACAAAACGAGTCTGTTCAAACAAAAAAACTAAGTACAAAACATAAATACAAGCAGCAACCCATTCAGGGATGACAAGGTCAGCGAATGCCCCGTATCCTGGAATGTAACCGCGGAGTGTAAGTTCAAAGTCTGTCTCCACCGCACTGAACCCACAGGTAAGACAAAGCCTACAGGTAAATAAAGATTGGCTAAAGCTCCGCACACAGACGTTAGTAGGGCATCCCATTTCAAACTCCGTGCTCGTGATGCCATCCACGCCACGCAGCAACCCCGCCTCAACCCGCGTTGATAGCACAGACGTACGCATGTATGCACCAAAGCTATTATAATGTACGCTAGAGGTTCGACTGGCGCTAGTGTCTACGCGACTTCCGTGACGCAAATTGAAGCAGACAGCAACCAGTCTACTTTTGCGGTGCTCCTGCGCATTCCTACGGGAAAACACGCTTGCATTTTGCCTCTTCGCCGAAAAATAACTCAAAACGCTTTGGTTTTTTGGGTCGTACCGAATAGTATGTACCTTGATTGACACTGTGAAAGTGAAAATCTTTTAGTTGGCGCATTTTTCTTCATCAATGAACGATGTTTAACTTCGCTACATTTCAGTCCCAAACATGTGTTCCGCAGCAGGTGTGTACAAACAAGCGACGATTCGAAGCAAAATTACAATCGAAAGCAATGCAGAGCTTGTTCAACGCTCGCCAGCATTCCGGTGACATTTGTATATTGATGTGCCAGTCTTGTCACTATATAAAAATGACCCCGTCGTGCATGAGCGGATAAAAACATTCAAAACGTAGAGAATAAAGTCCGTGGGCTATAAAAGGTGTCTCTTCGTATTGTTTTCTCTGCCGGGCAGCTTTTGTCGGGTACTTGTTCTCAAAGATTTCGAGCGTGCGGGTGATATTTTGAACGTAGAACAAGCAGCTTCGCTCAGAGCAGAAAGAATAAAGTGGTACTTGCTTATTTAATATCGGAATAGATTACGTGGCCTTCAATTTATTTTGACCGTACATGCACGTGTAGCTACTTACCCAGTGTTACTGCGTAGTTCTTGCCGTCTTTCTTAATTTCCAGATGTTCTTCGTTCGTTTGGCACGTATATCCCCCACGCTGAAAAGCGCCGACGTCATGTTTGCGCTAACAGTGTCCGACAGTGCACATAAATACACGTACGAAGCCGGTTTAGCACCGTTTTTAATGCGACGAATTTGGAAGAAAAACACGGTAACTGACCAATTATTGCGTCGGCCTGCCTGAGAAATGTTCCAAGCTGCCTAGTACGTACGAATTATTCGGGATATTTGCTCTTATGATCGAGCGCAGAGAGAAAATGCACTTGCTTTTTCCGATAGAAATGCATTACCGGAAGTCAATTTTGGACTGGTTGCTGTCTGCTTCAATTTGCGTCAGCACACTAGCGCCACTTGAACCTCTAGCGTACATTAGAATAACTCTACGGCACCAAACGAGAAAGTTGCGCAAGAGGTGGACAAGGCACCCGACTTGGCTCAACGCAACAGTATTTCCCAACACACTGGCCGACTTTCCCTCCTCTTCAGCATCGTTCTTCGTCGCTTCTTTGGTCTGCTTGCTCATTCACTCGTTGCGCCTGGTTGATTTTTCTATTTTCTTGTTGACCCTTTTTTTTTTATTATTAAGGGGGGACACTACCCAGAAAAAGCAATTTCTGCAAAAAAACATTCATTTTGAAAAATGTCATATTTACATCCACCAACATCTAGAGGGTATTTCCAGAAAGTTTCATTAGTTTACACTGCATAATTAATTTTTTATAGATTATTTTCGGTCCACCAACGCTAAAGAAAAGGCAGAGGTTAGAGCACTTTGAACGCATTTTTCTCCATTCCACTTTCTGGCATAAATGTCACTTTAGGAAAACTATTGTTTTGTTATTACATAACTTGGATATATTTTTATGAGTTTTTCTGGGGTGAAATTTTAAGGGGAAGATAACTATGAGCTTGTATTTTTTATTTTTGTCATTTTTCATGCTCAAAAACAAACATTTTGGACAAAGGATGGAAATCTAAAACACTATTTGTGTTTATGTGGCTCTATTGTCATGAAAGATGGTATAACATAGAAATATAGCTCCATAGTTATCTGCTCTGAACTGTCCTAATACCATATAACACATGAAAACGACAAATTTATAAGTAATTTTAAAACAATAGTTTTCCTACGCAGGCACGCCCACTTTCATCTTTGAAGGCTTGCAGGTTTTTTTGTACGTCACCCAGGTTAACAAAATTTGGCAGAAATGTTCTCAACATCAACAAAAACAAGCCCTGCAAATATAATTTAAATCAGACAAGTGGTTCAAAAATTTACTTTTTTGGGTAGTGTCCCCCCTTAAGGAAGCAGCAATAGCAGTGTTAGAAATGTGCTTTCACGGAACAACGTTGGCGGCGTATGCCGATCGGCGGTGTTTATGTTTATTTTTTATTATTTATTTATTACATGTACCCCACAGCGCCCGTGGAGGCATTATAGTGGGGGAGGGGCAAAAAAAAAGAAGAAAAACAAAGGGCGTCACAGAACATTAAGTAAAAGCACTCGCAGCCTGCAGCAAGGCATAGAACAACATGAAACCAGCCCTGCGAAAATGTAACGCAGAGAAACGCGCTCATTGTTGCACCAATATACACGTAACAAGGAATAACACATAACGAAGACAGCATACATTGAGTGCTAAAGGCCAAGCAGAGCTTGAAAAATGTTTGAGTTGTTTTTCTCTAACACTAATTCCTCCGGTAATTCATTCCAGCTCTGAATAGTGCTCGGGAAGAAAGAATGTTTAAAAATGTCAGTTTTGGATGAGAAAGGTCTAATTTTCCTCGAGTGATCACGTCTTTGGGAAATGAAATGTGGTTCAAGTAAGTATGTTCCTTTATCAATTCCAGAGAGTTCGTAATGGATCGCGTGTAGTAGTTTTAATCGAAGGCATTTACGGCGAGTTAGGAGAAGCTCCCACTTGAGCTCCTCTTTTAAGGCGGTCACGCTTTGACGCCAATTATAGGAGTTAAGAAGTTCATTGTGCGTATGCAAGCAACGGACTTTGCGATAGTAAAACATTCTTCCATGAGCATGTCTTGCAGAAAACAATGAAGCAAATTCGAGTTTTGAGTTTAGTATATCTCGTGCGGCTGCTCTAGGTTTGTACAGAAGAATGGGCATGAGCTGTTTCTAAACTTTTTGTGCTTACCGACCGAGACATGGCCCGCCCCACTTTTTTATGAATTGCAGGCAGCAATTCATAAATTGAATTGGTAGGCGATGACTCGGGATATTACAGTATGTATACCTTACAGTCTTACAAATCGAAACCATCGCAGCTTTTGCCCGTTTTAAGCGAGCACTAACAATTATTATTCGCGTATTTGAGTCGTATCGACCATCTGTTTATTACGTTTGAACTTCTGTCCCCATTTCCCTCTGTAAGCTTCTGCCCCGAGGGTACACTAAATAAACAAATCTCTCCGTTAATGCATTCAACCAGTTTTGAGGCAAATCAGTCACAATTAAAGCTCCGCCAAAGCTCCCCTTTATAGACACGTCAAGTGCATAGTACATATATATATGAAATTAAATTAGCAGATTGAAAACATAGAAAATGTGGCAACAGAGTGAAGGTAAGAGCGGAAATACCTCCGGGGCAACTGGAGAGCTTTTAGGAAGGTGGGAACAAATTATACAGTTGAATCTCGTTACTTCCTACTCAAGGGGGTCCGAAAATTTGTTTGAATAGAGTTGAATTATCGGGAGTTTTCTCCCATAGAAATGCGTAGGATGGAACCTGCATGTTAGTTTGAATTATCCACAAGTTTCAATTAATGAAGGTCAACTGTACTGACGTAACAGAATGCTATCGTAATCAAATGGAAAAATCCTGGCAGCTTTAACCATGCAGTGAAGGAACAGCCACACTACCATTCACACCCTGCTATCTTGAGCTCTGCGTGCTGTCTCTTGAAAAGTAGTGACATGCAACTTTGCCCCCAATAATATCCTTTGAGCGCTATTTACTCGTTTCTAAGTCAACTTAAGAATATTGATTCTAATTCGACCCTCCCTCTATCATCTATGTTTTAGCTTAAAGGGGTACTCCACCGTTTTTTTCATTGTCTCCGATTTGCTTGAAATCTTGCTAAACTAACCAACAAACATCGCCAAAATAGTACCCCAAATATTAGGTCAAAATATTGTTTTTTCGCGAAGTTATTGAATTTACAGTTTTGGTCTTCACCATGTTTTTCAAACTGAAGGTCTCTACTGGTAACAACAACAAAGTGACGTCAGTGGAAGGCAGGGGTTAACTTTTTGGACTACAGAAGTTGTTCCCAACGGATTTGAAGCAGTTTCTTGGTGTCAAATGAGTGCTTTGGAAGCTCGCTCCCGTATCCGCGCTCCAGTACGGAACAAATGATTGGCATATTCTATTTTTAGACTGCTCGCTCGACTGGCAAGCCTGCCTGCCACTGACGTCACGGCACTGAAAAGTGCCCGAATATTTGAATATTGATTTTTGCATCATTTTTATTTGCCGATTTCACAATACCTATTATGAATTTCGCGATGCTTAATAGCATACCGGAAAGACTAAAGGCCGGGGAGTCAGAAAATATAGTTTGTTGAGGTAGCTCAAAAAATCGGTGGAGTACCCCTTTTAAAAGAGAAAATTTTAGCCACAAATTTATGCCACTGCGCTTTCTGAAAAGCAATTTAAATCTGGCAAATGATTCAATCAGAGCACTTTGGTCCAAGCCATAGAGTTATTCTAATGTACGCTAGAGGTTTAACTGGTGCTAGTGTGCTGGCACAAATTGAAGCAGACAGCAATCAGTCGATAGTTGACTTCCAGTAGTGCATTTCAATGGGGGAAAAGTGAGTGTGTTTTCTCTCTACACTGGATTATAAGAGCAAATATCCCGAATAATTTTTGTGTACCAGGTAGCTTAGGACATTTCTCAGTCAGGCAGACAAAATAATTGGCCAGTTATGGCATTTTTCTTTCAAAATAATTGCATTAAGAACGATGCTCAAACAGCTTCGTACATGTATTTATTGTGTGCACTGTCGGACACTGTTAGTGCAAACACGACATCGGCGCTTTTCAGTGTAGGGGACATGTGCCAAACAAATGAAGGACATCTGGAAAACCGAGAGAGACTGCAAGAACTACGCAGTAACACTGGATCAGTAACTCCCTGTGCGTGTGTGATTGAGGTATATTGAGGGCCACATAATATATTCAGATTTTCAAGAAGTAAGTACCGCTTCACTCTTTCTGCTCTGTGTGAAGATGCTTGTTCTAGTTTCAAAACATCGCCCGCAAGCATGAAATTTCCGAGAACAAGTGCCTGATTAAAGCTGCCCATCATAGAAAATTGTAAAAAGAGACACCTATCATAGCCCACATTTTATTTAGGTTTTGAATGATTTTAACTGCTCATAAAGATGCAAAAAGGGGTTATTTTCATACAATGACAATACAAACACATGCTATATTCCTTTCGATTGTTATTTTGCTAAGAATTGTTGCTTTTTCCTACACACCTGCTGTGGAACGGAGGTTTGGGCCTGAAATATAGCACATCGTTTACTGATGAAGAAAAATGCACTAACTAAAGCTATTGCACTTTTACAATGTTAATCAAGGTACATACTATTCGGTACGACCCAAATGACAAAAGTTTTCCATGTTATTTGCCGGCGAAGAGACAAAATGCACGCGCGTTTTCCCATAGGAATGCACAGGAGCATCGCAAAACTAGACTGGTTGCTGTCTGCTTCAATTTGCATCCTGGAAGTCACATAGACACTAGTGTCAGTTGAACCTCTAATATACATTATAATAAGTCTATGATTTAAGCAAATGAGTGGGCTTACTAGCACGTAAACGTTGCAAAAACTAAATTAGTTATTGCACCATTTTTTTAAATTTTATACATTATCGTAGACGGGAAAGCTTTGTTGGCGCCAAGTCGGAGGATTTTGAAAAAGCTTGCACGAGACCATGATGCAATGCTACTACCGGTTCGTAAATCTCGCCATTACCCGCCGAAATTCATGTTGGAGGCATTCGTTGCTGTTATGCAGCGTTTTGTGTGCTTTGGGGCCGTGTTCGCACTATAGTTTGTCCGCTACTTGAGGTATAAAATTGTCCCTTGCGCTGTAATTCATTGTTCCAGTCGTAAAAGTCGGTGAGAAAACGGAGCTACGGCCAGCAGTGGTAGGTTTTTCCAGAATTCCGGCAATCATTAGAAACCAGGGACGAGGCAACACTCGAGCCATCGGTTGGCCGGAGTCATGAATGGCTTAGACGGAAACACCAGCACAATCGCGATGAGGCGGGTAAAGACGGGACCAGAACGCGCCAAATCCCGGGAGCTAACATCTCCGGTCCCAAGAGAAAGAACGAGAAAGAAAGCAGACAAAGGGTTAGTCGTGTTTGTTTTGCCGCAACAAGTCGAAGTTGCTCGAGCGCTTGTCACGTTTAATTAATTTTGTCAATGCGCGATTCCGCTGTTTTTCTGCAGAGTGAGAGAAAACGACCAAGTAGAGACCATTCAATGATGTTTTGTTGCTCCGCGAGTGATACAAGCTCATCGGGACCGTGAACCGGGACCGCCAATATCCGCATCCATTCCCCGTCGTTCCGAAGCGGCAAAATTCTTCGGACCTTTCACTCTAGATATTACCTCTATACACTCTATGCGGGAACTATAGGGGGCGCTTTGAAAAACGCGCGCAGCGCCGCTAGCGGAGGAGCTGGCGTTCGACCGTGACGCGCGTTCAGCAGCCTGCGGCGCCTTTTCGCATGCCAAGTTGTGGCGGCGGAAGCGCGCACGGACGAAACTTTTGCTTTTTGAGCCGATACGTTGAGGGTGACGTTTCATGAATGCTGGGGCAGACCTAAGAAGGGCATTTAGCTGTTCTCCTCTTCTTATATATTGAGTTTTAGTCGTTATTCGGGGGAATTTCTCTAGTTGCGGCCAAAAAAGGAGTTGGAGCAATTTTCCGAAAAGGCAAGACGGCCGCCACCATAATTGCTTTGAGTGGGAAATTTATTTCGGTCGTCGCTGTAAACGTAGGACTGCTGGGACGATGATATTGGAGGCGAGTGAGAGATCCACTAAGTTTCTGCACGAAGTGTGCCAAGTTTTATTAAGACAGCAGGTGTGAAAGTTGTTTCTAACGAATGAAGAAATAAAGCTGTACGGTATATCTAATATTGGACCCAAAATGTTGTGTTATAGCGGGCTGTGCAAAGTGCAGATTTGGGCACACAAGTGCTTGGACTTGACAGTAACATGACACAGCACTTGTTATTAAACAAAAGGTGGCATAGGGAAACCAGGTGAAAATTTGGTTTGGGCGGCGTAACTCAATGGGAACCGGTTTTGACCATGAAAAGGCTGTCAAGAGAATACCACTGGTCGGGGGAGGTGGAGACTTTAGAGGTAGGAAGGGACTAGTGGACTGTACTTCCAATGGAAACAACTTTACGAAAGGTGGTTCCAAAGCCAAGAAAACAAAGTTGTCGGCCAACACACGGTTTGGCCGCCAAGGGCTTTTGCGGTCAGCTGTTGTGTAATAACCTGTTGTGCGAGGTGCTGATTTTTGGCCCGCAGGTACTTTGACATGACCGTCACTTGGCACAACACTTATTATAACAAAAATAGTTGGCATAGCGGAACCAGGTGGAAATTTAGTTTGGGCGGCGTAACTAAATGGGAACTGGCTCTGACCGTCAAAGGCTGTCAGAAAATACCACTCATCGTGGGAGGTGCGCACTTTACAGGTAGCAAGGGACCAGTGGACGGTACTTCCAGTTCGAACCACTTTGCAATAGGTGGCTCTAAAGCCGAGAAAAAAAAATTGTTGTCTACAGAACTTGGGGTGTCAGTGTTTCCACATCCAAAAGGAGGCTGATCAAGAAAGGAAGCACACCACATAAACTTCCATACTCAAACGCCGATTCTCCAGTGATGCCGAGTTTCATGGTTGTTTTCTTTAGATTTATATTTGTCACTTTTTTTACCGTTCAAATCTTTCTTCACGAAGTACAGATTGCGTGCCATACTTGTCCGGAAATATCATCGACACGTACGATGGGGACGAAACTTCTTTGGAGGGCATTCCTCCAACGAAATCGGCACTGCATACCCGCGAGTGTGGGATGGCATTTCAGTTCGTCCCATCGGCACTAACACATGTAGGCGTTGCTGGTACGAAAACAAACGCAGAGCGCAAAGCGGCAGTGTAAAATATGTCAGCCGTGCCGACACAATGGCTGACATGATCGGGAGACCAAATTTCTCGCGTCATACGGCACGGCTCCATCGTTGTCGCTGTCCCACAAAACATCGGCGAGGTGAAAAACTGTGAAACTTTTTTTTGTCCCCACGAGATACGACGCATGACTATTGAAGCACTTACAGACGCAGCACAGGCAGCACTTCATGCTGTGAACCCAGCGCAACAGCACCACTCCGACTTCAACGCGTACCAACGTAGGCGGCGTGGGTTTTGGTTTCATTTTCTCTGGTTCCCTGCCTACCTTCGGTACCGGCCGCGAGGCGGCGCGCCAGTCGCGTCGCTAGGAGTGTATAACCTGGACAGAAAAGCTTACCCCAGCTAAGGGTTTGTGGACCACTTCATGTCAGGTGAGGAACCTCTTTGCGATTGCCTAGGACCAGAAAATATTCTGCAATGACTCTGCGGCACTACTGCTGCCTCATTCAGACTCCGAATGCTTCCAACATGATGCCATGGCACTGCTAGCAGACGACAATGTTGGTTTTTATTTGGAGTCTTACCGGGAGTGACGTCGGGTGTGAAAAGCCTACCCAAGCGCATACCTTGCAGCGAGTCTCCAGCCATTGGGTTTGCATAGAACATGTTTCTTTATGCTAAATGTAAGAATGTTTTCTCTTAAATCCGCTTTATTTTCCGGTACTGCAGGAAATTTTCTTAGGTCGAGTTAGTTTCCTCGGGATGCTTTCTAGTGTAGGGTGTACGTAACACCTTCTCCGCCGTGAGTGGGCATCAGAAACAAAATGGCCAACTTATCTCCATCTTATGCATAAAGTTGGTATGCACGAAACATGTTTCCTTGGCACTCTTGAGGGTTTGTGGTAAGCATTGCAGTTGTTGTTTTTTTCTTATAGCGGGTCATTTTATTAGGAACTTTGTCCTTTCTTATGCAACGGCAGGCAGTTCTTGGATCTTTTGTTTCTTCCTCTAAGCTGTTTGAATGCGAACACCGAATGCCACCACCAACATTTAGTAGAGACCGCCATCGTGGAGGCAAAGCCAGCTGGCTCTGCATCTGCCCACCAATTGGTGCAGCGCTAGAACGTGGATCTGGCAACCGTGGGGTCATGGGTCCGATCTCCGTTGGGGCGCGTTTAGAATTTGGTTCTTCTCAATTTACCACTCTTTTGTACAGGTTGTCTTCTAAAGTAGGTGCTTCACCTTTTGGAACGGTTTTTGTTGGGTTCAGTTTCCCTGGGGGTCGCAGCCCTTAAACGCGTTAAGACTAAGGCTCCGAATGGGTTTCAGCATTGTGGTGAAGAACAGCTCGTTCAAGCTGTGTGCGGAGGGCTGCGAGGCCATTGCGGACACGGGCACCTCCCTCATGGCGGGGCCTTCCCTGGAGATCATGAAGCTGCAGAAGCTCATCGGGGCACTGCCTTTCTCCCACGGCCAGGTGAGGCCGACTCGGCTGCGCTCTCCCCGGGAACTGGAAAGTGAAGTTTGAGATCTCAATGTGACGAACCTCGACCTACGAAAGTCTGCAATTCCGTCTATCCTACTCCCATTGAAGACTATCTTCTTTCACGATTTAGCTTACCCAGTGGTGGCAAACGTCAGTTGAAAAACAAAAGGTATTCCTTAGATTGTCCGCCCTTAACGCATTAACAGTATTTCGTGCGTAGGTCAACCTGGTGCCTTGGTGTGCCTAGTCCACATGAACAACTTCTCGTACAAAGCACACTTTAACAAACGCCAGCTTTTTTAGCTGACCAAGGTCGTACTGAAAACTTTATTCACAAAATTCATTGCATCGCATCATAAAGAATGATCTAAAGAAAAATCTTAGTTTGTATCACGTAAAATTTCTACTTTTAAACAAGTATAATCTAAAAAATGTGGTACTAGTAGTTTTTGACTGACTGTACACAGCTATGAAGTCTATGCAACATACACTGAAACATAAAAAACAATTTTACGAGAAAGTTAATTACAAATGGATACTCTTTGCAAAGTTAACTCGAAGTGTGATATCTAAGCTTTTTGTTTCCATTCCAAGACAAACAGCACTATGCATTCTTCGGCACTTCAAAAAATTTTCAGATATATCAAATTCGGTCAGATATCTAAAATTCGGAAATTGAGAAACTGTATGTGAAAACACACATTAATTTTTTTTTTAGATGCATACATTTACTTTTTTTTAAAGCGAAGTTTAGATTGAACTTGAAACCATTTAGCAGAGCGTTTCTCCATACTGGTGCTCCTAGATTCCAGCTTGCATGAAAAGGAGTGAACATTTTTCCAGGACGTAATGGCTTTTCCAACACATAATGACCAGGCGTCCCGTTTTGCCTGGGACAGTCCCGTTCTAGAGGTTCATTTCTGTTGTCTAGTCTTTGTCGTCTAACGAAGCCTCGTGTCCCGTTTTTGTGTGAATGTGCATAGTAGTTGTAAAATCATGACTAAGCGAATGGAAGAAAACCGAATATTTACTTGTTACAGACATATTCAGTCGAAAATTCCCATTAGATTCCAATGGGAATTTCTAATTTGTACCAGTTAGGTTTTCGGACAACCATTTGGTCACCGCCAATGGGAATCAATGGGAACTGACCGGAACTATTTGGAACCCATTGGGGTTCCAAGAAAAATGAATCTCATTGGTGAGACCCATTGACCCGTGTGCGTCCAATTGGAACCCACTAAAACCAATTGCTTCCATTGGTATCCCAATTGGATTTCATGGGAATTTTTAGCCGGGTGAAGCTCTGAAGACAAACATGCTACGATACATACTGTTGTTGTATCTGCTAACGCATTTGGTTCACATAAATGTGTGCTTGGGAGACTCTTCCATATTACTGAATTTGGTATGCCTCGGTTGGCAACATTTCTTCCTCATTGTTAAAAAATGTAGAAGAAAAGCACTTCATTGTGTCCTGGAGGAACAACTTTGGAAAAATATGTGTTTAGGTTCTTGCGAAGACTCTTCCCAAGAACCTTTGCAAGAACGAGAGAAGTGTCTTTTTCTTCAGCAGGCTGAGCTAGGTGCGTGTACGCTCTACCGCATGTCACATTGCAGTACACCGTGCGCTGCCAAGACATTCACCAGCTGCCGGACATCAAGTTCCACATTGGCGGGCAGGAGTACGTGCTCACTGGCAGCGACTACGTCCTCAAGGTGGGGCTCTTGTCATCTGCGCTCATCGGTAATTTATGTCCATCTTCTGCGCCATTTATGTTTCCACCTCGCTTCTGGCGCCAAACGCATTTACGGGCTCGTTTGGCCATCGAAGCTTTACAAAAAAGTGTTGCGTGGGTTTCTTCGGTGCCCGCCAGGTGTGCTTACAAATAGCACTTTGTCCCTTGCCAGAAACATGATCCCGGGCCTCTCGCTCAAATTGGCCGCTGCAGTGTTGCGTTACGTCTCGGGACGGCGTGACACCTGGTAGGGCTCACGGGATCACCTAGGTTATACAATTACGTGACTGTTGTAGGTCTCAGGTGATCCACCAGAGTTACGCGATCACGTAACACGATCATGGAACACAATTTTGTGGGATGTCTGAGTGACAGGAGCATGTAGTGCGACTGAACGATGTTACGTTACCGCCACGCGAGCGTGTACGTCGTGTCAGATCGTCTGACGTTGCAGTTTAACGCGAAGAATGCGCAACTTGCCTCGATACTTTCTACAAAGATGCAGAATGTGCCATGCGTATGCTGCAGTTTTCCAGATCGGGTATTTTCTTTTTTTTTTTTATCGCAGTATTTTAGAAAGTTAAGTGGCAAGGTTTTGCTGCAATACAGTTCCTGCTTCGCTGCAACTAGGGTTTCGCGTTTTCGGTAGATGCCGACAAGCCCCGAGAAGTTACCCACGGGTCGATTAGATCAGTACCGAGGAAAACAGAAAAACGCCAAGTGGAGTTGTGTTTAAAAAAAAAAGTAAAAATAAAACCGATGTTTTTTGATGAGAAATTTTTTTCTATGGCTTTGTTTTGCGTTAACATTGCCCACGCCAAACCACGAGGTTGCTTCTTTCTAGGGAAACCCTTTTTATCATGTGTCCTGGTGTTTCCCAGTTTTATTGGTACCGGTATGTTTTCCAAGTATTCCAGGGACGCATATGTTCCCTGAAGACTGGGGAATATCACGGTGCGCATCTGGTTTTCTTCAGTGTGTGTCCCGACAAATGTTGATTTCTTGTCCAACACCGAAAAACACAAACTACACGTGAAAATTGAAGCCCCGATACAAAAAACATCTTTGAAGCGAAAGGAAATCAACCACTAAAGGACAGAACGCTAGTCATACCATAGCATCTTTAGCATGCATAACAATTAATTCCCGAGTGCCACACTTGAGTATACTGTCGAGACCGGTTATAACGAAGTCAACGGGAATTGGAAATCACTCAAAGGGAATGGGCAATCTGATCACTCGCTGTAGCCGCTATTTCGTTATAACCGACTTCGGTTATAACGAAGTGCAAAAAGGAATGGGAAATCGGGATCGCTTCGCTGTAGCCGCTATTTTGTTATAACCGACTTCGTTATAACCTTTTCTCGACAGTAGACCTTTCCACCCTTTTTCTTTTTCTTCTTGGGTCCCCACGTTCCCCCTTTTTTTTTTTCACTATCATTCTCCAGTCTTGTCATTTGAGATTACGGAATACATATCCCCGGAACCCCGAACTGACCTTGCAATATGCGGTTGGACCTTCCCTCATGAAGATGGTCTTTCTCTGATATGTAAAATAAAGAAAGGTTCGATCTTTTATCTCGAGCCACACAAGTCTGCCAAACACGACAATCTGGGGTGTCTCGCATTTTCAAAATCAGCGGAGGCAGAAGATGGAGGTGGGCTGGGCGAAGTAGAGATGGGCAGTCGGCCAGGCTGGTGGGCGGCAGAACCCTGGTGAGCACGAAACTTGCGAGCTCATCTATTCTCCCCGATTGAACTTAACTGTTATACTTGGAATGGAGAGCGTGCTGGTAAGGATGACATAAATATTGGGAAGAACGCAATTGTGTCTGTTCAGATCTGCTCAGTCTTTTCCGCCCGACGACGCAAAAACACGGGTGATGTTCTTGTCGTCCACATTTTCGCGTTGCCAGCCTCGTGCCTGCTACTCGAGAGGTAACTTTAGCGCTCCGCCACGCTTCGCACATTTTCCCCATTATTTATATTTTAATAGGGTTGTTGACTTACCTTTTTACCATGCATCAGTCCCTTTGTTAGTTTATTTTTAAGGAAACTATCGTCGGCGGTTACGGTTGTAGACAATGGCGTTCCTCGTCCCGCATGAGTGCAGTTGTTTCGCTGCCAAACGTGGCCAAATGCCCAACATGATCGTACAAAGCCGTTCGTAACAATGTTTCCAATTTAGGCTCAAGATCACTTGGTAGCTTTTAAAGTGGCCACAACACAAAATACATGTTTGCATCGCAAAATGAGCGAAAACTATGTGGCGCACCAACGCAACCTCAATCGCGCCAAAAGTGAAATCAATCCGGTCGAAGCCACTTTGGGGCAACGAGTGCATCGGCGTCTTCTGTCCGCCAGTCGGGTAACTATTGAGATGGGAGGGTGTATATCGGGGTGTGCTCTCGCGCAATTTCAGTTCCTCCCTCTTGCTCCCAAATGGGGCGTCAACTTTTTTTAGGTGTAGCGGCACGTACGAGCAAGCGACGAAAGAAACATTTTATCTCGCGGCGTCATTTTTTGATGGCAGAGGGAAACCTTTGTTCAGGTGATTTTTGCTTCGGTATGCTCCCCCGTTGGTGCAGAATGGCAAATCTGCGTTGTTCAACCCCGCGCTTCGTGGTGAATGCCAAGGTCCAAAATGTACAACACAAGGCTCAATGCCTTGCGTTGTAATGATCTTATAGGTATATTTAACCGCCTCTACAGTGGTCAGGGAATTTCACCTGAAATTGTCGGGGAAAACCTGAAAAAGTCGGGCAATTTCAAAATAATTTGCTGGACACCCTGGGTATCAGGAAGGAAGGCGCGGCAAGGCCGCTCGAAAGAGTCACCTCGGGGTGCGAGGTCGAGAATGCCACTGCATCGTATTGTGTCTCGGTAAGTACAGTGCCAGAAAAATTGTCTTTGATATAGATAAATATTCTTCACCCAGGCGAAAATTTGCAACTGGTTTATGGAGCAATTCCCAGTTGCAACTGGTCCCAGTTGGAGTTGGTCCCAGCTGGAATTGGTCCCAGTTACAACTGGTCCCAGTTGGAGTTGGTCCCAGTTACCGCTGGTACCAACTCCAGCAACAATGAAACACGGCACAAAATGGAAGGTTGACAAGACTATTGTCAAAAACTTGGAGAATGAAACTAAATAATAGGTTCGGTGACGTACACGCTCCGGGTTTAGCCACTTGCTTGCGACGGTTGAATCGCTTTTTCAGATGTAGTATTCATGAGATGAAGGAAGATCGGCTGCTGGCGTCTAGACGTCCTCAGCTTCTCTCCCCATCGCGTGAAGAAAGGTGCTCACCCGTGATCCCGCGTTGCGCAGGTGAAGTTCTGATCAGATGCGGTAGCGCTCCCGCCTTGCAATCTCTGTCACAACAGTCGAACATTTTTGAGGTAGACCTCCCGCCATTTTTGCCATTGTGCTCTCCGCGGCATTTTCTTTCGTCTGGTCTATGCGCGTCCGGTCTTTCCTGGGTGCCCTCCGATCGCTGAACTGCATCTTTCCATCCTCGAAGTTCACCGCCGCCACCATGGTGTGTGTACAGTTTGGTCCAAAGAAGTGCAGCTGTAGTTTTGACATTTTCAAAACGACGCCAACGTGGGCGATGGCGACCCTTTTCCACCGCGTCCGTCCGACTCCGGCGTCAGCATAGGCAGCGCCATCTGTCGACAGCACGTAGCACTATTCCGCACCAGCGTGCCACGGCGGCCGGCTAGCTCTGATTGGCCAAAAGATAAGTTTATTTATTAAAAGAAAAAAAAAAATACTGTAGGTGTTTAAATTAATGTTTTAATATATTTTAATGATGCACTAAATGTTCATTTAGGTGAACACATTTTGTCACTAATTATATTTTTCAATTGAAAAATTATTTAGTTAATTAAAATTTTATATTATTTTTATAAATATATAAATGTATCCAGTAATTAAAAATTTCCGTATTTGTATAAATCTAAAAATTTAGGCATTTTAGTTTTCTTCATTAGCAAAGGTCAATACACCCCAAGTCAAAATTGTTGCCTCGTGTGAACTGGGAACGGGAAAGGGCATTTGAAGTCCGACTGGGAATTGCTCCACCCAGTCACTTTCCTAACTGGTTCCAGTTCACTCCATTCCCAACTGGGAGTCGAACCAGTTGACTCCCAACTGGGTATGGTTCAAACCAGTTGACCCCTCAGCTGGTCCCAGTTGGACTCCTATTGGTCCCAGTTCATTCCCAGTCGGTATTAGTTAGTCCCAGTTGAAACCAGTTGAGGTGCCAACTGGTCCCAGTTAGAAATTTTTGCCTGGGTACCAAGACCAATATTTGCATTCGAAATGCTAAAAAAAAAAAAAAAAAAAAAACAGCCCGCGCTTGAAGGGCTTAAGGCACTTTTTTTTTGTTTTTGCCCGAATCTTGATGCCCCGTCGCTCGTCCCTGGTTGCCCGCAGATCACGCAGTTTGGCCGGATGATCTGCCTGTCCGGCTTTGTGGGGCTGGACATTCCGGAGCCCCGCGGACCGCTCTGGATCCTCGGGGACGTGTTCATCGGCCGCTACTACACCGTGTTTGACTACGGGGCCTCCAGGGTGGGCTTTGCCAAGGCCAGGGAGATCTACTGAGTGTCCCTCCAATTCGAAGGAGCCTGCCCGTGACGGGGGACTGGACCGATTGGGGTGTCTGTTCACATCTGCTCATCCTTTTCTTCCTGGTGACATTCTTGCTGCACAACCGGTAACTTTAGGGCAACCCCACGCTTTACACGTTGAGTCTTTCTAAAATTGACCGACGTAGGGGTTCCTAAGTAAGTTTCTAACTAGTTTAGAACCTTACACAATTGTTTTCACCAGTTAACCCTTTGACCGTCGTCACCGCACATATATGGCGGGGATTACACATTTGAAACTGCCCGCCTAAACACGCTTTGCGGGAGCTGTTTCTATTTGTTGTCTTTTGCGAACTAGTGTAAACATATTTGTGCGGTGTTTCACTTTGCCGGGGCTATTTATTGTTTTGAAATCGCGTGCGTGGAGTGTGCACGTGATACGCACGAGGCGGACTGGCGGTGGTAGCAATCGGAGTGCCAGCTTTTCTGATTCAGACTTTAAAAACGCTTCTCGGGGTTCGGAGAATGAGGGTGTAGCCTCCGACGGATCAGCCCTGTGAAGTACCTCCGGTCCGAATCTGACGCTCCTGGAATGTCGCTGCACCGGATGCGCCAAGAATATAAATCCAAGAAAGAGGACGATTTTTTGCCTTCAATATATCCATTTTAGGCTTCTAAATCTGAACAGCTTGCAAGCGCTGTATCTGTTCTCGCTACATAATTAAGAAAAAAAAAATGTCCATTGACCTTTTTTTATACTATTCCTTCGGAAACACAACTCGACTGCTGGGAGCTTGGGAAAAAACACTCTTCCTTCGAAAAGTTAATAAGTTAATCGGTCTATTTTAGTTAATTACCTAGTTCATTTTTTTATTTTTGTTTTTTTATCCTCGATGTCCACATTGGCTGGCAGTTTGTTCCCAAAATGAGTTTATATTTTTTCTCTACCACCCTAATGATGGGAATTTTTTTGTCTTTGCTGAAATGGCAGAAGCATACACTTTCCGTGATTGTGCCCTTATTTAAGGTAATTAAATGATCTACGATGGAGTACTGTGTTCCGAGCAGCTAGACTGGAATTTAGGAGGTCGCTGTTTCATGATCCAGAATATTCTACGCCTGCTGGTAATGAGCTCGCACCTTCAATGAGGCTGTATTTTAGTGGTGAAGTTTGCTTTGTAAAGTTTCAAGTCGTGGCTCTTTTCCTCCGCAAAATTATAACGTATTAATTCTGACTGGTACCTGCTCATTGATTTTGTCCCGCTTTATTTTTCTAAGTGATGTATTTCACGATTTGGCGCCATCTTCCGACGAGCAGCAAAGAGCCCAACTTTCGGCAACAGTCGACTTGCTGCTGCGGAACCCACCGTTGAAAAATACTCTTTTTATTTTTGTGAACCACGTAGTTGCACGTTGAAATTTCACGAGGATTTAATCTACCGCTAAAATACGTCTTGGATGTAAATTTCAGCTGGCTACATGCATCCGCTGATTTTAAAGCAAAAGCTTTAAGGAGGCCCGTGTCGCAGAAAAGTTAGCGTCGGTGGCGTGGGGCAGGAAAATCCTGGTTGGTCGATAGGGTCGTGACGTCGCATCCACACGACCTTGCGTAGGAATTCCAAACAACCCACAATGCTCACGTGACATCACACGTGGAATGAAAGTGATTAAAACATGACGTGCAAAGTAAAGGCTGCCGCATGTCCCAAATGGTTTCACTCGATAAAGTAATTCATTAAAGAAAAAAAGAATTTTATGCAGGATTTGAACCCACGACCCTTCGGGTGCTAGCCAGACACGCTACCAACTGGGACATGCAGACACGCACGGCTTGGGAACTAGCCGTGCAAGTGTGTCTATGGGTAGCTATAAATGTTCCGCCCTTAAAGGCGGAGCTTAAGTGTCCTCCCGTAATTTTCCAGCTTTTTTTATGGCGAGCTCTTCGATTCTGGACTCTCTATATACTTATCAGTCTCCATGGTACAAAGAGGATGTACCATGATAGCTCTCAGTTTGCTCGCATCCAGCAATAACTATGCAACTTCCACATTTTCTATTGGAAGTAAATATGACTTTATTCATGAACAATTTGCAATGAGCATTATTTTTAATAAAGCTTTTTGTGTACGGTCGTTTAGGCAGCTAGTCTATTCAATTAGTTTTGTTTGCATTGTGGTCTTTCTGAAAGCGAGCTTGCCGTTGCCCGTCTTTGCAATATTGCAGTGACTGCGGCAGTAATGTTGCCATGAAACTGGTTGTGGGGCAAAGATTCTCGTTGCTAGCTAAACCGAAGATCCTCGCTGAATATCGCCTCGACATAAATTGCAAAGTTTTTGCGTTGGCACAGAAGTAAAACTTTTATCGGAAAGAATTCAAGATTTAAGCGGATCAGGTAGGCTTTGCAGAGTTCTAAAATTGCATTGCGTTTGAGCAACGAGTAGTATAATTAAATGCTTACACCATCAAGATTATTTATTTACCGTAGTTTTTGTTTTTGTTTTCGCTGCAGAAAGCAAGCAACAGCTTGTCGAGGAGCGTGTGCATTTAACAAAAATATCAGTGTCAAAAGCCAGGGATTGTGCTGCTGCCATTTGAATATGTTAGACCTGCACCACATTGTAACTATTTCTTTTAATAGTTATAATCCTTGACCAGATCTTCTGGAAAAGCTTGGCAGTGGCACAAAAGATTGTAGTGTTTTAGAAGGTTGAACTCTACATTTAGCCTTTCCCACTTTAGCGAGCACTTTGTGGTCGAGTAATATGTAAAGTTTGGACGGCCATCAATTTTGAATGTAACTTATAGTGTGAATGTTTGTGTCTGTTTTATGACTGTGAAGTTCCTACTGATCTAACATGAAGGGTCACTCAGAAACCGATGGCACTTGCAATACTTGTTTTTGTGACAAGGCCCAAATATCTTGAACAAATTTGTCAAGAATTTTGCGGCGCATATTTCTCCCTAAAATGGAGAATGCCATAATATAGTCGCAGTCAGATGCACACCTGTCAAGTAAAGTATTAGATCTGTTTCAAAGATTTTTTTGTTTTCATTAAGTCTAACTCAGTATTGCGGGCCGGGCCGTGGTATCTCTTCTGTGCTACCAATATGCAACTAAATTTTCGGTTGCCTTAGTATCTTGGAAGCGGTGCTTGTTAGGTCCTGGACCCTTGTTCGGGTCCTCTGAAGAGGTGGTGACGGTAGCTTCGAAAGGCTTAGGTTCTCTGTGTTTTTAGGAGAAGAGAGGGGGACGGTCCTCCATTAAATGGGCTTAAAGACATTCTCTGGAGAGTGTTGCACTCACTCCTAAAGAACTCCTTTTTTTCTGAGCCATTGTGTGGACTGATAGAACCATCTTATAGCTACACATTTGTTCTCTTAAATCAGTGGTAGCCCCTAGATTTAAGTAAAAAATATAAAAATCTGATATGCTTAGCTAGATAAAGGTGTTTGAGCGCTGTGGTTATGGGATTGAAATGATAGTTGATTTCTTGTACTGTTGGTGCCAAACTTTTTATGGTCTTCATTTTTTCTCTGATTGCCGATGTCAACGCTTTGTGCTTTTTACTCTTAGTGAATGCATAGAGTAGTGTGGTTATGTTTCCTTGTGAAAGCAGAAATAAACGAGAGATTTTTGTTTGAGAATGCATTTTGAGGACTGCGAGCGGTGGTGTTTTCTTACAAGATCAGGACATAACGCTACAGCTTTTCCACACATGCTAGTTGTCACCCCAAGAACAACAAAAGTTTTGAGCTTACATTTTGCAAAGTATCTTACAAGATTTGTTCATCAGAAAAAAAAAAAGACTGCTTTCTTTATTTGAAATGTGTAGGTCTTGATGAAACAGCTATACCTGATCTTAAAAAGCACATGCGAGTATCACAATTGACCACATGTATGAACGCTCAGTGAGGAACCAAAGCTTTTTTTACTACCGTCATGTTTTCCAGTGCTGACGGACTGGAAAAAACTGGTGGACAATTAAGGGGAAATAATTTTTTTTTATCTGGCTGATATTCAGTGTATTGATGTATTTCTTAGTGACGATTTCAAATATGTACTTAGTTTTAAGGTAGCTTTACTAGATCTTGTGTTATTAAATTTGTAATTTTAATTCTGTCCTCCTTACGGGTCGTTAGCGTAAAATTCTTCGGAACATATTAGAAATTTTTATAGAATTGCATAAACCAACCTGTTTTGTGCGGTGATGCTATTTTAAGCCTGATTTAATGACATTACATTAGGTAAAAACATTTGCAATCAAGTTGCACAAAATGGGAGACTGTATCTTTTTGAGACAAATTAATTGAAATTATTCTATAACATATGAAGCAACAAAAATATCATCACCGCACAAGACGTGTCTTAGTGAATGCATTTCTACAAGAATTTCTGATATATTCTGAAGAATTTTATGTTAATGACCTGTAAGGAGACCTAGGTAATTAAAGTTACAAATTTATTGATAACTGAGGATCTAGTGAAGCTACCTGAAAACTAACTGCATATTTGAGATCCCAACTGAAAAATACATCAGTATGCTAAATTCCAGCACAACAATTGAACAATAAAGGGGACCCTTAAGTCAAGAAAATGAACTAAACAGGTCCCTCATCTCTTGAGGTTGTTTTCATTAACAATGTAGGATTGCGTCCCAAATGAAGAATGCAACTTTTGTGACTGTGTGAAGTAAAGAGTGCCGTGCCATGGTAGAAGGCAGCAGAGGCGGCCAGCTGCCAAACGGGCACGTGCGCCGGGTGAATTGCGATCTGGTCCCCTTTTCCTTTAGAACTGGAGCAGCGTTCATCCCTGCAGGCGGGAGAGCAAAGTTCTTCCCTCGTCTGCGTAGCAGTGTGACGGCTCTGAATCGAGTGGATGGAGCTCAGTAAGCCAGGACAGTCAACTCGCCATCCTGATTTTTATGAATCCCTCCCATTTGACCCCACCACTGCGTATCAACAGACAATAAGCAATACTGTTAGGTGTGCATAAACGGTTTTATTTACGAGGCCGACTTTGGCCGCGTACAAGAGTCGAAGGTAGAGAACGGAATGGTGAAGAGTAAGTCCCTCCATGTCCGCCTACTGGAGGATGGCGCTGCTGCCGCTCACAGTTGCCCAATCTGCTGCATACAGAACAAATACCTTCAAACAGGCGATTAGTACCAAGGCCCTTCGCATCTCGTCCAATTGTCAGAACACCGCTTAACCCCATTGTTTACCCAGTGGCGTCACCAGGGGAGGTGTCGCGGCGGGCCACCGTCTTAGGTGCCGCCGACCCTAGTGACGCCTCTTCCTTTGGCCCAAAATCCACAAAACTGGCTGCTCTGGTCGACCGATCGTCTTTGCTCTCTCTTGTCGCACGTTTCCTCTTTTATAGACTCAATCCTCCAACCCCAGGTTCAGAACTTGCATCGCTGCATTAAGGGGGCACATCCACCAACGCCCCCATCACTACTATATGCCCCCAATTCCGATGCTCTGCTTTTCACCATGGACATCGCTTCTGTATCAGTTCCCCACCATGATGGCATGCCTGCTCTCCCTCCTGACCTTGATCAACGACCGACCCCCAACACCCCCTCCCACACTATCGTCCGCCTTGCCAAACTCCTCCTCTCTCTTGCCTTCCAATAGCCATTTTTACGGACAAAAATGTGGTGTCGCCATGGGCACTACGATGGGCCCCTCCTTTGCTAGCCCTTTGTGCGCTTCGGTGACAAGTCCCTCTTCAACACACTCCGCTGTCCCCATTCCGACTTTAGACGCTATATCAATAACATCCTTGGTCTTGACCTGCCACATGCGGTCAGTTCCTTCGACAGCTAGAAAGCACACAGCCCTCTCAGCAATTAACCTCCTGTCTCTACATCTGTCCTCACCGCCTCTATCGACAACAACCTCTTTAGAACGTCTATTCTTTACAAGGCTACCGACTCGCGCGGCTACCTTCACTACTCTTCTCGCCGCCCAAAATACCAAATCTACTCCATCGCGTTTTCACAATTTTTCCGCATCCTTTCCAGTGACGATGACTATTTTCATAATTGTGGCCCCCACAAGGCTTGCCTTCTGCGGTGCCACGGCTCTCCCGAGTCGAAATAAATATCATTATCACATTGTTTCTGGACCGGGGATACCCCCCATTCTTGACAAGGCATTAGACCGTGTTTCCCACATTCTCCCACTTTGACGCCCTTTCCTCTCCGCCCAGACCCAAAAAGCCCATCAACCCTCTTTTCCTGACATATCGCCCTTCTCTCCCTCAACTCGCCCATTGCGCACTTGAGCAGAGCAAACACTATCCAGCATTCGCCGAGTTTTTCCCAAACCCTTCACCTGTTGCTAACTATAGAGCCTTATACCTGCAAGCATGTCTCTCCTCTTCCCCCCTATTTCAAATACAAATTTCCCGATAACGGTACCTGCAAATCTGCTAACATCGCTTACGTAATTTTCTGCACCGCATGCCCCGACACTTTTTATATTGGTGAAACCGACTGCAAGCCCCATGAACGTTTCCGTGAGCACCACCGCCTCATAACTTTGAAGCTCACTAACAAAGTACAGCACGTACACTATCGTTTTGGCCCCCTTTGGGCGGTCCGCATAAATCGGGTTCTTAACGTATCGCACTAGGATTTACTACAGAGGCGCGCAAAGGTGCTTGAAGCTTTCACTAAAATTGTGGAAATATTGGTTCGCCTGAGTAAATCACGAAAAATCGAACTATGTTGAAGTGAAACGCGCCTGCGGGCTTCTAGCTTTCCCACAGTGCTCAAAATTTATAGGGTCAAGCACACTCCCAGGCTGTTTGCTTTTCTACAGTATACAATACACTCCGTGCGGGAACTATAGAGGGCGCTTTAAAAAACTCGCGTAGCGCCGCTAGCGGAGTAGCTGGCGTTTGACAGCGAGGCGCGCTCAGCAGCCTGCGGCGCCTTTTCGCTTGCGAACCTGTGGCGGCGGAAGCGAGCACGGACGGAGCTTTTGCTTTTTGAGCCGATAAGTTGAGGGTGACATTGCATGAGTGCTGGGGCAGATTTAAGAAGGTCATTTAGCTGTTCTCCGCTTCTTATATATTGAGTTTGAGTCGTTATTAGGGGTAATTTCCTTAGTTGCGGTCTAAAAAGGGGTTTGAGCAATTTTCCAAAAAGCAAGACGGCCGCCACCATAATTGCTCTCATTGGGAAATTTGTTTCGCTCGCCGCTGTAAACGTAGGACTGCTGGGACGATGATATTTGGAGGCGAGTGAGATGTTCACTAAGTTTGTGCACTAAATGGGCCAAGTTTTATTAAGACAGAAGGTGTGAAAGTTATGGTTCGAACGAATAAAGGAATAAAGCTGTCGGGAATATCCAATATTGGACCCAAAATTTTATGTTATAACCAGGCTGTGCGAAGTGCAGATTTGGACACACAGGCTCTTGGACATGACCGTAACTTGACACAACGGTTATAATACCAAAGATAGGTGGCATAGGAAAACCAGGTAGAAATTTGGTTTGGGCGGCATAACTGAATGGGAAACGTTTTGACCGTGAAAGGGCTGTCAATATAAAACCACTCGTTGTGGGAGATGGAGACTTTACAGGTAGGAAGGGACTGGTGCACTGTACTTTCAATTGAAACAACTTTACAAAAGGTGGCTTGAAAGCCGAGAAAACCAAGTTGCCGGCCAACACACGGTTTGGCCGTCAAAGGCTTTTGCGGTCAGCTGTTGCGTAGTAATATGGTTGTGTGAGGTGCTGATCTTCGGCACACAGGCGCTTGGACAGCCGTAACTTGACAAAACACTTATTTTACGATACCTAAAAAAGGTGGCATAGCTTAACCAGGTGGAAATATTTTTGGGCGGCGTAACTAAATGGGAACCGGTTTTGACCACCAAAGGCTGTCGAGAGAATACCACTCATCATGGCCGGGAGGTGCAAACTTTACAGGTAGGAAGGGGCCAGTGGACGGTACTTCCAGTTCGAACAAGTTTGCGATAGGTGGCTCTAAACCCGAGAAAAGAAATTGTTGTCTACAAGACTCAGGGTGTCAGTGTTTCCACATCCAAAAGGAGGCTGATCAAGAAAAGAAGCACACCACATAAACTTCCATACTCAAACGCCGATTCTCCAGTGATGCCGAGTTTCATTGTAGTTTTCCTTAGATTCATATTTGTCACTTTTTGTACCGTCCGAATCTTTCTTCAAGAAGTGCAGACTGCGTGCCATACTGGCCCGGAAACATCGACACGTACGATGGGGACGAAACTTCTTTGGAGGGCATTCCTTCAACGAAATTTGCACTGCATACCCGCGAGTGTGGGATGGCATTTCGCTTCGAGCTGAGATACGAAGGCGTTACTGGTACGAAAGCAAACGCAGAGCGCAAAGCGGCAGTGTAGAATATGTCAGCCGTGCCGACACAGTGGCAGACATGATCGGGAGACCAAATTTCTTGTGTCGTACGGCACGGGTCCATTGTTGTCGCTGTCCCACAAAACATCGACGAGGGGAAAAACTGTGAAACTTCGTCCCCACGAGATACGACGCATAACGATTGGAGCACTTAACGACGCAGTCACGCAGCAGTTCATGCTGTCAACCCAGCGCAACTGCACCGCTCCGACTTCAATGCGTAACAATGTACGCGACGTGGTTTCGTTTCGCTGGGGCATTCGAACGGCCGCGCGGCGGCGCGCCGGTCGCGTCGCACGGAGTGTATATTGTAAGGTGAAGCGCACTTATGGGCTCCTCGTATTCCTGCAGTGCACAGTAAGCTAAAGTTGAGGTGTACTTCCAATACTTTTTGCCAAGTGCATCCTTATGCGGGAAGCGCGCTTGTAAATTACAGGGGAAAAGTCACCTCCCTACCAGATACACTCTTGTATATGTTATGAAACTGCAACTGTTACTACAATCGGAAATGGGGCAGTTCCAACCTCTTTTAAAACAGCTTAACAAATATCCAGTGCTCCCCACGTGGCTTTTGTGTTATCTTGGCTCGATGGCTCCAAGGCCAGCTAAATATGCCGCACCCTGTACATGTTTCATGTTACGTGGTTTGTCTCAAAGAAATTCTTTGTGTAATCTTGTTCTCGTCCAGTTTCTTACATAGAAAAGTAGACTTATAAAATACATTCTCAAATCAATTCAACATCAGTTTAAACTGTGCTTAGAAGATATACAAAACTATACTGATAACATTAGGAACAAAATCTAATGCTTGATGTAGCAGTTACATAGTTTCCTGTCCTCAAAGCAAAATGGCACAAAATGTTAGAAGGATGGTTTCAATGCACTCTAGCCTTTGACACAATATTCAGGAACTCGAAAGATTTCTCGAATGTGAGCCCTTATGGTTCATCTATATGTTATATTCTCTGAACACTTGCACTTTATATATAATGAAGGTCTGAGAAGAGGTAAAAAACGGAAACAAAGTAAAGGAATGAAATTAAGCAGGTAGTGCAAAAATACAAGTTCATGGGGCTAAGCTAGATAGGAGAGACAAACACTGAAGAGAGATTTTTTGACAAAGTCTATGCAAAGATTGATGCAGGACAGCTTGATTGGGATCTTGGCACCGCATTTCAATTATAAGAAGAGCTTGTAACTGGAAAGTGCTAGAGAGAACTAGTTGATTCATTTCCCAGCACCACATAGAGGTCCCGACAAACATATTTCTTCCTTGAACATTGTGTTGACAGGAAGCTTTCAGTGAGATGTCTTTAGCCCAGACACAAGGAACGGCTCAAACCTTCAAGCTTAAGAGAGTGTCTCTGCCAGAGACGTGTCTTGGGAGTTGTAGTTCTGCAACAATCCGCCAAGGTTTTTCCCGTGTAACACAGTTGACAGCAAAATGGTCACCGTGCATCTCCTCCTCTGCCAAGTGACAGAGCGCATGCCTCTCTTGGATGTCTTTCCTCGAGTGTGTTGTGTTGCCTTTGTGTGGTTGCACACATCAAGCAAGTCCATGCCTGTGAGGTAAGGCTGGGCAATCGGTTAACCTACTGAATAATCAATGCATTATTTGCAATTAATTTTTTAATCGGTTAAATTTTTGGAGAAATGAAACACTTTCACCACGCAGGTGTGGAGGAATACACCTGTATGGAGGGCAATTTTTGTAACTCCAAACAAACGAAGAATATTTTATGTGTCTTGGCACCATCAAGCGAGTGCCCGTTTAGTGCGACAGGGACTCTTCTGAACCATCAAAGGAGCTTGCTGTTCCCGGAGGATATCAACAAACCTCCTTGCCTCTGCAGGTGAAGGTATTGGTTTTGGTGTCTTTGGACTGTTCCCAATGCACATTGAGTGGAATGAAAAGCGCCAAAAACTGGGACAGAGTTTTTGCAGCTTTTCTTTCCATGAACCAACTGGCCCAACTCGCCATTTTGTACATCGAGGTTTATTCATCATCAAAATTGTACAGATATTCAGCAAAAGGCAAAAACTAATTTTAACGTTTTAAAAAATATGGGTTGAAATGAACGAAACCGATTAAAGGGTGGCAATTAATCATGTGCCCTACTGTGCAGTGAAAGCGGGGTTTCTTTGCAATTCTTTTGACCTCGGAGGCCTTGACTGCAGTAGAAACCTGTGTCTATCCTTCGTTTTGACCGCGTATCTGGCACTGCTGACTGACGTCAAACTCAATTTGTTAAGGAAATTTTGCAGGCTTGGTCGGAGGCATGATGGGAGAAAAGAAAAAAATGTAGAGCCCTTCACGTGAAAATGGAGGACCAGCGAAGCTGTTATCTTTATGATGTCTACGACGATGCCATAGGACGACGCCTAGAACGATCTCGACAACAACGTCTAGGACAACCTCAGGGATGATTTCTAGGACGACCTCAGGGATGATGTCTAGGACGTCCTCAAGGACAACTTCTAGGACAACGTCTGGAATGACCTGAAGGACGACTTCTAGGACAACCTCAAGGATGACGTCTAGGACAACGCCTAGAGAAATTCAGCACTCTGGTGACAACCAGAGTGCAAAGGCTGAAAAGGTTGCCGCCATCTGTGAGAGGCAACCCAACAACTGGCAAGCCGGTTGTCTGGTTGCCGCCGTCGCTCATAGATGGCAGTAGCTGTCTGGAGCTTTGTGTTGACATTTGTTTGTCTGCAGACATGATAGTGGGGAAACTAGCCCTTAAACGCTGTGAAAGTGACTCAACGAGGCCAGTTTTTTTTTTTTGGTCGAGTCTCGTTATTTAAAAGTTGCAACTCGTAAAAACTTTTATGTCGAAAAGACAAGAGTGTGGAAAATAGAGGAGACCTAAATTGCTGTCTACTTTTCGTCGACTGTTTTGGTGTCTGGCACACCAAAGTGACACCTCCTAAGCAATGAAAACTTGCTACCGATCGAGCCGAAACTTGTGTTAAATGGTAAACCTGTTAAGGTGTATCCACACGACGGACCAAATTGCTGTTTTGGTCCGCGGGCCGCGCATCACGTGATCTTACGTCACCGGTTTCCGAGGTCCGCCGGCAGTCCGCGGCCCGCGCTTGTGAGAAATGCCAAGCGACTTTTCTCGCCCGGACCTTGGCGGCGGACTGCGGCGTTTTTAGTATAATTGAAGTGCTAAGTCTGGCAACAAGCAGACTTTTGCTGTTTGGATTGGAATCCAAATTCAAAGTCGTTTTCTTTTGGCGCCAACTGTTGAAGACTAGGGGTGTCGCGAACTTTTGTCGAACCGGATTTTTAAGTCAAACTTTCGGGGTTCGGCTGGGTCGAACCGGTTCGACGAACCTTCGAACTTTTCACCAGATTCGACCGGTTCGACTTTGCGGATAGTGTGGCCAGACCTTGATACACGGATGTCTAGGTTTGGAGAATTTATTTTTATGCAAAGAGTTATTTTGTTTTATGAACAGTTGCAATTAAAAGAAACCAATTTTAGTCACTGAAGACGTTAATAACTTAATTGTTTTGTACTGTATTAACTTAAATAACCAATCAGCGGTGCCCTTAATTCATCCCTTAGCCATTACCATCCAATCCGAAGCCAACTGTCCAGCCTGTCGCGCATGCGCACACGAGTCGAACCTCAATACAAGGTTCGTCGAAATTTCCGCAAAAAATTCGAAAAAGTCGAACCTGGTCGAACTCGAACCTCGGCCGGTTCGCGACACCCCTATTGATGACGAAGAAGACGAACCTATGTTGTGCGACGATGCAACTTTTTACTTCATCGCGCTCGTGGAGCAATTGCATGCCCGCTCTGTGGGACAATAGTCGCGACGACTACTCAAATAATCATCTGAAGATGTCCCTATGCCTTTTTCACTTCATTCAAGTCCTCCTCGATCGGAGTCAATAGTTAATGCCAGGGCCACCGCGGCCAAACCAGGCCAAACATCTCTTTCGTTCAACCTCCATCTTGGCTCCTTACAAATAGCCTCAAAGCAGCTCGCTGCATGCGTTTGGCGGAGCTGTGAGGTCGAGGGTTAGACCGGCCCGTTCGCTCTGTCGTCTGCTCTTTTGGTCCGCCGTGTGGATGCTCATTGCGGCCCGCGGGCCGCGCATCACATGATCAATCGGTCCGCGGCCCGGTCCGTCGTGTGGATACACCTTTAAGATAAGTCAGAATATATGAAAATTTATGCGCCGAAGATATATGGTACAGCAGTGTTGACATGTACACGAGATAACCTGTCATCCATAAGTTTGAACAATTGTATGTCGCTGAACTGTTGGATGATCATATTATATGGCCAGGTTCAAAATGTGATCAAGCTCTCGCCTGGCAATCCCGGGGTATGGACTATTGTTAGCTGCGCGTGCTAAAAGCGCGAGCTACTCGCTTTGAATAAAGTCGCGGCGGCTGCACGAGCGCTCGTGCAGCAGGTGCTCTAGTCAGGGCTGTCAAGGTTGGCCGCTCGCGCTAGCGCAGCCTTCGCGGTCAGTCCATGCTAGGGTAAGACGAAGTATAGAGCTGATTGGCGGACACTTGCATGGATCGGTGTTCCTGTTGTCAAAGCCTGGTGAGCGACGTCGTGCTTCAGAGGACGCATAATGTTCCATATGGTCCAGTGGGAACTAGGAATTACTTGAGAAGGATGCTTGTGGTTATGGTTGGTGGTGCACAGTGCAAATTAGGACAAAACATTTTGCCTCCAAAATAGGGGAATTTATGTTGGCCATGTGGAAAACCCATCAAAGTCGTGGAAACCCGAAATGAAGGATAATTCAACGTTTGTCTTGAAGATTTAAATTTATATGTCTTTTACTCGTGGTCGGTTGGAAAAGGTTAACGTGGTACAATGCTGACTTGTGCTCCTGTGTCAACCAACAATTTAACTTCTGTATTTCGTTTGAGAGTTAAAAACGGACAAGCCGTCGCATTATGCACTTGACTGGACACCATCAGTAAGTAACGTGGGGGTACAGGTCTAAGAGGCGTTGCACGAGGGCCGTACCCAGAAAAAAATTTCGGGGGGGGGGGGGGGGGGGGGGGGGGGGGGGGGGGGGTTTCGGGGACAACGGCGGCCATTTTGAAAGTGTCTATTGTCTTATTTTCGCCTATGAATTCTGTGCATCGGTGGCATATAATGGAGAGTTACAGCAAACCGGAGAACCGGTCCCGATTTGGTACCCGGTAGCCGACCGGCGCCACTGCGCGTGCGCAGAGGTGGAGATTAAAATCGGCTGGCTGCCAGTGCACCGACCAGGGCCGTACCCAGAAAAAAATTTCGGGGGGGGGGGGGGGGGTCAGAACCCCTAACCCCCCCCCCCTGGTTACAGCCCTGCGTTGCACTATACTTCAGGAGGAGAGAAGAAAAAGGAGGATTAGAGAGAGAGGAGGGGGGTGAAAAGGAAAACTGGGAAAACCCCAAAAAATTTGTTGAGAAAAACAAAAGGGAAAACGTTGAAATGCCGCCCTGTGTGGCTGGTTCAATGTTGGTTACCTTGGGACTGCTGTTGGCCTCATCAGACACCTGTGATTCTGCTGCTGCTTCCGAGTCCATGAGGTCCTCGGTAGGATTTTCAAGAGTTGTACGGTTGGCGTAGGTTGGGATATGGTCTTCTGGTTCATGCCTGTATTTCCTGCATGCGCTGCACCATGGAGAGCGGCACTGACTTCGAACATGTCCTATCTGCTTGCATTACAGGCACTGTGGCGCTCTACCTGGCATATGGAGACCAGAACAGCGGTTCATAGAATCAGCTGGCACGTCAAGTTGTCCACAGCTAGTCCCTCGTATTGATACTACTCTTGTGGTCTCTACCTCTTCGTAGCCAGAGTAGTGTGATTTGTCGCGAAGGACACTCTTTACTAATTACCATCAAGTGCTACGTTTGCATCTTGGACATTATTTGTTTGGATCCAGTGCACCTTCATGGGTAATGCAGTTCTACTTGCGTCAATATATTCAAGCATATCTTTTATTTTACTTGAATTTGCCAAAGTTGTAGTAATCTTTTTCTCCGATCACACTGTGAGCAGCCATACGCGGTTTTATTGGAAGGTTCCGAGGGACGAGAGTTAGTTAACCAACTCTCGTCCCTCGGAGGATCAGCGAGTTGTCCAGTAGCTTACTGTTCGGTAGAGGGGGCAGAAGAATCTTGTGTTCTGTGGTGTTTGATGCAGAAGGAGCAATATCAATTGTTAAGCTATGTTCAGCATACGCCTGGCTAGGCTTCGCCTTTGAGATTTCCTTGACGGAGCTCCAACGCTGTCATTTAGCTCGATGTCCTCTTTGAACACCACCAATCCCCCCTTCCTCTTCATATATCTCAGTTCTGTACAATGGATTTTGGATATTTTTCATGAGTATGAAATATATTGACTGCCGTGACCTGTAGCCCCCTGACACAGTGCCCTGACCAGCCCTGACACTGACACCCTCGAAAGTTGGGCCCTGTTCCTAATTTCTGCACAATGGGTAATATGGGCAATATTAGAGTTCAGCGTCGGGTTTCCTGCGCGGCATTCGGAGTCTGCTCCTCACGTGACTCAATTTAGCGAATAGCGGCGCGGCGCGCTCAAGAGCCGGGGGACGTACGCCGGGCCGCGCAACGTCTACTTTCCTGCACGGCATTTGAGTGCACGTTTGCAAGTAGGGTGACTGGCCGCCGCCATGCTTCTTTTTATTTTAATTACCCAGGGGGTTGTCTTATATCTATGCTATACTCGGCGACAACTTTTCTTGGCAATGCAGTGGAAGGTACAGGCCCGCGTCCCCTCTCCCACTTTGAGTGTACGCAGTATGTATGATCTCTATGGTACGCAGGCTCTCCTCCTCCCCCATTTCCGGGGAGAGGAGGAGAGCCCGCTGCATTGCCAAGAAAAGTTGCGTATGGATGACGGTTCTGTGGTCGCAGCCAATTATGATAGCTGGTGGGACCCGTTGCTCTCGGGCAGGGTGCGCAAGCGCGTCCGTACACTGTAGGACGCGACCATGTTATGCTGGGAGAACCATCCATGCGTCTCTGTAACATTCGATTTTGCACGCGCTACGTTCGAAGCATCTGTCAACATCTGTAGACGCGCTATAACAAAACTTGAAAAAAAAAGAAAAAAAGTTATATGCAGCTCGCGGTTTTATAGCGTCCCATTAAACATTCCTTTCAGCTTTATTATTTCATTGCTTTCTATCATAGCTTCCGTGAGCCCGTATGTTTCACTTTGCCTGATAGCAAAGCCGAAGCTATCTGCCAAAGCATGTTACCCTGAACGAGGCACTGCACGAGCGAGCTCGGCGCTCGCTCTTGTAGCCTCTGCTACGCTGGTGTAGCGAGTAGGAAAAATTGTAGTGGGGAAGCGTAATGACGCACATTCGAAACGCGAGCCAAATATTCTATTTTTCTCGGCTGGAGCGCTGCTCAAAACGTGAGAGCAGAGCCGTATGTTGGGAGCTACGGGCCCGTCATGTCGCCAGTCGTGTGCTGGGTGGAGAGCGCCATGTGCCATGCTTCTGCTCGTGCAGACACGCCCATGCAATTGCAAGAAGCTACGTTCACGCGCACGCTGCACGTGCTTGCAATCGTAAATACAGGAAGGCGCACCCTAGGAGAGAGGCGGTCGGCGGGTAGTTTCAGTTTCGCCGGGTTGTGCATATGTCGTCTGCTATCGTCTCCGCACCGCCAGGGACCGCCATTGCTCATGTCGTCGTGAACTTACGCTCGACGCAGTAAGTAACGGTTTCTTCTATTCGCTACACATCAGACACAGAGAATAACGAAACAATTACGGTTTGCTGGCACGGGGAGCGAGCGAAAACGCCGCAACGGCGAAGGAACTCAAATCGACGCACGCAGACAACCTCCGAACAGCCACCTAGAGTAGTACTCAAGTTTTATAACAACCTTGTTCCCACATGGCCAATTTCCTTATAGCGAAGTAGCAAAAGGTGCATTTTTGCGCTTGAACGGATTATCAGCATTTTCTTCACAAAACGAAACGAAACGAAACTACGTATATTGCAGACGAGCCAAGTTAGGCCAATCCAACAGTGTTGCCAGATTGGGCTATATATAGCCAAATTGGGCTACATTTTTTTCTAGTTGGCGTCGAAATTTCGCCTTTGGCTATGTGGCTATTTTTGGGCTATTTCTAAGGGTGCGGCAAACTCTTGTCGAACGTCGAACTTTGAGGTTCGACGTCGAACTTTGAGGTTCGACTAGTTAATTTTCGAACTTCTAGTCAGTTTCGACAAAAAAATTGTTTCTCTTTTGGCTAGTCGAGAGGAAAGAGAGGAAGGAGAATGGCTTCAAACTTCTACAAACTTCGGGGTTTTCACAATGCGCAGAAAAGCAGTGCTAGCAGACTTCAAGCGGTCTCCCCACAGCGCAGTGAAGCAAATCAAACAAACAAATTGCACTGTTTTTACAGGTCCGGTAGCGCGTCCTCTACCCGGACGTAGACTGGACTAGAGCACTATATAGCTCCTTCGGAGCAGAGTAGCGCAATCTAGAACGCCGCCTCTCGGCGACTAGCGGCGAACGCCCGGAGGTTCCAACTGCGGTCAGAAATGCATGGAGAACGTGAGAAAATCGTTGTTTCTCCAGTATTGTGGGAATGTACGGAATCGCAATCATTTTTGACATAATAATGGAACACTTTAGAATAATTTGCGCTAAGTTTTGTGCCCCGCAAGGACCTGACTTTTTTTTAAAAATTGCCTGAGCGGCATCATGCAGCAGACGACACGGCGACGTCACACCATTCACGTGACCCGCTCCAGCCAACCCGAAAAGCCCATCTCCGCTCCGAGCAAAAATCGTCTGCTTCAAACGCCCTTGCCTTGGAAATTGCCTTCTCAAAATTTGCACACGCATCCGATATTGTTAAAACTTTGATAAAGTGTTTAGTGCTTTACTAACTTCACGACAGACTAGTTTTGAAAAGTGTGAACTCGCCGTTCATTTTTTAATCAGCCGTGTTGTGTCGATCTCCATGTATTCTCCCATAGGGCGGGCCGCCTCCTGGAACCCTGAGTACCACGTGACTCGCGCCGAGCCGCTCTGTCGGCCATGTTGTCGGCAAAACACGGGGTTCAAAGGATTGCGTTACTCTGCTCCGTAGGAGCTATATAGTGCTCTAGACTCTCCAAACGCAGCTTTGGTGCCCATTGCGAAAATTCTTAGGCATCGCCAACTTTAAGAAAAGAAACACAATAAAAAAAAATAGCTTGAACCGGAACGGGGGACGCTCATATTCTACACAAAGGAAAATAGACGGGTGGGTTATTAGTAAGAACCTTAGATATAGGGGGTGCTAGTTTAAAACTCCCAGTTCTGACTGTTCTGCTTCTACATTCTGTTCGCTTCATGTATGTTTTCTATCTCGGAAAACCTACGAAGGATGGGTAATTGTTTCACAAATTTTCATCCTTCTGAAGATTTTTACATATATATATATATATCAGGGGACCTAATGTACACAAAAAGTGGCGCATCTGAGGGTTGAAAAAGAGAATTTAACGTGTTGTTTTTTATGCGTTTATGAAAAATTGTCAATAAAAGGCTTAAAAATCGTTGTTTTTAATCTTGCTTATTTTGGGCTATATTTATTTTATGGCTTTGGCTATATTTGGGCTATACCTCCCAGCCGTTTGGCGGTTTTTTGTTGGGACCATCTGGCAACACTGCAATCCAAGCCAGAAGTCTTCGAGCATGGGCGCATGGGCTTTCCGCTGCGGTCGGTGATTCTTGTGCTCTTGTGAACCCTCTTATGAGCTCTAAGTGTCTCCAGTTCGATGACATTGTTGGGGCGCGTCCTGACAAAATGCGCAAAAATTTCGGGATTCATCATCCAAAGCACCGCCATCGCGTACTGTGTTGTCGAGTTTTGTGGTGGCCTTGTGATCGTAAGTGACGCAATAGGCGCATCTCGTTTCATTTTCTGTGACCAAGCTCGTTGCACGTGATATTCTTTGTTTTGCTTCTGTTCCCAATCACCTACAGTGATCACACAATATATTTTTTTCCTCTTTGGCGAACTAGAGCTGAGAAAAACACCCCGCGAAGTTCATAAGGCATGAGACATGAACATGATGGTAAACCGGAGACTGGGGTAGAAGTAAGACGGAAAAAGAGCAGGCAACGTCTCATAACCCAGCTACAAAGTTTATATCGTCTCCAATGCCGTCACTACAATCGCCAGAGGCAACGAAAGCCCAGCGCCCCTCGTGCGGATGATTTTTCTCCAGAGCCTTCGGCACGTTCGTGTCTATACTGCCCGACTTTTTTTTTTACTGGTTTTTAATTTGCACCGAGCCTGAGCGCGCTGAACGTGGTAGCTTAAGGAAATTTTTCATTTCTTGAATTTCGCTTTATTTTAAAGGTTAAGGCAAAACAAAATTACAAAAAGAAGCAAAACATAACCTGCTTCATGACGTCCTTGGTTGCTTAGCGCTCACGGTTGCCGCACTCCGCGTCGACGGCTCGAGAAGGCGCCACTAAAGCATTTTCTGGAGAGGCTGTATGAAGCGGGCAGCCAGGGCGGCTCGCATTGCATTTGCTGCACAATTAAACACCAATTCGGCATTTCATTGGCCACAAACGACAGCAAACACGGGGTAAAGATCAGTTCAGAATGGGAGCCACTTCGCACTGCCAAACCACCAAACCGCAAGCCAACCTTCTCGCTAAAGGCCTTCGGAACGCTCGGAACCGTTCGGGTCCTCCAGTCCCTATACGACCGCAGTGCCGCTGCGTACATCCGGAACCTCTCTACGCTTGCCACTCGTTGGCGCCTGATCCCACTACACCTTTCTAGTATGCGCCGCCTTTTCCACTGCTCGGTGGCGGGTATGTTGACGGGTTATTTTTTGTTTCCGTACTTTATAAACTGCATGTGTTTCTTTTCTGATCTAAAATGCGGAGCAAAAACTACCTTTATAAACAATTGAAACGGTTCGCGCCACTTTTATTTTGTATTCCTACTAAAAAGAAGCTTTCAGTGGCTTTGACCAGTAGTAAGCCCAGGACCAAAGACCTCGCATATCGCATGCTTTCGGCACCGCGGGTCGCCCCTGTAGGTGGAGGAGGTTTTCGCGTCGTCCGGTTAAAATATGACGCTTTGATATTTAGTTACTCTCTCCGTGCCCGCTGGCTTGCCCGAACCCCGAGAGACGTGGGCACCGCAAAAGTGGTAGACGCTTAAATATGATTCCAGGGCCCCTTTAAGACTGGTGAATGCGTTTGATGTCCCTGCTTCGTCCCTGGAACCAGTGTTCTTTTCCCCATGCATTCCGCGCGCTCCTCTTTCTTTCCTTTCAACGTACAATACATTTGAGCTGTGAACGAGCGGTAATATATAATCCCTGGAGAAGGGTAACAAGGGGGACAAAGGAAGAAAAGAAATCTCCAAACACAGCTAGGTGACTGGTGCGTGCTGAAAAAAAAATCCGCCTGGTCCTGGTATCGAACCAGGGACCTCTCCACTTCTAGTGGAGCACTCTACCAACTGAACTAACTAAGAGCTCGATGTCAGTAGAGCAAACGGGTTTTATCATCTGCCACCAGTCTAACACTAACAAGCTGAACGGCCTTTTAAGGTTATGGTTTTTGATGCAATTAATGCAGAGGTGCAGGCGAGCTGAACAGGATAAAAAAATAATAATCCCTGGAGAAGGGGGACAAAGGAGAAACAGCTGGGTGACTGGTGCATGCTGAAAAAATCCACCTGGTCCAGGTATTGAACCAGGGACCTCTCCTTTTCCAGCTGAGCGCTCTACCAACAGTTGTAAGTTATAGCACTTGTCTGTCTTCTGTGTTCCGTTCCTGTCCTTGTCCTCGTCTCTTTGTGCGCTATTTTTTCATCATGTTCAACCAGTACCAACTTGTCCAGCTTACCGCCTTCCCACGACAAGACACAATAAAACGAGAGTGTGAAAAAAGAAAAAGCACCTACGCAGTTCTTAACAAAAACGGGAGTAAACCTTGGTTACGGAACCTTTACACAAAAGGTCACTGTTCGGCACAACCACTACCTTGCCCTCCGCAAACGCGAGGGGTTCACAACTGAACACAAAGAAACAAGCTTGGCTTCCAAGAACGAAGCTTACAATGGTCGCACCGTTGTTAGTTGAGATGTACCTCAACAGCTTAGATAGAGTCTTGTTTGACAAGGTGATTGAGTTGTAGTAAAGCAAAACTATCGATAGCACTACTGATAGTATCGATAGTCGCCAAAAATCTGACTATTGATAGTACTATCGATAGTCGACTATCGATAGTCGGCTATTGATAGTTCTGTGACACTATCGATAGTTTTGGAAAAGCTATCGATAGTCTTGGAAAAACTATCGATAGTCAGTTTATCGATAGTTATTGAGTTGACACCGGACGTGGGCTTCATCAGAAGATATGCCCGTGCTGTTTTTGTCTGCACGTTTGAAGATCAAAGGTCAGAGTCTTGAGAAGCTGATGAGGTCAACGGCCCCAGAGCTGTAGTTGACAGTAGGAAAACCAGAGGAGAACATGTTGCAGTTTTTGGACTTTTGCATTCAGGTGAAAACTGGTTTATGTTAGGAATATGCTAAGCAAATGGCTAAACCAGTGCTTCCTAATCAATGTTGTCACTCTATGAATGTTAAAGCGGGAGTTGGGAAATCATTGATTGGTAATCCATTGGAGAGGTGTTGTATCCATTTCATGAGTCAAGCGTTAGAAAGGCATTGGGGAAGATTGGAGGGCACGGGGTACGAGGGAACTTTTCTGAAACGACAACTTTCCATTCAACTCTGAACTAAGCAGGACGAACCAAGTGTGAGGGGCCGACGAGCTGCTATCCCACATTTCCACAATGTTTCTCCTAACCTAAAAGCATCTGCAAAGAAGTTTGGCTTGGAGGCTATCGTTCACGTCAGATTTCAAGCTATGCAAACTTGCGCCTTTTAATGGGGAAAGAAAGAAAGCCCAAAAACACATAGCAAAAGGTCGGTTCCGTGCGATTAATCTTTTTATGAGATCCTTTTGGAGTGCAGGTTTAAATACGTAGGTCAGACGTCGACGTGTATAAACAATAGACTGACTGAACACAAACAGAATGTGAGCTTAGGAACAACGCTTCCAACTTGGAGTTAGCCAGGCACCTTCAGGAATGTCCTACATGTAATGTGGACCAGTCTGGAAGTAATTCACAAGAACGTAATGATATCAAACGTGGAGTTCGAGAAACAATTAGAATAAAGACTTCTGGTAACTGTCTAAATCAGGCGTTCCAGTTCGTGAACAAATGCAAACAGTTTGTGTGCCTGTAAGATTTTTCTTTTTCTTTTTTTAGGGAACATTGTAGGGTTGTGACAAGGTAGTGGAACTGAGTAGGCAGTTCCGAAGTGTTAGCAGTGTCTATGTGCGTATCTTTGGACTGTGTAATTTGTTAGAAAAAGTGCAGTTTTAGTATTTTTAGTTCATTCTTGGAGGGCAAGGTTTCTAGTTTGTTCTTGGAGGGCAAGGTTGTTTCTTTGTGTTCAGTTGTGGACCCTTGCATTCGCAGAGAGCAAGATGGTGGATGTGCTGAACTGTGCCCCTTTGTGTAAATATTTCGTTGCTGAGGTTAAAGGAGATAACAGAAGGTTTATCTGCGTTTTTGTTAAGAACTGCATGTGTGTGTTTTTTCTACTTGTTTTATTGTGTTTTTTGCATGTGTTGCCTTTGGTGGTTGCAGTGACGGCTTTGGAGACGTGGTATATGAGGCGTGTACGAATTAATCTTTGTTGCTGAGGTTGCCTGTTCTTTGTCTTCCTTTGCGTTTTCCTACCCTTCTCCGGCTTACCATGATGTTCAACTTATACCAGCGTGCCTGCACTCTGACTACTTTTTTCGTTAACTGGATAGTGTCAGCTTTTGTCTGTGCACTGGTTTTCACAGCAAGAATATTTATGAGGCTGAGGTTTCTTCATTTACCGCCTTTCATGGACGGTCTCCTACTGCTCGAAACACAGCCGAAGTTAATTGCCTCTTGACGGTGCATTATCACTTGCCGGAGGTAGAACGTAGGCTCACAACATGTTACATAAATCTCGGCAATTATAATAAAAACTTTTAAAAAGTACACGTCACACAAAAGTTCCCTTAAATGCCCCCCCCCCCCCCCCCCCCCAAAAAAAAAAAGTTTTAAAATTGCAAAAAACAAAAACAAAACAAGGAACAAGTAGAAGAAGTCTACAGACAAAGCACAATCTGCCTTTCGTTTCATTTGAGCAGCTTTTATTTTATAGTGGCGTAGTACCAACTAGCGCAACGTTTCACTGTACCATTTTTGTGTTGGGCCATATCGATTCAAAACTCTCGCAGTCAGACGGTAGAGCTGACCGTAGCCGTGGTACACTGCACACTTTTGCCTGCCTCCCCCTTTCTCCCCTTGCCCCAACACGGCCCCCTCGTGCTTCAGGAGAGGAGGGCGCCAAAAGGATTATCTTTCCCGCAGAAAACCGAGACTACGTTTAAAAGACGAGCACCTCCTGCAAGGCCCTCTACTCTTTCCTCTTTGGCAGAGCAAATAGTAAAGAGGAGTCAAACAGGAACTTGCCCCGTCTGTGTTGCGCCGTCCACCCTCCTTTAAATCTAGCCGGTTTGTGGACTCTTGCAGGCTCGGTCCGCCCAACCTAACTTTCTCGACTCCCGTTCGCGTGCAGAGTCCTAGCTGCCTCGGTGTAAACGGGGTTTTAGTCGCGGACAAGCTGAGAACGGTGGGGAGCAGCTTTAGTTGTCCCGCCTTCGGCATTAGCTTCTTAAAGGGCAACTCCGCTTCATTTTTGGTTTTGAAAAAACAATGCAGTCCTCTTCAGTATCGCCTAGGAAGACCACACGTCAAATATTACCACGCAGTTCTGTCTAAATGTTTTTTAAACGGTCCAGCAAACTTTGCAACTTGCCAAGTTGCCGAAATCGACTGACTTGAGCGGGCGAATTCAGGCGCAACCAACAGCGCAGTCAAGGCTACGGCATGGGCGGAGCCAACATTGAGCTAAACGCCATCTACATGGCCCCCTTTTGCTTGTTTTCACTTCTCCGGGCGAGCGTAGCGCATGACGTCAGCAACGTGGCCTCTCGGCGCTCAGCAGTGTCCACGTGATTGGCGTAACGCGTTTCCTGGGAGCCGTCCGGCCGCCCGCCGTGGTCCCGCCGTTACCGCCGTCTTCCGCGTCACAACCGCCGTCGTCGTCTCACCGATTGTGATTATTGTCTCTCGGAGTTTCGTCCACACTACGGACACCACGTGCGCGCACACTTATGCCGCAGTTGTGCAGACGTCGTCGAATGCCGTAGACACCAAAACGTAGCGAAGAGTGCGGTGCAGACGACACTCGCGCCTGCCACACGCCCGCCCCCATCCCGCCCGTCGTTGGGCCGAAGATCACGTGACATCTCGTACCACGTGATGGCCATGTACTTGGCGACCCGAGGCCAATGTTGCCGGGCGGAGCCGAAGTTTCGGTTTCGATTTTTCGCTCGTGTTTAAAATCAGATTTAAAAATACATATCCCATTTTTCGCGAAGCAAACGACGTAGTGTGTTTCACTAGGGCTTTTTAATTCAAAATCAAACATTATCCCGAAATCTTCGGAATTGAGCGGAGTTGCCCTTTAACTCGGGCGTCTCCCCAAGCGGTCGAAGCATAATTGAAGGTACAGAGCATGTGCCGAAGGCGTTCTGAAGACATTCCCCAACGTTCTCAATCTGTCCGTGGCTCCAGTTGTGCTTTCTGCGTGTTCTACGAGCGGGTGTAGGGCCCTTATGGTAACCATGCCCTCGTCTTCGTTGCAGTGCAGCGGTTCCTCCATGGAGCCCACCATCCAAAATAACGACATTATCTTGACGGAGCAGGTCTCCGTGCACATGCATAACATTCGAAGGTAGGTGATGCCAAAGCCCATTGCTTTACCTTGGGGCAAAAACATAAAGATTGCTTTGCTTTTGGCATAGGCTGTGCGTGTGAGCATAGCACGATGGTATGAAGCTATTAAAATGGCCGCATTACGGTTTGGATATTTAACGTTGCTGCTAAGGCGGCCTCAATAGAAACTCTAACGAAACTTGAGGCCCCTGGCTTTGTGATTGCCTACTTGAGCGTCTGAAATACAGGCAGAGGACGCGAAGCGCCCACCCTCGGCGAGCTTCCGAGACCGCCGAGCTAATCGAGATGCTCCCGTGCGCCGGCCGCTTCTGTGGGAAGCCTGTGCTGGGCGGGGAAGTTGTGGGCACGTGCCTCGGTGCGAAGCGGTAAAGCTCAACAAGAGCGGTGCGATTGCTCTAAAAATGAAGGGTTCTGCCAGGCCCCTGCACCGCTTCCGTTCCGTTCTGCCAGATTGAGCAAAGGCCTATTGTTCCGTGTGCCCCTTTTGCTTTTCTGCTCTTGGACCTAACGGTGCCGGCACATCGGTAGTTTAGCCCCATGTTGAAAAAAAAAAGAAAACGCTCGTTCCAAATTGCGAGGCAACAACATGCCTCTTGTGTAATCCTCGTCCAAATATTGGTCACTGGAGAAAATCGGCCATCCGAGTTAAAGGGACCATGAAATGATTTTAAAATCGAGTTTCATCCACCGCACGTCGTAAAAGGTGTGAAAAGAAACACAAAAACACAAAAATAGGGAGCCAAAAAAAATTATTTGCTATAGAACTTTTAAAAGAAAACTGGACTCTTTTGCGCCTTCCTTCCTTCGCCTGTTCACTACGATGCATCCGCGGAAATGGAGCACGTCAGCCAAATCCAGGTCGCCTATTGGGTAAGAGCCTACCTCACCAGCACCGCGATCGTAAACAATAAATAGCCGGCAAATGTTTCCTAAAAGTTTTGTTAAATAATATTCAGATCCACATTTTGTAGCATAATTAGAGATGTGTGGCGAAAATTGCCAAATTTGATAATGCTGAGAGCCAAGCGCCATCTATCGTGTGGTAAACGAAGCAACTACTGCGCGTGCGCAGTAGGGCAGGGCCGACAGTTACTTGGGTGCGTGCTTGGGTGACGGCGACCGACGAACATTTATTTTCTTTGTTTTCCTTCCTCTCAAAACTCTGACTGACTGAACGTTTATTTTTCTACGTGTTCTTCCCGCGCGCGACTTCAAGCAGCAAGAAAACAGTACTTAAAACAGACCACGACGAACAAGAACGCTGGATCCACCGACTCTGACGAAGCGAGCTGCTCAGAATATAGGCCTAGCAGGCATTCCGACTCGGCGCTGCGTTGCTTCGTCGCAAAACCGTCTGCCTGCGACCGGCTGGCGTGCTAAATGGAATATGCCCGCGCGACCCTTGTGGACCCTTCCCGTATTATAGTTTGATCACTGACCTCAATTCTAGATTAAGAGGTGAGGTCAATCTCTTCCCCTTGTTTTCCGAGGCAGTGTTGACGAACACTCGTCGAAAAGGGACTCTCGTCGATTCTATCTTCTTGTTTTGTGTGATATAGAGCTGAAATAAACGCCGTATGGATTACCTTCGTAACACGGTATGTACACTTTGTTATTGGTATGCCATTTTTATTCTGACAGACTGCACGTCACTGTCGAGCCAAAGCCTTCTGTATACAGTTCGTGGGAGGTATACGTACAGTCTCCGGCGATATGAAAGACCCACTGGGAGCGCGTGGCCGAGGCGGTGGCTGGCGGGGGCGCTGCGAGCGCTCCGGGCAATTCCATTCTGTTTCGAGGGGAGGACGCTCACTCGGGGCTCAGCACAAACTGATAAGCGCGTTTCGCTTTAGCTGAGCCCGAGTGAGCGTCCTTTCCTCGAAGCAGAATGGAATTGCCCGGAGCGCTCGCAGCGCCCCCGCCAGCCACCGCCTCGGCCACGCGCTCCCAGTGGGTCTTTCATATTGCCGGAGACTGTACAACCCCGGTCCAACCTTTCTTTGCCGAGTGTCGCGTCAGTATCGAGTTGCAATCGTAAAAGAACGGTCCCGAAGCGCTTACAAACAGCGCGAATACAGCACTTCCATCAAGCGCGCGCGTCCGCTCCGAGTGTAAACAGGTATTTACGTGGCTCTTGCTGACACTCGTAGTTCAAACGTATCTTTTTTAACGTCGGCTCGCTCCTGCATCTCCGAGGCCGCGAAAAACGCCATCTACGTCGCTTTGCAAACGACTGACACGGGCCGGCCCTTCTGCCAACAATGACAGGGTGGTTGACTTCTGGAGTCTTCACCGGAAGACTCGCTGCACTTCCCAACAGGCATACCGGCGTATGGGACTAGTCCCATGCTGTCGCTGTAGCGCAACATATCTCATTGAATTTCGCTCAGCTGCGATGCGGCGATGAGAGGCGCCGATTCAGGAAATACGTCGGTGACATCAGCGCAGTAAAACCTACCGGCGCACCCCAACTCGTTGCCGCTAACACTCCCATTCTCCTACTGCCGAGAGAACTTCCGGTTCCGGAAACGGCCTACGTCACGGCTTGTTTTGCGGTCAGTTGGAGAGAATGAAAAAGTCGATATTTCAATAATTTGTTGTGTAGAAGTTAATAAACCGAGACGAAAACGGATGCCTGTTCGGCATTCAGTGAACATTGACGGTTTAATGTAAAAGTTATCTGGAAAAAGTAAAAAGTTCATTTCATGGTCCCTTTAAGTCCTTATTCGGAATCTTTTTATTCGCGGTCCTTCCATGGAAAACAACGATGAAAGAGCCCAAGCATTCACTTGATCTTGCCGCACCACCGTCTTCGCCTGCTATGCTCGCTGCCACCGTGGCCGTGAAGCTCGAGTCGGTGGACATGCAGACACCGAAGCCAGCGGTAGCAGACGCCACTTTCCGAATGCCGTCCGCTAAAGTCAACGCGGCAACGCCAGCTAAAGCTGGATGCGGCAGTGCGGGGGCAATGCTGAAAGCGGGAAGCGGTGGTTGGCGAACCCTCGGTGGTTCCAAAAGAGGTTCCGTCGCCCTGTTTTTCCACCGTCGGTTAACGGACAATATCCAGGAAATTGCGTCGGCCGACTTCAGATGCTGCATTTGCATACACGTCTATCCGGGAGATGTAGCAAATAAAATGGCAAATTGAACCACTTACTCGCGTGAATGGGTGTCGGCATGTGCTGGTGGACCGAAAAACTAAACGGACAAGTTTCGCGGGAGGGACGAGCACAGAGCCCTCCTTCTTATTTCTCTCTCAACCGAAACGCTGTCGTCAAAACTACAGGACCAGTTAACTTATGCGACGAGAGTTGATATACCACGCAAAATCTGTTTGCACAAACTGTGTCGCAAAAACTACTAGAAGCTGCTGATTTGGGTGTTTAAGGAAAAAGAAATGTTCAGTCTTTTGTCAGGCCCCTGTGTGTCCTCGTGTATATTGCACCTTATGCGAAAGAACCATTGGGCGCGTTCAGTAGCGCCTCCCTTACCTCCGAACGGAGTGACCCGAGTCGGAGCTCTTTGGATTGATTTTCTTGCCGGAAATCGTCACCAGTCAACAAATGACGTCATCCTTAGCTCCTTTGACTCTACGTGCAACGTCTCCGGACTCGGTGCTTGGGAGCTTGACTCCGAAGCCCCGGAGTTATGTGCACGGGAAGAGACTTTTGGCCGTCCAGTGGAAGGAGTCAGTGACTCCTTGACTCTGGGGCCGCTACCGAACGCGCCCAATGTCTGCTTGGAGAGTGACATGCTAGCATAGGACAAAGAAGGGCACTGACTCGTATGCTCACCTACTTTGAGAGAAGCAATAGCATGATGCAAAGAAAACAGAAAACACCAATGAAATCTGCACACTAGCTTCGTTCGATCTACCCGCACCTTGTGCTCCGCTGCACAAAAGTGTAGGGCAGAGTACTCCCGGTACATGTATTGAGATACCACTGGAAGTATACCATTGTACACTTTTCTGCACTGGTGCAGGAAGTGGAAATAAATCAAACCTCCTCCTTTTTGTTGTTGCCTTTTTTGCGCCGTTGCTGCCATTATGAATCACAAACTCGCTCAAGCTTAAAAGATTTATGCACCTTTTTCGCGAGAGTGCTGTCATCTTCAGTGTCGTTACTTCCAGTATGGGCGAAATTGGTTCGCAGTCACCATGCTAATAGAAAACATTCGGCGCATAAGTATAACCGTCACCCATTGTCGTTTTGCCCCACCTCAAATTTTTTACTATTTGCGGGTTGAAATGTTTTAATCTTTTTTCGTCGCCCATACCGGATATATCCACTAGGTGGCTGGGGATGAGAGTAAATGAGAAAGGTGTATAGACTCGAATCTTAGAACCCTGATTTCTATAGATATTCTGCAGAAGCTCTATCGCAGCCCCACACGTGCTGACAAGGAGCACCATTGCATTTGCAGGGGGGACATCATAGTGGCCAAGTGCCCGACCAACCCCAGGCAGTACATCTGCAAGAGGGTGGTGGCCGTGTACGGAGACGACCCGGTCTCCGTCTTCTCGATGCGTAAGGTATGCAGGTGCATTGCTGTTGGTCTTGCACTCGGTGCGGACACTCCTCGAAGTTTATGCAGGGTGAGGAAGCTGACCAAAATGCTTCTCTCACTCACTAGCAGTGGCGTCACAAGCGGGGGCGGATGCAGGAATTTCCTGAGGGGGGTCAGGTGTTGATCAGCGCACCATATGTTTAGGAACCCCCTCCCCCTCTCCCTTGTTTTACGCCCTAAATTTTACACATGTAAAAATCAAGAGGGGAGTCAGGACATTCGGACCTCCCCCCTCTAAATCCACCCCTGGTCAGTGAAAGGGGGGGGGGGGGGGGGGGGGGGGGCGGCGTCATGGCGGGCCACTGCCCCGGGTGCTGCTGACCCTAGTGACGCGACTGCACTTGAGAGAGGACGCTCGAAAAAGTGAGAGGGAGGGATCACTTGTGCAACGAAGCTCTGCTCCTGTGGACCCCAGTCTCTTCTCTGGGTAGCAAACTCCTCGGCCACGAGTTTGTTGTGGCAGGTGTGGTAGTTCGTAATAGATCTGCTCGATTCAGCCAGAAAGTTCCGCAACTAGTTCTGTTCGAGTTCCGAGGAGTGCAGGAGTTGTGCAGCGGCGGCGCAGAACCAGTGCAGCCACCGCGCTAGGACTGGCACTGTGATCGGCTTCCGGACCGGAAGCGCACGGTGTCGTCCGCATCAGTTGGCTCTTGTTTCTCTACACCACGTCGTATGCTACATTAAATTCTCTGCGATTTAATGAGCTCGTTCGCGTTCCTTTAGTTTTCAAGAATATAAACAAAGTCTTTTCTGTGAATGTTTTTTTTTGTCGAGTATACTAAAATGTTTTCAGCACAAAATGTGTTTCTGTCAGCATTTTTAACGTTTTAACGTCCGCTTCCTATCAAGTCCATAAGCATGTGTGTCCTTCGACTGCGTACACCACGATAGAATTTAGATTCATTTGGCAATAGTAGATGAATTCCAAGTCTCGGGTTCTGCGTTTGGACGATAGGTTTGCGGCACCAGGGTGATTTCACGTAGGGAGTTACTGGCGGTAGCGGTCACTTCGAAGATGAAGGCCGGACAAGAGCATTGCCTCGGCCACAACAGTTATCAACCGTCACTTGGACGTAAAGTTAAAGCATATATTGACTCTCAAGAAAGATCCGCAGATACCAGCAGCCCGTTAGTGGGAGGCCACAGATATGAGCGAACAAAGAATGCACTATTGTGCTCGGGTATGGAGGCACACAACTGCCAACATACTAATTCGCAGACCTCGCATTGCAACGTATTGGAGTCGTCCGTCTGCATCCAAGATCTGCTGAAGACGAGGGTTATCACGGGAGTAATACTTTTCCTGCATCTTTTAAGAAGAATATCAACCTAGAACCACGTAGTATCAAAAAGAAACAGTTTACGTGAGCTAATCTTTCAACACTTACCACAGGGAGGCAAACCTGCGCGAGAAACTTTCAAAATATTCTGGCTAATTCATACCCACCGTTAGGATCTCACTTTCGGAACCACCAGGGGTACATTGTTTTCATGAGTGAGACGAAATGCAACCTCCGTCACGGCGTTATTGTTAAACATCCAGATATTTGAGCAAGAGCTCCGGGAAATGGCTCCGCCAGTGTCGTCTGCTTCTGCACGAACGCTGAACCGACTTCGGAGCCGGTGCAAGGTTTCGAGGAACCATGTCTGAAGTCGTTTGGAACTAGGACGAATTGGACGTGCCAGTGCAGCAGCCGTGCAGCTTTCGTTTGAAATGAATGTGCCAGTTTCCGGGCTGCTGCACTAGTTTGGCTAGTTCAGGCGAATCGAACAGACCTACGCGCCGAGGAACCCAAGCGCCGAGGAACCCAAGCGCGAGCGGCCAGAGAATGCCGAGCTCCGGTCGGAATGATTAGTGGGTAAGCCTAAAGCTTGCGGCCCTTGTCTCCACAGCACTTGTTGAACGTATTAGAATGCAGAATGCCGGCGTCCCGCTTTTGGCTCTCGTGTTTTCATGCTATGACGGGTGCAGTGGAGACAAAGGCAGCTAGGTCTACCGACTAATCATTCCCAACAGAGTTGGGCGTTCTGACATCCCCGTACTTCAGTCTCCCCCTCTCCCTCAGTTTCTCGGCGCGGAGTCAGTGACAAGGCGAGAGGAAGGAGCTTTGGTCGTCCCACTTGGAGTGTGTGCATTCGACCAAAGCACGATGGAAGGCATGGAGTGCGCCCATCCGTTCTCAATCTGCCAGTGACTCTAGTCGACAAAAAAACGATGTGCATCTCAATCCTACGAATAAAGTGGGGAGGCCCAGAGCCTGCGGCAGAGGGACGCATGCATTTTTCTCCTCATAATTCAATGATTATCGCGTCAAACGTGGGGGACTTTCTAAATTTAGCAGCTGCGCAAAGGTTTGCATGACGCTCTTTCCTAATGCTGCGGTCGTTTCATGGAAAGCGGTCCTGTAACGCAGTTTTAGATCGACGTACCTTTCAAACTGTTTCCCCTTCATTAAAGGGATACTTCAACGAAATTTGAAATATTCCCGTCGTGTTCAAAAATAGGTTGAATATGATCCACAATATCCGTAAATGACAATTGCACGTTTGTATTTTGATCCTGGTGGCTGTATTTTTCGTTATAAACGGCCCACTCTGGTAAGCGCTCGGAGAAGGCCCAGCTTAGAGCACGTGACATTGAACGTGTTGTGACCGTGGGCGTCCGAGTGCGACCACATGGTCGCCAGGCAGAAGGAAAACAACTACCCCGTGTGACAGCTCGTCAAAAAGTGCCTTTAATCGTAAATCAGCAACCGGAAGAAGCTTCGCTTCCGGTAAGCCCGCAGCACGACACATGTGGTGCCATCTATTGCCAGATGTCCTCACTACATTTCCCCTTCCAGCTCGAGGGAGCTTTACCTCGTGCTTTCACAAGTTCAGTCTTTGAGGAGGCTTGACTTGCCGCCCCGAACGTGTGACGCGTATACCCGGTGGGGGAGACTGCCGTGTAGAACTGGGCACCACCGCTGAATCGCCTGTTGGTCTTTCGGCTACAGGAACTGGCCCGTCTGAAGTTGCAGGCTGGGTACAAACTAAGTCGCTTGGCTGGCGGGGAGTACTGGGCGTAAACGGCACCAAGTGGCGACGGTTGCGCTGGACAACACCCCTTGGCGTCTCGACCACGTAGGAGCGCGGCCGCTTGGCCGGGCTCAACACCCTAGCAGCACATGGTATATCTTGTACCCACACCTCTTCCCCTGCTTCCAGAGGGCGCAGTGACTGGGCGGCGTGACGCCTGTTGAAGTCCTTGCGTTGATGGCTCTTCACGCTCTGGTCCCTGCTCTTGACGAGCTTTGGCGACGGCCACTTCGGCATCAGCGATGCAGGTAACCCTGGCAGCCTGGTCCGGAGACGACGACCCATGAGCAGCTCCGAAGGGCTGTAGCCGGTCACTCCGGGTGTGTCCCGGTACACCAGTAACGCCATGTGCGGATCCTCTGCCTTCACGAAGAGCTCCTTCAGTGTTCGAACCATGCGCTCTGCCTCGCCATTCGCTTGCGGGTACCTTGGACTGCTCGTACGGTGGGCGAACCCATACAAGGCTGCGAAAGAGGCGAATTCCGTTGACGAAAACTGCGGACCGTTATCAGAGACCACAGTCTCCGGAATCCCAAAGCGGGCAAAGGAACTCTTCATAGCCGCGATGACGGAGCTTGATGTTGTGGTCGCAAGACTGACCACCTCGGGGAAACGGGAATAGTAGTCAACCATGACCACGTAGTTGCGTCCTTGCAGCTCAAAGAGGTCAACCCCGATACGTTGCCAGGGGCGATCAGGTGTAGGAGTCCCGAGAAGCGGCTCGCAGCGCTGAATTCTTGTTTGGGCACAACGCTCGCACGTCCCCACCAGTTGCTCCAGCTCGCTGTTCAAGGTTGGCCACCACACTGAGTCGCGAGCCCTTGCCTTGCATCTTCCCACGCCTTGGTGGCCCTCGTGGAGTAATGTTAGCATCTCCTTCTGAAGAGTCTGAGGAACCACGATGCGACAGTCCTTCAGCAACAGGCCCTCGAAGGCTGTGATGTTGCCTCGCTCCTTCCAGAAAGCCCCAAGATGAACTGGAACGTTGGACACCTTCTTGGGCCACCCATCCTTGCAGAATCGGAGTAGGCCGGCACAGACTCCATCCTCTGCTTGGTGCTGGCGAAGGCGATCGAGGCGAGTGGATGCAAGACTTTCGATGTTCTTGAGCAGTGTCCCGACGAAGAGCTCGACGGTGTCTACTTTGGTGTCGGCAGCCTGTACAGGAGCTCGGGAAAGGGTGTCTGCTGTCGCCAGGAGCTTCCCCGGTACATAGAGAACGTTGTACTGGTAGGCCATAAGCCGCATCCTCAGGCGCTGAATGCGAGGAGGCATAGTGTCCAGTTCCGCAGATCCCAACAGAGTGACGAGGGGTCGATGATCTGTTTCGACATCAAACCTGATGCCACGGACGAACTGGTCGAACCTTTCAACGGCCCATGTGACGGCCAGAGCCTCTTTCTCCGTCTGGCTATACCGGGTTTCTGTCGGTGTAAGAGATCGCGAAGCGTAGGCAACGGCACGACGCTCTCCCGATGGTTGGTCCTGTAGCAGAACGGCTCCCAGTCCATACGAACTTGCATCAGCCGACACTGTGGTATGGTACGAAGGGTCGTATTTGGCCATGCAGACCTTGGAGCTCAACATGCCCTTAAGACGATCAAAGGCAGACTGCTGACTGGGCCCCCAACACCATGCACTGTTCTTTTGGAGAAGAGCACGAATCGGCGTAGTCACGTCGGACAGGTGAGGAAGAAAACGGCCTACGTGATTAGCCATGCCGAGAAGTCTCCTGACACCACTGACGTCCGCTGGGGCCTCCAAGTTGACCAGAGCCTGGACCTTGTCTGGATCGGGGCTGATACCGTCTGCACTGACTGTGACTCCCAAGAACCTAACAGTGGACGCTGAAAAGACGCACTTGGCTCTGTTCAGTTTCACTCCGGCACTGCTGAGGCGACCCAATACTGTTGCAAGACGCCGGTCATGTTCCTCTTGGGTGCGTCCGAAAACCAAAATGTCGTCGATCATGTGGACGACTCCGTCGAGACCCTCCAGGATCCTCCCCATTTGACGTTGGAAATACTCCGGAGCGGAGCAAATTCCAAAAGGAAGGCGACAGAAGCAGTATCTGCCGAACGGGGTAATGAAGGTCGTGAGGAGCTGGCTTTCGGCCGATAGCTTGATCTGGTGAAAACTGGCTGTAGCGTCGAGCTTGGAAAAGATCCGTGCAGGACCCAGACGTCCCAGGATGTGCTCCACCGATGGGAGGACGTGACGCTCCCGCTGGACCACCTGGTTAAGGCGTGTGAGATCGACACAGATCCGGTAACCTCCAGAGGACTTGGGGACGACAACGATACCAGAACACCAGTCCGTCGGATCGTCGACTTTACGGATCACACCGTCAGCTTCTAGCTTATCCAGTTCTTCGCGGACAATGTTATGAAGGGGAATCGGAATGCGGCGAGGAACGCTGAGGGAGAACGGCTGTGCTCCTGGCTGGAGTCGAATCACATACTCGTCCTTCAGCTCACCCAACCCTTCGAAGATGTCGCTGTGAAGAGGGCTCTGCTGGTTGAGACTGGAGAGGGCGTCAACGAACTTCACCACACCCAGCTTCTGGATGGCAGGAAACCCCAAAAGAGGCGGGTCTTGCGACGGCAGGACGTAAACCCGCTCCACTACCGACTTGCCTTTCCAAGTCAATGTGGCTTGGAAGGTACCGAGAACTGTCAATGGGTGATTGCCCGGTCCAGTGAGCTGCCCTTCAGGCTCTTGGAGACTACGAGGTGCTCCGGGAAACGTGCTTGGCACCACCGTGACTTCGGCTCCGGAGTCCACTTTGAAGTCGACGTCGTACCCGTTGACGGCGACCTTGACAAACTTCGCTCGGCCCGCGGTCGAAACGGCATGTAGATGAACAGTGCTCAAACTTCGTTTCCGCTTCTCGCAGACATCTTCGAAGTGACCCAGGCGTCGACAGTAGTGACACTTGGCTTGTCTAGCCGGGCACTCGTTACGGGGGTGCGCTTGACGGCCGCAGAATCTGCAGTTCTTGCTGCCTTCTCTCGGCGACGACGCCGAGTCTCGCTTGGGAGACGTCTTGGGGGCCGGTTTCCGTCCTTTCTTCACACGTGCTTCATCCAGCTTCAGCTGCTCAGGTGCGACGGCAGCTGTCTCGTCACGAAAAACGGTCGCCCGCGCCTTGACGGCGTCTTCGTGTATGCGTGCTTGTAGCCGGGCCTCGGCCATGGTGAGGGTCGGACAGCGGCAGAGCTTGTCAGAGAGTCTTGAGTCGAGAAGTCCTACGACGAAGCGGTCTCTAACGAGCCTGTCCTCGACCTCTGTGGACGGATAGTTGCACTTGCGGACGAGTGCTCGAAGGGCCGTGTAAAAACTGTCGACGGTTTCCCCTCGTTCCTGGACCCGCCGGTGAAAAAGCACGCTCTCGTACACTTCGTTCGGTGGATGTACGAAGTGCGCCTTGAACTTGTCTGTTACCGCAGCGAAGGACCGCCATTCCTCTGCGGTGAGGCCTAACGTCTCAAGAACACGCCGCGCCTCTTCGGATCCCGTAGTGTACAGCAACGTCCGCACCTGAACTTCGTCCGACGCTTGGTAGAGGCCTGACGCAAAGCTGAAGTCTTCGAATTGTAGAAACCATTGCGGCCACTTGTCGGGGTTTGCGAAGTCGAATTTGGGCGGTGGAACCAAGCTCGGGAGTGAGACGACGGGGGCGGTGGCGGCGGCAGCTTCCGTTGTTCTCTCCTGCGACATGACGAGGAACGCAGCGACGGTGACGAGAAGACGGAAAGCGTAGCAGCGTGCGACGCAGAGACGACGAGAGGCAGGGCTAGCTGTGAGCATAGCAGCAGCGAGGAGGGCTTCAGACCGGGAGGCCGGCCACTTCTGACACCATGTTGTGACCGTGGGCGTCCGAGTGCGACCACATGGTCGCCAGGCAGAAGGAAAACAACTACCCCGTGTGACAGCTCGTCAAAAAGTGCCTTTAATCGTAAATCAGCAACCGGAAGAAGCTTCGCTTCCGGTAAGCCCGCAGCACGACACATGTGGTGCCATCTATTGCCAGATGTCCTCACTACAGAACGCAATCGTGACGTAGGTCGTCTCAAGACGAGCAAAGCTACGGCGAGGCTGACGTCGAGAGGATGGCCTAGTCGTTCCAGCCACCGAAGCGGCTGCTTTTGTACAAATTTTGAGTGACGGGTTAATCTTCTATAATCTTCTAGGGGGACAATAGCGACTTCTGCGACACACAAAAGGGATTCTCGGGAAGAGGGGGGTTCCTCCTTCCCCCCTTTTCTCGTCGTGGCCGGAGACGAGACAACCTCCGTCACTAGCTGTCAAGGTTCCTAGACGAGCATTACAAACGAAGCGTTAGCGACATCCACCAGGTGCTCTTTGCTAATCGTTTAATTCGTTTTAAAAATCCTTTTCGAGACTTTTTTAACAAGATATTGGTATATTCCATGTGATACTGCTCTTTTGAACACATATAGACCAAAAAATGAGCGCCGAAATTTCGTTGTAGTATCCCTTTAAGAACCGGTCGGCTTCCGGCTGCCATGACAGCCGTCGCTACGGCTAGCGGATAAAGGTGCATCTGAGTTCACTCCACGTCCTCCTTTCGGAGCCTGGTGCCGTATGCTCTGCGCGGAGAGCGGACAAACTCGCTCACCGTAGAATCGTGCGACGTAGGCGAATAGAGGTACGATGCGTGCGACGCGTCTTCGTCTGGCGCGTTTACCGTCGCGAGTCGAGAGCCAGAGTCGTAGAGGTTGCACCAAAACACGAGCATGGCCTGCAGTGCAACGTGCATCTGCCACATCTACATCCGCCGCTGCATATAGCTAGCGTAATAATCCAGATGGAAAAGTCCCGCGCCTTTTGATTGCTTCGGAAAGGCAGGACCTAGACTCGGACATCGTTGCTGGCGACGCTTTCGTACGGACAAGGAAGCGGGGAAACGTCACCTGCAAGGACTGTATCTACAGTCAACAACGGGTTAAGAGTTTGGGCAAAACTTCTCTCAGCCCTTTCCACTTTAGCGGAGCAAACTCTGGAGAGGACACAACCTCCTCTTTGGCGTTTGCTCTGCTCAAATGGAAAGGGGCTCGGAGGGGCTTCCCCTACAACGGTTCTCGAGCTTTACTTTCGCACAGAAAGACCGGCATCGTGCCTTCTATAAGGTCAAGTTGATGAGTGCTTGTACACGCAGAGTTATTATAATGTAAGCTAGACGTTCAACCTTTGGTTTGAAATTGAAGCAGACAGCAACGAGTCCACTTTTGTAGTGCTCCTGCGCATTTCTATGGGAAAATACGCTGGCATTTTTGTCTCTTCGCCGTAGAATAACAAATCACCTTTTGTTACTGGGGTCATAGCGAATACTAGTAGGCGATTTTATTAATGTTATTTAAGTGCAATTGCTTTAGTTACAGTATTTTTCTGATAGGGAGCAATGTTTAACTTGCCTGTATTCCAAGCCCAATCCTACATTCCGCATCAAGTGTGTAAAGATGAGTGACGAATCTTAGCAAGAATAACATTTAAAAGAAACGTAGCGCTTCTTCGTGCAGTGCCAACATTCCGACAATGTTAATATTGATAACCTGACAGATTTATATGCCAATGAAATTACCCTCATTATCTGGCAGTTAAAAACACATAAAACAGTAAAAGTTATTGTAAATCACACTGATTACTTGCCTTGTACTTTATTTTGATTGTCCACATCCATGGTTACTTACTGATCCAGTGTTTGTGGGTAGTTCTAAATATCTCTTGATTTTTTAGACACCTTTTGTTGCTTTGGCACGCCAACCCCCCTGCAGAAAAGCATTAATGCAGTGTTTGCACTGTCTCAAACAGTGTACATAAATACAGGTAGGAAGCAATTTGAGCACCATTTGTAATGCCAGGAGTTTGAAAGAAGAACACCGTAACTGGCCCATATTTTCGTCTACGTGCCTGAGAAATGTTCCAAGCTATCTCTTAGGTTCCAGTTCCCTCTTAACGTTTGCTCCATGTGGCCGCAGATCCCCAGGGGCCACGTGTGGCTGGAAGGGGACAACAAGGGCAACTCCACGGACTCGAGGGTCTATGGCCCGGTGCCTCTGGGGCTCGTCAGGGGCAGGGCGGTGTGCAGGGTGAGCCTTTCACCCTGGGACCTGACCACGCCACACTTTAGGGGAGCCACGCTTCGGTGCTTAGGAAGTGGCGCTTTCTATGCGCAACCGTCGCCAATTGTGCCCACTAGGCAACACGGTGGTGGCGTCTCTGAGAGTTGTCAACAGTGCAAGTCAGGGTTTCTTTTTAATCTCTCGAATGGCAGCTGAGGAAGCCCTCCTAACCGGTGCAGAAGCTTGGACCTTGTAAACAATGGTGCACATACAGTTAGTGTTTAGCTCATAGTTATGTATCATTGGGTGGCTCAGAATAGCTAGAATAGTGGTTAAGCTAGAAAAATGCTTAGCTTGAAGGGACACTGACACCCCCCAAAAATTTCTTTTCATTTTTTGCCAGGGGCTTCATTATGGTGTCGGGGGACTACCCAATTAATATTTTGCAACAGAGTAGCGTATTTTTTTAATAAAGCCGAAAGACGCAACTGCTCGAAACCGAAACCGAAACCCGACGGAGGTCGGAGAAGTGGAGAGAAGAGAGTGAGTGGCGGAAGTCACGTGGCTACACCCGACCGTGTTTTTTTTTTTTTTGTTTTGTTTTTTTTCTTCTCCGTAGCAGACGACACGACATGCGGCGTGCGATGCGGCGTGCGATGCGGCGTGCGGGAACTGCTCGCCGGGCGATTTTTTTGCAGTTATGTTTGTTACGCTCGTTGTTCTGTACTCCAAGATAAGTTGTTTTGTACATTGAGGAGTCGGAGATGAGTAGCGAGTGCCCGTGATGAATTTCCATGATCGGCTCCGAAAAGAATACACCCAAGATGTTGCGTGAAGAGCTGGCTCACATGTCCTGCGTCCGAAAAAAAGTGGCATTGTGCGACAGAGTTTCCGAAAGATAAACGGGATCGGCACCAATGGCTGGCTGCAATTCCTGTAGAACATATACGGGTCACCTCGGAAAGCGGACGCTACCTGATTTATATGCTCCTTGCATTTTGTGGAAAATGATTACATTGAGTTCGCAGGTGTCAAAAAGGAAATCACATACCATTTAATTCAGCGAAGTATCGTCCGCAACATTTGTTTGTTATTTTTTGTTTGTTTCTTCAGTGATGATTGTAAAAAAAGAAAAAAGATACGTAAACATCGGGAAATGTTTGAAAAAAAAAAAAAAAAAAGTTTCACGGGGGATCGAACCCGGTCCTACCGCGTGCGAACTGGACGTCTTTCCCACTGCGCTACTGGGGGATCTCTTTTCTGGTGGATCTCTTTCCTTTGTAATAATTAAGCCGGTAAACTGCAAGTTGGAAAGTTTGCTGTCGATCTTTCTCTAGCAAAAGCACTCCCGAGTCGAAGTCGGGAAGCACCACGCTTTGGGGACATTCGAACCTAGTAAAAAAATCGTACGCGTGCATATTCAACTCGAAGTAGACACGTCGCGCTTGACGTTTGCGCGAACGATGTCTTCAGCCACGAGAAGGGAGCGACGGCTCGGCGACGTCTTCGTGCAAATCGGCTTGGTGGCCGGGCGTGTCGTACGGGATGAATACCAATTCTTTTGATCAGTCCCAAATTTCTCTTTTAAAGGTAGACAGAATTCGCCGGTACCGCGAACGACAGTTCTGAAGTAGAGGCCCCACGCCCGTCGTCCGCTGCCATCGCCGTCCCCGCGAGTCCCACGATACGCGAAACGACGAACGCACAGAATGCTTCCGGTTGTCTGTGGAACTTTTTTTTTTCAATCAACGTATTTGCAGCTTTTTAGAAGCCACAAAAAATGGGTTTCATATTTTTTTCTATTTTTAATATTGAGTGTGTGCCTTCAGTGACCCACGACTTTGATTAAATTTGGTGGTCGCATCGATACCTTAGAAAACGGCCCGTGACCGCGGAAAAGAGAGTGAGCGAGACTCGAACCGGCCAGTTCTTGATCGGCGGTTTTCGGGCGGAAAGAAACCGAATTTCGAGCCGCAAATTCTGTTCTGGGTAGTTGAGCTCTCATATGTCACATACAACTAAAAACCTCGGCGAGCATAAATACCCTGTCAGTGTCCCTTTAAAGACTGACCAACCAGGAAATTTAGCAGCTCGAACAACCCTGTTTGAGGAACCATGCTCTAAAGCGGCTTCTTCTTCATTCTGGGGTTCCCCAAGAATTAGCAGGTGGGCCTCTTCCCTTTCCGTATTAATTCGTTTATTAATTATACCCTCGGGATCCGAAGGCCCTATAGAGGGGGAGAGTATAAAAATGAAAAAATCGGGCGGGTCGGCGGCTGCGAGGCAGAAGTCATTGGTGCGCGCGTCAATGTCATCAGCCCTGTCGCGTGTCTCAACATGCGCTCTTTCTTTTTCTCTCTCCACCATTCTGTGCACGCTTCAAACTTTGAAATTTTTCGCGCTTATTCTAATGATGCTTATGCCAGTCATTATTCTTTCCATTCTCGCGTACCCTCTCGACAGAGCCTCGATCGGTGTTGCTAAATTAATAACATTTTGTTGCCGACGGCAATCAGTCGGGGCTACAATTCTGTCTCTTGCCAATGACCAGGAACGGCAACTTCGTCGATGTTGATTTGAAATGGCCCTGAGCTTTGTGGAATCTCGTTACCAGCTTTGCCCTAGAAAATCACCACTGGCAGCAGCCGATTATTTTGGAGGTACCAGATCACTCGACCCATTTGCGCAGATGGCAAGTAGTATCATAGGTGGGGGTTACTTAACAACGCTGCCACTCTGAGACGTCTATGCATTCGTTGTGTTTTGTTCCCTTTCAGCATGTTCCAGCAGCTCATTTGCACCCTTTACAGTTTGTTTGTGTCGCGAGATATTCACCTATATGGGTCCGCCAAACAATTTACGACTGCAACTTTTGGGTCTAGAAAGAAATCGGAAGATTGGCCACACAATTAAGCCACCCACGATGCAGAAATTGCAAAGTTTTGTGCCTCCAGAAATAGGGTCACCTATGGCAGGGGTGCGCAAGGTGGGGGTCGCGGGTACCTCAGGCCGAGCCACCGGCAGCTTCAATACTGCTCTAAAGGGAAGAGGGGGGCAGGAGGAGGGGAAGGGGGAAGGTGGGTCGCATCGCGTCGCCCGAGCACTTTAGAGGTCGCAGGCCTCAAGTTTTCGCAACTCTCATCTACCGTGCACCAACAAACATTAAAAAAATTGATGGATTCCCAATGCTTACGCAATACGACAGCAAAAATATTAACTCGCTACGATTTAGTTCTGGCGGCAAGTCGGATCAACCTCGGCAAGTTCGTGACCCACCATGCAATGCAACCTTGGAGTGTTCAAGCTGGTTCACACATTTTGAAGCGAATCAAATCGAATATTTTCAAATACAAATATTTCTATTATTTCTAAATTTTTATTATTTTTAAGTTATTTCTAAATATTTCTGAATTGAACGAGGATACTTGATTTAAAACCCAACTAGAATTCTTTTTCAACAAACATAATTATGAAAAGGTTAACTTTATTACTGCAACAAGAACGATGTCACACGTGAGACTGATAAAAAATAGTTAAAATACTAGTAAAGCGCCATTCAAGGAGTAAAATTAGTGTTAGAAATGCATGTTCTGGGAGTAGTGATGCTGGTCCCAATTGCCCCAGACACTGAAAAGAGCTGCTTGCTAGAGAGCCAGTATGGCTGGGTACCTTCTTGCAAGTTGAGCCAATGGGGGTCTTCCCACGCCACCACTTGCAAGGATCGTCTTCCCGGGCCAGGACGTCCCCGTGCAAGTAGCTCGCTACCTCTTCAGCTTGTGCCATTGAATGCTGCTTTTCCTTAATCAGGCTGTCCAAGTTTTGCCATGTTGACCTGGAGGGAACTTCAGGGGCCATTGAAGCCTAGGCTCTGCATTTCTCAGTCTGGGAAATTTGTTGCGCCTCCTCGTCTCCCAGGCTCTTTAGTCAGTTCCTCATTGACCCATCCTCTTTGTAGACCACCGCCTCAAACCTTAGGTCTAGGAGCATTGCCAAGCTTGCTATTCAGTCGGAAAATCTCGTCTTGAGGCACTTGGCTAGGTTAGGTGAGAATGAGCAAGTCACAACCCGCTGGCTGACAGAGTTGTTCAGATGCGGGCAAGCGCAACCAAACAAGTGCACAAGCGGCGGCGGGTCAGCAAGCCACAACACAGAGTTGAAGATCGCGTTCCGCAGCTGCACCAACCTTGTGCAATCTCTCTTTATGCAAATGAAAGTACACAGGCCACAACAGAGTCGGAGTCCTTGCGATCTCTTTTTGTGCGCAATAGTTATGCCGAGAGGAGGTGCCACAAATGGGTAGGAATAAAAAGAATAGTGGAAAACTGATGAATCGGAAAATCGAGCAGAAAATGACTGGAATGGCTAGTGTAGAAAACACGTCAAGCGACTCCGATGTCTCGGATGGAATGTCTTTAATCACGCGCGCTCGCGACCACCTCAGCGCTTGGTGCCGCGAGCTAAAAGAGAAAACAAAAAACAACAAAGTGTCTAGCACGGGGCCCCTACAGGGCTCCCCCCCCTAGCAACATGGAGCAAAGTGTGTCACTCATGGGGCAGAGTCAGATGTTCCATGAGACACGCTTAGTGACGGGTGGCGAACTTGTAGGCGCGTGGGAGTTTTCTTGTTGTATGATCGTAGCCGGAAGTGCAGGATTATCGTCCAGGAAGGCTGGCTTTATGCGGTCCATTGCAACGATCTCTGTGCGGCCGTGCAAATCGAGGGTCATCGTTTTTGCCGTACGGTCAATGACTTTGAATGGCCCGTCGTAAGGCGGTGTCAAACTCCTCTTGAGGCCCTCCTGCCGCAGGAAAACGTGCGTGCATGTTGTTAGATCTTGGCTTACAAAAACTCTGCGGGAGCTTGGCAGGCGAGGCGGTGTTGGTTGTAGCCGTTGGAAGATCTCCCTCAAGTTTTCCAAGTATGTCTGAGATGGGAGTGATGCAAATGTCTTGGGTGCTTCGAAAAATTCTCCGGGTAAACGAAGTGGTGCACCATACACCAACTCTGCGGAGGTGCAGTTCAGGTCTTGTTTGTATGTAGACCGGATACCGAGCAGGACAAGAGGCAAATGGTCCACCCAGTAAAGGCGTCCGTCTCGTGCCGTGATAGCCGCTTTGAGCTGCTGGTGTAAGCGTTCCACCATGCCATTAGCCGACGGGTGGTATGCGGCGGTGTGGATGTGGCGGGCCCCGAGCAGGTTGGTTAGGGCCGCAAACAAGGTGCTCTGGAACTGGCGTCCCCTGTCTGTCGTTACTGTTGATGGGCAACCGAAGCGAGAAACCCACGTCCCTACAAATGTTCTTGCGACGGTCCTTAGCAGAGATGCCGGCCAGTGGAACTGCTTCGGGCCACCTAGTGTACCGATCAACAGCTGTTAAAATGTAGGTGAATCCTCGAGATGATGGGAGAGGGCCTACGATGTCGATGTGCACGTGGTCGAATCTTGCATCCGGGGCTGGGAACGGTTTGAAGGGTGTTAGGGTATGTTTGTTCACTTTAGAGCTCTGGCACTGTAGACATGTTTTTGCCCAACTGCGCACATCTGCATTCATTTTTGGCCACACATAGCGTGCTGTAATCAGTCGTTGTGTATATCGGATACCTGGATGGCTGATGGTGTGCAGTCGGTCGAAAACCTGGCGCCTCAGGGCCGACGGAACAAAAGGTTGTGCTGTTCCCGTAGATATGTCACATGTGATGGTGGTTGACGAGTTCGGAAGAGGTATGTCCTTGAGTACAAGTGTGGTCGTTGCATTTCGCAGAACTTGTAACTCTGAATCTACCTGTTGTGCTGCAGTTAGGGTCTGGAGGTCCACAGAGGCAGAAGTAGAAGAGAAGGCAACAATGCGAGAAAGCGCGTCGGCTGCGCTGTTGTCTTGGCCCTTGACGTGTCGAAGGTCGGCGGTAAACTCGGAGATGAAGGCAAGATGTCTTATCTCACGCGCCGAGTAGGTGGTGTGGTTGCCCCGAAAGGCGTATGTCAGGGGCTTGTGGTCTGTGAAACGGTCGTCCTTCTAGGAAGTAGCGGAAACGTTTGACAGCCAAATAAATTGCAAGTAACTCACGCCCAAAGGTGCTATAGCGCGTTTCCGCAGGCTTCAGTTTTTGTGAATAGAAACCAAGCGGTTTCCAGACTCCGTCTAACTGCTGTTGCAGGACAGCTGTGTCGGAGGCGTCGGTGAGGAGTCGGGTGGGTGCATCGGGAAGTGGGTGGACAAGAAGTGTTGCGTCGGCTAAGGCCTCTTTCACTGCGGAAAAGGCTGACGCAACCTCTTCGCTTCATGGCACTTCCGATGACAGTCCTTTCTTTGTCTTCAGAAGGTCTGTCATTGGTTTAAGAATTTTCGCGCACTGTGGTATGAATCTGCGATGGAAATTCACCAGACCCAGGAATTCTCGGAGCTTGCGCAGAGATGTTGGTCGCGGAAACTCGCGAATCACCTTTACCTTGTCTTCTAGCGGCTGGATTCCTAGCTGGGTGATGCGATGGCCAAGGAATTCTAAGCTATCTACTCCGAAGACGCACTTAGTAGGGTTAAGGACAAGGCCGAATTCCTGTAGCCGGTCGAATAAAACTCTGAGGTGTTGCTCGTGCTCGTCTGGTGTGGCATTAGCTACAAGAAGGTCGTTCAAGTAAGCGAAAACAAAAGGCAGACCTCGCGTGACCTTGTCAATGAATCGCTGGAACGTCTGAGCAGCGTTTCGCAAACCGAAGGGCATACGGACGTACTCAAACAGTCCGAACGGTGTAATGATGGCCGTTTTCACTATGTCTGCCGGTTCCACGGGAATTTGGTGATACGCTTTTACCAAGTCGATTTTGGTGTAGATGGATGTACCCGATAGATTTTCAGAGAAGCTCTGGATATGCGGCAGGGGATAGCGATCGGGAACTGTGCAGGCGTTCAGCGCTCTATAGTCTCCACACGGTCGCCAGTCATTGGGGTCTTTCTTAGGGACCATGAGCAGAGGTGATGCCCAATTGCTCGCCGAGGGTCGTACGATGCCTAGCTGCAACATATGGTCGAACTCACGACGTGCGATGGCGAGGCGCTCGCCGGCAAGCCGATGAGGGCGTGCGGAGACGGGTGGGCCGGTAGTTGTGATGTGGTGCGTGACTCCGTGCTTGGCAGGGAGTTCAAGGTTGTTTGGTCTTGAGAGTGTGGGGTATTCAGTGAGGATGGCTCCATAGCGCGATGTGGCTGGAAGGGGTTGCAGCGAAGTCACCGTGAAGTTGGAAACAATGCCTTGCACTGACAGTGATGTTGTCGAATCCGTGAGTCGCCGGTCTTGAAGGTTCACACACAGACCAAAATGTGAGAGGAAGTCTGCTCCCAATATTGGTTGTCGCAAGTCGGCTACGATGAAAACCCATCGAAATGTTCGACGCAGTCCGATTTCGATGGTGAGGGATCGTTGCCCGTACGTCTTGATCGCAGAGCTGTTGACGGCACGCAGGGGAGGTGAAGGCGCCTGCTGCTGGAGGCGGTCGTTGCGTGACGCTGGTAAAATGCTGACTTCAGCTCCAGTGTCAACAAGGAAACGGTGCCCTGCGATTCGATTGACAACAAAGAACAAGCGGCTTGTTGTGTGGCCTTGGTCACCCGCCGCTGCTAGTATAGTGCTGGGCCTCGGCGTTTCCCGACCACGAGCAAGGTCTCGTGCACCGTGTGGCTCGCTCACCGAAGCGGCGATGGTACCAGCAGTGCTGGTCAGAATGCGAATCTCGTGGCGACGCAGACCTGTAACGTGAGGGAGTGCGTAGCGGGGATCGCGACGGTCGCGCTGCAGTTGTTTGCGATCGACCCATGGCAGCAATGGCGTTCGTGAGCTGCTCCAGTTTGGTTTCTATGTTCAAAGCCCGTGTTTCCCAGGCTGTTGGTTGCGGTGTTTCGACAGCACTCACGGTCTGCGAGGAATACAGTGCAGTCCACTTATAACGATATTGAGAAAACCGCAAAATCCAATCGTTATAGCCGATTATCGTTATATCTGGATCAAATCAAATCTAAAAAAATAGCGATCAAATCTAAAAAATTTGATCGCTATAAGCGATATATCGTTATATCTGGTATCGTTATAAGTGGATTACACTGTATTCTGCGGTGCGGTCGGCAAGCACTGCCAGGCGGTCTAGAGGCATGTCATCCGCAGCGGCCAGGATCATGCGCATGCCTTGAGGAAGCTTCTGGAGGAACAACTCCCGCAGTATGGAACCTTGTGCTTCTGAAGCTTGCGGTCCCAACAGCTGCTTCATGCGGTGTAGAAGTTGCGTCGGGCGACGATCGCCCAGTTCTTCGGCGGTGAGGAGCTGTTGGATGCGGGAGCTCTCTGATGTCATTGTCCTGGCGAGAAGTATTGTCTTCAAATGGTCGTAGGCATCTTCTCGTGGTGGTTGGGCTAACACGTCGTCGAGCTGGTCTGCCACCTCCGCTGGTAAAGAGGCGACGACATGGTAGTAGCGCGCCATTTGCGTTGTGATTCTTCTCAGGTGGAAACGGGCCTCGACCTGGGTAAACCAGACTTGCGGGTTTTTAGGCCAGAACGTTGGTAGACGAACCTCAATCGTAGCGAGAGCGGAGTCACCAGAGGTTGCTGTCACGTCACCGTCGGAAGAAGCGTTGCCTTGATCCATGTTTAGCTTGAATCCGGCGTCCGAGGTGTAAAAGTGACGCTGTTCAAGATTCCGGGTCACGAGTTTGTAGAAAACACGTCAAGCGACTCCGATGTCTCGGATGGAATGTCTTTAATCACGCGTGCTCGCGACCACCTCAGCGCTTGTGCATGGCGATGGTGCCGCGAGCTAAAAGAGAAAACAAAAAACAACAAAGTGTCTAGCACGGGGCCCCTACAGCTAGATACATCATGGCAAGGATATCCCCGAAAGTCGAATTCAACTGCAAATCTATAGCTCCTTGGCTCTGTGCATGCTTCCATCTTCCACTTCCAGTGCTTCATACAAAAACCTTTCAGCTTTTCCACTCTGGATGAAGAAGGAAGATCAGTGAAGCTGTGCCATGCTGGGAATGAAGTAATGGCCGTCGACCAGTCGGCAGGCCAGAGTGGAAAGGCTCAAAAGCCTGGAGGGCGTAAATCGGTCTATGGACTTTAGGAATAAAAATTTCGAGGATTTCAAAGAAGACGGTGCTGCCGCAGTCAAAGAGATTAAAGAACTGAGTGCTGAACAGGATGCTCTAAAAGTTGAAAACAAGCGGCTTGCTGACGAGCTTTGTACGGTAAAAAAGGAGCTTCTTGACCTTCAACAATACAGTCAAACAAATAATTTGGACATCGAGGGACTTCCACAGAACCCTAACGAAGACCTTGAAACTCTCGTCGCTAAGCTCGCTGGTTGTGCAGGGTTCAGGTCTGCCCTGCTGACCTGATGTTGTGCACCTTCGAAAACCCAAGGGGGACAAAATGTGATTGTAAAGTTTGTGCAACGTAGTGTCGGATGAAGTCTTGTCAAAGACGAAAAGCGAAGGCTTACAAGCGCTGACCTTGGTTTTGAGACCTCTGTGCCAGTTCATGTAAACAAACATTTATGTCTCGAAAACAAAATCTTGTTGAGCAAAGCGTTCCGCTGCAAGAAGGAAAAGGGATGGAAGTTTGCCTGGGTGTCCCAGAGCAGAATTTTCATGCGAAAAAATGAGACTAGCGACGTCATTTTGATAACCAGTGAAGACAACCTTTCCAAGATCGCGTAGACGGAAATTAGTTCTTGATTTTGTTCTTTTTTATGTCGGAACTTTTTTACGCCCCTCGACTTGTATGATTTTCTGGAAAAAAAGCATTCCTCATCAGATACGTTTCTTCATATGAATACTAGGTCAATAAAAAACAAGCATTACGAGTTGCATAATCTGTTTCATGAATTCGGACCGCACTTAAGTGTTATCATGTTTTCCGAGGTATACAAATAGTGCAGATTATTTCATTTTGCCCAATTACAATCGTATCAGCGTTGATAGAGCTGGAAAAAGAGGCAGTGGTGTCGCTATGTTACTGAAGAAGTATATGAGGTACGAAATATTAACGCAGTTTTCAGTAATCACCGAATGGTATGAAATTTTGACTGTTCTTGTTAATGATACTATATTTTCCGTACTTTATCATCCCCCAAGTGCTGCCTTTGCGCCTTTTATTCATTGTTTTGAAGAGCTCTGTGGATTTGTAAATGATCATAACTATAGATCTTCTGGTGACTTTAATATTGATTTGTTTACTGATAGCAGGGATGGGCCAAATACATGCAAATATGTATCGAAATACAAATACAAAATACTTCGTCAAAAATGTATTTAATTACAAATCTAATTACATTTCCAAAAAAGCATTTAAGTACGAGATACAAATACAACCAAATGTACTTGGTCTCCTCCAAATACTTTTCCAAATACATTCCTCAAAATCTGCGTCAGCGACTTCAGGGAACCTGCAACGGGTTTCTGGGTATCTCATTTTAATTTTGCATCGCACACTCGGGAGTTAGTGTGCGAAGCTCTAGTAACGTAATAGAAATATAATCACAAAAAAAAATGTAATCAGCTTGGACGTAATAGGTGAAAAAAGTACAGAGCTTCAAGCAGCTTTTTTTGTCGATTACATTTTGGTATAGGCCAACAAAGAACCGATACGACCAAGACGCGCAGCACTAGCTAGAGAATTTTTTATAGTTGCAACTCGTACCAGTTACGACAATCTGGACGACCCGCGAATTTAGAATGTTCCAGGCAAAAATATGGACGAAAATCAGGCTGGAAAGCATCACAGCTTGTCACAGGCACTTATTTAGCCAGTCTGCCCGTGAACGTCGATTTCGTCACTATTCTTACCCTGGACTAGCACCGTAATCACAAAGTCACTAAACGCTTGTGCTTGATTGAGGGACACTGCATTCGGTGCAGAACATAGTTTTCTTCCTGCTCTGGGCAGTGACAATAAATTTTGAGGGATGTATTTTCGCCCACAAAATTGTATTTGATTACAATTGTATTTGAAATACCCACGTTTTAGTATTTAAATACACACGTCAAATACATTTTCCAATTTGTAATTAAATACAAATGCAAAATACACAAAGTATCTGAAATACGTATTTCAAATACTTGTATTTGAAATACTGCCCATGCCTGACTGATAGTAACCTGCAATTTGCGTTTACAACTCAGTTTCAATCCTTTGGTTTTTCTAATGTCATCAAGAACCCTACAAGAGTAGCAAACACAAGAGCTTCTTTTCTTGACTTGTTTATTACAAACCACAAACATTCCGTACTCTCTGCCGGCGTCATTTCTTCAGATATCAGTGATCACAAAAACGTCACTTTAGACAACGTTACCTTAGCTCGACGACTACATACCAACCTGTCACGCAGCGCCAGTTAGATGCTTTCCGCTATGAAATTGAACATACAAATTGGTCTGTTAGTTTTGAAAGTCCATCGGTAGATGATGCTTATAATTCTTTTTTGGACTTATATATTCAAATATATGGCAAATATTTTCCATTTAAAACCGTAAAACCCTCCAAAAACTCTCGCAAACCTTGGGTTACACCTAAACTTCTCACTATGATTCGCACGAAGAACAACTTATATGGTCAGTTTTTGAAATCTAGGGAAACCTCGAAACTTGAGATTTTTAAGAAATGTAGAAACAAACTAACCAGCATGCTGCGACAAGCGAAGAAAGATTATTACATCGATATGTTTAATATCGATGATATACGTCAAAGTGACGTGGCAAAGGCTCAAAACATTGTTTAACTACAAACCACAGGTTTTTATGCCAGTTGAAATTAACATAGATGTTTATATAATGTCGGGGACGGATATGGTGAATACTTTAATGACTATTTTGTAAATCATACCACATCTCCTGTTTCTACCACTACTGTAAATAATGCACGTCAGTGCATGCCTTCACCCTTACCTAATTCTATATTTCTTTTTCCTACTGATGTATCCAAAGTTTATAATACATTTATGAGCCTAAACAATAGTAGAAGTATTGATGCATACAATATGCAAATGAAACCAGCAAAGTATGTTCTAGATATCCTAGCACCATACCTAACTTATATGTTCAATCTTGCACTCGAGTCCGGTGAGTTTCCTATCAAAATGCAGATTGCCAAAGTTAGTGTATCGCATAAAGGTGGTGATTTAAATAATATTAACAATTTTAGACCAATTTCCATACTTCCAGTATTTTCTAAGCCACTCGAAAAAATAGTTTCAAATAGAATTGTCTCATTTTGAGAAATACCTTTTAATTACAAATTCTCAATTATTCCACTGAGTTAGCATTATTAAAACAAAAAGAAATAATATTAAGAGTACTAGGTAATCACTTATTAACAATCGGTATATATTTAGATTTCTCTAAGGCCTTCGACACAATAAATCACAATGTCCTTATAGCAAAATTAGAATACTATGGCATTCACAGAAAAACATTAAGTTTGTTACAATATTACTTATGGAATCGTACCCAGTTCGTTAACTTTAAATCTGATATTTCAAAAATAACAAATGGTGTACCCCAAGGCAGCATTTTAGGCCTCCTCCTTTTTAATCTTTGTATCAACGATATTGTGAATGTAAATCGTGATCTTAAAGTTGAGTTCATTATATACGCTGATGACACTAGCATCTTTTTTTCCGATAAAGATATCCATACTCTAGTAACTAAATGTAATACCGTTCTTGATCGCGTAGAAAAATGGACAAAAAATAATCACCTTACGTAAGTTGAATTTTCAAAAAACCTAAGCCATTTTATTTAAAAGTCAATAAATAAACAGTTATGATCCCAAACCCACTGATTTTGAACAATGAAGAAATTGTTGTTGTTGACACTATTAAGACTTTGGGTGTTTGCTTTACAAATAGTATGTCTTGGAATAAACGTGTTGATAATCTTCCGTCTAAATTGTCAAAAACAGTGGGGTTGCTAACCAAGTTTAAATCACTGCTACCTCGTTGTGTTAAGCTCCAACTTTACAATGCTTTGGTATATTCCCAACTTAATTATTGTCATCTAGTTTGGGGAAATACAACCAAAACAAATATAAACAAACTACATATTTTACGAAAGAAAGCTGCGCGTGCTATTGCCAATGTTTCATACTGAACACTTGTTCTCATTGTTTGATGATATAAAACCAATTTCAAATGTTTACAGGTCCAGACTTCTTGTGGCGTACAAGAAGTCTACGCAGTTTAAAAATAAAGTTTTTGAGGAATTGTGTAACCCAGTCCTTTTCACTTCCTCATATCAACTCCACCCTAAAGAGAGTGGTTTGTTTCACCATCACATACATTATATTATAACCCACACGCTATGTTACCAATTAACTACTTTATTAAATTAATTGTTTTTAAAAGGTGTTGATATTCATATAATGATGCTGGCAGAGGTACGAGCATCATTTTAGGGTTGTTTTCTTAGGTACGGCTAAGGCATACGGATCACTGTGTCATTGTATGCCACAATGGATGTATTAATTTTATTTCTTCTCTCGTTTTTGTTTGATCTATGGTCTGTACAATTAAAATAGTATTCTTTCTCTCAATGTAGCTATTTTGTTTGTTTTTGAAATTGCTTGGGAATCGCCTGCTGTAAAGGGGGCCAGGACCTCCGTCAAGCTGATGCACTTTTTGTCTTGGTCCCCCATTTCAGTGATGAAACAATATAAAGATTTATTAAATTGAATTAAAAAGGTTGCGGTATGTACGAGCAACGGCAGCTTGCCGGTCGTCGCCGTTGCTCATAGATGGCGGAGGCTATTTATTTGCTGGCGGACACAATCCTAGAGAAACTAGTGAACAAGTGCGCCGTAAAAAGGCACAGATAGGTTGGCTTTTTGGGTTGGCCAAGTGTGAAACCATACTTACTGCGCAGTGTAAAAACAAACTGGGAACATGACCACCACTCGAGACTAACCAGCAAGTTCGGCGTTATTCATAGTTTTCGAATAGTCTAACAACTCGAACCGAATCGAATAGCAAGGACATTCGTGGAGTATTCAAATTTTTGCACACCTCTGATCTCTTACAAGGGATACCACTGGCACCGTCTGTGAGGTGGCTCTGCAGTTCACTAGAGCAAAGGCAATATTTGCTAGGCGAAATATACATACCACTTATCACAGAGGGTAGTTCCTAACATTGCCAAATGATTTCGAGCCAAGAAAAAAATATGGTACAGTATAGACCACTTACAACGTAACCGCTTATAGTGCAGGACCGGGTATAACGCGGTTTTTTTAAACCACCGGTTCCCCCCACATAGAACTCCATGTAATTACATACCGCTTAAAACGCAGGCGCGCGACGGGAAATACCGGTTATAGTGGGGTTTCTGGCACAGCCCGCCGACCCCGCCGACGACCGGAGCAGCGAGCACGCTTGCCTGTGCGACACTAGATAACGGCGCTGACGGCGCGAGCCGCAAGCGTTGCGCAAGCGTTGCGCAAGCGTTGCGCAAGCGGCACTCGCGGGGCAAGGAGGGTGCTTGAAGAAGCGGGAGAAGCGAAGAGAGAGGCTTCAGTTGCCCTAGCGACGGAGGGACGCACGCACGTGTCGTTCACGTGCGTGCGTCCCTCCGCTGCGTTGGAAACCAACAACCGCAACGACAGGAGAAGTGTTCGCGCGCGTTGCATGCCCGTCGCGGGCCGGCTGCTTCTATCCGCGAACAAGGCGTCGGTTGTGATCAACGTTGTGATCGTCGTCGTAGACGGCGTTCATCTCATCGTTCCGCGTAAAAGCGCTATCCTCGACTGTGAATTTTCGACGTGTGTCGCTATGATAACCCGGCACGTATTAGAAGAGAAGATCCACCTACTCGAGCGGCGATGTCGTGGCGGCGCTCTCAAGTCGGCAGAAACGCCCGTGTCGTCGTGTTTGTTTACTTCGACTACAGTGGTGATTTCTAAGCATTTGTGTCCTCGAACATCGCCCGGATTTCTTATTTGGCGCATTTCATGCCTGTGCTCTAGTGCAAGGTATTACTGGCGCGTACCGTATGAAGGATGCGAATTTTCACGCGTTTTCATCTCCGGAGAAAAGTGATTAGGGTTAGCAATCCTGAACGCTCGCAACGTCCGTCCGCAACCCGCGACGCCGCAAAGAGGCTGCGCCAGGCAAAAGCCGCTCATTTGTTTCAAAATGTGTGACACACTTGAGAGAGAAGTGTACTAGTCTGGTGAAATAAAGACTTTCCTCAAACTAAGCTTATTTTTTCATCTAACATAAAATAAGTTCTTTTTCAAAGGTGAGTTGTCTGATGGCATGTATTTTGGCCTAAAAAATTGATGTTGTGGTTATAGTGCGGTACCGCTTATAGTGTGGATTTTCGCGACTCCCGAAACATACGTTATATGCGGTCTACACTGTATCTGTGTTCCACAGCTACTCAATGGATGGCATGTTCTCTGTCGTAAGATACCACGAGAGGTTTCGAGGCAACCGGTTGTTGTAAGCAGTCGCAAGTGAGTGAACCACCCTTTTGTGGTCTTATTTGACCCCGAGAAATGTGTAAAAAAACCCCAAATTGGCTGAAACCATTTTACGTGGAGATGCATGCAGTTCAAAGTGGTGATTGTTGCGTGTCCACTGTTGCAGGTCTGGCCCTACCACAGGGCCACCTTCTTTGGAGCAGAAAGGTCCTGAGACACACACATCTGCCCAACTTTTTATTGACCCAGCAGCCGAGACAGCTTCACTGCGGTGGTCCACGCCCTCGGCCAAAGCCTCCCCTCTGCAAACAAAAGAGCGCGCTCAGCAGGCCGCCGAGCTAATGAACCCAGTGGTGCACCAGGTTTCCTCGTGACCGAGCTACTCGCCTGCAATGCGGACTATGAATAAAGGACGACAACCAACCAAATACCAACTCGTCTGTTCTTTGGGGACAACCATGGCAATGGCAGTTAGGAAGCGGTACCTATCCATCTTTTGGCGATCGTAAAATACTGCTCCTCATTGGCCATTCAATCTAGAAGATCCGAAGAGGCCTCCATACATAGGGCCCAATTTTTATCATTAACTGCTGTGCCTTATTGCTTTTCCAATCAAAATAGTTAACTTGTAAATAAAAATTGATACAGAAAACTTTTGTACAGTAAAAAAAAAAAATCAATGTTTGGTATTACTTGGTTATTATGAATTCCCCACCATTACACAATAAAGCAGTGCTTTGCTCCTTAAAAGCAGCGGGATCCTTGACCATCTCGGCCTCTTGTTGGACAAAACGCGAGACTGGACACTACAGAGGAGCTTTCAGTCGAAGAAAAAGATCCAGGAGGTCTGGGCATCAAGATAGTCCCTTACCATCAACTGCAAAGTGCCTTTGTTTTTCTGGCAACAGCCTCGGTTTTAGCAATACTATCGGCTACCACCGCTCTTCCGTGCTTTGTTCATCTTGGCCGGCTTCTCTCTGCCCCGTCATCTTACAAGGGATGCTGAAGCCAAATCTGGATTCCACAAAGCATGGCGGAAAAGCGTGCAACGGGATGCTACAAACACCTAAACGTCACTCGTACAACGATGTATAGAATGAATGACTGTATTTTTAAAGAAAGAGGCGCATTTGACAGGTATGTTTACGTCCTGTTTCTCCGAGAAGGAGAGGAAACAACCCCGTGTCTTCTCTACAGAGGAGGAAACGAGATATGTTGATGTCACGCACCTCGTTGGCCTCCTTCAATCTCAACCTTTTTTTAGAGCGCAGCTCTTAGGCGCCCGTTCCCGGCTTGAGTGGCGTCGCTGTCTGCGTCGCCGTAACCACGCGGTGCATTATGGGTAAATTTTCCCGCTAAATCTAGCGGAAAAATTTCCCCGCTAAATCTAGCGGAAAATTTCCCCGCTAAATCTAGCGGAAAAACTTCCTCGCTAAATCTAGCGGAAAATTTCCCCACTAGATCTAGCGGAAAAATTTCCCCGCTCAATCTAGTGGAAAACATTTCCCCGCTAAATCTAGCGGGGAAATTTTGGTCACGTGACCTGGGGAGTCACATGACCCCTCCCCCGAGGTCACATGACTACCCCCTCCAATTAACCCCCCCCCCCCCTCCCCCGAGGTCACGTGCCCTCAGGGGAGGGTCACGTGACCCCCCCCCCCCCAGAAACCGTGGCCCTCAGTCCCCTTCCCTCCTCAAGAGCTGCGCTCCAATTCGGCGTTACAGGGAGTGGTAAACGGCTTTCACTTTTTCCCAAAAAAATACAGCTGTCGATTTGACATATTGCCTTACCATACCTGCCAACCTGTGGACTTTCAAATTCATAAAAGTTCCGCAGCGGGCGGGGTGTCGCGAAGCGATGTGCAGCTTAATGTCAGTCAGCCTGGCCAGCGTGCGAAACGCTTGCATCACACGTGCTACAGAATCCTAACTTCTCTCTCTTTTTGGGCGGCACGAAGCACGGACATTTCGACGTGCACAGTGGCGGTCCAGCCATTTTAGGTTTTGGAGCAATTTTTGGAGCAAGAAAAACCCAATTTTGGAGCAATTCGTATCACATAAACTCCCCTTTTGGAGCAGGGAAAAGCTCGTTTTTGGAGCACCTTGGTATCAGGAAAACTAAACATTTTGGAGCAGCATGAACATAGAGCAGTTCTGTGCCATGTCTTTATTATTATAGACCTTTTCTGCAAGTGCGCCGCCATCTTAAATTGACGTCACTTCCAGTATGGGCGAAAACATTGTTTTGCCTTTGCCACGCCAATCGAAGGCTTTTAGGATATAAGCGTAACCGTCACACTTTCTCGTTTTGCCTCCCCTTTATTTTTTTACTATTTTCAGGTTGAAACGTTGGATTATTTTTTCGTTGCCCATACCGGATACGCGTATTAGGTGGCTGGGGACGAGAGTACACAGAAAAGGTCTATATATATATTACGGCTGCCGAAAGTCCGAAACTATAGCGATTTATTAAACATGTTTGTAAGCTCTATTCTGAGTTCGCACGCAGTGCGACAGTATGACAACCAAAGGGGTGACCAATCGTTTACGGCATTTGACATGAAAAGGAACACGCAACAATTCGCAACAAGGAAATCAAGCAACGACCACGCGATCGAAAAGAGTACCTCGGTATTGATGCCGCTGGTCTGCGGGTGAACGAGCGTCCGAGCAAATTTCTACTATGGGGTCTGTAACTTAAAACGCGCATGCAGAAAAAAAAAAAAAACTACTCACGTTGGCTCCTCTTTAAGAGGACTTAGTAGTGGCGATGCAGAAATGAACAGCCACAACGCCGCATATCAAAACGGTAGCAACAAAACAATAATGCGCAATAATGCCAGTGGGCCGGAAACCTGAATTGGATTGTGATGGCTATGGTAACGGCTCTACCCTTTATATCGGGCGGCAGCTTGCACCTGCTTGCACCACCTAGAGCACTATATAGCTCTATAGTGCTCTAGCACCACCTAGCCTAGAAAATAAAACTCCCCCGGGTTACCAGCCGAAAACGCCATTCTTCCAAAAAAAGAATTCGTTCACGGACCGACTAGCCCTTTTTGGCGCAGTTTGGCGCAATTCGTGTCTTTAGGCGCAGCAAGGCGCAGGTAAAGGAGAATTTATCAAAATGGCGCAATTGGCGCAGCTGGACCACCCCTGCGTGCAGGACTTAAGGAACACCTGAAAGTACCTCTTTTGAGGTTTGGAGTTAGGCATTGCGCCGCGAAGCCACAGTGACCAGGAGAATGCTTCAGTTACACGTGCAACAAACATGGACGCCGTACTTCCCGCCTCGAAACTGGCCGAAGCAACGAGGCCCAACAACGTCTCTGAGCACGCCGAATACACGAACAAAGGCTTTGAGCTTTGGATTGGTCTTCGATCCGTGGCCACTGGATAGACAGATAGTAAAAACCACGACGCTGCTGTGGACGGTACCTATCGTCCTCTTGCGGCGGTGCAAGATACCGCCAACAACAAAGTTACAAAAAAAAAAAAAGTTTTTTTTTGTAAGATTTGAAGCAAGATTCGTAAAATCACTCCAAATTCATACATTTTATGAAAAATTCGGAAGAGTTGGCGGGTATGCCTTACGAGTAGTGTTGTAGGGATGGTAGCATCCCGCCTACAGCTCCTGCATTGCTTTCTGAAATCCTAATTTCAGTTCACCATCCCTTTAATCCAAATGAACGAATTGGGGACGGAACTTACAAAGTCGAAGTTTGTGTCTGTGCCGGGTCCAACATCTCCCTTCTTGTCCAAGCCTGCAAGAGCACAAAAGTTCCCGCAATGCACACGGGAATGGCGCCAGTTGTGGTTCGTCATGTGACGATGAAATGTATCACTGTTCCTGTGAGATTAAAATCATATATTTAAATAGACAGTGTTCCCCTTCTGCCACAAATACGCGGGGTTTCCTTTTAACCACAAAAATGAGGAATGTATCGCCGAATGCTCACTCTCCACCCGTAGTGCCACAAGTCTGGTTGAAATGCCCGTTGGAACAGAATTTTATTAAGAAGTTACGCGATTTTCGAAAACTTTCAACATGAAGATGGGGCCTGTTCTCGGTAGTTTTTTTTCCATTCAGTCCCACATATTCGTGGGCATTGTCCATCGTTTTACCGCAAAATTTTTCAGAAAATCAATCGCAACTTTTTTGAAGTGGACGAGTTTGTTCTCAAACGTTGGCATCTGGTTCGCACTGCTAGCGCTACATTTGGAAGGAAACGGAGCCTTCAACTATGCATACCGTAATCACCCGAGAGAGGGCCCGCCTCCTACTTTTGGCATAATTTGACACCTCTTCTTAATTCGTCGTAATAAGAGGACAGCGCGAGGCTCATGAAAGGTATGTAACACTATCCTTTTCTCCTACACGCATCCAGATAGAAGTCATCTGGTCCCCTCTTGCATTCAATGTCGTCAAACTCATCGGAAGGCGAGACAAGCTAAGTGCAGTGGCACTGCGTAATGTCTACCGCACGCGCTGGATCATGAGTGGCTGGTGCAGCATCCGTGGCTTTCTGTATGGTCCACAAAACGCACGCTTCAATTTTAGCTTAATACCTATTTTCACTCGAATCACGCTGGGCTGTCTCTCTGGATACTACGGTAGTTTATTTTTGCAATTAAAACAAAACTTTTTCTTGGGCGCGATTGATGTTTCCGCGAGGAATGTGCCGTCTCGTTCGAGCCCAAGCCCCGAAAGCGGGGGCAGGTGCGTCCGACTCGACGGGACCCCTGCTCTGTCACATAGGGAAAGGCCGTGAGCCCAGTGCAGAAGCTCGCAGCAGCAAAATGTGACCGGGATAAAGTGCACCTGGAGGCAGCGAGAGCTCGCCTCCGTCGGAAGCGGATCAAACTGCACCCTCATTGCCACAAAAGAGCAGTGATGAGTGAAACTCTCGGTGTTGTCCGAGAATTCGGGCAGTTTAGAGAGCTCAACTAACAACTTTGTTAAATATTTCGCTCAGTCTTGAAGCTAGACATTCTTCGATCACCATCATAGATAGGCCCCTAGATTTAAACGGGTGGTGCAACGGTTTTTGTACTTTGCGTCAATACCAGAATGAATCCCCGACGTTCCTAAACAAATTGGGCGTTAATTTTTCTCCTCATGGAAAAACAAACAGGACTGTTTTCCTCAACTCGGCATAAACCACTGGTCATGTAATCTAGAGCTGTTTATATGCCACCAATGTTTCTGATAGTCACATGCCAGGGTAGTCAAAGCAAAGGGCACGTGTACAGTTCCAGACATCGCTGGAGTTTGGCTATTGTCATTGCAGTGATTGAACACAAGCCACTACCCGAATGTTTGTAGACCTAAAGTCAAATACCGTTATTGTAAACATCAAAACAAAAATTTTTTTCCCCAAATATTGAAAAATGTAATTTTTTTTCTTCCAATGTAAAAATATTTCGGTACTATGCATTTCAAATACTGAATACTTCGGAACAACGCAGGTAATTCTACCGCTACTTTGAGGCTTCTGCGTTGATGTAATTGGTTTGAGCCATTTTTAAGCAACTTTAAGCACACACGCCATTTTCAGTCGCATCAGTTTGAATATCATGTTAAGATTTATGTTTACCGTAAAATACCGGGCTAGCACCCACTCAAAATTTAGAGATAATTGTGGAAAAATGGGGGAAGGGCGCTTCTCCAGTCACCAATTTTACATATACCGTATTTTCCAAGCTATAGTTCGCGGACTATACAGGAATTGTTTTTCAAGATCGTTTATTATGACGAGACGTGACGAATTTTGTGTATGAAAGTGCATGTTAATGATGATTTATGCACATTATAGGCTTTATTGTGAGCTAAAAAGCAGACATTTGTAAACGTGTGCTGTCTATGAGAAGATTTTCGTGTCTACTAAGCACCAGGTGTGGACTATGCACCAGGTGCGGGCTATGCACCGGGTGCAGGCTATCTAAGCAAAATCTTTTATTTTTGACCCCAAATTTCTCCCTGTGGACTATACACCGGGTGCGGACTATAGTCCGGAAAATACGGTACATGTACTGTGCATACTTTTTCATATCCTAGAAATTTGGATATGGGCGCTTAATGTGCAATGGGCGGATGCGCGGCATTCTACGGTATGTCTACTTTGCCTTCCTGCTTCTGTGCAACAGCACTGCAGGTTTCATTCCCTGGGTGGTAGTTCAATTGCACGTAGACGCATAAGGCACGTGGCCCTCGGGGCCCGGTCGACGAGACTGGGGTGGAAGCTGGCCTCACCTGGTGCCCTGCGGTAGTCGCTGCGGTCGTCGGGGGCCTTGTTCTGCATGTCCTGGGCCACTGCAGTCAAGATGCACAAGCGTCAACATCCACGTCGGCACACTGTTGTGTTGCACCGGACGGAAGGCCGCCTCGCAACGTAGAGCATCCGCGTCGCAAAAAGAGTGCACTGCGCACTCGTCGGCATTGGCAAACAGTGTTGTTGGGCGTGGGTTCTCAAACTGTGTACCCGAAGCTTCCTCCGCCGTCCCCGTCCTCAATGGGCCTCAAACGTTCTTAGCTCTAATCCTCGACTCAAAAGGGGAACCCCACGGCCATGGCGTGCTATGGTGCCAGTGCGACCAATTTGAGCTTCCACCGTGCTTCTGAGTACACCACGGAACTTGCCATTCGCGAGTGATGACAAGTGCCATCGGGGTAACCGTTGACCACAAATGCCAAACCATACATTCATCGACGGATCCATCGTCAACAATCCGGGCGACGCAGTGCCCGCGTCCGACACGCGAGTCGGAGTCAGCTGATGTGCTTTGGGTGCCACAGACGCAGCGAAAAGGCGGAGAGCTTGGGAAGCAAAGTATGAATAGCCCGCCCTTCTTTAAATAAAGTGGGATTTTGAGTATCTACCCTCCTGCTTTTGACCCAGTAAACAATATGGAATTAGTTAACATCTTCATCTAAAAACGTGTATTCCATACCTGCCAAGTGCGGAGAAACCAAATCCGAGGAATTTCTAAGCGGGGGTGGGGGAGTTGCGGTTTTTGAAAATAAATATCGATAACAAATTTCCATCGAGGCAACGTCATTACCTTTATAATGCACTGCTCATGCTAGCGAGATACAGTTGGGCCTCGTTATCCTTGCAGCCGTTTGTTGCAACAGCAGACTCCTTGTTTAAGCAATTTGAGTTCTCCGGGAGATTTTCTGGTCAATCGTACAAATTGGTCAAAATTCGGGAGTCTCCCGAGCTGCCCGTCAGTATGGAACTATGAACCTCCCTAGTATGCACACCATTATGCTCGTTCGTTTACCCACACCTGCTCAGGAAGTGCAGGTAAATCGAACGAGCGAGCCCCTTGTACACCAGGCACATTTTGGCCATGTCTGCTGTTCCGGAGATAGAGGCGTTTGAGAAGCCCCACACTAGGGCCACTTCATCGACTACGCTTTGGCCACCCTCCGACCTTAATGCATTGTCTCCGGTCGTCCCAAGCTTTGTCGGAAATAGGCGGAAGCGCTCTTCCGTCCCCGAGAAACGCCAAGAAAACAGTCTGCGACAGAGCAAAAGGACGTCACCCCGGCTTTCCAACAGAGATCCAAAGCTGAACGAGTCTCGCATTAAAATCCTAACAGTTGTCGATTGTTCCAGTTGAACACTAAGTGTCAAAGCGGCGGCACCCTCGAGCAAATTTGGGCTGGGAGTACAAACAAATGTGCCGTCTCGTTCCGGCCCACACCCCGAGGGCAGGCGTCCGTGAACTCGACGGGCCCCCTGATGTGTCACATAGGGAAAGGCCGTAAGCTCAGTACAGAAGCTCACAACAGCAAAATGTGACTGGGACAATGTCCACCTTCAAACACTCTGCAGACGCAATACTCGCGATTTGGACAGTCTCTTTACAATATACCCTAAGCACTTTAAATGCCTAGCATTTATTGAGCTCCTCTCCCATAACAACCTTCCCACACTACGACGTCGGTGTCCGGTGACTTGACGATGCCAAGTCGTGCGAGACTGATGTCACAGTGCCACTGACGTGGAATACCTAAGGCTGACCCTATAAACACCTAGTGTTTAAAGAGACACTGACAGGGTTTTTATGCTAGCCGAGGTTTTTAGTTGTACCTGACATATGAGAGCCCAACTACCCAGAATAGAATTTGCAGCTCGAAATTCGGTTTCTTTCCGCCCAAAAACCGCCGATCGAGAACTGGCCGGTTTGAGTCACGCCCACTCTCTTTTCCGTGGTCACGGACCGTTTTCTAAGGTTTCGATGCGACCACCAAATTTAATCAAAGTCGTGGGTCATTGAAGGCACACAGTCAATATTAAAAATAAAATAAAAAAATAGGAAACCCATTTTTTGTGGCTTCCAAAAAGCTACAAATACATTGATTAACAAAAAAGGTAGCACAAACAACCCGAAGCATCCTGCACGTTCACTGCACAATTCTCAACATGGCGTCGTTTCGCGTATCGTGGGACTCGCAGGTGACAGTGGACGACGGGCGTTGGACCTCTACTTCAGAACTGTCATTCATGGTGCCGGTGAATCAAACGCTGACGCAAACGCTGATGCCAGGCAGCAAGGACGTGTGCGGCAGCTGCTCCGATCCCTTCTTCGGAAGGCAGCAATATCTGCGTTGTTCGGGACCTTGCGAAGCGCGGTTCCACTGCAAGTGCATAGGCGTGGTGGGAGATGACTACGAGTTCTTCATGGTCAACGGCTCAAGTACGTACAAGCGTCAAAATTGTACGAGGCGCAACGGCGCTCAAGATGTCGCCGTGCATGCTGAAGATTCTGCCACCGATTCGCCCACTCTGAGCGACATTGGAATTCAAACTGTTCCGACGGTTGAAAGCTGTGGCGCGTACGGCTCAAGTACGTACAAGTGTCAAAATTGTACGAGGCGCAACGGCGCTCAAGATGTCGCCATGCGTGCTGAAGATTCTGCCACCGATTCGCCCACTCTGAGCGACATTGGAATTCAAACTGTTCCGACGGTTGAAAGCTGTGGCGCGTGCGGCTGTGTCAGCAGGTTAGTCGCGGATTTGTGTGGAAAGATTGACGCTCTTGTGAAAGAAGTTACGTCTGTCAGGGCGGATAACGCGTCCTTGCAGATCCATCTCGCAAGGAACACGGAACTGCTGCGTCGCTTGACCACCCAAGACGTCACACCACCACTGGTTTCCCAACAAACCCGTGGCGCCGCAAGTTTTGCTGATGCCGCCCGCAAAGATTCGACTAGCATCGCTGCTTTACGGGGCGCTCGCGATAAACCAGGAAGCCAGAACGGACATACGCGTGGCAACGAACCTGTGCAGTCCTACCCGACCGCTTCAACCATCAATCGACCATCGCGCCAAACGACCGAGGATACTGCAGCAACAGATGCTGATGGATTCACACTTGTTCAACGAAAGCGGAGGGTCAAGCCTTCTTCGGGATCGTGTACAAACAGTAAGCTGGCTTCCGTTCCAAGGCCGCAAAGGCGTAAAGCACTCTTTGTTTCACGCCTTCACCCAACTACCGTGTGTAGTGATGTTGAGGCAGTGCTTGCTCCCATCTTAGAGGATAAGTCATTTAAGTGTACTCAATTGAAAGCCAAACATGACAGCTACTCGTCGTTTCACATCTCTGTAAATGAGGAGGATTTTGAAAAGATCAATACTGATGGCGTTTGGCCCATGGGTTCGTTCTTCAGACAATTTTTTGGGCCATTACGGGTTGATGAAGACACTCCAGCTGCATAGCCGTCCTAACAAAAAAAAAAAAAAAAAAAGTGTTCTTTCTTAATGAAGTGTTCTGTATTCTATCAAAACGTTTGTGGACTACGTACTAAGGCCAATACATGTTTTACAAATGTTGCAGTGAGTGATTACGACATAATTTCATGAAGCGAAACATGGTTGAACTGCTCTTTTTCATCATCTGATTACTTTCCTCCAGCATATACTGTATTTCGTAGGGATCGGAATTATGAAGGCATGTCGGCGAACTTCGGGGGTGGTGTACTCATTGCTGTTAAAAAACATTTGCAGGCGGTACGGAGATTTGACCTTGAATTTAGCGGTGATACTGTCTGGGTGGAAATAACTTTTGCCGGCTCCAACTTGCTCATTGGCACGTTTTACTTCCCGCCGAGCCTTGATGTCACCGGATTTTCGGAACAAATGAACCTGCTTTGTGATCAATTAGACGTCGACAAATACCGTATTCTTATTCTAGGAGATTTTAATGTCCCTGATATAAACTGGAATTTAGAGCACCCTTTCTCATCTTCTGGTTGTGTAACATCTAAGGCGAATACTCTACTCTATTCTGTGAACTATCTAGGATTGAATCAGTTAAATAGTTTTCAGAACCCGGCGGGAAACGTACTGGACCTCGCTTTAGTGAACTTTCATGTTCATACCCTCGTACCGGTCTCTAAGCCCCTTGTTCCCCCCGACGAGTGGCATGTTCCCTTCTCCGCTTCCTTCAGGACATCAAAGCATACAAGCTATGAATCATTCGCTTTTAATAGGAGTAATTATCTTGGCCTTTTCAGATTTTTAGATAGCGTTGATTGGGCACCAGTATATGAAACAACCGATGTAAATTGCGCTGTTGAGTTACTTACTAACTGTTTTACGAACGCCATCGAAATGTTTGTTCCAAAAAAGTGTCGTCACTCATCCCGCTATCCTCATTGGTTTTCGCACGAGCTTAGGTCCGAGCTTAGAAAAAAACTGCACTACCATAGGAAATATAAGGTTAAACAAACACAGTTTTGGTATAATAAGTTTTCCAAATCACGAGCGTTAGCTAAAGTGTTAATCAAGAGGGACAAAGAATCTTATCGAGAGTCAGTTGAACGCAGCTTAAACCGCGACCCCAAGTATTTCTGGCGGTATGTCAATGATCGCATGACCACGTCCTCTCCTGCGATAAGCCTATGTGACGCATCTGGTAAAGTGCTGAATGAACCTGCATGTGTGTCAAACGCATTCGCTGATTATTTCGAATCTGTCTACTCCTCAAACCAAGCTACGCCATGCACGCCAGATGATAGTAGCAATTTTAATGATAACCTCTCGATAACGTCTTTTCAAAGCGCTGAAATCGAGATTGCGATAAAAAGACTAAAACCCAAGATATCAATGGCATTTGATGGCATCCCAAGCTTTATTGTTAAAGGTTGTTCCTCCATTTTTACGCCGATATTAACTCATATTTTCAACTTGTCTCTGTCAAGTTTTACTTTTCCTGAGCTTTGGAAAAATTCTGTCATTGTGCCTGTTCACAAAGGTGGCAAGACCGATGACGTAAAGAATTACAGGCCGGTATCCTTGCTTTGTGCATTTTCGAAAGTTTATGAAATCGTTTTGTTTGAACATTTGTCACAATTTTTTAAACGTAAAATTAGCATTTCACAACACGGTTTCTTCTCTGGCAGGTCTGTAGAGACCAATCTAGTATCATTTTTAAACTTCGTTTCGCCGATTACCAATCAGCGTGGGCAGGTAGACGCCGTATACTTTGATCCATCTAAAGCGTTTGACTTGGTTAATCATTCAATTCTTGTCCATAAATTGGGGACATATGGAGTCAATAACCAGCTTTGCAAATTTTTTTTGAACTATCTGATGGAAAGAAAAAACTTCGTTCGTATAATGGGACATCATTCTAAACCTTATGTGTCATTTTCGGGTGTGCCATAGGGGTCCATACTAGGACCAATTTTATTCAATGTCTTTATAAATGATCTTGGTTCTTGTGTCCGCCATTCACATACTTTGCAATATGCTGACGACATCAAATTGTTTAGGCAGGTCTCATCCATCTATGACTGTGAAATGATACTGGAGGATGTTAATGCTGTGCATCATTGGTGTTGCCGCAATTTGTTAACACTAAATCCTAAAAAAACTGTAGTTATGTCCTTTTCTAAGAAACTGGAAATTGTAAGTTTTTGTTATTATCTTGAGAACCTACCTCTGCGTAGGGTTGAATGCACAAGAGATCTAGGAGTATATATTGATTCATCTTTGTCATTCAATGAACATGTTTCCAACATCACAAATGCTGCCTATCGGACGCTAGGTGTTATTTCGAGAATAACACGTGAATTCCTTTCGTCAGCTTGCATATTCATTTTGTATTTTTCATTAATACGTAGCAAGCTTGAGTTTAGTTCTGTTGTTTGGAATTGTATTGGTAATGCAAACCAAGCAAAAATCGAAAACGTGCAGAGACGTTTCTTCCGTATTGTATATGATCGCTATATTGGCCGCAGTGTTTATTATGAGTATAACAGGCTTTTACGACGATGTGATTGTACCACACTAAGCTCGAGAAGACTTGAGCGCGATCTAGTTTTTTTGTATAAATGTGTTCATGGTTGCATTGACTGTTCGACCCCTACATCAGCTATTAGCATATATGTACCGCGAGTGCTTTTGAGGGTTAATCCCACTTTCTCAGTTCAAAAAATCAACCTCTCCAGTCCCATGAACCGCATCCAACATTTTTATAACAGGTTCAGTACAACCAGCATCGACATAGACATTTTCAACTCAAGTGTTCAAGCGTTTAGGTGTTCTCTGGCTGATATTTAACTGTTACCTATTTCCTGTTCCCCCATAATAGATATTAGCTGTTGCATGTGCTGTTGATTTCTTATGTGTGTTTCTTTTGACTCTGTGCATCATTACATAGGCTACTCGCCGTTCATGAGCACGAAAAATAAATGAATGAATGAATTCTGTCTTCCTTCGAAAGAGAAATTTAGGACCGATCAAAAGAACTGATACTCATCCCGTACGACACGCCCGACCAGCTAGCCGATTGCACGAAGACGTCGCCGAGCCGTCGTCCCTTCTTGCGGTTGAAGACATCGCTCGCCTAAACGTCAAGCACGAAGTGAGTACTTCGAGTTGGATACGCACGCGTACGGCTTCTTTACGAGGTGCAAATGTGGCCTATGCGCGGTGCTGCCCGACTTCGACCCGGGAGTGCATGGATTGAAGGGAAATCGGCGTCAAATTTCCGACATACAGTCTACCCGCCACATTGCTACGCATGAGTGAGTTCCTTCAGTAGCTCAGTGGAAAGACGCCCGCTTCACACGCAGAGTGCACGGGTGCAATCCCTGGTGTGGGTGTACCTTTTTTTTTTTTTTGTCAAGCATTTTGCAATGTCTACATTTTTTTTTTTTTTTTACAATTATCACTGAAAAAAAAAAAGAAAAAAAAAGAAACAATTGTTGTAGACGATACGTCGCTGAACTAAATGGTATGGGATTCCATTTTTGACACCTGCGAACTCAATGTAGTCGCTTTCCACAAAATGCAACGGGCATATGAATCGGGTAGCATCCGCTTTCCGAGCGTCGCGTAACTGTTCTACAGAAATTGATCCCGACCGGTTGATCTTTGGGAAACTTGAGCACTCTGCCGCACAACGCCACTTTCAGATGCAGGACATGTGAGCCAACTCTTCACACAACATCTTGGGAGTATTCTTTTCGGAGCCGATCACGGGAATTCACCACGGCACCCTGGCACTCACTACTAATTGCCAGCACTTAAATGTACAAAACAACTCATCTTGAAGTGGAGAACAGCGAGCGGAACAAACATAACTGCAAAGGAATCGCAGGGCGAACAAACGCATTTCGCCTGCTACGTGCGGAGAGAGAGAGAGAAAAAAAAAAGAAACCCTGCACGGTCGGGTGTAGCCATGCGACTTCCGCCACTCACTCTATCCTCTCCCCTTCTTTGTGCGGTGCGAGAGTTTCAGTTTCGAGCAGTCGCGTTTTTTGGCTTTATTAAAAAAATATGCGACTCTGTAGCAAAATATTAATTGAACAGTGTTCCGACACCATAATAAATCGCTCGACAAAAAAGGGAAAAAATATTTTGGGGGGTGTCAGTGTCGCTTTAAAACAAAAAAATTGCTAAATTGCACAAACACTCGCATTTTTTTTTTGCACAAAGTTGTCAGGCATATTCACTGGAGCTTCGTTGAATCGCTAGAGGGTAGCTTTCTCAGTAATTTATGACAAGAACCCACTGCCGCCGCCACCCCTTTTCAACTCGCCGCCCGGCTCATTCGATTGCGGTGCAAAAGAGTGCTTCAAACTTTGACCGAAATGCCACGTCAGCTAGAGTCGTTACCATTATGCCACATTTGCTTCATGCGGCTTCACCCACATTTAGAACAATTCTGAATGTTCCGCTTTTCCTTTTGCACGCACTGCCCCCGTACGAGACTGCCCCGCTCGGGGCCACGAGGCATTAATCAATAAAATGAAGTTATCGATGGCAGTTCGCTGAAAAGACAGTACGTCCTGCAGTTCCTAGACAGCAGGGTATAACTGCTAGGTTTTCTATGCAAGCCACCGGAAGCTAGCACAGGTCACGTCTTGAACGCGACAACGGCGTTGGACTGCGACTCGTCGACCAAATGCGGGCCCCGGCAAAATGGCGGCGTAGCACTCGCTTGCAGCCTGTGCCTTGTGCCGGCCTCCACTACTCACCGAGGAGAGGACGTCGAGCCGTTACAAATCGAGGAATTCTGACTCACCTACGCGGGCCATAATGTGCAATAAAACGGACAACTTTGGACGCGACTAGGTTTCCATGCGCCAATTCGCGAAACCTCTACTGCAGTGCCCGTAACGAGTATTCGACCAACGCAATCTGTGTCCTGTACCGGCCCCCCATTAAAGGCGAGTCTAAAGAAAAACAAATTGTGCTGCACGAGCCAGTGCATTGTAGAATGTCACCATCCTGGCGGCCGGTTAGGAAAGTTCCAGCTTCCAAACTTCCGAGCCAAGGCGCAACCTGCAGCACGCACCTCCGCCGCAGTGCGCGAGCCAAGGTGCGACGTCAACGGGTGGAAATCGAGGGACCGGATTTGAGGTCGCGGGGAATGCCCTCGTCGGAGGCGCGTTCCGGGGGTTTGATTCTGGTCCAGGCTAGAGCGTCCTGGCTGGCAAGTTTGCATTCCATTCGTATTTTGCTGAGAACATCTCGTCGAGGTACAAACAGAGAAAGGTCTCTCCGCCTCCGACGTGCTTGCCCTTGGTTTACCACCCACCCGTCGACGCGCACGGTGGCAGAACTCGAGATTTGCAAACAAAGCGAGAGTTCTCGACGGCTTCCGACATAAGATAGCGGATGGTCACAAATTTGGCACGCGTCGTCGTGGCGCTCAATTCGTAGCGGACTATCAACTTTTCCCTCGGTGCGTTAGCGGATGACATATGGCCTTTTCTCGTTTCAACACCGTTTGCGAATGGCGCTTTGCGGCGGACGAGCAGCCTTCGAACGCCACCTTCGCCCACTCTCCGTGAGGCCAATGAGATCTAGCGAGCGAGACGGGGCCGGGGCCACCTACTCTTGGGCCTTCGGGAGGGGGCCTCCTGGCGGGACTGCTTCTTGAGGGTGGCCGGCACAATCTCGGGGGGCAGGTGGAGGAAGTCCCGCAGGTACTGGATGCCCTCGTTGGTCAGGTACCAGTAGTAGTGGCGCCAGGCAAACTGCTCCTTCACATAGCCCCGGGACCGGAGAGACTGCAGGGCCTTGATCACCTGCAGGTTGGGGATCGCCTCCAGCTCCGGGTGCTTGGGGGCGTGGAAGTCCTTCTTGGCCACCAGCACACCCTCCTGCGGAGTGGGCAATCGCAGGGGGGATCGAGACACAGCGTCCGGGCGAGTCTCCCACGGGTGGATTTACAGTCCTATCCCACCCAAACATCGAAAGCGACGTAAAAATAAGGGCGTACAAAAGAATGGCTCTGCAACATGCACCAAAAGCACGAAGATGTCGGAGAAAATGAGATCAAACTGCGCCAAAATGCAGGTTGTATCGCCATATTATTTAGTGCAGCCTCAGTGAAACGAAATGGACCGGCGGAGCGCATGGCCACGCACAGCTCCTGCGACAACTGCCGGGAGAAGCCGTGCCATCTGGCATTGCGAGTCGCACACGCGCGTAGCTGAGCCAGGCAGTCAGCGGCTCTTCACGCTCCAGGTACAACCCCCGATAGGCAATTGCTACAGACACATTTGCAAACAAATAAAACTGTTTACGACGCTAAAAAAGAAATAAAAAAAAACATTTATGGTGAGCACTGATCAGCTACTGCAAGTTGTGCACCGAGCACAAACAGCCGTCAAGTGCTTGGCTCAGCTGCGCGCACGTGCAACCCGAGACACCAGATAGACCCTTGTTGCAGATGATGCCACAGGTATGTGATGAGGCCATGCGCTCCACTGATCTATTTCGTTTTGTTGAGCACTGTACATTGTTTTAACCAGCATTAGTACTCAGTTTCTTGCTGCATGTCTGTGCAACTATGAAAAAAAAAATATTCCTTCGCATTTTCTGTACATCATCCTTAGTGTTTGAGCCACTCGACTGTGCACTGAATATTGCATGATCATAAGTCAAGGCGCTACAAAATTTTTTTGTTTTCGATGCATAGGTGTTACACTTTGATTACATGAAGACGTCACTTCCCCTTCATCCAGCAAACGGCAAGTGCAGAGTGGCACCATGAGCGCAGGAGAGTTGTCTTTGCCACGGCACACATCATTATTTACAGATAAATATGACGGGCACCTGACAGTACCGCACTCGTGGCGTTTCAGCTCGTATTGGCCACAATAGTGTTTGTTGCTACTTGCCGCCTGCTTCACACTACCAATGTGACAACCTTCACATGTGAAAAACAGCATTTCCCAACTAAGGCTGAAATGACTCTCGGATGATCTGTCCAACTGTTACTTCCCGCATTTATAAAACTATGCCCGTAACGATGTAAAATGAACATGCGCTTGCCACTAGGGCGGAAATGTGGCACAATACCACTGGAGACTGTGCGGTTTCTGATCAGACCCCTGCAGGGAACCAAATTATCAGAACTCAAAGGCTGGCAGAACCATACAAGAGTCGTGGCTGCAGTAGGTTCGAAGGAGCGGTGAAGTGACGGGTGGAATTTCAACACTCAAGAATCTGACTGGTTCTCATAGCGTAAAAGGCGTTGAAAAGAAAAGCTTCGCATTTTTAAAATTGATTGGGCTGTGGCGTCTGCTTGCATCGAGCTTGCTTTCGAAACTAAATGAGCACGGTCCAGTGCGAACGCCCAAGTCCGTGCCAGACTTGGCTAGAGGAGCCGGCCTTACCTTGAAGAGGTATTCATAGATGGCCACTCTGTTCTTTTTGGGCATCAACATCTTGAAACTGCAATACATAAACAAAACACGTAGCTCATTGAATCATTCAATCAATCGATCTGTACGACAGGAAAACAAATAGGCAGCCGCGGTTAGACACGCGGACACAGCTAGCAGTACGATCCTTGGGAGAACCAAAAGCCGGTTCAAAGGTCAAGCGTTCGAAGCTGAGCAAGAGGAGCTAAATGCTTTAGCGCGTTTGCTAGTTGAAATGCAGTTATTATTTTTGTTTTAAAGCCTTATCGTAGCCAGAATTAGTGAATATTTAGAAAAGACGGCGGCTGGAAGCGGCTGCCATTCTAAGATACTGCTCCACGTTTATCAACGTTTGAAACTTCTAAAAACTTTACATTCGATTATTCACAATGAATAATTTAAAATCATACCCCGCACAAGCAATCGAGCAAAAATATTCGCATAATACTCGATTATTTCGATTCAATTCGCCTCACCTGTATTTTACAGTGCAGCTCCCGACATGAAAGCTAACCGGAAAAGGAAGCTAACAAGATTGCAGCCTCGTAAGCAGACTACTTCCGACACTTCCGACGCGCGAAGGCTCGGTTTGAATCGGCAGTCTTCTTCGAGAGTAGAGTAAACATGGCGGCGCACAGGACGCCGCCGTCGCGGTGGTCGCGGTCGACTTTCCCACTGCGGACGTGTAATCAGGTGTAAACGCGTTGCAAGTTTGACACATTCCTATTTTCCCTAATCACTTCCAGCTAAAGGAGTGATCGGTGTTTAGGGAAGCGAGGGAAGAGGAATCTAGGAATGGCGTTTGAATTGGTGACAAACTGGCCACGGTTACGAGAGCGAAGCGCGGTACTCGCTGCTACAGTTTCATATGACGTACATTCCTTTTACATCGTCTCTAACTGCTAGTCATTAAGTGCCATGGCGTTCATCGTCTGCATTGTCCTAGCCTCGCTTCTAGTCATTCCGTCCACATCGTGCCTGAAACTAGCAGACGACGATTTGAAAGTTTACAGGTAAGGACACGTAGCTCATACCACTGCTCATATTGTTCGCTGACGAAGGGTTAGTAAAAAGAAAAGTTCCCGGCGTTTTGAAACCTACTCAGTCCCTTGGTCACGGAAAGTCACCCGTGACCAAAGGCCCTAGTTCTCGAAACGTCGGAAATTTTGTCTTTATTAAAACTTAAGTTAGTGTTCTGATTCTTCGTTAACCTTCTCCTAACAGACAGATTTGTGCCGAAGATGTTTACTTCTGGATGGATGAATGGATGAATTCGGCTGAGCCCTTTGGATCGGGCGGTAGCTTACGCCACCTAGCCATTTTGTTTTACCATTTAAGCTTAGAATATTGAAATGTGAAATCTATATTCACACTGCAGTGCAAAGAAAGTGAGGCTATAAAACCCCCTTGCCATCAGTGAATAAGAAAATACCTAGTTTTCTCTCGATTTCTGCCACCATTCACTTAATCTTTGCTTGGTAATCTCTACAGTCTTGAAATCCACTCTCCCTTCGCTGTCTCTAAAACCCAATGACTTTATTAAATCAATGTTGTCTTCGGTAGGCATAGGGTGAAGCCCTTTACAGTAGAGTATCAAGTGCTCAGCCGTCTCGTCCTCCTCTCCACAAGCAGTGCACACTGTATCCATTTCCTGGTACTTCACTCTGTATGTTCTGGTTCGCAGAACACCCGTCCTCGCCTCAAACAACAATGAGCTTCCCCTAGAATTGTCATAAATGCTTTCTTTGGCAATAACTGTTTTGTTTCATCTATAGCTTTCCATAGCCATCTTTGTCTGCATTCCCTCTATCCACCGATCTCTTTCTGTGGCCTTAACTTTCTTCTTAACTGAGACTTGCTCTTCCGTATCTTCACTATAGCCCAAAAACTTTCCTCTTAATTTCCTAGTGCGCTGTCTCCACTTTGTGTCTACACTCCTCATGTATAAATAGCTGAAAACCTTTCGTGCCCATTGCTCCTCATCCATTTGCCTCAACCTATCCTCAAATTCTATCTTGCTCACCGCTTCCCTGCTCTCAAAAGACGCCCATCCCATGTCTCCTTGTACTCCCTGGTTTGGCGTTTTGCAATGTGCCCCCAAAGCCAGTCTACCTACTCCGCGCTGTTTTATTTCTAGTCTCGCATGCACTTCGGATTTCATGCATAGCACTGCGTTTCCAAAAGTCAAGCCAGGCACCATGACCCCTTTCCAAATCTCTCGCACCACCTCATGCCTGTTGTAATTCCAAAGTGATCTATTTTTCATTACAGCTGCATTTCTGTTGCCCTTACCTATTATATACTTTTCATGCTCTCTGAGATATTCTGCACCATCACATATCCATACTCCTAGATACTTGTATTTACTAGCTCTCTCAACTGTAATATTCTGTATCTTCAGCCTCTCAACTTCATCCTCGTTAAAAATCATGAGTGCTGATTTTTTGCTACTGAATTCTAAACCTAATTCCTCTCCTTCCCTACCACAGATGCTTATTAATTCCTGCAACTCTGTCCTGTTGTTAGCCATTAGTACAATATCATCCGCACACATCAATCCCGGTAAGGATTGCTGAATTTTTTGGCCTAGCTTACTGTAAGAAAGGTTGAATCCAGGCCCACTCTTCTCTAGTCTATCCTCCAATCCTCTCAGATGCAACATAAACAGCAAAGGCGATAACGGGCACCCCTACCTAAGGCCTCGTCCTATCTTTATTTTCCCTGTCGCCTTTCCTTCCCATGTTATAATCACCTTGTTATCTTTGTAAATGTTCCTTAATAGTGCTGTTAGTCCTTCATCTAGGTTTAAGCTCTCCATTATGTCCCATAGGTTCCTTTGGTTCACATTGTCATAGGCACCCTTGATATCCAGAGATGCCAGCCAGAGCTGTCTGTTTTCTTTTTGCGCTATTTCTATACACTGTGTCGGAGAAAATAAATTGTCCTCCAACCTTCTTTGTTTCTGAAACCCGTTCTGTAACTCGCCCAGTATGCCCTCGCAATCTACCCATTCCTCCAGTCTGTTCTTTATAATCTGCATTACCAACCTGTAAATAACCGGTGTCACGGTTATGGGACGATAATTCCTAATACCAGACTTATCTCCCTTTCCCTTATATATCATACTCATCCTACTAAGCCTCCATTCATCTGGAATATTTCCTTATGTTATCATGGTACCCACTACCTCCCTTAGTTTTGCCTTAGATTTAGGACCCAAATTCTTCACCAGCTTGATTGGGATACCATCTGTGCCTGTCGACGTGCCACTAGAGACTCTTCGTTCCGCCTTTTCCCATTCTCTTTGTCCAAAATCCGCGATGTCACAAACTGGACTGCTACTTCCTTCGGTTCTCCTATCTTCCACATGTACCCGCTCCCGAAATTTCTCCCCTAAAGACTCTTCTCTAGGCTGTGGACTGGACGGGTCACCTATTTAGCAGAGATCTGGGCGTTTGAGAGACATTGTAGTCACAATGTGCTCGTAAGTTTTCGATAACTTGCATAAACTATATTAACTACACCGACTTTTATTGAGGTACATTCTGGTGTTATTAGTTGACATATCTCGGAGTGACAGCGGGAGGCAGGGAAACAGACAAGCGATTTTCATCAGCGTATACTTCTATATTTATTACTACAACGTTGACAGCGCTTTTGATATAATTAATGCTTGCCGGAGGCCTTAGTGTTTTCCATTGCGGGAGGTTAAAAAGTGTCTGGATGGGACGTTTATGTTGCAAAATAAACTTTCACCTCCTCAAAAAGTTGGCTCATCATTTTTTTACAATGGTGGGCATGAAAGACGTTGGGGTATCACAAATCAACCATTTTTGCTTTTCAAAGGTGCCACGCAAAATACCTTCGGGTGAAAAAATCGCCACTTTTCGATGTAAACTCTTGATTAGATTACCCGCAGGAAACAAAGCATCCTTCTACAATTTATTATACCACGACTGGCCGTCGTCCCATTGCAGAATATATTCCTCAAAAATTGCGCCCAAAACTTGTTCTACGGTCCCATTTAACAGCATTGTCTGGAAAGCCTAACTACTGCTCCATTGGCTCCTTAGCTACATTCAATGTCTGAAGGTTGTTTCATGTCCTCATTAGGCAGCTCGTCTGGCAAGTTTAACACTTGCTGCAGGTGCCACACACGCGACTGCTTGCAACCAAGTACCTAACAAGCTCTCGTGATCTGTCGCAACGAGAGCCGCAGAACGCTCGAGATTTCCATACATTTTCTTTTTTTTTTTTTGTGCATCATTCTTCCTTTAGTGGCTCGCAAAATCTATTGTTGATGTTACGAACGACAGTCTGTCGTAGATTGTGCTTACGTTTGATCTATACTCCGTTTCACCTTATGTTGTATCGCAGAGAAGGCTAGAAGCGTGAGCTCATAGCGTTGGGAGCTGCTGTTGACGCGCGAAAGCTTATGCCGCCGAGATGTGCCCTAGAGCAAGGAGCTCGCGCTTGTAGCCTTTCCTGCGGTACATCATGAGGTGAAACAGAGTATAGCAAGTACCGCAAAACCTTTACTCTAGTGAAGTGCAATTCCAGGGCCACGTCATAGGCAGTGCCAGCGTGCTGTCCTAAGGGATCGTAAGAACCCGGTTGTAGGCAAACGCAAGTGTGTAAACCAGCCTTTAGACACTTCGTCTACACAAAAGGTGATAAAACCCGAGACGGTTTTGTTAAAATTAGAGAAAACTGGAAGTTTGGAGCCGTCCATAAAAAAAAAAAAGATTACGCTTTGCGGGAAGAAAATCTTTGTCTATGGCTTCATCTTGTGTCGACCCAGAACACAGCCGCCCCTGAGTTGTCCCAAAGGTTCCCTGCTTTGGAACTTATCTATTACTTATCTCGTTTCATTTTATTGCTGGTACAGGGACGTTTATTAAATATTCGGGTCAAGGCCCGTTCCCACTCTTGCGACCGAGTTAGACCGAGAGAGACCGGTTTTTCAGCCTCTTGCGACTTCTTAGAACCAGCTCTGCTGCATTGCATCCGGTCCTAAGAAGTCGCAAAAGGCTTAAAAACCGGTCTGGTCTCTCTCGGTCGAAGTTGGTCGCAAGAGTGTGAATGGGCCTTCACACGCGTGTTTCCCGGAATTTTGGGAATTCCATGCCCGGCAGTGGCATAGCCAGAAAACTTTTTTTTGGGGGGGAAAGGGCTGAGGTGGTTGGAATGTCTGTGAGTGCCTCGAGTGACAAGCGTTTCCCACGTGCAGAGACCGGGTGGTGGAGATGTTCCAGCACGCCTACGACGGCTACATGCGGCACGCGTACCCGTACGACGAGCTACGGCCCCTGTCCTGTGACGGCGTCAACACGTGGGGCAGCTTCTCGCTGACGCTGATCGACGCCCTGGACACGCTCACGGTCATGGGAAACTACTCGGAGTTCCGCAGGGTGGCCGCCATGATCGCCCGCAAGATGGACTTCAACATCAACATCAACGTGTCGGTCTTCGAGACCAACATCAGGGGTGCGGAGAACCTCTAGGCCCTCGGACCTTTCCGTATTTATTTGTTTATTTCAATCTCCTCGGGGCCAGAGCTGTATTACAGAGGGGAGTGGGTCGTATAAGTAAAATGCAGTAATAAACGGCAAAACTTTTAAACATTATACGGTAGTTAGGGCTCCTCGCAGAGAGGTTAGTAATGGCAGTTGGAAAATGTTTGTTATCGGGAATTTCGGCGATGGCTCGGGGAAGGCGACTCCACATTGACAAAGTGTTGGGAACGAAACTCGTAAAAATGATTTATGCGACAGGACGGTATGCCAACCTTGGGATGGTGGTCGAAGCATGCTGAGAAGTAAGATGTTGCTAGTAGCCTTTACTTAAACATGGAATTGTTACAATATATCTTATAAAACGAGCATGGACGAAATATTTCTCTACATTGTGAAAGGTAATGATAAAGTTGATTTTATTAACGAAAAAGTACAGTTTCGATGAATGTGTCTGCCGGTACCAAAAATCTTGCTGTTAATAGGTCATTCGGTCGTTGTATACACAAAGAGTGTATCTGTGAAGAGGTCAATAATTTTGACACCTGGTGTATATAAGGAGCGAGAAAAACAAAGTAAATTAGCTGAGTTTGAGACGTTCTCGTACCATTGTCTTTTCTGCGACTCGAAAGTTTCCTCATTCTTCCGCTCCAGAGTCTCGGGTGCTACATTACGAGCGATTTTATTGCAGTTACACTCGAGGCACGAAGATAGTTCGAAAGTAGGAAACAAGATGCACAATTTTGTATGGCTTCTAATTCTGAAGCAAGCAATTTGTGACCATCTCGTTCGGGTTCCATTATAGGCGTGTCGACACATTATTTCTCGACAGTCTTCCAAGTGTCACCATTTTATTGACTAGTGCCGCGGAACAAATGCGATTAACGACAGTTGAAATTCGTAAATGGGACTTTCTGAGCTTTAGGTGCGGTGTCAGGAAGCTGGGGAGATGTTGATTAGCTCTGTTGCAGGCTGTTTTAACATTTCCAGAGCATGACAAAACGTTTCCTGCGATTTCGGACAAAACTTCTGATAACTGGCGATAATGACCGTGTTGAATTCAGCTGAGGCTGGGGTAGAAAGGAAACATCAAAGCGTAAAAGAGACAGAAAATAGACGACATCTCATTGAGACGTCGTCCTGTGTATTTTCTGTCTCTTCTGTGTTTCAATGTTTGCTTTCTACCCCAGCATGCTCAGTATTCGCCAGCTTGCCGGCATTCATATGATAATTTGGCAATAATGACTTTATGCAATGAGAAGCCTGCAATGTTGTTAATCTGAAGCGTAGCTCAGTGGCTGTAGGCCTGATGGTTTCGGTACTTTGACTGCACTGCTTACTGAGTGCGAGCTGTAGTATGCCGTGAGCTCATCAAATGGCAGTGAGTTTACCGGACACTACAATGTCACAAGAGCGACACGCCTGCTTCGTTTAGGGGTTTTGAATTTGCGTGCTTCTTCAGGCTTCTTCTAAGTTCAGGCTGTCTAAACTAGCACCCGCATGCAACCGTCGTCTGCATTCGGTCCAGCGCTTGCTGCTGCGGTGTCACAAACTGTTGCGAACCTGCGGTTCAAATGGCTCGCCGTGCCTTCCAGCTTTTAGCAAAATTAGATAAGGTACGGCATTTTAACGGCGTTGCCCAATTTCTCAAGAAGAAACTTCAAAATCCTGGAGAAAGAAATGTATGGCAAATTGCTAAGCAATCCTGTTGCATACGTGAAATGTTCTAACATCACAAACGTCCAGCGATACGTTGAGCTTCACGTATGTTGGGCTGATAAACCTGGCATTCTTCCAGAGCCTTCCATTCTCTCGAGCTCCACTTCCTTAGTGTGCACAGGTGGTCGAGCTGCTCCTCTCCAACCTGTGTCCTCCTCGACGGGCCCCCTGGTCAGGTGACCTCCCCGTTAACCAAACAGCATCGAGCTTTGCGGCCACGCTCATCAGGCTTCACGAAATGCTGAGCACCTAGCCAAAGATTGGTTTCTGCGAAAATTCATACGGTAGTTTTTTTTTTAATCTTCAAAAATATTTATTGGTGCTTGTGCGGCATAAAAATGAATATATAATCATTTAATGGTTTAGTCTGTTACACTCCTCCACTAGGTGGCATCGGCTCTTTTTCAATTTACGCAGATGCGCATAACCTAAGTTGAACTTTTGTCAAACATTGCGTTAAAGACTAAAGAAATTGAAAGCTGGTCGAACGGGAACCTTGACTGGTTCCTGACTTCCCCACCTGCTTTTAGAGACGGTGCCACGAGCACTGGTCTCACGTGACTCGGTGTGCGCACACCGCTGAAGCTGCCTAGGCCATTCCAATTTTCCGCAGGAACAGAGCTACGCTTTCAAATTGCACGATCCCGCCGCTAAAACCCTTTTGGTCAAAGATCCTTATGTTTAGGAGCCAAGTTTTACAGCTCTTCATGATATAAGCTAGAGCATTAAAATATTTGTTCAACCGAATATTCGGTTAGACTGAAGGAAAGCCAGTCCGGCTTTAAAAGTCTGTTATTCGGTCTCATCTCGTGCGTAATAATACTTTTTTCACTTTTATTTAATAGTCCTAGAATCACAAAGAATTCATCATGTTCCTCCAATAATTAGAAAGTAATACTAAATGGATTGATTTCTGCTTATAAAGCGAGGGGAGTGAACTAGAGAGGACACTTTGTCCAGCTTGTTTTCTACAGAGTTGGTTTGGATTGGTTTGGCCATTTGTGTTGATCAAGCCTGGGGCACGGCTTTGACATGAGCGAGTGCACTCGTCAATTGTTCCTTGGCCGATTGAATAAGAGGCCAGGCCGAAGGCTAATGTTGCGTTTGGCTACATCGGCCGAGCACTGCGCTAGGAACAAACAAATAATTTATGTGTCTGCCCCCACGAGTTCTCAACTTGGTCGCAGGGGGTGCAATGGCTGGATGGATGAATCACCTCCGAAGAATCTAACAAATATGTGGGCGAAAAAGGTTTTGGGCAAAAGTCTGCACGGGCAAACATCTCGATTTCTGTAAAGGATAATGTATGCAAATATTGGAGCTGAATGGTCGGATAACCGAGTAACGTCACCGGTTATTCGAATACCCGATCATCTGGTTTCCAGATTCCAATAATACACTAATGCCAATGAATGGATAACCGGCTATTAAAAACCGGTCTGAACTGCTGGCTCTACCGTAAGTACCCCGATGAACACCTTTTAGAATTCAGTCTGGAAACTTTGATGACTATCGTCATCTCAGTGTATGGCGTGTGTGCTCAACTGAAATGCAGTTTCCCGACGGCCTTGTTGAAAATGAGACTGCTTCTTGAGCCACCAGATGGTGCTGCATTTTGAGAAGGGTCTACTCCCCGTGGCAGTGGTGGGCGGCCTGCTGTCGGCGCACCTGCTCTCCCGGCAGGCGGGGGCGGAGCTGGAGCCCGGCTGGCCCTGCTCGGGGCCCCTGCTGCGCCTGGCGGAAGACGTCGCCAACAGGCTCCTTCCCGGTACGTCTTTCCTGCTTACTGGGCAGTTGTAGAAATGCCCGACTCACCCTGTTCCTGTTTCTTGGTTCCTTCTGCGGCGTCCTTGTCAGCTAATGCTGCAACATCGGTAACTAAGAAGCGAGAATAAGACGCGTCGGACTCGCTACGTCCTCCTGTTTCTTAAGGTATCAGTCACTGTAGTGCTGAATCATAATAATAAGAATGCTTTATTATTCTGCGCTTCAAAACAACCCAACTTCACGATTATACAACTTTCACAACACACAGATAGGAAGACGATATGGTTAAGATGAGTAAATCAAATCTTCGAGTTTGTTTAAAATGTACATAATTTCTACAAGCACCTAAAGATGTATTTGGTGAAACGCCATTGCGATCGGGCATACTTTCTCCCGAGAACGAGGGTAAAACAAACTTGAGGGCCTGCTAAAGCATAGAGGCACATCAAAGTTAACGGAAGACGGTAGTAAGCTGCTACCTATTTGGCTGCAAATTATTCTATACAACATCGAAATATCTCGTCCAACTCTACGACTCTAATGTCGTTTCCAAACCGAGAGTCTCAAGTATGTAGGCGTAGTCATAAAAAAACCTTCGTCCATATTGTTGATCCTAAACAATTTCAATAAATTACTTTTGTACCCATTCAATTTGCAATGCATCAGTCGCTGTGAGAGAATTCTAACAAAAGCTAAGGCACGCTCTTGACGGGGCAATTTCTCCCAGCAACTTGATGTCGCAACACGGGTCCCACGCATTCACACGCAGCAACCGAATTGCAACATTTTGCCATCATCATCATTAAATTTGTTTTTCTCACTATGTAGACACACAGTTACGCACTATAAACGTGTTTTTATATCTTTAAATGGTGTTGAGAGTACTAACTCATCTTTCTGAAACGGTTTATTCCCAAAAAACTATCCATTTTGTACCAGAACCAAGTCTTATGTCATCATCACCGGGATAGGGTGTCATGTGAAAATATTGCGTCCCCGATTGGCTGCTGCCACTTCAAACGTTTCCGAGTTATCTGAGTTGTTCGTCTGCCTTGAGCCGGATGCGATCCAAGCGATAGACCTTTTGCTGAATTACCCAGGCATTGAAAAATATGCCGGGGACGTAGGCACACGCGCTGCACTTGCTGGCGTCTTCAGCTCTAACTGTTCGAAAGCAAAAATCTAAAACAAATCACACTTTGCATGCGCGTTCCACAGACACTTTATTTTGGTTATTTACTTGCAATCTTTTTTTATAGGCAAGGCGAACACGTGCAGCGTGTGTACCCACGTTCCCAACATTCTTTTTGATGCTTGGGTAATTTAGCGAAAGGTCTATTTGTGTCGCAGCACCAGGATCCAGGGGAAGCTAGGAAACAACTTGCCAGCAACACCAAAATTGCTGGGAAAGTTGTCCCGTCTGAAGCGGGCCTAACTCAGACTTGGTGTCCGTCCGTGGCGAACCTGGCGATGCACGGCGCATCACGCGACTCGCGGTGCAAAGTCGTGGTTTCACGCACCGTCACGGTGTCAATGACATTATTGAATCTAGTTATGTTGGGTATTGGAATGTGGTGCAAAGTGATGTGACATGTGACAACGGTTACACCATGGTTTATTCCAAGCAAGAGTATGAAAATTGCCTTGTGCGCCCCCACCGAATGGAATTCGCAAACGCTGCTGATAACTGGCAACAATGATCTTACGCAGCAATGTGGCCTCCAGTTGCATATCCTGTACCCCAGCGGAAACGGCGGTAAGGGTGTTAGGGTGAAACAAAGTTTTTTTCTTCCTGATAAAACCGTGTTTAAAAAAAATGATGGGAATTCAGGTGGAGCCTCATTTGGCCCTTGACGAATACATCTTGTATATCATGAGAGCACCACTTAAAGTAAATGATGTTGGGAAAAATGAAAAAAAGAAAGGTTGGTTTTATTGTTACGTTTGACATATGGGCATTGTTACGATCTCTAGCTAAAAGCTAGCACTGTCTGTGGCACTATGTGGCATAGACAACATAAAAGATGCCCCAGGGATGGTATCGAGGCACATTGAGTCATTCCTTTACGTTGCTAGCAACAATTGGCGATGAGGACGGGATGCAAACCGTGTGCCACACCTAACTCCAACCAAACCATGGTTGGTGTTAGCCTTTCTCTAGCAGTCAAGAATCCATGTTGCCACGAACAGCACTAGCTTCTGGCTGCCGATCGTCACATGCACGAATGATGTAAACATTTTTTGGCATTTAGTGCGTTCATTCTTATACACCCGGAGGTCAAAGTGGGTTCGATTAAAAGTGACTCGCTTCCATTTTTCTCACGCATACTAACTCCAGGAAAGTAAAACAAACAGCCGGCATATTACGAACAAAGACGTGAAGATGTCTTCTCGTTTTTGTTTGTGTTTTACGAGCCGTCTGTTTTGCTGTGGTTGCAGGTTTGGAAGAGCAGTGCAAGCCTCTTACGAAGCTCTCTGCTCGCCATGATTGCTGGTTTTCCCGTCCAGCGTTCGTTCTGCTGAAACACAAAGAGTGGGGGGTTGGACTTGTCCCGCTTTTCCTAGCCTTTCACCGACTATAGTCGACTCTAAAGTCACTGCGTCCTGGCAAACTAGCGCCAAAGTCCCTGTACGGTCACCATTTTGACCCCTGGGACGACCGATTTCTTCTTGACCTCGCCAGTCTCGGCGAGCCGATCCAAATTTGGGGCGACGGGTTGCTTTACAAGGACATTCTTTGCGTACCGAGCTTCTGTTATCCACACATCAGCAAAACAAGCTCCCATCTTTGCATCGCCACCACGTGCGGCATTGATGCTATAATAATATAACATTATAACAATTTTCTCGTCGTGAAGTATGCACGAGGAGCAATATCATTGGAAGAGATCCCCGGAGATAAACGGAGCTGACAAGTTGATTGTATAGGCAGCACCCAAGCTGCCTATACAAGCTTTGAAAGCTTGTATAGGCAGCCAGAAACTTTGAAATTGTCAAAATGGCATTCACCATGGCAACAGGTGCCACTCGGCCAATTGCTCGGCGAGGTTTTGGTCGTCCGTGTGTTTGTGTCTGTTTACGTCCTGCTAGCAGGCAGGGAAAGCAATGGCGCTACTCTCTTACGATCCAGTGGCTTTAGTCAACTCCAGGGATGCAGCGAAGTAGGTTAAAAGGGTTGTTACCGTTTCCCCGCAGCGTTTGCGACCAAGACCGGCATGCCGTACGGCACGGTGAACCTGGTGAGCGGGGTTCCGCGCGGAGAGACGAGCGTTACGTGCACCGCCGGAGTCGGGACCTTCCTGCTTGAGTTTGCAACTCTGAGCAGGCTCACCGGCAATCCCGTGTTCGAGAGGACCGCGCTGAGGGCACTTGGGGCCCTCTGGAAGGCACGCTCGGCCATCGGCCTGGTAGGCATCAACCGATTCACTTTTGGAGTGTGCACCGCCCTCTTAGGAGGCCACATTTTTCTCCAAGTTCTCGTCCAATTTATATCGACCCTTAGAGGCTACTTGCCCATCAAATGTGAAATTCTTGTCCCGTGCAGAAAAACTGTAGCGTGCTTTGTGAAGTATGTTTACAGTTGAAACTCTATTTTACGGAACCTTATATTACAAATTTTCCTAGTTAACGAACAAATTGAAAATTCCCCCCCATTTGTCCATAGGCTCAATGCTTTTACGAACTTGGAATTCCAAAACAAACTTGGCCCCAAACCCGATGTAATGAAGCATTCCGGGAAATAAGCTATGTAGAAAAAGTTTTTATTTCAAATTTATGGAGTCTGGAATGTGTGGTTCTCCTTAGGGTACTCCCAAAGGCAGTGAGTGGCCTTTGGGAGTACCACGTTCACGGCGAGACACTCTACCGCGAAGCGGGTTCGTACTCGCGTGGCATGCTGCTCGTTGAGCGCAAACAGACACCAGTCACGTTGGTAATGGAGATAAACTCTGTTTATTTACAATGAAACAAAAATAAGAAAACAGAGGCTATAAGCTGGTGAACGCCGTCGGTGTGGAGATCGCCCACGGCCGAACGGTCGTTCACAAAGGTACAAAGGACGGGGTAAACGCTCACCGGTGCGCCGGACGGTTCCCCATTGTCGCTGCCACTGAATCCCAGGAAGAAGAGAGAGATACTGCTGTTCGCTGGTTTTAAGATAACGGCGGGGGCGAAGTGGCCAATCAAGGAGCGAAAAGTCGATCTCCTCTTTGCGGGGGTTCGTTACGAAAATTGCCCCAAAGGGGGAGAGGAGGAAGCCACTCACAGTGGTAAGCAGCACCACCTCTCTCTACGTCAGCGCGGCCGCCACGGCGTGCCAAAACGCTGACGCGACAGAATGTTGAGGGATCACAATCCCTACAAATGTCTGGCGGCGTAGTTCTTACACTCGTTTTGGTTCTTACGAAACTATGAACCGAAACTGTACAAAAAGACTGCCGCATTTCTTTCCTGGCTTTGAATCGGTAAAACCCGATGGCGGCGGCAGTTGCCGGATGTCGCGTGCGATAGATGGCAGCACTGATGTTCTTTTCCACTGCGTTCTGCCAGGCTCCAATTTTTTTCTGCTTCCGCGTGCTTCAGCTTTTCGTGCACATTATTCATTTCTTTCGCTTCGTTCTACGCATTCTTTGCCACCAGGGGATGTAGCCTCCGAAGAAAGAAGAGCACTTACCCTCGAAGAGAAGGCAAACTTACAGTGCTGTAATGCTTTGCAATTGACCGGGCAACTTTGCTATGGCAGATCTTCGCCATATAAAAGATGCGGCGAGCCACGCTTGTTGAGTGCAAGCAGTCTGTCATGGGAGCATTGATTTTGCGCTTAACGCTAGGATTGCTTGATTTTGATTTCAAAGATGCACACATTCGATTCTTGCAGACAGCAAAGATACTTGATCGAACGACGTGGCTCCTTAAATATAATTTTTATTTATTGACCAACTTTTTTTAAAATTTATCCTGCAGATAAGTTTTTGATGGTGATTTCGTATCTGAAATTTTATTTCATGTATCACCTCTAGAACAGAAGTTATGGCAAAACATCAAATTCCAATTAGGTAATTTCTTACAAGCAGTTATTATAATTTTTTATCAAAACAATTTTTTTACAATGTGCAATGAGTTGCAAGGGTTCACCATACACCCTAAAGTTACCGTATTTACTCGCACAATGAACGCACCCCCCAAGTCGGCTCTCAAAATTCTGACTTTTTTTTTTTCACTGGCGTAATAAACGCACCCCTAACTCAGACGTCAAAATTTTGACCCCCTCCCCCCACGCGCGCGAAATGAACGCACTTTTCTCTCCTGGTGCAGCGAGGTCGCGAATGCATGGGCAGCGTGGGCGAACAGAACGCCTTGCAAAAGGCGTTAAAAAATTCGCAAAGATGAACGAAAGCAAAAAAAAAAAAAAAAAAGCAAAGCTTTCTTTTTTTTTTTTTTTTTTTTGCATAGCGCAGTCTGGATTTTATGGTTCGCGCGCCGCCACGCGCAAGGAGGTAAGAAAGAGAAGCGCTCTAAGCGAACGAAACAACTTGCGAAAGGCGACAAAAAGAAAAAAAAACGACCCACGGAACTAAGAAAAAACAAAAACAAAAAAGCCTTTTTTTTTTTTTTTTTTTTTTTTTTACAGCGCAGTTTGGTTACGGGGTGTCGCGCGCCGCCCGCGAGGAGGTAAGAAAGAGGAGCGGAGAAGCCCTCTAAGCAAACGAAACAGCTTGCGAAAGGCGGCAAAAAAAAAAAAAAGAACACGGAACTGAGAAAAAAAAAAAAGAAGCTTTTTTTTTCTTTTTTTTTTTTTTGCACAGCGCAGTTTGGTCGGTTTGGTTACGGAGGGTCGTGCGTCGCGCGCCGCGCGCAAGGAGATACGAAAGATAAGCGGAGAGCCCTCCTCTAAGCAACCCTTAAAGGGGTACTCCACCGATTTTTTGAGCTACCTCAACTAACTATATTTTCTGACTCCCCGGCCTTTACTCTCTCCGGTATGCTATTTAGAATCGCGAAATTCATAATAGTTATTGCAAAATGGGCAAATGAAAATGATACAAAAACCAACATTCAAATATACGCGCGCTTTTCAGGGCCGGGACGTCAGTGGCAGGCAGGCTTGCCAGTCGAGCAAGCAGCCAAAAATTAGAATATGCCAATCATTTGTTCCGTGCTGGAGCGCGGGTACTGCAGCGAGCTTCCCAAGCATTCATTTGACATCATGAAACTGCTTCGAATCAGTTTAAAACAAAATCTACAGCCCAAAGAGTGAACCCCTGCCTTCCACTGACGTCACTTTTTCATTGTTGCCAGTAGAGACTTCGAGCTTGAAAAACACGGTGAGGACCAAAACTGTAAATTCAATAACTTCGCGAAAAAACAATATTTTGACCTAATATTTGGGATACTATTTTTGTGATGTTTGTTGGTTAGTTTAGCAAAATTTCAAGCAAATCGGAGACAATGAAAAAATCGGTGGAGTAGCCCTTTAAAGGGGTCATGAAACGCTTTTCCAACTTTTTCCTGTTTCGCTTTCCTCCTCAACTCATAAATCGCGCATTCCACCAAACAGTTAAAGAAGACGAAAAGGGGGAGTCCCCTCTTGCTCGCACTCTTGTTTGTGTAATCCCGGACACATCCATTCTCCCCCTAGAAGATTAGCCCGTCGCTCAAAATTCAGACAAAAGTCGCTTTCCCCACCCCGTTCATTCCGAAGCTGACAGTGCTATTGAAGCTAAATTCTCGTTGGGCCAGCCACACTTGCCACGTGAGCGTGGCAAATGTGGCTGCAGAGAATGAAGTCAGGTGATGAAAGGGAGGCGGCTGATTGGTCCGGCAAGCGCGTAGCTTCCACCACAATGTCAGCTTAGGGGTGAAGGGAATAAGTGAGGTCCGGTTGCGTGTGACGTCAGTTTGGACCCGATAACGCGCTTTTGGGTCCGCGGTTGTATCACAGTGAAAAGGCAGAGAGGTTGCGAAGGGGAGGAGGTACGAAATAGTCCGCTCTGTTTTCAAATTTTCGCACTGAAAGTCAGGCTTTTGACTTTCTACCTTTTTCTTTTGGTCCACTGAACGATGTGCTATTAGTAAAATCCCAATCTAAAATGATTTATCCCAACTCAAAAATCGTTTCATGGGCCCTTTAAGCAAACAAAACAGCTTGCGAAAGACGCAAAAAAACAAACAAAAAAACCAAGGAAGGAATAGAAAAAGAAAACAAAGCAGTTTTTTTTTGCACAGCTTAGTTTGGTTACCGGTCGGGTGCCGCGCGCAAAGAGATAAGAAGTTACTGCGATTTTTCAGAATAAAAGGTCCGTTTATTATGCCAGTAAATACGAAGGCAAAAATTTTACGTTGCGTAATGAACGCTCCCCCTAATTTTGCATTGATTTTCTGGAAAAAAAAGTGTGTTCATTCTGCGAGTAAATACGGTAATACATTTTTTATAACGGCAGTTTTTTACCGCGAATAAATCACAGACCTAAAAGCAAGCAAAATGTACCCATAATTAGTAATCATTGTAGCTAATTACTTTTTATTGATTGGCTCTAGAAACCTTGGGATGCAGTTCAGTTGTTGCTAAGAAGACCAATACCAAGTTGACTGGTATTCATTTATGCGAACATTATAGAAACTTCCTTAAGGCAAAGGCACCTTATAGAAAAGACAAACCTCAGAAAATCGGATTTGAAGTTTCTTTTATGTTAAAACGTTTACTACTGCATTTATAAAGAAAAGGAAAGCTTTAGGATGCAGTCCGGTTATTGCTCAATGCAAACATACAAAGTTTTCCAGGAATCGTTTATGCCCATGTTGTTTTTAAAACCTCAGTCGAACGATGCTGATTGAAAAAAAAAAGTACAGAAAATCACGCCAGAGTTTCTCTGCTGCGAGCGTAGGTTCACGCGAGTCCTGGGCAGTAGTCCTGGGTGCCGTTGGACCTGTGCGTCTTGGCAACCTTCTTCACCTTCTCACTCTCCGCGTGAGCGAGCTGGTTGAAGTGAGACACCGCTTCAGGCCCTTTGCACAGCCAGCAGAGAGTCACGCGTGCCCTTGGAGGCCCCAGACCATCGAGTGTAGGCTCTCAGTGGAGTTCTGTGTCGTGCCATCGCTGCAGTCCTCCAAGAGGGCCCGGTTGCCCAGCCTCCAAAAGACCGGCTCCAGTGCTGCGCGAAGGAAGCCCGATAGAGGCTTCTTGCACTTTGATGGCTCCCCATAGTTGGCCGGGGCACGGTTGTACAAGCACCAGGAATTGTCACCTTTTGGACGGCGGCCGTGGTCCGGGGCTTCGTTTGTCGACGTCACGAGCGACAAAGTTGCCCGCACCGCCTTTTTCATTCCTTGGACATAGTGCCTGTAGGTCCTTAATACATATCCATACTACTTTATGATTTTTTTAATCTTGTCCCAGGTCAGCTTTCCTTCTTCTTCAAAAGACTTCCCTTCTGCCTTCTTCTCTGCGAAGGTGGTGCAAAGAGCCGCCCCCATCCACCCGTGCACACGGTTCGGGCAGCCCTTCTTCTCGATCTCGAGGCAGTCCTAAACAGCTTCTTGCGTCAAAGCATGGAAGGTGCAACTGCCTCCGTCGGAAAGAATGGTCGCGTACCGCAGCCCATTCTTCTCCAGAGCCCCCTTGAACAGGGTCAGTCCTGCCTCGGCTTCTATTCGTCCAGCACTGCACTCAAATGTTCTGGAGGCCCTTTCAGTCACCGTGGTCATCTGGGTCGGGTGCCCCCTGGAAGGCACGGCAGCACTGAGAGAGGACAATGTGGTCCGGTGCCGGACCAACAGCTCGAGTATGCACCCCACTGCAACGTTCGAGTTGTGCCCACGAGTCTTCCATGTCCCATCAAAAATGACGTCCGTACATTTCCAGTGGGGTTGAGAAAGTTCTGGTACAGGACCTTCACCCCCTGCACACTTGTTGCTTCTGCGGCTTTTGCCACTGCCTGGCAAGCTTGCACCATGGCGTCCCTATCTCCGCCGAAGGTATTACTGTGGAGCACCCCGTGGGAGAGGTTCAGGGTGGCACTGAAGTCCGTGAGGATGGTCGCTCCCTTTCCTAGACTCTGAATCCCCTTTGTTGCTCTCAAGTTGATCTCAGAGGGCGTGATCTTGGCTGCTCCAGTGACTCGTGGCGACGAAAAGTGGCGCTCAAGAGCACTAGCTTTGCGGCGAGGCCATATTGCCTCTTGTCGCACTTTCAAAGTTGATGGCGGCTGTTCCTCACTTGCCACATGTTGTGGACGCAAAGAGCTTCTGCGGCACTTTCATGTCCACGGTGGCATACAGTGTGCCGCGATTGTTGCCTTCACTCGCCAAGCTGGCGTCAAGGAGCTCAATCTTTCGTGAAGTCGCCGACTTCGCTATCAAAGAACCCGTGTCCTCTGTAGATTCTTTGCGTTTATCGGGCCAATTGGTGCTCGAGCTTGGTCCGGCGAAGTCCATCGGCAGTAAAGTGCATCGCAGCGTTCCTGAAGTACCTCGCGGTGCTGCCAAAGTTCTTGGTTTTTCATGTGGTACTACCGAAGTTGACATTTTCGTTTTCGACGACGCGGTGCTTTTCTTATTCCAAGCACGTGTACGTTTACTGTGCACTTCTTGCGTGCTCACTTTCGAACGGGTGTCCCTCGCCATCAAAATGAGCAAAACAAAACGGAACACTGACGCAAAGCAGGTAAATGTACACAAAAATGACGAGCTATAAAAAGAAAAGTGAGTGGGGGACCACAATATGTACACGAAGGATGGGAGGAGAATCAGGGCACAAAAAACACCAGAAAGCACGAAGCAGATGAGAACAATATCAAAATAGGAAGTGGAGAAGAGCAAAGGTGGTGTGCGTCTCGGACGGCATGGCGAACGAAAGCAGACGACGTGGAGCAGGCGAGAGTGCAAGTCGGGGAAGCGAGGAGAGGAGGCACACGCTAAGGCCAATGGGTTACCGGCGTTTGAGCTGAAAGTTTCGTTATCCGAGACAAGGCGTCACGTGACTTCACGCTTCCGGTTCGTCCGGTGCCGGTCGCGGTTAGTCCAGCTGCATCGAGAGCCCTTCTAGGCGTGGTGGCCGTGCTGTATTTGCAATGAAAATGGTTCACTGCTCTGCAGTAGGTTGTTCTAACGCGAGCCATAAAGGGCACAAGATGTTCCGGTCTTCGTGGTACGACGAACAGAAGCAGTGATGGGCCGTTGCAGCTGTTAAGCGAGTGACGGATCAAAGTAACCTGTGAAAGCCAAGCATCGGTGCCCGTTTATGCGTGGCCCAGTTTGGCACAGGTCAGCACAACGTGTTCTCTCTTTCTTCAGGTTGGAGCTGCGTGAAGAAAAGATTTCAAACGGAGAGTATTGACACCCAGAAAAAGGTCTCGATTAATTTATGAAGGAGTAAGCACGGCTTCTCGTACAACGCATCCATGCAGGATGTGATCTCGCGACATCAGATTGCTTGTGATCTTCGCAGGCAGTTTCATCAACGTTTCGTCGACAGACAGTTCATCGCACTACGTTTTGTCGACAGACAGTTTTATCGACAGCAGAGGCTCTGGGATGTATTCCGGTCTAGGGGCTCTCAAGATTTATAGCTTGGTCGCTTTTCGAGAACTCGTGAAAACTCGGCCCAACGGATATCAACCACATAAACCTGATCCTCAGTTCGTTATAATATAAATAAACAAAAACAAGAAGGCAGAACTTTCATCTTGTAGGATAATAAAGCGGTCGTACGACCCTGCGTAGCAGACATCAGAATTGGTAAACATTTGTGCGTGCTTTCTTACTCAGCATCATAAAAAAGAATTAAAAAGAAAATGTCCGGAGATGAGACATGGCACTCAGGGGACAGCCTAATTGAAGTACGAAGAACGCGCGAGTGTTTAAAAGAAAGGCATCTCGCGTAATCCGATGCCTTTGAAAGTAGCTTTTGAATGAAAGTGTCTTTTCAGTAGCGCGAGAAAATTGCGCCAAAGTTCCGATCGGGCATTTCTGCTAGCCACGTCACCTATTTCACTTGGTAATGTGATCTAATGTAACTATCAAAAATAAATGCAACGAAGAACGCTGGCTCAAACGGAAAACAAGGTAGCTATCCTAGCCCGAGTTTTTATGCAGAGATCCGGAAAGCGCGGCGCAAGTGCAGCTTGTTGCCGGCCGCACTCGCTCCGCGCTTTCGTGACCGTTCTCGATGTCTCTGCGTACCGATTCCCACTTAAGATATGCGTAGAAGTAACTTGAGAAGCTCAGAAATTGGTAAGTCACCCAGCAGCAGAGGGAGGTGGCTCCTATTGATCAGGTTGAATACCCGCACACCCTTCCATGGCCGTCATGGGGATGCGTCGGCTGCCAGCTACGGACCGGAAGTGAAGAATACCCAGAGTGCATTGCGGCTGCTGCCAAACGCCGGTCACCTATTGGACAGCGGCACTTTGGAGGAGTGCGCACTTCGAATTATTGGTGCCTCTTGAGCTCTGCTCATGCTCTTCTGTAAAGCATGGAGCACATCGCCATATCGATGCCGACGCCACTTTGAAGTGCGCCAAAACGAAGCGCAAGAAATCAGCTTTCAAACAAGATCAGGATGGCGCCGGTCAGGCTCTTCAATGTTTACAAATTGTGTTTTAATGCGAAAGCATTAATTGGTCCCATGGAGCGAGCCGACGTCATCAGCTTGAAGCACGAAAACGGCACCTAGTTTCCTTGATCCCAAAGGTCCGATTGGCTGGTGCGCGGCGACAACCCATTGGCCGCTGCGTACGTCAGTTTCAACGACCGCCGCCCGTGCTGCAGCGCGCCAATAAAACTAACTGTCTCAACCCCGTGCCGCACGGGCCCCACGCTGGTTGAAACGGACACGTTAACTCATGCTCGGAGGCTTCTGCTTGTCTCGCCACCGACCAACATGCCGTCGCCTCCATCATCCACATTGCCGGCGCTGCTTCTGCTTGTCTGGCTGCCGACCAACGTGGTGCTGCCTCTAGCATGCACGTCATTGGAGGGGCTTCTATGCTTTCGCATTCACAACTCATGAGAAGTGCTTAGGTGTACCTCCAGCTTTCTTTTTTTTTTTTGTAATATTTAGAGACCGAATTGAGCATTCATATTTTGGGACAGTATTCTGTGCACCATGAAGGCTTCAAAATTGTGATTTCTGAAAAAAGAATTTTTAGATATTTTTTACTATTTTAATACCCCCGTCCGCCCTTGAGTTCTTACACAAGTAAAGATTGATTGAAAGATTAATAAATATTTGTCCAGGCATAAAACCTTAGAGTATCAGCACTCCAGTCGCCAATTGGGCATCTTGCAGCTGCCTCCATCCGAGTACTTGGTGCAGAGTGGGCGCAACTGTCTGCGGTCACAATTAAAATAAGCAACTTCCTCGACTTTGGCTTCCGTGTCAAGAACCTGGGGCAACATCTTTCTTATCGCAGACCGTTGGTAACATTTCCAAAGGGTGGAGAAACGTTTCCTGCGGTTTTGGACAAAGGCTCAGGTAGCTGTCAACTCTGATTTCGAGAGCCAAGAAGGGGGAAATGGCGCGTGGCTCTGGGGCCGATTTGAGGGCGTCGCCGGATGAATGCATCTGTTGTTTGGCAGGTGGGCAACCACATTGATGTGCAGACCGGAAGGTGGACTGCGGTGGACGCCGGCATCGGTGCCGGGGTGGACTCATACTACGAGTACCTGGTCAAGGGGGCCGTCATGCTGCAGATGCCCCAACTGGTGCGCATGTTCGCAGGTGGGCACTCTCGGGTTTTCTTTGCCCCTCATTCTTGCATGGAAAGCGCCATATTTTCTAGGCTATTGCCAGTTTTCGTCGCATGCTTACGAACCAACAGCGTGTCCTCCCAAAAGAATTTACTTTTTTTGTGTGTTTTGAATAACGGTTAGTTCTAAAACTTTGGGATCTGAATCGGCCCCCCGCCCCCCAACCTTGTAAGTTTTTTGGTCGGTCATTCTGTACTTTTGTGGCTTTTTCTTTAAACCGCCAGGTGTTGCAAATATCTGATTTGCTCCAGAAAGCTGCCGGGCAAGCCCACCACCACAGCTTTCCCTTCTAGCCACTAGGTGCCGGCATTTTCACCGGAGTTTCCAATAGTCTGCAGATTATTCCTACTAATAATATTTTATTTTTCGTGATGCGGACTAACAAACTTTGTTCGTTATAACAACATATGATGGATCTTGTCTGTGTCAGGTTATCTTAATAAGGATTTCTATACGATACCAACTTCTTTGTGAGCCAATAAAGTGGTAATTTGTCGAGGTATGTCATGTATGAAAATTTTTTATTTATGTGCATACTATACGCCAAGTGTGGACTATAGTCTGGAAAATACGGTATCTATATGTACATGTATATATAGGGTGTCTCAAATAACCCGGCTCTATATAAAATGGGCTGTAAAAATCGGCGCCTGCATGTAGCAATTTAAACTTTTTGTCAAAGGCGTATTTCACAGGTCGGTTTTATCTCGTAAAACTATAAAGCGTAGTTGTTTTTTTTTGTAAAAAATGGGGCCAGAAAACTTGCCCGGGTCATCGGCGGACGGCGATGTAGACGACAGAGTCGATTGGTGGGGCGTGTTTGGCGCACGTATTGATGGATGGCATTGGGAGCAGCATTGGAACGTGTCGCTGACTAGCAAAAGAAAGCAAACGACACGCAGACGAAATTCGTTGGCAGCAAGAGCACCGTCGTTATGCAATGGTATTTTCTTTCTAAATTTGGTTTACTTCAAGTTTTGCTCTCGTTGTCCGCATTTATTTTTAAACCAAAGGTACATTACAAAAAGATACTGTTCATTTTAGTCCACCATAGTCTCCTGAGCAGTCTCGATAAGGAGGTAGTGCCACCTATCAATATGTGCTCCAAACGCACCCCACCACTCGACTCAGCAAGTTTTCTGGCCCCATTTTTTACAGAAAGAAAGATACGCTTTGTAATTTTACAAGATAAAACCAACCTGTAAAATACACCTTCAACGAAAAGTTTAGGCTGCTACGTGCTTGTGCCAATTTTTACGGCCCATTTTATATCGTGCCTGGTTATTTCTGACACACTACATTGTCACGATTGACAATGATGAGGCGATGAAAACTGAAGCAAACTAAACAATCAGTGGGGCGAATATGTGCCCAAAACAAAATAGACAAGGCTATCGTCACAGGCGTCGATGGCGGCGAAACAGCAGCATCAAACGCTGGAGTGAGACTGAGTCTGCTCGCCATGCGGAGTCCCTTATGTGCCCACGTGGGTTTCTGGAACATTCGGCGTAGAATTTGTGGCGCATAGAACCTTTGGAACTCAATCAGACGGGAATGTTCTCGAACTTGCGAGAATGCAAAGTAGAACGAATAGATAAAAGGACATTCTCCTGAATGAAATCGAACCTAGACCTTCCGCGCGACAGTCAAGCGCTTTAACCATTACGGCCTCAGTGCATGTCGAGAACACCCTGTAGATCACTTTGATTGGCTCGTTTTCTAGATTGTGGATTGGCTCTGAATGTGCTCTAGATCACTGTGATTGGCTCTTCAAGAGTTCTGGATGACTGTGATTGGCTCTTAATGTGCTTTGGATCACTGATTGGTTCTGAATGTGCTCTAGATCACCGTGATTGGCTCTTCAAGTGCTCTAGATCACTGTGGTTGAATCTTCAGGTGGTCTAGGTCACTGTGACTGACTCTTAGAGTGGTCTTGATCATTGTGATTTGCCTTTCAAGTGCTCTGGATCACTGGTTAGCTCTAAGTGTGCTTTAGATCACTGTGCTTGGCTCTGCAAGTGCTCTAGATCACTGTGGTTGAATCTTCAGGTGGTCTAGATCACTGTGACTGACTCTTAGAGTGGTCTTGATAATTGTGATTTGCCTTTCAAGTGCTCTAGATCACTGATTGGTTCTGAATGTGCTCTAGATCACCGTGATTGGCTCTTCAAGTGCTCTAGATCACTGTGGTTGAATCTTCAGGTGGTCTAGATCACTGTGACTGACTCTTAGAGTGGTCTTGATCATTGTGATTTGCTTTTCAAGTGTTCTGGATCACTGATTAGCTCTAAATGTGCTTTAGATCACTGTGCTTGGCTCTGCAAGTGCTCTGTGGAAAAGTAGACATGCACATGGCCTCAGTGCATAAACGCCACGGCAGTTATGCGAGTCGTGGTGGCATTATTGTACGGTGCCGACTGACGCCGTTTCTGTGTGTCTGTCTGCAAGTGCAGCGTACAAGGGGGCCATTGAGAAGTACATGCGGCGGGACGACTGGTTCTTCTGGGTCAGCATGTCCTCTGGTCAGGTGACCATGCCCGTCTTCCAGTCCCTCGAAGCCTTCTGGCCGGGGCTGCTGGTACGTCGGACGCCATCTTTGCCATTTATTTGGAGCCTCTGCGTCGTAGAATCGGGACCCCCAACTCCTGCTGAAATTGTGTGACGAATTCAAGCTATCTTCAGGCTGTTTAGACAGCAAGTTTGCATGGTATCCGTGCTGGGGATATTGTCACAAACAAAAAATATAAGTTGAATGTGAAACTGAAAATAAATGTCCCTACGAACTAACAGAGTAATGGACACCCCGCGTCGGTGACAACGGGCAACTGTCCCAAAGCAGCACGCTACCGCCGCTTTTCTGCACTCGCTGTGTTCAGGAATGTTCCGAACTAGAACACTCGATGACAGCCGAGAGTGGGCTGGAACATTCCACGAGGGTACAGAATTAATAAAAGAAAGATCTGGACTGAGTGGGATTCGAATTCATTCCTCCGCGTGGCAGCCGTGTGCGTCGCTAACTCTGCCACACACACGGCAATGTTCTGCCGATTCTGGTTGGTCGGCACATTTGTTTGCAGACACGCTGCGTTTGACCAAGAAGGTTCTCACATTGACGCAGCGTTAATAGCGGGGAATGGCTGAGCTCTCTCCGCATACGGCTTTGAGTGAGGCTATTGCTCTCCCGGTTCGTTTCATTGGCTCGTTGGTTTATTGGCTCTGGAAGTTACATTTTCAAATTATAATGCTCCGCCAAATGATCTCACTCTGCATTAAGCACCAAAATGGCGGCGCCCGCGGGAAACCCTCCTGGCCTCAGCATTAATGAAGCAAAGCAGCACCACGGTGACGTAACGATGCGGCCGTACGGCTGACGATCAGTGTTGCCTTCTCTCTAGCAGATAGTTTTGGTTTTGCCATAGGCACCCGAAACCAAACTTTAAGCCATAATATTTATAAAACTATGCACAACCTCGACAAAAAAAAAAATGAAAATATACCTCGTAATTCAGGGACATTTCCCAAGCTGAAAACAGTTGTTATCCCAAATGAAAAAACTTTGACCAAAGTTGCCCTTAAAGGCAAGAAGGAAGGAAGAAATGTTTTAAATTGGAGGAGGTTACAGAAAAGGAAGATGAATCGGTTGATTGAATGTGCAGAGCCGAAGGCCCTTTAAAGGGGTCATGAAACAATTTTCCAACTTTTTCCTGTTTAGCTTTCCTGCTCAACTCATAAAATTGTGCATTGTACCAAGCAGTTCGGGGGAGTGCCCTCTTGCTCGGACTCGAGTTTGTGTACCCGGACAGAGCCATTGTTCCCCTAGAAGATTAGCCCGTCACTCAAATTTCAGACAAAAGTTGCTTTTCCCACCCCGTTCACCCCCGACGCTGACAGTGCTGTGGAAGCTACGTGCTTGTTGGGCCAGCCACACTTCTGCCACGTGATCACGCTCCCTTGCGCATACCTACGCGCAGAGAATGAGGTCAGGTGATGAAAGGGAGGCGGCTGATTGGTTTGAAAAGCGCGTAGCTTCCACCACAATGTCACCTTAGGGGTGAAGGGAATAAGTGAGGTCCGTTGTCGTGTGATGTGCGTTTGGACCCGGTGACGCGCTTTGGAGACCGCAGATATATCACAGTGAAAAGACAGAGAGCTTACGAAGGGAAGAAGGTACGAAATAGTTTACTGTGTTTTCAAATTTTCATACCAAAAGTCAGGCATTTGACTTTCTATCTTCTTTCTTTTGGCCCACTGAATGATGTGCTATTAGTAAGACCCCAATCTAAATTGATCTATCCCAGCCCAAAATTTGTTTCATGGGCCCTTTAATGAGAAACCCCATCAGTTTGATGATGCGTCGGAGCAATCTAGCGCTGGCTCATTTTGGGTGGATTTGAAATTCCGATTACACTTTCTGGTTGCCAGGCCCCAAGAGGTGCAGGCTAGATCGGCGGCTCTCTGCCCTTTCGTGGACGCCAGCGCCGCAAGTCGTCACGGACCAAGCTCTTTCTTTACGTCGCGGAGAAATTTAGTGACCTGAAGCGTATCGAAGGACTCTAGCCCAGCTTGCTTAGCACCTCTATGCCCCACTGCTCTAAAGTGGCCTAAATGCGTGAGAAAATGGCGGACCTTTCCCTCTCGATTGATTGTGCGAACTCTCACGATTGATCGCGCAAACCCTCTCGCAGACGCTGACGGGCGACTTGGACGGCGCCCGCAAGTCGCTGTACAACTACCACCAGGTGTGGCGGCAGTACGGCTTCACCCCCGAGTTCTACGACGTGGTGCACAGCCAGGCGAACTCCAAGAGGGACGGCTACCCGCTGAGGCCAGGTGAGGCATCCTCCATCCCGGCCGGGGAGCTCCGCGGATCCTTCGGACCAGAGTTCCGCATCCTGGAACGTGGAGCCACGTCCCTTGGGTGCCCCGGTCTGGGAGCTTTGTCTCGGGAGCCGGTTGGATAAGGCGAGGGATTGCTCTCTGCGAAGGAAACCCTCCACGATGATTGGAGAAAAAAAGATTGGCTGCATCTTTGGTCATTCTGCGAAATGTGTTTAAATGCGGTAGATGTATAGGGTGGGTGATGTTCTTAGTTTGGGTGGTGCGTAGGGCAGGATGACCCTTAGTCTTTCAGTGCCTTGGATGGGTGGTGCTGTTAGTTCAGGTGATGCCTAGGGCAGGGTTTGGTGTGAAAACGGATTACGTCGCACCATTGCCTCTTTGTGACGCCGCATGCGCTTTGCTTCAGCACCCCCGGGATACAAAGCCTTTGCGCTGAATGTTCTGGATCACCAAAAGAGGGGAAGCTGTTTTCCTGCCCTTTCCACAACCACTCGTTCTGCACGCTCCTTTTACACCTCCTGTTTCTACTCCCCTCTTCCTTGCCCTTTCCACCCCTCTCCGCTCCGTGCACTTTCCCACACCACCTGCTTCTGCTCCTCCTGTTCCTGCTTGCAGTGTCCGTAACTCAGTCAGCGGCGCACTCAGCCTCCACGCTGATGTCCAGAATTAATCCCGGGCACCGGTTGCCCTTTAATTTTTTCAAGATTGTTCAGCGGTTACAGACTGACTGTCCTACATGTTTTGTGCTTATGCGGCTCCTGAGGTTGGTTGGCCCTCTAAAGCTGCCGCTTTAAAATGAGCAGTCGCGCTTGAACCCACAGACAGTCCTAGCAATACCTGCAGAATCGTAATGGTCCCAGTGTATCTTTACGTACCCTGCCCCCTGACGTGGAGCCATCGCCGCCCTGTAGTTTAGGAGTGGTGTATTTGCTCGCACAAAAGCTCTTTAACGAGTGCGATGCGAGACTCTCATGGAGCGAGGCAACGGCGCGGCAACTGCGGCCATCTAGTGTGCACTGCACGAGACTCATGTGCGCAGGTGTCTCAAAAACAGGCAGTTCACCAAGCGGCACGTTGAAGCAGTGGCGTAGCTCCGCTGTAACGTGTTCGCTTCATAATTAGCGGACCCGGGATTGAATCCTAACGAAACTGCGGCGGGCTTCTTGTTTCGAGCATACGGCAATGTCGACGACATATGCCCCACATCGCCCTAAATCATTTCAAGTAGGGGAAAGTCCCCGTAGCAGCTATCGCCGTAATAATGCGTCAAATGGGGTGATTTCACGTCTTTAGACTCGCGAGAAAACGGCGCACGAAAGGACTGGACAAAGAGAAGACACACGGAATGAAGAGGCACGGACTCACAACTGACACGTATTAAGGAAAGAGAAAAGGAAACAAATAGCAAAGTGAGAAAAAAGAAGACACTGCACGAAAAAGCAAAGGAGTAAAGAAGGAAGAAAGAAACTTGCGTGGCATGCAGTCCGTCATTGGCGCTGCAAACTTGCTCCTTTCCTTGCCTCCTTCAATTTTTCTGCACCTTGTCTAGGGACGTGCAAATGCTGAATTTTGAAACCGAATAGAATACAGATCAAATAATTTTTAATAGTTTTAAAAATTTGGGCGGTCTGTCCAAAAAACAGGAGAGCACCGTCTCCTAAAGGACGACTCCGCTCAATTCCGAAAAATTTAGGCTTACATGTGATTCCATTTTACAAAGCACTACTAAACAACTCTACGTCTTCGGATTCGCGAAATGTGAAATATTATTTGTGTAATCCTAATTTAAACACCAGCTGATACCGAAACCGAAACTTCAGTTGCATCAGGCAACATTGGTCTCATGTGGTCAGAGTCATGGGCACGTCACGTCGAACCACATGGTCTTGTGACGTTCAGGAGGGGGGCGAGGGACAGGACACGCGACGCGCGCAGGTCGCTTCGCATGGCATGGACGGTGACGGCCCGGGCGAGAGGGGGAAGGGGAGAGGACGAAAGAGAAAGGAAGCGGAGAAACAGACCGATAAGCGCGCAGGGCAGCGCAAACTGGCGCATCCGCGTTGCGGTGACCACGTGAATGCCCGGTCAGCCAACACCGGGAGGAGAAACTCATGACGTCATTGTTCAATTTCGCTCTGAGAAGTAAAAACAAACAAAACGTGAGAATGACGTACACATGCCTCTGACGTAGTGGCTCAACGTTTGCCGCTCCAACTCCGTCGCCTTGACTGCGCTGACGATTGCGCCTCGCGTCGCACGCTAGAGTTGGCAGATTTCGGCGACTTGGCTCAGTTGAAGGTTTGCTGGCCAGTTTATAAATATATAGACGGAATTAGATTGTAATATTTGAAATGGGGTCTTCCTATAGGATATTGAAGAGGGCTACATAGTTTTCTAAATATCAAAAATGAAGCGGAGTTGCCCTCTAAGCATCAGCAAGGACATCCTTGCGGATGTATTAAATCGCGAGCGAGGATTTATACGAAGTAAAGACGGCACAAAAATAGATACTAATGTTGTAAAAAGTGAAACACGCCGAACGTTAATTTACGAGAACTCTGCCGCTAGAACCCGTTGGATGTTACTATAGTTTCGCTAACTCTATTTTGTTAATGGTAAGTCAGTTTACACAATATTGATTCAATATCGGTTCCTCTACCCAAAGAAAGGGAATGTTTGAACCACTTGTCCGATTTAAATGTAATTTCCAGGGCTTCTTGATGTTGAGAACACTTCTACCATATTTTGTTAACCTGGGTGAAGTACAAAAGAAATTGCAAATGTTTAAAGATGAAAGTGGGTGTGTCTGCATAGGAAGACTGTCGTTTTCAAATTACATATACATTTGTCATTTTTATGTGTCATATTGCTTTAGGACAGTTTAGAGCAGATAGCTACGAAGCTATATTTCTATATTATGCCATCTTTCATCACAAAAAAGCCACATGAACACAAATACTGTTCTTTATTCTTTATTCTTTATTCAATGATTACCCCGCAGTGCCCGAGGGCGTTACAGCAGGGGGGGTTACAAGGATGAAAAGAACACGTCTTCATTGAAACAGCACACTTGCTCTTCAGACAGCCGATTCCACTGTGCAATTGTTCGTACAAAAAAGGAGTTTGCAAACATGCATGTCCTAGCGCGGTACTCTCTAATTTTAAGACTATGATCATTACGACTAGAAACATAATAGGGTTCTTTTTAGTAAGTCTCGCTATTTATTCCCGTTTTATTTTTAACTATTGAGTATAAAAATTTTAGTCGCAGTTTTTCCCGACGTACGGAAAGTGGTTCCCAGTTTAACATTTTTTTCATTTCTGTACAACTTTCTTTCCTCCCGTATCGTCCAAGAACAAACCTAGCCGCCCTGTTTTGTATTTTCTCCAGCTTATCTATCAACGTTTTTTGGGCTGGATCCCAGACAGCACATGCATACTCTAAAATGGGTTCTTTAGATTTCCATCCTTTGTCCGAAATTTTAGTTCTTCAGAATGAAAAATGACAAAAATAAAAAAATACAAGCTTATAGCTATCTTCCCTTTAAAATTTCACCCCAGAAAAAGTCATAAAAATGAATCTATGTTACATAATAATAAAACGATAGTTTTCCTAAAGTGAAATTTATGCCAAAAAGTGGAACGGAGAAAAAAAGTGAAAGCCGTTTACAACTCCCCGTAACGCCGAATTGGAGCGCAGCTCTTGAGGAGGAGGAGGGGAGGGTAGACCCCTCCTCCTCCTCCTCCTCCCCTCATTCTGTAATATGCTCCGGGGGGTCACCTGACCTCGGGGGGAGGGGGTCATGTGACCTGTGGGGTGTCGCGTGACTTCGGGGGGGAGGGGGGGGTCACGTGACCTCGGGGAGGGGGGTCACGTGGGGGTCGCGTGACCTTGAGGTGACCTTGGAAAGGGTCATGTGACCTCGCGGGTCACGTGACCTTGGGGTGACCTGGGTGTCAGATGACCTTGGGGTGACCTTGGGGGGTCACGTGGCCTGAGGGTAACGTGACCTTGGGGTGACCTTGGTTACGCTGACGGCGACGCCGCTTAAGCCGGAAACGGGCGCCTAAGAGCCGCGCTCTAAAATGCATTCAAAGTGCTCCAACCCCTACCTTTTCTTTAATTTAGCATTGGTGGACTGAAAATAATTTATAAAAAATTAACTGTGCAGTGTAAACTAATGAAACTTTCTGGGAATACTCTCTAGATGTTGGTGGATGTAAATATGAGAATTTTCAAAATCAACTTTTTTTGCAGAAATTGTTTTTTGTGGGTAGTGTCTAGCTGATTTCCTTGTCTTTATCTGACCATAAAACACAAATCTGCTGTGTCTGCAATCTGCGATATCCTTTCCCATGGCACGGGAGTTCTACCTAATTATATTCATGTCGTTAAACGCAAATTTTCCGGGCTCGCGATCTGCAGCATCAGTTCCCTTGTCGCGTGGTTTGTAGCGCGTGCCCCCATGTTTATCATTATAGTTTCATCAAGTTTTGCCGTCTCATCCCTAAAGATAACCCAGCTTATGTCTCTTACCATTTATCTCCTCATTTTGGGTGGGCATTCGGGGATTTTTCAAAATGATCACGCGGTTTATGGACGCCATAGTGTGACAAACTTGGCCAGTGACGTCAGATTTATGTCAGCCTTGCCCAGTTGTGGGATAAAGACAACCAACGTTTCTAAATTGTTAACTTTCAGTTAGTAGAGCTTAGCAATTGCAAAACCTGGTGTATACACTCAGTAACCTACGAGCATTCTTTTTCAAGAGTAATCTATCCCCTTAGGGGAAAAACTCCTTCGTGCGAATACACCTTTAGAGAAGCCAGCCTTAGAGCCACACAAGCAACGAAAACGGGCACCATGCAACGGTTTTCATGGCAACTGTTCTAGACGTTGCAGTGTGGCGGCATAAGTCCGCCTCCCAGCGGTGGTTACTATGGTAGCCAGCGTGCGGCGCCTGTTCTTGTCGCTTGCCTGTTTGGAGCTTAAAACAGGTACAGTGGACTCCTCTTAAACGGAACTCGAAGGGACAGAAAAATTTGTTCCGTTTATCAGAAGTTTCATTAAAGCAAAGCACATAAAATGAGTGAAATATGACTTTATTTCACAAGCATGGGTCCATATCACAAGAGCGAATGACATTTTAGCGAACGGCGACATTTGAGCGAATGGTCGTTTTAGCGAATAACGGGGGCGCGCGTTAACCCATCCGTCGCGCTGCGCTTTACGCCGCTTCGCGGCGACAGTCTTCGGCAACTCATTACAAAAATGTGAACCCATTTGGCCCACCCGAAAACGCCGCTTCGCGGCGTCCGACTATTCGCTAAAGTGTCGTTCGATGAAACGTGGGCGTTCGCTAAAACGTCATTCGATCAAGTGAGTGCCTCCCCACAAGCATGATGTCCAGCTAATGTAGCTGACTAGAAAAAAGAGGTAATGGTAGTTTGTTTTGCATTTTGTAATCGCTTTTTGACGAAGTAGGTGTGCATGCCTTGGAGGTACAAAGGTTTCTGTTGACTGCTGCACCTTCCCCAGAAATAGTCTTAAAGACTAGGCCGTGGCGCTTTTTAAAACGGCTGAGCCAACCGTCGCTCATTTTGAAGTTATCTATTCCCAACTGAGACGCAATCTCTCCAGCCTTTTCTTCGAGGATGGGGCCGCTGATCGGGAAATTAGCACTTCGCGCGCGCTTAAACCAGAGAAAAAGGACGTTCTCTATTTCCTCAAAAGGCGTCTTTCGCATCCTCCTTCGGTCGGTGGCAAAGCTTCCGCGCTTTACAGCGTCTTGAATCTTTTCTTTGTCCTTTGATATCCTTGAGAGTGTAGACTTCGGGATATCGAACTTCCTTGCGATCTCCGTCTTCAAGAGGTCACCACGATCCAGCTCTTGAAGGATCTTCATTTTCGTAGCAAGCGAGATCGCTTGGTGCGGCCGCTTTTTTACCGCTTCCATCACAACACGGCAAGCGGACGCTGGTTTGTGTACTCGATGGTAAACGTGACGCGCAACAGACGAGGCGCTAACCCTAATGGCGGTAGAAAGACTGGATTGGATTGCCTTAATATAATGGCTTGGATGGATGGATGAATGGCTGTACCGTACCCTTTGTAACGAGCGGCACCTCGCGCCACCTAGCCTAACAACTTTTTTTTTTTTTTTATAATAATATTTGTATAAATTTTGTTCTAACACAACCCCTTTCCCTTTAAAGTGTCCTCAGTCTTGGCTATTGCGTACTCCATGGTTGTGAGACTGCTGTAACTATTTCCGATGTCCGCGGTCGCCATGGGTAGTTTCGGTTTCGGTCCCGTTTAACCGAAGTAAGCAAAAAGGGGGGTTCCGATTACCCGAAGAATTTATCATTAAATACATAGGAAACCAACCGAAACAACCTTTAGAGTTCCGTTTATCCGAATTTTCCGTTTAAGCGAGTTTCGTTTAATGGGAGTCCACTGTACTGCGTTCAAATGACGCACGAGTGTGAAAACAATTGTGCAGTTAAGGGGACATGCGCCAGGGGTAAACATTTTTTTTTCTTATATGCAATAACTGATTTAAATTTTTGCAGTTCTGTGTGTTTGATTCCCTTTTTTTAAATCTGCCGTCAGTTTTGATATAGCTTGTCTTTTATCTTCGGGATGCAATACGCATGCTGAAAAAACCTCGCGCACATCTGGGACATGGCAACACACTTGAGAGCCTAGTAAAATAAGCTAATTTGCTCCTTGTGAACCATTCAGTGCAATGAACAATGAAAATAATGTGCGCGAGACATATTACGTTATAAAATAATTGGAAATCATAAAACTGACATTTTTAATGAGCTCACAAAAGTTTCCTAATTTTTTCCTGAATATAAATATCACAAACAAGAATTCTTGTGTGTAAGCAGTAAAAATGCCCCAAAATGACACAAAAAATTGTTAATAATGTTTTTAATGTTTTGCGGAAAATTGAAGCTACAGAAGTAAAGTGACCGTATTCCTCGGGCCCCAAACCAAGACGCGTATCGGGGGGAAGGGGGGGGGGGGGGGGGGGTCATTGTGTTGCGAGACTTGCAAAGTTTAAATTTCGGTAACAAATCATACCTTTTCATTATTTCGTATACACCGTGTGCATCTCTTTTTTCCCTCAATTTGCGTACTGTGTGGCCTGCAAATATCTAACACATTTGGCTGGAATATTCCTTTAGTATTAATGTATTTATTTTTGTGTACTATGTCCATAGTACTGTTCACATGTCATACGCCAATTAACCTTCAGCATCTTCTCTTTCGAGCATATCTTGTTCCTTGATCTGAGGAAGCACCCTCCCACCGCTGCGATCCTTTCGTTTAACGGAATCTTTCATCTATCCGCGGTTCGAGAAGCAAAAGCGGGACAAAACGGCGTACCACAAGCACGCTGGCGGGACAGCGGGACCACGGCCGGAAAAGCGGGACCTGTCCCGCCTAAATCGGGACGTCTGGTCACTTTATACAGAAGACTAAGATGAAGAGGAGATAGGCCTTCATCTCAACGTAAATGTGACGTTGGGAGACGTCGCAACTTGAAGAACCACGCAGAGAAGAATAGCTCAGATTTAGGCCGTTCTGGGTTACCGGGAGGTTTTCAAAGGGGTATTTGAGGAAGTTTGCAATTGTAACCGGCACTAATCATTTTTATACATGAAATATGAGGATTCAAAAATAATCAAAAACAATGAGACTCAAAATAAAAGTTTTTGCAAAATATTATTCTATTAAGGTTGTTGATAGCGCTTGGCAGAGGGGGCTGCAAGGTGGGCAATTGGCCCTTTTGCCCGCAGAGCTTGTGGAGAGTGTGATGTACCTGTACCAGGCGACCAAGGACCCCCACCTGCTCGAGATTGGGGTGGACATCCTCGAGTCCATCGCCCACAGTGCCCGCACGGAATGCGGCTACGCCACCGTGAGTCTTGCTTCCCAATACCCCGGAATATTCTTCACTGGAAATCAAGAATGCTAAGAGGAAGTTTGGAACACCAACAGAGACTCGATTATGTCTAGGACGACGATTAGGAGTCCGCTGGCACAGCAGTCCTCGAGGCTATAGTGTGCCAAGCCGAACGAATTGGTAACGTATTAAAAAGGTAATTAATCCGAGGTTAAAACGGTAGATCCGTCTTAAATAGCCAGTTTGATTAAGAGAATCTAAAAGGAGGCTAAAGGTTCATCACTGAGCAGAAACATGGGGTAAAATGGATGATCTCTAGAATCTTCAGGAAACACGATCGACTGTACGGCAGGTGACGAGACACATGAGACAAAACTGTAAAGGAAAACATCCTTTTCCTACAGGGTAAGCCTTGCTTAGCAAAAGGAAGCGGATAAACTTTAAGCCAGTTTTATTTCTTTTTTTCTTCCGCTCGTCTCTCTGTCGTGTCAAACACCACAATGCACTGCCCAAGATGCTATTTGATGATTTTTGGTAGAGAGGGCTTAGCTGGATGTTTGTCTCTAGGAAGTAAAATATGATTCTAATCCGAGATGCAGTACCAAAACCTGTGGTCAATGGGTACAAACTTTACAGGCATGTTTTGCAAATTTATGATACTTAACCGTAGCATTTGATTTTTTAACTTCATTTGGTCAGTTTTGTTTGTGACATGTAATGCATCCTATCCTTAAAAAAATTGTGAGAGTTGGGAGTTCTTTAAGAGCGATAGATTTTGTTTCGAGTTGGCCGGGCTCGAAACATGCGCCTTGGGTCAAAAATTCCAGGGGACAACTCTTGCCACAAAAACAGTTGGTGCAAAAGACAAAGTGCATGTAGAAGACAGGACAAGCACCTCACATTCATTTTGTTTCATTTACAGCAATAGCACTTATGGGCTTTTGCAAACCACTTGAAATAATGTCCATTGCTGATGTTGTTAATGTTGTAGTAGATGTAGTAGTCATCATTTTTGATGTTGTAGTTGGCGATGTAGGGCTATGTAGTGGGCCCTGCGTTAGTGTTGCGGAATCCTCGAAAAAGATTGCCTGCGTAAACCAAACGTAAATCCACCACTGCACGCGTGCTCTGAAGAAAAATCTTTCAGCCACTCTGGTAAACAAGAAAGACCAGCGGAGCTGCACAATGGAAAGTAATGGCCGGCCGCAAGTCGGCAAGCCAGAGTGGAAAGGCTGCCGCCATCTGTGAGCGACGGCGGCAACCAGATATGGGGCTTGCCGCCGTCGCTCATAGGTGGCGGTAGCTGTCCAGAGTTTTGTGTCGACATTTCTTTGCGGGGGCACAATCCTGGGAAACTAGCCCTTAAAGAGGTACTCCGGCAGTTTCTTCATGGTCCGCGATTTGCTTGAAATTTCGCTGAACTCGCCAAACAACATTGCTAAAATATTATCCCAAATATTAGGTTAAAATAACTTTTTTTTTCACAAAGTTATTGAATTTACAATTTTGGTCCTCACAGTGTTTTTCAAACTGAAAGTCTCTACTGGCAGCAACGAAGAAGTGACGTCAGTGGAAGGCAGGGGTTCACTCTTTGGACTGTAGAATTTGTTCCCAATTGATTACATACAGTTTGATGGTGTCAAATAAAGGCTTTGGAAGCTCGCTCCAGCACCGAAGAAATGATTGGCATATTTTATTTTTTTAGACTGCTCGCTCAACTGGCAAGCCTGCCCGCCACTGACGTCACAGCACTGAAAAGTATGGGTATATTTGAATGTTGGTTTTTGCATCATTTTCATTTGCCGATTTTGCAATAACTACTATGAATTTCGCGATACTAAATAACATACCGGAAAGGGTAAAGGTCGGGGAGTCAGAAAATGTAGTTAGTTGAGGTAGCTCAAAAAATCGCCGGAGTACCCCCTTAAGGGGGGACACTACCCAGAGAAAAAAGATTCTGCAAAAAACATTGATTTTGAAAAATTACATATTTACATCCATCTACATCCAGAGGGTATTCCCAGAAATTTTTATTAGTTTACACTGCATAGTTATTTTTTTTTAAATTATTTTCTGTCCATTGAAGCTAAAGAAAAGGTAGGGTTTGGAGGACTTTGAACACATTTTTCTCCGTTCCACTTTTTGGTATAAAATCCATTTTAGTCAATCTATCGTTTGATAATGGCAATACAGGGAAGGCTCGTTCTTCACTTTTCCTGACTGAAATTTAATAAGGATAATAAATAAACAAACGCCTATGGAGTTTGTTTGTCACTTTACGAATGTCTTTTATAAAAAATATTGACATTTTGTCGGAGACACAGAAGACGAAAACATTGACCAATTTTGCAGAAGAGAAAATTGATAGAAATCAATGACTTTTTACAAACAACTTTTCATAGGCGCACCTCCTAGGCATTCTGCTACTTATCTAGCGAATAAAAATCTTGAATATAGTGATAGTTTTCCGACGATAGATTAACTAAACAATGTAGGGGTGTTGTTGACAGAAGCTGCCCTAATTTCCTTCCCATTTAACTGACAGACCTGAAATTTTGTTATGCACCCTCTAGCAGGACCACCAGCCTACCCTGTAAATTTCATTAATTTTAACCCAAGGGTTCAAAAGTTGACCCTCCCAGGGGGTGTCTCCCCTTAAAGGACAGATGCAAAGGAAAAAAACATTTTTTTTTAAACAGCTTAGATGAAAAAAAATATCATAAAACGATTTTACAACTAAGAAAAAGTTTTTTAGAGCTATATTTATGGTGCTATATGAATTTGTAGTTGGCGCCCGCGGGTGCCGTGGAAAAGTGGACCATATTTATCACGTGACGGGTCCATATTTGTCACGTGGTGCTTGCGCTTTTTCGGAAGCTTCCTATGGCCTCTAAAAGTAACTTATTCATCTTTGTTTGAAGTATAAAAAAAACTAAGATTAATAAATAGCTTTTAGAGCCCAAAGGAAACTCCTGAAAAAGCGCAGGCAGACGTGACAGATCTGTGCGCCAGTCAGATGACGGCGGCGCCGCCTGGAAGCAGACAAACTTGTGCGGCGATGGCCGCGTGGAGAAACGCGTTAAAGTGGTGCCGCAAAATGCTCAGCGCGCGGCAGCGGCGCGACTTTGCAGCGGCGGCGACGCAGCGCGGCAGCCCACAGGTCTACCGAGTGACCAGTGGCGGCTCCTGCGGGCGCCAACTACAAATTCGTTTTGCGCCGTAAATATAGATCTAAAAATGTTTTTTCTTCGTTGTAAAATCGTTTTAACATATCCTTTATCCATCTAAGCTGTTTAAAAAATTTTTTTTTTTTTCCTTTGCATGTGTCTTTTAACAGCTCCGCTGTAAAAACAGAGTATATCCTACCACGAAATGTTCTTGTAGCACCGTCAATGCCAAAAACTCGTGCCGGGAGACGCGCTATCACGCGCTCCGGAACCAGAAGAAATAAAAGTGTTTGAAACGAAACAGGGGCGCTAATCTACACGGCATGACCAAGTGGGTCCAAGGGACTGGGGCATGGTCGCCTGCTGCAATCGGTCGGTGGTGCTAGCGGCAACTGCAGCAGGTGGCGATGTCCCGGTTCCTCGGTCCCTCGGCGTAGATTAGGGATCCCCATTTCTATTTTGTTCCCAACTCTTTCGTTCAAGCACCCCACGGTGCGAGAAGGCGACGCCGATGCCCAACAAATTCACCGTGACCTGTCGCAGCTATCGCCCTGACCGTACTGTACGTTAACGGGGGATTGCTAATCTTAGAGCGCAGCTCTAAGGCGCCTGTTTCCGGCTTGGTCGGCGTCGGCGTTGCTATCGGCGTAACTGTGCGTTGCATTATGAGACATTTCCCATAATGACTTCACACATGACTTCACGTGTGACATCACGAGGGTCACGTGTGACGTCACGGGGGTCACAAGTGAGATCACGAGGGAGGAAAAGGGGAGGAAGATGGAGGGAGGAGGAGGGGAGATGCCAGCTACCGATTGTGTAGGCAAGTGCTATCATCATTCATGAATCACAGGGAGGCACGTATGAAAATGTGGTGTACTTGTTAGCCAAGTGGCCACCTACATGGGTACGTGCTGTACCCATTGATCTCTGTGGCCTGTCAGACAAAGCCTACAGAGCTTGTAAACTGTAATGCAGATATTAGCGAGTTTTTGGCACATAGTTATGCATCACTGGGTGGCTCCTCTAAAATGGTGCTTAAACTCTGAAAACACTTTACTTAGCAGCAGGGATGGTCGAGGGATTTTGTCAGCCTGGGGAATCCACGAGGGGAAACCCCAGGTGGCCTCCTAAGAACCTAGTTTGAGAAACCCCAAACTATGCTATCGGCTTATATTACAACGACCCCCGCTCTCTGACGCAGATCCGGAAGGTCCAGGACCACGAGCTGGAAGACCGCATGGAGTCCTTCTTTCTGGCGGAGACCACCAAGTACCTGTACCTGCTCTTCAGCCCGGACCACTTCATCCACAACAACGGGAGCCAAGCGGCCACCGTGCAGACGCCGTCTGGACGCTGCATTCTCGATGCGGGCGGCTACGTCTTCAACACGGAGGCTCACCCCATCGACGTCGCGGCAGTCCACTGCTGCAGCGCCCACAAGGTTGCCGAAGATGCCGCCCTGGAGCGCCTGGAGGAACTCCTGGACCTCAGCAAGCTGCTCGTGGACGAGCGGAGGGAGGAGTTTGTGAGGCCGCTTGACGACCACTTCGGGAACTACTTCGAGGACGGCGGCAGCAGTGCCGAAGAATTTGTCGGCCCCCGTGGGACGGGGTCTTCAGACCCCGATAACAGCGAAGCCTCTGTTGCTCAAGAGATTGACGCTCGAACCGCGGACGCCGACACGTCGGTTGCCGTTCAGCACGATGTAAAAGATCCCGATGTTCTTGCACCAAGGGTCGACCTTGGGGACGACCTTCGAGGTTGCAGCGCCCACGCTGAAGACGATGCGTCGACAAGCTCTGGTGGGACAAAATCCGTTTGTGCAAAATCTGCCGACGATGGCGAAACCACCATTGCTAAAGAGGATGACACTAGGACCGCCGACGTTGGTGTGCCAGTTGCTGCCGAGCGTGATTTAAAAGATCTCAATGTCGTTGCAGCGGGTGAAGGCAGCACCGAAATAGACGACAGTCCAGCCATCTGCGCCAAGTCGGTCGGCACCGATGCTGCCGTCGTCGAGGAAGGTTATAGCGAGATGAACGAAGCTGCGGGGAGTGATACGGCTAATGTCGCTATGGCTGGAAAGAGTGACTCCGGCACCGTTGCGGCTGTAGTTGACGCATTTGGAACCGGCGCTGGCGGGGACGTCGAGGAGGTTGAGACTGCGACTACCACGACAGGCAAAGCTAAGGCCGATGAGGACGACACTGGTCGGCACGGTGCAGCAGGCGTCGGTGTGGAATCTACAGTCCAGGGAAGCGTAGACCGCGAGCCTAACACGATCAAAGAGTTTGCGAGCGAAGATCCGACTGCTACTCCCGTCGGCGACTTTGACGTACGGCTAGAAGCGGATGAGTCCAAAGGAGCGACGGTTGTGGCGGACACTTCTGACCGCCTCTCCCCCAAGGACCTTTCCGGGGACCGGAATAAAGGGCACGTCGGAGGACGCCCCGAAGAAGTCTCGGAGCGCCCGTATTGGCAGTCGGAATTCCGATCGGGGGATTCCCCGGAGCATGGCGAACGCGCAGACGGTGCGGCTCGACCCTCTGAAGCGTACAAAGGTGGCCCCGACGAAGCTGCTCCAGGGTCTCACTACGCCAGTGCTAAGGCCGAGGCCGTGGAAGCGTCGCAATACGCAGCGACGAAAAAAGGCGCTCAGACGGACACCGTTAAAAAATTCAACCGCACGCGAGATAACGAAGGCTGGAGGGCGGAAGTGACGGAGGTCGACCTGACCTCGGAAAGCGACGAAGGCGAACTCGTCGATGGGACTTCCGAAGGTGTCGACGGCCCTTCCGGCCGGGTCCATTTCGAGATCGCGGGGAAAGGAAGAATCGAGGAATTGAAGGACCTTTTAACCAGTGCCGTCGAACAAGCTGCGGCTGGTTTGCGTACGAGCGAAAAGGAAGAGAGCAAAATGGATGTAAAGTTGACGGATGAACGGGGGACAGCGGCTTCGAGCAACGCGGCAAAATTTGCAGACGGAGCCGGTTGGACTGCGCTCACGTGTCCGTCGCAGCCCTTCCTGTCGCGACTTGCATTTCGAGGGGAAATGTTCAATGTCGACTAGAACGTGGTCCAGGGGGGCATCCGAGGAATGCGCGGAGCTACGGTGGCAATTTGCCGTGACCTTGGCATTCCATAAAAATTCTTCGAAAAGACAATTACTATTGCAAAGAAAAGAATATAGATTTGTTTTGTATAACTACCGTAAGCTGTCGTCAATTCTTGAATGAAGGGACTACAAAAATGCTCCGTGTATAAGTGGAACATGCCGAGCTCTAATTGACTGTGGCATAGCCATGGATTTTTTTTTTTTTTGGAAGGTGGGTAGCTGAGGTGTTTGGCATGTTCATTACTTGTGCATGGGGGAGGTGGGGTCAAAATGCTTGCATATATTATAGTTACCTTAGAATACTGCCCATCCACCCATTCCAAGTGTCCATTCCCAAATTTGTAAGATCTGAGAAGATAAGTGAAGGAGATTTATATGTAAAATTGATGACCGGACAAGCGCCCATCCCCCCTTTTTCCCCATCACCTCTAGAGTTTGAGTGTGTGCTTGCCCGGTATTTTACGGTAGGGTTCAGTGTTTTCGGAGATTATTTTTTAACCAATCAAAGGGTATTTTTCGGAGTTTATTTTTTGTTGAAAATTCAGAGTTTATTTTTGTTAGATTCACAATTCTCCTAAATTCGAAGATTAGTTTTGCAATGGTTCCCTAGTCTCAAAAATAAAAAAAAATATACCGGATGTTTCAGCAAAGAATGACAGAAATTCCTGAGATTAGTGGATTTCCTCGGGACCACATTTCTTGTGCGCTATACTTACTAATTGATTCGCTAAATAATTAAAAGTGACAAACTTTTTAAGTATTGAAAATAGGCATATGGTTCCAATTCGAAACTTGCTAAGTGTCATCGTAAGCCACTAAATCAGTCATTTTCAGAAAGACTGAGCACGTGGGAAGCGTAGTAGTGCGATAAAGCTGCCAGGTGCAAGGCTGGGGCTCTGATAAGGGTCAGAAAAATCGCCCGGGCGCCTCACGCAACCGCCAGCCTTGTACCTGCTCCACAAGGGGTATTTTTAGCTTCTCACGCACGCTCAGTATTTCTCAAAATTACTCATTTCGTGGTTTTCGATGATGCTCAGCAAGATTTGAATTGGAACCATTTGTCTATTTTCATTAACTAAAAAGTGGTAAATTAGTCATTTTTAAATAATGAGAAAACTTGGGATTGTAAGTATCGCACATTTTTTTTTCATTCGTCACCGCGAGGAATGCGGTCCCGAGAAAATTATCTTTTTACCTCCAATATGTTCATTTGAGGAATTTTTGTCCGTCTTCGCTGAAACACCCGGTATAATATCCAGGTGTAAACATGTGCCAAATTCAAAAGAATGCACTTGTAATAAATACTATTTGTTCAGCTGGACTTGGTGTTGGTGCCCTCACCTTTAGCAATACTAATCTGTTTCACGACAAAACAAGGTTGCTTCGATAAAGGTTGATACCTTAAAATAACTAAACTCTTGGAGGTAGTCCTTGTCAGCTGGGAAGCTCGACTGTGATCCCATCCTATTGAATCGTGCGCGAGGGGGGGAGGCAAATTAATACTGAACCTTCAGCAACTTGCCTTTTCCCCCTTCTATGAAATCTCGATGGTTTCTAGTTTTCACTGTTACAAAAACACAACCCGTCTATGCTTTAAAGGGGCTTTGCAGTCATACTTAAGCGTCTACCATTTTTGCGGTGTCCACGTCTCTTGGGGTTCGGGCAAGCCAGCGGGCACGGAGAGAGTGACTAAATATCAGTGCGTCATACTTTAACCGGACGACGCGGAAACTTCCTCCACCTACGGGTGCGACCCGCAGTGCCGAAAGCGCGGAATATGTGAAGTCTTTGGTCGTGGCCTTACTACTGGTCGGAGCAGCTACAAGCTTTTTTTTTAGTCTAAATACAAGATACAATTGGTGCCAACTGTTTCAGTTATCTATGAAAGTAGTTTTCGTTCCGTATTTTATATCAGAAAAGAGACAAATGCAGCTTATGAAGCATGGAATCAATAAATGACCCGTCGACATACCCGCCACCAAGCGGTGGAAAGGCTTGAAATACTTGAAAGGGGTAGTGGGATCTAGAGCACTGTATAGCTCCTTCGGAGCAGAGTAGCGCAATCTTGAACACCATTTCTCGGCGACTAGCGGCAAACGCCCAGTCATGCGGAAAGCGATGGAGCTTAAAAACATTGCAGCCGCACTCGCCCTGCCCCATGCAAGCTAGATGGGTGCTCGGGCAGTATTTGATGTTTTCGTTATTTGTGCACCCATCACCCAGCAATGGTGTCCCGATGACCGGGGGACTGTCGCATCAAAGACCGTGGTTCTAATTAAGTTTAGGAGTTTAAAACGGAGAAGAAAGCACAATCGTAGTTTGGGCATTGCATACACCCAACACCGGCCAAGCCTCTCATCCGGGACTTTCACTCTTTCTACACAAAGGGAGAAAGCGCCCGGAGCCCCTTTGTCCTCTTTTCTCTCGCTCTCAAAATGATGCAACCCACAATAAAACGGTCTACAAGTTGCCACAAAATAACGAATAATACATGTAGTACCATTAGTCCTGCAGCACTGAGAAGGGTGGAGTATAAATGGGCAACGTTTTCAGTTAAACTTGTTGCACATTTCACAATTGTTTTAGATGAATTCATGATGCTCAGTTTGAAACTGCGGAATTCGATTTTCATTCGTGAAATTCAGGCTTTGAATTTAAAATCGAAACTTTAGCACTTTTCAACCTTGTACATCGATAAATATTCGATTTCTCGAATTTGAATCTTAAATATAAAATCCAAACGTTCGAATTTTTCAAACTATGCCTGTAAAAAAAAAATCGATATCTTCGAACTCTACTTTCAGAAACCTTAACATTTTCGAATTATTCAATTTCGAACCTCAGCGGGGTTTTAAAGTTGCGAACTTTTAAAATTCTAGCTTTAGCGAGGTGCAGTTTCGAAACTTTTCGACCTCGAACTTTGGGAGGTTCGCGGCATCCTTATCCAGAGGCTCTGCGTCAATCCTACCCATTGACCCCGTAAGTGATGACGTCACAACATGGCGTCTGGGTCCAAACAAACCGTTGCTAGGGGCGTTGCTATGGACTAATGCATGGTAACTCCACACGAGGCTAGATTTTAGCTTATAAGGAAGTAAAAACTTTTTTGTAAGCAACCTAACTTCTTGATATCTAATTATGAAGATGTTCTTGTCATCTCAGCGTCGTATTGCACAATGAAAGCCATTTCTAAAGTATTCCACTCCGCTTTGTTTTTATGGCAGACGACACGATAGACTTGCTGGCCTCTGCTGCAGCGGGCGTCTTATTTGAATCGCGTCGGTAAACGAGCAACACAAGCAAGTGCATCGCCATGGCCACAGAGGCCTCCGCAATGTGCGTTTTTTTCCGTGAAGAACCCAGCTTAGTTCAGAAGGGCAAAAATTCCGTAAAATCAAACCACGTCATGCAGATCAGTTACGAAGACGACCTGAAGTGCATTACCAGCGCAGTGCAGGCCAGCATGAGAAACAAATCGTACGCCGTCAAGGTAAGTCGTTTGTTATTATTATTATTATTGAAGTTGTCAGGTTATTAAATATTGCATGTCTATACGCCTCGCAAGTGGGCTCATTTTCGTCTTCTGCGCATAAGAAAGGAAGTAGCGGTGACGTCAGAACGCCGAGCCCTGATTGGCTGATCGCGACCCCCTGTCTGAGCGTCGTCTGCTCCTTTGCAACGTCGTCTGCTCGCAACGTCGTCTGCGTCTGACTTACCTTTCCTGCGACTTTCGGAGCGAACTCGACTTCGCCTTTAAGAGAGGGCAGACGAAATAACTCGAGTGGTACGTTGTTTTTGTCTAACAACTAGCAGACGCGCATCAAGGAGGGAAGTCAAACGACTCACTGGCGAGGTGTCCCGGGGCGCCGAGGTTTTTTTGCTTAGAACCGAGAGTGAGCGTGTTAGTGTCCGCAAGTTCCCTCCCAAATACGTTTTCCCTCCATTCGTGTGCGGCGAGACCCCTCACTCTCTAACGGCGTCGGCGAATTGGCGCAGTTAACGTCGTCTGCTTTACGTCTGCTAGTCAAAGCGGTCAAAGCGATGGCTGCTTTACCTTTGCTGCGTCTGTCGGAGATTCACCGCTTTTTCACCGGCCAGTCACCGTTGCCTCGGGAAACAAGAAGATAACAAGAGGAAGAAATTGACCTCATTAATCTAAAATTGAGGTCAGCGATCAAAGTATAATACGGGAAGGGTTCACAAGGGTCGTGCGGGCATATTCCACTCAGCACGCCAGCCGGTCGTGGCCAGACGGTCGCCGAGTCGCGGAGTGCCTGCTAGGCCTAACTGCCCAGCTCGTTTGGTCGCGTTCGGTGGAATTGTGGCCGTGGGAGCTTTTCCCGGGTGTTTGTGGATCCAGCGTTCTTGTTCGTCGTGGTCTGTTTCAAGTACTTTTTACTTTTTTCTTGCTGCTTGAAGTCGGGACGCGTCAGAAGCGCACGTAGAAAAATAAACGTCCGTGGGTCGTCGCGACCGCGACGCTGTCGGCCATGCTAATTTGATCGTAAGAAGTGCGTAAGACAGCTTCGGCGCTGTCGTAGGATTTTGTCGTAACCTGCGCAAAACTTACGAAAATTTCGTTTCGTGAGTACGAATTTGTTTTTAAGTTTTGTCTTACGCATATTTTTGGCGTAAGATCGTTTCGTGAATCTGGCCTCTGCACTTCTGAAAGTCGCAGGAAAGGTAAGACAGACGCAGACGACGTTGCGAGCAGACGACGTTGCAAAGGAGCAGACGACGCTCAGATAGGGGGTCGCGATCAGCCAATCAGGGCTCGGCGTTCTGACGTCACCGCTACCCCCTGCGCGAGAAGCAGACGAACTTGCCCTCCGCATAGCAATTTCGCAATTTTTTTTGTATACATTAAATTGTATAACCCGCGATCAGAGTACAATCTGATTTACACTCACCTTATGTTTTTTATCCAGTTCTTTTGCGATTTGGGGTTTTGCAGAAATTTAAAGAAACTGCAAGAATCTTTCTCCACGGGATCGCGGTTACAACCAGGTACGAAGCACCCTCCCATAGCGCGAGTCCGCGAACAAAACTTGGGATCTCTACCGATCGTACAGAGGCTAGACCGATCGCCTGAAGTGCTTTTCTCACGGGCGCAGTGCGATCTTTTAGCAGACGATCATTTCGATCGACGCCCGGACTTTCGATAAACCATAGTTTGCATCGCACCACAGAATTAATTCTTATACGTGTCTGAAACTCATTATATTTCAAACAAATGCAATATCAGTATTTCGTCTTTATTCACCCGATTCAAACGCCGGCGCCGGCTGTGCCGGCGGGCGTGTGGCAGACAGCACTCTTCTTGCATTCGTCGTCTGCTGCAGGCATCTTGAGGACCGGAAGTTGCAGTCGTAAATATTTCAGAAACAACCGATCACCGGCACACTTCTGTCGAAACATATATGACATTCAAGCTTTCTGTATCTGTGATTTTTAGAAGTTTAAATCCTACTCCCGATTTTTGAACGGTCGGGTTTTCGTAGCGAAACCTAGCCACATGTATTTGCCCATAACAACGACCCTAGCAACGGTTTGTTTGGACCCATGACGTCACACTTACGGAGTCAATTGGGCGCGTTAAGTTAACGCGCTCGAGCGCGCTCCAGCGGTCAGAGTGCGCTCGAGCTAAACTAAACGACATCGTCTCACTTCCGGTGCACGGTGGCGGAGCGCGCTCCGCGAGCTCCGTCGTCGGAGATGGTGCGCGCATAGAGATCATATACTAAATCTAGAGGAAAAGGTCCGCCATTTTCCCATACATTCTGGCTGCCGCAAGCGGCGGACCATGCAGGCAGACACTCTGGGTCCCAAACACGTTACATCATCAGAGCAGTTTCGTGAACTTCAACAATCCACGAACTTACCGGTGGAAAGATACTCGCGTTCTTTTCAAAGGTTTCTTTTTGCATAGCGCGCAGATGTACGGCCCCGCGTTAACGCTAAACTAAACCATATACCCGGCTTCGCTGGTGGGGCGCGGCTGGGCGCGGTTGAGGAATACGAAACTGCGCAACCACCAGATTTCCGAGATTTCGACAGAAGGGAAGTTAATGCAGCGTAATGACTTTATTGCTTTTTATAAGCGTTAGAATAGCTCAGAATTTAGTTTACAACGTTAAAGTATCACTGTTTATATTGCTGAGAGTTTTTACTCTCCGTGTTTACCATGGCAACGTTGCTTTCTTTCTCTCGTGTTCTGTCGCTCTCGTCGCTCTCTTTTGCGATCGTTCACTCGGGACCCAGGATGTCGGCGCACGGGATTTGCCACTCCTCCTCACCCACCTTTACCCCCCTGGGTGCGCGAGAGCTCGAACAGGTTGGTTTCCGGTGTAATGACGACGTTTCCGCTCTCGCGGCCAGTCTCGCGGTTACTCGAGGTGGTTTCACGCGGTGGTCTCGCACGAGACGGAAGAAACATCGAAACCCTGAGCGTTTAGGAAATACGCGGCCGGGCCGCCGGGACACTCTGGACCAAAGGCGTCGGGTGTGCGCAATCCTTGGCGAGCGAGTTCGCTTCCGAACGCTCCGAGGATGCCATCGCGCTCGCCTCGCCAAACCTCGCGGACCGCGACCGCACCAACTGAACCCCGCGGCCCAAAGGCTCCGGCCTAGCCAGGAACGGCACCGAGGTAGGCCCGGTCGTGGGTAGGAGCTGCTCGTTCTGCGCTGCCATGCAGTGCTCGGAGCTCTCGGCGTCGTTCGTGCTTGCGCTGAAGCCTTTAGGGGCTCCCTCGGACGCGCAAGTCGCGCCTGCTTGGATGCGTGGATACTTCGACGGCGATCGCTTGGCAGCTCGTGCAATCGTTCCGTCATCGTGGAAAATAAAAAAAAAAGCATGGTGCGGGTGTAGAAAGGTATGCATACATCCTTCAAATGCTTGTCGAAGTTTTTCATGTACCTTACCGCAATTTCACGATCAGGCGAGCCAATGAATTCGGCCATTCAGCCGTCATTCTTTAAGGCTTTTGGTAATTCAGGGGGCGTTCGGCGTACCTTTAATCGCCGCACCAACAGCGTGCAGCACAAATACAAGCTCTTGCTATTGCCGCCCTCTCTGCGCACTTATTCCATCGAACTCGTCGTCGAAGAAACACTTCGACGTTTCGATATACTGCAGTTTCGACGAGACGGGAGCCGTGTTTACGCGCGCCAGAAAGCCGGAACCGGAAACGTTAAAAAAATAGGCGTCAGATGGCGCCTCCATACTAAAGTGCGCCGTTAACCCATAGGCTATGTTCCAAATCTTACCCGAGTAACCTGCCTCCTACGTCAGCGGGTAATACCACGTGACATCGCGAGTAAACGATCCGCGACTAGATTTGGGAACGGCCGGGTTAATTACCTGGATACTATGCGGATTGGCTTTGTCTTGGGCTACGACAAAAAGAAACCACAGCAGCGATGGCAGAAAATAGCAGACGATCTTTTTGATCATCAGGAAAGCACTCGAAGAGACGATAATAATTATGACGACGCGGTGTTTTTTGAGGCGGATTCACCAGCTCCTTTTACTCACCTTCTTTTTGAGCTGTATATTGAAATAAAAATTACCTACTCCTTACAGTTAGACATTAAAAAAGTGTTTTATTAGTCTGCTCGATTGCCCTAAACGCATATATTCCACGCATTGTAATTTGCATTGATCATGTTTTGCAGAAATTGATTCCACACGGTGTAGTGGTGCAGCGCGAAGGTGCTTTCTCAAGAATGATATAAAACTTTGACGCGAATATGATTACGATAAAATCTTTGAAGCCTTCACTGCTTTGCGAGCGTTATCCTCTCACTACACACACTCTAGAGAAAACAAAAATACTACCTTATCATTTACTGCGTTCAAATATTTTCAGCCTTGAACGTGAGAATACGACATTCCCTCCAACGCCGAGGACGAGAATGCGGAGAAACTCCTGTTTACGCTCGCACTCTGATAATAACAAGTAGGGAAGGTGCACGGTCTGGATGTAATGCAGTCAATTCGTGCGTTGAAAACAGCAAATCGCAATAACCACACATGCTGCACCTCGTTCTTTGTCATTTCGAACGTCCGCCACCTAAACCAACGGAGCAAGCGAGCTTTGACGGCTGTCGGCGCAGAAAGCAGACGACGAACAGATCACGTGACGTATTTACTCGCTTTGATCCGACGTTACCCCCCGATCGAGGAGGGTAGCGTGAGTAATTACTCCGGAGTAAACAACCCGCTTCTGGAACGGGAGTTTTGACGTCATCGAGTGAGCTCGAGTAAGTTTTGGAACGCCACGGTACGAAACCTTTACTCCGGAGTCGGATCGAGTAAATTTTGGAACACAGCCATAGAGAGCAAATATCACAAATATTCCGTACGTACTAGGCACATTGGAACATTTCTCAGTCACACAGATGAAATAATTGGTCAGTTACGGCGTTTTTATTTGAAATTCGTGGAATGAAAAACGGTGCTAAAACAGTTTCGTACATGTATTTGTGTGCACTGTCGGACACTGCTAGCGCGAACACGGCGTCGGCGCTTTCCGCCAAGGGGGATATACGTGTCAAACGAACGAAGGACATGTGGAAAACCAAGAGAGACGGCAAAAACTACGCAGTAACACTGGATAAGTAACTCCTCGTGCATGCAGGCGATAAAAATAAATTGAAAACCACGTAATATAGTTCGATTTGCAATAAATAAGTTATTCTTTCTGCTCGTGATAATGTGCGAAGATGCATCGTTCTGGGTTCAAATCATCAACCGCACGCTTCAAATCTTTACAAGTAGGGAGAAGTCAGAGAACAGGTGCCCGATAAAAACTGCCTGAGATATGAAATAATAAAAAGACACACCTTTCGTAGCCCACGTACTTTATTTTTTACATTCGAATGGTCTTTAACCGATCGTAAAGATGCACGACGGAGTCATATTCATAGAATGACAGGACGGGCATATTAGCAATATATAAGCGCCACCGGAATGCTAGCGAACCTTGAACACACTCTACATTCCTTTCGATCGTTATTTAGCTCAGAAGCGTAGCTTGTTTTTACATACCTGCCATGGAACAGAGGTTTGGGCCTGAAATATAGCAAAGCGTAACATCGTTCAATAGTAAAGAAAAATGCTGTAATTAAAGCAATTACACTTTTACAATATTAGTAAAGGTACATACTATCCGGTACAACCGAAGTAATAAAAGTTATTCATGTTATTTTCCGGCGAAGAGACAAAATTCACGCGCGTTTTCCCATAGGAATGCACAGGAGCACCGCAAAAGTAGACTGGTTGCTGTCTGCTTCAATTTGCCTCCCGGAAGTCGCATAGACACTAGCGCCAGTTGAACCTCTAGCGTACATTATAATAACTCTATGCGTTAACCTACTCTCCGAACCCGCGCGCTCGAGCGCAGATGTCCGGAGTCCGGAGCTCACTAACTTAAAGGGATACTGAAGCGAAACTTGAAATACACCTATTATGGTCAGAAATAGGTTCAATATGATCAATGATATTCATAAATCATAATCGCGCATTTGTATTTTGAACGGATGGCTATATTTTTCACCCTGATGGGCCCGATTGGGCGCGCGCTCAAAAATCGGCCATCGGAGAGCGCGATGCGTCTTGGGATATTGGGCGCATTCGTGACGTCACTTGTGCCGGTCGGGAAAGGCTACGGCGTGAATGTTGTGGTTACGAGCGTTGCCACTTGGTGGCGCGTCGACGGTTAACGATCAATTAGAGGGAGATGATGCGATACAATATATAGGAGCAGTGATGGAGGAGAAATTTCAGGAACGGTTACATGTGGAAGATAGGAGAACCGAAGGAAGTAGCAGTCCAGTTTGTGACATCGCGGATTTTGGACAAAGAGAATGGGAAAAGGCGGAACGAAGAGTCCCTAGTGGCACGTCGACAGGCACAGATGGTATCCCTATCAAGCTGGTGAAGAATTTGGGTCCTAAATCTAAGGCAAAACTAAGGGAGGTAGTGAGTACCATGATAACAAAAGGAAATATTCCAGATGAATGGAGGCTTAGTAGGATGAGTATGATATATAAGGGAAAGGGAGATAAGTCTGATATTAGGAATTATCGTCCTATAACCGTGACACCGGTTATTTACAGGTTGGTAATGCAGATTATAAAGAACAGACTGGAGGAATGGGTAGATTGCGAGGGCATACTGGGCGAATTACAGAACGGGTTTCGAAAACAAAGAAGGTTGGAGGACAATTTATTTTCTCTAACACAGTGTATAGAAATAGCGCAAAAAGAAAACAGACAGCTCTGGCTGGCATTTCTGGATATCAAGGGTGCCTATGACAATGTGAACCAAAGAAACCTGTGGGACATAATGGAGAACTTAAACCTAGATGAAGGACTAACAGCACTATTAAGGAACATTTACAAAGATAACAAGGTGATTATAACATGGGAAGGAAAGGCGACAGGGAAAATAGAGATAAGACGAGGCCTTAGGCAGGGGTGCCCGTTATCGCCTTTGCTGTTTATGTTGTATCTGAGAGGATTGGAGGATAGACTAGAGAAGAGTGGGCTTGGGTTCAACCTTTCTTACAGTAAGCTAGGCCAAAAAATTCAGCAATCCTTACCGGGATTGATGTATGCGGATGATATTGTACTAATGGCTAACAACAGGACAGAGTTGCAGGAATTAATGAGCATCTGTGGTAGGGAAGGAGAGAAATTAGGTTTAGAATTCAGTAGCAAAAAATCGGCAGTCATGATTTTTAACGAGGATGAAGTTGAGAGGCTGAAGATACAGAATATTACAGTTGAGAGAGCTAGTAAATACAAGTATCTAGGAGTATGGATATGTGACGGTGCAGAATATCTCAGAGACCATGAAAAGTATATAATAGGTAAGGGCAACAGAAATGCAGCTGTAATGAAAAATAGAGCACTTTGGAATTACAACAGGTATGAGGTGGTGAGAGAGATTTGGAAAGGGGTCATGGTGCCTGGCTTGACTTTTGGAAACGCAGTGCTGTGCATGAAATCCGAAGTGCATGCGAGACTAGAAATAAAACAGCGCGGAGTAGGTAGACTGACTTTGGGGGCACATTGCAAAACGCCAAACCAGGGAGTACAAGGAGACATGGGATGGGCATCATTTGAGAGCAGGGAAGCGGTGAGCAAGGTAGAATTTGAGGATAGGTTGAGGCAAATGGACGGGGAGCAATGGGCACGAAAGGTTTTCAGCTATTTATACATGAGGAGTGTAGACACAAAGTGGAGACAGCGCACTAGGAAATTAAGAGGAAAGTTTTTGGGCTATAGCGAAGATACGGAAGAGCAAGTCTCAGTTAAGAAGAAAGTTAAGGCCACAGAAAGAGATTGGTGGCTAGAGGGAATGCAGACAAAGACGGCTCTGGAAAGCTATAGATTAAACAAAAGAGTTATTGCCAAAGAAAGCATTTATGACAATTCTAGGGGAAGCTCATTGCTGTTTGAGGCAAGAACGGGTGTTCTGCGAACCAGAACATACAGGGTGAAGTACCAGGAAATTGATACAGTGTGCACTGCTTGTGGAGAGGAGGACGAGACGGCTGAGCACTTGATACTCTACTGTAAAGGGCTTCACCCTATGCCTACCGAAGACAACATAGATTTAATAAAGTCATTGGGTTTTAGAGACAGCGAAGGGAGAGTGGATTTCAAGACTGTAGAGATTACCAAGCAAAGATTAAGTGAATGGTGGCAGAAATCGAGAGAAAACTAGGTATTTTCTTATCCACTGATGGCAAGGGGGTTTCATAGCCTCACTTTCTTTGCACTGCGGAGTGAATATAGATTTCACATTTAAATATTCTAAGCTTAAATGGTAAAACAAAATGGCTAGGTGGCGTAAGCTACCGCCCGATCCAAAGGGCTCAGCCGTATTCATCTATCCATCCATCCAACCTGTGACAACGTGGCCGTTTGAGATGTGCAAGGGCTGCACGCACGCTGCACCAAACTGTGCGCTGCACCACGGGACCACGGCAAGTCGGCAACCACGGCAGCACTGACAAAACCAGCTCTGAGGCCGGATTCTCAAAGCGAATTCACGACGAAAAAAGTGCGTACGACAAATTTGAGAGAAAACCCGTGCTCTCGAAGCGAAATTGTCGTAACCTTTGCGCAGGTTACGACAGAATCCTACGACAGCTCCGAAGCTGTCTTACGCACTTTTTACGATCAAATCAACAAGGCCGACAGCGTCGCTCAGTTACTTGGTATCGGCCACCAACGGACATTTATTTTTCTTCGTGCTCTTCTCGTGCGTCCCGACTTCAACCAGCAAGAAAAAAGGAAGGAGTACTTAAAACAGACCACGACGATCAAGAACGCAGGATCCACAAACACACGAGAAGGGCTACAACAGCCACGATTCTGCCGACCGAGCGAGCTCGGCAGAATATAGTAGGCCTAGCAGCAACATCGACTCGGCGCATCGTTGCTCCGGCGGTCCTTGGCCAAGACCGTCTGTCCATCACCGGCTGGCCTGCTGAATGGAATATGCCCGCGCGACCCTTGTGGACCATTACCGGATGAGTAGTTTGATCCCTGAACTAAATTTCAGAGGTCAATATTTTCCCCTTGTCATCTCGATCTCCTTGTTTTCCGAGGCAGCGGTGACGAACGCTGTCGTCGAAAAGGGACTCTCATTGATTCTATCTCCTTGTTTTGTGTGATATAGAGCTCAAATAAACGCCATACGGATTACCTTGGCAACTCGGTATGTACACTCTGTTATTAGTATGCCATTTTTATTCTGACTCGACGCTACGTCAGTGTCGAGCTACGCGATGTCGGTCTAACCTTTCTTTGCCGAGTGTCATGTCAGTATCGAGTTGCAATCGTAAAAGATCGGTCCAGAAGCGCTTACCGAAGCGCGGTCTAACAGAGCGAATCCAGCACTTCGATCAAACGCGCGTGTCCGCTCTGAGTGTGAACAGGTATTTGGCATTTGCGTGGCTCTTGCTGACACCCTCGTAGTTCAAACATATCCTTTTTAACGTCGGCTTGCAGCTCGCGACTCGCAGCAACTAATACCGGCCGTGCCAGAAGCATGCTCGGGCCGTGTCATTCAAAGAGCCGCAACGAGAACGAGCTCACTGTGGTCAACTATGCTTTGGCTTTCTCCGCCAAGGCTTTGCAAACGCGTTCAGGCCTAGGCGAAATCTGCCGGCACGCCGTATTGCCGCAGAACGGCGCTGCTATTTTGGCACAAGTGATGTCACGAGAGCTTCCCCCCATCCACCAGATGAAAATTTGAAATCGTTTAATTATGTTTAAAATTAGTTCTCCTGTGTTTTACAGCGCAATATTTATATTTCCGACGTGGTGCCTGTCCCTAGCCCATATTTATGCAACAAGATCGGCGCTAAAATTTCGTTTCACTACCCCTTTAACGCGCCCATTCCTATCTATGCGCACAAAACCAGAACCGAATCTAGATCCTGCTTCGAAAGCTCACCGCCTTTCGTTTCCGGCGCTCCACGTTAAATCCCGCTCAATCCCGCGGAACGAGATTTCCCAGCGTTTCCGGCTCACGCCGCCGATCTCTCTTTTTCTGTTCTCTTGTGAACTAGCGCAGGTTCAGTTGTGCCCAATTATCAAAATGACAGCGTAAGTTTCTCGTTTCTCATCAAACATCGAGAACACGTCTCATGGAATGTTGGAGGTCTAAACCTTTGTTCCGATTAATTTTCAGCGCCGCTAAAGAAGCCATTCAGTCTGTTCAAGTCTTCGGTAGGAAGGTAGGTGGCTAGGCCTAACTGTCGGCAACTTAGCCGTGCAAACTTTTTCTTTTAACACGAGTGACTGCGAGTTCTGATGTTTCTGAGAATGAATAGCCATTTGAAGAATGCGGTTTCTACTCACTTTTTATTCTCAATGCCGTCGTTTCGCTGCATGATCGCGTTTCAATGGCGTGGCTAGAGAAAAGCAGTTTCCTAGCACGGCTACACGTGGACGCCAGCTTGCTCCGGTGTTTGAAGCAGCCGTCCTAGCGCTGAAATTGTCGACGTTTTGAGCGGTTCTCGTTCTGTTGCCGACTCGGGCCTGGGTTAATGGTGACTGTTCCTCTGCGCTGAGGCTCTGGTATAGCCGGCGCGGTTGTTGGACAGTGCACCATGACGTTTGCGGCTCATGCGCGCGCTTGTTCCCGCAGAAAACGGCCACGGCTGTCGCCTACTGCAAGCGTGGCAACGGCCTGCTCAAGGTGAACGGCCGGCCGCTCGAGAACATCGAGCCGCTCACCCTCCGCTACAAGGTGCGTACCGCTTTGGTGATCGGTCACTGCTCTGAACTGAAGCAATGGAACGACGAAGACCCGCCTCAGGCGGCGCAATCTCTCGAATCCCTGTCGTTTCTGGTTGTCGGCACTAGCGTTTCATCGACACTCGTTAGCGAATTGCACGCTTCCGTCATCGGAGGGCGAGGTCGAATTCGGCTCTGACAAGGTGAGCCAAGATGCTGTTAGCAGGTGACTTGGTATTATGAGCGATGCATAGGGGTTTGTCAACCGCAAGGTGTTGTTCGCAGACAGCAAATAGAAGTGGCCATGGCAAAGTGGTATTACAAGCATGCAGAGATGGTGATCATATGCTGTTTCAAGTTGGAAGAAATTGACAAACCGGTACTTGCGTTGCAAACCTCAGTATTTATTCATTTACCCTAAGGGCATTAGTAGGGGGCGAATTCATACGAAAAGAACACGTTGACAGTTGTGATACACAAAAGCAATGCGGCAATAGACGCCCGGCGTGATAACCGCTGCGCCACGACTGCACTGCTGTACAGACTCCAGTGTCCACCGCTGGATACGCTCGGGGCAAGCACGGGATGGTGAGAGGCACTGCAAGACCTCCCACCGTCTGTGGGTAGCTGAGATAATCAGAAACTGAGGAAGCTCTGACCTAGGATCAGAATTGGGACCTGGGAGTTTATGGGCCAAATGTTTACATTCTGTTGGAAAGGTGTTACTGTCGAGACCGGTTATAACGAAGTCAATGGGAATCGGAAATCACTTCGCTATATGTGTTTCTCCATTATATACAAGCTCATACAAATAACAAAAAAAAAAACAGGTCGTCGCAGACGCATGTTTATTGAGAATACAAAAAACAGTCAAGGGTTCCCCACACGTGTCCTCTAGCAACTGCGGGAAGCTCCGATTGAAAAAAGATTTTGCTACATACGGACCGTGTCGACAGCTGCGATGGCCCCACGGAGGACGTACGTTTATGCGCACTCCGTCGAGGATGGCACGCTTTTGATTCGAGGAGATTGCCATTGTCTTCCCGTCAAGGTGCCGGGACTCTGCATTGTTGAGTGGCAATGATTTGCTGAATCTATGCTTGAGCAAAATAGACTTTCGCGCAGAGCGACCTCACCTACCAGACACTGACACGGATCACGAAGCAAACAAAGAAGCGCGCACAGCACGCTGTTCGTGATCAAGCGTGTCTGTCGTCGGTATAGAGAGCCTAGATTTAAGAGATGGGACAACTGCTCGATTGGGGTCACGTGGTTTGTGGGCCCTGTCTGCAAAAGGAGCTGCAGCATGCAAGGAGTCAACTCAAAAGCATTCACCTTCTGCGCACATGTCCGCTTCTCCACCCAGTTTCCTCGCCATACTGGCCACGCGTCTATCAAATGCAGGCGTACTAACTGCTCCCTCTCTCAAATCTAGGCTCTCCCCATGATCTCCTCAGGAACTTAGTCACTAGCGCTCTGGACGTCCCTATCGTCGTGCCACGACGATTTTTCCACGTGCGATGTGGTGAAGCCGCTTCCCAGATAAGGACCAAGAAGCAGACGGTGGCCTTTCCAGCACCTTCTGCAGCCTGCTCTGGGTGGCTTCTAGGCGGCGGCAGCAAAGTTCAAAACTTTATTCTTTTTTAAAATATCAGAAGGGTGATTTCAGATAAGATCGACCAAAGGGTGGCTGGTCGACATTTTTAAATCAACTGATGTTTTTATATGACATTGTCTAGTGTCTGGTATAAACGAATCCACACTTAGTTTTGACCAGAAAAAAAATTTGGAGACAAGAAAAATCGTAAGGCAGGGAGAGGTGGACAGTTGCAATAACGCGCACTGATGGAGGGGGCAAGTTTGAAAGTGAATAATTAAAACAATAAAATTAGGAGAATTTTAAAACTTTTTACAAACAAACTATGGGTACAACTTGCTTGTAATATAAAGTAATAATATTTATTAAAAATTTGTTTAGTTTTCTAAAAATTGCCAAACATGCCTGCTCGAACGACAAATGGCAAACTTTGGAAATCTGTATCTCATGAAATAATTTAATCATTATTACATAACTTGCAGACATTATTTTACTAATATATGGCTATTATTGAAAAAATAAATAAGGCATCTGAGTGACACAATAGTTACAATATAGTTAGGCAAACATGGGAAAAAAATGAAACAAATAAAAATTCCAATGCGAATAAAAAAGAAACACCACCTTCGATTTTTTTTAAATTTGGGTACCCTGTTATACTCTATTTCGGCATTCATTTCTATTAAAAACATGTTGCATCATTGCACTGTGAAAGAAGAAACAACTCCCCAAAGTAGGGTCCTTTTTCAAAGCCTACACTTAGCAGTGTCCTATACAAGAAGTGACTCTAAGTTCCAGTTTCATGAAACTTGCACAAATCTTTTATATACATTTATTCAGATGAGGTCATTGATAAAAAGAGCGATCGGTGACACAGTAAAAGGGAGGAGAAACTATATACAGCATTTTACATAAGCGTACAAAGTGGTATCATATTAGAGACTAATGATTTGAGAAAAGATGATGCAGTGTGAAGTTGTACCTTCCGGTATATTTTACATCTAGAGTAAAATAAATAACTTTACTTCCACACACAAAAACAAAGATATAATAGTAAGATATTTAGGTTGGCTGTGTATTTACGATTACAAACAATTTCAGATGACGGATGCCATAGTGCCTAACTGGAGCAGCTTCGATGCTCTTGGTGTATGAATGAATCGTGGCAAGCCGATATATTTTATCCTGCTCGAGGATAACATTTTGGGATTTTTTTTTATAGTGATCAGATAAAAATTATTAGTAACCACCAACAAAAACAGTAGGTTAAATACCCCGTGAAGAAAAATGTGATAAATAAGATGTCCCTGCATTCAAAATGAGCAGTCCTTGGGAAATCAAATTCGGCACTTTACGCTAAGGTTTTCCTCGCTGTACCCATTTAATAAAGTTGCTTCCAAGCAGATCCGACTGTCCGTGCTACATATACGTCACAGGTCCCTTCTGTTGATGACTTGCTGAGCCGCCACGCGTGCCAAGACTGAATGCCAGGGAAGGCGCGCACCGTCAGCCACTCTTCTTTTTTTTTTGTTCACGATACCGAACAACCTCATTTTTGTCCAGATATACAAGATGCACGCCTTTCAGTTTCTTTGATAGAACGCTCACCATTGTCCTGGCCGTCTGAATTGCACTTACTGAACGTTCTCTCGGGTTGTTCAGCGTGGCCTGGTGCTTCACGAGTCCGCCAACTCCGTCACATGCATTTTTCCCATGTCCAGATGCAGAAAATAACCACTGGGCTTGTGGGCAATCGTCCTTTGCAAATTGGTGAAGCTGGTAGCGATTCTTGAAATGACTGGCGGCGCCGTCACTTACGTACGTCACGTACGAGTATACCGCAACGTTGTCTTCAACCCACTCCTTCACTTTTTCTAGAGCCAAGCAAGCGTGAGCGGCGTCGTGACACAGGTCCTCACTGATGATGGCAAAGCTGTTTGTAGATTTTCTTGTCGTCACTACACATGTAAATATCGAAACTTGTTTTTTTTTCCAGTGATATGCTTGCACTTCGTCAGGAAGCACGATGGTCCAGTTTTCAGCAAAGTCAAAATGAAAGACAATGCTCCCGCGTTGCATGCACTGTTTTTCATCGTAGATCGCTTTACCTTGCCTTTGCCGGATATGGTTGTGAAGTACCCAACTTCCAACCGTCACTTGGATGACTTTTAGGAAAGTCTCAGGTTCCAAAGTTTTTTTCACAAGGTCGCCGGACTCCCATGTTGCAAGCACAATCTCTTCATCCTCCGGGATATCAAGTTCCTGGAGTGTAAGAAACTGGCCTTTTGGGCAGTGATCACAGTCTCCTTGAAGGCACAGTTCTGTTGCTGGGTCGCACAGAAATGCCGAGTTCATTTCACCAGTGTTGAATGTTGAGCCTGTGACGTTCTCTAGAGCGGCAATACAAAGATAATAATTGGCGCAGCGCACACAAACGCACACTTCCTGGTGTGGAATACATTGGACCCATCTAGAGTGCAACGAATAAAATTTCGTTAGCCCAACGCCGGAATCGGGATGCTTGTCTTTGTATATACGGAAGGCCTCTCGTATTGAGCGTGTCATGAAGCGCTTTGGCACGAACGTTTTCTCTCCGTTGAGCATGACAGAGATGACGTCCTTCTGGTTGGGACTTTGGCGCGAACATTGTAGCTCGTCTTTCGTGAAGTACTCTAGGGCAGCAGACAGGTTCTCAGGGCTCACCTTGCACCTCGTGTAAGGATCCGGCTCATACCACACGCCATGCTTTTCCTTGAGTTTTCGGGATTTACTGATGAGGTACATTGAGGCCTGTGGAATCATCTTTTGAACCTCATTCTTCGTCAGTGTTGACGGCAGGAGTGTAAGCAGTTGACAACGTTCCCGGAGAGAGGTGGCGGTTTCAAAGGTCTGCCGAAAGTTGTCCACCCACTCAGTGCATGTGGAGCATGTTGGTTCGGACGACCCCGATGGTGCGTCCCTGTCGTACGCAATACGTAGCCTTGAGCGTATATTCTTGACAGCAACCTGCTCCAGTTCTGTCTGCTTTCTCTTGACATAGGCAGGCCTGTCCCGACTTCTTACGACGCTTGGTTGTCTCAGCGGCGACACATCTGTAGGTAGTATGCTGCGATTTAGATCTTCAGTTGCTTCTTCAGCTGGCACAAATATGTCAGGGCACTGCTCTGAGCTTCGCATCGAGATCTCCTTAGTGATGTGCATGAAGCAATGGTAGCACAGGTAGTCCGTCGCACTCACTTTGGTGGAACAGTCAGGCGAAAGAATTTGCTTCAACGAGTTTAGGTCCAACTCGCCGACACTTCGAAAATTCCGCTGCTTTGGTATAGTCTTTTTGTGTTTGCAAAAGTAATCTGCACAAAACACTCGTTCGGAGCTCCAGGACGTCTTCATAATGTATACATAAATAATAGAAATTAAACCCCAACTGATGGCATATAATTGCCAAGTGAAAGAACTACTGTGTGCACAAGTGACAAGTCCGAGGCTGAGGAGCTCACTCACTGCAAACATACATTTGAAAAGAGAGGTCACAACTGAGGCTGTCGGCAAAGCTTGATCCACGTCAAAGGAAGAAAGAGGGAAAGTCTCCAGACAAAAAATTGTGGTCAGCGGCCTTCGAAAAAGACTTTGCGGGATCGCACTGTCGTCCCTCCACGCGCTGATATGAAAGCACCCGAGCTTCTACCACGTGGTTCATGACACAGCCTAAGCCATGTCGGCGACCGGTTCGCGAGGGGTTGGCGGTGGGGTTACGTTGATGGTCACTCGGATTAGCCCTTGCTGTACTGAGCTACCGCCTGCAGTGCCTTATCGCCGGCTGGTGTCAACAACGAGAACACACACACCCTGTCTACACCAAAACTACAAGCGTTCACCGCACACGCGTCGCCGCCGCTTTTAAGCTTTTGTGAAATTGCTTTCTTTTGCCGCGGAGAACCGCCTTATCTTAACTACGCGCCTGAAATCCTTCCAGGCGGGCATAGACAATATCAAGCGTTTCGAGAAATGCCCGTGGAGTAGAACTATGGGAAAATTCGGAGCCCGCGATGTCGATATCGTCGCCGTTGTGTTAGTACGCCGTCGCGTACTGCAGTTCCCCATTGGGGGAGGGGGGGGGGGGGGGGCGGTCTTCTTACGATAACATGGCGACAGCGTTTACACTCTATGTATTTACGCGAGGCTCGAGTATTTGGGGATAATGCTGCCGGTTGGTGTGCCCCTTTGTGCCTGATATTATCGCCCGTGATGCCAGCGAGTGAGATGGCGACAGGCATGACTGCTCAGTAAACAGGCGTCGGCGGCAATGTTTTGCTGGTTGAAGTGAACCCCCTTGTCCTTGACAGCGAGCGGGGAAATGCGAAAAAAAGATTGTATCGGCCGTTTTGCCAGAACTAGCGACGAGTGTCGTCTGCGGTTTCCGGCAACTATTTTGCCATAATCGTGAGCTTAGCGAGGAAATGATTTTTGCTAGCCACAGAACACTACCACGCAGAAAGGGAATGCTTGAACATGTTTTTGTTCTGGATATATATCAGGGATATATATGAGAGAGAGAGAGAGATGAAGGTAGAGCGGAAGAGGGAATAGCATATAGTGTCGCAGGAGAATAAAGTAAACAAAGTTCCTAGTGGCCGATGGCTGCATGATCTTTTCTCGGATCACTAGTCCGTAATATGATACCTCTTTGTACACAGTAGTTTCTCCTTAATTTAAGTGTGTGAACGATTTCTTTAGTTATCATTGGCCTCATCTGAATAAAAATATATAAAAGATGTGTGTTGGTTTCATGAAACTGGAACTCAGAGTCAGTTCTTGTATAAAACACTGCTAAGTGTAGGCTTTGAAAAAGGACCCTACTTTGGGGAGTTGTATCTTCTTTCTCAATAAAATGATGCAACATGTTTTTAATGGAAATGAATGCCGAAATAGAGTATAACAGGTTACCTAAATTTAAAAAAAAATCGAGGGTGGTGTTTTTTTTTTATTCGCATCGGAATTTTTCTTTGTTTGATTTTTTTTCCATGTTTGACTAAATGTATCCTAACTATTGTATCACACAGATACCTTAGTTATTTTTTAATATATTAGCTATATATTAGTAGAATAATATCTGCAAATTATATCATAATGATTATATTATTTCATGAGATACAGACCTCCAAAGTTTGCCGTTTGTCGTTCGAGCAGGCATGTTTGTCAATTTTTAGAAAAATAAATAAATTTTAAATAAATATGATTACTTTATATTACAAGCAAGCTATACCCATAGTTTGCGCCTAAAACATATTAGAGTTCTCCTAATGTTATCGCTTTAGTTATTCACTCTCAAACGGGCCCCCTCCATCAGTGCGCGTTAATGCAACTGTCCACCACCTCATGCCTTACGATTTTTCCTGTCCCCAAGTATTTTTTCTAGTCAAAACTAAGTTTGGATTCGTTCATACCAGACACTAGACAATAACATATAAAAACATCAGTTGATTTGAAAATGTCGACTAGCCATCCTTTGGTCGATCTTATCTGAAATCACCCAGAAAATTTCCCTTTGCTCCATCTGCAGGGGCCACCTAATTTCTTTCGCTAAAAACACACAAATGCATTGAAAAAGTGCAAATGGGAAACCGTGATCGCTTCGCTGTAGCCGCCATTTTGTTATAGTCATTATAACTGGTCTCGACACTAAAACAATTTGTGATGACAACCAGTCGGGTAGCTTGGAGATTCTCCTTTGCGTGCAGTGATTGGGAAAGTGGAGGGACACCAGAAAGCCTTTTGTACTGGTGGACCAACATGGTAGCCTTTATCCACAGCATGTTCTTGCTGTTGTTAGGCATTGTCATACCTGTCATGTCTCAGGTGTTACCTGGAAACCGTTCAAATTATGGTTGTGTTTCTTGTTTGTGCGGATGCGACTTGGCATCGGTCTTCTGTTACACCTGCAATTGGTCGGTGCATTAAAAAACTGCCCACTTTCGTCCATACTCCAAGAACAAAACTTACAAAGTAGGTTTTTTTTTCCTGTTTTCAAACAAAAAGATAGTTTCTCAATCAGAAAAGGTCGGGCGATTCGGAGCATATGTTTGCAGTTTCTGTGTAGCAAACACTTTCTGCGTTCAATTGTGGTGGTGGTTGAAATATTGAAAAGTTATTTTCTAGACAAATAAGGGGAAGGAATGACTGCCATATTTTGGAGATTGATTGTTACAGATGAGTGGGAGTGGTTGATTCCGTGGGAGGAGCCATTGACTTACAGTCACTGCAGACATGGGGTGGCTAGGGTCACGAATTAGTAATGCAGTATGGCGGGGAAACATTTGGTTGCCAGAGCTCTGGTCGTGGTTGCTAGACCTGTTAGCATCTTCGAAAGAATGCCAAACTCCCAGTGCGGGACAGTCTAACTTGTACCAAGTGCCGTTTTGTGGGTGTGACCGAGAACGTTGGACCGTTGCTTCGGTAGATGTTTCCGAAACGGGACGATGCAAAGTGTTGCGGACGTAGACAGACGACAAGAAGGTCCATTATCGGAAAAATCGCTACGGGTGTATGAGATGTAGTGCCGTCCTCAACAGTGCTGTACTCTATTCCCCTAAAGCCATGGTGGGAGGCCCGCCGGAACGGTTGGCCGCCTCCCGTTCATCGCCTGACCCACGTGTGGGCAAGAGTGTAATCATGAAAGAGAGGGGTATGTCCAACGAGGACGTGACTTCCACCACAGTCTCGACTTGGGGGTGAACGGAGTATATAAAAACAGCTGCTGCTGCTGCTGTTTTTCGTAATATAGTTGTGTTTTTCTTTTTCTTCTTTTTGAGAATGTCGAAGGATATGACTAAGCTAATCCTCGAACTAAAAGACGAAATAAAAGAAGAGTTCAAGTCATTAGAGAGGGACTTCCGAAATGAACTACGTGAGATAAACAAAGAGTTAAAAGAAATTAACGAGGGGGTGAATTTCATAAATAAGGACGTGGAAGACATAAAGGCAAAACTTGATGCTGTTGTGAGCGAGAACACCGCTCTTAAGAAGGCAAATGTAGAACTGGTTGCAAAATGTGATGCTATCGCAATGTCGCTAAAAGAAAATGAACTAAGGCTCGTCCAGTGCGAGCAATACTCGCGGCGTCATAACATTGAGATAAAAGGGATCCCTAAAATTGACACAGAAGACGTCACTGAACTGGTAACTAAGCTCGGAGACATAATCGGAGAACCGATTGCTATTTCCGATATTGAAGTATGTCATCGTGTTCCGACTAAAGAGATGAGCAAAGCAAACGTGATAGTTCAATTTCAACGCCGGCAAAAAAGAGATAGCGTCCTTAACAAAGCAAAGCAAAAACGGATAACGTGCCAGGACCTTGGCCTGAATGAAGAATCGCCCGTTTATGTGAACGAGCATTTGTGCCCCTCTATGAAAAGGTTGCTCGGAATGGCTGTGTCGAGGAAGCGTCAATTCCAGTGGCGATACGTCTGGGTGCAAAATTGCAAGATTTTAGCTAGGAAGGCGTATGGAGCCCCTATCGTTCAAATCTCATGTGAAGGCGACCTTGATAAGATCTGCTAACCCCAAGGGAAAAGGAAAGAAAGTATTTGCTTGGGTACGCTTTTTTTTCGGTATGGCTGTAAATCTTGGTACTATGACACTAGAAGATCTAAGTGATTTCTTAAAGATCCAGACTAATACAAAAACTAGCTTTTTCCATTTAAATGTACAGTCTGCACGATCGAAAGGAGATGATCTTGCATTGTTTTTTGATTCCATCGAAACTCCTTTTAACGTTATAATGTTAACAGAAACATGGTATAAGGACGATGATGATGCTTTTGTTATTTCTGGTTATTATAATTTTATCTTAAATCGCGACTATGGTCGTGGAGGCGGTGTGTCATTGCAGACTAATGTTTCCGGCTTTGTGCTCCTCAGTGATTACTCTGTTGTTACGCCACACTATGAAATACTCTGCATTAGAAAAAACTGTCGTATTTATTCTGTCATATATCGCCCGCCAAATGGAAATATTTCGGTCTTTATAAATTTTTTGGAAGAGTTATTTTGTTTTGCGAACGAAGAAGGCTGTAAATTGTATCTGGGTGGTGATTTTAATATAAATATGCTCGAAGCTTCCCGCATTACCGATGACTTTGCGAATTTGTTGACGTCAAATAATTTCAGTAATGTCATAATTCCTCCAACTCGGGTTTCGTGCTCAACGTCAACATTGATTGATCTGTTTATAACCAACGACTGTGAAGACAACGTTAGTGCTGGTGTGCTGGGCTATGGGTTAAGCGATCATCTCCCTATAGTTATGTTCATTATTAACAATGTACCATGTAATAGGGCTATCAACCCTCCAGTAATGTCCCGAAATATTAGCGCTACAACACTCGTTTAGAGAAAAAATCGGTGCTATCAATTGGAGTCCCGTGTTGAGGGAAACTGATAAGTGCTATAACCTCTTTTTAGACCTGATAAAAGAATTCTTCGTTTCCGTACAAGGAACTGTAATAAGAAGTGCAAAAAACCATGGGTCACTAAACGACTATTAAGACTTACTAAAAAGAAGAATTTTCTTTATGGCAACTTTCTTAGGACACGAAATGAAAAAATATTGCTAGAATTTAAAAAAATTTAGAAACTTTGTCAATGCAGAATTGAAACGAGCTAAACACCGCTATTATGCAGATCTATTTGATATATCTTGCTTAAAGCAGCCCGAAGTCGTATGGAAACATTTGCACTCCTTAATACGGAATCCAACTCAAGATAGAGCAGTCACTAGTATAAGCATAGGCGATAGAACTATTTCTGGTGTAGAGCTGGCGAATATGTTTAATGATTATTTTGTGAGCGTAGGGAAAAGTAGTTATAACAGTTCTGCAGCAGATAATATCCCCAGAATAAACGAAACCATGTTTTTAAACCCATGTGATACTAAAGAAGTACAATCTACTTTCATGAATATAAAAAACAGTCGTAGCCATGACTGTGAGGATCTTCAAATTGGGCCGGTGAAATTTGTAGTTGACTTGCTATTACCGTGTATAACTCATCTGTATAATCTTATATTGTCTTCCGGTATATTTCCTAAGAGGATGCAAATTGCGAAAGTATCCGTAGTATATAAAGGTGGTGATCGCAATGACATAAGTAATTATCGACCCATATCTATCCTTCCTGTCTTTTCGAAACCGATTGAAAAAATTGTGCACTCTCGACTACTACATTTTTTTGAAAAATACTCGCTACTGACTGATTCTCAGTTCGGCTTCAGGAAACATAAATCTACGGAAACCGCGTTATTGGTGCAGAAGGAAATGATATTAGAAAATTTTGAAAAAAAACTTCTAACGTTGGGTATATTTATAGACTTAAGCAAAGCTTTCGATAGGATAAATCACCAAATTCTTCTAAATAAACTTGAACGTTATGGCATCCGAGGTATCCCATTATCGCTCATAACGTCTTATTTACAATATCGATCCCAATATGTTCGAATTGGAAATTATGTATCTACTACGGAACGAATTTATTCCGGGGTTCCTCAGGGTAGTATTCTAGGGCCTCTATTGTTTCTCGTATACGTGAATGATATAGTAAGCATCGAAAATACCGCTAAATTTATAATGTACGCCGACGATACCAGCATATTTTTTTCTAGTTTCAAAGAAGACCTACTTACCTCCATAGCAAACGTTTTTCTGGGTAAATTAAAACATTGGATAAATATTAACTCTCTTATTCTTAATACCACTAAAACTAAGGTTGTCCTATTTCAATGCCCGGGATCGTATGTTCAAATATCACGTGATTTGTATTTTGGGTCATGCAAATTAGAATGTGTTGATACTGTTAAGACTCTCGGTGTTTTATTTTCTAGTCATATGTCATGGAATAATCACGTAACATACATTCATAAAAAACTTTCTAAAGTTGTCGGAATTATGAATAAATACAGGCATATACTTCCCGTAAACATCAAAAGGTTAATTTACAATTCCCTTTTTCATTCTATAATCTGCTATTCCCATTTAGTGTGGGGAACAACTACTAAGAGCAATTTAGACAAATTGCGTCTTTTACAGAAAAAGGCTGTTAGAATAATTGAAAATGTACCTCGTGATTATCACTCTCTTCCTCTTTTTGAAAAACATAAAATCATTGATATATATAATATGTATTCTTCCAGATTGATTTTAAATTACCAACAATGTGTAAGAAAAAATATTAACATAATCTTAGACCTTGCTAAACTAGAAAAAAACGAGTCCATTTACGCATCGCGTCATAGGCCCCCCTGGCGTCTTCCTGTATCTAGAACAAATTTCGGCACTCAGAGATACCGCTACCAATTACCGCTATTGTTAAACGTTCTTTTTTCTCATGGAATTGATATATACTCTGTAAACAGTCGTACAATACAAGACATTTTGTAATATAAAATCACTATTTACGTTTCAGATAGCTCTAAATATGTGTACTTAGATGGTTTTTTTTTTGCTGTTGTTTTTTTGTGATTGTTATATACTGTGTTCTTTTTTTGTATTCATGTCAGTTCCGCTGCTGCTTTGTATTGGGGCGCTGGGACTCGTCAAGCTGCTACGTGCAGCTTTTTTTCCAGCGCCCTTGTCACGAATGTATTTTTGTGGCAGAAAATAAACTGATTTGATTTGATTTGATTTGATATGCGCCGCTGCTGGTTCGTTCCGTAATGTCCGTGAATGAAGCCTTTAAAGGTGCGGCAAACTGAACTGCTGCCCCGTTCCCCAGCTGCTGGAGCCGATCCTCCTGCTGGGCAAGGAGCGTTTTGCCGGCGTGGACATCCGCATTCGGGTCAAGGGAGGAGGAAACGTGGCCCAGATCTACGGTGGGTCCCTCTCGCCGGTTCCCAATCGGTGTATGGCGTCGACAAATGCGCCCTGACATTTCTTTTAGGCTTCTGCTTTAGAACAGTTCCTGGTGGAGATGCCAACATGTGTTGCCAGCATGCTCTTTGGTGCTCGAGTAACTTAGCAAAGGGTCTCTTGTAAGGGAGTTTTAGCAGCAGCACCTAGAAGGCTTCCCTTTATTATCTTCACTGGTTGGCCCACGCGGCGACGCCTCTTTCGCTTCGCACACCAAGAGGTGCACAAGCTTGAGCGTGTTGGCCGCTTGCGGCATGCCAGGGATTCGCCAGCAGGAACGTAATATGGAGCCCCAATTTTTTTTGGGTGGTGTTGGTCTCAGTCAGAATGTAGAAATGTTATTAGGGCATAATTGCAAGGGGGGCCGGGACTCTGTCGCTTTTGCTTTGACCCTCCTCGAGCAGGACCCCACTTGCGTTATGCCCCGGGTTGCTCAAGCTAGTGGTGCTTTGCGCTGAGCCCGTCACGGTGGTCTGTCTGCCGCACTACCCGACAGCAGCGCGCGATTCTTTTCCCTTCGATGCGATAGCGCCGCGACCGTAGTGACAAGTGTTGTATTAGCTTTGGGACGAGAGTGCCTCGCTGCAGTGGTTTGGTCGATCCCCGCTCTCAGTCGTCTCCCCTTCCGTGCAGTTGCGCTCGGGAGACAGACCATCCGCGGATGTTTCGTCGCGCAGCTAATCGGTACGCGAATCGGCCGGCGCCGAACTGGCGGCTTTTTGGACGCAAGAATTGGATAAGCAAACGCGCCAAGCGGGAAAGAACATGCGCGTTTCTATGGGAGGGAGCTCAGCGGGCCGGCGCTTCTGAGCGTGCAAGCCGGGAAAACTTAAACAACTGGGTACACATCAAGGAGGTTCCACCATGGTTTCTTTTTTGTTCGATTTATTCTGGGGAAAGCTTCGAAAGAGTGAATATGTCCAAGTGCAGAGTGTGAAGCCAGTTGGAGTCTGGGATAGTGTCTCGATACTTGCGAGAAAGTATGCTTTCATAAAGTAGCGTTTCTTGTGACCCGCGCACATTTCTCCTTTGTTTTGCAGCTATCCGTCAAGCCATTTCCAAGGCTTTGGTGGCGTACTACCAGAAATGTAAGTGCCCTGGCTCTCTTCAACTGGGTTCCGAGGAAGCCCAGAGCTCTCCGGAGTTACTAGAGCTAGCAAATATGGTAAAGATGTCGCTGGTCTGCCGCTGGCGTGGCCTAAGAAGAGGGGAGGAGCCTGGGAGAGGGGAGGGGCTATTGCGGAGCGCCAATGGCGAGGTGCGCGGAGGGGCGCGCGCCGGGAAGCAGGCACGGGCGCTGCGGGCTCCTATTTCAGTTGCTTTGTCGGAGTACAGATGGCGCTACGAGCGCGCTGTCGCGTGGAGTGGGGAAGACAGGGCAGACGGGCGCACCAAGGACGCGGACACCTCTTTGAGTTGCTTTGTCAGAGTACAGATGGCGCTACGAGCGGCGCAGTGCGCTCGTGACGGTTGTGCGCCTTTGCGCTACGCGGTGAAACGGGCGCACGGTCGCACTAGCGACGCCGGCGTGCTGTCGTGACGGCTCTTGCGGCGCGCCGCCGTGTTTCGCTTGCTTTTCACGGCTCTGCGCTCGGTCGCGCGTCGTCGCTCTCTCTGCACGCTTTTAAACATTGCGCTAGTCACGCGATGAACTTGGGGTCCCTTTCGTGCGCGCTTTTGAACTGCAGATGACGGGGCTCTTTAGCGCTTTTGAGTGTACACATTTGAAAAGTGATGGCAGTGAGGTCTTGTGAAAGTAATTCGGAATACGTAAAACAATCCCTGATTGATAGACAGTTTGACGTCTATTTTTAGGTTATTGGTTGTCGTATCAATACTGCTTTTCTTCTAGCAGTCTGCTAGCTGAAAGGCTCAAGACAAACAAAGACAACGCACTGGGTACATGACCTCGCATTAACGGAGATGAAAGCGAGGAACAGAAATAACTCTCGAACGGTAATAAAGTTGTTATTTTTGCATGAAAAAGCAATGCTTGTAAATTGCGAAGGGAAATGAATTTCCTTATCAGATATTCCTGCTTTCTTTTCACAAATTTCTTTTTCTTTTCGTAGGTTTGTTAGTTTGTGCACGGGTATTGTGACTCAAAATTGGAGCGAGCAAGCCAAAAGGCACTTCGGCGCAAAGCAGCAGGGACTGGGTTAAAGAATTTTACATATATCCAATTTTTTGGACTGCACAATTAGTTCACATCTCTCGCCCACCATCAAACAACTTCTCACTCAGTGTATCAATAACCTGAAAAAAAAAAAAAAAAAATACAGTACAAATATTTCTACTTGTGTAGGTGATCAACCCAGTACAAAAGGCTCTGGATCAACCAATCGAGCGAGCACGGAAATAGAAACCGGAGCAGCTATCATCCAAGCATTTCAAACTTCGCAGTGTAGCAACTGCTGCCAGGCGAAAACAATAAAAATAAAGGAACAGCTGCACTGCGCGAAAAACTGGCTCCCACGCCACAATGCCCGATTGGAAATTTTTTTTTTTTTTTTTCGCGGTGGTGCTTAGATACGTGTTCCCCACCAATACAAGCCTCGTCATCGTCCGTTTATTAGAGCTCAGTTATAAAATTTATTGAAGTTTTTCGTGTTTTGTTTTTTGCTTCCAAAGCACCTGTCAACGTGCTCCTGGCACTACTTGACCGCGCGCAGAGCAGAAGACATCGCGGTATTACAAAGTCCCTACATACGAGCAACTCTTACAAGCTGCGACATTCTTTGAAGCGCCGACTGCGTGACGGTGCAGTTTTAAGGAAGCGAATGGCGGCGCACAGCAGAAGACTGAACGGAATGGCGCCATTTTGTTCCAGTGGAATCTGCTTCGTCATTTGTATACATGCCTTGAACCTACGTCACATGACGACGTTGAACACCGGTAACACCCATGCTGGTGGTTGAGTCGATGGTGATTCGCGGCAAGAGCCTTGGTAAACTGCGCCGCGCTCGGTTGTAGCAATTGCTAAGTGCCCCGCCCAGCGTTTCGTCGGCATGCCCCGCGACAGAGTAATCATCAAGTTAGAAAAAGTACGAGCAGCAGGAAAGGAATGCGGGCGCGCATTACTGAGTTTGCGGACGGATTTCATAGCGGCGAGCGACCGCACTTTTCTACCGTTGTTTACGTTGGTGCACACCTTTGCCTCTGCTTTCTCCGTTCTTCCTGTGGATACCCTTGGCCTTTCGTTTCATCACGCCGTTTCCACGCTTCAAGCGCACATTTGGGCTGTTTGCCCGGCCAGACGGCGATCGGTCAGCGGCGCCGCCGTGTGCACGCTCACAGAGACGCCGCCGCCGGGGCATCGGCTTGTGCCGTCTGCGACACGATAACCTTGGCAAGGAGCGAAAGTGTGCACGTGAGCTGTTTAGGAAATATAATTTAAACCTTGATACAAGGAGAGTCGTCTTGTTCAGTATTTTGTTTTTCTCCTTTTTTCAGGGTTTAGATAATGACGGTAACCTTACTTTGCTTACCAGTACTTCGCGAGATCGTAAATGTTTTACTACAAGCGGCTTTTTTTTTGCCGACAGGATGGTTTTTTTGTGTCAAAACTTCGTTGGCGGCATATGGAAACTTTTTGCTCATAGCGCAATCGCACCCACGCTAGCAGCCGCCTGCCGCTCCTTTTATAACGTCACATTTCTCCATATCGCTAGCAGGGAATCCCGATGGACAATGCCCCGGCCAAAGCGATAGGGCCATTGTCTCAACGTACAGCTATGCCTTTCCTTCTCCCTCAAACACCGCCATTCGCGTTAACCACACCCGCGCCGAGGGGCCAGACGTCCTTCGTCGCTGTGTCGCCATCGAAGTCCGGACGGAGGAAGAGGATAATCCATGCGGTAAGGGATAATCCCACAAATGCGCCAGAAGCTAGGAGAAGGCGGAATCTCTCCAAGGCTCTCGGGACGAACTTCGTCAGTCAACTCAATAATCCTTCGTTGAAGGCCACGTTGGCGACCCCAAGGCGCCTCTCGCTTTGCTTCCGGGCACAGCTGACCGGAGCCATCCGCATATTTGTGTATGGGCGACGAAAAAAATAATAAAACGCTTCAACCTGTAAATAGTAATAAAAATAAATAAATAGAGGGGCGGCAAAACGAGAATGTGTGACGGCTACCACTTATATCCTAAATATATTATATTGGCGTAGCGACGGCAAAACAACGTTTTCGTCGATACTGGGGCGCCCTTGTGAAAAGTGTCTATACTCCATTTCACTAAAACCGTGCAGTACAGCCAAAGTTACAGGGGAGAGAGCATGTGCTAACCTGTTCACGAGGAGGGAACGGGGGACGGGATTCCCTCCTTCCCCCTTTCCCTCCTCTTGAACAGGTCAGGGGTACACTCTCTCCTGTAGCTTAGGCTGTACTGCACAGTTTTAGTGAGACGGGGTATAGTCACGCGATAACGCAGTGCATGCGCACTTAATAATACTAGTAATAATACTATTAATAATATAATAATTATACATTTTTATTCATAGCAATAAACAAATACAAATACAGGTCTGCGTGAGCCAAGGGAGGCTTATGTTGCATGACCTTGCGGTACAGCCCATTCCTTGCAGAAATAGCAGGTAGCAACATAACTCACTAAATATTAACTGTAGATTTATCACTTGGTGATATCATGTAATAAATTTCTTCAGACTCTTTTTGAACCCATGGTTAGAATAAGTTATCTGGTAGCTCATTAAAAATCTTCGGCACGTAAAATTACCTAATGCTTTCCCCATAATGAGTATAGATACGAGGAATTTCAAAGCCGAGTAGTGTTCTAAATATACGTGGGGCCAAACTCTCAGTTTTAAAATCACTGCATCGAAAGTGACAAAAATCAGCCGCCTGAATAAATAACGAATAGAAACAAGACAATTTGAGTAAACTAAATAAGTTATCACCTGAGGTGTTGAAGTAACACTTTTCAACATCCCCCTCAGAATGCTATCAATTCTGGCGTGCCATTGTCGAAAGCAGTTAAAAAATAGAGTTACACCATACCTAAGGACACTACACCAAACAGTGCATGAGCATTTTTCTACTTGCAAACAGAAGGTACACCTTTAGGTTATGGAGCTAACAAGATACACTTGCGACCAATCTCCGATAGAAGCGTCCGCTTTCAAACGGCAAACGCTCCCCACAGTTTGAGTTGGACCCTCTCTACAATCTAGGCTACAATCTAGGTAAACTCAGTTTTCCGAGGGACGTTTTTAGATTTCCTTTGTTTATATAACTACTCTGGGCCCTGACTTGATGTGATAATGATAGTTAAAATGACACCGCCCCGCCAACGTGCTCGCATTTTTAAAATAGGAGAGCAAGTACACTGTCGTTCCCGTTGCTCAATTCACTCGCGAATTAACCAAGCTCGATATGTCTCTATGAAAGAATCAGTTAATTTGGCAGTTCTTGCTTTCCCGAAGATTTTCATTGCAACACCCATGTACTTGTCTTTTCATGGCGATATATATATATATATATATATATATATATATATATATATATATATATATATATATATATATATATATATTTTTTTTAAGGCGAGAATTCCGGGCTTGTAGTTTTATCTTAGGCAGCAATTGCTCCTGCTGATCGAGAGTTCTCCGAGATGCATTTTTCAAGGAAGAGTTCACGCTTGCAGCCTAGTCGCGGAATTGTTGTACATTACAAAAAACTGGGAAGCAAAACATAAAGCGAAACAAAGGGCAAATGAACACAAATACGGTATGTAAAAACGATGTGAAAAAGTTGATAAAAGAGGGCCAATTTCCGAGCGAAAATGAATAGGCGAGATGAGATCACGATGGCGCAGGCCATTTCTAGTACTTGAGACATGGGAACCGGGACTCGTAGCCGGTTGCCTGCGGGCTGCGTCTCGGCGAGTCGCGGGCGCATGCGGTCCGCGTGTTTGAGACCCCTGATCTAGGCTATCACGAACAATAGGCGAAAGAAGCGATGCCGCCGGCATGATCCTTTCCTCGTTATGTCATCACTCTAAGTATCGAAGCCGATTTTATATAAAGGCATTTTGTCTCGTTTATAGGCGTCAGAAAACAGTTCCGATAACGCGTCTTGCTCTCTTTATGGCGCACAAAACAAACATTATTGGCCTCGAGACCCAGATTGGATTGTATGGAAGCGTGCTTTTGTTTATCTATGGTTCTCCATGAGGCATGTGGTGATTCCATTTGTCCACAATGCGGGTGGAGACAAAGCATCCACACCAGCGGCACAGAGCACGGGCAAGGGTACAGAGCACGAGCTCTTAGCACTTGATCCCAGTGCGCGAGCGCTGCATTGGCGTCTCCCATGGGTTCGGCCTCACGTGCATAGCATTCCTTTTGCTTCAAGTAAGTGTAAAACAAAGCGTAGTTCCGATTTTTACCGTTTGAGCCGTGTCGATTGAATCTCGGGGCGAATAGTCGGGGTGACAGGCGAAGAGCGCAGTCGAAGCTCCGCCTCCAGCGCGAGCTTTCTCGTTTTGAAAGCGGAAGAGTGCTCACGCAGCTGTAAGAAGTATTCACTGGACGCCATATTTGTGGGTGCTGTTTAGAGCGCAAGCTCAGAACGAGCTCACATCAATAGGTTGCTAAGACCGGCACTCTTGATGGTGCGGAATGCACGTTGCAAAAGAACTGTGGAAGCTCGGCATCAGCACGCGCTCAGCATTCGCGCACACAGCTATGGCCGACAGTGAGTACTCACTATACACGCAGCCAAAATACACTCTAGCCAAAGCGCTGCGAAAGACAAAGAGCGCGTGATGGAGGCACTGACTGTAAATGCCACTAAGATGGCCGCAATGCCATCAAAAGCATCTCTTTTTTTTTTTTTTTTTTTGAGACAGGAAAAACAACTTTGTTCTGCGACGTGCCGGGATCGTGGATTTGTACAAATTCGTTTTGTTAAACGTCTCACTTTCCTCAGTTATTCGTCGTTCTGTTACATGTCATTCGTAGTGATTGGCGATGCAAAAAAAAAAACTGACAATTTTTTTAACACTAAAATTGTTGCACTACCCCTACAAATGGGCGGTGCAAGGATATTCAGTTGGAATGTGTTTCACTTTACACGAGTTTACTGGCGCTCGTGGGACCCATGTATACTCGCACGCAACACCACTGACCGAGAAACCTCTTTCTTGCAGTGTAATTTCAAGGATAAAAGCGAGCGTGATCTTTCAGTCTATCCTTCGCAAAACTTGATGACGTGCGTGGGGGTCGCAGTGTTGGTATAGTCCCCTAGTGATAATATTTAAATGCGGCTCATAGATTGAACCCGAGCATCGCGTGAGCACTCGATTTGGACTCGTGATAATCGATAGCTCGACAAGCATTCGGGTATAGTGGCTCGTGTGTCCGATCGCGGCAATCACGACGCCGAACCCAAATAATGTCTGAAACTCAGCTCGTGTCCTGTGCTTTGCCAACCTCAGCGTGTGGCTATGATCCACACTGGCGGCATATCATTGACTCCAGATCACTCGGCCGCTTGTTCTGACTGCGAGTTAAAAGAATAAACGCTTTTTTTTTTTTTTGTTTTTTGTTTTTCTGCGACGTTCATTTCGTGCGGAGCAAAACGAACGCGTGTTTTATTGGTCATAAACGTGCAGGGATTCGTTCTAAGCCAGGGGTTTCAAACACGCGGCCCGCAGGCTATCAGCTTCGAGTCCCGCGGTTCCAATGTCTCGACCGCTAGACATGGCATGCGCCGTAGTGATCTCGTGTCGTCGATTCATTTTTGCTCGAAAAGTACCTCTGCTCTTTTAACGTATCCACATAGTTTAAACTTATCCGTGTTCATTTGCCCTTTGTATTGTTTTATTTTTTGCTTTCCAGCTTTTTGTAATGCAAGAGCGAGCTATTCGTTGAGGGATGCATCTCGGTTGCGCGATCTCTCGATCAACAGGAGCAACTGCCAAAAATAAAGCTTAAAGCTCGGGATTCTCGCCTTCAAAAAAATATAAAATAAATATCACCATCAAAGGAGCCACGAAACGATTTTTGTACCTTCGCCAATTACTACTTAAAATCACTCACTAACGTTAATAACTGAATAAACTTGACTTAGTTTTTCTTTCTAGGCAATGGGCAGTCACTAAAAAAATTCGAGAAATATGCAAGAGCGAGCTATTCGTTGAGGGATGCATCTCGGTTGCGCGATCTCTCGATCAACAGGAGCAACTGCCAAAAATAAAGCTAAAAGCTCGGGATTCTCGCCTTCAAAAAAATATAAAATAAATATCACCATCAAAGAAGCCACGAAACGATTTTTGTACCTTCGCCAATTACTACTTAAAATCACTCACTAACGTTAATAACTGAATAAACTTGACTTAGTTTTTCTTTCTAGGCAATGGGCAGTCGCTAAAAAAATTCGAGAAATATCTATATGCATCGTCTATCCCCTCAAATCTAAGCCAGAACAAGCGGCCACGTGGCCTCGTGCCAATCCTATGCCATTAAACGGCTCCAGGAATCTAGGAATTGTTACGGCTATTCTCATCACCGCAGTGGGTACACACGATCCGAGTGTCCGCCGAGGCATTGACTGTTACGAGCCGAAGTCGAGTGCCCACGCAGTTGTCGTGTCTATAAGCCTACACTCAAATGAGTTTGAGACCACTGTACTAATACCCCTGCCAGACGGGCACGTTAAATGACATTTAAGCAAAATGACATTACAGCTCGGCCAATCCGAGTGTTTAATAAGCCACGCTGCGCGTGCACCCGCCACATGCAGAACTATAGCATCACGAGCTGATTCGCCGAGCGATGAATGACATTCAATCAAAATGACATTTACCTTCCCGTCTGACGTGGGTATAGGCCGTATTCGCGCAAAATACATAATTTGTTTTACCGCCCCCTTTATGGGCTAGTTTTGATTTCGTCTTGAAAGAGCAAGATATAATTGTTTTTTCTCTTTATATCCAACGGTCGCATTATGAATTGAAATGATTACGCATATCTTCAAATAGATCCGACTTGTGTGTGAAAAGTGCATCAGTTTATTCAGTGCGAATGAAAACTCTGTTCATGTTCATCGCAGAATAAAAAATCTACTATATTTTTCCTTATTCCACTCTTCTATGCTTTGTCTTACTTTCATACAGCTTTTTGTGTTTTTATTTGACTCTCCGCGTAGCTGGGTAGTCTAAAAAACAAGAAAACATAATAGTCCCAGAGTGCCAGACTTCTAAACGGTACGTCCCTACGGTGGGTTTGTACGATTGACGTATGCGAGCCATGTCTGAAGAAGTCAACTAGAGGTGACGATACGTGGGGAGAAACAATTTCAGAGTAAAAGTAGCGCAATATTTTGGCTCAATAGCGTTCTGAACAGTTTGTAGTCGTAGATAGTAGTAATAGGGACTTTTAGCAATCCGCTACTGAGTTTCGCGTACCGCACTACCGGAGCCTCTGAAGCATGCTTCTAAGGGCGCGCCCCGATGATACCTTGAGCGGACGGTAGCGCAGTACGCGGAACACGGTAACGGATTGCTAGAAGTTCCCAATATCAATGTAGAATTCCATTCTAACGGAACCTGACTCAGAATTCGCCACCGTCCGAAGCATGTGCACTTGCGCCGCCGAACAACTGCGCGTTTCAGCACATGTCAACGCGTTACGATCCCCCCCCCCCCCCCACACACACACATTATCTGGCACTCCCAAAAAAGTGTCGTTAGATGGCTGTCCATTTTTCCATGACTCTCATTCTGCGTATGTATGACGGTTTATGAGTTGATGGGAAACTCGTACATTAAGATTGATCGAATTCGCTTGGCTTCTTTCGTGCCTTTGTCAGACTGGCACAGTCTCCGGACCCCCTGGTATCGATCGGCAAGCTTGGGAGAATGAAACAATCAAGGGCTCGAGATTGAGTATGATAATTGAGCTTAAAGGTGTCGCACTAAAAAGGGCAACGAGGATGTCTTATTTCTTTTTTTTTTTTTAATTTTGGTATTAAACTATCACGATACTTATGTTATGAAATTTCTGAAATGCTGTCATAAAGAAAGAGAAAGCAAGTGACTGTGGGAGCCTTCCGGGAGCCGCGAACGAATGTGTACGTCCACACGGCCACAGGCGGTCACTGGCGGTCACACGACAGCACGACAGTGACCGCGTAGCCTCCGCCGTGCATTGGGAGCGGCCGGCGCTTGGAGGACGGTGACATCACGATGTAGGGGACGCCCCGCTTCTTAACACTGTAAAGTCCCTTCATTATTAATTTTACAAGTAACGAGAACCAATCCAAATGACGGGGCCCATTCCGCTGAAACAAAATGGCGTCATTCCGTTCAGTCTTCTGCTGTGCGCCGCCATTCGCTTCCTTAAAACTGCACCGTCAAGCAGTCGGCGCTTCAAAGAATGTCGCAGCTTGTAAGAATTGCTCTTATGTAGGGACTTTGTAACACCGCGACGTCTTCTGCTCTGCGCGCGGTCAAGTAGTGCCGGGAGCACGTTGACAGGTGCTTTGGAAGCAAAAAACAAAACACGAAAAACCTCAATAAATTTTATAACTGAGCTCTAATGAACGGACGATGACGAGGCTTGCATTGGTGGGGAACCCGTATCTGAGCACCACCACAAAAAGCAAAATTCCAAACGGGCACCCTAACGTGAGGGCCGGTTTATCGCGCAGTGCAGCTGTTCCTTCATTTTTATTATTTTCGCCCGGCAGCAGTCTGAAATGCTTGGATGATAGCTGCTCCGGTTGCTATGTCCGTGCTCGCGCGATAGGTTGATCACGTACACAAGTCGAAATATCTCTACTGTATTTTTTTTTCATCACTTGATACACCTTGTGAGAAGTTGTTTTGAAGGTAGGTGAGAAATATGAGCTAATTGTGGAGTCCCAAAATGATATATGTATAATTCTTTAACCCAGTCTCTGCTGCTTTGCGTAGTTGTCTTTGGGCTTGCTTGCACCGATTTCGGATCACAATATCCGTACTGAAACTAACGAAAAAAATGTGAAAAGAAAACATAAATATGTGATAAGGAAATTTATTTCCCTTCGCAATTTTCTACCGTTGCTTTTTCATGCAAAAATGATAACTTTATTACTATACGAGAGTTATTTCTGTTCCCCGCTTTCATCTCCGTTAGTGAGAGGGGGGGGGGGGGGGGGATCAGGTACCAGCACTATACGTAATGCGTTTTCTTTCTTTTTTTTATATTGAGCCTTTCAGCTAGAAGACTGCTAGAAGAAAAGCGGTATTGATACGACAATTAATAACCTAGAAATAGACGTCAAACTGTCTATCAATCAGGGATGGTTTTATATATTCAGATTAAATTTTACAAGACATCACTGCAATCACTGTTCAAATGTATAAACTCAAAAGCGCAACAGAGCCCCGTCATCTGCAGTTTAAAAGCGCGCACGAAAGGGACCCCAAGTTCATCGCGTGACTAGCGCCATGTTTAAAAGCGTGCAGAGAGAGCGACGACGCGCGACCGAGCGCAGAGCCGTCAAAAGCAAGCGAAACACGGCGGCGCGCCGCAAGAGCCGTCACGACAGCACGCCGGCGTCGCTAGTGCGACCGTGCGCCCGTTTCACCGCGTAGCGCAAAGGCGCACAACCGTCACGAGCGCACTGCGCCGCTCGTAGCGCCATCTGTACTCTGACAAAGCAACTCAAAGAGGTGTCCGCGTCCTTGGTGCGCCCGTCTGCCCTGTCTTCCCCACTCCACGCGACAGCGCGCTCGTAGCGCCATCCGTACTCCGACAAAGCAACTGAAATAGGAGCCCGCAGCGCCCGTGCCTGCTTCCCGGCGCGCGCCCCTCCGCGCACTTCGCCATTGGCGCTCCGCAATAGCCCCTCCCCCTCCCCTCTCCCAGGCTCCTCCCCTCTTCTTAGGCCACGCCAGCGGCAGGCCAGCGACATCTTTACCGCAAATATCCTTGGCCTTCACTGCCGCCAAGTAAAGTGTTTTTACAGTCAGTCACACACAAATGGGTGAAGGCTAATTAGCAGCATGATGCTTCACATCCATGTTCCGCGAAAATAGGGGCAGCTCGTGGATGGTTACAAAAACCTTCTTTTTGTGCGAGGCTCATCAAGATATTAGGCACTGGAGAAAATCGGCCATCCGTGTTTTTGAAATGTTCACGTTTACTTCACCGCCTTGCGCACAATAAGGTCTCTACTGGGGTCACAGTTACCATGGCAACAAAGCCTCTGCCGAAAGTGTGCACACGCAGAGTCTAAAGCCAGGAACAGTTGGCATAAATTTCCTAATGCCGTCGTCTCTTACTGGTTTTCACTAGAGTCGCCGAATGTTCCCAGGATATCGAATTTCATTCAGTCCGATTATCGGAAGTCAATCCCGCTCAATCCAGTTCTGATTGGCTGTGTGGCAGAAGTTGTCAGTTGACCATTTTAGAGATGAACCGAAAACAACAAATGGCATATCAAAAAATGTTTCCGTGTTGCCGTGAGTATGCTCTGGTGGGTGCTCTGTGGATTGACGAGTTAGGACCGAGCGGAAGGTGCGTTTATTTGCTAATCTGGTTTGCCGGCTCGGTTGTTCACTCCGGTTGCGCCGGTGCTGCGCTTCAGACTCTACGCCTCGGACGCTAAGCCTAATGCTCGACTTGGACGTGTTTCGAGGCGGAAGAGAAAGAGATACGGCGAGGAGCAAGTCGCACGCAGCTCGGAACGAAGGAAAGAACTTTGATGAGAACAAACCATCGTCGCCACAGACCAGGAAAGTGGATTGAGGAGCACTTGACTTTGGCCGCACACGGCAGCGCTGCGTCGGGGATGGGTCCGAGTGCAACTGCTGCGCCGCGACTCGGTTCTGAAAAGGAGCTTGGGAGTTTCGGCACTCTGGGAACATTCAGTGACTCTCGTTTTCACGTACGGAGTGGTTCCCACATTTGTATCTGGTTGCGATCGGCCAACAACGAGATCAAACTGGAACGCTTAGCGGCAGCATACATTTTACCCGCAATTCTTTCGCTGCGAGCTTTAAAGAATTCCAACGACGTGTAAGAGACGGTAGTGGACGACAGAAAACGCGACCGCACGCTGGAAGACATTCTGGCTGCCTCGAGACATTGTGCGTGGATTTGATCTTGTAAATGGTGCAAAACCTCGGGTCTAGTTCCACACAAGTGGGGAGAGGGGCCACCCGATACCGGTGTGTTTTCTCGTAAGCCTTCAATCGCACGTGACCGTGGTGCAGTCAAACGCAATTACGAACCAGCCTTCGGAGAGCCAAGACAGAAAAGAAAGAGTGTTTCTTGTTTTTGGCGGAATATAATCTAGGGACGATGCTGCTGACAAGAAGCACCCCCTTGTGGTTTGTGCTCGATTTGTGCCTCTTATTTAATATTTTATTCTTATTTTTGTTTTATGCATTTTTATCACATTCATTTAATAATTTCTCGGTAATTTTTTGTTTTGATTTTTTGTTTCTTATTTTTATTTAAAGCCCATTGCTCTAGCTGTCAGTTGCATTCAAATAAAGTTTATTTACTCTACAAGACCAGCTGTGCTAGTAAATCGGAGGATGTTCGTAGCGCAAGATCGTCTGCTTGCTCGAGCGTACCGGTACGACGCCGAGCTCTGATTGGTTTCGATTGGAAGGATGCTGGGTAGACCTCGAGGCAGATAGCATAGAGGTCTATCCTCGCAATCAGAGCTCGGCGTTCCGACGTTGCTGCAACCCCTGTGCACGAACCGGATGGTCTTGTGCTCCATGTAGTATGCAACTGCCACAGCACGGTTTTGTTAACCCGGATTCAACGGGTCTGGGAGCCAACCCCCGCCGCAAGTAGTAATTTGGGTGGCACCCAACGGTTGCCGGATACCGCATGCAACGTGTGCCCCGTGCAGATGTGGACGAGCAGTCGAAGAAGGAGATCAAGGACACGCTGATCCAGTACGACCGCACCCTGCTGGTGGCAGACCCCAGGCGCTGCGAGCCCAAGAAGTTCGGTGGACCCGGAGCACGCGCTCGCTACCAGAAATCCTACCGTTAGATTCCTCCCAATAAAGCTGTTGGCTTTGGACTGGGGACTTTCAATTGTACATTGAAGAAAGTCTGCTACATCTCGCACTAAAACACTTGTATAGTTACGGATAAGGTAAGAACTGCAGCCATGCTTGTGCCGAAGGGTTGGAAGCTGGAGGCAGAAAACTTCTCCCCACTGTAAAACATTTGATGTATTGAGCGTTTTGGTGGTTTATTTGGAGCCTTGTACATTTTCATTCTGCCGATGACGAGTGAAGGCTACTTATTAACCAAGATTGGTGTGGAGGCATCTAGCCGGCGACGTGTGAAGAGCCCCATAGACAATCCGCCTTGAGCTTTCTACCTTTGATAATGCTTTGCTGCACTGGCCGCCAGACCCTCTCGGAAGGCAAGGAGTGCATGCTGGACGCAGAGTATCTACCTTACTCTCGAAATATGCACAAAAACCATATCCTTGTAATTGCTTGCACAGTGCCAGTGGTGGAACTGCTGCGCCATTTGCACCAAACTGCAGAAGGAAAACCCTGCTACATTCTGCCACAAAGGCTGTATCTGTACACAATTTGTGCCATGTCTGCACCAAAAGAAAGCTGTTCTTGAAAAGGAAACTGTCTGGCACATGCCATTGTTGGCGATGCTACTAAAAATTTTTTTTTTTATGGTTAAGGATTATGTGCAAAGAGGAGAGTGCCGCAAATTTTAAAATAGTGCTTTCAAGTGATATGCTATTTGATATTGACTTCCAAAAATTAATTGCGATGTTTGTACTTTATCGGAACTGAGATTCGGAAGGGTAGCCGAATCCCAAGCAGTTCGGAAAAGTTCAGAAAGATTCGGAGCGTTGCCATGGTTGCCAGATCACGTTGATGAGTGTCAACTTTTCATGATATTAAAAAGGTTATGACACGCCAAAAATAAAATATGAGAACTATACTGCTAGGACCCCATTGTATGTTCCTATAATCCTGCTAAATTTGTTTTGAAAATGGTGCGATACTTTCATGGAGATATCGATTCTTATGCGGGGCCCTCGGAGCGGCAGATCCGGGCGGAGCTGGAGTTTGGCTACGTAGCCAGCCTCCAGCGCGGTGTCTCCTTGCACGCACTCGCAGACTGGGCTCTCTTGGCGTACGAGCAGTACGAGCCTCAGCTTCCTCGTTTGCCTTTCCACGTTAGAGCATGCGGTCCATGACGATTACGTTTACGGCATCGCTCGCCTTGTCGAAGTGAACATTGATCGCAGCAGCGACGAGAGTGATTGCTATCAAGAGATGTTGGAAGCTGTTCCTTTTGAGTGCGACCCGCTGGCGACCAGCTCCAGCGACGACGAGTTACGGACGAACTCGCCGTGGTCGCCGTTGTCCGGGGATATCTCGCAGGCGCATGCAGGGTGGAAGGTCAAGGGGGCGAGAGCGAGAATAGTTTTCGGGTTTCCTAGGAGCTTTCATGCCTTCATGTGCCCCCTAGAGCGCACATGAAGGCACTCTAGGGTTTCCGAGTTGTGCGAGCGGTTTTCATCGTACCGCGATGAGAAGAGCTTGGGCGCCTAGAATGAGAGAGTGTTCATAGTCACGTGGTTTGTGGACACCATGGAGTGTCTAACTTGAGCAGTGTTGCCTGGTCGACAGATAAAAATGATAAAAATACGTAAATCCAAAAATCGCGTAACCTGGAGCATATACAAAGTAGCCGAAGAGCATTCCATTTCAAGAATTATCTATCCGTTTAATTTTCGTGTCATAACACCTTTAAACTCACTAAATTCTATAAAGTGCACAAAATAATATTGTAATATAACCTAATAGTAATAAATAAAATGTTCCGCTTTGTTTATATTATCTTGGATGTTTGTCGAGAACGGTAGCGAGAAAATTTAATTAGTTTGGGTTTCGGATTATGACCAAAATAAGCATGCGGAAGCACGTGGATATACAAGTGTATGTCTTGATCGCCGCAAGAGATGATGCCATAGGTGCTGTTCGGTATTGAAACATTTCATGACCATAATTACGGTTATAGTGGCACACACCACACGAGTGAGTATGTTCGATTCGATTATCTTGAACATGTGTCCACTGAGGTATTGTTATCGGAACAAGGGAAACAACATCAATAAAAATAAAACGATGTAAGAAAATATTTATATATAAATATAAATGCGCCATGACACAGCCGTACAGAGTACGTGCAAAAAAACGAGCAAGTCAGGGAACCAGAAAATTCATCTCTGCCTGGAAGGACTGTCTTACACATGCCCACCTCGCTATCTCAACAGCCTCTCGAATTTCCCGCTGGTCCCTGTGACGCTTCTAGAGGCTGTTGAGATGGTTGTGTACGCCCTTCCTATCGGGCAAAGAGATGAATTTCCTGGTTCCCTGCTCGTTGTTTTAGCAATAGACCTGAAAGCTGCCTTGAGGTCTACAATCTCCTTTTCGGCGACGTCACCCCTGCAAAAGGAGCAACTTGCGCTCCGCATTACCTACCGGCCGGACAACAGGTCTGACAGGTTTCGTCATTTCTTGCAACATCGGGGCCATTGACCCGAGGCACACCATTCGAAAACTCGTGAAAGCACGCTCTGACGTCGAAAATCAAGCCTCTCACATTTTCTACGCCCCGTATGAACTCGAACGTGCCTTGTTAAACACCCAAGATTAAAGCTGTTTTTCCCGATATGGTAGTTCCCACGAATGTCTCTCATCACTCAATCATTGTTAAGGTTAAACATAAAAGAAATTGAAAGACGTTTACAACTCCCTGTAACGCCGAATTAGAGCGGTGCTGCGCGCCTCCTTCTCAGTACCCTCGTCCTCTCCTCCTCTTGCCTCTCCTCCTTTTCCTCCCCTCCTCCTTCCCCTCCCAATTCTTTATCCTTGATTATCAATATTATTATTATTATTACTACTACTAATATTACTGTATGAGTCTGCGCAGTGGCGTACCAACTTGTTTTTGAGTGGGGGGGCAAACCCGACCCTCTTCCCCCCCCCCCCCCCCCCCCCCCCCTTAATCGAAAATTCGGCGCAACTTTTGTCGAAGTTTTCTAAAGATTTGGCAATGATTCGGCAAAATTACAACGTTACCAGACTTAACATTAATATTTTGTTTTTTCTCACGAAAAAAATTTTGCTTCTTAAAATAAATACAACTTGTAGTACCTATTGAAACAGTTATGATTAAATAAGGTGATATTCTACAAGATAATTGTATCGATGTCGCTTTTGTGTGTTTACTGGCAATTTTAGTGTTTGCTTGCAGAAAGTGGCGTGACAACGAGGTTGGGTAGTAGCCGGAGCAGTCACGAATCACACTACGAGAGTTTTGATTTTGAGGCTTCATCAGCGCACGCCTGCAAGTGTGTTTACATTGTTAAAATAAAGACAATCACTGCGTTCTTACTTTCTCTGGGAGGCACCGTTTCGTGCGCGAAAACGGATGCAACGGTTGTTTAGCCTTCACCAGAAGAGATAACAATACTGTAAATATGCATGTTTTTCGATTTGAGTCACTTGACGTCAGCTTTGCATGAAAGTGCGCGTTCCATATTCGCAACGTGCCGTTTTTAACCTTTAAAATTCCGGTTTCTGGTGTTAGGACACACACGGACGTTTAGGAAGATGGGGAGAGTTAGGAATGTCGGATGTGCAACGTCGAGCATGATAGTTCTGTGTTTAACGAATACTTTTCATCAGTGTTTACTAACGAGTGCTTGGGCTTCGTCCCCACTCTCCCTGAACAGCTTTACGAGCGCATGCATCCTATTAACGTTAACTCCGCTGGTATTAAAACATTGATTGATAAACTAAAACTTACTTCGTCCGCTGGAACCGATAACATCAACCCTAAAATTTAAAAGAAACACCCGTGTTATTTCTAGTGAGTATTTGAAACTCATCTTCATTCAGTCCTCATCTCAAAGCTGCCTTCCATCTGACCAAAAGGAGGGAAGGGTAATTCCCAGTCTTTAAACAGGGCAGCCGCTCTTCCGCATCTAATTATCGCCCTAATTCATTGACTTCAATTTCTTGCAAACTACTTGAGCATATCCTCTACTCCAACATCACGAGGCACCTATCATCCCATTTCTTTTCTTTAAACAGCAGCACGGTTTTCAAAAGGTACTTTCCTGCGAAACGCAACTCTGCGACTTCATCCATGACTTGCACACTATCCTTGAATGTCACGTCCAAACTGACGCAGTTTTTTTTTTCCAAAGCGTTCGGCCGTGTCCTCCATCAACGCCTTCTTTCTAAGCTATCATCTTTTTGCCTCGACCAATAACCGTTTGCATGGATTCGTGACTTTCTTTTTTCCCGTGTACAGGTCACGTCCATGATGATCATGAATCTTCCTTAATAAATGTATCTCCTGGTGTTCCCCTGGGGTTCGTACTTGGGCCCTTACTCTTTTTAATATTTATTAATGACATTCCCATTGGGATTTCTTCAAAAAAACGCTTTTTCGCCGACGACTGCGTCATCCATAACAAAGTAACTTGTGTGCAAAATAATAACCAGCTTCAGGAAGATCTAGATAAAATTAACAATTGGTGCAAAGAGTGGATTATGTCACCAAACAAGTATAAACGCAAACTAATCCACTTCACCAAGAAAAAAACCACTCTGTCATTTAATTACTTCTTGGACTCCGATCTGATTGAGACCGCTACTGTGTATAAATACCTTGGTGTAAGACTAACATCTGACCTTCCCTGGAACAACCACATTGAAGTCATTACCGCCGATTCATCTGGAACTCTTGGACTAAGCAGACGTAACTTAAAAAATCGCTCCACCCTTTGTCCCTAAGCTAACCTTTAACACGTACGTCAGACCAAAAATAGAATATGCTTCAACCATCTGGAATACCCATCGACTGTACCTCATCAATACGCTGTAGAGGCAGTTCAGAACAGAGCTGCTCGCTTCATTTCATCCACTTATGACTTTTCTTTCAGTGTCTCGGCGCTAAAAACTGAACTAACCATCTCCTCTTTGCAGCTTCGCAGGAAAGTCTCTCAGCTGTGCCTTATTCACAAAATCTACTACCACACTCCCGACCTCAAAACCACTTTGTTATTACCCCTCGACCGAACATCTCGCCTCAACAACGTCTGCACCATCAAACACACTTCTGGCTCTATGAACGCTTTCAATTGGTCATTCCTTTCTCAAGCCATCAGCCACTGGAACAGTCCCCCATCCTCCATTGTCACCATCTTGGACCCTGCTGATTTCTCCTCTGCAGTAAAACTACACCTTTCTTGGCCCATGTGATGGTGTGCGGGGCTAGGCAGATCAGTGAAAACACTTACGCAGAGCGCTTGCCAGGCCAGACTTGTACGTAGTTCAACTACTTTACTCAAGTTACTGTAGTTTAACTACTTTTCTGGGTAGTTTAGTAACTTTTAATTACATTTCTATTCTAGTAATCATTAGTTTACTTTAACTACTTTTCCGAGTGACTTCCACTCAAATTACAAATTACTTTCTAATTTTAGTGGTTGTTTTGCCTATCAACAGAGAACAGAGGTCGGAAGGTCAGCTGATATTTGCAGAGGGGGAAGCATGCGGAATAGAAAAGGGGGGGATGGGAAGGAAGAAAGTGATTTAGATAGTCCAAAAAACCCCAAAATTTTAACGAGCCCCCCCACTGCAACAACACTGCTACGAGGCGCGGGGAGCGAACAGACACGACGCAAGAGAGGTCGAGTAACTGTGGGATTAGCTCCGAATAGTGGCGTTTCTTTGTATTCCGAAGCTCAAGGAGACTTGACGCATTTGAAGAAAGGGCTTGTCCCCGCTTCTCTCCAATGTAGGAATTCTTGCCCACTACAGGAGGTGCACACACTGCTCCTTTTACGGTGCAGGCGATAGAACCCCTAACAACGACGCTCACGCCGGATGGGCTGCTCGTGTATCACTCGAAGCGCGTTAACCCACCCCCGCGCCTGCGTTCACGCCGCTTCGCGGTGACAGTGTGCGGCTGCTAATTACAAATCTATTAACCCACCTAGCCCCCCCACCCCCCGTACACGCCGCTTTGCGGCGTCCGGTCGGCAACCCAAGCCCCGCTGCCCCCCATGCACTTCCGTAAATAGAGTCGATACGATTTAGTTTAGCGATGTTTCGTCAACAACATTCGTTTTTTTAGTGTTAATGGTAAAAAAGAAATGTAAATATCGCCAAATGCCTCGACAAAACAAAATGTTCGAGAAAAAAATAAAAAGAAGTAAGCCGGCCCACACCATAAATAGAACCCGGGTCTGACACGTATGAGGCAGACATCTCACCACTAAGTTACGCTACCTCTTCGGAAACTCGCATTGCATCCGCTGCCTATGTTGACGGCGGCAGCGCCTATCTCCAAGCAAGCAAGCAAAACTTTATTTTGTGTAAGGGCCTACGTCCTGGTCTGGACGGCCCGTCGGGCCCATGTCTCGCGGATGGATTCCGTAAGGTTACCGTGTAGCCTTGTTCGTGGAGCAAGGCTTTACGAACCAGCCAATCCGGCGTGCGTGAGCACCGTTGCTAGGGTTTGTATCGCCTGCGCGTTAAAAATATGCCCGCGCGGGTCGGGGGGCAGTGCCCTTGGTATTCCTTGGGCGCCGCAGGCCTGTGTCTGCTCTGCCCAGTGGCGGCCGTTTCAGGGGGGGCAAAACGCATGCCTTGCCCCCCCACTCTGAGAACTGGGGGGGCAAGTGCCCCCCTTGCCCACCCCGGTTGGTACGCCCATGAGTCTGCGTTAGAGCGTGTTGGTTTGTTTAACTTGCACCGGCGTCGGGAGAACGCGGACTTGCTATTTTTGTTAAAAATGCTGCATTGACTCATCCATTCTCCAAGCCTGTTATCTGAACCGGGATTTTTTTTTTTTCAATGTTTGTTCTTTTCTATTATTTGTGGCTAGGATCCGAAATTGGTAGCACGAATTTCCACTCTCATTTAAAGGGGCCCTGCAGGGACTTTTTACTGTTTTTTAATTTGCACCGAACCTGAGCGCACTGAACGTAGTAACTTAGTGAAACTTTTCTTTTCGCGAAATTCGCTTTATTTTAAAAGTTATAGGCAATATAGAATTACAAAAACAAGCGAAAAATAACCTCCTTCATGACGTCGTAGGTCCTGGCTTGAGTGGCCGTGGACTAGAGGAGGAATAGTGAGCTCATCAAGCGCTCACGACCGCCGCACTCCGTGTCGACGGCGCCAGAGGGCGCCACTAAGGCATGTTCTGCATAGGCTGTATGCAGCGGGCAGCCAAAGCGGCTTTCATTGCGTTTGCTGCGCGATTAAACACTAATTCGGCATGACACTTCATTGGCCACAAACGACAGCAAACACGGGGTAAAGGTCAGTTCAGAATGGGAGCCACTTCGCGCTGCCATAACGCGAAACGGCCAAACCGCAAGACAAAGCCTCTCGCCGAAAGCCTTTGGAACGCTCGGAGCCGGTTGGATCCTCCTGTCCATACGACTGCAGCGCCACCGCGTACATCCGGGATTTTTCCGTGTCGGCGCCTTATCCCACTACTCCTTTCTAGTATGCGCCGCCTATTCCACCGCTTGGTGGCGGGTATGTTGACGGGTCATTTCTTGTTTCCGTACTTTATAAACTGCATTTCTTTCTTTTTTCATCTATAATAGTGAACAAAAACTACTTTTATACATCAATGAAACGGTTCGCGCCACTTATATTTTGTATTTCGACCAAAAAGAAGTTTTTAGTGGCTCTGACCAGTAGTAAGCCTAGGACCAAAGACGTCACATTTTGCGCGCTTTCGGTACCGCGGGTCGCCCTCGTCGGTGGAGGAGGTTTCCGTGTCGTTTGGTTAAAATATGGCGCACTGATATTTAGCTACTCTTTCCGTGCCCGCTGGCTTGCCCGAACCCCAAGAGACGTGGAAACCGCATAAAAGGTAGACTCTTAAATATGATTGCAGGGCCCCTTCAAGGTATATCGAAGAGATCGGGAATAAGAAACCACTCAAAAGAGTCGAGGTGGCGGCGCAATTGATAGCCGTAAAGGAAAATATGGCGACTGATAGGAGGCCCGATTTGGAGATTTTTGACGAATCAGTTTGGTTTGAAATTCAGAATAGCGAAGCTAAAAGTATGTTTATAGGTAATTTTTCAATTCCTCCCCAAACAGACGCTGCTCCTTTTTTCGGCTAATTTGGCTAGGTTCGAGACGGCATTGCGCAGCAGATATGGAAATGTTCTTGTTCTAGGCGACTGTAATATCTTATGCATTTAGTCGCGAAACAGTTACATAAACTGCTCGAACTCGCTCTTACTAGCCAAGACCTCCTTAGCATGGTATAATTCCTGGGACTTTCCCAGTATAACCATATTAAGAACCGCAGAGGAAACATTCTGTATCGTTGTCTTAGAGATGCTGAAATGCTCGAAATAAACCATATAGAGGCCTCGCTTGTACCTATGGATAGCTATCACCCCGCATTTCGTATGAACATGCGATTAGCTCTGCCAAGACCAGACATCATTGGCACATTGGCACAGGAACAGCTCTGCTATTTCAGTGGAGATTATGTCAATTTACACCACTTGTATGCAGAAGCTAACTGGGCCGCCATTCAAGAGCTTGATGATGTTAATTATCAGGTACGCGCAACGACCGGTGTGGTTAAAGAGGGCATAGCGAAGTATATACCGAAAAAGGGTCTCCCAAGAGAGGTACCCCCGTGGTTTTCATCAGACCTGGTGAAGGGCCTAAAAAGGAAGAATTACGCTCGCGGAATGTACGTTAAAAGGGGATGTTTTCTTCATACGACGAGTTTGGTCGATTAAGGAAACCCATCAAGGCTCTGCTCAAGGTCGATCGGCGCGGGCATCGGACAATGTGGAGGCTAGTCTCTGGCGGAATCCGAAGGAAGGTTGGCGCTACGTAAATGGCAGGTCTGGTCAAAAAGAATAGTCCAGAAAAACTAATTCAAAGCGAGAGATTTATTACTGCTGGAACAAATATTGCAGACACGTTTGCAGCTTATTTTAGTTCCGTCTACAAATGCAACAGTAAGCGGGATTGTCCCGATGAAGGGGATATCTCTTTCGATGTCTTTTCCGGGTCGATGTTACGGTGTCAGATGTCCTGGTTGCCGTAAAGAAGCTGAGCAATTCAATGTCGGTGGTTCCTGACAATATTCCTGGTCCGATTGTTACCTACGTGGAGCTGTTCGCACCTACCCTGGCAATTTCCTTTAATACGTCAGTAAGGTCTGGTGTGTTTCCAGAGTTATGGAAAACATCTAATGTTGTACCTGTTTATAAATCTTGGAAAAAGTCAGAGTTCTCGAACGACTGTCCTCTGTCGTTACTTTGTGTGTTTTCGACGGTTTTTGAATCTGTGGTGCACTTATATATGTCTTTTTTTTTTTTTTTTTTTTTAAGCGATCAACACGGCTTTGTGTTGGGTCGCTCCGCAGTAACCAATTTAACATGTTTTATGAATATCGCTGGGCCACTTGTGAGTAATCGTAGTCAGCTTGATGTAATTTATTTTGACCTGAGCAAGGCGTTCGATTTAGTAGACCATAATCTTCTTCTGAACAAATTACAGCGATTGGGAGTGAGAGAATCAATGCTTGCTTGGTTTCTTCTTACCTAAGAGGCCGCCAGAATAGATTCAGAGTTGAGAGTGCGAACTCTTCTTCACATCACAGAACTTCTCGCGTCCCCCAGGGCTCGGTTCTGGGACCCCTTTTGTTCACATTGTTCGCCCATGATGTACCAGTCATGCCTATAATACTCATCCGTTCTTCAGTTTTTGGATAATATGATGACATTTCGAGAAATCCAGTCAGAGGAGGAATGCCACGAGCTGCGGAGAGATATATTGGAAACTAGTGCTCGGTCAATAATTTAGTACTCAATAGAACAAAATCGAAAGTTGTCACCTACAGTCGCACAATGGCACAACGTTCTGTTCCCCTACGATTGGAAACTAGTGCTCGGTCAATAATTTAGTACTCAATAGAACAAAATCGAAAGTTGTCACCTACAGTCGCACAATGGCACAACGTTCTGTTCCCCTACGAAGAGGAGTCAGAGAGAATTGCGCGCACTGAAAGAATTCGAGATCTGGGTGTTTACTTCGAGTCAAATCTAAAGTTCGGCTCTCATGTAAAGACGACCTGCTATGAGAACGCTAGGAGCGATCAGCCGAGTAACGAGTGAATTCTCGCATCCTCTTGTAATTATCAGACTCTTTAAAAGTCTTTGCCGATCCCGCTTGGAATATGCATCTGTGTCTGGGTTGGCCAGATCAAATGAAGCTTTACTCGTCCGCGATCAGAAGAAATTCGCCTGCATTCTTAACTATAGCTACTTGCGAAACGAGCCATGCAGTTATTCAAGTGTCTGTAGCTACTACAAGATGGAAACATTGTATAACTGCAGGTTATCTGCTGACATCTTATTTCTCTAAAAAAGTTTACACGGCACGAGTGATTCTTCTGAGATTGTATCTTCTATTTCGTGGCGTGTGCCTCACTACAGCACTGTGACTAGTAGCGCATTTGATCCACTGCGGCAAATATGTCGAACCCTTTAACACATGCAACTGAAATACAATAACTTCGCCGAAAAACAAGACACATTAAACGGCAGCATTTCAATGTCTTCGCGCTTCATTAAGGCTATTGTAACGTAATTGATGGTGCTTTTGATTTTATTTATTTTTCTGCCACGGTTGTTCCTGGAGCGAGTTGGTGAATGTACTTCTGCGTACTGAATGGGTGTGCATTTTTCTGCATTAATGTTTGTCTTCGTTTATTTTGCACCATTGTCCTTGTGTCGCTTTTTATCCCCCTTTACGCCTTGGTTTCCCTCTGTTGTTTATTCTTTGACTCTGTGTTTTCCTCGTGTTTCAACAAAAAGGCTACTGACTGTTGAACCACGACGGCTGGCTTTAAAACCAGCCGTCGATAAACTGCGCATCGCTGTCGAAGGATAACAGACGGTCGCTGATTCTTTCAGTTTAAAGTACGATTCCGCGCTCGCTCTGGCAATGAAGAATGAGGAATCCGTGAGGGGTCTACAACAGGAGGTGGACATAGTCGAGGCAACAATGGAGCAGAAAGCTGAAACAATTGAGCGACTGAAAAAAGAGGTCAATGACACGCATCAATACAGTCGACGTTGCAATTTAGAGCTCCACGGTCTTCCTCTTGTTCATGGTGAGGATTTCATGCAAGTAATGAACGATGTGTCTCAAAGCAAAAACACCTCAGTCTTCAAATATCCTGACAATTCACCGCCTCGCAAAAAAAAAAAAAAATTGCTTTAATGTTTTACTGAATTACGTCGAGACTGTGAGGGACCTAGAATTATTCCTTGATTAAGATTTATCGTGGACAACGTATTTATCGTATGTATCTGGAAAACTTCGAAGTGTCGGCTGCTTACTTGATAACAATAGGATATTAGTGCCAGGTGCTGTAAAAAAATCGAGTGCTCATGTTCTCGCTTATAGTATACTCAGATATGGTTGCACATTATTTGATAACTGGACAGAAGCTTGGGAAGCTAAAATTGACTGATTTCCTAAATGTGTTATAAAAGAATCGAGTCCCACCTCGATCTTCCGTTAGGTGCAGGCATCTTCAAGGCTTTAGAGTTGCCAAACTTTCGTTCGCTCTATCTTCAATGTTTTGTGCTCTGTCATTTTTTGCCTAATGATTTCAACCACCCCCTTGTGTCCTGCAGAGTTTCGCGTAGCTCAAATCCTTTTATAACTCCCCGGTGTTATACGAGATATGCTAAGCGAGATCGTTTTTACTATGCGCCTTATATATTTAACAGACTTCCTTGCGACATTTCGAAGCTGCTGGTAGAGAAAATGGAAATAAAATGTTGATAAATTTCTTAATGTAGTTCTGTTGTACTGTTTTGCTCATTCTTGCTTTTGGTGAGTTTTTGTAGCGTGAGCTACACTGGCCGAGGTTGAGCAGTTTTGCGTAGCTCCTGGCGAGCCGTGCTGCGCATGTGCGAGGAGCAGTGACGTCACACGGCGCAAGTCTGGCGCGCCGGAGCCGCCGCCGCGCGCGCCTCGCCGGTCTGCGCATTCTAGAGGAGTGACGTCATAACCGCGGCAGACGCACTGGCGCCGCCGTGTGCCCAGCTGTGCGCCTCCGTTGCGCAGCAGCCAAGTCTGACGCTGCACCGGAGCCGCTTGATAGCGCCTCTCATTTTGTGCGCATGCGCAGAGGTATCAGTGGGGGTATCATATAGCGGGGAGTTTGCCAGTGCGGTATAGCCATGGAGAAGGAGAGCGAAATTGCTGCTCAGCGGCGCAGAACAGCGGAGAAGCTCAGCTCGTCGGACCCCGAAGTAGTTGCCTGGCAATTAGCGGTTGAGCGTAGGAAGAACGAATAGAAGAAGGTTAAACGTGCGGCGGAGACACCGGAGCAAAGGGGTCTAGAAGAGTCGTTGAGCAAAAAAAGTAAATAAGTATACATCTGTCACGTAATGCGCATACCGTGTGTATGTCATTGAAGCAACAGTAAGTATGATAATCAAGCTAATCCTATTCAACCAGGAAGGCTAAGAATAACCAGCTGAACCTTAGCTCACGCTACGTATCTCCTGGCGTAGCCGAGCTAAGCCACGGCAATTTTTTTTCCACTGTTCTATTTTTACTGATTATTTGACTCAAGCTGTCATACGTTTTTGCTTGCTGTGTGTTTCTAGGAATTCCTCTTTTTTATTTGTGTAATTTCACTTGCTGGGTCCTAGTACGGGTTATTTCGTTGCTCGGTCACCTTGCGCCGTCCGGACTGCCAGGTCCGGATGGGGTGACGGGCTTCGTTGTGGGAAGCTGGGCGGGTCTTGCCGGAGACGAAGTTGCTTCCCTCGGCCGTCGACGACTAATTCAGTTGAATTTGGGGATTACTTTTCAATAAACAATTTAATACTTTGGTGGAGAATGAAAACACAAAGATAAACAATACTGCGAAATGATAACTTCCCCTGTACGGGGTTGGGAAGGAGGTGGTCGGGTGTTAGCTTATCCAAGCTCGGGAGTTGGCTGGCTCGTGGGATTACGTCCCGATTACGGGGACAGAAGTCCCTCGGAATCCCACGACCGGACTCGATTACGGAGCGACAGCTCTCGAGCCCCAGCACGAACTAAACTCACTCGCTGAGTTGCTAATCCAAGTTACTCGTTGGTCCGTCCCCTTTTAGTGGACCGGCGAATCCTCGACGCGTTGTGAGACAGGCGTTTCCCACCGCCAACCAATCGGCTCACTTTCTCGCCACGTGGGAATTGCTTGTATTCCCGGGTGGGAACCCGCGGTCTGCGTACATCTCACGGTCAAAGGTCGGGCTGGTTCGGATGCAAGCACAACCATTTCTCGCATGGCGAAGTGGACAACCGACCCCAGTGTGGATAGCGCCGACTAAGTGAGCCATCCCGCAATTCATTCTGCCAGAGGCGGTCTGACGTTGCCGTTCTGCCGCGACCCCCCACACTCGGGCGAGAAAGACTAAACCGATGTAAACGCGCCGTGTAAACAGCGCCGGCCAGAGCCACTGCGCTCTGGTGGCGGTGGTGGTGTAACTTTACTTTTACGGCCCGGAACGCACGCTCCCATTCTCTCGGCAGAAAACGCGCGCCCGGAACCCCGCGTCGTAAAGTACGCCTGCCTCTCGAGGTCGCCCGCCAAGGGAAGTGTTTTCAACAGCGCTTTCCCCCCAGTCAAATCTCCCTGGTGCTAACGGCCCACCCACGGAGCTCTCGTCGATCCTTACAGTCCTGTTCCTCAAGCCTCCTCTCGTTCGACAGACACGTTAGTATATTGTGTACTTAAGATATGTAAAACGATTTTATTATTATTATGATGATTATTATTATTACTCGTGTAACCAAAATGAGACACCTAATTGTTTTGCTTGATGTTCATGTGGTCAAAATGATTTGCGCATCGTTACGAGTGCTTGACTTTCCGTGTCGCCTGACATTCAACAATCCTTAGAATGGATGCTTGGGCGAGTTGGATATTCATTGTAGGAGAAGCGCTAAAGTAGACTCACTCACCCTCACACTCACACTCACACTCACACTCACACCAGAAAAACGGTCACTCACGTCGCGCTGACTTTCAACTCAAATTTTATCTTCGTCTTCTCTCGTTTTTCTTTTACCCGTATGAAATTTGTCTTCTCACTTTGTTCTCTTCTGTACAAAACAATTAGCAATGTCTATCGCACATTACCTACGAGAATCAAGATATAACAATTCTTTTTCCGTCAGCGTTATGGATGGACTACTAACACAGGTGTCACTCCTTTTTATGATGTTGGCGGCCTCTATTATCTCACGTGTTAACTGATGATGGTTCTTTCCGATTATGGTGCTATTTTTGAAGTCCGCGGCGCACCCACAGTCACGGCAGTGAATGCCCCAAAGTCCTGAGTTTGCTACTCGGGTGTTGTTGTTGTGTTCCCTTAATCTGTCGTTAATACATCTTCCAGTTTGTCCTATGTACTGTTTGCCGCATGAGAGGGGAAAGAAATAAATCACTCCTTCTGAGCAAGGTATGTATGGGGTTCTATGCTGTTTTGTGCAGACGGTATTAGTTTTTGGTATGGGGTTAACTTTTTTACAAAGGCCTGATAGTTTGATGGGGGCGGAAAAGACTACGTCGATGTATGCGCGATTCCCAATCTTCTTCAGGTTATGAGAAATGTTATGAATGTAGGGGATGACTACCGGTCTCTGGTTACTGAATCTTTCGCGTGGCTTGCGGGATGTGATTTGACCTTTTTTAATCTGTTTAAGGAGACTTTCGGCGACTGAAGTTAATATTTATTTATTTATTTGTACTATCGGGGAAAAATGAAATGCGAACAGAGGAGCGCGTGGCTCGCGGTACAGGCTGCGCCGCCTGGAAGTGAGCCTAGGAGCGAGGGTGCGTGGCCTACTTCGATGTGTTCACGCCTTTCGATTGGTGCTCCCCCAGCTTCGGCAGTGCGCCTCTCAGTGCGCTGATAGCTGTCACCGCTATCTTTGCCTGCTCGGCGAGTGCGGCGAGCTTCTTTGCGCTGCACGCGCTGAGCCAGCAAAGATAGCGGTGATAGCTTTCAGCGCACTAAGAGGCGCACTGCTGAAGCTTGGGGAGCGCAGAGGGAAGGGCGTGAACACGTCGGAGTAGGCCACGCACCCTCACTCCTAGGCTCACTTCCAGGCGGCGCAGCCTGTACCGCAAGCCACGCGCTCCTCTGTTCGCATTTCATTTTTCCCCGATAGTACATACTGCTAGCCCGTAGGGCCGTGGCAGGGAGGAAAAAAAAAACAACAAAAAAAACACACACACACACAAAAAAAAGAATATGACTCATACCTCCAACAGAGCTACGAACAATAAAGTGGTAACAAGATTAAATACAAAACGCGCCGAGAGCGCAAAATAGAAAACAAGAGCACTAAATGCACGTAAAAAGTGATAATAAATTTAACAATGACAATATACTGCCCAAAATTATCACCACAATATATGTGAAGGATATCCCGCTTTTAGTATCCTAGATACTTGTCCTGTGAAGCTTGTTAGGCCTGAATGCAGGCAGGACTTGAAAATAGAGTTTTTGAAGCACTGATTAACTATGCCTCTCTTTACCAATTTAGAATGCGCCGAATTATAATTGAGGAGTGGTTTTTTCCTTCTTGGCTCATACGACCAACAGACATGACGGGGCTGAAGAGACAATCTTAGGTTCAGAAATCTTAAGGATCCTAGCTCTGGAAGCTCGTGCGTAATCTCCAAAGGGTTTAAGCATGTTTTAAACTTGACGAGCACATTGGGCACATGAATCGGGAGGTCTTTTTCGTTGGTGTCCAGGAGTATCAAATAGTCATCAACGTAGCGGAACACCTTCACAACAGTCGAGGAATCTAAGCTCTTTTGAAGCAGTCTGTCGTGGTGTGCTAGGAATAAATCACTGAGAATTGGCGCTATGCAGGATCCAATGCAGACTCCCTTTTTTTGAAGGTAGGTGTTACCGTTCCAAGACACGAAGGTAGACCTGAGGTAAAACCTGAGCAAATCAAGAAAGTTGCTTTGGGAAAGTCCCGAGGTATTCTGGAAAGCTATGGCACCATACGAGTCAATGCTGTCTTCAATGCACTCTAAAAGGCGTACCTGAGGCAAAGCATAGTATAGGTCTTTGATGTCAATTGAGAAGGCCTGGTATTGGTTGGCACTGTGTTCTTGTAGAAAGCTGATGACCTCATATGAGTTTTTTTACCAAAAAGGGGTCATCAACCGTTAATAAATTAAGTCTTTTTTGTAAAAATATAGCCAAGGATTTTTGCCAGGTGTCTCTTTCTGACACAATAACTCGCAAGGGACACTCAACCTTGTGCGCCTTGGCGCTGAAAAATATTTCTAAGCTAAGGTGTTTGCTTTTTTCAAAGGAAGGGCAAGGCTCTTTTATATTTAGGTACTGAAGGAGCCTTTTAGCTTCACATTTTACTTTTGCTAATGAGATGCCGTCGTGGCGTTGGAACACAGATTGGACTGCTAAAAGTGCTTTTAACCCGAACTCCTCTTTGGGCATGACAACAAAACCGCCTTCCTTGTCTGCTGGCATTAAGGTTAAGGAATTCTCCTTCAAGTAATTTTCAACCTTTTTGATTGGAAGATGTCTTACAGAAGGTTTATATCGTGATAAAATGTCTACGCCCTCTGAAGTGCATCTATCACACTCAGATAAGGAAGCCCTTCTTGGCACTTGCCTTACCAGAGACAGTAGCTCAGGTGCCGATTTATTGGGTTCTACGGCGAACTTGGGCCCCATACTGAGAACGTGCTGCACATGTTGCGGTAACTGTACGTCTCCGATGATGTGCACAAGATTGCAGGGACTCGTGGTTTTCTTTGGTGTGATCGCGCGAAGATGGTTTAGGGTGAGACGCCACAGAAACTCCGTCGTTCTTTCAGTAGTGTAAGAAATCTCTCGCCATCTCTTTTTTCCCGTCGAAGGACTTGCATTGTCACAGAGTTTAAAGTGAAGGCAATCACGGTAATGTCTTGTTTGCCTATGCCACTCGGATTGTAGGATCTTGCATACTCTCCTCCCGTGACCTACAGAGGGGGTAAAGCCCCCAAACAGCTCCTTGACTTCGGGGGGTAATATTTTCACCCGGAGACAGTAACCGTAGGTCCTCGCTTGACAAGTGGAGATGGCAATCATAATGGTGAGAAAGGACGGGCTCAAAGATGTTCTTGCGAATGGGCCCGAAGTACTAGAAATGAAACTTCTTAGAATGGATGCTTGGGCGAGTTGAATATTCATTGTAGGAGAAGCGCTAAAGTAGACTCACTCACCCTCACACTCACACTCACACCAGAAAAACGGTCACTCACGTCGCGCTGACTTTCAACTCAAATTGTATTTTCGTCTTCTTTCGTTTTTCTTTTACCCGTATGAAATTTGTCTTCTCACTTCGTTCTCTTCTGTACAAAACAATTAGCAATGTCTATCGCACATTACCTACGAGAATCGGCACATTGATACTTTAGACCCATGTTGTTGTAAAAAAAACTATCTCCAAACTCCGGTCTAAAAACATGCTTTTCGTGCAAGGCTCGTCAAATTATGAGGCGCTGGAGAAATGCAGCCTTCTGCGATAAGTCCTTATTTCGAACTCTTTTTGTTCGCCTTCCGCCCATTGAAAAGCATGCGGGAAGGGCCTTAGAACGCACCTGGTACCGCTGCGCCGCAGCGTTCTTCCGCATCAAAAAGTTCGTCTGCTTTCCTCGCCGTCACCATGGCAACGAACGCCGAATGAATAGAAGCACGCACGGTACCGCCGCGTGAAGCTAGCAACAGCTGGCGCCATTTTACGAACGCCGTCTGCTAGCCAAAGCCGAACGCGGTTTGTCAGATCAACCACCTCCGCCGGTGCGCCGCCAGCAAAGACGACAAAGCTGAGACACGCCGACGGCGATCGAGCAAGCAACAACACCGCGGGACGACTGCAACGGCGGCATTTATGCGGATCAAAGGCCGGCTCCGCCGGTGCGCCGCTAGCAAAGACGACGAAGCTGAGCCACGCCGACGACGAATTAGGGTGCCTACATGTCTGTCTGTCTCAGGGTGAAGACATCCATTGTTTCCCTGAATGTGCCAGCGCGTGACGCTCTCGCGCACTTGGTGCATGACTTGGGCGGTAAAATGGCGTCTATGCATTAGCCAAAGCTACGCGCTCGTGCTGACTGATACCGGATTGCGCGCACTTCAAAATGCATAGAAAGAACGATTGGGCGGAAAAATGGCCGAGATGTCACCACTCAAGCAAAAGCGCGCGTGTGTATGAAGGCACTCTACGACGAATGGGCGAGCAACAGCACTGCGGGACGACTGCAACTGCGGCATTTATTCGGATCAAAGGCGGGAAATAAGCAAGAACAATTTTTATTTGAATCATAACACCCGATATCCAAGTTGGGGACCACATACCTTTGCTGGGTCTTTCCTGTGAACTTTTTACAGAGACACGGGGTGCCGCATTCAAAACACAGCTCCGTTTGCAAAATATGGGGGCCCTGAAAAGGACCGTTTAGACCGCTACCAGAACCTATCTAACTGACGTAACGAGCACTTGACGAGCGGTTGGCGCATAAGTCGTCTTTATGCACGCAGGCGGGCGACGGGCTCAGCGCAGCGGATCCCTCGGAGTCACCGGGGCCGTCAGAATCCTCGCCCTGTCTGCGTCGGGGCTCTAGATTTTGGCGGCCGCGGCCACGAACGACTGGAATCTATCAGTGTTTCCGCGCGTCTTGTCTCTCCTCCAAAACATGAACTTTGGAAGGTGACCAGTGACATGGTGGCTCTCGCGCCGTCCAGATGGAAGAGAGTTTTTGACGTGGGCCCAGGTGCAATCCACCGTATTGGTGTGCGCACCAGTGTTCGCGTCGACAAAGTTAAGCTTGTGGTTGACGGTGAGGTGCGTGAAGCGAGCGTCATCTGCAAGCTTGCGATAGCCAGCCCAACAATCAGTGATTATTCTTGTTTCAGGGCGGACCCACTCGGCTATTAGCCCTTGCAGGGTTTTAGCGTCACGGGTCTCCACGGGAACAAGAAAGCAGCACCCGCTGCAACGCGCCACACCGCCGAAAACCCACTGGCCAGGCCTTAAATACCCGCGATGGTACTTGTGCCGACCGAACATACTCTCGTCTAGTTCTACAGTCACGCCTTCGCCACCAATCATGTCTGAATGCTTAAAGACGGCATTTACCACAACCTCCCGACAAAGGCTCGCCCAATCAGTTATTGTCTTACTTGCGATATCAGCCTCCCGCTGAATGACGGCGCACGGTAGGTTCTGGCATCCGGAGGATGATTTTCATGAGTTGGAGAAGCGTCAGGTGCGTGCGATGCTTCGAAAAAAGAACCGCTCCGTACCGAGACCTCGCCCCGGCACTGAACTTTGACCGGCTTCCTCTTGGGCACCTCACAAATCATCCACACACCGCACCCCCCCGTGTAGCCATCCGCAGATCTAGCGCGGACTTGCAGCTTGCCATCGCAGCTTCGCACTCTGGACACGCACGAAAACCAAGGAGCCAGGAGCAGGCCAACGCGCTAAAGCAAATTAATTGCTTCAAGAGGGTCTTTCATGGCGCCAAGAAGACGGCACAAGTTGAACGCCATGGCACTGCGATGCTCGCCTCTGGAAGAATAAAGCGCCGTGGGGGAACTGCGCGCTTCTTTGCATTCATTATTTTTATTTCATCCGCCATTTTATACCTCCTGACACAATTCTAACAAACTCATTGGTTGATCGGTCGGACCACACCTTTGCGTGACAAACAAAAACAAAAACAAAAAAACGCCAAACGTATGTCCACGGTCGGCATCGTCACAGAGAAGGGAGCAGTCGAACCCAACAACAAAATGAAGTAACACAGTGAATAAAAATTAAAAAAAAAAAGAAGGGAGCCGTTGGAGTTTCGGACGGCGTCTTCTTTGATGAGAGGAGCTGCTATGGCCAGAGCGGCCAGCGCAGCTGTGCTGCTCTGGCTGCTCGGAATATTCCTTTTTTATTTTTTTCTTACTCTACAGAGTGCCACGACCCTTATTTGAAGCTGATTTGTTAAATTAATAACAAACAACGCGTTGGAACGGAGGAGGAAGAGGGTCTTTGCGTCAGAATTTGACGTGGTAGAAAAGAAAAGAAAATAACGAATGCACAATACATACCGTATGCCAAGACCGTTATACTCCGCACTTGGCGAGGCCTTATGACGCAGCCGACGACCGTAAGGCTATTTATTTTGTTTCTTTTGATTTTTTATCGTGACGACTACTCCACTGTGCCTCGGAGTCTCCAGCGGAGATCCGGCAGTTTTTAATAATTATTATTATTGTTGTTTGAAGGGCACTCTTCGTATGCTTCTTCGTTTCTGACACCAGTTACTTCAAAATATCTGTATTCTTTGGCAGAGTCCTGCCTTTTCCGTGCGGATACTTCGAAAGTCTGACTGATTATTGAATTCCTGTTGCCCACGAGGATGACGAAGGAATATGTGCAGAGAAAGACGCTTCTTTTGACGCTTACGAAAAAAAAAAAAGAAAAACGGTTGCAAAACCTGTCCTTGGATCCCTGGAAAAGGTCAAGACCGCTCAAGATTTTACAACTGACAGCCGTCGAATTCGGAGTTGTTCGGATAAATCCGAATTCGCGATAGTTTTACCGGCGAGTGTTTCACGGAGTTTATAGCATTTGTCCGAAAGTTAGAGTCCCTATCTACAACCTAGGTTAGGGCCCACCAGGTCCAATCACAGACCAGTTATAGGCACGTGTGCATTAGCGTGCTTTTCTTATACGCGCGTCGAAGTAATGCATTACGTGACTGGCTCCCGATTGAACCTAATGGGCCGTGGCGTCGGCTGACGACCATCGCAGGACGAGACGAAATCATAGTGCTAAATTCTTCTCGTTGATAGAACTGAAGGATGTGAACGAGATGTACTGTACTTTTTGCTTGGTGGATGTTTTAATGATTTCGCGTACATAGAGCTGACTATCATGTCATGATTCGTGTGGCACCGAAATCCGGCTGGTGGATTGCTGAAATCATCACCTCATCAACCCTCCCGGAACCTGCTAGGAACCCACTTGCCAGTATTCGTTAGACCCACTGCGTCCGACCAAATCCGATCAACTGCCTCGCGCTTCGACACCAAGGCGGTTTTCGTTTGCAGCTTCTAGGCGATCTGAACCGATTATTTTATCTATACTTCAAATGGTGCAGGTGTCAGCAATTTGCAGTGTTGTTCAAGATACTCGACAAAAGTATTTAAGACAAGATACTAAATACCCAAGTGAGAAAGTATTTAGAATAGTATTCAAGTTACTTTTGCGCCAAACTATTTTGAGTAAAGTGCAACTACTTTGAAAAATAATTGAATTACTTTCGAAGATACTTTATAAGCGTGCGACGAGCTGAAGTTATAACAACTAAATAAAAAAATGGGGGCATCTTGATTATATTAACTTAGCTGAAACGCATATCGTTCGATGACCTCCTAGTGTACACCTCATTTGTCCCCCTAGACACGTGCAAAGGAGAAAGAAAGAACATTTAGTCTTAGTACTTCCCCTTTGGGGACAAACTTCTTCGTACGCCGGAAAAGGTATTTGAGATACTGAGTAGAAGATACTAAGCAATGTAGTTAAGATAGAGTGCTATTTACTCTCAATCGAATGTATCTTCAAGATACCAAAATACCGACAAAAGTATCTTATTTACAGTATCTTGAGTAGAGTATTTGAGATACGTACAAGCCTTGCTATTTGCTTGTTTCAAGCGAATCTCCTGCCGTCATATTGCTGGCGACACAGGAGAAAAGTAGTTTACCCGCCCTCTTGTTCAACTTACCATAAAATACGCAGTATAATTACGAAATATTTACATATATCGTTACTGACACGCGTATGTACATACACAGAAAGCTAGTACACAACTGTTCAGGAAACGCACTGGTCGACACTTTTCAATATTTTAAAAATAAAGGTAAAACAAATAAACAGTGGGCGACACCGGTCCAAAATGTATACCTCGGTAAAAAAAGTTCCCGTGTGTCTGTGTTTCCCCAAAGCAATTCGAGAGCCAGTTCTGTAAGCTACGGAGGATGCTCGGCGAATGACGAAGCCATTAATGTGTCTAGACTGAAAAATAGTCGCCGAGGGGACACTCAGAGGCATGACACGGCTGTTGTCTGTCCGTCATAAAGACATTGTTTTTAGAGCGAAACAATAATTCGGATTCGCCATTCGCCGAGCTTCCCCCGCAGATTACAGATTGATCCTCTACTCTAGGAAAAGTAGACGCGCAGGAAGTTGTGCGAGGAAAGAAAAAAGGTAGCGAGTGGCGAATATTTGTGATTGCGTGTGCTGGAAAAATATAAAAAGAACCTGAACAATACCAAGGCCAAGATTCCGAGACATTCGGGCTAGTTTCAAAACTTCCCACCACGCGGCGCTCAAAGACCAACCTGCAGAATATTTTTCAACCAGAAAAAAGTTCCCCTCGCCACACTTCCCATTTCCTCCTCTCCCACAGTTGACTTGACGGCGGGGAGACTCCTTTTGTTGCTGCATCTCGGGGCCAGATAAGCCAAGCTAAGCGCATAATGGGCGATTTGCGGCGGGAGGCACAGCGACCCCTTTCCTCCGGCGATACCAGAGAAGCGCCCGAAACCGAACTCTCCTTTCTGCAGCATTTCAAAGCCTAGCCTCTCGGTTTTGTCTCTGAATTTTTGTTTTGTTTTGCGATAAGCATGCTTGGCTACTCCGAGCATTTGACTGCTTCTGCCGTCCATGTAAAGTGACCCAAGGCCATGTGAGGATGGGCATAGGCTAAGGGCCATCGTCCAAGAACCCTAGAGTTCGAAGGAACTACCGCATTTTCCGGACTATAGCCCGGACCCGGTGCATAGTCCGCAGGGAAATATTTTGCGTCAAAAATAAAAGTGCTTGCTTAGATAGTCCGCACCCGGTACACAAACGGCACCCAGTGCAAAGCCCGCACTTAGCACCTAGTCCGAACATAAAAAGTATCATACTCAGCAGACCTTGACAAACGCCTACTGTATTAGCTCACGATGAAGCTTTATCGTACGTAAATCAACATTAGTATAGTCCGTTACTCATAAAATCCTTCACGATTGTCATAGTGAAGGATCTAGAAAAATTATATCATTGTATTGTCCGCACCTGTAGATAGTCCGCATCGGGTGAATTTTCAACTTTTAAACTTATATAGTCCGGAAAATACGGTACTACAGAGTGTATTGTGACCCTGGGTACTTGAAGAGGAAGTGGCGAGCCTTACAAAAAGTGTTTACGGGACGGGAATTCATGCCAGCGTGCGTACTCTAACGTGTCCGGTGCTTTTACCCCAACCCACCTGGTGTTGCCCAAATGGGACACACGTTGAAATAAACAGTGCTGGGGGCTGTCAGACCGTTGTTTTTGTTCTGAAATTTGACCGAAACTCCAAATATTGAGATCTGCAAAAATCCATAATACGAAGCAGAGCCTTTTTTTTTTTCGGTTCCTTGCATTTTTATATTGCGTTTTGAGATCCTACTAGTGACCAGTGCCGCGTTTAGACGTCATATTGCATGTGGCCACACCGGTGTCTAGAACTCCACCTTTCCGTAAACAAAAGTTTAAAGTACAAGTTCACCCGTCAAATTTTGGGAGTGTAATTACAATATTGCGTTAATTTTTCTCAACTCATTATCTCTTCTCGAAATGGTTAATCACTTTAGTACAGTCGCCCTCTTGAGATTTCTAGACGAGAGATGCAAAAGCGTTTTCCAAAACTAACTGTTTTACATTACCGATTCCTTTCTTAAAAATCACTAAAATTTAATTATATCACATTACAAATTACTGATTACTAAAACTATGGGCATTCTCTTCGTATTACATTTAATTTTTGCAGGTAGAGTTTGCTTGTCGATAATGAAATATCAGTCTGCTGTTGCAAACAGTGCAATGTAGGCGCAATATAATATATTACTGTCATGCCGCAACCTTGTTCAGAAAGCCGCCGATGACAACGAGGTTTTACGATGCGCTAGTAACTCCAAAGTATCTGAATCAGTGGTGTCGCCATGCTGTACTACAGCGCAACATATGAGATGAGACCATAACCGTGCTCTCGCAAGCTCGTTTTTAATAAAAAAAGAAGATAATATTTTTTTCTTTAATTCTTTACTTGTGCTTGTAAGTTGCAACACAGCAAGAGCTACTCAAGTCTATTGTAATGTATCACTGATATCCGATAAGCTGAGGTGGCGTAACCTGTGCAGCATAAAATGCTTTGACGGAATCGTTTGTTCTTAGGTTCACACGTGAGGTGCGAGCTAACCTAACCTATACCTACAGCCAAGAATAAAGGCTCCGAGCATTAATTGGAATGCGACGGAAGCACTTCGACTTTCCGGACTGCCGTGACTATATCTGGAATGACTTCTCTAATCGAGGTGAACACACGCACATATATACCGGAGGCACTGTTGAAGTCTCAGGGGCTCGGGTTTGCGTATAGATTATCATTTGCGCCGATACCCGGTTTTCGCTTTGCTAAAATATTTCAACAACTGCCAGTCTTGAACGGGTCAACAAAAGAACTGATCGTTTTCACGTAGTTGGGTTAAAACTATGTGGTTAGGCTACTGTATGAGTGCACTACTAAAACCAATTATAATGACATCTAAAGCGACAATCACTTTCCTGTGTACTTTATCTTGTAAATAACACTTTTGCGATTGACATGTACTTTTGCGCGCGTGCACCGTCGGCAAAAGTCGCACCATTAAATGATCTCCCTTCTTTTTCTTTTTTTTTCTGAGCGAGAAAAAAAAAGGGGGGGGGGGGAGAGAGAAGGTTGTTGAGGGTAAAAAATGTTGGAGATATGTGCTCTGATTGTCATGATTGTGCATTTTTGATCACCTAACCTTTACAGCTCCCACATGAACGCGACGTCCCATGATGTCAACCGCAGAAACAGTTTGATCACTACTCGTACATCAGCCACTGCATTCGGCTTTCACGTTATTGCGTACCTTCGTGCGTGTGTGCGTGCGTGTAACTTTGATATTTGTATCTGATGTTTAGGAGTGCATATCTCGTAATATTTTCTAGATATAGCGTTGAATTTTTTTTTGTATATTCTTTCCGGAACGGTAAATCATCTAAAAATATTTTTTTACTCGAGTTTTATAACTGAAAATATTTACAACGCTTCAAACGTGCTTCAATGTGAAAAGTTCCCCAACTTCAGCGTGCAATTAAAAAAAAAACTTCGTTTTTCTTTTTTTCTCGAGGAAAATATTTTACACTATATCGCGTGGTGTTCCATTAACATGTTGCATTATTTTGTCTCCATGCAAAATGCAGCGCTTCGAAATACACGAACTAGGCAACTTTGACATTTTTACCCAATAATTGTGAGTTGTTATCTGGCAATGTCTTCAAGATATAGCATTGAACTATTTCTGATATGTTCTTCCCAAGAGGGCCTATCACCTACATAAAAATCATTACACTCACTAATAACTGGACAAATTTACAGTGCGGCAAACAGCTTCCAGGGCCGAACTCGTTCCCAAGCAATAACAAAAGTTACAAGTAAAAAAAGAAAAACGATACCGACATTTTCAGAAGCTTTTATTTCTACGCCGCATAGTTTTATTGTGTCCAGAGTTTGCGAGCTCAGGCTGAACTCAAGCAGGATTTACCAATGAACCACTCTAAGCGATCCATTATTCCCAAACACAAAGCAGCGTACTCTGTTACGATCCGTTCTACCTTAAAATGGACCGCAGCGGACGCTACGAGCCATCGGAGGTAAATCAGTTCCGAGTGTGTGACACGTGACATGCGCTGAGTGTGGCACGAGGCCAAATGAAGCGCTTGCAGCGCTGCATTGGCTGGAACGACTTGCAGCGTCCGGTGTGGTCCATCCCTGGGTATACAGAACATAATCTTGTACCAAAGCAGTATGTCTGACTTCTCGGATTACCCCGAAGACATCTCCAAGCAGCTCACAAAAGTGTCATTGTATATTGTCAGAATGTCGAACCGGACAAAACCATTATCACGGAGTACCTTCCGCACAGGACAAGGCGAGGGGTTAAGTGCTCGCTCAAGCGTTGTGAGAGCCAGTCCTTTGAAGCCGGGATATAAAGCTACGACCCTCGTGAGCCAATCGGGGCATCGGAGCAAAGCACTTGACGATGTGCCATAGAAACACGATCCTCCCACGGAGAGCTGTCTCGTGCGTCGCTCCCTTGCTCTGATTGGCCAACGGGGATCGTAGCTTTCGCCGTTTACCAAGTTATGGTGAAACGGAGATACACTCAGTCCGTGTAGCTTTTCTATCTGATCGTTTTTTCTGTTCCACGTATTTTTAAAGTTCAATGTCACGGTTTGAGCGGAGAACGTAACGTGGCTTTTCGAAGCTACTGGAGAATCCAGTGTATGTCTGTTATCTGTTTCAACGGTCGTTTACTTACAAAAGCAAGCCGGGTCTTCCTGACAGAATAAAGTGCTCCTCGCCGACATTTACGATTCTGCCCCATTCCATGATTAGTTTAAGAAATAATCCAAACCCGAAAGCCCCGTTTCCATACCCCTGCCGCAAACCCCCGCGTTTTGTCACACATCTTCAAGATCCCCGGCTTTTAAAAACCAACGCCCGCTTAACAATTTTCCAAGCTTCTCCCCTTATATTGCTATCAACGCGTTTCTTCCTACGCATTGTATACATGATTAAGCAAGGGATGGAGTTGACAACGCGACCACAATTACTACTTTTGTTTACTTGTTTATTGAATGCGCTCTCGTGGCCCGAAGTCGATATAGAGCGGAAGGTAAATACACTGCCAAAATAGTTTGTACATCTGTAACAAATAATTACTAATAATAAACAGAAACAAAGAAGCAGGTCACGGGCGACCGCAAAAACGTCACTGATGGCATTTATAATAAAGTTAGGTCATTGATATTAGCAACCAACCAGATGAGGTGGTTTTATCCGTGGTCTGAGCAAGGTAGGAACGATTAACTCGTATTTCAAATTAATGCTGGTGATTGGGTCCGAACACTTCATCGAACGCCGTCTCATCGAAGCCATTTAATCGAACGTTATTGAATCAAACGCCATTTGATCGAAGCCGTTTAATTGAATGCTTTAAAATAGTGTTTGGAGATCGTTTCTCGTTTTCGGAAATAGTTCTTTTTGCATCGAAGGACAACTATATTCTATGCCATATTTTCAATTAAATGTCAGGACCAAGAAAAGAACTGCTTTTCTCCGGCAATATAATGAGAACAAACACGGGTACACTATGCAGTGCTGACTACCCCGCGACAACCAGAAAGTTTCTGGCTCAGTGACTTGGTGTGCGCCGCCTATTTGTGTCACACTTGTGCTACTAAGCTTGTCTAAAATAGGGAACACCCAAGATCACCATTGTTTTAAAGATGTCATATACGCACGAGAAAACCAGAAAGTTTAGATGAGGCGATGAAAGGGATAAAAAAAAGGGTACAAATATTTTCGGACATTTCATTATGCACGTAGTTCGTAGCTCAGGCTCAAATCAATCACGATTTGCACAAGAAGCTGTCTGGTTTTCGAAGCTTTCTCCCAAGCCTCCCCGTTATTTACAGACTTGGGCTTGAAACATTGAACCCGAACACAAGAAAGAACGCAGTGGCGACTCCTCTCCCCCCCTTCCCCCTCGAGCGCCTCGATACCATGAGACATCGGAGGTGACTCAGTGCTGGGAAAAGTGACACGTGGCATTCGGATTTGGTGCAGCGATGCGCGCCAAGGAGCGAGAAGTCATATGAAACCCTCACAGCAGTGCATCTGCTGGAACAGCTTGTAGCGTCCGGATGTCCTACTTCCATCAAGCCCCACCTCAGCGACCCGAAGGAATTCCGCAAGCAGGCTCTAAAGCGACCCATTGTGCGTTTCGAAAACCTTGAACGGGCAATAACGTTATCACAGAGTTCCTGGTATACTGAACAAAGAAGAATGATAAGTGCACCCCCCCCCCCCCCCCCCCTTTCCTCGCTTTCAGCATGAATCACACACACCCCATTCCAGTATTGCTTCTTTCTTTCTTTTTTCTTTAATTCAATATTTCCAAGCGCGGGAGGCATGGGGTAGTGCGAGAGCGCTCTGTTTCAACGACTGCTCTTGTGAAAGATTGCATAAGTTTTGTTTTTATATATTATTATGAAGCCGCCAGTCGCTGCACTTATGGCTTAAATCTCTGATGAACCCGGATACTTGGCGTTTTACAAATTTAGAAAAATACAAGGAGAGTCAAATGGCTCTGTCTTTATTCGCAAGGTTGTTGGATTCTTCAGACTGGGGATCCGAACAATTTAGTGTAGGAAGTTTCGGTGTAGGTCGTTTCGGTGCCGACATTTAGGAGCACGGACTTTTCGGTGCAGAGACTTTTTGCTGCATGGATATTTTTGTGTAAATACACATTTGGAAGTTCAAATAGCTGAGCTTTCCAGCAGGCATTGCGGGGCGGACGACTAGCGGACATTTCATCGAACACCGTTTCATCGAATGAATAGACATTTCATCGAACGCCGTTTCATCGAATTGCTTAGGGCCGTTTTATCGAATTTCTCTGTATCGAGTTTTGAGGCATAACAGTGCTTTGTAGATGTTTTACCTTACATTTGTTAAGACTAAGGTAGTCACTTAAGAAACAGTCTTTAGGGTGGAGCCAAATTACTAGAAATAAAAACCATTGGTATAAAAACAAATGGGTATGCGACTTACTGAAAAGTTTTACTCATGTACCTGTCAGAAAACATGATACTGGAGGTAAAGGACCGACACTTAAAACACTTTTGAACGTCTGTCGTTTTTTTTTACCGGCTGTCCGGGGGTTTCGGTAATGTGCCATTCACACCAGCTCATTTGCACACTTACGCTTAGTTGAAGGTTTATTCACGAAAAGCATTTAACAGCCAGGGCAGCACGCTTATAATAAAACGATGCTCTGCCAGGAGAGCACACGAAATAAAATATAATGATACTCTGATTATCAGCTTTATGCTCAGATTGAACGTTTCTGCTTTTTTTTTTTTTTAGTTTTCAAAGTCTACAGAGTCAAAAGCTGCACAAAGTGTCAGCCAACATGGTTTCGGGCTACACCTGGACTGGAACCACCTCCCCTTCACTGTCAACTTTATTACCGACCCTTTTGCCTATTATGAATCATCTTCAGGACGCTTTCTTAGGAAGGCCAACCCGCACCAGATAATAGAAAAGCCCTGGGTGTACTCTGTCACCCTTTCGGATCCTCACATAACCCAAGGTTACAGGTACACGCTGTCAAACAATAAAACACTACCCGCTTCCCAGAAAGCACATCGTCCTTTCTTTTTCTTTTGTTGTTTTTTTTTGTCTCATTTTTAATTGTTTCATGTGACATGAAGAGGGGTCATTGTTTCATGGAGGTTTTCTTCTCGAAGCAGGACATGTTCACAATGGAACTTATCTCGTCACTGCATACTGTGATTTTAAAAAAATGGAGAATTAGATGACGTTGTGTATATAAATCAAAATAAATTGCAAAAATATTGCAGGCTGTAACAGCGTTCGATGAAAAGGCGTTCGATGAAACGGCTTCTATGAAACGGCGTTCGATGAAACGGCGTTCGATGAAACGGTGTTCGATGAAACGGCTTCGATGAAACAGCGTTCGATGAAACGGCGTTCGACGAAATGTCCGGACCCAATATAAGGGATGTAATTATCGAGATGTCTTATTTGACTATGTTTTTCCCCCTAATGAAAATATACGATAGGTGTAATCAAGTAATTATTGGCCTGTGTGATCCTGTGAGGACATGTTCATAGAAGACGTAAGGTACACGGATATTTCGGTGTAAACGGCCCGTCATTTCTGGCAATAGCATGCTTTAATATTTTAAAGGTTAGAATATACGTCTAGGACATCTTTATTAAGATTTGTCATAATTATGTCTGGATGATAGGTATGTAACGTGCATAAGCATACGCATATGAAGTTATTCGCATGTGTGGCTTGATAATAATATATTCCGGAAACAATGCCAGTTTCTAGCTCTCCCAAATACTATAACGGCCAAGTATCACAAGTGAGTCGTCGTATACGTAATAACGTCTGAGGCCAGCTGCCTTCAAAAGAAATATAATCATGCACAAAGGGTAATGTGGGCCCCTTTTATTTACAAAACGCGTGTGCTCACTGCTCTGTGACCTAATCGGCGTTGCTAGCAACGCCCCTGAGGAATCGTCGAGCACCATTGCAGTCCCTGATCCCGGCTTTCCAAAAGACGCTACACGGGGGTGCAAGTTTATTCATTGTGGTCGGAGGCGAGAAACACATGCTCTAACCCCCGTGGGGCGGTGATATCTGCTAAAAAGTCGAGCAGAAAGAGATGACATTTTTTAATAAAGTTCGGGCAAAATATAATCGTAAAATAAGGACAAAAGCGACTCTTTGCGTCGCTTTGTGTTCCACGACCATGCAACAAAAACTCCGCCCACCAAATATTTCGAGCACCGAAATGTCCTAGACTCTTCAGACTGCTAGATGAAGCCTAAAACAAACCATTGTACTATACATGAGCTGCACCTACGCCACAGAAGAACGTCGCACGCCGGTTTCGACCATGCTGGTGGTTGAGACGACCGCGATTTGCAGCGGAGCTATGGAAGACGGTGGTGCGTTGGGCTGCAGCAAACGCTCGCGCAACAAAAAAGAAGCGGAAACTAGACGGCCAGCTTCTACCGTGCTCCGGCGATCGCAACATCGGTGTGCACTGCGACGGAGATGCTGTCCAGAAAAAGAAGGCACGAATGGCATGCAGAGCCGGCTCAGGACAGACGTCGATGATGCGGCCGCTCATTATTGAGTTTGCGGGGCGCATTTATTTGTTAGCGGTGTGTGACGCACTTTCATAACGTGTTTCTGAATGCTGTGAGGGCCAATACGGCACCGACGCGCTAAAGTTAGTGGCCCAAGTGATGACTTTCCACTACACCACAAGTTTGTGTGGTAGAAAGAAACAGTCTAGTGAGGTGCACCTTGTGTTGTTGAGCAGCGCTTCGCAAACATGGAACTCAGAAAATGTGGTTATGGTTGAGTTGGAAGTCACTTCCTAATGTACACAACTTCACCATTCGAAATAACATTCAATCTCGGCTCCTGCACCCAGCCGATCGATCGTCAAGTGGTTATGTGTGCTCTAAAGTGTTTGCGTACAATAAAGCTTCTTTTTCGGACAAGGTAATCAATCTCGTGACATGCGCTCTACTGGTCATGCGCTCTTGTGACGTGCACTCTAATGGTAAGCGCGCTCCTATCGCAGCGCTCTCGAGTCGCGCGTTCTAACGTCGGCGCTCTAGTTACACTGAACTAGAATATAGGGGCAGTGGAAAAAATGTCGGCGGCGTCCCATCGGCCGTGTGAAGCCAGAAGTGCAGACTGCCGCGAGTGGCGCTGTTGTCGAAATCCGGAGGACATGGCTACTGTAACATGGGATATGGCGTCGCGTACGTTCTCGGATGGTTTCTGTAGTGTCTATGGTCGTTTTTGCAATTTGTTTTTGTGATTATCAAGTGCTTGGCATTGCGATTACATAGGTTCGAGTTTTGTCGCTATGCAATGAAAACGAAGAGAAAGAAGAGGGATGCGCAGCGCTACGCGCCAGCATGCAAGATTGGTTACCCCAGTTTTCACTAAATTGTGGAAGTAAGCTTTAACCAATTTATTCATACACGTTGAAACACCCATGAAGCATTCAAAGGCCACACTAATGAACCGCTAATATCAAAAACAGCGCTTGGCGCGAGCTTCACTGGCAGGAGTGCTCCGGAATCGAACACCAGCGCCACCTGGCAGGTTCTACACGAAGCGCCTCACCTGGAGGCCGGCTAGTGTCGTGCGCTCGAAAGGGCCTCTCCCGTCTGAGTCCACCTTTGGAGAGCGATAACTAAATAAATTCTGGGCCGCTTCAAAAACACTCGGGCATACGCGTCATAGACCTAGAGGAGATTCCTTATAATGAATTACAGACTGCTGAGTGTGCCATTGATGGTACAATTGACGGCGCGTATGCCCGAATTTGTGGGAAACGCCCCCTTTTTGGCCTATTTTGACGTCTGAGGCAACCTTTGGAGAGCGATAACTAATTAAATTCTGGGCCGCATCGAAAGCACTCGGGCATATGCGTCATAGACGTAGAGGGGATTCCTTATAATGAATTATAGACTGCTGAGTATCGCCATTGTTGGTACAATTGACGGCGCGTATGCCCAAATTTGTGGGAAACGCCCCTTTTTTGGCCGATTTTGACGTCTGAGGCAACCTTTGGAGAGCGATAACTAATTAAATTCTGGGCCGCATCGAAAGCACTCGGGCATATGCGTCATAGACGTAGAGGGGATTCCTTATAATGAATTATAGACTGCTGAGTATCGCCATTGTTGGTACAATTGACGGCGCGTATGCCCGAATTTGTGGGAAACGCCCCTTTTTTGGCCGATTTTGACGTCTGAGGCAACCTTTGGAGAGCGATAACTAATTAAATTCTGGGCCGCATCGAAAGCACTCGGGCATATGCGTCATAGACGTAGAGGGGATTCCTTATAATGAATTATAGACTGCTGAGTATCGCCATTGTTCGTACAATTGACGGCGCGTATGCCCAAATTTGTGGGAAACGCCCCTTTTTTGGCCTATTTTGACGTCTGAGGCAACCTTTGGAGAGCGATAACTAATTAAATTCTGGGCCGCATCGAAAGCACTCGGGCATATGCGTCATAGACGTAGATGGGATTCCTTATAATGAATTATAGACTGCTGAGTATCGCCATTGTTGGTACAATTGACGGCGCGTATGCCCAAATTTGTGGGAAACGCCCCTTTTTTGGCCTATTTTGACGTCTGAGGCAACCTTTGGAGAGCGATAACTAATTAAATTCTGGGCCGCATCGAAAGCACTCGGGCATATGCGTCATAGACGTAGAGGGGATTCCTTATAATGAATTATAGACTGCTGAGTATCGCCATTGTTGGTACAATTGACGGCGCGTATGCCCAAATTTGTGGGAAACGCCCCTTTTTTGGCCTATTTTGACGTCTGAGGCAACCTTTGGAGAGCGATAACTAATTAAATTCTGGGCCGCATCGAAAGCACTCGGGCATATGCGTCATAGACGTAGAGGGGATTCCTTATAATGAATTATAGACTGCTGAGTATCGCCATTGTTGGTACAATTGACGGCGCGTATGCCCAAATTTGTGGGAAACGCCCCTTTTTTGGCCGATTTTGACGTCTGAGGCAACCTTTGGAGAGCGATAACTAATTAAATTCTGGGCCGCATCGAAAGCACTCGGGCATATGCGTCATAGACGTAGAGGGGATTCCTTATAATGAATTACAGACTGCTGAGTGTGCCATTGATGGTACAATTGACGGCGCGTATGCCCGAATTTGTGGGAAACGCCCCCTTTTTGGCCTATTTTGACGTCTGAGGCAACCTTTGGAGAGCGATAACTAATTAAATTCTGGGCCGCATCGAAAGCACTCGGGCATATGCGTCATAGACGTAGAGGGGATTCCTTATAATGAATTATAGACTGCTGAGTATCGCCATTGTTGGTACAATTGACGGCGCGTATGCCCAAATTTGTGGGAAACGCCCCTTTTTTGGCCGATTTTGACGTCTGAGGCAACCTTTGGAGAGCGATAACTAATTAAATTCTGGGCCGCATCGAAAGCACTCGGGCATATGCGTCATAGACGTAGAGGGGATTCCTTATAATGAATTATAGACTGCTGAGTATCGCCATTGTTGGTACAATTGACGGCGCGTATGCCCAAATTTGTGGGAAACGCCCCTTTTTTGGCCGATTTTGACGTCTGAGGCAACCTTTGGAGAGCGATAACTAATTAAATTCTGGGCCGCATCGAAAGCACTCGGGCATATGCGTCATAGACGTAGAGGGGATTCCTTATAATGAATTATAGACTGCTGAGTATCGCCATTGTTGGTACAATTGACGGCGCGTATGCCCAAATTTGTGGGAAACGCCCCTTTTTTGGCCTATTTTGACGTCTGAGGCAACCTTTGGAGAGCGATAACTAATTAAATTCTGGGCCGCATCGAAAGCACTCGGGCATATGCGTCATAGACGTAGAGGGGATTCCTTATAATGAATTATAGACTGCTGAGTATCGCCATTGTTGGTACAATTGACGGCGCGTATGCCCGAATTTGTGGGAAACGCCCCTTTTTTGGCCGATTTTGACGTCTGAGGCAACCTTTGGAGAGCGATAACTAATTAAATTCTGGGCCGCATCGAAAGCACTCGGGCATATGCGTCATAGACGTAGAGGGGATTCCTTATAATGAATTATAGACTGCTGAGTATCGCCATTGTTCGTACAATTGACGGCGCGTATGCCCAAATTTGTGGGAAACGCCCCTTTTTTGGCCGATTTTGACGTCTGAGGCAACCTTTGGAGAGCGATAACTAATTAAATTCTGGGCCGCATCGAAAGCACTCGGGCATATGCGTCATAGACGTAGAGGGGATTCCTTATAATGAATTATAGACTGCTGAGTATCGCCATTGTTCGTACAATTGACGGCGCGTATGCCCAAATTTGTGGGAAACGCCCCTTTTTTGGCCTATTTTGACGTCTGAGGCAACCTTTGGAGAGCGATAACTAATTAAATTCTGGGCCGCATCGAAAGCACTCGGGCATATGCGTCATAGACGTAGAGGGGATTCCTTATAATGAATTATAGACTGCTGAGTATCGCCATTGTTGGTACAATTGACGGCGCGTATGCCCAAATTTGTGGGAAACGCCCCTTTTTTGGCCGATTTTGACGTCTGAGGCAACCTTTGGAGAGCGATAACTAATTAAATTCTGGGCCGCATCGAAAGCACTCGGGCATATGCGTCATAGACGTAGAGGGGATTCCTTATAATGAATTATAGACTGCTGAGTATCGCCATTGTTGGTACAATTGACGGCGCGTATGCCCAAATTTGTGGGAAACGCCCCTTTTTTGGCCGATTTTGACGTCTGAGGCAACCTTTGGAGAGCGATAACTAATTAAATTCTGGGCCGCATCGAAAGCACTCGGGCATATGCGTCATAGACGTAGAGGGGATTCCTTATAATGAATTATAGACTGATGAGTATCGCCATTGTTGGTACAATTGACGGCGCGTATGCCCAAATTTGTGGGAAACGCCCCTTTTTTGGCCTATTTTGACGTCTGAGGCAACCTTTGGAGAGCGATAACTAATTAAATTCTGGGCCGCATCGAAAGCACTCGGGCATATGCGTCATAGACGTAGAGGGGATTCCTTATAATGAATTATAGACTGCTGAGTATCGCCATTGTTGGTACAATTGACGGCGCGTATGCCCAAATTTGTGGGAAACGCCCCTTTTTTGGCCGATTTTGACGTCTGAGGCAACCTTTGGAGAGCGATAACTAATTAAATTCTGGGCCGCATCGAAAGCACTCGGGCATATGCGTCATAGACGTAGAGGGGATTCCTTATAATGAATTATAGACTGCTGAGTATCGCCATTGTTGGTACAATTGACGGCGCGTATGCCCGAATTTGTGGGAAACGCCCCTTTTTTGGCCGATTTTGACGTCTGAGGCAACCTTTGGAGAGCGATAACTAATTAAATTCTGGGCCGCATCGAAAGCACTCGGGCATATGCGTCATAGACGTAGAGGGGATTCCTTATAATGAATTATAGACTGCTGAGTATCGCCATTGTTGGTACAATTGACGGCGCGTATGCCCGAATTTGTGGGAAACGCCCCCTTTTTGGCCGATTTTGACGTCTGAGGCAACCTTTGGAGAGCGATAACTAATTAAATTCTGGGCCGCATCGAAAGCACTCGGGCATATGCGTCATAGACGTAGAGGGGATTCCTTATAATGAATTATAGACTGCTGAGTATCGCCATTGTTGGTACAATTGACGGCGCGTATGCCCAAATTTGTGGGAAACGCCCCTTTTTTGGCCGATTTTGACGTCTGAGGCAACCTTTGGAGAGCGATAACTAATTAAATTCTGGGCCGCATCGAAAGCACTCGGGCATATGCGTCATAGACGTAGAGGGGATTCCTTATAATGAATTATAAACTGCTGAGTATCGCCATTGTTGGTACAATTGACGGCGCGTATGCCCAAATTTGTGGGAAACGCCCCTTTTTTGGCCGATTTTGACGTCTGAGGCAACCTTTGGAGAGCGATAACTAATTAAATTCTGGGCCGCATCGAAAGCACTCGGGCATATGCGTCATAGACGTAGAGGGGATTCCTTATAATGAATTATAGACTGCTGAGTATCGCCATTGTTGGTACAATTGACGGCGCGTATGCCCGAATTTGTGGGAAACGCCCCTTTTTTGGCCGATTTTGACGTCTGAGGCAACCTTTGGAGAGCGATAACTAATTAAATTCTGGGCCGCATCGAAAGCACTCGGGCATATGCGTCATAGACGTAGAGGGGATTCCTTATAATGAATTATAGACTGCTGAGTATCGCCATTGTTGGTACAATTGACGGCGCGTATGCCCGAATTTGTGGGAAACGCCCCCTTTTTGGCCGATTTTGACGTCTGAGGCAACCTTTGGAGAGCGATAACTAATTAAATTCTGGGCCGCATCGAAAGCACTCGGGCATATGCGTCATAGACGTAGAGGGGATTCCTTATAATGAATTATAGACTGCTGAGTATCGCCATTGTTGGTACAATTGACGGCGCGTATGCCCAAATTTGTGGGAAACGCCCCTTTTTTGGCCTATTTTGACGTCTGAGGCAACCTTTGGAGAGCGATAACTAATTAAATTCTGGGCCGCATCGAAAGCACTCGGGCATATGCGTCATAGACGTAGATGGGATTCCTTATAATGAATTATAGACTGCTGAGTATCGCCATTGTTGGTACAATTGACGGCGCGTATGCCCAAATTTGTGGGAAACGCCCCTTTTTTGGCCTATTTTGACGTCTGAGGCAACCTTTGGAGAGCGATAACTAATTAAATTCTGGGCCGCATCGAAAGCACTCGGGCATATGCGTCATAGACGTAGAGGGGATTCCTTATAATGAATTATAGACTGCTGAGTATCGCCATTGTTGGTACAATTGACGGCGCGTATGCCCAAATTTGTGGGAAACGCCCCTTTTTTGGCCTATTTTGACGTCTGAGGCAACCTTTGGAGAGCGATAACTAATTAAATTCTGGGCCGCATCGAAAGCACTCGGGCATATGCGTCATAGACGTAGAGGGGATTCCTTATAATGAATTATAGACTGCTGAGTATCGCCATTGTTGGTACAATTGACGGCGCGTATGCCCAAATTTGTGGGAAACGCCCCTTTTTTGGCCGATTTTGACGTCTGAGGCAACCTTTGGAGAGCGATAACTAATTAAATTCTGGGCCGCATCGAAAGCACTCGGGCATATGCGTCATAGACGTAGAGGGGATTCCTTATAATGAATTACAGACTGCTGAGTGTGCCATTGATGGTACAATTGACGGCGCGTATGCCCGAATTTGTGGGAAACGCCCCCTTTTTGGCCTATTTTGACGTCTGAGGCAACCTTTGGAGAGCGATAACTAATTAAATTCTGGGCCGCATCGAAAGCACTCGGGCATATGCGTCATAGACGTAGAGGGGATTCCTTATAATGAATTATAGACTGCTGAGTATCGCCATTGTTGGTACAATTGACGGCGCGTATGCCCAAATTTGTGGGAAACGCCCCTTTTTTGGCCGATTTTGACGTCTGAGGCAACCTTTGGAGAGCGATAACTAATTAAATTCTGGGCCGCATCGAAAGCACTCGGGCATATGCGTCATAGACGTAGAGGGGATTCCTTATAATGAATTATAGACTGCTGAGTATCGCCATTGTTGGTACAATTGACGGCGCGTATGCCCAAATTTGTGGGAAACGCCCCTTTTTTGGCCGATTTTGACGTCTGAGGCAACCTTTGGAGAGCGATAACTAATTAAATTCTGGGCCGCATCGAAAGCACTCGGGCATATGCGTCATAGACGTAGAGGGGATTCCTTATAATGAATTATAGACTGCTGAGTATCGCCATTGTTGGTACAATTGACGGCGCGTATGCCCAAATTTGTGGGAAACGCCCCTTTTTTGGCCTATTTTGACGTCTGAGGCAACCTTTGGAGAGCGATAACTAATTAAATTCTGGGCCGCATCGAAAGCACTCGGGCATATGCGTCATAGACGTAGAGGGGATTCCTTATAATGAATTATAGACTGCTGAGTATCGCCATTGTTGGTACAATTGACGGCGCGTATGCCCGAATTTGTGGGAAACGCCCCTTTTTTGGCCGATTTTGACGTCTGAGGCAACCTTTGGAGAGCGATAACTAATTAAATTCTGGGCCGCATCGAAAGCACTCGGGCATATGCGTCATAGACGTAGAGGGGATTCCTTATAATGAATTATAGACTGCTGAGTATCGCCATTGTTCGTACAATTGACGGCGCGTATGCCCAAATTTGTGGGAAACGCCCCTTTTTTGGCCGATTTTGACGTCTGAGGCAACCTTTGGAGAGCGATAACTAATTAAATTCTGGGCCGCATCGAAAGCACTCGGGCATATGCGTCATAGACGTAGAGGGGATTCCTTATAATGAATTATAGACTGCTGAGTATCGCCATTGTTCGTACAATTGACGGCGCGTATGCCCAAATTTGTGGGAAACGCCCCTTTTTTGGCCTATTTTGACGTCTGAGGCAACCTTTGGAGAGCGATAACTAATTAAATTCTGGGCCGCATCGAAAGCACTCGGGCATATGCGTCATAGACGTAGAGGGGATTCCTTATAATGAATTATAGACTGCTGAGTATCGCCATTGTTGGTACAATTGACGGCGCGTATGCCCAAATTTGTGGGAAACGCCCCTTTTTTGGCCGATTTTGACGTCTGAGGCAACCTTTGGAGAGCGATAACTAATTAAATTCTGGGCCGCATCGAAAGCACTCGGGCATATGCGTCATAGACGTAGAGGGGATTCCTTATAATGAATTATAGACTGCTGAGTATCGCCATTGTTGGTACAATTGACGGCGCGTATGCCCAAATTTGTGGGAAACGCCCCTTTTTTGGCCGATTTTGACGTCTGAGGCAACCTTTGGAGAGCGATAACTAATTAAATTCTGGGCCGCATCGAAAGCACTCGGGCATATGCGTCATAGACGTAGAGGGGATTCCTTATAATGAATTATAGACTGATGAGTATCGCCATTGTTGGTACAATTGACGGCGCGTATGCCCAAATTTGTGGGAAACGCCCCTTTTTTGGCCTATTTTGACGTCTGAGGCAACCTTTGGAGAGCGATAACTAATTAAATTCTGGGCCGCATCGAAAGCACTCGGGCATATGCGTCATAGACGTAGAGGGGATTCCTTATAATGAATTATAGACTGCTGAGTATCGCCATTGTTGGTACAATTGACGGCGCGTATGCCCAAATTTGTGGGAAACGCCCCTTTTTTGGCCGATTTTGACGTCTGAGGCAACCTTTGGAGAGCGATAACTAATTAAATTCTGGGCCGCATCGAAAGCACTCGGGCATATGCGTCATAGACGTAGAGGGGATTCCTTATAATGAATTATAGACTGCTGAGTATCGCCATTGTTGGTACAATTGACGGCGCGTATGCCCGAATTTGTGGGAAACGCCCCTTTTTTGGCCGATTTTGACGTCTGAGGCAACCTTTGGAGAGCGATAACTAATTAAATTCTGGGCCGCATCGAAAGCACTCGGGCATATGCGTCATAGACGTAGAGGGGATTCCTTATAATGAATTATAGACTGCTGAGTATCGCCATTGTTGGTACAATTGACGGCGCGTATGCCCGAATTTGTGGGAAACGCCCCCTTTTTGGCCGATTTTGACGTCTGAGGCAACCTTTGGAGAGCGATAACTAATTAAATTCTGGGCCGCATCGAAAGCACTCGGGCATATGCGTCATAGACGTAGAGGGGATTCCTTATAATGAATTATAGACTGCTGAGTATCGCCATTGTTGGTACAATTGACGGCGCGTATGCCCAAATTTGTGGGAAACGCCCCTTTTTTGGCCGATTTTGACGTCTGAGGCAACCTTTGGAGAGCGATAACTAATTAAATTCTGGGCCGCATCGAAAGCACTCGGGCATATGCGTCATAGACGTAGAGGGGATTCCTTATAATGAATTATAAACTGCTGAGTATCGCCATTGTTGGTACAATTGACGGCGCGTATGCCCAAATTTGTGGGAAACGCCCCTTTTTTGGCCGATTTTGACGTCTGAGGCAACCTTTGGAGAGCGATAACTAATTAAATTCTGGGCCGCATCGAAAGCACTCGGGCATATGCGTCATAGACGTAGAGGGGATTCCTTATAATGAATTATAGACTGCTGAGTATCGCCATTGTTGGTACAATTGACGGCGCGTATGCCCGAATTTGTGGGAAACGCCCCTTTTTTGGCCGATTTTGACGTCTGAGGCAACCTTTGGAGAGCGATAACTAATTAAATTCTGGGCCGCATCGAAAGCACTCGGGCATATGCGTCATAGACGTAGAGGGGATTCCTTATAATGAATTATAGACTGCTGAGTATCGCCATTGTTGGTACAATTGACGGCGCGTATGCCCGAATTTGTGGGAAACGCCCCCTTTTTGGCCGATTTTGACGTCTGAGGCAACCTTTGGAGAGCGATAACTAATTAAATTCTGGGCCGCATCGAAAGCACTCGGGCATATGCGTCATAGACGTAGAGGGGATTCCTTATAATGAATTATAGACTGCTGAGTATCGCCATTGTTGGTACAATTGACGGCGCGTATGCCCAAATTTGTGGGAAACGCCCCTTTTTTGGCCGATTTTGACGTCTGAGGCAACCTTTGGAGAGCGATAACTAATTAAATTCTGGGCCGCATCGAAAGCACTCGGGCATATGCGTCATAGACGTAGAGGGGATTCCTTATAATGAATTATAGACTGCTGAGTATCGCCATTGTTGGTACAATTGACGGCGCGTATGCCCAAATTTGTGGGAAACGCCCCTTTTTTGGCCGATTTTGACGTCTGAGGCAACCTTTGGAGAGCGATAACTAATTAAATTCTGGGCCGCATCGAAAGCACTCGGGCATATGCGTCATAGACGTAGAGGGGATTCCTTATAATGAATTACAGACTGCTGAGTGTGCCATTGATGGTACAATTGACGGCGCGTATGCCCGAATTTGTGGGAAACGCCCCCTTTTTGGCCTATTTTGACGTCTGAGGCAACCTTTGGAGAGCGATAACTAATTAAATTCTGGGCCGCATCGAAAGCACTCGGGCATATGCGTCATAGACGTAGAGGGGATTCCTTATAATGAATTATAGACTGCTGAGTATCGCCATTGTTGGTACAATTGACGGCGCGTATGCCCAAATTTGTGGGAAACGCCCCTTTTTTGGCCGATTTTGACGTCTGAGGCAACCTTTGGAGAGCGATAACTAATTAAATTCTGGGCCGCATCGAAAGCACTCGGGCATATGCGTCATAGACGTAGAGGGGATTCCTTATAATGAATTATAGACTGCTGAGTATCGCCATTGTTGGTACAATTGACGGCGCGTATGCCCAAATTTGTGGGAAACGCCCCTTTTTTGGCCGATTTTGACGTCTGAGGCAACCTTTGGAGAGCGATAACTAATTAAATTCTGGGCCGCATCGAAAGCACTCGGGCATATGCGTCATAGACGTAGAGGGGATTCCTTATAATGAATTATAGACTGCTGAGTATCGCCATTGTTGGTACAATTGACGGCGCGTATGCCCAAATTTGTGGGAAACGCCCCTTTTTTGGCCTATTTTGACGTCTGAGGCAACCTTTGGAGAGCGATAACTAATTAAATTCTGGGCCGCATCGAAAGCACTCGGGCATATGCGTCATAGACGTAGAGGGGATTCCTTATAATGAATTATAGACTGCTGAGTATCGCCATTGTTGGTACAATTGACGGCGCGTATGCCCGAATTTGTGGGAAACGCCCCTTTTTTGGCCGATTTTGACGTCTGAGGCAACCTTTGGAGAGCGATAACTAATTAAATTCTGGGCCGCATCGAAAGCACTCGGGCATATGCGTCATAGACGTAGAGGGGATTCCTTATAATGAATTATAGACTGCTGAGTATCGCCATTGTTCGTACAATTGACGGCGCGTATGCCCAAATTTGTGGGAAACGCCCCTTTTTTGGCCGATTTTGACGTCTGAGGCAACCTTTGGAGAGCGATAACTAATTAAATTCTGGGCCGCATCGAAAGCACTCGGGCATATGCGTCATAGACGTAGAGGGGATTCCTTATAATGAATTATAGACTGCTGAGTATCGCCATTGTTCGTACAATTGACGGCGCGTATGCCCGAATTTGTGGGAAAACGCCCCTTTTTTGGCCTATTTTGACGTCTGAGGCAACCTTTGGAGAGCGATAACTAATTAAATTCTGGGCCGCATCGAAAGCACTCGGGCATATGCGTCATAGACGTAGAGGGGATTCCTTATAATGAATTATATACTGCTGAGTATCGCCATTGTTGGTACAATTGACGGCGCGTATGCCCAAATTTGTGGGAAACGCCCCTTTTTTGGCCGATTTTGACGTCTGAGGCAACCTTTGGAGAGCGATAACTAATTAAATTCTGGGCCGCATCGAAAGCACTCGGGCATATGCGTCATAGACGTAGAGGGGATTCCTTATAATGAATTATAGACTGCTGAGTATCGCCATTGTTGGTACAATTGACGGCGCGTATGCCCAAATTTGTGGGAAACGCCCCTTTTTTGGCCGATTTTGACGTCTGAGGCAACCTTTGGAGAGCGATAACTAATTAAATTCTGGGCCGCATCGAAAGCACTCGGGCATATGCGTCATAGACGTAGAGGGGATTCCTTATAATGAATTATAGACTGATGAGTATCGCCATTGTTGGTACAATTGACGGCGCGTATGCCCAAATTTGTGGGAAACGCCCCTTTTTTGGCCTATTTTGACGTCTGAGGCAACCTTTGGAGAGCGATAACTAATTAAATTCTGGGCCGCATCGAAAGCACTCGGGCATATGCGTCATAGACGTAGAGGGGATTCCTTATAATGAATTATAGACTGCTGAGTATCGCCATTGTTGGTACAATTGACGGCGCGTATGCCCAAATTTGTGGGAAACGCCCCTTTTTTGGCCGATTTTGACGTCTGAGGCAACCTTTGGAGAGCGATAACTAATTAAATTCTGGGCCGCATCGAAAGCACTCGGGCATATGCGTCATAGACGTAGAGGGGATTCCTTATAATGAATTATAGACTGCTGAGTATCGCCATTGTTGGTACAATTGACGGCGCGTATGCCCGAATTTGTGGGAAACGCCCCTTTTTTGGCCGATTTTGACGTCTGAGGCAACCTTTGGAGAGCGATAACTAATTAAATTCTGGGCCGCATCGAAAGCACTCGGGCATATGCGTCATAGACGTAGAGGGGATTCCTTATAATGAATTATAGACTGCTGAGTATCGCCATTGTTGGTACAATTGACGGCGCGTATGCCCGAATTTGTGGGAAACGCCCCCTTTTTGGCCGATTTTGACGTCTGAGGCAACCTTTGGAGAGCGATAACTAATTAAATTCTGGGCCGCATCGAAAGCACTCGGGCATATGCGTCATAGACGTAGAGGGGATTCCTTATAATGAATTATAGACTGCTGAGTATCGCCATTGTTGGTACAATTGACGGCGCGTATGCCCAAATTTGTGGGAAACGCCCCTTTTTTGGCCGATTTTGACGTCTGAGGCAACCTTTGGAGAGCGATAACTAATTAAATTCTGGGCCGCATCGAAAGCACTCGGGCATATGCGTCATAGACGTAGAGGGGATTCCTTATAATGAATTATAAACTGCTGAGTATCGCCATTGTTGGTACAATTGACGGCGCGTATGCCCAAATTTGTGGGAAACGCCCCTTTTTTGGCCGATTTTGACGTCTGAGGCAACCTTTGGAGAGCGATAACTAATTAAATTCTGGGCCGCATCGAAAGCACTCGGGCATATGCGTCATAGACGTAGAGGGGATTCCTTATAATGAATTATAGACTGCTGAGTATCGCCATTGTTGGTACAATTGACGGCGCGTATGCCCGAATTTGTGGGAAACGCCCCTTTTTTGGCCGATTTTGACGTCTGAGGCAACCTTTGGAGAGCGATAACTAATTAAATTCTGGGCCGCATCGAAAGCACTCGGGCATATGCGTCATAGACGTAGAGGGGATTCCTTATAATGAATTATAGACTGCTGAGTATCGCCATTGTTGGTACAATTGACGGCGCGTATGCCCGAATTTGTGGGAAACGCCCCCTTTTTGGCCGATTTTGACGTCTGAGGCAACCTTTGGAGAGCGATAACTAATTAAATTCTGGGCCACATCGAAAGCACTCGGGCATATGCGTCATAGACGTAGAGGGGATTCCTTATAATGAATTATAGACTGCTGAGTATCGCCATTGTTGGTACAATTGACGGCGCGTATGCCCAAATTTGTGGGAAACGCCCCTTTTTTGGCCGATTTTGACGTCTGAGGCAACCTTTGGAGAGCGATAACTAATTAAATTCTGGGCCGCATCGAAAGCACTCGGGCATATGCGTCATAGACGTAGAGGGGATTCCTTATAATGAATTATAGACTGCTGAGTATCGCCATTGTTGGTACAATTGACGGCGCGTATGCCCGAATTTGTGGGAAACGCCCCCTTTTTGGCCGATTTTGACGTCTGAGGCAACCTTTGGAGAGCGATAACTAATTAAATTCTGGGCCGCATCGAAAGCACTCGGGCATATGCGTCATAGACGTAGAGGGGATTCCTTATAATGAATTATAGACTGCTGAGTATCGCCATTGTTGGTACAATTGACGGCGCGTATGCCCAAATTTGTGGGAAACGCCCCTTTTTTGGCCGATTTTGACGTCTGAGGCAACCTTTGGAGAGCGATAACTAATTAAATTCTGGGCCGCATCGAAAGCACTCGGGCATATGCGTCATAGACGTAGAGGGGATTCCTTATAATGAATTATAAACTGCTGAGTATCGCCATTGTTGGTACAATTGACGGCGCGTATGCCCAAATTTGTGGGAAACGCCCCTTTTTTGGCCGATTTTGACGTCTGAGGCAACCTTTGGACAGCGATAACTAATTAAATTCTGGGCCGCATCGAAAGCACTCGGGCATATGCGTCATAGACGTAGAGGGGATTCCTTATAATGAATTATAGACTGCTGAGTATCGCCATTGTTGGTACAATTGACGGCGCGTATGCCCGAATTTGTGGGAAACGCCCCTTTTTTGGCCGATTTTGACGTCTGAGGCAACCTTTGGAGAGCGATAACTAATTAAATTCTGGGCCGCATCGAAAGCACTCGGGCATATGCGTCATAGACGTAGAGGGGATTCCTTATAATGAATTATAGACTGCTGAGTATCGCCATTGTTGGTACAATTGACGGCGCGTATGCCCGAATTTGTGGGAAACGCCCCCTTTTTGGCCGATTTTGACGTCTGAGGCAACCTTTGGAGAGCGATAACTAATTAAATTCTGGGCCGCATCGAAAGCACTCGGGCATATGCGTCATAGACGTAGAGGGGATTCCTTATAATGAATTATAGACTGCTGAGTATCGCCATTGTTGGTACAATTGACGGCGCGTATGCCCAAATTTGTGGGAAACGCCCCTTTTTTTGGCCGATTTTGACGTCTGAGGCAACCTTTGGAGAGCGATAACTAATTAAATTCTGGGCCGCATCGAAAGCACTCGGGCATATGCGTCATAGACCTAGAGGGGATTCCTTATAATGAATTATAGACTGCTGAGTATCGCCATTGTTGGTACAATTGACGGCGCGTATGCCCGAATTTGTGGGAAACGCCCCCTTTTTGGCCGATTTTGACGTCTGAGGCAACCTTTGGAGAGCGATAACTAATTAAATTCTGGGCCGCATCGAAAGCACTCGGGCATATGCGTCATAGACGTAGAGGGGATTCCTTATAATGAATTATAGACTGCTGAGTATCGCCATTGTTGGTACAATTGACGGCGCGTATGCCCAAATTTGTGGGAAACGCCCCTTTTTTGGCCGATTTTGACGTCTGAGGCAACCTTTGGAGAGCGATAACTAATTAAATTCTGGGCCGCATCGAAAGCACTCGGGCATATGCGTCATAGACGTAGAGGGGATTCCTTATATAATTATAGACTGCTGAGTATCGCCATTGTTGGTACAATTGACGGCGCGTATGCCCAAATTTGTGGGAAACGCCCCTTTTTTGGCCGATTTTGACGTCTGAGGCAACCTTTGGAGAGCGATAACTAATTAAATTCTGGGCCGCATCGAAAGCACTCGGGCATATGCGTCATAGACGTAGAGGGGATTCCTTATAATGAATTATAGACTGCTGAGTATCGCCATTGATGGTACAATTGACGGCGCGTATGCCCAAATTTGTGGGAAACGCCCCTTTTTTGGCCGATTTTGACGTCTGAGGCAACCTTTGGAGAGCGATAACTAATTAAATTCTGGGCCGCATCGAAAGCACTCGGGCATCTGCGTCATAGACGTAGAGGGGATTCCTTATAATGAATTATAGACTGCTGAGTATCGCCATTGTTGGTACAATTGACGGCGCGTATGCCCAAATTTGTGGGAAACGCCCCCTTTTTGGCCTATTTTGACGTCTGAGGCAACCTTTGGAGAGCGATAACTAATTAAATTCTGGGCCGCATCGAAAGTACTCGGGCATATGCGTCATAGACGTAGAGGGGATTCCTTATAATGAATTATAGACTGCTGAGTATCGCCATTGTTGGTACAATTGACGGCGCGTATGCCCAAATTTGTGGGAAACGCCCCTTTTTTGGCCTATTTTGACGTCTGAGGCAACCTTTGGAGAGCGATAACTAATTAAATTCTGGGCCGCATCGAAAGCACTCGGGCATATGCGTCATAGACGTAGAGGGGATTCCTTATAATGAATTATAGACTGCTGAGTATCGCCATTGTTGGTACAATTGACGGCGCGTATGCCCAAATTTGTGGGAAACGCCCCCTTTTTGGCCTATTTTGACGTCTGAGGAAACCTTTGGAGAGCGATAACTAATTAAATTCTGGGCCGCATCGAAAGCACTCGGGCATATGCGTCATAGACGTAGAGGGGATTCCTTATAATGAATTATAGACTGCTGAGTATCGCCATTGTTGGTACAATTGACGGCGCGTATGCCCAAATTTGTGGGAAACGCCCCCTTTTTGGCCTATTTTGACGTCTGAGGAAACCTTTGGAGAGCGATAACTAATTAAATTCTGGGCCGCATCGAAAGCACTCGGGCATATGCGTCATAGACCTAGAGGGGATTCCTTATAATGAATTATAGACTGCTGAGTATCGCCATTGTTGGTACAATTGACGGCGCGTATGCCCGAATTTGTGGGAAACGCCCCCTTTTTGGCCGATTTTGACGTCTGAGGCAACCTTTGGAGAGCGATAACTAATTAAATTCTGGGCCGCATCGAAAGCACTCGGGCATATGCGTCATAGACCTAGAGGGGATTCCTTATAATGAATTATAGACTGCTGAGTATCGCCATTGTTGGTACAATTGACGGCGCGTATGCCCAAATTTGTGGGAAACGCCCCTTTTTTGGCCGATTTTGACGTCTGAGGCAACCTTTGGAGAGCGATAACTAATTAAATTCTGGGCCGCATCGAAAGCACTCGGGCATATGCGTCATAGACGTAGAGGGGATTCCTTATAATGAATTATAGACTGCTGAGTATCGCCATTGTTGGTACAATTGACGGCGCGTATGCCCAAATTTGTGGGAAACGCCCCTTTTTTGGCCGATTTTGACGTCTGAGGCAACCTTTGGAGAGCGATAACTAATTAAATTCTGGGCCGCATCGAAAGCACTCGGGCATATGCGTCATAGACGTAGAGGGGATTCCTTATAATGAATTATAGACTGCTGAGTATCGCCATTGATGGTACAATTGACGGCGCGTATGCCCAAATTTGTGGGAAACACCCCTTTTTTGGCCGATTTTGACGTCTGAGGCAACCTTTGGAGAGCGATAACTAATTAAATTCTGGGCCGCATCGAAAGCACTCGGGCATATGCGTCATAGACGTAGAGGGGATTCCTTATAATGAATTATAGACTGCTGAGTATCGCCATTGTTGGTACAATTGACGGCGCGTATGCCCAAATTTGTGGGAAACGCCCCTTTTTTGGCCGATTTTGACGTCTGAGGCAACCTTTGGAGAGCGATAACTAATTAAATTCTGGGCCGCATCGAAAGCACTCGGGCATATGCGTCATAGACGTAGAGGGGATTCCTTATAATGAATTATAGACTGCTGAGTATCGCCATTGTTGGTACAATTGACGGCGCGTATGCCCAAATTTGTGGGAAACGCCCCTTTTTTGGCCGATTTTGACGTCTGAGGCAACCTTTGGAGAGCGATAACTAATTAAATTCTGGGCCGCATCGAAAGCACTCGGGCATATGCGTCATAGACGTAGAGGGGATTCCTTATAATGAATTATAGACTGCTGAGTATCGCCATTGTTGGTACAATTGACGGCGCGTATGCCCAAATTTGTGGGAAACGCCCCTTTTTTGGCCGATTTTGACGTCTGAGGCAACCTTTGGAGAGCGATAACTAATTAAATTCTGGGCCGCATCGAAAGCACTCGGGCATATGCGTCATAGACGTAGAGGGGATTCCTTATAATGAATTATAGACTGCTGAGTATCGCCATTGTTGGTACAATTGACGGCGCGTATGCCCAAATTTGTGGGAAACGCCCCTTTTTTGGCCGATTTTGACGTCTGAGGCAACCTTTGGAGAGCGATAACTAATTAAATTCTGGGCCGCATCGAAAGCACTCGGGCATATGCGTCATAGACGTAGAGGGGATTCCTTATAATGAATTATAGACTGCTGAGTATCGCCATTGTTGGTACACTTGACGGCGCGTATGCCCAAATTTGTGGGAAACGCCCCTTTTTTGGCCGATTTTGACGTCTGAGGCAACCTTTGGAGAGCGATAACTAATTAAATTCTGGGCCGCATCGAAAGCACTCGGGCATATGCGTCATAGACGTAGAGGGGATTCCTTATAATGAATTATAGACTGCTGAGTATCGCCATTGTTGGTACAATTGACGGCGCGTATGCCCAAATTTGTGGGAAATGCCCCTTTTTTGGCCGATTTTGACGTCTGAGGCAACCTTTGGAGAGCGATAACTAATTAAATTCTGGGCCGCATCGAAAGCACTCGGGCATATGCGTCATAGACGTAGAGGGGATTCCTTATAATGAATTATAGACTGCTGAGTATCGCCATTGTTGGTACAATTGACGGCGCGTATGCCCAAATTTGTGGGAAACGCCCCTTTTTTGGCCGATTTTGACGTCTGAGGCAACCTTTGGAGAGCGATAACTAATTAAATTCTGGGCCGCATCGAAAGCACTCGGGCATATGCGTCATAGACGTAGAGGGGATTCCTTATATAATTATAGACTGCTGAGTATCGCCATTGTTGGTACAATTGACGGCGCGTATGCCCAAATTTGTGGGAAACGCCCCTTTTTTGGCCGATTTTGACGTCTGAGGCAACCTTTGGAGAGCGATAACTAATTAAATTCTGGGCCGCATCGAAAGCACTCGGGCATATGCGTCATAGACGTAGAGGGGATTCCTTATAATGAATTATAGACTGCTGAGTATCGCCATTGATGGTACAATTGACGGCGCGTATGCCCAAATTTGTGGGAAACGCCCCTTTTTTGGCCGATTTTGACGTCTGAGGCAACCTTTGGAGAGCGATAACTAATTAAATTCTGGGCCGCATCGAAAGCACTCGGGCATCTGCGTCATAGACGTAGAGGGGATTCCTTATAATGAATTATAGACTGCTGAGTATCGCCATTGTTGGTACAATTGACGGCGCGTATGCCCAAATTTGTGGGAAACGCCCCCTTTTTGGCCTATTTTGACGTCTGAGGCAACCTTTGGAGAGCGATAACTAATTAAATTCTGGGCCGCATCGAAAGTACTCGGGCATATGCGTCATAGACGTAGAGGGGATTCCTTATAATGAATTATAGACTGCTGAGTATCGCCATTGTTGGTACAATTGACGGCGCGTATGCCCAAATTTGTGGGAAACGCCCCTTTTTTGGCCTATTTTGACGTCTGAGGCAACCTTTGGAGAGCGATAACTAATTAAATTCTGGGCCGCATCGAAAGCACTCGGGCATATGCGTCATAGACGTAGAGGGGATTCCTTATAATGAATTATAGACTGCTGAGTATCGCCATTGTTGGTACAATTGACGGCGCGTATGCCCAAATTTGTGGGAAACGCCCCCTTTTTGGCCTATTTTGACGTCTGAGGAAACCTTTGGAGAGCGATAACTAATTAAATTCTGGGCCGCATCGAAAGCACTCGGGCATATGCGTCATAGACGTAGAGGGGATTCCTTATAATGAATTATAGACTGCTGAGTATCGCCATTGTTGGTACAATTGACGGCGCGTATGCCCAAATTTGTGGGAAACGCCCCCTTTTTGGCCTATTTTGACGTCTGAGGAAACCTTTGGAGAGCGATAACTAATTAAATTCTGGGCCGCATCGAAAGCACTCGGGCATATGCGTCATAGACCTAGAGGGGATTCCTTATAATGAATTATAGACTGCTGAGTATCGCCATTGTTGGTACAATTGACGGCACGTATGCCCGAATTTGTGGGAAACGCCCCCTTTTTGGCCGATTTTGACGTCTGAGGCAACCTTTGGAGAGCGATAACTAATTAAATTCTGGGCCGCATCGAAAGCACTCGGGCATATGCGTCATAGACCTAGAGGGGATTCCTTATAATGAATTATAGACTGCTGAGTATCGCCATTGTTGGTACAATTGACGGCGCGTATGCCCAAATTTGTGGGAAACGCCCCTTTTTTGGCCGATTTTGACGTCTGAGGCAACCTTTGGAGAGCGATAACTAATTAAATTCTGGGCCGCATCGAAAGCACTCGGGCATATGCGTCATAGACGTAGAGGGGATTCCTTATAATGAATTATAGACTGCTGAGTATCGCCATTGTTGGTACAATTGACGGCGCGTATGCCCAAATTTGTGGGAAACGCCCCTTTTTTGGCCGATTTTGACGTCTGAGGCAACCTTTGGAGAGCGATAACTAATTAAATTCTGGGCCGCATCGAAAGCACTCGGGCATATGCGTCATAGACGTAGAGGGGATTCCTTATAATGAATTATAGACTGCTGAGTATCGCCATTGATGGTACAATTGACGGCGCGTATGCCCAAATTTGTGGGAAACACCCCTTTTTTGGCCAATTTTGACGTCTGAGGCAACCTTTGGAGAGCGATAACTAATTAAATTCTGGGCCGCATCGAAAGCACTCGGGCATATGCGTCATAGACGTAGAGGGGATTCCTTATAATGAATTATAGACTGCTGAGTATCGCCATTGATGGTACAATTGACGGCGCGTATGCCCAAATTTGTGGGAAACGCCCCTTTTTTGGCCTATTTTGACGTCTGAGGCAACCTTTGGAGAGCGATAACTAATTAAATTCTGGGCCGCATCGAAAGCACTCGGGCATATGCGTCATAGACGTAGAGGGGATTCCTTATAATGAATTATAGACTGCTGAGTATCGCCATTGTTGGTACAATTGACGGCGCGTATGCCCAAATTTGTGGGAAACGCCCCTTTTTTGGCCGATTTTGACGTCTGAGGCAACCTTTGGAGAGCGATAACTAATTAAATTCTGGGCCGCATCGAAAGCACTCGGGCATATGCGTCATAGACGTAGAGGGGATTCCTTATAATGAATTATAGACTGCTGAGTATCGCCATTGATGGTACAATTGACGGCGCGTATGCCCAAATTTGTGGGAAACGCCCCTTTTTTGGCCGATTTTGACGTCTGAGGCAACCTTTGGAGAGCGATAACTAATTAAATTCTGGGCCGCATCGAAAGCACTCGGGCATATGCGTCATAGACGTAGAGGGGATTCCTTATAATGAATTATAGACTGCTGAGTATCGCCATTGTTGGTACAATTGACGGCGCGTATGCCCAAATTTGTGGGAAACGCCCCTTTTTTGGCCGATTTTGACGTCTGAGGCAACCTTTGGAGAGCGATAACTAATTAAATTCTGGGCCGCATCGAAAGCACTCGGGCATATGCGTCATAGACGTAGAGGGGATTCCTTATAATGAATTATAGACTGCTGAGTATAGCCATTGTTGGTACAATTGACGGCGCGTATGCCCAAATTTGTGGGAAACACCCCTTTTTTGGCCGATTTTGACGTCTGAGGCAACCTTTGGAGAGCGATAACTAATTAAATTCTGGGCCGCATCGAAAGCACTCGGGCATATGCGTCATAGACGTAGAGGGGATTCCTTATAATGAATTATAGACTGCTGAGTATCGCCATTGTTGGTACAATTGACGGCGCGTATGCCCAAATTTGTGGGAAACGCCCCTTTTTTGGCCGATTTTGACGTCTGAGGCAACCTTTGGAGAGCGATAACTAATTAAATTCTGGGCCGCATCGAAAGCACTCGGGCATATGCGTCATAGACGTAGAGGGGATTCCTTATAATGAATTATAGACTGCTGAGTATCGCCATTGTTGGTACAATTGACGGCGCGTATGCCCAAATTTGTGGGAAACGCCCCTTTTTTGGCCGATTTTGACGTCTGAGGCAACCTTTGGAGAGCGATAACTAATTAAATTCTGGGCCGCATCGAAAGCACTCGGGCATATGCGTCATAGACGTAGAGGGGATTCCTTATAATGAATTATAGACTGCTGAGTATCGCCATTGTTGGTACAATTGACGGCGCGTATGCCCAAATTTGTGGGAAACGCCCCTTTTTTGGCCGATTTTGACGTCTGAGGCAACCTTTGGAGAGCGATAACTAATTAAATTCTGGGCCGCATCGAAAGCACTCGGGCATATGCGTCATAGACGTAGAGGGGATTCCTTATAATGAATTATAGACTGCTGAGTATCGCCATTGTTGGTACAATTGACGGCGCGTATGCCCAAATTTGTGGGAAACGCCCCTTTTTTGGCCGATTTTGACGTCTGAGGCAACCTTTGGAGAGCGATAACTAATTAAATTCTGGGCCGCATCGAAAGCACTCGGGCATATGCGTCATAGACGTAGAGGGGATTCCTTATAATGAATTATAGACTGCTGAGTATCGCCATTGATGGTACAATTGACGGCGCGTATGCCCAAATTTGTGGGAAACGCCCCTTTTTTGGCCGATTTTGACGTCTGAGGCAACCTTTGGAGAGCGATAACTAATTAAATTCTGGGCCGCATCGAAAGCACTCGGGCATATGCGTCATAGACGTAGAGGGGATTCCTTATAATGAATTATAGACTGCTGAGTATCGCCATTGTTGGTACAATTGACGGCGCGTATGCCCAAATTTGTGGGAAACGCCCCTTTTTTGGCCGATTTTGACGTCTGAGGCAACCTTTGGAGAGCGATAACTAATTAAATTCTGGGCCGCATCGAAAGCACTCGGGCATATGCGTCATAGACGTAGAGGGGACTCCTTATAATGAATTATAGACTGCTGAGTATCGCCATTGTTGGTACAATTGACGGCGCGTATGCCCAAATTTGTGGGAAACGCCCCTTTTTTGGCCGATTTTGACGTCTGAGGCAACCTTTGGAGAGCGATAACTAATTAAATTCTGGGCCGCATCGAAAGCACTCGGGCGTATGCGTCATAGACGTAGAGGGGATTCCTTATAATGAATTATAGACTGCTGAGTATCGCCATTGTTGGTACAATTGACGGCGCGTATGCCCAAATTTGTGGGAAATGCCCCTTTTTTGGCCGATTTTGACGTCTGAGGCAACCTTTGGAGAGCGATAACTAATTAAATTCTGGGCCGCATCGAAAGCACTCGGGCATATGCGTCATAGACGTAGAGGGGATTCCTTATAATGAATTATAGACTGCTGAGTATCGCCATTGTTGGTACAATTGACGGCGCGTATGCCCAAATTTGTGGGAAACGCCCCTTTTTTGGCCGATGTTGACGTCTGAGGCAACCTTTGGAGAGCGATAACTAATTAAATTCTGGGCCGCATCGAAAGCACTCGGGCATATGCGTCATAGACGTAGAGGGGATTCCTTATAATGAATTATAGACTGCTGAGTATCGCCATTGTTGGTACAATTGACGGCGCGTATGCCCAAATTTGTGGGAAACGCCCCTTTTTTGGCCGATTTTGACGTCTGAGGCAACCTTTGGAGAGCGATAACTAATTAAATTCTGGGCCGCATCGAAAGCACTCGGGCATATGCGTCATAGACGTAGAGGGGATTCCTTATAATGAATTATAGACTGCTGAGTATCGCCATTGTTGGTACAATTGACGGCGCGTATGCCCAAATTTGTGGGAAACGCCCCTTTTTTGGCCGATTTTGACGTCTGAGGCAACCTTTGGAGAGCGATAACTAATTAAATTCTGGGCCGCATCGAAAGCACTCGGGCATATGCGTCATAGACGTAGAGGGGATTCCTTATAATGAATTATAGACTGCTGAGTATCGCCATTGTTGGTACAATTGACGGCGCGTATGCCCAAATTTGTGGGAAACGCCCCTTTTTTGGCCGATTTTGACGTCTGAGGCAACCTTTGGAGAGCGATAACTAATTAAATTCTGGGCCGCATCGAAAGCACTCGGGCATATGCGTCATAGACGTAGAGGGGATTCCTTATAATGAATTATAGACTGCTGAGTATCGCCATTGTTGGTACACTTGACGGCGCGTATGCCCAAATTTGTGGGAAACGCCCCTTTTTTGGCCGATTTTGACGTCTGAGGCAACCTTTGGAGAGCGATAACTAATTAAATTCTGGGCCGCATCGAAAGCACTCGGGCATATGCGTCATAGACGTAGAGGGGATTCCTTATAATGAATTATAGACTGCTGAGTATCGCCATTGTTGGTACAATTGACGGCGCGTATGCCCAAATTTGTGGGAAATGCCCCTTTTTTGGCCGATTTTGACGTCTGAGGCAACCTTTGGAGAGCGATAACTAATTAAATTCTGGGCCGCATCGAAAGCACTCGGGCATATGCGTCATAGACGTAGAGGGGATTCCTTATAATGAATTATAGACTGCTGAGTATCGCCATTGTTGGTACAATTGACGGCGCGTATGCCCAAATTTGTGGGAAACGCCCCTTTTTTGGCCGATTTTGACGTCTGAGGCAACCTTTGGAGAGCGATAACTAATTAAATTCTGGGCCGCATCGAAAGCACTCGGGCATATGCGTCATAGACGTAGAGGGGATTCCTTATATAATTATAGACTGCTGAGTATCGCCATTGTTGGTACAATTGACGGCGCGTATGCCCAAATTTGTGGGAAACGCCCCTTTTTTGGCCGATTTTGACGTCTGAGGCAACCTTTGGAGAGCGATAACTAATTAAATTCTGGGCCGCATCGAAAGCACTCGGGCATATGCGTCATAGACGTAGAGGGGATTCCTTATAATGAATTATAGACTGCTGAGTATCGCCATTGATGGTACAATTGACGGCGCGTATGCCCAAATTTGTGGGAAACGCCCCTTTTTTGGCCGATTTTGACGTCTGAGGCAACCTTTGGAGAGCGATAACTAATTAAATTCTGGGCCGCATCGAAAGCACTCGGGCATCTGCGTCATAGACGTAGAGGGGATTCCTTATAATGAATTATAGACTGCTGAGTATCGCCATTGTTGGTACAATTGACGGCGCGTATGCCCAAATTTGTGGGAAACGCCCCCTTTTTGGCCTATTTTGACGTCTGAGGCAACCTTTGGAGAGCGATAACTAATTAAATTCTGGGCCGCATCGAAAGTACTCGGGCATATGCGTCATAGACGTAGAGGGGATTCCTTATAATGAATTATAGACTGCTGAGTATCGCCATTGTTGGTACAATTGACGGCGCGTATGCCCAAATTTGTGGGAAACGCCCCTTTTTTGGCCTATTTTGACGTCTGAGGCAACCTTTGGAGAGCGATAACTAATTAAATTCTGGGCCGCATCGAAAGCACTCGGGCATATGCGTCATAGACGTAGAGGGGATTCCTTATAATGAATTATAGACTGCTGAGTATCGCCATTGTTGGTACAATTGACGGCGCGTATGCCCAAATTTGTGGGAAACGCCCCCTTTTTGGCCTATTTTGACGTCTGAGGAAACCTTTGGAGAGCGATAACTAATTAAATTCTGGGCCGCATCGAAAGCACTCGGGCATATGCGTCATAGACGTAGAGGGGATTCCTTATAATGAATTATAGACTGCTGAGTATCGCCATTGTTGGTACAATTGACGGCGCGTATGCCCAAATTTGTGGGAAACGCCCCTTTTTTGGCCGATTTTGACGTCTGAGGCAACCTTTGGAGAGCGATAACTAATTAAATTCTGGGCCGCATCGAAAGCACTCGGGCATATGCGTCATAGACGTAGAGGGGATTCCTTATAATGAATTATAGACTGCTGAGTATCGCCATTGTTGGTACAATTGAGGGCGCGTATGCCCAAATTTGTGGGAAACGCCCCTTTTTTGGCCTATTTTGACGTCTGAGGCAACCTTTGGAGAGCGATAACTAATTAAATTCTGGGCCGCATCGAAAGCACTCGGGCATATGCGTCATAGACGTAGAGGGGATTCCTTATAATGAATTATAGACTGCTGAGTATCGCCATTGTTGGTACAATTGACGGCGCGTATGCCCAAATTTGTGGGAAACGCCCCTTTTTTGGCCTATTTTGACGTCTGAGGCAACCTTTGGAGAGCGATAACTAATTAAATTCTGGGCCGCATCGAAAGCACTCGGGCATATGCGTCATAGACGTAGAGGGGATTCCTTATAATGAATTATAAACTGCTGAGTATCGCCATTGTTGGTACAATTGACGGCGCGTATGCCCAAATTTGTGGGAAACGCCCCTTTTTTGGCCTATTTTGACGTCTGAGGCAACCTTTGGAGAGCGATAACTAATTAAATTCTGGGCCGCATCGAAAGCACTCGGGCATATGCGTCATAGACGTAGAGGGGATTCCTTATAATGAATTATAAACTGCTGAGTATCGCCATTGTTGGTACAATTGACGGCGCGTATGCCCAAATTTGTGGGAAACGCCCCTTTTTTGGCCGATTTTGACGTCTGAGGCAACCTTTGGAGAGCGATAACTAATTAAATTCTGGGCCGCATCGAAAGCACTCGGGCATATGCGTCATAGACGTAGAGGGGATTCCTTATAATGAATTATAAACTGCTGAGTATCGCCATTGTTGGTACAATTGACGGCGCGTATGCCCAAATTTGTGGGAAACGCCCCTTTTTTGGCCTATTTTGACGTCTGAGGCAACCTTTGGAGAGCGATAACTAATTAAATTCTGGGCCGCATCGAAAGCACTCGGGCATATGCGTCATAGACGTAGAGGGGATTCCTTATAATGAATTATAGACTGCTGAGTATCGCCATTGTTGGTACAATTGACGGCGCGTATGCCCAAATTTGTGGGAAACGCCCCTTTTTTGGCCGATTTTGACGTCTGAGGCAACCTTTGGAGAGCGATAACTAATTAAATTCTGGGCCGCATCGAAAGCACTCGGGCATATGCGTCATAGACGTAGAGGGGATTCCTTATAATGAATTATAGACTGCTGAGTATCGCCATTGTTGGTACAATTGACGGCGCGTATGCCCAAATTTGTGGGAAACGCCCCTTTTTTGGCCTATTTTGACGTCTGAGGCAACCTTTGGAGAGCGATAACTAATTAAATTCTGGGCCGCATCGAAAGCACTCGGGCATATGCGTCATAGACGTAGAGGGGATTCCTTATAATGAATTATAGACTGCTGAGTATCGCCATTGTTGGTACAATTGACGGCGCGTATGCCCAAATTTGTGGGAAACGCCCCTTTTTTGGCCGATTTTGACGTCTGAGGCAACCTTTGGAGAGCGATAACTAATTAAATTCTGGGCCGCATCGAAAGCACTCGGGCATATGCGTCATAGACGTAGAGGGGATTCCTTATAATGAATTATAGACTGCTGAGTATCGCCATTGTTGGTACAATTGACGGCGCGTATGCCCAAATTTGTGGGAAACGCCCCTTTTTTGGCCTATTTTGACGTCTGAGGCAACCTTTGGAGAGCGATAACTAATTAAATTCTGGGCCGCATCGAAAGCACTCGGGCATATGCGTCATAGACGTAGAGGGGATTCCTTATAATGAATTATAGACTGCTGAGTATCGCCATTGATGGTACAATTGACGGCGCGTATGCCCAAATTTGTGGGAAACGCCCCTTTTTTGGCCTATTTTGACGTCTGAGGCAACCTTTGGAGAGCGATAACTAATTAAATTCTGGGCCGCATCGAAAGCACTCGGGCATATGCGTCATAGACGTAGAGGGGATTCCTTATAATGAATTATAGACTGCTGAGTATCGCCATTGTTGGTACAATTGACGGCGCGTATGCCCAAATTTGTGGGAAACGCCCCTTTTTTGGCCGATTTTGACGTCTGAGGCAACCTTTGGAGAGCGATAACTAATTAAATTCTGGGCCGCATCGAAAGCACTCGGGCATATGCGTCATAGACGTAGAGGGGATTCCTTATAATGAATTATAGACTGCTGAGTATCGCCATTGTTGGTACAATTGACGGCGCGTATGCCCAAATTTGTGGGAAACGCCCCTTTTTTGGCCGATTTTGACGTCTGAGGCAACCTTTGGAGAGCGATAACTAATTAAATTCTGGGCCGCATCGAAAGCACTCGGGCATATGCGTCATAGAGGTAGAGGGGATTCCTTATAATGAATTATAAACTGCTGAGTATCGCCATTGTTGGTACAATTGACGGCGCGTATGCCCAAATTTGTGGGAAACGCCCCTTTTTTGGCCTATTTTGACGTCTGAGGCAACCTTTAGAGAGCGATAACTAATTAAATTCTGGGCCGCATCGAAAGCACTCGGGCATATGCGTCATAGACGTAGAGGGGATTCCTTATAATGAATTATAGAGTGCTGAGTATCGCCATTGTTGGTACAATTGACGGCGCGTATGCCCAAATTTGTGGGAAACGCCCCTTTTTTGGCCTATTTTGACGTCTGAGGCAACCTTTGGAGAGCGATAACTAATTAAATTCTGGGCCGCATCGAAAGCACTCGGGCATATGCGTCATAGACGTAGAGGGGATTCCTTATAATGAATTATAGACTGCTGAGTATCGCCATTGATGGTACAATTGACGGCGCGTATGCCCAAATTTGTGGGAAACGCCCCTTTTTTGGCCTATTTTGACGTCTGAGGCAACCTTTGGAGAGCGATAACTAATTAAATTCTGGGCCGCATCGAAAGCACTCGGGCGTATGCGTCATAGACGTAGAGGGGATTCCTTATAATGAATTATAGACTGCTGAGTATCGCCATTGTTGGTACAATTGACGGCGCGTATGCCCAAATTTGTGGGAAACGCCCCTTTTTTGGCCGATTTTGACGTCTCAGGCAACCTTTGGAGAGCGATAACTAATTAAATTCTGGGCCGCATCGAAAGCACTCGGGCATATGCGTCATAGACGTAGAGGGGATTCCTTATAATGAATTATAGACTGCTGAGTATCGCCACTGTTGGTACAATTGACGGCGCGTATGCCCAAATTTGTGGGAAACGCCCCTTTTTTGGCCTATTTTGACGTCTGAGGCAACCTTTGGAGAGCGATAACTAATTAAATTCTGGGCCGCATCGAAAGCACTCGGGCATATGCGTCATAGACGTAGAGGGGATTCCTTATAATGAATTATAGACTGCTGAGTATCGCCATTGTTGGTACAATTGACGGCGCGTATGCCCAAATTTGTGGGAAACGCCCCTTTTTTGGCCGATTTTGACGTCTGAGGCAACCTTTGGAGAGCGATAACTAATTAAATTCTGGGCCGCATCGAAAGCACTCGGGCATATGCGTCATAGACGTAGAGGGGATTCCTTATAATGAATTATAAACTGCTGAGTATCGCCATTGTTGGTACAATTGACGGCGCGTATGCCCAAATTTGTGGGAAACGCCCCTTTTTTGGCCGATTTTGACGTCTGAGGCAACCTTTGGAGAGCGATAACTAATTAAATTCTGGGCCGCATCGAAAGCACTCGGGCATATGCGTCATAGACGTAGAGGGGATTCCTTATAATGAATTATAGACTGCTGAGTATCGCCATTGATGCTACAATTGACGGCGCGTATGCCCAAATTTGTGGGAAACGCCCCCTTTTTGGCCTATTTTGACGTCTGAGGCAACCTTTGGAGAGCGATAACTAATTAAATTCTGGGCCGCATCGAAAGCACTCGGGCATATGCGTCATAGACGTAGAGGGGATTCCTTATAATGAATTATAGACTGCTGAGTATCGCCATTGTTGGTACAATTGACGGCGCGTATGCCCAAATTTGTGGGAAACGCCCCTTTTTTGGCCGATTTTGACGTCTGAGGCAACCTTTGGAGAGCGATAACTAAATAAATTCTGGGCCGCATCGAAAGCACTCGGGCATATGCGTCATAAACGTAGAGGGGATTCCTTATAATGAATTATAGACTGCTGAGTATCGCCATTGTTGGTACAATTGACGGCGCGTATGCCCAAATTTGTGGGAAACGCCCCTTTTTCGGCCGATTTTGACGTCTGAGGCAACCTTTGGAGAGCGATAACTAAATAAATTCTGGGCCGCATCGAAAGCACTCGGGCATATGCGTCATAGACGTAGAGGGGATTCCTTATAATGAATTATAGACTGCTGAGTATCGCCATTGATGGTACAATTGACGGCGCGTATGCCCAAATTTGTGGGAAACGCCCCTTTTTTGGCCGATTTTGACGTCTGAGGCAACCTTTGGAGAGCGATAACTAAATAAATTCTGGGCTGCATCGAAAGCACTCGGGCATATGCGTCATAGACGTAGAGGGGATTCCTTATAATGAATTATAGACTGCTGAGTATCGCCATTGATGGTACAATTGACGGCGCGTATGCCTGAATGTGTGGGAAACGCCCCCTTTTTGGTCGATTTTGACGTCTGAGGCAACCTTTGGAGAGCGATAACCAAATAAATTCTTGGCCGCTTCAAAAGCACTCGGGCATATGCGTCATAGACGTAGAGGGGATTCCTTATAATGAATTACAGGCTGCTGAGTGTCGCCATTGATGGTACAATTGACGGCGCGTATGCCTGAATTTGTGGGAAACGCCCCCTTTTTGGTCGATTTTGACGTCTGAGGCAACCTTTAGAGAGCGATAACTAAATAAATTCTGGGTCGCTTCAAAAGCACTCGGGCATACGCGTCATAGACCTAGAGGAGATTCCTTATAATGAATTACAGACTGCTGAGTGTCGCCATTGATGGTACAATTGACGGCGCGTATGCCCAAATTTGTGGGAAACGCCCCTTTTTTGGCCGATTTTGACGTCTGAGGCAACCTTTGGAGAGCGATAACTAAATAAATTCTTGGCCGCTTCAAAAGCACTCGGGCATATGCGTCATAGACGCAGAGGAGATTCCTTATAATGAATTATAGACTGCTGAGTATCGCCATTGATGGTACAATTGACGGCGCGTATGCCTGCATTTGTGGGAAACGCCCCCTTTTTGGCCGATTTTGACGTCTGAGGCAACCTTTGGAGAGCGATAACTAAATAAATTCTGGGTCGCTTCAAAAGCACTCGGGCATACGCGTCATAGACCTAGAGGAGATTCCTTATAATGAATTACAGACTGCTGAGTGTCGCCATTGATGGTACAATTGACGGCGCGTATGCCTGCATTTGTGGGAAACGCCCCTTTTTTGGCCGATTTTGACGTCTGAGGCAACCTTTGGAGAGCGATAACTAAATAAATTCTTGGCCGCTTCAAAAGCACTCGGGCATATGCGTCATAGACGCAGAGGAGATTCCTTATAATGAATTATAGACTGCTGAGTATCGCCATTGATGGTACAATTGACGGCGCGTATGCCCACATTTGTGGGAAACGCCCCTTTTTTGGCCGATTTTGACGTCTGAGGCAACCTTTGGAGAGCGATAACTAAATAAATTCTGGGTCGCTTCAAAAGCACTCGGGCATACGCGTCATAGACCTAGAGGAGATTCCTTATAATGAATTACAGACTGCTGAGTGTCGCCATTGATGGTACAATTGACGGTGCGTATGCCTGCATTTGTGGGAAACGCCCCCTTTTTGGCCGATTTTGACGTCTGAGGCAACCTTTGGAGAGCGATAACTAAATAAATTCTGGGCCGCTTCAAAAACACTCGGGCATACGCGTCATAGACCTAGAGGAGATTCCTTATAATGAATTACAGACTGCTGAGTGTCGCCATTGATGGTACAATTGACGGCGCGTATGCCTGCATTTGTGGGAAACGCCCCCTTTTTGGCCGATTTTGACGTCTGAGGCAACCTTTGGAGAGCGATAACTAAATAAATTCTGGGTCGCTTCAAAAGCACTCGGGCATACGCGTCATAGACCTAGAGGAGATTCCTTATAATGAATTACAGACTGCTGAGTGTCGCCATTGATGGTACAATTGACGGCGCGTATGCCTGCATTTGTGGGAAACGCCCCCTTTTTGGCCGATTTTGACGTCTGAGCCAACCTTTGGAGAGCGATAACTAAAATTCTGGGCCGCTTCAAAAGCACTCGGGCATACGCGTCACAGACCTAGATGATATTCCTTATAATGAATTACAGACTGCTGAGTGTCGCCATTGATGGTACAATTGACGGCGCGTATGCCCGAATTTGTGGGAAACGCCCCCTTTTTGGCCGATTTTGACGTCTGAGGCAACCTTTGGAGAGCGATAACTAAATAAATTCTCGGCCGCTTCAAAAGCACTCGGGCATACGCGTCATAGACCTAGAGGAGATTCCTTATAATGAATTACAGACTGCTGAGTGTCGCCATTGATGGTACAATTGACGGCGCGTATGCCCAAATTTGCGGGAAACGCCCCTTTTTTGGCCGATTTTGAAGTCTGAGGCAACCTTTGGAGAGCGATAACTAAATGAATTCTGGGCCGCTTCAAAAGCACTCGGGCATACGCGTCATAGACCTAGAGGAGATTCCTTATAATGAATTACAGACTGCTGAGTGTCGCCATTGATGGTACAATTGACGGCGCGTATGCCCGAATTTGTGGGAAACGCCCCCTTTTTGGCCGATTTTGACGTCTGAGGCAACCTTTGGAGAGCGATAACTAAATAAATTCTTGGCCGCTTCAAAAGCACTCGGGCATACGCGTCATAGACCTAGAGGAGATTCCTTATAATGAATTACAGACTGCTGAGTGTCGCCATTGATGGTACAATTGACGGCGCGTATGCCCGAATTTGTGGGGAACGCCCCCTTTTTGGCCGATTTTGACGTCTGAGGCAACCTTTGGAGAGCCATAACTAAATAAATTCTGGGCCGCTTCAAAAGCACTCGGGCATACGCGTCGTACACCTAGAGGAGATTCCTTATAATGAATTACAGACTGCTGAGTGTCGCCATTGATGGTAGAATGGACGGTGCGTATGCCCAAATTTCTGGGACACACCCCTTTTTTGCCTGATTTTGACGTCTGAGGTTGTGATGACTTAAGAGATACTGGGCCGTTTCAAAAGCTCTTGGGCGCACGCGAAGCAAACCTACATAAGATTGATTAATTAGCAGTAACAGCGTGCTAAATGTCGCCATAAATGGTACTCTTCATGTCCCGTTTGCCAAAGTGTCTGGACCACGCCCACTCATTTTGGCATTTTTATTTTTAATACCATTCTTGGAAGTGGAATAGCTGGTGAAATGAAATTTGGACACTTTGTAAAAGATAGTTCGGATCAAAAAACGCTTTGACTCCTTAATTATTCAGCGCTTTAAGTATAATGTATTTGAGCTAATTACGCGATAAGAAAAAAAAACAAAAAAACCTGCATTTAGGTTTTGTGTTTATCAATTAAGAAAATATTCAGCGTAGTTGCCGTTTTGTTATACATTACATATGTTGCTGAAAAAATGTATTTAGGAACGCAACAACGTCACTGAATCCTCGAGTCTCCTCACCAACTGCGGATTCCTTTTGGTATTTAAAGCCCTGGGGAACCACTTTAAATTTAAGTAATTTGAAAATAAAAACTGTTTCCATGGAGCTAGAGACATTGGCTATATATATAGCAAAATGCAACTAAATTGATCGTGTGGTTTTCTTAAGGTTTGCATCGAATGTTGAAAAGACTATGATTTTTCTGCGGTTCGCCATAGGAACCAATGAGTAAAAGTTTGGTTGCATTTTTGCCAGACTTAATATAAACCCAGGACCACGAAAATTCTCGTGGAGGTTGAGGGCAACGTATTAAAACATGACACAAAAGTGCAAAGGGATTGAGTGATTAGTTTTCTTTGTATAAAAAAAGATCGCTTTGGTCAATTGAGTTACGGGCGCCGCCGCAGCGGCGGCCGATAGATGGCGTAAGTAGTAACGGCGCTCGCTTCTCCGAGAATCTTGGGGTTGCTTAAAAATTAAAAATCTCGACCAGCCAGCAGACTTCACTGAGGCCTGCATTTTCATAATCGGAAATTTCGGCGAACTCCAGTCGTGTGGCCTTTAGCCCCATAACTTTTGCAACTGTGAATCCGTGGACGTCAAACAACGCCAGGCCGCTTCGTCAGCCATAGCCCTATAAAAGCGACGTTCACGGCGCCCACCAGAATACCAGCCAAGGTCGCTGTACCGGGGCCACCCGATGCGTGATACTTGTCCGCCGCCAGCAGGCCTTTTTTCGTCTTTTTTCTCTCGGTCGAGGCAGGGCCGGCATTTGGAGTGGGCGACCTATGCAGTTGCACAGGGCGCCATTCATAGAGGGGCGCCGAAAGGGCCGCCAGGTCATGCAGGGCTCAAACCTCGAGGGGATAAAATCAAAAACAAAAAACGACCGCATCGCCGTTTGGCATTTCGGCCGCCAAACCAGCGACTAAGTTCTTGTTATAATTGGCGTCCATCAACCCGCAGCCACCTGCGGATGTTGTTTACTATAGAGAACCTCTCCTCCGTGAGATTCAAAGCGCCATTGGATGAATCATGAACGACTAGGCAAGCGATCACCTCCGCACAGCTCTCAAATTACGAGCGGAGCAAAACCTGACTGGCAAAAAGCGATGGAGCCAGCATGCCGCACTCTTAGCGCAACTTACTAAACGGAGGCGCCAAACCCATCGGCGAGCAAATCAGTGTGTCGAGCGAGTCACGGGACAAAATACTATTGGAACGGAGTTTTGCTCTTAGTTATCACGTGCTTCGCTCAGAGTCTCTGATTGGCTCGCAGAAAACGTTGGCTTCATTCACCCTTTGCCAAGTTATTCTGAGCCGAAGAATGACTTCGCTCAGGAGGTCTGACCGGGGGTAAAATGAACCCGATTCCTCCCGACATTCGAGCTGCGCTTTGGGCAACGCTCGCTGTGGAGTCTCTAGCAGTAAGCTAAACGAACCAATGCCCCCTCAGCATCCGGTGAGTCTCTGTGCCCATGCAGAGGCTTCAACCTGACTGAAAATAATATGTGTAAAGAACTTTGGATCCGCAGCTCTTTCTTTTTTTGTGTGTAAGCGACCAGCGACGACTACGGACTTGCAATGCCGATCAGTGTTGCCAACTCAAAATTCAGAAACTCGCCACAAGAATCCCGAAAACCGCGAAAAACATATAAATTTATAATATTGCGCAAGAATGGCCGAATCACAGCAGGCAAGCCTGGTGTCCGACATGAAGCTCTAAATAGGTGGGAACAGCGCAGGAAAAACCGACGAAGGACGAGTAGAAGAAGTGCACAAACACAGCGCTACTTCTACTCGTCCTTCGTCGGTTTTTCCTGCGCTGTTCCCACCTATTAAGATGCTTAACCAACTCGCCCAACTCTCTGCCGTGATGAAGCACTAACTCTTGCAGTTCAGTTTCTCGTTTACATTGTTGTGTGGTACGACATTCTTTTTACAAGTTAATGTTGTAAGCGAGAACATGCAATGCAAAACGAAGGACATCGTAGCAACCACCCAGCTGATGAAGGCATGCAGCGATTGCATCGACAGTTATCGCGATGTCGGGTACGAAACTGCAACTGGCAACTGCGAACGGTCTTCCCGAGAGCATGGGTATTGACACAGCGATGAAACCGGCCCCTCGACTGCGGCGGAAAAAGCGCCAGTTCTGTTATGAGTGCCAAGACGAGGCTGATGATGTCGAGACAAAATTCAAGCGAGAGTTCTTCTACAAGATGATTGACACCGTGAGATGTCGATTGAAGAACGCTTCACGCGGATGGAGCAGCACGTGAGCTTCTGGGGGTTCCTTTACGGCCTCACCCCACTTCCCGACAAAGCGGAACTTCTTAAACTTTGCCAATGCCTTGGCCATATGCACTGAGAGTCTGAGACACCTAGAAAGTGCAGACATCGACGGTACAGATCTCTGCGAGGAGCTGATCTAACTATGCAGCCTGCTGCCCACTGGATGCAGTGCTCGCCAGTACGTCCTCCAGTTCATTCTGGACAACCATCGTGACAAATTCCCTCATACGTGGGTGTCATTGAGGATCCTCCTCCCTTTGCCAATGTCAATGGCCACTGCTGAGAGGAGTTTCTAAAATTAAAGCTTATTAAGACATAGCTAAGATCAACCATGGCAGGTGACAGGATATCGTCATTGGCAATTTCGTCCACTGAAAACAAGATAGCGTCTAGCCTGGATATGTCGCAGGACGTAGCCCAATTTGCGTTGTTGAAGGCTCGGAAGGTTGCCTTCTACGGCACTTGACATGGTTAACTTGTGCTTTTGTTTTCTCTGTTTATTAGACGTTAGCTTGCTATGGGAGACCCACAGCTGAAGTTTGGTTAATCTAAGAAATAAATGATTCTTGAACTTTGAACACGGTGCCGACAAAGCTCTCAATGCTCGCGAACGTCGTTCGTTTTTAGGACGCGGTTTTCGACTGACAACGACAAAATCGCGACCATTCGCGCTGGGTCACTGTGGCATGTTTGCTTACAACATGATGTTTGGTGCGAGAATAGTATACGTGTGTGTAAGGGGGGGGGGCGCCACGGCTGCAGTTTGCCCTGGGCGCTTGCTGCTCTAAGGCCGGCCCTGGGTCGAGAAATTTGTGCTGAAAACGAAGAGACATGTAGTGGATGTATTTGGACAGAGCAGGCCTATTCAACTCTGAGTACCGCAAGATTGAACGGCTTATTATGATCATGGTTAATGCTGTTTCATTAGAGGGGCCATGCAACGATTTTGCTACTTTCACCGAATACTGTTCTGAATGAATACTTGAAGTTCATTATGGGCGGAAAGCGTGTGGCAACCCTCCACAGACCTTGCGTATTCGTGCTCGTCGTGCTCTAATAAGTGATCGGTGGGCCATTGTCCGTGGGATCCTGTGCACCACGTGACCACGCTGGAAAAAACGCACCTTTGGTAATCACATGACCACGTGACCATGTCCCGTGGGGGTCATGTGAACATGGTCAGTTGGATCCCGCCCATCACGTGACCAAACTGCGAATAGCGCGCCTATGGTGGTCACATGATCACGTGACCTTGTTGCGTGGGGTCACGTAATTACGCAGCGACGATTAAACTTGTAGCTCATGGCGTTGCGCATGAGAAAACTTGCGTGACACTTGTGTCAGTATGGTTGTGCAAAGTGCCCGAAATTCGAACTTAAAATCGCTGCAACGCAACTTTAAACCGCGTGGAAGCAAATTAGTCACGGCTTCCGGTTTTAGCGCACGCGCCAGCCTTTGTCCCTACAATAGGCGAAATAAAAGGCAGTACATTGGGGGATAAGCGAGTGAGGAGAGGACAGTACACGTTCATGGTAGCCGGCAGGTAGACCGGCATAACATACTTGTTTGTTTCTGTTGTTAAAAAAAACATCTGTATTAAGTCTAATAAAGGAAAAATATAAAGGGAGAACGATGGGTGGCTACCCCTATTCCGGGTCCCATTAAATGTCTATCGAGGTGCGCGCTGTCCAAGGCAGAACGAAAGTTCTTGTGTTCGTGGCTTTTATTTTCAGCGCTGTAATAATACGAATGTTGAGGACCCAAATAAGTTATTAAGATTATCAAAATATTTTTCCTGCTTCTCCTGGCTCATGCAAATGTACTTTACCATTTGCGAAAATCAATGCCGCTATGCTCTAGAATGTAATGCGTCAAAAAGTAGGAGTAATTTCGTTAGACTGAACAAAATTACGCGTAAACTCCTCTCAATAGTGTTATGGTAGGTCATATGATAGAGTTAGTATGCCATATGATAGTTGTCCTCTTCTAATTAGCTGCTTAGAACATCTAAGGACCTTGCATTTGCAAGAGACGAGCGATTTTATGGGAAAGGGCAACTCGGAAAGATACAAACTTACGTCCACATTCAAGACGACCAAGTTCCGCTCCTTTGTGCATGCACTCTATTGCACCTGGCAGTGCCTTGTTGAATAACCGTACTTCGGGCTCAACTGCCTTCTTTCGGAGTTGCGGTATGAGCTTGTAATAGAACACAAAATGTACTCTTTGCCTGAGCCATAGGAGCAGGTCCCGAAAAGCGAAGTCCAGATGCTAGCTGTGCTTTGCAAAAACGCGCACACCTTTTGAATCATCGGAAAATATGTGATAGCATTTCTCGGTAGAAAGAACATGAAAATATAAAATTTAGCTAAAAGATGTAGATACGTCATGTTTCTCTTTGGGATCTAGTATAAAACTAAAATAGCAAGACCTTGAGATAGTTGTATGATTTTCGTGTTGCACAACGAACTTTGATGTTTGCTTCAAACGACTACTGAAGGTGTCAAAAAGAGAGAAAAAAAAAAAGGACGGGTTTATTACGGTTATCGAACGCGGTTTTATCCAGGTTCGTTTCAACGAAAGGGGTGCGGTATATCGAAGCACGGTTTAGCGAAAATGGATACATTTTATCGAAGCCTCCGTTTGAGAAATGCTGCTTGTAGGCGGCGGCAAGCTAGGCTTCCAAACAGACCGCGCTTCGTGCGGGCACCCCTCGCTATCGCTCGGGAAAAGATTAATATAAGTTCGAGCGCTAACCAACCAAGGGTTGGTTAGCATGCGGGCGGTCGCCATTTTCTCTAAACGGCGATCCGATCTGCTGTTGTCGCGAAAACGGTGTTCGCTAAAACGAGCTCCCCTAAACCACACTTCTCCGAAAATCAGCACATTCTTCTCCATAGCTTACAACCATGCTGGGTGTCGTAAGCTCTTCTTCTTTGACCAAGGCTGACTCCCTGTCGCCATTTTGCAGGTTGTTTCCGCCTACGTATACTACCGCAAAATCGAACTTTTTGAGAGGCAACCCGTCAATGTTCTCCTTGAGAGCCTGCACCGTCGCTCCCGAGAAGCTAAAGCTGCACACTTGTATGCACTCATCTAAAAAGCGCGGCAAAGCCATTTCACTGGGCTGCTCCCGAAGATTGCGCCTTTCATCTTCGTCCGGACCTCAGTGAAATCTTCTAAATCTCACTTCTCTGTATACTGTTATATTCTGCGCCGACGCGGCGGTGCTCTAAAGCCTGGCTACATTGGACGCAAGCGCCGGTGACTCACGTTCGACGTAGCCGGGAAACTACATGCCCGAGCGGACCTGGACGGTCGCCGGAGCGAGAAGAAAGGACAACCAACGGATTCAGGAGCGGGGCGAACACTGGCCGATGAGGCCGCAGATCACGCGCGGCTCATGCCGTCGCGTGCTGTCCTTTTTATTTTTTTATATGGATGCACGAGATGGCTACTTTAAAAAGGAGATGTCAAGTATCGCCATCTCGTGCAAATCAAAATACTACATTCTCCCTCCCTTAAAAGAAATAAGAAAACTGTGGGAGGAAGACTTACGTTATACATTCGTTATGTGAAAAAAATAACGAAAATCAAAACACTTCACCACCCGAAGATTGCGTTATTTCACTGGAAATATTGGTTTTGAAATTGTTCGTTGAAACACAAAAAAAATATAAAATTCGCAAAAGATTGTTCATAGACGTTCTTTGTGTGCACGACACGGAAGTGCTCCTTCAACAAAATCCTAAACAAGTCATCCGAACAAAACGCGTTTTCACTGAAAGTTCAGGTTGCATCATACTAGTCACGTGACGATCAAAATTTCATTCCAAGAGTCATATTTCAACTTGGAGCACTCTCATCTCTCCTCCTCCTGGGAAGAAAATGAAACATCCAACCATACCTATTTTAATGTCCATGACACATTGTAGTGTTGACTGTTAGTTTGTTAGTTTGGTTATTGTTTAGAATATTGTGTTTGTCATGGACATTTTTACCTTGGCCAAGGTTTTGCTATAACAGTGATATGCTTTTAATGTTCTATATCTACCTAAAGTTTATACCAAAAATGACCTTTTACGAAAACATAACTACAAAAGTCTTAGTCACTGTACTCCGAATCTGACTGAAAACTATCATCGCCAAGTGCAAGAATATAGTCTTTGAACTTCAGCGGTAGTCTTCTCTGGCGTATTGGCCGACCTTGCCTCGCTGGTGGTAGAGGAGCTGTAGATGGCTCGGAGATCGTGGGTGGTGTGTGGAACTCGGTCGTGAGTTCTTCCACTGAATCCTCAAGTGGAGGCATAGATGGCGTACTCGTTCCCGAAGACTCCAGAGGTGTACTCGTTTCTGGCGACGGCAAAACGAGCAGTTCTGCCCGTGTGTCTGGGCAAACTGCCAGATCGGAGACAGGTAGTTGCTCTGCAACCACGGACTCTGGTGATGACCCTGGCACAGCGTCCGGAGCAGCAACAACCACGGGCCCAGGAAGAGGCCTGACCGCCGGAAGAGGACCGGGACCAGGCTCAGGGAGAGGCCTGATCTCGGCCTCAGGAACATGCCTGAGTACAGGCTTAGGGAGAGGCCTGACCGCAGCCTCAGGAACAGGCCTGACAAGCCTGTCAGGCTCCACAGACTGTCCAGCGTCTGCCACGGAAGCAGGGCAGAGCTCAGGTGCAGAGATCCCGATCATGTCGGGTACAGCCGACCCGAGATTCCCTTCAGAAACAGGAGCAGGGCCCCCAGGAACAGAGGCAGGCCCAGGGACAGCTCCAAGAACAGTTCCAGGAACAGGTCCAGGAACAGGCCCCGGTACAGCACGCGGAGCAGGAGACTCGGCCGCAGCAAACAGATCTGGCTCCTTGGGAGAACCCAGCGCTGCATGGCGAGGTGCACCTGCCATGGGTGCAGCAGATGAACCGGGTCTCCCCAAGAGACCAGACGCTGCGGGGTTACAGGAACCCTCCGGGCAAGAAAAGACAATTGGTACTTGGGACGTTGAAGTGCTTCCACGGACAGGGGTCAGTACAGGAACCACTGGAGTTGCAGGAGGTATATACAAGTCATCTTCGTCATCATCATCATCCCAACCGTAGTCAGGAACTTGTGCTGGAGGCAGCTGTATGGACTTTGCAAGCTTCGCTGCGTTCCATTTCCTACCGTCAGCGAGTTGATATGTAGCAGGTCCTAACTGTGCATGTATCCGTTGTGGTTCTGTATATGTACTCCGCAACTTGTTATGATGGGTGGGCTTGAATACGCGAACAGCCTGCCCAGGATGAAACTGAGGGTGTCGTACCGCTCTACGATGGTCAGAATAATCTTTCATGTTTTGTTGATAGCGCTGTACTCTTCCATGTAGCTGAGCTCGACGTTCCAAGAGATCGTCAGGTACCGTCCTAGTCGGCATGCCTTGTACGTCCAGTCTAGACCGATGATTTCGTCCATGAAGGAGAAAGGATGGTGCAAATCCTGTTGCAGGATGTACCGTACGTCGGTACGCTTCCAGGTGGTCTCGGACGGCATCTGGAAGTGGACGACCTTGTACAACAGCTAACTGAAGGCACGACTTCAGGACTCGGTTAAATCTTTCCACCTGCCCGTTACATTGGGGGTGGTATAATGACGTTCTCCTATGTTTGATGCCATGTTGACGCAAGAAATCTTGAAATTCATGGGAGGTAAACTGTACTCCATTATCTGACACAATCTCGCAGGGCAGTCCCTCGCGTGAAAAAACGTTCTTCAAAAAGCTGATGACAGTCGCAGAAGTCACAGAAGACGTGGCTTGAACTTCTGGCCACTTGGAGTGGTAATCTATGAGTACCAAAAAAAACCTTTGACTGGCCGGTGCACGATCAACCGGGCCCACGATGTCGATTCCTAGCTTTTCCCAGGGCTGACTTGGAAACTGGATGGGCTGCAAGGGAGCCGGTGCAGCCTTCACTGGTTTGTCGGTAGCATGGCACACCGTGCAGTTCTGGATCTTGTTCTTTATGTGTTCATTCATCAACGGCCACCAGTAGTGTTCCCGGATCACACTTGTGGTTCTTGTGATCCCCTGATGAACTTCGTGTGCTACTTCCACGATCCGGTCTCGAAACTCGACAGGGACGACAAGTTTTTCTCCCTTGTACAAAATACCGTCGTACAGCGACAGTTGGTCTCTGACGTGATAGTAAGGCCGGAGATCTGGATTGGTTTTACTATCTTCAGGCCAAACCGAGGTAGTATAGCGGATGACTGAAGGAAGAACTATGTCATTGGCCGTAGCCTGTTGAAAACCACCTTTCGACAAAGGAACCATTACGACGGAAACAACTTCCTCGTCGAATCTCATGCCCTCCTCAGTGTCAGATACTGGCAACCGTGAAAACGCGTCAGCAACGACGTTGGTGGCGCCCTTCTGAAACTCCATTTTGAAATTGTAATTCAGAAGTCGGGAGGACCAACGAGTGATCCTTAGAGGACGGATTCCGGAACCTTTGTTGGACAGCAACGTGACCAACGCCTGATGGTCAGTACGAATGACAAAAGACCTTCCCCACAGATACACGTGCCACTTTTCACACGCCCAAAGACATGCGAGAGCTTCCTTCTCGCCCGTGGAATACCTTCGCTCTGCATCAGTTAGCGAGCGAGACGCGAAGGCTACAGGACGAAGCTGGCTACCATACTGCTGCTGCAAAACAGCACCGAGACCGTACTGAGAAGCATCTGTGGCCACGACGATAGGCAACGTCGGGTCAAACATGGCCAAAATTGGAGCTTCTTGGATGGAAGTCTTTACTTTCTGAAAACTGGCCTCGACTTCCGGAGACCAGTTGAAACGAACTCCTTTACGTAGGAGACGACGCATCGGTTCGACGATGGTGGAACAATGAGGGATGAACTTGCTGTAGTACTCTACCAGCCCTAAAAATGCTCTTAACTTCACTGCATCAGAGGGAGTTGCAAAATTTAGGACCGCATCTACCTTGGATGACAGGGGTGCTAAACCTTTCACGGAAAGATGGTGTCCCAAAAATGAGAGCTCCTGTACTTGGAAAACACCTTTACGGTTTAGCTTCATTCCTGCTTGGGAAATTCGAGACAAGACACGACGGAGATTCTCATCGTGCTCCTTCAAAGTGGATCCATAAACGATGATATCGTCCAGATAGAACTGAACGCCTGGACAATCCTTTAGGATTTTGGACATGAGTTGCTGGAAAGCTGCGGGTGCGGATGCCAGCCCGAAGCAAACTCTCTTAAAGCGAAATAACCCCTCGTGGGTAATGAAAGACGTGAGGTCACGACTCACCGGGTCGAGACGGACTTGATGGTAGGCGGACGCCAAATCCAGCTTGGAGAAGATCGCCGCTCCCCGTAGAGAGTTCAACAGTTCATTGATGCAAGGAAGTGGAAATGAATCAATGACAACGGCCTGGTTCGGAGCTCGTAGGTCCACACACATACGGATGTTGCCATCGGGCTTGCGGACGACAACAATAGGTGACACCCACTCGGAGGCTTCGACACGTTCAATTACGCCCTCTCGCTCCAGCTTGAAAATTTCTTCGGAAACCCGATCCCTTAGGGTCATCGGGAGGCGACGGAGCTTTGATTGGACTGGTGGAACTGTGTGCCGCACCTTGACCTTGTGCGAGTGATTCTTCAGCAGACCCAACCCCGGGCTAAAAAGATGTTCAAAATCTTCGAAGCCAGGTGGCAACTTGGATGCGTCTCGCTTCGAGGAACCACCAACAAGGCTCGTTGAAGGACTGGATTTCTCTGGATGACGCTGCATACCTTGGGGCGCTTGACTCCCCGGATGATCTTGTGGACCGTGTAGTCCGTGACTCTCAGGACTGTGGAGCTCTTGACTCTCAGGATGACGTTGTGGATGATGGAGCCCTTGACTCTCAGGATGACGTTGCGGACTATGGAGCCCTTGACTCTCAGGATGACGTTGCGGACTATGGAGCCCTTGACTCTCAGGATGACGTTGCGGACTATGGAGCCCTTGACTCTCAGGATGACGTTGCGGACTATGGAGCCCTTGACTCTCAGGATGACGTTGCGGACTTGACTCGTCCTCGAAGACTTTAGGTGTGGTTTCTTCAGAGACCGATGAAGCAGGAGACGGGTTCTCCGCAAATGAAGGTCTGGAACTTGCCGCTGGTCGAGAACCAGGGACTTGCGATGCTTGACAGGACGACGCGGTGAACGGTCGTCGCTGCGGGTTGGGCATGGGCCTCACATCCCGCTGTGATGCTCCTCCTCCGTGAGCTGCATTCGCATACAAACACTCATGTTTAGCGCCATTCAACACCAGTTGCAACTCGCGGACCGCGTCGATGCCGAGTAACGAACGTCCAGTCTTGGTTACGTAAAACTCCAACGTTGTCCAGCGGTTCTTAAAAATTACTTGTCCCACAAAACATCCAAGTACCGGAATGGTCTCTTGCAAATAGTGGACGAGAGGCGTCGACGGCGGATGTAACTTTATCCTCCGCTGCTTGTTAACTTCGTTAAACATGCGTTCATTTAGGATCGACACACATGAACCGGTATCAACAAGAAGACGAAGAGGGGTCCCATTTACCGTGATCTCGGCCATGAAAGCGTCACGACGCATGCTGCCGCCTTCTCGTCGCTCGGCCGTCCCGACGACCACAGGTTCCTCCGTCAGCCTGACGCTTGGCAGCTCCTCAGGAGACAGCGACTGGCCGACCATGTTCACCCGGCCGGGCCGGTCCCCTCTGAACTGTCTGTCGGCGAAGGTCCGCCGAGTACCACGGCCTTGAACCGGGAACGATGCCTGTCGCCGATCGTAGGTGAAGGCAGCCGCCGGCGGGCGACGACTCTGACACGCCACTGCAAAGTGTCCCCACTTTCCACATAAGAAGCATGTCGCTTGAGACGCCGGGCAAACCGCTCGATCATGACGGCGGCGTCCACAGAAGTAGCAGGCGTCGTCTGCTCCGATCCCACCCGTCCGAGGCGGAGCGGGCTCACGCCCACGCTGAGGCTGGAACACCCTCGCCGGAAAACGGGGCACGTGACCGGAGGCCACCGGAGCCCAAGGCATCCTGGGTCCAAGCTGCGACGGGGGGTAGCCAGGTTGAGGCCAGGGAGGGTAGCCGCTGTAGCCATCTTGCCCATGCTCGATGAAAGAAGACGACGCTTGGCCGCCATCTTGTGTTGCTGCCGTTTGACGTTCCTCGATCTGGACACGCTGGACTTCTGCCGCGACCGGGACTTGCGACTCTCGCCGCCGAAAACTTGCGGCCGTCTTCGCTCTCTGCTCGTACTGGCGAGCGATCTGGATAGCCCGCGACAGCGTTGGCAGCTCGCTGCCCTCGCACTCCTGCAGAACGCGATCCTGAACGCGTCTGGACTCCAGGCCTTCCAAGAAAACCTCGCAAAGTCTTTCATCGAGCGCGTTCCCCAGAGCACAAAACGAAGCCTGATGGCGCAACACGGCAAGAAACTCAGTTACCGACTGGCCAGGATGTTGGAACAAACCGCGCAGCTTCTGGCGTTCAAGCGCGATACTACCCGAAAACTCAAAATGCTTCTCGACTGCCTCCAGAAAAACCTGGAACTCGTCAGTCCCCTCCACCGCAACCGTCTCGTACAGCTGAAATGCATCCACGATGCGCTGGCCCTCAGTGCCCAACAGCGAAAACAGGATGGCTTTTTTTCGGAACGGTTCTACGAGATGCAACGCCGACGCGTCAAGAAAAGTCAGAAAAGCACGCTTCCATGCCGGCCAAGCTACTATCGGCGGACCGGGCACTGCCAAAAAGACAGCCGGCGGCGGGAACGCCGTTGGGCCGCTCGAAGACGAAGATGACGAAGTCATCTCACGATGAAAATGGAACGTACTGAAAACCTAGGCCTAATGCCTCCCCCCGAAACTCATCAAACGCGGCCTTTCCGCAAAATATGACTACCGTTCACCGGAACAAAAAGGAATACATTTCATGAATACAGTTACGCGCCGGTTTCCTCAACCACTGACCCGCGACGCGGAGTGAAGCCCCCTCCCGAATCCCGGGTTACAAAAGAGGAAATGCTACATATTAAAACAAATATCCCATCCTCGTCGCCAAAATGTTATATTCTGCGCCGACGCGGCGGTGCTCTAAAGCCTGGCTACATTGGACGCAAGCGCCGGTGACTCACGTTCGACGTAGCCGGGAAACTACAGGGTGTCACAAAAGAAAATTTACACAGTCTTTTTTACCGCAAAAATAAACTAGGCATCGCCGAACGCTCATTCTCCGCCCAAAGGTAGTGCTATAGGTCACAACCAGATGCCAAAGTTTCAGCCCGATCCGATAACTTAATCAAAAGTTATAAGTGATTTTCTGAAAATTTCAATGGGAAAATGGCGGCCGACGGAGTTTTCAAACACATGGGGCTCTATGGCACCAGAAACCGAAAACGGGCGAAAATGGGCTCCATTTTCCCATTGAGATTTTCAGAAAATCACTAATAACTTTTGATTAACTGATCGGATGGGGCTGAAACTTTGGCATCTGGTTGTGACCTCTAGCTCTACCTTTGGGCGGAGAATGAGCGTTCGGCGATGCCTAGTTTATTTTTGCGGTTAAAAAGACCGTGTAAATTTTCTTTTGTGACACCCTGTACATGCCCGAGCGGACCTGGACGGTCGCCGGAGCGAGAAGAAAGGACAACCAACGGATTCAGGAGCGGGGCGAACACTGGCCGATGAGGCCGCAGATCACGCGCGGCTCATGCCGTCGCGTGCTGTCCTTTTTATTTTTTTATATGGATGCACGAGATGGCTACTTTAAAAAGGAGATGTCAAGTATCGCCATCTCGTGCAAATCAAAATACTACATATACCAAGGTTGATCCGCCGCGCTGCACGTTCGCCGCTTCGCGGCGACAGTCTGCGGCGCCTCGTTTCAAAAATGTGAACCCATTTGGCCCACCCGAAAACGCCGCTCCGCGGCGTCCGACTATTCGCTAAAGTGTCATTCGGTGAAACGTGGGCGTTTGCCAAAACGTCATTCGATCAAGTGAGTGCCTCCCGGTCGAACGCTAGAGCACGTCTTTTGAAAGCAATACACCACAAGCGCACACAAGGAACTGAATAAAGACCCAGGATCGGCTGAGTGAGAAACGGCTAGCTAGACTTATTTTTGCCTCAAACATGCAGTCCGTGTTTGAAGTGCAGGCCACTATAGACTACCGAAAAGTATTGCAATATTAAAATGCGACCGCGCAATGTGAATAAAATCTCCTGGCTGCTTGTTTTGCACTTGACTGACCACCAGTTTTCGTTTCTACATTTCTTGTCGTGTCTCTATAGTCGTTCCTAAGTTTGGTTACTTCTCCTCCAGTACTAAAATCCCTCTTTTGTACTCGAAAAAGTAAAGCTACAAAAATATGTTACGTGAAGGGTCTGATTTTCTACTACCCACTAAAAGAACGCATTAAAATGTGATGTTGCAAGCGTATTCTACATAAATAAAACGTAAAGAGGGCACCTAGCTTACTGATATTTGTGCGTCAATTATACATGCAGTTCTGTTATGTTATGCCGCGGCAGTTTTCTCTAGGACGACTCTGTCTTCAGATAAGAACGGCCGACCGTGTCCGGAGACAGTTTTTAATTTTGACCAGAAAAATGCATCTTGCTGCCTCAATGCCCAGAAAAACGGAGCCGGTCTTTGTTTCAGGAAAAAAAAAAAACAACAAAGTTACATTCAAGAAAACAAGTCAGAAACACCTGCTCGATCTGAAGCGTTGTCTGTGGATTTAGCAAAATTGGCATTTCAGGCAGCTCTCCCCCAAAATGTGTTGTGGCTGCTGGCCCGTATCGGGATGGTTGACCCAAATTATTTATCACGACGTACGTATCGACGTCGTTATTTTGAAATAAAAAATCGCACAGACAACGGCACATTTAGCCATACTGCGAAAGTTTTAACTTTTTTTTGCCCGAATTTATTCAAGCCCGTTTTCAAAGTTTGCCAGCGTGTTGTCCTCTATTTGGCTATAAATATTGTTGCCCTGATTACCAGGAAAAGTTTACGAAAAACGCTCAAATCGAGGCATTTTACTAAATATGCATACTTTTGCAAATCAAATAAAAAAATGCTACCTTCGATATTTTAACTCTTCCAAAATAACGCTAATGGTATCTATGAGCATGATGTGCAAAAATATTATTGCATTGTTTCTGTGTCTTATACATACCCGTAGTTGACAAGTTCATAATTTTTACAGCCCGTAAGAGTGCTCCAAGGTGGTCAGATTGACAGCGCAGGGGTGGGCGATAGTTTCTAAGTGATAATGTTTAGCAAGTTATTTTTTCTTTGTACAAGATTTAAAAAAAAAGTACGCATGAGCCGGAGCAATCGAGAGACGCTAGCCTGTCACACGCTTCGCAGGAGAGGAATCAACAGAAGTGGTTCCGATAGCAGATGTTTATCTCAGCGTGTAAGAGGATGGGGCTGCCGAGAACAATAATCTTTGGCACGTAATCACAAAAGAGATATTATTGTGCTACAATAAATAGGACGTGGACGGGAAGCGCAGTTTCGGGCGGACGCCCATCTTCGTGTAAGAAACAAAAAATCGGTGAGTAACAAATGTATAGCCCCCTTTTCTTGTGACGTATACGACCCTTTCTTTGTTCCTCGACGTGTTTCGTATCATCACTTGAAGAAGGACGTTCGCCCGAAACGTCGTATTTTCCTTCCCGTCCACGTTTTAGGCAGTGTAGCTGCATCTTTCGTGTTTTTGATTAATTGGTCACCCGGAGGATCACGTCACAAAAAGGGGTGCGTTGATTGAAGGAAAAGGAGGGGAGGCGAAACCATTAGAGGGCACAACCTCTTCGGTTTCCATATATTATTAGAGAAGATATTCACATGCGACGTCATGCATAGTGACAACCAAAAAAAAAGGACTTGTAGCTGCGCTCCGATCAGTGATGACACCAGCCACGATTCCGCCCGCGCATACTACGGCCTTGGGAACATTCACGAGAGGCTTGAGGACGTTGCTCCTGTTAGGCACATTTTATGTAGGTCAGTGACGGCGGAGCAAGCTACTTCAAGAATACGTACCAACATCATGAGCTCGCTAAGACCGAGTACCTGTCGGCCAAGTGGCTAGTTTCCGCTACTGGGAGGCAAGAACGCCTGCGATGGGATTGGAGGCCTCGTCAAGCACCTTGATGCAACTGTTTACAACCATCGAGAGCCGGCTACATCATATATGAAATGTGCTTCAAATATGGTGGACGTCCTCAGCACCAAATTACCCAATGTGGCATTGATTCGCAAGGGCTGACTTTCAGGAGTTCAGTTGAAATGAAAACAACAGTCTGGGATTCCCTCCATCCCGTGCCTAGAATTCCCTCCATCCCGTGCCTGGAATTCAATCCTGGCACTGCTGACAGTGTATAGATGCGTCAACTCACTGCGACACGAATTGCTCGTAGCACGAACAAGCGTCTACAAACAAGCCACTCGGACAATAAAGGCTCGATTCCACCCAGGCCTGCTGGCAGCCTAGTGCGAAGCGACTACACAAAAGACAAAAATGTGATGAAAAAGGAGCATAAAAAGTCTCAAACGAACAAAAATCTTTCTTCCTCTTTTTTTTTTTTTGTTTGCGGTGTGCGCTGTGCGGCCCATTACGGCCGAGGCTCTATTGCCGCGCGAAGGTGCCCCCGTTGTACGGCGCCCTATCCTCAATATCGTGTTAGAGCCTTATATCGCGTTACCTAAACGCCTGTTATCGGAGCCGCACCGATCGTTTCCCCTACGTGGCGTGCGCAGAGACGCTACACGCCCGCTATAGAAAACGGGCCCTACGAAGCGTGCGACTGGCTGGCGTCTCGCGATTGCTCCAGCTTCTGCGCATTTTTGTGACTCTTGTACTAATAATAAGGACAAAAAAAGAAAAAAAAGAAAGACGTATCAAGAATCATCACTTCAAAAGTACCCTCTACCTCTGTGCTGTCAATCTGACCGCCCGGGAAAAGTTTTACGCTGTGTAAAAATTATGAAATTGTCAACTAGGCGTACGCACAGGCCTCATTCATGGCGACCGCGGTAGCCTCCATTTGGCCAGATTTTCTTGCTTTGTAACTTTAAATACACACAAATAATGCAACATGTTTTTGCAGATCCTGTTAGCACATATCATTGGCGCTAACTTGGAAGAATTTGAAAAAAATCGAAGATGGCCTTTCTTTTTAAATTGATTTTCGAAATTATGCGCATTTACGAAAATGACTTTATTTGAGCGTTTCTCGTGAATTTTTCCCGCTAACAAGGACAACAATATTTGTCACGAAGATTAGCCAAATAGAGGACAACACGCTGACAAAGTTTGAAAATCCTGGCTTGAATAAATGCGGAGAAAAAAAAGATAACACTTAAGCTGTCAGGCTCAATGTGCAGTCGTCTGTGCGATTTTTTATTTCAAAATAACGACATCGATACTTCGTGATAAATATATATGGGTCAATCATTCCCATACTTACTTTGTCGGTAAATATTTCTGGGCCAGTAGTCACAACACATTTTGGGGGAAAGTTGCTTGAAATGCCAATGTTGCGAAATCCGCAAACAACGCTTCAGATCGACCAGGTGTTTCTGACTTTTTTTTCTTGGAGGCAACCCCCCCCCCCCCCCCCTAAAAAAAGAAAAAAAAGAAAACAACAACAACGACCGGTTCCGTTTTCCTGGTCATTGGGGCAGCAAGATGCATTTTTCTAGTCAAAATTAAAAATGGTCACCGGATATGGTCGACCGTTTTTATCTGAGAACACCAGATGCCCCTTCGGAATTGTGGAAAGTATATCAAAGCGCGTAGATTAAACAAAATAAATAATGTCTTCGTTGTTTGCAATAATTGTTCACGAGGCCTATTATTATTTGCTATTTTGGTTATTATTTTTGTTTTAATATGTAGCAACGCGTTCGAAGAAAGGGTGACTTTGTTTTGGTTGGTGAACGTCATTTGTGCTGACATGCATGATGATAAGCTACGATATTGAATTGCGGAAATGAAAAAAAAACAATTCTTCTTATTGCACTAAAACTCCCTTCGCGAGACTATGAATTTCCCGAACAAATTACACATGGGGAATTAAATCCCCATGTATCGATTTAAGTTACCTGTGGACGAACGAGTTTTTTATTTATTTAGCACGACATACTTCTATCTAATTTTCCGGCATTTATACGTTCGGCATTAGTCATTTGATCACTTGGTGTTTTGAAGTTCACGCCTCTGTATTGTTCCAAACTAACATCCGCAAGGTGGCTCGTAAAGTAAAAAAAAAGTAGCATAACACACCTAAAATGCCTTCCGAAGTCATTATCTTGTGTAAGTACTAGGACGTTTTATGAATTTTGGGGGTAAACCTAGGGAGATGCAGGTTATCACTTTGACATAATGTCAGTGTTAGTGTTATCCAATTACCTCATCTTGCGAGACGTTTGCTTTTAGAATCTCAATAATCGGCATACTTTTCTAGCAACACACGCAGCACACGCACATTTCAAAAAAGCAAAAGCAAATGTAAAAAAAAAAACAAAAAAAAAAGGTGCAAGCAAGAAAAGAAAACGCGGCACGGGTTAGTTAGCATTACCTGCCCTGTGTCGCTCGTTAACGATGACATAAAACGCCAACAGTCCAAATGGACAAAGATGTACGCATTTCGATGCTGCTCTTACCTCCGCGGATTCCCGTTTTGTCGCGGAGGCATGCGGTTTAGAAGAGCTCCTTTTAGCGAACGCCGTTTTATCAATATGAGTTTATCCAATAGCAGTTTAGAGAAAATGACGGCAGCCGGCGTGCCGTTTCCGATATCCCCCTGGTTCACTAGCCTAGATTGCCGAACCCTTGGAGGTGAACTATTGGTAGTGCACGCTCAAGCTTGAGGTTATAATAAATTTTCCCCCAGCGACAGTGAGGGGCGACCGCGCCAAGCGCGGTCAGATTGGAAGCCTAGCTTGCCGCCGCCTACAAACAGCAGTTCTCAAACGGAGGCCTCGATAAAACGTGCACCTCTCGCTAAACCGTGCTTTCTGTAAACCGTACCCCTTTCGCTAAGATGAGCCTCGATATAACGGCGTTCGATCAGCCGTAGTAAAGACGCTTTGTCGCTGTTAGTACGAAACCGACCGCTTTCGCGTAGCAAAATATTTTACTTTGTATATTTCATGTTTTTTTTTTCTGTCAACTGGTTAACTTGATCGGTTCATTGAGTGTGAAGTCTTGCGAGTCTGTAAGTTGCCAAGCCCATTCATTTGCGGGTGCAAACGCCGCGATCGCAGGTTACGCGAATTTGGTTTCGCCTTCCTCCCCTCCAACTTGGGGTGAACTCGCCCGTCCGGGGCCCGCTCTTTGACGACGGGAGGCACTCACTTGATCGAATGACGTTTTAGCGAACGCCCACGTTTCATCGAATGACACTTTAGCTAATAGTCGGACGCCGCGAAGCGGCGTTTTCGGGTGGGCCAAGTGAGTTCATATTTTTGTAATGAGTTGCCGCAGACGGTCGCCGCGAAGCGGCGTAAAGCGCAGCGCGGCGGATGGGTTAACGCGCGCCCCCGTTATTCGCTAAAACGACCACTCGCTCAAATGTCGCCGTTCGCTAAAATGACATTCGCTCTTGTGATATGGACCCCTCTTCGACAGAGACGTCTGCGCTCAAGTTCAACCAGTTCAACTTCAAAGCCTCCTGCCTCCTTTTTCTCGGTTGGAGACGCGCGCGTCTGTCTCCTTTTGTTTCAATTCACTTTCAGTGCCCGCAAAGTCCGTCTGGACGGAGCTGGCGGCACCGGGCAGCGTTGGGCCGCGTGCACAAAGTAAAAATAGAAGGAAAGACCTCGCTCGCAGTTTATTTATTTATTTATTTATTTTCATACTCTCAATGCCCGGAGGCTCTACAGAGAGGAGTGGGTGGTACAGATGAAATCGTTGGCAAGCTTCTTGAAGTATGTGACGTCCTGGATGGACACGATGGAGGCAGGGAGGTGGTTCCATTCGCTAGATGTTCTTGGAATAAAAGAGTCAAAATAGATGTTCGTATGACATGTCGGCGTGCCAACCTTACAGTGGTGATCGTGACGAGGTGACACATATGACGGATGAAAAAGTAGTTGATCTTTTAGAATTGGATTAGAATAATAGACTTTATGGAAAAGACAAAGACGAAAGTATTTACGGCGTAAAGCAAGGTCAGGTAAGTCCAAAGTTGTCTTCATTGATGAAACACTAGCAGTACGAGAATAATTAGAAAGGATAAAACGGGCTGCTCGGTTCTGGACTGATTCGAGAATGTGTGATAATGTTACATGACCCGGATCCCAAACGGAACAGGCGTATTCGAGTTTTGGCCTGACTAAGGCTTTATATAATTGCAGTTTGACGGGAAGATTAGCGGAACGAAAATGGCGCCGCAAAAACCCAAGCATACGATTAGCATTATTAGAGACATAGTCAACGTGCATGTTCCAGGAAAGGTTATGAGTTATGTGAATACCAAGATACTTGTATGAAGCAACAGCATCTAATGGTATATCATTAAGGATGTATATGGCAGGGTCAGTGTTTTTAGAGAGTCGCGAAACACGCATGCTTTTACATTTAGTAACGTTAAGCTTCATTAGGGATTCAGCGCACCAAGAAAAAACTACGTCAAGGTCTGACTGTAGTATAGCACACTCTTGGGCATTAGTAATTACGCGATAAAGTACACAGTCGTCCGCGAACAATTTAATAGAGGAGACAATTTGCGATGGGAGGTCGTTAATGTAGACTAAAAACAAGAGAGGCCCTAGGACAGATCCTTGTGGTACCCCGGACGTTACAGGAGTAGTAGAAGAATTATGCCCATTGACAGAAACATATTGTGAGCGGTTAGATAAAAAACATTTAATCCAGCCAAAGATGTTAGGATCGATATTAAGTTTACTCAGTTTCAAGAGAAGTAGGTCGTGCGAGACAGAATCGAAAGCCTTAGCAAAATCTAAGAAAATGCAGTCAACTATTAGCCCGGCATCAATGGCAACCATCAGGTCATTAGTAAACGATACGAGCTGTGTTTCACAAGAAAAAAATTTTCGGAACCCGTGTTGACAATTAGTAAAAAAAGAATTGGACTCGAGAAAGGCAACAAGGTGAGAGTAAATGATATGTTCAAGCAATTTACACGGCACACTAGTCAATGATATGGGCCTGTAGTTAAGTGGGGAGTGAGCAGTACCTGATTTATGCAAAGGAACCACCTTCCCTACCTTCCAATCGTTGGGTAACGTGCAACACTGCAAAGACTGTGAAAAAATTTCGGAAAGAATCAAAGATGAATAGGTGGCGGTGCTCTTCAGGAGTTTTGAGTTGATTCCGTCAATCCCAGCACACGCAGAAATTTTAAGCTTCTGGATTAAACAGTCGACACCAAATGAATCAATACTAACAGGAAACATAGGACTATAATTAGGGCTGAAAACAATGGGGTAACAGGTAGGAGTCGTGTGGGAAAAATAAGAAGCAAACACATCATTCAGGACATTGCAACAATCGTTTAGATCTACAGGAACATTATTCGCATCACAAAGCTCAACCGCACTGGATCTACTACCGCTGACCACGCTCCAAAACTTTCGTGGGTTATCTTTTAAAAGAGAAAAAAGTGTACACTGATAAAACTCCTGCTTTGATTGTGCGACGGCTTGTTTATATTCCGTATCAGCAGCTTCGTAAGCGTCCCAGCGCTCAGCACTTTTTGTTAATTTTGCGCGCCGAAATACCCGTTTCTTTTTATTTCGCAGACGCTTAAGGCGTGCGTTAAACCAAGGTGCCTGTGAATTAGAGCGGATGCGCTTCAGAGGGATGTACTGATCAGTTAGGTCACTCACTTTTTGCTTGAAGAGAGACCAATTTTCTTCAACCGTTCGCGTATGAAAACGTGAGATGTAATCAGTTAGAAACGTGTCTAATTCATTATTAATTGAAACAAAATCGGCATTTTTGTAGTCACGAATAATCTTAAATGCTTTATATGAGGAAGCAGATGCCTGCAGGTCGAACTGAATAACACAATGGTCACTTAAACCTGGTAAGTATGTTAAGGGAGACACAAGCTCAGGGGTTGTAGTGAGAATGAGGTCTAATACATTGGAAGAATGAGATGAACATCGTGTAGGCTCTTGTACAAGTTGCTTTAAATTAAAATCAAGACAAAGGCTTAGAAACGAAAGAGCCTGTAATGAGTGATCACTTACTGTGGGGATGTCACTTTTCCAGTTAATTGTGGGAAAATTAAAATCCCCCAGAAGAAGCAAAGACGAAGAAGGAAACCGTACTACCAATCTATTTAAGACATCGTGAAGCTCAGAGCAAAATGTACTACACGAAGCGGGGGGTCGATAGCAGGCGCAAAAAATAAAATCCTTGTTTCTGACATGTACACGGGCACACACGAACTCTAATGATAGGTCAAGTGGTATAACGCTCGATATTATAGAATCACGAACAGCGATAAGAACACCGCCACCTGAGCGCGAGTCACGATTGAAACGATAAAATTTGTACATACCTTCACACTCAAAAATTTCACTGTCAGCAATTTTACTAGAAAGCCACGTTTCGGTCAGGATAACAATATCAGCTGTACACGTGTCGATAAGAGATGACAAAGCGTCGCGTTTGTTGCACACGCTTCGCACGTTAGAATACAATATTGAGATAGCGTTAGTCGCCGGGCCTTTACATAGTTATGTTGATGACGCGTGTGAATTATAATTGCTTGGACCAGGTGCGGAAACTGCGTTATCGGTGCCCGGTTGCGGAGCGGAAACTGTATTATTGGCACCCGGAGGGAGAGACACGGCGTTGTTAGCTTCACGAGCGTGACTAGGAGTCACTTCGCAAACACAATCTGTTACAGGGCAGTAAGTATACACCTTTTGATTAACGTGCAGCCTGTTTAGTTTGAGCGAGAACCTCTGACCGGTGCCTTTACCGAAATCGATTAACTTTTTACGTAACTGCCGCGTAGCCGGACAGAAATCCTCACTGACTGAAATTCCTGTTCCTTTCAACTTAAAACGCTGAGAAAACACATTCGCCTTGAATTTAGAGGAAGAGAATTTAACAATTATTGGCCGGCATTTATTAGTTGAGTATGAGCCTAATCTATGAGCACGGGATATTGCCTCGCCAGGTAGATCTAGTCCTAATATTGTGGAAAGATTATCGCGGATATGAGATTCTGACTGCAACCAGTCTTCGGAAAGGGTGTCGGCGATACCGTAGAAAAGTAAATTGTCACGACGGGATCTATCTTCAAGCTCATTAAGTCTTGAATTCAGAACGGTAGTTTCGCCTCGGACGGCCTCACTAACAACATTAGACAGTTCAGTAGGATGCTTTGGCACATCTAGTAATTCTACAAGTGATTCGACTGCTGCAAGTCTTGAATTGATGTCTAACACCTTTAGTTCTAGCTGATGCTGGTTATCCTTGACCTGATTTAGCATGTCAACCATTTCGGTATGACGCGCATCGTTTTTAGAAGACTGTTCAGCAATGGCAGCCAGAATATCAGCGTTAGTGATAGGGCCGGGGTTTAATTCAACGTCCCCAGACAACAAAAGTAACTTAAAAACGTGAACACACATATAAGCAATTCTAACAAAAACCAGCGGGCACTGGAGGAGCAGCAGAAAGCCATTACAGGATCGTTTAACGTGAAAAGATGGGTATTTACGAACCTGCAGAATGAAGCAGAAGGGATTTTGAAGCGACCGCATAGCCGCCGCTCCTCTGTGCCCACTGAAAGCGTCCTGCGGTGACCAGGCGCTTAAATTCGCAGAGAATCCTGCTGTCGTTGACGATGATGCTGGCTTGGTGAAGGGGAGGGACGAAACTGTGGCATCGAACACGGGCGCGATGTCGTCACCGATAGCCGCCAGGAATACAGTGAATGATGACGGTGCAGAGATGGTGGCTGGCTGTCGAGGAGGAGGTAGCCCTGTCCCAAGGAAGGCCAAAATCTGCAGAATGAAGCAGAAGGGATTTTGAAGCGACCGCATAGCCGCCGCTCCTCTGTGCCCACTGAAAGCGTCCTGCGGTGACCAGGCGCTTAAATTCGCAGAGAATCCTGCTGTCGTTGACGATGATGCTGGCTTGGTGAAGGGGAGGGACGAAACTGTGGCATCGAACACGGGCGCGATGTCGTCACCGATAGCCGCCAGGAATACAGTGAATGATGACGGTGCAGAGATGGTGGCTGGCTGTCGAGGAGGAGGTAGCCCTGTCCCAAGGAAGGCCAAAATCTGCAGAATGAAGCAGAAGGGATTTTGAAGCGACCGCATAGCCGCCGCTCCTCTGTGCCCACAGTTTGCACGGGTTCTGGCTCTTTCGTTTGTTTTGGGTTAGTTTTTGTTTGGTGTTAGTTTTAACGGTGGCACTCTGCAGCATTGTTGAATGCTAGATATCAAAACAAGTAAAACACGTACAAATAAGCGCTCCGCCACAATTTTCTTCTCCGGTGAAGACCATCTGCACGTTCCGTAAAAATGACTTTAGGAGGTACTTTTCGGTAGTCTATAGTGGCCTGCACTTCAAACACGGACTGCATGTTTGAGGAAAAAATAAGTCTAGCTAGCCGTTTCTCACTCAGCCGATCCTGGGTCTTTATTCAGTTCCTTGTGTGCGCTTGTGGTGTATTGCTTTCAAAAGACGTGCTCTAGCGTTCGACCTTGGTATACAGAGAAGTGAGATTTAGAAGATTTCACTGAGGTCCGGACGAAGATGAAAGGCGCAATCTTCGGGAGCAGCCAAGTGAAATGGCTTTGCCGCGACCGTTTGTTTTTAGATGAGTGCATACAAGTGTGCACCTTTAGGTTCTCGGGAGCGACGGTGCAGGCTCTCAAGGAGAACATTGACGGGTTGCCTCTCAAAAAGTTGGATCTTGCGGTAGTCTACGTAGGCGGAAACAACCTGCAAAATGGCGACAGGGGTCAGCCTTGGTCAAAGAAGAGCTTACAACACCCCAGCATGGTTGTAAGCTATGGAGAAGAATGTGCTGATTTTCGGAGAAGTGTGGTTTAGGGAAGCTCGTTTTAGCGAACACCGTTTTCGCGACAACAGCACATCGGATCGCCGTTTAGAGAAAATGGCGACCGCCCTCATGCTAACCAACCCTTGGCGATCCACGCTCGAGCTTATATTAAACTTTTTCCGAGCGATAGCGAGGGGTGCCCGCACGAAGCGCGGTCTGTTTGGAAGCCTAGCTTGCCGCCACCTACAAGGAGCATTTCTCAAACGGAGGCCTCGATAACATGTATCCATTTTCACTAAACCGTGCTTCGATATACCACACCCCTTTCGTTGAAACGAACCTGGATAAAACCGCGTTCGATAACCGTAGTAAACCGTCTTTTTTTTTTCTTTTTTTTTGACACCTTCAATAGTCGTTTGAAGCAAACATCAAAGTCCGTTGTGCAACACGAAAATCATGCAACTTACTCAAGGTCTTGTTATTTTAGTTTTATACTAGATCTCAAAGAAAAACATGACGTATCTACATCTTTTGGCTAAATTTTATATTTTCGTGTTCTTTTTACCGAGAAATGCTATCACATATTTTCCGATGATTCAATAAGTGTGCGCGTTTTTGCAAAGCACAGCTAGCATCTGGACTTTGCTTTTCGTGACCTGCTCCTATGGCTCAGGCAAAGAGTACATTTTGTGTTCTATTACAAGCTCATACCGCAACTCCGAAAGAAGGCAGTTGAGCCCGAAGTACGGTTATTCAACAAGGCACTGCCACGTGCAATAGAGTGCACAAAGGAGCGGAATTTGGTCGTCTTGACTGTGGACGTAAGTTTGTATCTTTCCCAGTTGCCCTTTCCCATAAAATCGCTAGTCTCTTGCAAATGCAAGGTCGTTAGATGTTCTAAGCAGCTGATTAGAAGAGGACAACTATCATATGGCATACTAACTCTATCATATGACCTACCATAACACTATTGAGAGGAGTTTACGCGTAATTTTGTTCAGTCTAACGAAATTACGCCTACTTTTTGACACATTACATCTAGAGCATAGCGGCATTGATTTTCGCAAATGGTAAAGTACATCTGCATGAGCCAGGAGAAGCAGGAAAAATATTTTGGTAATCTTAATGACTTATTTGGGTCCTCAACATTCGTATTATTACAGCGCTGAAAATAAAAGCCATGAACACAAGAACTTTCGTTCTGTCTCGGACAGCGCGCACCTCGATAGAAATTTAATGGAACCCGGAATAGGGTTAGCCACCCATCGTTCTCCCTTTCTATTTTTCCTTTATTAGACTTAATACATATGTTTTTAACAACAGCAACAAACAAGTATGTTATGCCGGTCTACCGCCGGCTACCATGAACCGTGTACTGTTTTCTCCTCACTCGCGTATCCCCCAATGTACTGCCTTTTATTTCGCCTATTGTAGGGACAAAGGCGGGCGCGTGCGCTAAAACCGGAAGCCGTGACTAATTTGCTTCCACGCGGTTTAAAGTTGCGTTGCAGCGATTTTAAGTTCGAATTTCGGGCACTTTTCACAACCATACTGACACCAGTGTCACGAAAGTATTCTCATGCGCAACGCCATGAGCTACAAGTTTAATCGTCGCTGCGTAATTACGTGACCCCACGCAACAAGGTCACTTGTTCATGTGACCACCATAGGCGCGCTATTCGCAGTTTGGTCACGTGGTTGGCGGGATCCAACTGACCATGTTCACATGACCCCCACGGGACATGGTCACGTGGTCATGTGACCACCAAAGGTGCGCTTCTTCCAGCGTGGTCACGTGGTGCCCGGGACCCCACGGACAATGGCCCATCGATCACTTATGAGAGCACGACGAGCACGAATACGCAAGGTCTGTGGAGGGTTGCCACACGCTTTCCGCCCATAAAGAACCTCAAGTATTCATTCAGAACAGTATTCGGTGAAAGTAGCAAAATCGTTTCATGGCCCCTCTAATGAAACAGCATTAACTATGATCATAATAAGCCGTTCAATCTTGCGGTCTGAGTTGAATAGGCCTTCTCTGTCCAAATACATCCACTAAATGTCTCTGTTTTCGGCACAAATTCCTCGACCCAGGGACGGCCTTAGAGCAGCAAGCGCCCTGGGCAAACTGCAGCCGTGCCCCCCCCCCCCCCCCCCCCCACTACACACACATACTATTCTCGCACCAAACATCATGTTGTAAGCAAACATGCCACAGTGACCCAGCGCGAATGGTAAGGATTTTGTCGTTGTCAGTCGAAAACCACGTCCTGAAAACGAACGACGTTCGCGAAAATGAGAGCTTTGTCGGCACCGTGTTCAAAGTTCAAGAACATTTATTTCTTAGATTAACCAAACTTCAACTGTGGGTCTCCCATAGCAGGCTAACGTCTAATGGACAGAGAAAACAAAAGCACAAGTTAACCATGTCAAATACCGTAGAACCATGTCAAATACCTTCGGAGCCTTCAACAACGCAAATTGGGCTACGTCTTGCGACATTTCCAGGCTAGACGCTATCTTGTTTTCAATGGACGAAATTGCCAATGACGATATCCTGTCATCTGCCATGGTTGATCTTAAGTATGTCTTAATAAGCTTTAATTTTAGAAACTCCTCTCAGCGGTGGCCATTGACATAAATGTCAATGGCCACCGCTGAGAGGAGTTTCTCATACGTGGGTGTCATTGAGGATCCTCCTCCCTTTGCAAATTTGCAAAGGGAGGAGGATCCTCAATGACACCCACGTATGAGGGAATTCGTCACATAGATAGTTGTCCAGAATGAACTGGAGGACGTCCTGGCGAGCACTGCATCCAGTGGGCAGCAGGGTGCATAGTTAGATTAGCTCCTCGCAGAGATCTGTACCGTCGATGTCTGCACTTTCTAGGTGTCTCAGACTCTCAGTGCATGGTCAAGGCGTTGGCAAAGTTTAAGAAGTTCCGCTTTGTCGGGAAGTGGGGTGAGGCCGTAAAGGAACCCCCAGAAGCTCACGTGCTGCTCCATCTGCGTGAAGCGTTCTTCAATCCACATCTCACGGTGTCAATCATCTCGTAGAAGAACTCTCGCTTGAATTTTGTCTCGACATCATCAACCTCGTCTTGGCATTCATAACAGAACTGGCGCTTTTTCCGCCGCAGTCGAGGGGCCGGTTTCATCACACTGTCAATACCCATGCTCTCGGGAAGACCGTTCGCAGTTGCCAGTTGCAGTTTCGTACCCGACATCGCGATAACTGTCGATGCAATCGCTGCATGCCTTCATCAGCTGGGTGGTTGCTACGATGTCCTTCGTTTTGCATTGCATGTTCTCGCTTACAACATTAACTTGTAAAAAGAATGTCGTACCACACAACAATGTAAACGAGAAACTGAACTGCAAGAGCTAGAGCTTCATGTCGGACACCAGGTTTGCCTGCTGTGATTCAGCCATTCTTGCGCAACATTATAAATTTAGATGTTCTTTGCGGTTTTCGGGATTTTTGCGGCGGGTTTCTGAATTTTGAGTTCGCAACACTGATTGGCATGGCAAGTCCGCAGTCGCCGCTGGTCGCTTACACAGACAAAAAAAGAAAGAGCTGCGGATCCAAAGTTCTTTACACATATTTTTTTTCAGTCAAGTCGAAGCCTCTGGGCACAGAGACTCACCGGATGCTGAGGGGGCATTGGTTCGTTTAGCTTACTGCTAGAGACTCCACAGCAAGCGTTGCCCAAAGCGCAGCTCGAATGTCGGGAGGAATCGGGTTCATTTTACCCCCGGTCAGACCTCCTGAGCGAAGTCATTCTTCGGCTCAGAATAACTTGGCAAAGGGTGAAGCCTACTTTTTGTGCGAGCCAATCAGAGACTCTGAGCGAAACACGTGATAACTAAGAGCAAAAATCCGTTCCAATAGTATTTTGTCCCGTGACTCGCTCCGACACACTGATTTGCTCGCCGATGGGTTTCGCGCCACCGTTCGGTAAGTTGCGCTAAAAGTGCGGCATGCTGGCTCCATCGCTTTTTTCCAGTCAGGTTTTGCTCCGCTCGTAATTTGAGAGCTGTGTGGAGGTGATCGCTTGCCTAGTCGTTCATGACTCATTCCATGGCGCTTTGAATCTCACGGAGGAGAGGTTCTCTATAGTAAAACAACATCCGCAGGTGGCTGCGGGTTGATGGACGCCAATTATAACAAGAACTTAGTCGTTGGTTTTGCGGCCGAAATGCCAAACGGCGAGCGCCACCACCTTTTTCTGCATGTGTGTGTGGGGGGGGGGGGGGGGGGGGGGGGGGGGGGTGCCCTTCGCGATGCGGTCGTTTTTTGTTTTTCATTTTATCCCCTCGAGGTTTGAGCCCTGCATGACCTGGCGGCCCTCTCGGCGCCCCCCCTATGAATGGCGCCCTGTGCGACTGCATAGGTCGCCCACTCCAAATGCCGGCCCTGCCTCGACCGAGAGAAAAAAGACGAAAACAGCCTGCTGGCGGCGGACAAGTATCACGCATCGGGTGGCCCCGGTACAGCGACCTTGGCTGGTATTCTGGTGGGCGCCGTGAACGTCGCTTTCATAGGGCTATGGCTGACGAAGCGGCCTGGCGTTGTTTGACGCCCACGGATTCACAGTTGCAAAAGTTATGGGGCTAAAGGCCACACGACTGGAGTTCGCCGAAATTTCCGAAAATGAAAATGCAGGCCTCAGTGAAGTCTGCTGGCTGGTCGAGATTTTTAATTTTTAAGTATTGTTCAGGTTCTTTTTATATTTTTCCAGCACACGCAATCACAAATATTCGCCACTCGGTACCTTTTTTCTTTCCTCGCACAACTTCCTGCGCGTCTACTTTTCCTAGAGTAGAGGATCAATCTGTAATCTGCGGGGGAAGCTCGGCGAATGGCGAATCCGAATTATTGTTTCGCTCTAAAAACAATGTCTTTATGACAGACAGACAACAGCCGTGTCATGCCTCTGAGTGTCCCCTCGGCGACTATTTTTCAGTCTAGACACATTAATGGCTTCGTCATTCGCCGAGCATCCTCCGTAGATTACAGAACTGGCTCTCGAATTGCTTTGGGGAAACACAGACACACGGGAACTTTTTTTACCGCGGTATACATTTTGGACCGGTGTCGCCCACTGTTTATTTGTTTTACCTTTATTTTTAAAATATCGAAAAGTGTCGACCAGCTAACGACGGCGGTAACGTTAATACTAAGATGAGCGTTTCCTGAACAGTTGTGTACTAGCTTTCTGTATATGTACATACGCGTGTCAGTAAATATATATGTAAATATTTCGTAATTATACTGCGTATTTTATGGTATGTTGAACAAGTGGGCGGGTAAGCCACTTTTCTTCTGTGTCGCCAGCAATATGGCGGCAGGATGTTCGCTTGAAACAAGCAAATAGCTAGGCTTGTACGTATCTCAAATACTCTACTCAAGATACTGTAATTAAGAAACTTTTGTCGGTATTTTGGTATCTTGAAGATACATTCGATTGAGAGTAATTATCACTCTATCTTAATTACATTTCTTAGTATCTTCTACTCAGTATCTCAAATACCTTTTCCGGCGTACGAAGAAGTTTGTCCCCAAAGGGGAAGTACTAAGACTAAATGTTCTTTCTTTCTCCTTTGCACGTGTCTAGGGGGACAAATGAGGTGTACACTAGGAGGTCATCGAACGATATGCGTTTTAGCTAAGTTAATATGATCAAGATGCCCCATTTTTTTATTTTGTTGTTATAACTTCAGCTCGTCGCGCGCTTATAAACTATCTTCGAAAGTGATTCAATTATCTTTCAAATTATTTGCACTTTACTCAAGATAGTTTGGCGGAAAAGTAACTTGAATACTACTCTAAATACTTTCTCACTTGGGTATTTAGTATCTTGTCTTCAATACTTTTGTCGAGTATCTTGAACAACACTGCAAATCGCTGACACATGCACCATTTGAAGTATAGATAAAATAATCGGTTCAGATTGCCTAGAAGCTGCAAACGAAAACCGCCTTGGTGTCGAAGCGCGAGGCAGTTGATCGGATTTGGTCGGACACAGTGGGTCTAACGAATACTGGCAAGTGGGTTCCTAGTGGGTTCCGGGAGGGTTGATGAGGTGATGATTTCAGCAATCCACCAGCCGGATTTCGGTGCCACACAAATCATGACATGATAGTCAGCTCTTTATACGCGAAATCATTAAAACATCCACCAAGCAAAAAGTACAGTACATCTCATTCACATCCTTCAGTCTTATGAACGAGAAGAATTTAGCACTATGATTTCGTCTCGTCCTACGATGGTCGTCAGCCGACGCCACGGCCCACTAGGTGCAATCGGGAGCCAGTCACGTAATGCACTACTTCGACGCGCGTATAAGAAAAGCACGCTAATGCACACGTGCCTATAACTTGTCTGTGACTGGACCTGGTGGGCCCTAACCTAGGTTGTAGATAGGGACTCTAATTTTTGGATAAATGCTATAAACTCCGTGAAACACTCGCCGGTGAAACTATCGCGAATTTGGATTTATCCGAACAACTCCGAATTCGACGGCTGTCAGTTGTAAAATCTTGAGCGGTCTTCACGTTTTCCAGGGATCCGAGGACAGGTTTTGCAACCGTTTTTCTTTTTTTCTTTTTCGTAAGCGTCAAAAGAAGCGTCTTTCTCCGCACATATTCCTTCGTCATCCTCGTGGGCAACAGGAATTCAATAATCAGTCAGACTTTCGAAGTATCCGCACGGAAAAGGCAGGACTCTGCCAAGGAATACAGATATTTTGAAGTAACTGACAGAGACATTGTATTGAATTTGAGGCTTTATCATACAACTTGAAAGTTTAATGAAAGAAAGAAAAAAAACAAAAAAAACGGAAGGAAGAGGAAAACGTGGAGGGACGGTCTACCTTTATGCGACTTTATATGTGCGCATGCAGGCACTTAGACTACCTGGGATCACGATGAACATCCACCAGCTCACTTGAACTTCTCAATCGGTTTACTTTATTGTTTGCAAGTCTTAGAGTGTTAATTAAAATGTTAATGAAATATCTCTGTTAATTAGTCACCTAATTCTGCAAACAACCTTGCGCTTAGTGACCCCTAAGTCGGGTAAGCTAATGGCAAAATTAAAAGCGTCCTAATGTCATTCCTTTTTTATTTTTTATGCAGGGATGGGCAGTATTTCAGATACAAGTATTTAAAATACATATTTCAAATACTTTGTGTATTTTGCATTTGTATTTAATTACAAATTGGGTAATGTATTTGACGTGTGTATTTAAATACTAAAACGTGGGTATTTCAAATACAATTGTAATTAAATACAATTTTGTGGGCTAAAATACATCCATCAAATTTATTGTCACTGTCCAGAACAGCAAGAAAACTACGTTCTGCACCGAATGCAGTGTCCCTCAATCAAGCACAAGCGTTTAGTGACTTTGTGATTACGACCGTGCTAGTCCAGGGCAAGAATAGTGACGAAATCGACGTTCACAGGCAGACTGGCTAAATAAGTGCCTGTGACAACTTGTGATGCTTTCCAGCCTGATTTCCATCCATGCTTTTGCCTGGAACATACTAAATGCGCGGGTCGTCTAGATTTTCGTAACTGGTGCGAGTTGCAACAATAAAATATTCTCTAGCCAGTGCTGCGCGTCTTGGTCGTCTCGGTTCTTTGTTGACCTATACCAAAATGTAATCGACAAAAAAAAAGTTCCTTAAAGGGGCACTCACGCGGTTTTTGGAGAAGCTACTTTTTGGTGCGATGGCATTATGGAAGTGTCAGTTAATGAGTATCTTCAGTTTGAGAAGGCAGAACCACCTATTAATCAGGCAGGAATAAAATACGTGCGGACTCTTTTCTGTACTTGCGAGGACCAATGAAATTATCGTATGTTTGAAAATTTTGGCGGTCCTTGTAAAGTTTCGCTAAAGAAACAATTTTCAGTTCATTTAAATATGTTGTGCATGATAATTTCACAAGACGTAAAATATTTCTAGTTTAGAATACGCGATACTGCAATTATCATTTCACAAACAAGGGACTACGTTTTCTCCTTGCCTTCCTCTGCGGGGGGTGAATTTCCCGTTCCCCAGGGATGCGCGGAAGCGCACGTATCTCCGCGCGTTGCAGGCCGGTCGTGCTGGTCGCGGGCCAGCCGGCTCCTTCTATCTGCAAACATGGCGTCGGTGGTGATCGTCGGCGTGGACGGCGTAGTGAAAGCTCATCGTTCCGCGTAAAAGCGCTATCCTTGACTGTGAATTTTCGTCGTGTGTCGCTATGATAACCCAGCACGTACTAGAAGGGAAGATCCACCTACTCGTGCGGCGATCTCATGGCGGCACTCTCAAACAGCAGAAACGCCCGTGCCGTCGTGTTTGTTTACTTCGACTACAGTGGTGCTTTCTAAGCATTTGTGTCCTCGAACATCGCCCGGATTTCTTATTTGGCGCATTTCATGCGTGTGCTCAAGTTCAGGGTATTACTGGCGCGTACCGTATAAAGGATGCAAATTTTCACTCGTTTTCATCACCGGAGAAAAGTGATTAGTGTTAGCAATCCTGAACGCTCGCAACGTCTATCTGATCACAAAATCATATTTCTACGTTGCTATATCGCTGCTAAGATTACATTGTCTTTTATAATCGTAGAAAAGGCGTGGTGGCGATATTTGTACTTTTGCATCTTTTTATTTTCTTTTTTTCATCCACTGTACCCTGCAAGCCTATCAAGAAAAAATAATAATAAAGCTTTAGGTTATAGAAAACTGTCTGTCTATATTCTGCTACGGAATTGAGTAGCAGTGCGTCCACTTTTTAGAGGGGCCGCTGAACCAGCTGACGGCGGCGTATAGAAGCGGTCGCTGTGCTGACGACCCGCTGCGCTTGTAGTGGTTGCAGGTGTGTGTATAGGTGCGGCGCAGAGCGGTCGTTGCGGTCGTTCCGGTTGCAACGGACGCAGTCGTAGGTACGCGCTCGTTGCACATGTCTGAACCAGCCTTCCCCCGTTCTCCCGAGGCGAAAGTCAACGTGGCGACATCGTTTGGCATCACGTACCAGAGGTAACGCTGCGGTGTCAAACGTTGGTTTGGTTACGACCATATACGGCTCTGGTTACGACTAGCCCCAACCGCAAATCGAAGAACGCCCGAAAAGGTCTGCGTTTCGTCGTCCTCGGAACCCGAACATGACTCCGAAGCGCTGCTATAGTCCAAAATCGCTAAACTCGTCAAAAAAAAAAAAAAAAAATTCTTTGTGTTATGACATAGTGGGGGGAGGAGCCGGAAGATTGCTGCGAAGTTTTCTTTTCTCACAAACCCGCAGATGCGTCTGTCTTCGTGACGATTTCCGTTGAGGGGACGAAACATCCCTACGCCTCCCTAGGCACCGAACAAGAGCAGCACTAGAGAGCGCGCGGAGACGACCGTGGCTCATGCGTGTGACGTCACAACAAAGATTATCAGCTGCGACCGTCATGTTTGATGGTCTCTAAAAAGCACGATAGATGCTTGGGAATTGAATTTTAAAATCAACACCGTCGAGGTTGATAGTCTGGTATCGTTCTTATTTTCGACGATAAAGCAGAATTTACTAAAAAGCGTCCCTGCCGTTCTTTTGATTTATCTCGGCCTTTCGAATCTGGCCGAAGTGTAGCCCGACGTGGCTAGGTCACAAGTGGTCACAACCAGCCAATCACCATTGTCCACTTTCGGGCAATTTTCGCCTCCGGGCAGTTGTTCCTTCATCGGCGGGATAAAATCATTTTATGGTAGACATTCGAAGATCCGTCGGTTTGGGATTAAGTATGTTTATCAACGGAAATAAGGAAACAAAAGTTGTCAATATTGGCGGTGATGCTTCAAGAACGCAAGGACACTAAACTTGACATCGTCGATTTGAACACGCACCATCAAATTTGTCGTTCAAAACTGATAATCCTGACTCCATCGTCAAAGGTATCAACTATAAAATGACGTCACTGAACGCGCCCGCACACTATATACGTGCCCTGGCACGAGTCTTTCGCTTGAAAGTCTGCCATGGCCACTCTTGAGTTCATGGAACGCGAGCCGTTTTAATTCCAGAATCTCTTGAACCGTTATTTCGAAAATTGCAGGCTGTGCTGTTCCTCGTCATTGCTAATTGGAACACCTCTAAGCAGGGTCGTCGAAACAGGAGGAAGGGGGGGGGGGGGGATTTAGCCCCCCCCTCCCCCAGTTGCGTCGAAAGAGGGGGCAAGGGGCATAAGGGTGGAAGGGGGGGGGGGGGTATCGCCCCAGCCTCGAACCACCATAGCATTTCAGAGAGTTATAATAAAATATTAGGGGAAAGGAATATCCCCCTTCTTCACCACCATCGCCTACTCTCTCTCTCTCTCTCCCGAACAATTTCTACGGCCCTTCTTGAGACTCCTATTTGTTTGTGCGTGTGTGTGGGCGTGTGTGTGTGTGTGTGTGTGTGTTGGTCGTACCTTAATTTTTTATTTAGAGCGCAGCTCTTCGGCGCCCGTTTCCGGGTTTCGCGGCGTGGGCGTCGCCGTCGGCGTAACCGGCCCGCTAAATTTAGCGCGAAATTGACGTCACATGACCTCAACACCAATTCAATTCCCAGCTACCCGACTTCAACGCCAATTCACTTCTCCGCTAGATTGCCATGTGATGTCCGTTTCCCTGCTAAATTTAGCGGAGAAACTGAATGGGAGGAGAAGGGGAGGAGAGGAAGAGGGGAGGAGGAGGGGAATACCCTCCTCTCCGTACCCTCCCTTATTCCTCCTCAAGAGTTGAGCTCTAATTTCGCATTACAAAGACTTGTAAACGTCTTTAATTTTTTTTATTTCCCTTTCTTCGGCTTTTTTTTTTTGTTATCCCCCGTTTTCCCTCATCTCTCAGACATTACCGACGTCGCTACACAAACCGCCTGTGGGTGACCTCGGTGGCGTTGTTGACAGTGGCGGAAGATGAGCTCTATAAAGCCGCCCGCGTACACCGCGCACGGCTCCACAACATCACAAAGTTCGATCTTCGCCTCGATTCCGAAGCGAAGATTTTGGCCTCAAATAACTCCTTCCCAAAGTTGTAAAACGTCACTTTGTCGTCACCAATAACTTCCACAAATGACGATCTTGCGACGAGAAAGTTCAGAGTATTTACCGGCCGCCTAGGTACAATCTACGCATCATTGACTCTAACGCGGCGTAGGGATGTAGGGACACTCGGGCGAGACGTCATCAGTGCAGCCGTTCAATCGGCTGGCACCACGGTGTTGCTCGCACGCGCTTCGATGGGGCTCGCTACGACTTTGGGCTTTACATTTTCGCTGGAATTTGAGCACCGAGAGTGCTTGGATGATTGACACCTCGCTCGGCTTGACGTCAGCGTCGCGAGAGTCCAATTAGCGCGTTCCGGAACTTTCGGACACAAAGTTGTGCTCGACGAGGTTAGCTACCCATATCGCACGTCGGAGTGGCGTCATAGGAAATCATCCCGGGTCGGCTGTCCGCCGAAGAATTTCAACCCCTAACGGCGTCAGGTCCTTGAGCGTAGAGAACTCCGCCATGGTCGAAGTTCGAAAGACAAAGAGGTTGGGCCGATGCGGCTACCTCGGGATCACTGCGCGACGGAACGTCGTCCAACGCCATTGGCCCGAGATCCTTTTAAAAAGTGTGCGAGGACCAATGAGAGTGGTTTCGTTTTCGGATGGATCCGAGGTTTGGCGGCCTTCAATTACATTTTCATTAAAAAAAGAATCACAGTATGAGTATACTTTTTGGTTTTTTAGGGATGTTAGGGTGTCTAAATTCAGCTGTCATCATCAAAACACGAACTCAAAAACCACTTGAGTGCCCCTTTAAAGCTCTGTACTTTTTTCACCTATTATGTCCAAGCTGATTACATTTTTTTATTATATTTATATTACGTTACTACAGCCCCGCACACTAACTCCCGAGTGTGTAATGCAAAATTAAAATGAGATACCCAGAAACTCGTTACAGGTGCCCTGAAGTCGCTGACGGAAATTTTGAGGAATGTATTTGGAAAAGTATTTGGAGGAGACCAAATACATTTGGTTGTATTTGTATCTTGTACTTAAATGCTTTTTTGGAAATGTAATTAGATTTGTAATTAAATACTATTTTGACGAAGTATTTTGTATTTGTATTTCGATACATATTTGCATGTATTTTGCCCATCCCTGTTTTCATGTAATACGTTTGGTGCAACTAAAAAATAAAAAAAAAATAAATCAATTTCGGGAGGGAATATGGTATCAAAAGGCTAGTTCGTTTCACCTTATGGGCGAGCGAAGCCAACGCTACAAGCGCGAGCATGCTGCTTGTAACAGCACCTCTGGTGCAGGAGCGCACGTGCGAAGCCGGCACGCTCAGAGCCTTGGGCTCGCGCTTCTAGCTTTGACTTCGCTCGCACATGACGTGAAACGAAGTATACACCGACACGGCGGCTCGGACGCCGTCCCTCTGCGTTGGCCTTTGCGGTGGCGCTGCCTTGAGTACGGCGCACACGCAGAGGCGGCTTCTCTTCAAAAACGAGGCGCTGCGATTCCGCAGTGCCCACACCCGGTGTGGGCAAAGCAAAAACCGTGTTTGTAAACAGAGCGGTCTTCGCGCACTTGTCTATAGCCAAAATTGCGGGCTCGCACCGAGAGATGCCAAAGCACGTATACTCTCCATAAACAAAAAAATAAAATAAATAAATAAAAGAAAAAGGTCGGGCAGTGAAATCGCGGAGATGTCGACACTCCGCAGAAGCGAATGCGTACGAAGGCACCCTATTCACGGTGGCGAGACAAAAAAAGAAAAAGAAAAAACGCCTGCTCCCCGCAAATTCAACCCGCAAAAGCCTGCCGGGTAAACAGGGCGCAGACACCTGCAGGTCTTCCACGCGCGCGGACGGGTCTCCTCACTCTCTCTCTCATTCTTTCTTTGAGGGTCTTTGTTTTTCTTTAATTCCCCCTTCGTTACCTCTCTTCCTTGACCCTCCTTTGCCCCGGGTTCCTGGTATGTTCCGTTTCTCCTTACGATGGACCGCAGAGGACCCTACGAGCTATCGGAGCCAATCCAATGCCGCGTGAGCGGCACGTCAGCTTTAGGACAGACACAACGAAGCACGTGGCGCGTAGTCACGTGGTACCTTCATATGCGCTGGATTGGCTGCTACGACTTGTAGCCCCAGTTCCGGTCCATCGTAAGCTGTGTACAACCGCCAAGAAACTCGCTCCGCGAATGGGCACGTTATTTGAAGCGAGGATCGGTCGGCAACCACGCGCAGTACTCTCGGTTTGAAGAGGCACTGCCGGTGTTCGTGGGAAAGAACGTCGTCCGTCGTCACGTGCGGCGACGCGGGGCTTGCGTCCTCGCCGTCGCAAGCAAGTGTCTGAACTGGCCTTAAAGGCCAGTTCAGACACTTGCGTTTGACTGCGGTGCGTTCGGCTACGGAAGCGCAACTGCGGACCGATGCGGAGTACGCTTGCGGAGAGCTTGTACACACAGTTGCGTCGAAGCGCCGTCCGCCGCAGTCAAGAACCAATAGGAGCTTGCTATCGGCTCTTGCGGCGCACCAATCGAAACCGCGACTTGCAGAGCGAATGAACTCAAGCAACTATGATCACAACGAACATGGCGGCGTCCAGCGGTAGCGTCGCGACTTTTCCGTGTCCCCCCGGGTTGTCGAGGTTCCAACAAACAGAAAACCTCAGGAATCTCTTCCTGGACTGCGTGCGGGGCTACATTGCGCAGGCCGGCAGTGAGACGGCCCCTGGTTGTGCGGGCTACCACAGCCATGATCTTGCTCCAGCGACGGCGCCACCCCGGCCGCGAGTGGGTTCGATCACTCCTCCGCTCCCGCGAAACGTTCGGTGAATACCATAATTTAGTTCGCGACATGCGTTTGGACAGCGGGCAAGACTTTTTTCTGTACTTCAGAATGACGAGGCAGAGATGAGTATGTAGAAGAAACTTTGGTAAGAAGGATTTGTCCCAGTTTTTCATGTAGGGTTCTGCGGTGCATGGAGGTGCCGAATTTGCATCGCTAATTTTCTGCTGCCACGGTGTCACCCGATTTTGTAGGGTTTGGCACTATCCTTGTGGCTACCGCTAGAAATACAGCTGGATTACTAGCTGCCTTGCAAGTTGCAAGAGGTGTCAAAAATGATTTGCTGGTCGCATAGCATTACTGAGTTTTGTTTTGACTTCCCTGCAATCACGCGCACTTCTGTTTTAGGTCATCGGCAATTACTCGGCGGTTTAACTTCAGTGACGGCGTTACTCAGTGACGGCGTTACGTTTCAGAACACCTCAGCAGTGTTCATGTATGAATCAAATGAGGAATTCCGTCTGACTAGTGCACGAGCGTATCTATAACACGAAATTATTTATGCAATAGAAGTGCATGTCATTGATGTAGTTGCGAAATGTTGAATTTGGGATGACGGCACAAGGTTTTTATCTTTAAAAAGCAGTAAGTGTTAGGCAGACCTATTGAGAACGTTTGAAGGTTATAACTGGGAGTGCAGTCTCCAGACATTATTTACATTCTAATGTTACTTAACACACTTTCACCAGTTCAGAGAACCAAACTTTTAGTTTAGCGCGCCTGCAAACCTCGATTTTTCTCTGCCTAGTCCTGCTCGAGGAATCGCATTACTTTCTACAAAGTGCATAATTCGATCACAGTATCTAGTAAGAGTAATGAAAGATAACAATTGTGAGGTTATTTACACTGTGCATTGTGTGCCTGCACCATAGTGCGAATAGCACAAACAAGCAATCTGTATTTTATATATTTTTAAAAAATTGTATCATCCAATTAAATTGTATCATCCAATATATTTTTAAAAATTGATCATCCAATTAATGTGGCAGACCGCGCTTACTCTGAGCACTATTCAAAGGATTTGAAGTTGTGGCTCCGGAATGTGTCGTCTCAGAAAATTGCAGAAAAGGACGGATGTCGTGTTCATGCTGTGTACATCCACTTAAATTGACACTTTTCTTTCTCTTTTTAATGCACAGCAACTGTTGGGTCGCCATCTTACCAAAATAAGACAGCAGAGCCTCCTATCTTTGTTTGCAACAATTATGAAATGCCCTGGTTTATAGGTCTCGAGGCATTCATGGTTATTGCAATAGCACTAAAACCTCTTGGTCTGCAGATTCGACCACCTCCTCTCGCTGGTCGGCCCCAGCCTACAGAAGGAGACAACCTTCTGGAGGGAGCCCATACCACCAGCTGAAAGGTTGGCCCTGACAATCAGGTATGTCATAGCTACTGCTCCACTAACGAGTTCTGTCACACAAGACTTGAGCACTATTTCAAAAATAGGCCCATACCTATTCGTTCAATTGGTGCAATCAACGTCCCCTCACCTTTGGCCGAGGGAAGAATAAAATCCTGATTTCTTAATTTCAGCTGTTGTTAAGGACTAATAATTTAATAGATAATATTAGTGGATTTGTTCACGATGGTTCAGTTTAGCGAACATGAAACGAAACAACGGTGTTTGAAAGCGCAGCAGACATTGCTTTCAAAAGGGGTACAGTAAACAGAGAGACCTAAATATTGCCGCATGCGTGGCCGAGTGGCTCATGCACTTGGGTTTTACGCAAAGGGCCCTAGGTTTGATGCCTGGGAGCCTCACGTCACTTTAGTTAATTTGTTAGAAAGTTTTGAGCGAGTGATCATACTAGGTGCTTTCGGAAGCCATATGCACATGCCTCTTCCCGCATCACATACAACTTGCGACATGTAGTATAATGCTTATAATATAACCACTCTCTCTGCAGTTGCAACCAGTCATTTTGCATTTGTCTAGGCTACAGTTGCTTGTTAACATTTCAGGTACCTTGCTCATGGAGCATCCCAGGCCATCTGTGCGATGACCTTTCGGATAGGGCGGTCTACCGCAAGTGAGATCATCCAAGAGACCTGCGAGGCCCTGCGTGCAGTATTGGAACCCCTCTATCGCCCTGTAGGTACCCCATTTTCACCTCTTTTAAGGTAGAAAAACTTTGCTGCCAAAAGATATTTCTATTTTCTAAATCCTTTTGTGGTTTTGAGTGAACAAACAAAATGTATGCCACTGTATAACATTTTTAACCAACAGTTTCCCCACCTGCCTTGCCCTCAATGTCAAAAGCTCTGCTGGAAACCACGCATACTTTTGTGCAACAATCTTTTATTCAGTTTACTTTATGAAACATCTCGTCACATCAGATTGTTCCAGTTTGAAAACTGAACACGTCCGCCATCTTCACTAGCCACAATGTGACGTAAAATGTAGATGCTCGGCAAAAGCCAAAAAAAAAAAAGAAGTAAAATGCAGGTTCACAGCAAAGCGACATACAATGTAAGTGCACACTGCCACTGGAGCACTTAGCTATGGCGGGCAAGCGCTAACTACTCAGTCATGTGACGGGATATACCCACTTTTTCTATAGGTGTAGGAAGAGGTAGTTAGGTTCTGCTGGCCACCGCTTAATTGCCCACCGTGTCTTGGCTTCGTGCCGACACAATATCAATAGGGATGCTGTAAATTGCAAATTCATCTTGTTAGAGCTGCGTTGGGTTAGCACTTTTATCGCACTTGTGCAGTATTGGTCGACACAGTATAAACATCAGATTCGTCATGTTATGAACAGGCCCTTTTAAGAAATCTGCACAGGTCAAGATTGTTTCACACAGTTTTTGTGACAACTGTACCATTCCGTAATTTCACTGGGGCCCCCATCTTCCAGGCATCTGGCCCGTGGCATGGCTAGCCACCGCTATTCAGCTGCGATCAAATGCTTGCGTCAATGTGAAATGGGAGAGCTGAATGGACCCTTGACCTTAGCGTAGAAGCCCGGTCCAGAGGTTAGGGGTAACCCGTCATGTGACAGATAGATGACACGAGAGTCACTACAATGGCGTCCCTCCATAAAAGCTGGCTGTTTGCATGGCGGCATCAAAATCTTACGGATCACAGTATAATTATGCTCTTGGCATATTTCCTTTTCTTTTCTATATGCTCATGCATAGATCGGTGCTAGCACCAAAATATCTGTTTTCTTTGTGCCCCATTACGTCCATGGTGCACCAGCCTAGTTGTGCAGTAAACATTCCCAAGAGACGATTTGTACACTCAAGTTTTAGACGAGTGTGGTTGTTGTTGTTAAAAACCTCCCTTATTGAATCGAATAAGAATATAGAAAAAAGGGAAACGATGGGTGGCTGCCCTATTCGGGGGCTCCACCGGCCTTGGACGCTATCGCCACTCTCGTTGCAGCAGTAGCTGTTGGTTGAGGTCCTTGCTGCGTAACACGGCCTCCCATTGTTCTGTCTTCGGATTCGCGAATGGCACTAGGCCTCGGATCTTCTGACAGGCCGACACGACGAGATGAGCCTCGGCTCGTTCGCACCCGCAGTGTGTGCATGCGGGAGACGGGAGGGACGACGGGTACCACGCATTGAGTCTTTCTCGCGCTGGTTGTGAATTCGTCTACAGTCTTCGTATAACGTGTTCTTCTTTCGAGAGATTCTTATATGGAAGAGGGAATCGCCACCTGGCGAGTCGTGTGGCATTTAGTCGTTCGGAGTATGATGCTTCGTCGCAGCGGGAGCGGAAGGCCCGTTTGGGAAGTAAACATTGGGCCGTGGCGTGAGCCGCCTCGTTCCCCCTGCGTCTTATGTAGCCCTGTGTCCACACGACATGTACCGACTCCGGTGGGTGCTTTCGAGCCAGTCTTGCTGCTACGGGTCCGACAGAGCCCGCCTCCAAGTTTCGACACGCTGCCTGAGAGTCTGTAAGCACAGTCACTTTCGGGTTCCAAGTGACGGGCAGAGCTATGGCCACCATCTCAATGGGGGTTGTAGACTTGATCTTCTTCACTGACGCTGCACTGATCGTCTTCTCGCTGTCCGACGACATCATGGCCGCCGTTGCGATTCCGTCGTGTCCCTGGGCCGCGTCTATGTATGCGGTTCCGCTCCTGCAATCCCACGTGCGCCCCAGGGCCTCGGATCTTGCTCTTCTCCTGTCTGTGGCTCCCTCCGGATGCATGTTTTTCGGTATTCTACTGATCTTGATCCTGGCTCCGACTTCTCGAGGAAGGTCCTTGGATGGAGGGGCCCGGCTCCCATGAGCTTCCAAGTTCAGCTTCCCAAGCAGCCATTGGCCATCCCGTCCGGCCGTTTGAGTTGTGCTGCAATCTGTGCGTCTCTCAGTTCCTCCAAAGTGTTGTGTACACCCAACTCCACGAGCCGCTCGGTGTGTATGATCTCGCTCTCCCAGTGCCCGCTTGAAGGCCTTCTTAATCGTGACGTTCAACTCTCCCAGTTCGGTCACTGTGAGGGCAAGGTAGGCTGCACCAGCTGGGTCGTTTCTTTCTCCTTAAGTTTGTGCCTCCTGTTGCATGTTCTTCACAGCGTACCAGCCACTTGTTCGGTCGAGGTAGCCAGCTTCCGAATAGCCACCATGTTAGGTACCTTTGCCCTGGGGAATATTCTGCCCTAGGATCTGGACCATGCTAGGCTTTGGTATCGGTTGGTTGTCGAGTTTGATGTTGATGATCCTAATGGATCTTTTCCAGGGATTGCGGAACACGAGCAGCTTCGATTTCTCCCGAGCGCTCTCGAGCCTCCTGTTCTTCGCATACGCCGCGACTGCATTCACTGCCCTTTGCAGCCATTCCTCGACTTCGGTATCTCTGCCCGTCTTGCAGCAGATGGTGACGCCGTCAGCATAGGTGGCTTGTTCGATCCTTGGTATCTTGTTTAGCTTTGCCGGGACATCTCGCATGGCCAGGTTGAACAGGAGTGGGGACAGCACGACGCCTTAAGGCGTCCCTCTTTGGCCAAGGTGATTGGCTGGGACGTGATGGTGCCGAGCATCAGAAAGGCCTGTCACCTCACAGAAAGCTTCTCATGTAGTTGTAAATTCTTTTGCCGCACTGCACACCGTTCAGGCCCTCGAGGTAGGCTGGCGTGTGTGACGTTGTGAAAGCCCCCCGTTCAGTTACAATATGACGATGCAGAGCGCCTGACCCTTTGGAAGTTCTCCAGTAGGTCCTTATAAATCCATAGGACGTCCTGTGTAGACGTGTGTGGCCGGAAGCCGAACTGAGTGTTTGCCAAGAGTGAGTGCCTTTCGATATACTTCGTCAGTCGGGTGTTGATCACCCTCTCGAAGGCGAATTTTGCTTGAAAATATTTGAATGTCTCTACATTTCACTTTCCTCTGGCGTTTACACACTCCACAGCAACGCACAAATGTTGAACAGAAATTTTATGCGAAGCGATCAGAGCTGTGGCACAGCTTTGTTCGGGAGGTGGCACTCATGGTGGACTGCTTCGTCCAACTGATATTGCATGTTGTCTTGTTCCTTGAGGTGGAAGCTTGGCAGGTGGTGCACGAAGAAGGTGGCTTTAGGGAGAGGTTTTGTAATAGAATACTATTTATTTCACTTTACGAATTATATGCACATTGTGTACACAATAGGGGACGGTTGTTATTTCAGTCAAATTCCAAAGAAGCCAAAAGTCTGAACCCGTCACCTGTCATGTACTTTTGAGTCCTACATCCTCCTCACCCTTAAGAAAGGGCCGGCTAATAATTTTGAAATCTGTCGAAGCCATGGGCTGTCCCTCGTCCCACAGTTTAGTGGGCTATGACTCGCACATTTGTCAAGTCCCCAACGATCCTGAAGTTACAGCCCCATAGCCTCGACTGTCGTCTCGGTTCCCACCAGCAGGGCTGGGCAGAGATGCTCAAAAAAGTATTTCAGAATAAAGATACTGAGATGTATTGGTGCTCTCGCTGGGCACGTAGCTGCTTATTAGGCAGATAGTGAGACCCTCTAGATTGAAAAATAATTTAGATATTCGTGGTCGTGGGGCAAAAGAAAGACAACTTAAGTGTTTTTAGACCGCAGTTCTTAGGCGCCCATTCCCGCATTTCGTGGCGTCGCCATCACCGTCGGCGTCAGCATAACCGGAGGAGGAGGAAGAAAAAATATACTATTCTATATTATTCAGAGGAGGGGAGGGAGGAGGAGGAGGGTGCAGAGGAAAGAAGAGGATATGGAGGAGGAGGGGAGGGTACAGAGGGGGAGGAGGGCAGAGGGGTACGGAGGTGTTATAGAGGGCACGCAATTACCTATTTTGAATAAGTGGTGTGTACTTATGCATTATTTACAGGTAGAAAAAAAAAACACCTATTCAAATCGGAACACCTTAAGAGCTGCGCTCCAATTTCGCATTACAGAGAAACATAAATGTCTAAATTTTTCTCAAGTTCAGTACCACTTCATTTAGCCGAGTTTCGTCTTCCCTTTTATTCACCCTCTTCCATGTATAAGTTTTTTTCTCTTTCATGCCCCAGTCCCGAGTTAGGTTACATCATACCCTTGTTAGGAGAGCAGCAACCATTGATGGGGATGCGAGCTCTTCATCAATTCACACCAGAATAATATTGTGGCAACATGGTTACAGATACATTCAGAGGGCATGTTTAATATGTGCTGCAGCTTTTATACAAATGGTTGACTATGAAAATTTCAGAGGAACCCACTTGTTTGATCTTGATAGCCGGCCCTATGCTCTTCAAGTGTTTAAACAACAGCTAGCAGAAAAGCCAAGCTCCAAAAAATATGCAGTCATACAGTTCCACAACTTGAAGCTTTTAAAAACTTAATCATTAGCTGCTGATGCCATTTAATTTATTGTGGACTCCCGTTTTTCTAGGTACCCAATACTGCCCAGTGGGAGCGCATCGCAGCAGGCTTCAGCACTCAGTGGAACTTCCCGAACTGTGTCGGGGCCCTGGATGGAAAGCACGTGGCAATTGAGGCTCTACCAGGTGCAGGCTCCGACACATTCAATTACAAAGGCTTTCACAGCATTGTGCTGATGGCCTGCTGCGATGCGAGCTACAAGTTCACCCTGGTGGACGTCGGGCAGCCTGGGCGGTACAGCGATGGCGGTGTGTTCCGCAACTCCGAGATGGGCGAGCGGATCCTGTCGGACACAGCAGGCCTGCCTCCGCCAGCGCACCTGCCCGACACAAGGACGAAGCTCCCATTTGTGTTTGTGGGGGACGAGGCGTTTCCCCTGCTCACAAATCTGATGCGCCCCTTTCCTCGTAAGGGCCTGAAGTTACCACAGAAAGTGTTTAACTACAGGCTCTCTCGAGCAAGGCGCGTCATTGAGAATACCTTTGGGATACTTGTGGCGCGTTGGCGCACATTCAGACAACCAATCCAGGCGTCCGCGAAGACCTTGGAGGCCGTTGTCTGGGCATGTGTCAGCCTCCACAACTATCTCAGGGCATCGGACGAGAGTGAGCGGGGGGAGCGCCTCTACTGCCCTACTGGGTACGTTGACACTGACAAGGAAGGTCACCCGGGCCAGATCACCAACGGCCGCTGGCGGGTTGAGAGTGCTGACGGCACTGCTCTCTCGGATGTGGGGCGTGTCAGCTCCAACACGCATGCAACAGTTGCCAAAAGTGTCCGTGAGAAGTACATGAAGTACTTCTGCAGCCGTCGTGGCGAGGTCCCATGGCAATACAATATGGTGTTGAGGGGAGCGGCACCGGCAGCACCTAATGCCTAGGATGCCCGACTATAGTAAGTGACAGGTCAAGAACGAAGTGGAAGCTCCTCCCACCTCGTTCCACTTCGGCAGAGCGACCGCGCGAAAGGTGAGCTCCTCTCCACTGAAGTGGAAAGGGGTGGGAGCAGCTTCCACTTCGTTCTTGACCTGTCACCGACTATACCGTATTTACTCGCATACTCCACAACAGGCATCAATATTTTGACTTTTTTTTTCTCGTGTAATCAGCACATTTTTAATTTTTGGCTCCACAAGTCTTGAACTGCGTCCGACTTAGCCGGCTATCCACCAAAGCCCGCCAATTTTCTTTTGCCGCCAAGAGGCCACGCCAAGTTAAGCAAAGCCAAGCCGCTCTTGTAATGGCTGCAGTGCGTGGTTGCAGAAGTGATCAACCGTGAAACCGAGTGATCCAGCCCCGGACATGCTTCGTCTATCTGATGCACTGATGTCAACAAAAACGCCGTGGTCTGTTATCCACTTTCGGACAGTGTTATTGTGAAAGTGGATAGGCCTAAGAACGGTTGCGTCGCTCTCCGTGCTGAGTGAGCTTCGTAGGGCGCTTTCTCTTCGGCAAAAGGCGTGCCAAAAGCGCTAAAAAAGGTTTGCAAGTTAAAGAGGACAGCTACTGTGGTGCGCTCATGACCAGCCATGGGTGTGCCTCCATCAGTGAAGACGTGCCACAGGATCCTGCCATGTCATATTGGCACCTAAAATAACATTTGAACGAAGTGTGTAAATGCAAAAATTTTACCCTGTGTAAGGAACGCTGCCCCCCAAATATGTGTCAATTTTTCGGGAAAACAACCGTGTTCATTATGCGAGTAAATACGGTAGGTAGATTGTTAGGACTGTAATGTGTAATTGTGAGGCGGCATTCACAAAACCTTTGGAAGGAAGGCACAACAGAGATATGAGTGTTTCAGCCCTTGTTTTGTGCAATTTGTTTTCTTTGTGAAATGCTTTTGGATTTGCCTGTATATATTTGCCATGTAAAATTGCAGGAAATAAACTTGCAGTGAGATAACCTGCAATTCCTTTGGAGCAGTACAGTACAAGTAATTTATTCAAAGGCACATGTGGAGTATGCAAGGTCACAGTATTTATCACAGTAAAATGATGCAACTCTAAATAATACTTTGCTGTTGAACACTGCAAACATATTCAAAAACCTGCACTTATCATATTGCACACTTTTACATCAGTGATGTCTTGCTTTTTCAAAATAAGCCTTTGTCATATTGCACGCACCTTAGCTGTGTTGAAACCAGCCAACATACTATGCACCTCGGCAGAAGACTTCTGGAACACAAGTTGTGACTTAAACGCTCATACAAAAAAAAAAAAAAAAATTTTTTTTCACAAGCACTTATGAATTTGTTTTTTCTGTTCCTCTTGTTTAAAATATGCCTAACATATACTGAGGGAGCATCCAGTTGGTACAAGTTATTGTGAGAACAGCTTAAAACATGAACGAAGTAGCGACTAGACAAACCAGGGAAATGTTTAACTGAAGGTTTCATTTGTGATAAAAGCAACACAGCCTTCACTTCTGCTTAGGAAGGATGTGCATAGGCAAAGAACAAAGTTTTGTAATGCAGTGTCCAGACCATATTCTCTTATAAAATGACACAGGGTGGAAGTAAACACAGGCCAGGTGTTTACGGCACAGCCTGTGTTTACGTCCACCCTGTGTCAGATGGCGTTCTAAAGATCCTTTTCACTAGGCTCCTTTATAAAATTGGCTAATCTGCTCACGATGTTGAGTGCGCACGTGCTCTACGGCGTGCACTGGTTCTTCGATTTTAAAAAGGAGCCTAGTGAAAAGGATCTTTAAAATGCCGTCCGACAGGGGTATTAATATGTTCAGGTCACGCGAAAGGGAACCTCGTTTGTTTGGTATGCTTATTTTATATATTGAGATAGTTGGTCCTTGTGTCTGAACAGTGTCGTTAAGAGCCACATTTGCCGTTAGAGGTAGATGTTGCTGTTAACCACATTTGGATGATATTGGTGTGCTACTCGGACACAAGGACCAACTATCTCAACAGATAAAAGCATGCCAAATAAAAAAGAAGGGTCCTATTTGCGCGAGTCAAACATCTTTAGTTCTCCTAGGTAGCAGAGCGGCCATTTTAAACCCGAGCTAGTGTCCGTTTACTTTCACACTTTTTTATTGTATTAAAAAGTGTGGTCTTATGACACTGTAACAGAAAACCTTGTTCTGTGCCTGCGCGCATCATACCCTATTAGAAGTCTCATTCCTGCTGTTTTCTTCCAAAACTTTAAAGTAATAGTTAACGCTTCTATTGTCAAGTATGAATGTAACTAAAGGTTATAGAATGAAGGTGAAATGAAACCACAGTTTGGCAGCAGGTATTTTTCCATGACTGTGCCAAAAGTAAATGCTATATGAAATTGCAAACAAACATAAAAGACTCGAATGAAAGAAATTGTGAACCTATACAGTTACCAACCTAATGCTCACACTCGTCAAAGTGACCTTGTTGCTGAAATTTATAAATTATTTTATGTATTTCAAACTTTGCTGAAGCCTGCAGGTGCTGAGGCACCAATGCTAATTCATGGCTGATGCTCAGTGCAAATGCCATGATGGCAGGATTACTGCTGTCCATATGCGGCCTTGTGCATGAATTTGCCATTGCGCTCGAAGTTTGTCCGAGTACCCTCAGGAGCTCGGATTCCTCTCGCGTCCGGATGTGCTGGGCGCTAGACCTGGCACGCCGCTTGGGAGCCGGTGGTCTTGGCCCTTCAGGAGACGCGGGCCTCTTCGTAGCAGCAGGCGCTGCTCCATTGGCTTGACTTGAACGACCTGCCTGAGGCAGAGGATCCTCGTGTGATGCTGCTGGGTCTTCCAGGGGTGGGGTCAGCTGCGCCACATTCGGTGTCTCGCCCCTCTCCTCCAAGTGCACCAGCAAGGAACATGTAGCCGAGGGCTCGAGGTCATCACAATCCTGTCGAGGAAATTGCTTGCATAGAACACAGAAGCAGACACTCCAAACAGCGCTGCATGCTGTAGGACAGTCACTTTTATGGAATTTTTGCAAACAGGTTTGATTTATCAACTGGACCGAAGCAATGGAAGCATGTCAGGACAGCAATCCAGCTTCGGTGTCCAGGAGCCTGTTAGCAATCTATCTCCGAAGCACATGTATTGTAAAACATGCCAATCAACTTTTCTTTTAACCCCATAACTGTTTTGGATGAGCCTCACTCGTAGACGTGGAGCCATTCCCAGCCCATTCAAGACGAGTGTAGCTCGTCTCCCTTCCCAAGTTCACCACTGGACCGTCGTGGATGGCCCAAGCTCGCTTATGGCTTAGTTTGCGACTCTGCCAACAAATGCGGCTAAAAATTTGATTTGAAAAGCAAAAAAAGCTTCCCCGCAATAAAAAAACAAAAAACAAAAGGTTATGGGGTTAAACTTGACACGAAACATACCCAAATCGCTTTTGGCAACAGTAATAGGAGTAAAGCGGTTCAATTAGAATGTATGCAAAAATGCTTATCAATGGGAATTGTTAAATAAAATATATGATCTCATGCCACAGTACGTCTTCCGTTCCTGCTTCAGGCGTCCCAGGCTGGCCATCTGCAGCAGGGGTTCCTTTTCTATTGTAGACCCCCATCAGGATCTCTGCTTATCGAGGGAGGCACGAAAAATTTGAGAATGAAAGCAATGCACCTCCGAGCATAGTTCTTTTGAAAACGGAGAAATATAATGGAGCTTTCAACTCGTCAGATTCTGTACAGGTACCATCACTTATAGAAACTTGCCTTGTGCTGTGGAGCCTTCACCTGGACCTGGCTCGTTGGTCCGGCCAGTGTCCGTGGCCCTCGACGCAGGTGCACGAACCATGGACCTACCACCAGATTAATCATTACAATCGCAAACATGTTCACGATTCGAAGTGTGTGGGCCAATGTTTGTCCCTACTTTCTGCGGTGAATTTGCCCATCCAAGAATCCGAGGAACTTGTATAGCACCCATGTCGGCTGCGTCACGTCTTCCCGGCCGGCACCACTTTTGCCTTTTGCCCCTTTGGACTCCTTGGCGTATCTGTCGCGAATCAGTCGCCACCTGCGCTTGCACTCCGCCTCCGTGACGCCTGAAATTAGGAACCTCATCAGGGCGGCACCAGCAAAATGAAAGCAATGGATGGCAAAAAGATACCATTAGAGGCAAAAAAGAATGCGCAATAATTACTCTCTCCCACTGAGGTCATTCGGAAAACAAAACAAGAAAACAAGGTACTGATGTACTCAATAGATATTGGTGCATTAGTTTTCCGTGTATACTGCACACGACAGACACACAACCCAGTTTTCAACATGCATGCTGCTAAAATATTTGCATGCCAAATTTTTTATTCAAAAGCGGGACATATCAGTGGCGCCTTGAGCATATGTTTGCGCGCACATCTAATGCACCTGTGGTAGGTAGTAGCAGCCTGGAGGTTTTACGGGCTCTAATACTTTCACGCGTGCTCATCACGTGGTTGTAGTAGAACAATGCATAATAAAAGCTGGGTGCCTGCATCAAGTAACGTTTCTGTTCGCGCTAATTACGTTGGCCTTTCGTTCAATAAAAGGAAAGCCAACGCCGGCAATGTACGCGGTTCACGCGGTCGCATTCACTATATAATACATTCTAAGTAAATAATTAAAACAAGGCGTAGGCGAACGCATGTGCAGAGTGCTGTTTGATTTTTGCTTCAGAAAAGAATACCGACGCCAGCACGTGAAGCGCGTTTACTTACGTTCCCCTTGATGCTTGTTTAGTTTAAAGATAGGTATAGGCGATTGCAAGCAGGGCGTCTTGGCGCCGCTATTTCTTTGCTTGTGTGATAAAGCACGTGCAGTTGCAATTGCCTGGCAAACCTGAAGAGGGGATTTAGCCAAACGTATACCGTCGCGTGCATGCACGCATGAGGCAAAAGGCGGGACGCTATGGTTTCAGACGTCTATATCGAACAAATGCACCCATTTGTTGCGCGATATATGCCCACGCGTTGTCTCTTTTAGTACTGTCGCGGTAGTCTGACCGGCTCGTGTCGTAGAGCCAGGGGTGCGATTCGACGTGCATGATGAGCGCCTCCTGGTCGCTCACCGTGGGCTCCCCTGGCTTTTGTAGGGCTCCTCTTGATTCCATTCTGCAGGGAATGCTTGATCTCGACTCGACTACGAACACACGACCGTCACCGGCGCAGCAGACGTCCCCGACCGGAAAAACGGGACGAACCGGATGTAGTTGCCAGCGCCGCGCATGCGCTTCGGCGTTCTTTTTTTCGCGAATTGTGATTGGTCCACCGCAACCCACCGCACGCCCCTCCGCACTGGAAAGTTCAGCCTGGCCCAACTCTGCTGCGGTGCGTTGCGGAACGCCAAGCGTCGTCGGTTGCTAGGCGACCCGCTTCTGCAGTCGACCGCAAGCATGCCGTACCGCACTGGAACGCAGTCAAACGCAACTGTCTGAACTGGCCTTGAGTCTGGCTCTTGCAGAGCATAACCAACGTGTATGCTCTCAAAGTAAACACCCAACTGTGTGGACAACAATGTAGACAAAGCGGCCCCTATATTTCGATCCCCTCCCCAATAGTCAAATTCGCGAGACGCTCTCACTGTTCAGTAACTATTTCTAAGCCAGTTCATAACGAGTCGTAAAAATTCATCAGCCTTGCTCTTCCAAACGATAAAACGAATTCCGAGTAGGATAAATTTAAACTCGTTTGAAAGTACACTGCCAAGATAAAGCCGCCCATATTAATTGTCTCTAAAACAGCAGTTGCAACATGACGAATCACGGAATTAACTCGAGATATTTAGCACATCTTAGTTCAGCGGTTCTCAAACTGTGGTCCGCGGCGACGGTTGAAGGGGTCCCGGCTGATTCGAGGATCACCCTGTATATGTGTTCATGTGAGTAAAAAAAGCGGCGCACAGACACAACTAAAGGGAAGAAAATTAAAACAAATGCAAATTTAATAATTCGAGCAAAACAAGCGAAACTGCACTGAACGTACGGTTGAATGCACTGACCGTAGATTCAAATAAACACTTGTCAAGTACAAACACATGGGACACGAGGCGACAAAGACAATCACAAGACATTACTTCAAAATCCGTCTTTACAAGCGGGCCGGCGTGGAGAGTTAGGCAGTAGCACTGTCAATATATAATAAATAATTTTTTAATTACACAATACATTTCTCGCGATACTGTATTACATAAATGACATTGATAAAACACTATCAAATGATCTGTGCCGCGAGAGGCGCTCCGGAACAGTATTTTTCACTATAAACATTGTGTTTGCAATTAACACGCTATTTATTTTGTACGATGTGTTAGCGAGTGACTGCTTTATTCAACTATGCAGAAATAGCGGTACTACGATTTTCGTGGCCAAACGAGCCAATTATGTTTTGGCCATAAAAAAACTGAAAACCTAGATACCTAAAACCCCTTTGGGTTTTAGCAATACGTCCAAATTTATTTACCGTCTAATGACTTCAAATATATAATTGCAACACGAGCTATAAACCCGCTCGTGGGAAACTTGATTAGCAGATTTTAGTTATTTACCCACCCAGCTTATCGCTACAGTGATCTCCCATGTAATGTTCGCAGAGCCCCCTAAAGGCACAGTGAATACGGCACTAAGGTAAATGCCTCCCCCTCTTTTAAAAGAAAAACACGTTCCAGTTAAGTAAAAACAACACTGTATATTAGGTACATTAAAAATAAATACATAAACGAATACATATATGACGAACTACCGGCATATACCTTCGTTACTTCATCACAACTAGTCACAAGCTCTGCACAACAAAGTATTTTTATACAATTTTTCACGACACTGATTGCTTCTTATAGTATTTCATAGACAATTTGTAATGATTGGCGACCGGGCAGTTTTTCATCACTTGAGAATATATCTTCCAATAGTCCTGATCCCCACACGTTCTGCTCTTCGGAAGACTTCGTAGAAGGTTGAGCACTTTCGTGTAGTTCGTTCCACACTGCAGCAGAATCGTTTAATCTAAAAAATAAAAGCAGAGAAAAACACCATGAACGGTTATAGGGTCTATTCACGTGGTGAGTCATCGCCCACAAACATGACCACCAAACGATAAAGCAAAACTTTGATTCGCGAGAGTTGTGAAAAATTAGACAAAGCAAACTCGCCAATGGGATAACTGCGTTTGCATTCGCTGGCCACACTTCTGTGTTGTAACTCGGCATCAAAAGGCAGTCTGACGTCATATAAATGCTTGTAACCTCCTTGCCTACTAGCCCCGAGAACGAACGCAAGCGTCGCTGTTGTTCGAGGCGTTCGAGATCGTTTCATAGGTCACAAGGAAAGGGTATACAGATAGTTTCATCGCAAAAGATTACAATCGCACGAATAGAAATATAAAAAATGGCGCTAAACATAAAGCAAAAAGTTACGGTGAAGTTATCAGCGGCCAATCACCAATCGTCCGCAACGTGAGTACTAGAGGTGTCGCGAAACAGCCGATGTTCGAGTTCGACCACGTTCGAGCTTCTCGAACCTTTCCCGCAAAGTCCGACAACGTGCGTACTTGGGCACACGTACGCCAGAGTATGCATGCGCTCACTCAAACACGCACGAATTAGGCACTCATAAGCATGCGCGAACACAGATACGCGGATGCACGCTCAGGCTACGATGCAAATTCACGTACGCACGCACAAGCACACCCGCGCACACGTACGCACGAATTACACACGCGCGTGCACGCGCGCACTCGCACAGGCACGCGCACTTATGAGCAGGCAAACGCCCACGCGTGCAAACACGCACGCACATGTACGTATAACACGCACACAGATACGCGGGTATATATACTCACGCGTAGGCAGGAAAACACGCACGTGCATGCACGCACATAAGCATACTCGCTCATGCACGCGCACACGCATGCCAGACACGGACGCGCAATTACGTACGCAAGCGCGAGCACGCACATAATAGAAAAACTAGACGAAACGTCACAAGGTGTATCGATGAAACGAACGGCGGCTATTTCCGATGGAACGATTTATCCTTGAAAAAGTGCAGCTTCGAAGGAACAAGCTGTTTAAAACGTCGTCTGACGAACTGACTGCATGGCACCGCGTATATTCGGAATGTATAGTACATAAAACAGCGGTCACTAAAACAGGCACACAAAAAGCATAACTGTTTCCAGTGCTTCGTGAGAAATCGTCGGACCCCAGTTGCCGAAACAAATCTTGCATTCACAGAAACACACATACAACAGAGAGGGATTCTAACCACCGGTCATCTCCCCATAAAAATAAACTACGCATTGCCAAACGCTCAGCCTCCGCCCAAATGCAGCCTAGCGACAGAGACTACATTTTCGCGGCGAGAAAAACATGCTTCGGATTTCTTTCGAACGCACTCTAAAGAAATGTATATTATATCTACGATCAAAATCCGCACCCCTTTTAGAGGAAGAAATGTAGTACTTACCATTCCAGAAGGAGCGTCGTTCTTGTGCCTGTACGATCGCTTTGACCACGCACAGTCTGCAACGACGGTCACAAGCGGATAGCCTTCGGCATCGATCTCGCCAGATTCCTTCGCGCGCCTCGCTTCTTCCACTCCGGCCTGTTGCATGGCTTCCCAAGCGGCATCTTCAACACCCCGAGTCAATTCGTCCTCTCAGCGCTACGACACGATGACTCAACCTCACCTGAAACCTCACCATCCGTAGTTTCAGCAGAGAGTCGCTTACGTGCAAACTCTATTTGCGACTTCGAGACCTTTCGCATGCCATATTTATACCTTTTTGGACCCATAGCTGCGAGAACGGCCTTTCCAGTTATGAAAACACGCACAGCTATCCGCCCAACACTCACCCCGAGGAACAAAACCACTCTGTCTGGACGGGTCTCGCCGCACTCGCCGTCTCTGGAGCACCACAAGCGCGTTACTGAAGAGCGCATGCGCGCGGAGTAAAACAAAATCAGAGCAGCGTGCGTGGCGGAACGGTGGCGCCCTCACGCGGCGCTCGTCGAACTAGTCTTGACCGTCCAAACGAGGAAAACAAGCCACAACACCTTGGTTCAGTTTTTTCGATGTAGTTACAGAACGGATGTACTTACAGCTATAATTTTAATATAATTGAATTCCGTGTTAAATGCCGCAGATATCCCACAAGACACATTTGCAGTTTAAAATTCACAGGAGTTTAAAAACGCGTTCTAACTTAAACATGTCAAAACAGTCGATTCCGACTGATTTCACGATTTAATATAAAATATAATAAATGTTTTTATGAAAAATATGCTCTGAGGGATAGTTGGACGAAGAATCAATCTTTTTATAGCAAAAAAGTTTGAAAAAATGGGAGTAACGGTTATTAAATGAGAATTTTCGTAAAATGACAGAAAATCGCGTGTATTCTCTATGGGGCTTGGAGGAGCGCTCCCTCTTAAGGGTGGTTCCTATCACCGACGGCGTGGGGCGCGCGCGTAGTCCGAGGCTCACGTCTTTAGGAACCCGTTGTCTTTGTGGCTGCACTCTAAATGAAACTCGCAGAATCATCTGATGTCACTGGTTTTCACCTGGGATTCATTTTAGAGGAAGGTTTCAGCTTTGAAGATAAAGACTTAAAAACAAGTTCGATCGCGTTAACCTCAATAAAATAAAACAAAATAAAATTAAATATATTCATTTGCCATCGACACACTGGTTGAGATGAGAAAAGCAGATGGAAGTTTTTGAAGAGCTCAAACCCCCTAAGCGTTTCAGCAACAGCGCCATATATCGCGACATCTTGATTCTTTAGAGACTTTTAGTAGATCGTTCGGATGACTCAGACAACGATACCATATACTTCGCCGCCGCCTTTGTGCATGCATCGTATTGCTATCGAGTATCGTTATCGGGGGTAACAGAGGTACAGAACGATCTACTAAAACTCTATTATACTTCAGACTCTGTCGCACTTACTTTCAAGTTCACAACTGCTTTTTCCTTCTATATCGGAACTGACGTCAACGTTTCAAAGCTCTTTTGAAAATAAAAATCTAGGTGGCGCTGTAGGCGCTCTCCCTTAGGGAAGGGGTGCGCTTCGCGCGTCAGGAGCTGCGGGATACGTGGCTGGCCAAAAGGGGAGTCCTGAGAAACAGCGAGGATAGGGTTTTCATCTGTGAAAATATGACCTCCCGCTCTAGGGGACTTCTCTCAGCTGCCAAAAAATGGCTCAAACAATCAGGCTATAAATACGCATGGCATGCGAATGGAAAAATCCTCGTGCGTAGAGCGACTGGCGATTCGGCAACAATTATAAAATGCGAGGATGACCTACGTGTCCTGCGGTAGATAGTCAGTCACCTCAAGCTGTCTTTCCTTTTTTATTTTTTTTTTACATTTTATGATTCAGTTGGGCCATACTACTAAAGAAGAATGGTTTGCGTCTCTCGGATTACGGAGAGACAGACTGAGTTGTCTGCATATGAATGTGCAGTCTGTAAATAGCAAGTTAACAGAACTTGAAAGTTTCTTTGCTGATGCCGATAAGCATTCGGATGTTATTACGTTGACTGAAACATGGTATTCAAACGATGTTGCCATCTTTCAGTTGCCTCAAAAAAGAACATACTATCTTAATAGAACTTCACGACGTGGGGGTGGGGTTTCACTGCTCATAAATGGTTCAATGTCATGTGAATTGCTGAAAGAGTTTTCTGCTTCAACCGACGACTATGAAGTGTTGTGTGCCGAGACAAGGGATATAAATTTTGCGGTGTGCTATCGGCCACCAGATGGTGCTTTGAATGTTTTTCTTACATTCCTAGAAAATATGTTGGCCTGTGCAAGTTACCGCAGACAAAATGTCATAATAGGTGGTGATTTTAATATCGATATGAATTCTGATAGCGCGAGGAAAAAAGATTTTGAGAGAGTGTTCCTTTCGAATGGGTGTACGAATGCCATTGAGTCATTTACAAGGATTACTGAAACGACGCAAACAACTCTTGATCTTTTCTTAACACGCTATGATCCATCGTGTATGATTAGTGGAGTTTTGAGTTGTCCAATTAGTGACCATATGCCTGTTTGTTTGTCAGTTCGAACAACCCCCCTTGAAAAGGAAAAAGCTAATACTAACGTAACATTCCAGGTTATTAACGAAAAGACCTTAAGCGAGTTTCAGAAAGAGCTTAAGAAGACGAAGTTTTTCAACAAGGAGATGCCAATATAGCTTATAATATTTTCCTCAGCATATTTGTTGCAGCATATAAGAAGCACTTTATCAATAAGGAGCGCAAATTCAATAAAAAATTTCGGAAACTTTGGTTAACAAAAGAGCTCTTAAGGAAAATTAAGAAGCGGGAGAGGCTTTATCTAACATTTATTAAGAAAAGGATCCCTTCAGACTTGGAAAAGTTTAAGGTCTATCGTAATAAACTAACTAAAGAGTTAAGGAATGCCAAGGAAGCTTACTACATGAACCTCTTTTCTAGCTGTGCAGGGGACAGAGATAAGCTATGGAGCAAGCTAAGTGTAGTCATGAAACGAAAACAGAATGTTGAAACAATAGAAAGAATTTCTCTCAATGGACGCGTACTGACAGGAGTTGAACTAGTGAATGCGTTTAACCACTATTTTGTCCATAGAGAACCTGAACTGTGTTCAAATGAGTCTTGTAGTTACTCCCTGTCCGGAAACGAAAGCAGTATTTTTTTACATGCAACCGACAGTGTAGAGGTATGTTCAACCTTTCTTGGACTCAAGAACTCTTGCAGCCGTGATGCTGACGGTATTCAGATAAGACCTGTCAAGTACGTCATTAATGAAATCGTCCATGTCTTGGTTCATATATACAACTTATGTATTTCCACAGGAACCTTTCCAGACAAAATGAAAGTTGCCAAAGTTACAGCACTATATAAAAAAGGTGATAGGTTAGACATAAAGTACTATCGCCCAATTTCTATCCTTCCAATTTTCTCGAAATGCTTAGAAAAAAGTTATTTTAAATCAAATATCGTCATTTTGTGCAAAATATCAGCTAATAACTAAAGCTCAGTATGGATTCCAAAAAAATAAGTCTTTGGAGCTGGCTCTTCTTGAGCAAAAAGAATATATTTTACAAAACTTCGAGCAGGAGCTTCTGACTTTGGGCATTTTTTTTGATTTTACCCAGGCCTTTGATCATATCGATCACAATATTCTAGTTAAAAAGCTTGAGCGGTATGGCATAAGGGGTCTGCCACTTGAGTTCATAAAATCCTATCTCGGCAGACGGCGACAATTCGTTTTTCTGAATGGCTTAACATCTAAATGCAAAGAAATAATCTCTGGTGTGCCTCAGGGTAGCATTCTTGGCCCGTTGCTTTTTAACTTATACGTCAATGATATCGTACACATATGTCAACAGGCGAAGTTTATAATCTATGCGGACGATACTAGCATATTTCTATCGTCCAGCTCCTACGCCGAGATAACCAATATGGCAAATGATGTTCTACGTAAATTAAGCTCTTGGTCAAAACAGAACCGTCTAAAAGTTAACTCTAATAAAACTAAAGCCGTTTTCTTTTATACAAGAGGAACGCATATCCCATTGCATCGTAACATAGCGTTTAATCAGACAAACATCGAAGTTTTGGACACTATAAAAGTGCTTGGCACGTACTTCTCCAGTAACATGCAATGGGACGAGCATGTTAACTTTGTACTACTCAAATTTAGTCAAATAGCTGGTATACTGAATCGAAATAGGTATATTCTTCCGGAATCAGTTAAATTATTAATCTACAATATGCTATTTGTATCTCATATTAACTATTGCCATCTTGTATGGGGCACAACAACAGAATCTAACCTCCATAAATTACACTTCATGCAAAAGAGAATGATACGCGTTATTGCCAATGTCTCATACACCGAACGTACTGACTACCTTTTCAAGAAATATAACATTCCAAAAGTTCATGACATATACCGAAGGAGGCTTATGCGAGATTTTTAGCATTAGGAAAAATACCTCTACACTCTTAGAAATAGGAAACTTAGCAAAAAGGCAACCTTCGCATAAAACACGAACTCCAGAACCATGGATAGTTCCTCATTCTCGGACAAATTATGGTGACCAAATGCTTAAGAATACTTTGCCTCGACTACTAAATTCATTTGAGGAGGCTGGCACCGATATATCCTCTATAACCCCTTCTGAACTGAGATATCTTTTATGTTCACTTTCTGATACCGGTGCCCTTAGAACTGCCTGAGATGAAAACGAGCTATTTCCTAGAATTGTTTTGTGTTCCTTACCCGACCTAATCATGTTAAATTGCAACTGTATACTAATGTGTGGAGCTGTATCGAATGAGTGAATCTGATTGACCAGGAGGTGTTTTGTTACTGTGTGTGAGTGTTTTGTGAGTCCAATGCTGCCATCATTTAAAGGGGGCCGAGGGCCCCACAAGCTGCGTTTGTAGCTTTTTTCCTCGGCCTCCTCCATTCTGTATGAAATGGAAACCAATAAAGAAAGAAAGAAAGTATTCTCCCCCTCCGCCTTCATCTTTCCTTCGTTGATGGGAGCGACGAGACGTAAGTTTGATCGCTCATCGAGCCTTTTCTTTGTTTTCCGGAGACTTCAACCGATTGAACTCGGAAAGGCTCACTCTCGACAAGGGATTGACCTCGCCTTCCGCGAGGTTTTAGAAGAAACTTTGTCCGACAGCGGAGTGAACAATTTTGAACATCTTTGTTGCACGTCCGCCATCTTTACGAGGCCTAAGTTCACGGGCCCCGGCCTCGAACAAAGGCAGTGGAGTCTTCAAGAGGCGGAGTTAAGGTGGCTTTAAGGACCCATTTCCTCTCACGTCCTATGGGCTCCGGCTCCGGACAAAGCAGGACTATTTTCGGGTTTACATATAGGGTCCAATCCCCTCTGACGTTCTATGGGCCCCGGCCCCGAACAAAGGCGGCGGAGTTAAAGTGGCTTTAGGGACCCGTTCCCGCTCACGTTCTATGGGCTCCGGCTCCGGACAGAGCAGGACTATTTTCGGTTTACAATATGGTCCGATCCCCCTTGTTGTTCTATGGGCCCTGGCCCCGAACAGAAGCGGCGATCTTAAGCTACATCCGACGTCCCCGCTCGCGTCTTGGGAGCTCCGGCTTCGAACGACGCGACGAATTCTAAGGCAGCCACAAGGGCCACTCAATTAGCCACTCTTGGCACCTTTATTCCCCACGTTTAAGAACGGAGATCAGTGCGGCCGTAATCGTTCCTACACCGTTATGTGACTTTCTCGGGCCTCCTCCGATGTCAACCGCCGAGATCGCGGAGCTGCAGCGAACGGTGGCGGGCATCGCTACTTCGGTAGCGGCGCTCGCCACCCGCCTCCCTTCCTTGGCCACGGAGGAGGTCGAGCTTCAACAGAGCGAGCGAAGTGCCACGCCCGACCCGGACCCTTTGGGGCCCGGTGAGGAGCCCCACGCCTGGTTGGGGGGACCAACAGAGGGCCGACCCCGGGAGGTGGACCCGGCAGTCCTGGATTTCCTCCAGGAGCACTGGGGCGCTGAGGGGCGCGCTGAGCGCTGCAGGGCAGCCCTGACGAGCTTTCCCCGACCACGACTCCTCTTCGCCACGGTGCCAGAGTTGAATCCGGAGATGAAGGCCCTGGCGAAAGAGAGGAGCCGCCGCCCAGAGGGTGGCTCGGAGGTGCCCACAAACATCACAGCGCGGGACCAGGCGCTGAAAGAGGGCCAGGATGCAGTGGCTGCGGCCATGGGGCCACTGGTGGGCCTTCTAGAAATCGGCCTCTTGGAGGAGGCACTTGACAGGAGGACTGTGGCAGACCACTTGAGTGCAGCTACCGCCCATCTGGGGCGGCTCTTTGCGTCACTCTCCCGCGAGCGTCGGGAGGGGGTCATCGCACGAGTCGCCCCAGACCTCCGCCAGATGGTGGCCCATGACGGCGGGGACGAAGAATCCCCCTTGCTGTTTGGAGAGGGCTTCCTGGGGCAGCTCTGAACGAGGAATGAAACCATCAAGGTGCTCCGGGAAGCCCGCCAACCATTCGCTCCCGCCGCGGAGCCACCAGCCAAGAGGCCCCGTGGCTCGGCTACTCCAGGGACCAGCGCCCAGAGTCGAACGGGGGGCCAGCAGCCCTTTCACAGGGGGCCCCCTTCCCGAGGGTACACGAGGGGGGCCTACCTCCACCGAGGATATCGAGGCAAGTGTAAACCCGCACTTCATAGCGCTACCGCCCACGGGCCGACTGGCATATTGCCGCGAAGCGTGGAAGTTACTCACTCACGATGCATGGGTCCTTCAGACAGTACAAGGGTACAAGCTGGAGTTTACTCAGGTACCACCTATTCAAGGGTCGCGCAGCGTGCCGACCCGAGGACAGTTAAATCGGGTCCGGGAGGCAGTGTCCGAGCTGGTCAAAAAAGGAGCAGTCTCTCGGGTACCGCCTTCCGAAGTGAAGTTCCTCTCCCCCTTCTTTGTAGTACCAAAGAAGGACAACAAGGTGCGCCCAATCCTAGATCTCAGACAACTAAACGAGTCGGTGGAGCACAACCACTTCAAGATGGAGGGGTGGCACTCGGTGAGGGATCTTATCCAACAGGGCGACTCCATGATACGTATCGACCTGAAGGACGCATACCTGTCGGTCCCAATCTGCCTCCAGGACCGCCCCTGGCTCGGCTTTCGGGAGGGGGACAGGGTCTATCGTTGGAACGTGCTACCATTTGGCCTCAGATCGGCACCGCGAGTTTTCACAAAACTACTGAAACCAGTCGCGGCCTATCTCCGGTCAAAGGGAATTCGCATCGTCATGTTCTTGGACGACATGCTCGTCATGGACCAATCCTCCTCCCTACTGGCAAACCAGGGACGTCTAATTGTGAGCCTCCTACAGAACCTGGGTTTTGCCGTAAACTTGGAGAAGTCCGTACTGACACCAGCCCAGGACTTGTTGTTTCTGGGACTATCAGTAGACTCGAGACGATTGACGCTCGAGCTCCCTGGAGGGAAACTCGCCAACCTGTTGGACCACCTACAGCAGAGGTTAGAGCAACCGGAGATCACGGCCCGCCAGGTTGCAAGCTTGGCGGGACAACTAAACGCGTGCCTAATGGTGCTGCCGGGGGGATCCTTTTATATCAGGAACCTTCAGACAGATTTGAGACGAGCCCTGCAGAGAGGCACATACACGACCACTCTTACACTATCCAGGGACACGCGGCAGGACTTAGCGTGGTGGATCCGATCGGGAAGACCCCAAAGGGCCAGATCAAGACACCCCCAGTAGTGCAGACGATACAGTCAGACAGCTCGTTGAAGGGGTGGGGAGCATGCTCGGAGGGGTGGACGATCGGGCATCACTGGACACCACTCCAATCCACTTTGCACATCAATGCCCTGGAGCTGATAACAGCCTTCCTGGCCCTTCAGGCGCTGGCAAATAATGTGTCTCAGGGCTCCATCCTCCTCGAGCTAGACAACACAGCAGCAGTAGCTGCCATCAACAGGAGGGGCAGCCTCTGCTCTCCACAACTCACCAGGATAGCCCACGAGCTATGGTCGTGGTGCTGGGCGAGGGGAATATCGGTCAGGGCTCAACACATTCCGGGGCGCATGAACACGGATGCAGATCAAGCATCCAGGAGAGTGATGGATGCCAGCAGTTGGAAACTGTGCCCGCTCATATTCAGCAGGGTCAAGCGTCTGTGGGGCCCCGTGCACACGGACGTTTTCGCAGACTTCTCGACCCACCAGGTGAGGCACTACTACAGCTGGAAGCCGGACCCTCGGGCAGCAGCAGTGGATGCTCTCAGCCAGGACTGGGCGGGTCAGGGCCTCTATGCCTTCACACCGTTCAGCCTTGTGAGCAGATGCATTGCCAAGTTGCAGACTTCCAACAGTCCGCTGATTCTAATAGCTCCGGTCTGGCCATCTCAGCCTTGGTACGCCTCTCTGCTGCACCACTCGTACGAGGAACCACGTCTTCTTCCCCATTCACACGACCTACTGTGGAGCCCACGACGGGCAAGTACATCCAATGCTCGGCTTGGGGAGCCTGACACTAGCAGCATGGAGACTGACCAACTCCAGCAAACACATAACCAACTTTCACAGCAGGCTACACACCTCATTGAGGCACCATGGAGGCGGGGAACACAGATTACCTACACCTCTTGTTGGCGCAGGTAGGAACGCTAAGCCATTCAAGGACTGTTGATCCCTTTTCTCCCACTCTAGCACAGGTGCTCAACTTCCTCGCTAGCCTATTTAAGGAGGGCCTGGCATATCGCACTATAGGATGTTACCGCTCTGCCTTGTCTCAGATCTTGCAGAACTTTGACGGTTGCCCTCTAGGGGAACACCCAGCAGTGGTGCGTCTGATGAAGGGAGTGTTTAATTCTAACCCCCCCCCCCCCCCCCACCCCACGATACCCCACGACCTGGAAGGTTGAGACTGTGACAACCCTCCTGCAGTCGTGGGGTCCGAACAAGGACCTTAGCCTCAAAACGCTCTCTAGCAAGCTAGCTATGCTGTTAGCCCTTGCCTCAGCAAACAGGACGTCAGACTTGTGCCTGCTTTCAACTTGCCACATCCGGAAGCAATCGACGGGTTGGGAGCTCGCGCTCAGTGGCCTCAGAAAGATTTCTGGGGCATCCAAACCCCTTACCACCCTCTTCTTCCCAGCATTCAAAGAGGTTCGGGAATTGTGTCCAGTGAAATGCTTGCAGGTGTACCTCGAACGGACTGCAGAACTCCGAGGCGCCCACAAGCAGCTTCTGCTCACTACGCAAAGGCCTTTCCACCCAGCAGCACGGGACACAGTAGCTCACTGGATAAAACACACACTAACGCTTGCGGGCATGGATACGTCGGTTTTCAAAGCACACTCAAAGCGAGGAGCAGCCACCTCCAAAGCCATGGGGGTCGGAGTACCACTTGCTGACATCTTAGCCGCAGCTGACTGGTCCTCCGAGGCGACATTTAACCGCTTTTACCGACGGAAATCAGACACCCGGACACACTTTGGAACCCAGGTGCTGAGAACACATGCGAAAGCTTTGAACAAGCAGTTGTGAACTTGATAGTAAGTGCGACAGAGGCTGAAGTATAATTACCGGTTCTGACGAATGGTACTTACCTGAAGTTAGAGCGGGAATTATACGAAGCCTATAGAAGCACTTAAGGCGCGTTCCCACCGGCGATGCGATCTAGTCGCGCGATAACTTTCATCGCAAAAGCGACCATCGCGGGCAAGAAGCGACGCGATTTGAGCAGTCGCTACTCGACCCGACTTTTTTGCGAGAGTTTCGAGAAACGACTCGCCAACGAAGGCGTTGGACTCGCTCATCGCGCACGCCGGTGTGACCATCTAGCTTTTTTTGCGATGCGATGTAGTCGCATCGCGCGACTGCTTACATCGCCGGTGGGAATGCGCCTTTACTATCAAGTTCACACACCCACCGCGCATCCCTGCCCATTTTCGGGGTGAATCGTCACATTCTCTTCCCTGTCGCAGGTCGAGGTGGCTCAATATGGCACCAGAGGTAACGCGAGAGCCCCAACCAGGTGCAAGCACCAGAACGAAAAATAAAGGTGTTCTGAGTGCACAAACGCCTATGCATTGTCTTTCGGTGACGGCCCCACCATCTCAATGCAGCCGCAAGCTGTGCTGTAACCACTAACGCGGAAAGATGAAGCCGGAAGGGGAGAATACTTCCCTAAGGGAGAGCGCCTATAGCGCCACCTAGATTTTTATTTTCAAAAGAGCTTTGAAACGTTGACGTCAGTTCCGGTATAGAAGGAAAAAGCAGTTGTGAACTTGACAGTAAGTGCTTCCATAGGCAATGCATAATTCCCGCTCAAACTTCAGGTAAGTACCATTCGTCAAAACTGGTAATTATCAGCAGTCTCTGTTTCTGGTCGTGAACCCATAGAGTATTCTACACAAGGTAAAGAGCGAACACTTCCATAGGCCCCAGCGGCCCATTTATTGGCAGGGAGCGCACCCAGCGGCCGTCGTAGTACCCAACTGAATGAATGCACAAAGTCATAAAAAAAAAAAAAAAACTTACCGGAGAAACAGACATCGAGTTTGGCGTAGTGTGTTGGGCGGTAGCCTGCGCCATCTGGTTTGCCGCGAGTTATGTTTTTTCTACTATTCCCGCAAGCCAAATTTCAGCTATAATTACTTCACACGTATGTGTGAATCCTAATGCGCACAACTAATGGACAATACTATCTACAGTTAACACTGACTTTACAAGCCAGGAAACCCATGTAGGTTTGTGCTGCCCAGAAGAACACCACCAGGGAATAATCAAAGTTTATTTTCGCAACAAAAAATATGATGGGCAGTTTGTGCCTCGTATATAATTGCTAAAACTACAAAACACAAGCACCGTGTATCAAGTATTCACAAACAGTACAGCCTACAAAAGAACGACAAGCATATTATAGCATGCATGAAAATCTTATCAAACAAGTGAAATTACAAATGCAATAGGATTGAAAGCCTGTTTTGTATTCTCAAGCAAGTTCCATGGGAGGCACACACACTCATATAGCATATGCAGCATCAGTAGCAAATACTAAAAAAAAACAACTGGCCCTGCAGTATCAAAGCTCATTGATCCAATGCAATTTGTATGCAAATAAAAAGTTCAGCAGAAGAATTCTGAGATGCACGATGACCACAATGAGAAAAAACAGACAAGTAAATGCCTAAACGAGATTGCCACCAGTATAGACCTACTTAGTTTGTGACATAGTCATTAAATAACCCTAACACAGCCTGCAGTGCACAATTAAACATACCTTGCTCCTGCTGAATTAAGTAACAATGATGGCCACAATAACAAGAACTGAAAGCCAACCGACGGACCAATGCCGGTTTTACGTTCATGTCACGCTTAACATGACCACTACCATAAAAAGCACACATGAAATGGCTGGCAAAAGACTGCTACAAGCAGACTGGTGCCCGGTGTACCTGCGACCCACTCATCACAAATGATTCCACCAAGGCTTGACATGAAATCTGTACTGCCTAATTAAGTACATCTTACAGGCTGTCTACCAAATGACTTCTTCCCAAGCCCCTGATTTTTCCACGTTTTCCTTGACTATGTCGATAAAATTCCCTGGCTGTTCCTTTTTTCGAAGGATGGCATTTTGGGCAATGCTATTCAGCAGAGCCGTGGCGACACCTGATTGCCGGGCTTCGCTACGCACCACCGTGGCACTTTCACTGGTCACTTTTCCTGATTTAGCCAACCTTTTAATAGTTTCTCTGATAATTCCCTGACCTTTCCAGGTGATCCCGAATTCCCTGAGAATTTCAGGCTTGCCAGGTCGGTAGACACCCTGATGTCAATCTTCTTCATGCTTCACATATGTGTAAAGCAGAAACAATGTCCAAAAGTAAAATAAGTGACGTAAGAGAGTATTAACAAAGATCAAAATGGGAACTTACACATTCCACATGACCATAATAGGAAAAAACAGACATGACCATCTAAAAAAAGGAGTCACTACAATAGATCAGGCAGGAGAGTAGTAGAGTGCAACCTACTTGCTGCAAATAATCCGAACAGATGGCTAGTGTGCAGTCTGCACGGCCCAATAAAATTAATTTTACTCTTGCAGATATCTCATGAAATGCAACATAATGGCTAAAACACATCACCAGCATGAAGTTCTACCCATTGGTAGAATTCATTCTAGTGATGTCTCGCGCCTCTGGTGTACAGCTTTTCAAGCTGTACACCAGAGACGCGAGAATGAAAGCGAACTTTATCGAAGTTTCTATTTACGAAATGGACATGTCAGCACAATCAAATCCTGCAAAACATTTTTAAAAACCGTGCACGACATTCTGGAGTGCAAAAATTTAAATCACCAACAACCTGTCGTCTCTTGGAACTCGAATGAACTTTGTTCCTGGCTTCTTGCGCGTTCTTCCATTGTTTCCGCACCAGGCTACGCAGCAGTAGCTGCGGTAACCAAACATCCTGGCGGCATCAGCTGGGAAACGAAAAGAGCACAAGCCAATTTGAGATTATGCGAATTTAGCGCCTTTATTTCATAGCAATTCGGAAACCAAAATTGTTGAAGCAACAATAAAGAGTGGTGATAAAAAAAAATGCCTTCACGGTATTGACACACCCCATTTCTTTGTATTTTCCTCGTGAGCGCGCTTTACTTAGGATGACCTCGCCCTAAGCAAAGCGCGCATGAAGGCTACCTGTGCTTTGCTTCATACCTGGCGCCAGGTACAACGATGTCAAAGCTGCTGGCGCGAAAGCCACGTGCTCGCGCCACCAGCACTGACAGCGATGCACATGAGGTATGAAATTGAGTATGCGGTGATATCCCGGAAAATCGCACTAGAACTAATAAACACAGATTACGATAGAATGTTACATTTTTACACTGATGGCAGCATTAAGGCCGGTTCACACATACAGCGGAGCGCTAAGTTAGCGCTACGTGAGCGCTCGAAGGAGCGCTCATGTGGCGCTTCATGGCGCGTGATGTAGCGCTCTGTTAGCGCTTCAGAAGCGCTTTGTTAGCGCTCTGTTAGGGCTACAGAAGCGCTCTGTTAGCGCTCTCACGCCCCTTGTGCCGTGCTTGCTGCTGCGGAATAGCGCGTGCACGGCGATTCCTTGGTTGTTATTTTTCCTTTGGCATTGAAAGAAGAGGAAGTAAAAGAGCCGCTCTCTAAGCAGACGGTCGGGCAGGCGACACAGAGTCATGGACTCTGAGCGACTAATTGATTGGGTACGACCTCATATAACTTTCAATTCGCTAGGTGTGACGCTGGTTTCAAGGACACGCAGGTAAAAATAATCGCCTTCGTAAGAGCTCTGTGTCTCGGTCCCTCAGCCTAGGAACAAGGTTCGCCGGGTACCCGTCGGTATCTCGGTGGCGAAAGATTTCGCGCACCCAGAAGGCTCTTCTGGGAGTTAAGCCGTCCACACAGATATGCACTAATCGCGTATGTAAGAACATTTGTAGCATTTCTATTTCAGCATCCCATATGTCCGCCATGGTGCTGCTGATGCACATCCAACCACAGGAGCCGAAACCGCAGTGCACCTGCTAATCCGCAGCACCGCGGTACAAGAAGCGCTACTGAAGCGCTAACAAGGCGCTACTGGAGCGCTAACAAGGCGCTACTAAAGCGCTAACCACGCGCTATATTAGAACGAAGTCACGCGCTGGAAGCGCCACATGAGCGCTCCTTGGAGCGCTCACGTAGCGCTAACTTAGCGCTCCGCTGTATGTGTGAACAGGCCTTTAAGAACAACACAGCTACAGCAGCGTACACTGTCCCGGAAGTTGGCCTCAGCAACATGGGACAGCTTGACATTTGCTTCGACACCACAACAGCTGAATTAATGGCTACCTGGCTAGCAATCACCGAGACACCCCTCCCTCCAGCTCCCCGATCGGTTGTGGTGTTTACGGATTCAAAAGGAGCATTACGCCAACTTGTGAACCCGGAGTATGCTTCCCGTCTTGCTCGAACAACTGCAGAACTTGCACAAGCCGCAGGCAGAAATGGAAACACCTTTTACTTTCAATGGATTCGTTCCCACGTCGGCATCCAAGGTAACGAAGACGCCGATGCTCTTGCCACAGCTGCCCACTCCGACAGCTCACCAAGCTTTTTTGTGCAGACATACAATTCGGCCAATTCTTTTATTCAAAGAAGCATTAGAATGCTACACCCCGATCCTGAGACAGGAGCAGGATCTCCTTCACATCTCATCAGAAGAAAAAATTTAAGAGAAAAGAACAGGCGCTTCTTCATCGACTTCGAGTCGAATGCGCCAACACAAAAGCACGACTCCACTTTATTGGGCGCTCCTCTTCCCCACTATGTGAAGCCTGGAACGTGGTGGAAGACCTTGACCATATTTTATAGACGTGCCCATTACTTGCAGACTGTCGTAAAAGCTTCCTTGGAATTGGGAACGTAGCCGCCATACCTTCTCCGAACACGACAAAGGTTTTATTTCCAACGGGATCACGTGCAGTGCGAACAAGTGCTCTTCGAGCGGTCCTTGACTATTTGTCACCATCAAGAACAATCGCATCCCATCTATGATGTATACTCACTCCCCTCCCTTCCTCACCTCTGTCCCTCTTTCACCCCACGTCCCAGCAGGGTGATACAGCTGTCCCCTCTCCTGGGAGACTAACCTATCACCCTGCATCCCACCTCTTCTTTTGGATTATTTTATCAAGGAGTAAAGCTATACGCACTCCGGAGTGCACTTGGGACGGAAATGGCTATACGCACTCCGCTTATCTCGTATAAAACGAATGGTCACAACGAGTTTTCTAAGCGGTTCATCTGGAGGTCGACGATGGAGAGGACGCGGCGCAGCAACCTCTTCCTCAGTTTGGCGGCCGTAGGTCTGGGCCTTGCGAACGTGGTGCTGAAGCTCCACGTGCAGCGCTTCCTTCTCTTCAGAGACAGGCGGGACCCCCTCTTTTTAAGTGCCCTACATTACCTCGGCTACCCATACCTCGGCAGATGGATGGTCAGTACCACAGGTAGCACCACCAGGGGAGCGGGTCTGCGGTTCTACGCAGAAATCACCGCCTCAGTGGAGCTTTTCCCGGTCCACTACTCTTGGAAATACCTCCTTACAGCCAGCCGCAAGACGCTGTACTAAGACACACTCGGCATCGTGCTCCCAGTTCCCCTGTACAGAATGGAGTCGGTCCCCCTTGGTGCAGCCGGGCTCTTCGAGCGGGTGCGGAGGTTCCCTGTCCCGGCATCCACTAATGGTGAATTCCGCTCGGTGATCTCGAGCGCTCCAAAAGCGCTCCATTTGGAGCGCACATATTCCGCGCGCAGATCTGGTTCGTGCTGGTCATCTTCCGCTCGTAGATCTCTGGCAGCGCCCGCTCCATGAAGCGCATCAAACCCCGCCGAACTTGCTCTGCGGGATTTCACAGATCTCTCCGGAAGTTGACAGAGCGCCCCACGTGATTTCCGCCTAAATCGGCAGGGCGCATGCGCGGCGAGGTTGGAGAGGTCGGCGGGCCGGTCGGGCCGTCGAGTTAAGGGGTGTCCAAACAGGACACTATAAAACGCACGACTCCGACAAATCGTGAAAATTGAAGCGGGCGCGAAGCGGGCGCGTCCGCTTCAATTTTCACGATTTGTCGGAGTCGTGCGTTTTGTAGTGTCCTGTTTGGACACCCCTTTAGATCGGTGCGGGTGCGTCGGTTGTTTACGCGGGATTGTGACGGCTCGAACGCTTCTACCTCGCGTAGATCAGGGATACAAAGCCGGGACCGTGGAGCGTGGTAAATCGCAAGCGCTGACGTTTGTGATGGTGAGAGGAAGAACAACAGAAAAGCCGGAGACATACGCAAGGTTAGGCCTGTTCATTCTGCAGCCAGTGTTTGTTTACCTTTTTACACGGCATTCCGCCTGCGTTTTTCCATGAAATAAAGCAAAAAGTGATTAGGCAACGACCGCGCAAGTGATGATTTGTTACCTCTGTGTTTATTAGAGTCGTACCAGAACTCCACCGCGGGCAATCGCTATTTGTGCCCCGCCGCTTCGAGGCGGCCGAAAGATATGTGACGGTGCCGAACACGGACGTGTTCGTGCTTTGTGACATGGGCGTCGTGGTGCGTATTGAGGAGTTGCAGCGCGTATAGGGGGCGCTCCGATCGATCCAACATGGCGGACAAGAGTGGGATAGATTTGCGACGCCCGCAGACCGGTAGCGTATAAATAAAACAAAGCGTGTCGTTTTCTGTTTGTTGCCGTGTGCGAGACGATCATCGTTTCAACCAAGACCTACCGTGATGCTACAGATGAAGTGTTCAAGCCAGTCTAAGGCAAGAAATCTTGCCATAGTCAAGATATGTGTGCGAGTGTTCGACGTGAGCTCTCACGCTGGTGCAGCTGTTATCAAGTTGAACCGAATGTACGCGGGTCCAAAGAAAGGTGCGTATCAACAGTGTTCGCGCGGTGAAACTATGACGCGTACTTTATCTAAAACTAAACTGATCGGTCTGCGGCTACAAACATTTTCGTTGACGTTGCTTAGATGATGTAACCATTCAGGCCTTGCATTAAAAGGTGTTGCGAACTTTTCGGTTGTTCTAGTTAATTGTGCTAAAAAGCGGTTGGACAGAAAGTATGACAACTGCAGCATACAAGGGACGATTGAGGTCTTTATCCTGCGTTCTTTGTGTCGAAACATCGGTATCCTTGGTGTTATATTGCGATCAGCTGGTCGCTGATCGTCCTGTTTTTACGCATAATGTGAACAACTCCCGGAAGCGCGAATCTCATTTCGATGTGCTTGTGCACCCCTACAAGCCTCGTTTTGGCTCTTGTGGAAAGCTTTATTTTCATCGGTCATTCGAGTTGTGTGTGCCACGGTGAAATCTGCTGTGTGTGATCTGCTGACAAACAAGTCTGTATTAAATGCGAGAAGGAGAACGAATGTAAAGCTTTTTTTAACTCTTTTCTTTCTACAGAACAGGGAAAAGCTTCTAAAACAAGAGCAACCTAAGCTGATATTTGAGTGTGCTCAAGGATGAATGGCAAAAGGTGCTTATGCTAAGTGGTAGATGTGCGCAGTTGATTTTCTGTTTGCCTCTGCATTGTAAATAGGAAGATATGTATCAGCAGAAGACACGAGTCCTTTTGAAAATGTCTTTCGTTAGGGCAAAAGTAGGTTTTCATACACAACCGAAGAGTTCGCAACACCATCTAATGAGAGGCCTGAACGGTTACATCATCTAAGCAACGTCAACGAAATTGTTTGTAGCCGCAGACCAATAAATTTAGGTTTAGATTGCGGGCTTCTTCTAACTCCGATTCTCACAGACCCTGTTCCCGGATGAACATGACACTGCAATACTTCGCTCTCGGCAAAAGGGTTTATTCACTCACTCATTGCCTTGGGGGGGTTTCGGGATCGGAGGACGCTCATCAGCGAGGCCGGGGGAAAGTCCGCTGCCACTGCAGCTTCTCCGAGTCCCAGCGGTGGTCGTCCACACCACGTCATGGGGACGTCGTCGTCCAGGGTCGCTGTCCGGTCCGTTCGTCGAGTCCGCCACTCGACGTAGTGCCCGCACTTTCCCCGCGCCTGCGTCCGTCGCCGTCCGTCTCCCGCCAAATCCCGCGCCAGCGTCTTCGTCTCCTGTGCACGCTGTCTCCGTGTCCACCGTTCGAGAGCGCTGCCGTCCAAGCGAAGCTTCCTTTGTCCGGCTTCCCCTTTTCAAGCCTCGGGTCCTTTCTTCTGGGAAGCCAGTCCCGTGACGTCAGACGGCTTAGAGGAGTGGTCCAGCCGGACCTTGTGCTGCGCGATGTCACCGCCGCTCCCCCGAGGCATGACGTATCTCGGAGGTCGGAAATTGGGGCCCGGAGGGTCGGCGCGGGGTAGGGCAGCCAGATCCCCACACTTCCCTACCCTCAAGGCTCAGACTCTAGGGGGCTTGGATTTGCGTGGTCCCCAGGACCTCAGGCAGGGAACTTGCTCAGCAGGCTCCGGCAGGGAGCTCGCTCAGCTGAGCGTCACCGATGATGACGAGCACCCTCGATGATGATGATGGCATCAAACCAAGCAGGTCAGCGGTGAACGTTGATTCACTGGGAAGCTCGTGACCGATCGAGCACGGTCCACGAACTGGTCCGGAGCACCACAGCTCACAACACGGACGGGCACTCAGGCACACACGACACGCCGGCTCTTAAAGTTCGCTTCCGTCCCTAATGTAACAGACAGCGAATCGCGCAAAAACGAATACCGGCACGCTATATTAAACAGCGCGACGAAACCAAAATCTTTCGATCGTTGGACATGCTACGAAATAAAAACAAAACTCTTAATTTCAATACTAACGGGCAGGCAATCATCAAGAACGTCATGCTACACGTTCAAGAGGTACCTAAGAGAAAATCTACTCCTGAACTAAAAAGCGTGAGCACTCTTTGTATACTCAAATCGTACATACGCCCCCTATACAACATTTGCTCCTATCAAACTCAACCGCATTCTTTTAAAACAGTAAGCAATCTACCAGAGCGTCAGAACCGCACACCTCTGACAACATTATTAATCTCCAACTTATTCGCGAAGAACGTACAAAACCTTAAGAACTAAGAATAACCTCCCGTAAAACAGAAACGGCCACAAATCCTGTCCCGTTCGCCAGGTGCGACTCGGAAGGAACACGCTGTCAACAGTAGCAATCACCCAAGACAGGTACCCATGCACTCGGCGTTCGCGACACCTGAGCTACAAACACGCTACAGCCAAGCTACGCAGCACGCCTTCATCAGAAGGGGTAATCACCTTACTGAGAGGCCGTTGTTCCGTGGTACCGGCCACTTACACCAGTACAAAGGGAACAGTACCTGGATCATGCGAACAGCAGATTTCATTGGACAGTTTATTTACACGGCTATGTCCGTAACGTCTGGGCATGTACCAGACGTTACCGCTTCACCGCTCGGAGGTAACCACCCAACAGGAGCGACGAGCGCGTAACGGCGGTCCGCACCGAACCCCGCACGGGCTCGACAACCGCGATAAGCGCATCGACGCACGTTAGAGTTCTCTCCCGGCCAAACCTCGACACCGCATAACTAAAAAGTCTTCCAGCTGATATAAAGGCCGACCGGGATCGAGCAATAAAAGTACGTCATCAGCGCGTCTCGCGACTCTTCCACGTTCTCGAATCGAGCAACGTGTCCACATACAAACGCAGTAGGTTACGCACAAAGCTCGCCCCCAGCCAAGTCAACACGCCGCATGAGTGAAAAGTCTTCTTGCGACTGTGAGGACAGGCAGGGCTCGAACAATGTATCCCACACACGCACCTCTCAACTTCCGCGCAACGAGCGCGATACCGAAATGCCAAATAAGCTAACCGGCCAGTCTTGGAGATGGACGAGGCCGAGTTAATAAACTATATTTGCTCTGCATAAACAGTTTCCGCAGCGTCGAAGTGTCTACCGCATTTACCGCCGTATTCCAACACCCGCTACCCATTCATGCAAAGGCTGCAGTTTGTACAGCGACGGGCTGACCCAACGCACAACAGTTATAGGCCGCCGACGGTCATGCCGCTGCCATAATTTCTAGGCTTCCCGCGCACGTAACCGCCGACGTGAACCGTACGTTTTTCCGGGCCAATCGCGCATCTGTACAGGATAAAACTATGAACAACTCGTCATATCATCGCAAGACCGCCACTCCCCTCGTACAGCTCTACACTGCACGAGCACAGCTCTATCCCCACTTAGCTGTCTTTTCTGCCCTAAATTTATAATTTCACTCTAGTCCAGGTCTCTGCACGACCAATTACGCTCCCTACGCCCTCGCGTCCCAACCCGAACCCAAGCACGGCTGAGAACCGTCTCCGGCGGCAGCGCAAAGCGCGCGCTAGCCGCCGCTCCTCCGGAAACGGAGAAAACGAAATTAAAGAGTAACTCCCGCTGCGAGGCTCAACCATCGAAATGGCGGTGTGAGCATCCGGAACCAACTGTGCGCACAATTAAACGGGAGCAACCTAACGACTCTACAACCAGAAACGCACGGGTCATGCCCATCGCGTCAGACTGGACTCCACGGAGCATTACACACACACAGCCACTGATAAAGTGAAAACGGAAACTCTGTGGTTTTCTGAATTCCGATGTCCAGGCACCGGACATCACGTATCCGGCACGATTTAGTGGGCTTAGCCCCTAAATGTAGCCTCTGACCACAAGGTACACGTTCAAAGCGATCTTGGCCACAACCACAAGAGCGCATCCGTACCTTAAAACGCTGTCAACTAACGACGCTCAAAACCGCGCCGACAGCTCAAGCAAGGCCAACTGGGAGCTAGCATGCAATCAAACCGAGACGCTAGTTCCTCTCGGACAATGTCGATGTCGATGCTGGTGGGGCTTACGTGTCAAGTGACACTGGCGTCAGAAATCCTGGTATCGCTCCAGCGTTGAATTCATCGCCATCGAGGGGGGCGGCCAGGGAAATCAGCGCTGCTGTTTTCGTCGTCACGGGCGTGGCGTTGGTCGCTCTCGGGTAGAAGGATGGAAGGCCACCGTCACTCGCCACGAGAAGAAACTGCAGAGCAAACAGGAGCGGTATGTTAGGCGTCATTGTCGTAGCATTTTCGCCGTGCCCTCTGGTCGAAAACGCCTGCGAGAAGGCTTTTGAAGGCAGTGTGCTTGATGTCGATGCTGGTGGGGCTTGCGTGTCAGGGGACACTGGCGGCAGAAATCCTGGTATCGCTCCAGCGTTGAATTCATCGCCATCGAGGGGGGCGGCCAGGGAAATCAGCGCTGCTGTCTTCGTCATCACGGGCGTGGCGTTGGTCGCTCTCGGGTAGAAGGATGGAAGGCCACCGTCACTCGCCACGAGAAGAAACTGCAGAGCAAACAGGAGCGGTATGTTAGGCGTCATTGTCGTAGCATTTTCGCCGTGCCCTCTGGTCGAAAACGCCTGCGAGAAGGCTTTTGAAGGCAGTGTGCTTGATGTCGATGCTGGTGGGGCTTGCGTGTCAGGGGACACTGGCGGCAGAAATCCTGGTATCGCTCCAGCGTTGAATTCATCGCCATCGAGGGGGGCGGCCAGGGAAATCAGCGCTGCTGTCTTCGTCATCACGGGCGTGGCGTTGGTCGCTCTCGGGTAGAAGGATGGAAGGCCACCGTCACTCGCCACGAGAAGAAACTGCAGAGCAAACAGGAGCGGTATGTTAGGCGTCATTGTCGTAGCATTTTCGCCGTGCCCTCTGGTCGAAAACGCCTGCGAGAAGGCTTTTGAAGGCAGTGTGCTTGATGTCGATGCTGGTGGGGCTTGCGTGTCAGGGGACACTGGCGGCAGAAATCCTGGTATCGCTCCAGCGTTGAATTCATCGCCATCGAGGGGGGCGGCCAGGGAAATCAGCGCTGCTGTCTTCGTCATCACGGGCGTGGCGTTGGTCGCTCTCGGGTAGAAGGATGGAAGGCCACCGTCACTCGCCACGAGAAGAAACTGCAGAGCAGACAGGAGCGGTATGTTAGGCGTCATTGTGGTAGCATTTTCGCCGTGCCCTCTGGTCGAAAACGCCTGCGAGAAGGCTTTTGAAGGCAGTGTGCTTGATGTCGATGCTGGTGGGGCTTGCGTGTCAGGGGACACTGGCGGCAGAAATCCTGGTATCGCTCCAGCGTTGAATTCATCGCCATCGAGGGGGGCGGCCAGGGAAATCAGCGCTGCTGTCTTCGTCATCACGGGCGTGGCGTTGGTCGCTCTCGGGTAGAAGGATGGAAGGCCACCGTCACTCGCCACGAGAAGAAACTGCAGAGCAAACAGGAGCGGTATGTTAGGCGTCATTCTCGTAGCATTTTCGCCGTGCCCTCTGGTCGAAAACGCCTGCGAGAAGGCTTTTGAAGGCAGTGTGCTTGATGTCGATGCTGGTGGGGCTTGCGTGTCAGGGGACACTGGCGGCAGAAATCCTGGTATCGCTCCAGCGTTGAATTCATCGCCATCGAGGGGGGCGGCCAGGGAAATCAGCGCTGCTGTCTTCGTCATCACGGGCGTGGCGTTGGTCGCTCTCGGGTAGAAGGATGGAAGGCCACCGTCACTCGCCACGAGAAGAAACTGCAGAGCAAACAGGAGCGGTATGTTAGGCGTCATTGTCGTAGCATTTTCGCCGTGCCCTCTGGTCGAAAACGCCTGCGAGAAGGCTTTTGAAGGCAGTGTGCTTGATGTCGATGCTGGTGGGGCTTGCGTGTCAGGGGACACTGGCGGCAGAAATCCTGGTATCGCTCCAGCGTTGAATTCATCGCCATCGAGGGGGGCGGCCAGGGAAATCAGCGCTGCTGTCTTCGTCATCACGGGCGTGGCGTTGGTCGCTCTCGGGTAGAAGGATGGAAGGCCACCGTCACTCGCCACGAGAAGAAACTGCAGAGCAAGCAGGAGCGGTATGTTAGGCGTCATTGTCGTAGCATTTTCGCCGTGCCCTCTGGTCGAAAACGCCTGCGAGAAGGCTTTTGAAGGCAGTGTGCTTGATGTCGATGCTGGTGGGGCTTGCGTGTCAGGGGACACTGGCGGCAGAAATCCTGGTATCGCTCCAGCGTTGAATTCATCGCCATCGAGGGGGGCGGCCAGGGAAATCAGCGCTGCTGTCTTCGTCATCACGGGCGTGGCGTTGGTCGCTCTCGGGTAGAAGGATGGAAGGCCACCGTCACTCGCCACGAGAAGAAACTGCAGAGCAAGCAGGAGCGGTATGTTAGGCGTCATTGTCGTAGCATTTTCGCCGTGCCCTCTGGTCGAAAACGCCTGCGAGAAGGCTTTTGAAGGCAGTGTGCTTGATGTCGATGCTGGTGGGGCTTGCGTGTCAGGGGACACTGGCGGCAGAAATCCTGGTATCGCTCCAGCGTTGAATTCATCGCCATCGAGGGGGGCGGCCAGGGAAATCAGCGGTGCTGTCTTCGTCATCACGGGCGTGGCGTTGGTCGCTCTCGGGTAGAAGGATGGAAGGCCACCGTCACTCGCCACGAGAAGAAACTGCAGAGCAAACAGGAGCGGTATGTTAGGCGTCATTGTGGTAGCATTTTCGCCGTGCCCACTAGTCGAAAACGCCTGCGAGAAGGCTTTTGAAGGCAGTGTGCTTGATGTCGATGCTGGTGGGGCTTGCGTGTCAGGGGACACTGGCGGCAGAAATCCTGGTATCGCTCCAGCGTTGAATTCATCGCCATCGAGGGGGGCGGCCAGGGAAATCAGCGCTGCTGTCTTCGTCATCACGGGCGTGGCGTTGGTCGCTCTCGGGTAGAAGGATGGAAGGCCACCGTCACTCGCCACGAGAAGAAACTGCAGAGCAAACAGGAGCGGTATGTTAGGCGTCATTGTCGTAGCATTTTCGCCGTGCCCTCTGGTCGAAAACGCCTGCGAGAAGGCTTTTGAAGGCAGTGTGCTTGATGTCGATGCTGGTGGGGCTTGCGTGTCAGGTGACACTGGCGTCAGAAATCCTGGTATCGCTCCAGCGTTGAATTCATCGCCATCGAGGGGGGCGGCCAGGGAAATCAGCGGTGCTGTCTTCGTCATCACGGGCGTGGCGTTGGTCGCTCTCGGGTAGAAGGATGGAAGGCCACCGTCACTCGCCACGAGAAGAAACTGCAGAGCAAACAGGAGCGGTATGTTAGGCGTCATTGTGGTAGCATTTTCGCCGTGCCCACTAGTCGAAAACGCCTGCGAGAAGGCTTTTGAAGGCAGTGTGCTTGATGTCGATGCTGGTGGGGCTTGCGTGTCAGGGGACACTGGCGGCAGAAATCCTGGTATCGCTCCAGCGTTGAATTCATCGCCATCGAGGGGGGCGGCCAGGGAAATCAGCGCTGCTGTCTTCGTCATCACGGGCGTGGCGTTGGTCGCTCTCGGGTAGAAGGATGGAAGGCCACCGTCACTCGCCACGAGAAGAAACTGCAGAGCAAACAGGAGCGGTATGTTAGGCGTCATTGTGGTAGCATTTTCGCCGTGCCCTCTGGTCGAAAACGCCTGCGAGAAGGCTTTTGAAGGCAGTGTGCTTGATGTCGATGCTGGTGGGGCTTGCGTGTCAGGTGACACTGGCGTCAGAAATCCTGGTATCGCTCCAGCGTTGAATTCATCGCCATCGAGGGGGGCGGCCAGGGAAATCAGCGCTGCTGTCTTCGTCATCACGGGCGTGGCGTTGGTCGCTCTCGGGTAGAAGGATGGAAGGCCACCGTCACTCGCCACGAGAAGAAACTGCAGAGCAAACAGGAGCGGTATGTTAGGCGTCATTGTGGTAGCATTTTCGCCGTGCCCTCTGGTCGAAAACGCCTGCGAGAAGGCTTTTGAAGGCAGTGTGCTTGATGTCGATGCTGGTGGGGCTTGCGTGTCAGGGGACACTGGCGGCAGAAATCCTGGTATCGCTCCAGCGTTGAATTCATCGCCATCGAGGGGGGCGGCCAGGGAAATCAGCGCTGCTGTCTTCGTCATCACGGGCGTGGCGTTGGTCGCTCTCGGGTAGAAGGATGGAAGGCCACCGTCACTCGCCACGAGAAGAAACTGCAGAGCAAACAGGAGCGGTATGTTAGGCGTCATTGTCGTAGCATTTTCGCCGTGCCCTCTGGTCGAAAACGCCTGCGAGAAGGCTTTTGAAGGCAGTGTGCTTGATGTCGATGCTGGTGGGGCTTGCGTGTCAGGGGACACTGGCGGCAGAAATCCTGGTATCGCTCCAGCGTTGAATTCATCGCCATCGAGGGGGGCGGCCAGGGAAATCAGCGCTGCTGTCTTCGTCATCACGGGCGTGGCGTTGGTCGCTCTCGGGTAGAAGGATGGAAGGCCACCGTCACTCGCCACGAGAAGAAACTGCAGAGCAAACAGGAGCGGTATGTTAGGCGTCATTGTGGTAGCATTTTCGCCGTGCCCTCTGGTCGAAAACGCCTGCGAGAAGGCTTTTGAAGGCAGTGTGCTTGATGTCGATGCTGGTGGGGCTTGCGTGTCAGGGGACACTGGCGGCAGAAATCCTGGTATCGCTCCAGCGTTGAATTCATCGCCATCGAGGGGGGCGGCCAGGGAAATCAGCGCTGCTGTCTTCGTCATCACGGGCGTGGCGTTGGTCGCTCTCGGGTAGAAGGATGGAAGGCCACCGTCACTCGCCACGAGAAGAAACTGCAGAGCAAACAGGAGCGGTATGTTAGGCGTCATTGTCGTAGCATTTTCGCCGTGCCCTCTGGTCGAAAACGCCTGCGAGAAGGCTTTTGAAGGCAGTGTGCTTGATGTCGATGCTGGTGGGGCTTGCGTGTCAGGTGACACTGGCGTCAGAAATCCTGGTATCGCTCCAGCGTTGAATTCATCGCCATCGAGGGGGGCGGCCAGGGAAATCAGCGCTGCTGTCTTCGTCATCACGGGCGTGGCGTTGGTCGCTCTCGGGTAGAAGGATGGAAGGCCACCGTCACTCGCCACGAGAAGAAACTGCAGAGCAAACAGGAGCGGTATGTTAGGCGTCATTGTCGTAGCATTTTCGCCGTGCCCTCTGGTCGAAAACGCCTGCGAGAAGGCTTTTGAAGGCAGTGTGCTTGATGTCGATGCTGGTGGGGCTTGCGTGTCAGGGGACACTGGCGGCAGAAATCCTGGTATCGCTCCAGCGTTGAATTCATCGCCATCGAGGGGGGCGGCCAGGGAAATCAGCGCTGCTGTCTTCGTCATCACGGGCGTGGCGTTGGTCGCTCTCGGGTAGAAGGATGGAAGGCCACCGTCACTCGCCACGAGAAGAAACTGCAGAGCAAACAGGAGCGGTATGTTAGGCGTCATTGTGGTAGCATTTTCGCCGTGCCCTCTGGTCGAAAACGCCTGCGAGAAGGCTTTTGAAGGCAGTGTGCTTGATGTCGATGCTGGTGGGGCTTGCGTGTCAGGTGACACTGGCGTCAGAAATCCTGGTATCGCTCCAGCGTTGAATTCATCGCCATCGAGGGGGGCGGCCAGGGAAATCAGCGCTGCTGTCTTCGTCATCACGGGCGTGGCGTTGGTCGCTCTCGGGTAGAAGGATGGAAGGCCACCGTCACTCGCCACGAGAAGAAACTGCAGAGCAAACAGGAGCGGTATGTTAGGCGTCATTGTGGTAGCATTTTCGCCGTGCCCTCTGGTCGAAAACGCCTGCGAGAAGGCTTTTGAAGGCAGTGTGCTTGATGTCGATGCTGGTGGGGCTTGCGTGTCAGGTGACACTGGCGTCAGAAATCCTGGTATCGCTCCAGCGTTGAATTCATCGCCATCGAGGGGGGCGGCCAGGGAAATCAGCGGTGCTGTCTTCGTCGTCACGGGCGTGGCGTTGGTCGCTCTCGGGTAGAAGGATGGAAGGCCACCGTCACTCGCCACGAGAAGAAACTGCAGAGCAAACAGGAGCGGTATGTTAGGCGTCATTGTCGTAGCATTTTCGCCGTGCCCTCTGGTCGAAAACGCCTGCGAGAAGGCTTTTGAAGGCAGTGTGCTTGATGTCGATGCTGGTGGGGCTTGCGTGTCAGGGGACACTGGCGGCAGAAATCCTGGTATCGCTCCAGCGTTGAATTCATCGCCATCGAGGGGGGCGGCCAGGGAAATCAGCGCTGCTGTCTTCGTCATCACGGGCGTGGCGTTGGTCGCTCTCGGGTAGAAGGATGGAAGGCCACCGTCACTCGCCACGAGAAGAAACTGCAGAGCAAACAGGAGCGGTATGTTAGGCGTCATTGTCGTAGCATTTTCGCCGTGCCCTCTGGTCGAAAACGCCTGCGAGAAGGCTTTTGAAGGCAGTGTGCTTGATGTCGATGCTGGTGGGGCTTGCGTGTCAGGGGACACTGGCGGCAGAAATCCTGGTATCGCTCCAGCGTTGAATTCATCGCCATCGAGGGGGGCGGCCAGGGAAATCAGCGCTGCTGTCTTCGTCATCACGGGCGTGGCGTTGGTCGCTCTCGGGTAGAAGGATGGAAGGCCACCGTCACTCGCCACGAGAAGAAACTGCAGAGCAAACAGGAGCGGTATGTTAGGCGTCATTGTCGTAGCATTTTCGCCGTGCCCTCTGGTCGAAAACGCCTGCGAGAAGGCTTTTGAAGGCAGTGTGCTTGATGTCGATGCTGGTGGGGCTTGCGTGTCAGGGGACACTGGCGGCAGAAATCCTGGTATCGCTCCAGCGTTGAATTCATCGCCATCGAGGGGGGCGGCCAGGGAAATCAGCGCTGCTGTCTTCGTCATCACGGGCGTGGCGTTGGTCGCTCTCGGGTAGAAGGATGGAAGGCCACCGTCACTCGCCACGAGAAGAAACTGCAGAGCAAGCAGGAGCGGTATGTTAGGCGTCATTGTCGTAGCATTTTCGCCGTGCCCTCTGGTCGAAAACGCCTGCGAGAAGGCTTTTGAAGGCAGTGTGCTTGATGTCGATGCTGGTGGGGCTTGCGTGTCAGGGGACACTGGCGGCAGAAATCCTGGTATCGCTCCAGCGTTGAATTCATCGCCATCGAGGGGGGCGGCCAGGGAAATCAGCGGTGCTGTCTTCGTCATCACGGGCGTGGCGTTGGTCGCTCTCGGGTAGAAGGATGGAAGGCCACCGTCACTCGCCACGAGAAGAAACTGCAGAGCAAACAGGAGCGGTATGTTAGGCGTCATTGTGGTAGCATTTTCGCCGTGCCCACTAGTCGAAAACGCCTGCGAGAAGGCTTTTGAAGGCAGTGTGCTTGATGTCGATGCTGGTGGGGCTTGCGTGTCAGGGGACACTGGCGGCAGAAATCCTGGTATCGCTCCAGCGTTGAATTCATCGCCATCGAGGGGGGCGGCCAGGGAAATCAGCGCTGCTGTCTTCGTCATCACGGGCGTGGCGTTGGTCGCTCTCGGGTAGAAGGATGGAAGGCCACCGTCACTCGCCACGAGAAGAAACTGCAGAGCAAACAGGAGCGGTATGTTAGGCGTCATTGTCGTAGCATTTTCGCCGTGCCCTCTGGTCGAAAACGCCTGCGAGAAGGCTTTTGAAGGCAGTGTGCTTGATGTCGATGCTGGTGGGGCTTGCGTGTCAGGTCACACTGGCGTCAGAAATCCTGGTATCGCTCCAGCGTTGAATTCATCGCCATCGAGGGGGGCGGCCAGGGAAATCAGCGGTGCTGTCTTCGTCATCACGGGCGTGGCGTTGGTCGCTCTCGGGTAGAAGGATGGAAGGCCACCGTCACTCGCCACGAGAAGAAACTGCAGAGCAAACAGGAGCGGTATGTTAGGCGTCATTGTGGTAGCATTTTCGCCGTGCCCACTAGTCGAAAACGCCTGCGAGAAGGCTTTTGAAGGCAGTGTGCTTGATGTCGATGCTGGTGGGGCTTGCGTGTCAGGGGACACTGGCGGCAGAAATCCTGGTATCGCTCCAGCGTTGAATTCATCGCCATCGAGGGGGGCGGCCAGGGAAATCAGCGCTGCTGTCTTCGTCGTCACGGGCGTGGCGTTGGTCGCTCTCGGGTAGAAGGATGGAAGGCCACCGTCACTCGCCACGAGAAGAAACTGCAGAGCAAACAGGAGCGGTATGTTAGGCGTCATTGTCGTAGCATTTTCGCCGTGCCCTCTGGTCGAAAACGCCTGCGAGAAGGCTTTTGAAGGCAGTGTGCTTGATGTCGATGCTGGTGGGGCTTGCGTGTCAGGGGACACTGGCGTCAGAAATCCTGGTATCGCTCCAGCGTTGAATTCATCGCCATCGAGGGGGGCGGCCAGGGAAATCAGCGCTGCTGTCTTCGTCATCACGGGCGTGGCGTTGGTCGCTCTCGGGTAGAAGGATGGAAGGCCACCGTCACTCGCCACGAGAAGAAACTGCAGAGCAAGCAGGAGCGGTATGTTAGGCGTCATTGTCGTAGCATTTTCGCCGTGCCCTCTGGTCGAAAACGCCTGCGAGAAGGCTTTTGAAGGCAGTGTGCTTGATGTCGATGCTGGTGGGGCTTGCGTGTCAGGGGACACTGGCGGCAGAAATCCTGGTATCGCTCCAGCGTTGAATTCATCGCCATCGAGGGGGGCGGCCAGGGAAATCAGCGCTGCTGTCTTCGTCATCACGGGCGTGGCGTTGGTCGCTCTCGGGTAGAAGGATGGAAGGCCACCGTCACTCGCCACGAGAAGAAACTGCAGAGCAAGCAGGAGCGGTATGTTAGGCGTCATTGTCGTAGCATTTTCGCCGTGCCCTCTGGTCGAAAACGCCTGCGAGAAGGCTTTTGAAGGCAGTGTGCTTGATGTCGATGCTGGTGGGGCTTGCGTGTCAGGGGACACTGGCGGCAGAAATCCTGGTATCGCTCCAGCGTTGAATTCATCGCCATCGAGGGGGGCGGCCAGGGAAATCAGCGCTGCTGTCTTCGTCATCACGGGCGTGGCGTTGGTCGCTCTCGGGTAGAAGGATGGAAGGCCACCGTCACTCGCCACGAGAAGAAACTGCAGAGCAAGCAGGAGCGGTATGTTAGGCGTCATTGTCGTAGCATTTTCGCCGTGCCCTCTGGTCGAAAACGCCTGCGAGAAGGCTTTTGAAGGCAGTGTGCTTGATGTCGATGCTGGTGGGGCTTGCGTGTCAGGGGACACTGGCGGCAGAAATCCTGGTATCGCTCCAGCGTTGAATTCATCGCCATCGAGGGGGGCGGCCAGGGAAATCAGCGGTGCTGTCTTCGTCATCACGGGCGTGGCGTTGGTCGCTCTCGGGTAGAAGGATGGAAGGCCACCGTCACTCGCCACGAGAAGAAACTGCAGAGCAAGCAGGAGCGGTATGTTAGGCGTCATTGTCGTAGCATTTTCGCCGTGCCCTCTGGTCGAAAACGCCTGCGAGAAGGCTTTTGAAGGCAGTGTGCTTGATGTCGATGCTGGTGGGGCTTGCGTGTCAGGGGACACTGGCGGCAGAAATCCTGGTATCGCTCCAGCGTTGAATTCATCGCCATCGAGGGGGGCGGCCAGGGAAATCAGCGCTGCTGTCTTCGTCATCACGGGCGTGGCGTTGGTCGCTCTCGGGTAGAAGGATGGAAGGCCACCGTCACTCGCCACGAGAAGAAACTGCAGAGCAAACAGGAGCGGTATGTTAGGCGTCATTGTGGTAGCATTTTCGCCGTGCCCTCTGGTCGAAAACGCCTGCGAGAAGGCTTTTGAAGGCAGTGTGCTTGATGTCGATGCTGGTGGGGCTTGCGTGTCAGGGGACACTGGCGGCAGAAATCCTGGTATCGCTCCAGCGTTGAATTCATCGCCATCGAGGGGGGCGGCCAGGGAAATCAGCGCTGCTGTCTTCGTCATCACGGGCGTGGCGTTGGTCGCTCTCGGGTAGAAGGATGGAAGGCCACCGTCACTCGCCACGAGAAGAAACTGCAGAGCAAACAGGAGCGGTATGTTAGGCGTCATTGTCGTAGCATTTTCGCCGTGCCCTCTGGTCGAAAACGCCTGCGAGAAGGCTTTTGAAGGCAGTGTGCTTGATGTCGATGCTGGTGGGGCTTGCGTGTCAGGTGACACTGGCGTCAGAAATCCTGGTATCGCTCCAGCGTTGAATTCATCGCCATCGAGGGGGGCGGCCAGGGAAATCAGCGGTGCTGTCTTCGTCATCACGGGCGTGGCGTTGGTCGCTCTCGGGTAGAAGGATGGAAGGCCACCGTCACTCGCCACGAGAAGAAACTGCAGAGCAAACAGGAGCGGTATGTTAGGCGTCATTGTGGTAGCATTTTCGCCGTGCCCACTAGTCGAAAACGCCTGCGAGAAGGCTTTTGAAGGCAGTGTGCTTGATGTCGATGCTGGTGGGGCTTGCGTGTCAGGGGACACTGGCGGCAGAAATCCTGGTATCGCTCCAGCGTTGAATTCATCGCCATCGAGGGGGGCGGCCAGGGAAATCAGCGCTGCTGTCTTCGTCATCACGGGCGTGGCGTTGGTCGCTCTCGGGTAGAAGGATGGAAGGCCACCGTCACTCGCCACGAGAAGAAACTGCAGAGCAAACAGGAGCGGTATGTTAGGCGTCATTGTCGTAGCATTTTCGCCGTGCCCTCTGGTCGAAAACGCCTGCGAGAAGGCTTTTGAAGGCAGTGTGCTTGATGTCGATGCTGGTGGGGCTTGCGTGTCAGGTGACACTGGCGTCAGAAATCCTGGTATCGCTCCAGCGTTGAATTCATCGCCATCGAGGGGGGCGGCCAGGGAAATCAGCGGTGCTGTCTTCGTCATCACGGGCGTGGCGTTGGTCGCTCTCGGGTAGAAGGATGAAAGGCCACCGTCACTCGCCACGAGAAGAAACTGCAGAGCAAACAGGAGCGGTATGTTAGGCGTCATTGTGGTAGCATTTTCGCCGTGCCCACTAGTCGAAAACGCCTGCGAGAAGGCTTTTGAAGGCAGTGTGCTTGATGTCGATGCTGGTGGGGCTTGCGTGTCAGGGGACACTGGCGGCAGAAATCCTGGTATCGCTCCAGCGTTGAATTCGTCGCCATCGAGGGGGGCGGCCAGGGTAATCAGCGGTGCTGTCTTCGTCGTCACGGGCGTGGCGTTGGTCGCTCTCGGGTAGAAGGATGGAAGGCCACCGTCACTCGCCACGAGAAGAAACTGCAGAGCAAACAGGAGCAGTATGTTAGGCGTCATTGTCGTAGCATTTTCGCCGTGCCCTCTGGTCGAAAACGCCTGCGAGAAGGCTTTTGAAGGCAGTGTGCTTGATGTCGATGCTGGTGGGGCTTGCGTGTCAGGGGACACTGGCGGCAGAAATCCTGGTATCGCTCCAGCGTTGAATTCATCGCCATCGAGGGGGGCGGCCAGGGAAATCAGCGCTGCTGTCTTCGTCATCACGGGCGTGGCGTTGGTCGCTCTCGGGTAGAAGGATGGAAGGCCACCGTCACTCGCCACGAGAAGAAACTGCAGAGCAAACAGGAGCGGTATGTTAGGCGTCATTGTCGTAGCATTTTCGCCGTGCCCTCTGGTCGAAAACGCCTGCGAGAAGGCTTTTGAAGGCAGTGTGCTTGATGTCGATGCTGGTGGGGCTTGCGTGTCAGGGGACACTGGCGGCAGAAATCCTGGTATCGCTCCAGCGTTGAATTCATCGCCATCGAGGGGGGCGGCCAGGGAAATCAGCGCTGCTGTCTTCGTCATCACGGGCGTGGCGTTGGTCGCTCTCGGGTAGAAGGATGGAAGGCCACCGTCACTCGCCACGAGAAGAAACTGCAGAGCAAACAGGAGCGGTATGTTAGGCGTCATTGTCGTAGCATTTTCGCCGTGCCCACTAGTCGAAAACGCCTGCGAGAAGGCTTTTGAAGGCAGTGTGCTTGATGTCGATGCTGGTGGGGCTTGCGTGTCAGGTGACACTGGCGTCAGAAATCCTGGTATCGCTCCAGCGTTGAATTCATCGCCATCGAGGGGGGCGGCCAGGGAAATCAGCGCTGCTGTCTTCGTCATCACGGGCGTGGCGTTGGTCGCTCTCGGGTAGAAGGATGGAAGGCCACCGTCACTCGCCACGAGAAGAAACTGCAGAGCAAACAGGAGCGGTATGTTAGGCGTCATTGTCGTAGCATTTTCGCCGTGCCCTCTGGTCGAAAACGCCTGCGAGAAGGCTTTTGAAGGCAGTGTGCTTGATGTCGATGCTGGTGGGGCTTGCGTGTCAGGGGACACTGGCGGCAGAAATCCTGGTATCGCTCCAGCGTTGAATTCATCGCCATCGAGGGGGGCGGCCAGGGAAATCAGCGGTGCTGTCTTCGTCATCACGGGCGTGGCGTTGGTCGCTCTCGGGTAGAAGGATGGAAGGCCACCGTCACTCGCCACGAGAAGAAACTGCAGAGCAAACAGGAGCGGTATGTTAGGCGTCATTGTGGTAGCATTTTCGCCGTGCCCACTAGTCGAAAACGCCTGCGAGAAGGCTTTTGAAGGCAGTGTGCTTGATGTCGATGCTGGTGGGGCTTGCGTGTCAGGGGACACTGGCGGCAGAAATCCTGGTATCGCTCCAGCGTTGAATTCATCGCCATCGAGGGGGGCGGCCAGGGAAATCAGCGCTGCTGTCTTCGTCATCACGGGCGTGGCGTTGGTCGCTCTCGGGTAGAAGGATGGAAGGCCACCGTCACTCGCCACGAGAAGAAACTGCAGAGCAAACAGGAGCGGTATGTTAGGCGTCATTCTCGTAGCATTTTCGCCGTGCCCTCTGGTCGAAAACGCCTGCGAGAAGGCTTTTGAAGGCAGTGTGCTTGATGTCGATGCTGGTGGGGCTTGCGTGTCAGGGGACACTGGCGGCAGAAATCCTGGTATCGCTCCAGCGTTGAATTCATCGCCATCGAGGGGGGCGGCCAGGGAAATCAGCGCTGCTGTCTTCGTCATCACGGGCGTGGCGTTGGTCGCTCTCGGGTAGAAGGATGGAAGGCCACCGTCACTCGCCACGAGAAGAAACTGCAGAGCAAACAGGAGCGGTATGTTAGGCGTCATTGTCGTAGCATTTTCGCCGTGCCCTCTGGTCGAAAACGCCTGCGAGAAGGCTTTTGAAGGCAGTGTGCTTGATGTCGATGCTGGTGGGGCTTGCGTGTCAGGGGACACTGGCGGCAGAAATCCTGGTATCGCTCCAGCGTTGAATTCATCGCCATCGAGGGGGGCGGCCAGGGAAATCAGCGCTGCTGTCTTCGTCATCACGGGCGTGGCGTTGGTCGCTCTCGGGTAGAAGGATGGAAGGCCACCGTCACTCGCCACGAGAAGAAACTGCAGAGCAAGCAGGAGCGGTATGTTAGGCGTCATTGTCGTAGCATTTTCGCCGTGCCCTCTGGTCGAAAACGCCTGCGAGAAGGCTTTTGAAGGCAGTGTGCTTGATGTCGATGCTGGTGGGGCTTGCGTGTCAGGGGACACTGGCGGCAGAAATCCTGGTATCGCTCCAGCGTTGAATTCATCGCCATCGAGGGGGGCGGCCAGGGAAATCAGCGCTGCTGTCTTCGTCATCACGGGCGTGGCGTTGGTCGCTCTCGGGTAGAAGGATGGAAGGCCACCGTCACTCGCCACGAGAAGAAACTGCAGAGCAAGCAGGAGCGGTATGTTAGGCGTCATTGTCGTAGCATTTTCGCCGTGCCCTCTGGTCGAAAACGCCTGCGAGAAGGCTTTTGAAGGCAGTGTGCTTGATGTCGATGCTGGTGGGGCTTGCGTGTCAGGGGACACTGGCGGCAGAAATCCTGGTATCGCTCCAGCGTTGAATTCATCGCCATCGAGGGGGGCGGCCAGGGAAATCAGCGGTGCTGTCTTCGTCATCACGGGCGTGGCGTTGGTCGCTCTCGGGTAGAAGGATGGAAGGCCACCGTCACTCGCCACGAGAAGAAACTGCAGAGCAAACAGGAGCGGTATGTTAGGCGTCATTGTGGTAGCATTTTCGCCGTGCCCACTAGTCGAAAACGCCTGCGAGAAGGCTTTTGAAGGCAGTGTGCTTGATGTCGATGCTGGTGGGGCTTGCGTGTCAGGGGACACTGGCGGCAGAAATCCTGGTATCGCTCCAGCGTTGAATTCATCGCCATCGAGGGGGGCGGCCAGGGAAATCAGCGCTGCTGTCTTCGTCATCACGGGCGTGGCGTTGGTCGCTCTCGGGTAGAAGGATGGAAGGCCACCGTCACTCGCCACGAGAAGAAACTGCAGAGCAAACAGGAGCGGTATGTTAGGCGTCATTGTCGTAGCATTTTCGCCGTGCCCTCTGGTCGAAAACGCCTGCGAGAAGGCTTTTGAAGGCAGTGTGCTTGATGTCGATGCTGGTGGGGCTTGCGTGTCAGGTGACACTGGCGTCAGAAATCCTGGTATCGCTCCAGCGTTGAATTCATCGCCATCGAGGGGGGCGGCCAGGGAAATCAGCGGTGCTGTCTTCGTCATCACGGGCGTGGCGTTGGTCGCTCTCGGGTAGAAGGATGGAAGGCCACCGTCACTCGCCACGAGAAGAAACTGCAGAGCAAACAGGAGCGGTATGTTAGGCGTCATTGTGGTAGCATTTTCGCCGTGCCCACTAGTCGAAAACGCCTGCGAGAAGGCTTTTGAAGGCAGTGTGCTTGATGTCGATGCTGGTGGGGCTTGCGTGTCAGGGGACACTGGCGGCAGAAATCCTGGTATCGCTCCAGCGTTGAATTCATCGCCATCGAGGGGGGCGGCCAGGGAAATCAGCGCTGCTGTCTTCGTCATCACGGGCGTGGCGTTGGTCGCTCTCGGGTAGAAGGATGGAAGGCCACCGTCACTCGCCACGAGAAGAAACTGCAGAGCAAACAGGAGCGGTATGTTAGGCGTCATTGTGGTAGCATTTTCGCCGTGCCCTCTGGTCGAAAACGCCTGCGAGAAGGCTTTTGAAGGCAGTGTGCTTGATGTCGATGCTGGTGGGGCTTGCGTGTCAGGTGACACTGGCGTCAGAAATCCTGGTATCGCTCCAGCGTTGAATTCATCGCCATCGAGGGGGGCGGCCAGGGAAATCAGCGCTGCTGTCTTCGTCATCACGGGCGTGGCGTTGGTCGCTCTCGGGTAGAAGGATGGAAGGCCACCGTCACTCGCCACGAGAAGAAACTGCAGAGCAAACAGGAGCGGTATGTTAGGCGTCATTGTGGTAGCATTTTCGCCGTGCCCTCTGGTCGAAAACGCCTGCGAGAAGGCTTTTGAAGGCAGTGTGCTTGATGTCGATGCTGGTGGGGCTTGCGTGTCAGGGGACACTGGCGGCAGAAATCCTGGTATCGCTCCAGCGTTGAATTCATCGCCATCGAGGGGGGCGGCCAGGGAAATCAGCGCTGCTGTCTTCGTCATCACGGGCGTGGCGTTGGTCGCTCTCGGGTAGAAGGATGGAAGGCCACCGTCACTCGCCACGAGAAGAAACTGCAGAGCAAACAGGAGCGGTATGTTAGGCGTCATTGTCGTAGCATTTTCGCCGTGCCCTCTGGTCGAAAACGCCTGCGAGAAGGCTTTTGAAGGCAGTGTGCTTGATGTCGATGCTGGTGGGGCTTGCGTGTCAGGGGACACTGGCGGCAGAAATCCTGGTATCGCTCCAGCGTTGAATTCATCGCCATCGAGGGGGGCGGCCAGGGAAATCAGCGCTGCTGTCTTCGTCATCACGGGCGTGGCGTTGGTCGCTCTCGGGTAGAAGGATGGAAGGCCACCGTCACTCGCCACGAGAAGAAACTGCAGAGCAAACAGGAGCGGTATGTTAGGCGTCATTGTGGTAGCATTTTCGCCGTGCCCTCTGGTCGAAAACGCCTGCGAGAAGGCTTTTGAAGGCAGTGTGCTTGATGTCGATGCTGGTGGGGCTTGCGTGTCAGGTGACACTGGCGTCAGAAATCCTGGTATCGCTCCAGCGTTGAATTCATCGCCATCGAGGGGGGCGGCCAGGGAAATCAGCGCTGCTGTCTTCGTCATCACGGGCGTGGCGTTGGTCGCTCTCGGGTAGAAGGATGGAAGGCCACCGTCACTCGCCACGAGAAGAAACTGCAGAGCAAACAGGAGCGGTATGTTAGGCGTCATTGTGGTAGCATTTTCGCCGTGCCCTCTGGTCGAAAACGCCTGCGAGAAGGCTTTTGAAGGCAGTGTGCTTGATGTCGATGCTGGTGGGGCTTGCGTGTCAGGTGACACTGGCGTCAGAAATCCTGGTATCGCTCCAGCGTTGAATTCATCGCCATCGAGGGGGGCGGCCAGGGAAATCAGCGGTGCTGTCTTCGTCGTCACGGGCGTGGCGTTGGTCGCTCTCGGGTAGAAGGATGGAAGGCCACCGTCACTCGCCACGAGAAGAAACTGCAGAGCAAACAGGAGCGGTATGTTAGGCGTCATTGTGGTAGCATTTTCGCCGTGCCCTCTGGTCGAAAACGCCTGCGAGAAGGCTTTTGAAGGCAGTGTGCTTGATGTCGATGCTGGTGGGGCTTGCGTGTCAGGGGACACTGGCGGCAGAAATCCTGGTATCGCTCCAGCGTTGAATTCATCGCCATCGAGGGGGGCGGCCAGGGAAATCAGCGCTGCTGTCTTCGTCATCACGGGCGTGGCGTTGGTCGCTCTCGGGTAGAAGGATGGAAGGCCACCGTCACTCGCCACGAGAAGAAACTGCAGAGCAAGCAGGAGCGGTATGTTAGGCGTCATTGTCGTAGCATTTTCGCCGTGCCCTCTGGTCGAAAACGCCTGCGAGAAGGCTTTTGAAGGCAGTGTGCTTGATGTCGATGCTGGTGGGGCTTGCGTGTCAGGGGACACTGGCGGCAGAAATCCTGGTATCGCTCCAGCGTTGAATTCATCGCCATCGAGGGGGGCGGCCAGGGAAATCAGCGGTGCTGTCTTCGTCATCACGGGCGTGGCGTTGGTCGCTCTCGGGTAGAAGGATGGAAGGCCACCGTCACTCGCCACGAGAAGAAACTGCAGAGCAAACAGGAGCGGTATGTTAGGCGTCATTGTGGTAGCATTTTCGCCGTGCCCACTAGTCGAAAACGCCTGCGAGAAGGCTTTTGAAGGCAGTGTGCTTGATGTCGATGCTGGTGGGGCTTGCGTGTCAGGGGACACTGGCGGCAGAAATCCTGGTATCGCTCCAGCGTTGAATTCATCGCCATCGAGGGGGGCGGCCAGGGAAATCAGCGCTGCTGTCTTCGTCATCACGGGCGTGGCGTTGGTCGCTCTCGGGTAGAAGGATGGAAGGCCACCGTCACTCGCCACGAGAAGAAACTGCAGAGCAAACAGGAGCGGTATGTTAGGCGTCATTGTCGTAGCATTTTCGCCGTGCCCTCTGGTCGAAAACGCCTGCGAGAAGGCTTTTGAAGGCAGTGTGCTTGATGTCGATGCTGGTGGGGCTTGCGTGTCAGGTCACACTGGCGTCAGAAATCCTGGTATCGCTCCAGCGTTGAATTCATCGCCATCGAGGGGGGCGGCCAGGGAAATCAGCGGTGCTGTCTTCGTCATCACGGGCGTGGCGTTGGTCGCTCTCGGGTAGAAGGATGGAAGGCCACCGTCACTCGCCACGAGAAGAAACTGCAGAGCAAACAGGAGCGGTATGTTAGGCGTCATTGTGGTAGCATTTTCGCCGTGCCCACTAGTCGAAAACGCCTGCGAGAAGGCTTTTGAAGGCAGTGTGCTTGATGTCGATGCTGGTGGGGCTTGCGTGTCAGGGGACACTGGCGGCAGAAATCCTGGTATCGCTCCAGCGTTGAATTCATCGCCATCGAGGGGGGCGGCCAGGGAAATCAGCGCTGCTGTCTTCGTCGTCACGGGCGTGGCGTTGGTCGCTCTCGGGTAGAAGGATGGAAGGCCACCGTCACTCGCCACGAGAAGAAACTGCAGAGCAAACAGGAGCGGTATGTTAGGCGTCATTGTCGTAGCATTTTCGCCGTGCCCTCTGGTCGAAAACGCCTGCGAGAAGGCTTTTGAAGGCAGTGTGCTTGATGTCGATGCTGGTGGGGCTTGCGTGTCAGGGGACACTGGCGTCAGAAATCCTGGTATCGCTCCAGCGTTGAATTCATCGCCATCGAGGGGGGCGGCCAGGGAAATCAGCGCTGCTGTCTTCGTCATCACGGGCGTGGCGTTGGTCGCTCTCGGGTAGAAGGATGGAAGGCCACCGTCACTCGCCACGAGAAGAAACTGCAGAGCAAGCAGGAGCGGTATGTTAGGCGTCATTGTCGTAGCATTTTCGCCGTGCCCTCTGGTCGAAAACGCCTGCGAGAAGGCTTTTGAAGGCAGTGTGCTTGATGTCGATGCTGGTGGGGCTTGCGTGTCAGGGGACACTGGCGGCAGAAATCCTGGTATCGCTCCAGCGTTGAATTCATCGCCATCGAGGGGGGCGGCCAGGGAAATCAGCGCTGCTGTCTTCGTCATCACGGGCGTGGCGTTGGTCGCTCTCGGGTAGAAGGATGGAAGGCCACCGTCACTCGCCACGAGAAGAAACTGCAGAGCAAGCAGGAGCGGTATGTTAGGCGTCATTGTCGTAGCATTTTCGCCGTGCCCTCTGGTCGAAAACGCCTGCGAGAAGGCTTTTGAAGGCAGTGTGCTTGATGTCGATGCTGGTGGGGCTTGCGTGTCAGGGGACACTGGCGGCAGAAATCCTGGTATCGCTCCAGCGTTGAATTCATCGCCATCGAGGGGGGCGGCCAGGGAAATCAGCGCTGCTGTCTTCGTCATCACGGGCGTGGCGTTGGTCGCTCTCGGGTAGAAGGATGGAAGGCCACCGTCACTCGCCACGAGAAGAAACTGCAGAGCAAGCAGGAGCGGTATGTTAGGCGTCATTGTCGTAGCATTTTCGCCGTGCCCTCTGGTCGAAAACGCCTGCGAGAAGGCTTTTGAAGGCAGTGTGCTTGATGTCGATGCTGGTGGGGCTTGCGTGTCAGGGGACACTGGCGGCAGAAATCCTGGTATCGCTCCAGCGTTGAATTCATCGCCATCGAGGGGGGCGGCCAGGGAAATCAGCGGTGCTGTCTTCGTCATCACGGGCGTGGCGTTGGTCGCTCTCGGGTAGAAGGATGGAAGGCCACCGTCACTCGCCACGAGAAGAAACTGCAGAGCAAGCAGGAGCGGTATGTTAGGCGTCATTGTCGTAGCATTTTCGCCGTGCCCTCTGGTCGAAAACGCCTGCGAGAAGGCTTTTGAAGGCAGTGTGCTTGATGTCGATGCTGGTGGGGCTTGCGTGTCAGGGGACACTGGCGGCAGAAATCCTGGTATCGCTCCAGCGTTGAATTCATCGCCATCGAGGGGGGCGGCCAGGGAAATCAGCGCTGCTGTCTTCGTCATCACGGGCGTGGCGTTGGTCGCTCTCGGGTAGAAGGATGGAAGGCCACCGTCACTCGCCACGAGAAGAAACTGCAGAGCAAACAGGAGCGGTATGTTAGGCGTCATTGTGGTAGCATTTTCGCCGTGCCCTCTGGTCGAAAACGCCTGCGAGAAGGCTTTTGAAGGCAGTGTGCTTGATGTCGATGCTGGTGGGGCTTGCGTGTCAGGGGACACTGGCGGCAGAAATCCTGGTATCGCTCCAGCGTTGAATTCATCGCCATCGAGGGGGGCGGCCAGGGAAATCAGCGCTGCTGTCTTCGTCATCACGGGCGTGGCGTTGGTCGCTCTCGGGTAGAAGGATGGAAGGCCACCGTCACTCGCCACGAGAAGAAACTGCAGAGCAAACAGGAGCGGTATGTTAGGCGTCATTGTCGTAGCATTTTCGCCGTGCCCTCTGGTCGAAAACGCCTGCGAGAAGGCTTTTGAAGGCAGTGTGCTTGATGTCGATGCTGGTGGGGCTTGCGTGTCAGGTGACACTGGCGTCAGAAATCCTGGTATCGCTCCAGCGTTGAATTCATCGCCATCGAGGGGGGCGGCCAGGGAAATCAGCGGTGCTGTCTTCGTCATCACGGGCGTGGCGTTGGTCGCTCTCGGGTAGAAGGATGGAAGGCCACCGTCACTCGCCACGAGAAGAAACTGCAGAGCAAACAGGAGCGGTATGTTAGGCGTCATTGTGGTAGCATTTTCGCCGTGCCCACTAGTCGAAAACGCCTGCGAGAAGGCTTTTGAAGGCAGTGTGCTTGATGTCGATGCTGGTGGGGCTTGCGTGTCAGGGGACACTGGCGGCAGAAATCCTGGTATCGCTCCAGCGTTGAATTCATCGCCATCGAGGGGGGCGGCCAGGGAAATCAGCGCTGCTGTCTTCGTCATCACGGGCGTGGCGTTGGTCGCTCTCGGGTAGAAGGATGGAAGGCCACCGTCACTCGCCACGAGAAGAAACTGCAGAGCAAACAGGAGCGGTATGTTAGGCGTCATTGTCGTAGCATTTTCGCCGTGCCCTCTGGTCGAAAACGCCTGCGAGAAGGCTTTTGAAGGCAGTGTGCTTGATGTCGATGCTGGTGGGGCTTGCGTGTCAGGTGACACTGGCGTCAGAAATCCTGGTATCGCTCCAGCGTTGAATTCATCGCCATCGAGGGGGGCGGCCAGGGAAATCAGCGGTGCTGTCTTCGTCATCACGGGCGTGGCGTTGGTCGCTCTCGGGTAGAAGGATGAAAGGCCACCGTCACTCGCCACGAGAAGAAACTGCAGAGCAAACAGGAGCGGTATGTTAGGCGTCATTGTGGTAGCATTTTCGCCGTGCCCACTAGTCGAAAACGCCTGCGAGAAGGCTTTTGAAGGCAGTGTGCTTGATGTCGATGCTGGTGGGGCTTGCGTGTCAGGGGACACTGGCGGCAGAAATCCTGGTATCGCTCCAGCGTTGAATTCGTCGCCATCGAGGGGGGCGGCCAGGGTAATCAGCGGTGCTGTCTTCGTCGTCACGGGCGTGGCGTTGGTCGCTCTCGGGTAGAAGGATGGAAGGCCACCGTCACTCGCCACGAGAAGAAACTGCAGAGCAAACAGGAGCAGTATGTTAGGCGTCATTGTCGTAGCATTTTCGCCGTGCCCTCTGGTCGAAAACGCCTGCGAGAAGGCTTTTGAAGGCAGTGTGCTTGATGTCGATGCTGGTGGGGCTTGCGTGTCAGGGGACACTGGCGGCAGAAATCCTGGTATCGCTCCAGCGTTGAATTCATCGCCATCGAGGGGGGCGGCCAGGGAAATCAGCGCTGCTGTCTTCGTCATCACGGGCGTGGCGTTGGTCGCTCTCGGGTAGAAGGATGGAAGGCCACCGTCACTCGCCACGAGAAGAAACTGCAGAGCAAACAGGAGCGGTATGTTAGGCGTCATTGTCGTAGCATTTTCGCCGTGCCCTCTGGTCGAAAACGCCTGCGAGAAGGCTTTTGAAGGCAGTGTGCTTGATGTCGATGCTGGTGGGGCTTGCGTGTCAGGGGACACTGGCGGCAGAAATCCTGGTATCGCTCCAGCGTTGAATTCATCGCCATCGAGGGGGGCGGCCAGGGAAATCAGCGCTGCTGTCTTCGTCATCACGGGCGTGGCGTTGGTCGCTCTCGGGTAGAAGGATGGAAGGCCACCGTCACTCGCCACGAGAAGAAACTGCAGAGCAAACAGGAGCGGTATGTTAGGCGTCATTGTCGTAGCATTTTCGCCGTGCCCACTAGTCGAAAACGCCTGCGAGAAGGCTTTTGAAGGCAGTGTGCTTGATGTCGATGCTGGTGGGGCTTGCGTGTCAGGTGACACTGGCGTCAGAAATCCTGGTATCGCTCCAGCGTTGAATTCATCGCCATCGAGGGGGGCGGCCAGGGAAATCAGCGCTGCTGTCTTCGTCATCACGGGCGTGGCGTTGGTCGCTCTCGGGTAGAAGGATGGAAGGCCACCGTCACTCGCCACGAGAAGAAACTGCAGAGCAAACAGGAGCGGTATGTTAGGCGTCATTGTCGTAGCATTTTCGCCGTGCCCTCTGGTCGAAAACGCCTGCGAGAAGGCTTTTGAAGGCAGTGTGCTTGATGTCGATGCTGGTGGGGCTTGCGTGTCAGGGGACACTGGCGGCAGAAATCCTGGTATCGCTCCAGCGTTGAATTCATCGCCATCGAGGGGGGCGGCCAGGGAAATCAGCGGTGCTGTCTTCGTCATCACGGGCGTGGCGTTGGTCGCTCTCGGGTAGAAGGATGGAAGGCCACCGTCACTCGCCACGAGAAGAAACTGCAGAGCAAACAGGAGCGGTATGTTAGGCGTCATTGTGGTAGCATTTTCGCCGTGCCCACTAGTCGAAAACGCCTGCGAGAAGGCTTTTGAAGGCAGTGTGCTTGATGTCGATGCTGGTGGGGCTTGCGTGTCAGGGGACACTGGCGGCAGAAATCCTGGTATCGCTCCAGCGTTGAATTCATCGCCATCGAGGGGGGCGGCCAGGGAAATCAGCGCTGCTGTCTTCGTCATCACGGGCGTGGCGTTGGTCGCTCTCGGGTAGAAGGATGGAAGGCCACCGTCACTCGCCACGAGAAGAAACTGCAGAGCAAACAGGAGCGGTATGTTAGGCGTCATTGTCGTAGCATTTTCGCCGTGCCCTCTGGTCGAAAACGCCTGCGAGAAGGCTTTTGAAGGCAGTGTGCTTGATGTCGATGCTGGTGGGGCTTGCGTGTCAGGTGACACTGGCGTCAGAAATCCTGGTATCGCTCCAGCGTTGAATTCATCGCCATCGAGGGGGGCGGCCAGGGAAATCAGCGGTGCTGTCTTCGTCATCACGGGCGTGGCGTTGGTCGCTCTCGGGTAGAAGGATGGAAGGCCACCGTCACTCGCCACGAGAAGAAACTGCAGAGCAAACAGGAGCGGTATGTTAGGCGTCATTGTGGTAGCATTTTCGCCGTGCCCACTAGTCGAAAACGCCTGCGAGAAGGCTTTTGAAGGCAGTGTGCTTGATGTCGATGCTGGTGGGGCTTGCGTGTCAGGTGACACTGGCGTCAGAAATCCTGGTATCGCTCCAGCGTTGAATTCATCGCCATCGAGGGGGGCGGCCAGGGAAATCAGCGCTGCTGTCTTCGTCATCACGGGCGTGGCGTTGGTCGCTCTCGGGTAGAAGGATGGAAGGCCACCGTCACTCGCCACGAGAAGAAACTGCAGAGCAAACAGGAGCGGTATGTTAGGCGTCATTGTCGTAGCATTTTCGCCGTGCCCTCTGGTCGAAAACGCCTGCGAGAAGGCTTTTGAAGGCAGTGTGCTTGATGTCGATGCTGGTGGGGCTTGCGTGTCAGGTGACACTGGCGTCAGAAATCCTGGTATCGCTCCAGCGTTGAATTCATCGCCATCGAGGGGGGCGGCCAGGGAAATCAGCGGTGCTGTCTTCGTCATCACGGGCGTGGCGTTGGTCGCTCTCGGGTAGAAGGATGGAAGGCCACCGTCACTCGCCACGAGAAGAAACTGCAGAGCAAACAGGAGCGGTATGTTAGGCGTCATTGTGGTAGCATTTTCGCCGTGCCCACTAGTCGAAAACGCCTGCGAGAAGGCTTTTGAAGGCAGTGTGCTTGATGTCGATGCTGGTGGGGCTTGCGTGTCAGGGGACACTGGCGGCAGAAATCCTGGTATCGCTCCAGCGTTGAATTCATCGCCATCGAGGGGGGCGGCCAGGGAAATCAGCGCTGCTGTCTTCGTCATCACGGGCGTGGCGTTGGTCGCTCTCGGGTAGAAGGATGGAAGGCCACCGTCACTCGCCACGAGAAGAAACTGCAGAGCAAACAGGAGCGGTATGTTAGGCGTCATTGTCGTAGCATTTTCGCCGTGCCCTCTGGTCGAAAACGCCTGCGAGAAGGCTTTTGAAGGCAGTGTGCTTGATGTCGATGCTGGTGGGGCTTGCGTGTCAGGTGACACTGGCGTCAGAAATCCTGGTATCGCTCCAGCGTTGAATTCATCGCCATCGAGGGGGGCGGCCAGGGAAATCAGCGGTGCTGTCTTCGTCATCACGGGCGTGGCGTTGGTCGCTCTCGGGTAGAAGGATGGAAGGCCACCGTCACTCGCCACGAGAAGAAACTGCAGAGCAAACAGGAGCGGTATGTTAGGCGTCATTGTGGTAGCATTTTCGCCGTGCCCACTAGTCGAAAACGCCTGCGAGAAGGCTTTTGAAGGCAGTGTGCTTGATGTCGATGCTGGTGGGGCTTGCGTGTCAGGTGACACTGGATTCAGAAATCCTGGTATCGCTCCAGCGTTGAATTCATCGCCATCGAGGGGGGCGGCCAGGGAAATCAGCGCTGCTGTCTTCGTCATCACGGGCGTGGCGTTGGTCGCTCTCGGGTAGAAGGATGGAAGGCCACCGTCACTCGCCACGAGAAGAAACTGCAGAGCAAACAGGAGCGGTATGTTAGGCGTCATTGTCGTAGCATTTTCGCCGTGCCCTCTGGTCGAAAACGCCTGCGAGAAGGCTTTTGAAGGCAGTGTGCTTGATGTCGATGCTGGTGGGGCTTGCGTGTCAGGTGACACTGGCGTCAGAAATCCTGGTATCGCTCCAGCGTTGAATTCATCGCCATCGAGGGGGGCGGCCAGGGAAATCAGCGGTGCTGTCTTCGTCATCACGGGCGTGGCGTTGGTCGCTCTCGGGTAGAAGGATGGAAGGCCACCGTCACTCGCCACGAGAAGAAACTGCAGAGCAAACAGGAGCGGTATGTTAGGCGTCATTGTCGTAGCATTTTCGCCGTGCCCTCTGGTCGAAAACGCCTGCGAGAAGGCTTTTGAAGGCAGTGTGCTTGATGTCGATGCTGGTGGGGCTTGCGTGTCAGGGGACACTGGCGGCAGAAATCCTGGTATCGCTCCAGCGTTGAATTCATCGCCATCGAGGGGGGCGGCCAGGGAAATCAGCGCTGCTGTCTTCGTCATCACGGGCGTGGCGTTGGTCGCTCTCGGGTAGAAGGATGGAAGGCCACCGTCACTCGCCACGAGAAGAAACTGCAGAGCAAACAGGAGCGGTATGTTAGGCGTCATTGTCGTAGCATTTTCGCCGTGCCCTCTGGTCGAAAACGCCTGCGAGAAGGCTTTTGAAGGCAGTGTGCTTGATGTCGATGCTGGTGGGGCTTGCGTGTCAGGGGACACTGGCGGCAGAAATCCTGGTATCGCTCCAGCGTTGAATTCATCGCCATCGAGGGGGGCGGCCAGGGAAATCAGCGCTGCTGTCTTCGTCATCACGGGCGTGGCGTTGGTCGCTCTCGGGTAGAAGGATGGAAGGCCACCGTCACTCGCCACGAGAAGAAACTGCAGAGCAAACAGGAGCGGTATGTTAGGCGTCATTGTCGTAGCATTTTCGCCGTGCCCACTAGTCGAAAACGCCTGCGAGAAGGCTTTTGAAGGCAGTGTGCTTGATGTCGATGCTGGTGGGGCTTGCGTGTCAGGTGACACTGGCGTCAGAAATCCTGGTATCGCTCCAGCGTTGAATTCATCGCCATCGAGGGGGGCGGCCAGGGAAATCAGCGCTGCTGTCTTCGTCATCACGGGCGTGGCGTTGGTCGCTCTCGGGTAGAAGGATGGAAGGCCACCGTCACTCGCCACGAGAAGAAACTGCAGAGCAAACAGGAGCGGTATGTTAGGCGTCATTGTCGTAGCATTTTCGCCGTGCCCTCTGGTCGAAAACGCCTGCGAGAAGGCTTTTGAAGGCAGTGTGCTTGATGTCGATGCTGGTGGGGCTTGCGTGTCAGGGGACACTGGCGGCAGAAATCCTGGTATCGCTCCAGCGTTGAATTCATCGCCATCGAGGGGGGCGGCCAGGGAAATCAGCGCTGCTGTCTTCGTCATCACGGGCGTGGCGTTGGTCGCTCTCGGGTAGAAGGATGGAAGGCCACCGTCACTCGCCACGAGAAGAAACTGCAGAGCAAACAGGAGCGGTATGTTAGGCGTCATTGTCGTAGCATTTTCGCCGTGCCCTCTGGTCGAAAACGCCTGCGAGAAGGCTTTTGAAGGCAGTGTGCTTGATGTCGATGCTGGTGGGGCTTGCGTGTCAGGTGACACTGGCGTCAGAAATCCTGGTATCGCTCCAGCGTTGAATTCATCGCCATCGAGGGGGGCGGCCAGGGAAATCAGCGGTGCTGTCTTCGTCATCACGGGCGTGGCGTTGGTCGCTCTCGGGTAGAAGGATGGAAGGCCACCGTCACTCGCCACGAGAAGAAACTGCAGAGCAAACAGGAGCGGTATGTTAGGCGTCATTGTGGTAGCATTTTCGCCGTGCCCACTAGTCGAAAACGCCTGCGAGAAGGCTTTTGAAGGCAGTGTGCTTGATGTCGATGCTGGTGGGGCTTGCGTGTCAGGGGACACTGGCGGCAGAAATCCTGGTATCGCTCCAGCGTTGAATTCATCGCCATCGAGGGGGGCGGCCAGGGAAATCAGCGCTGCTGTCTTCGTCATCACGGGCGTGGCGTTGGTCGCTCTCGGGTAGAAGGATGGAAGGCCACCGTCACTCGCCACGAGAAGAAACTGCAGAGCAAACAGGAGCGGTATGTTAGGCGTCATTGTCGTAGCATTTTCGCCGTGCCCTCTGGTCGAAAACGCCTGCGAGAAGGCTTTTGAAGGCAGTGTGCTTGATGTCGATGCTGGTGGGGCTTGCGTGTCAGGTGACACTGGCGTCAGAAATCCTGGTATCGCTCCAGCGTTGAATTCATCGCCATCGAGGGGGGCGGCCAGGGAAATCAGCGGTGCTGTCTTCGTCATCACGGGCGTGGCGTTGGTCGCTCTCGGGTAGAAGGATGGAAGGCCACCGTCACTCGCCACGAGAAGAAACTGCAGAGCAAACAGGAGCGGTATGTTAGGCGTCATTGTGGTAGCATTTTCGCCGTGCCCACTAGTCGAAAACGCCTGCGAGAAGGCTTTTGAAGGCAGTGTGCTTGATGTCGATGCTGGTGGGGCTTGCGTGTCAGGTGACACTGGCGTCAGAAATCCTGGTATCGCTCCAGCGTTGAATTCATCGCCATCGAGGGGGGCGGCCAGGGAAATCAGCGCTGCTGTCTTCGTCATCACGGGCGTGGCGTTGGTCGCTCTCGGGTAGAAGGATGGAAGGCCACCGTCACTCGCCACGAGAAGAAACTGCAGAGCAAACAGGACCGGTATGTTAGGCGTCATTGTCGTAGCATTTTCGCCGTGCCCTCTGGTCGAAAACGCCTGCGAGAAGGCTTTTGAAGGCAGTGTGCTTGATGTCGATGCTGGTGGGGCTTGCGTGTCAGGTGACACTGGCGTCAGAAATCCTGGTATCGCTCCAGCGTTGAATTCATCGCCATCGAGGGGGGCGGCCAGGGAAATCAGCGGTGCTGTCTTCGTCATCACGGGCGTGGCGTTGGTCGCTCTCGGGTAGAAGGATGGAAGGCCACCGTCACTCGCCACGAGAAGAAACTGCAGAGCAAACAGGAGCGGTATGTTAGGCGTCATTGTCGTAGCATTTTCGCCGTGCCCTCTGGTCGAAAACGCCTGCGAGAAGGCTTTTGAAGGCAGTGTGCTTGATGTCGATGCTGGTGGGGCTTGCGTGTCAGGTGACACTGGCGTCAGAAATCCTGGTATCGCTCCAGCGTTGAATTCATCGCCATCGAGGGGGGCGGCCAGGGAAATCAGCGGTGCTGTCTTCGTCATCACGGGCGTGGCGTTGGTCGCTCTCGGGTAGAAGGATGGAAGGCCACCGTCACTCGCCACGAGAAGAAACTGCAGAGCAAACAGGAGCGGTATGTTAGGCGTCATTGTGGTAGCATTTTCGCCGTGCCCACTAGTCGAAAACGCCTGCGAGAAGGCTTTTGAAGGCAGTGTGCTTGATGTCGATGCTGGTGGGGCTTGCGTGTCAGGGGACACTGGCGGCAGAAATCCTGGTATCGCTCCAGCGTTGAATTCATCGCCATCGAGGGGGGCGGCCAGGGAAATCAGCGCTGCTGTCTTCGTCATCACGGGCGTGGCGTTGGTCGCTCTCGGGTAGAAGGATGGAAGGCCACCGTCACTCGCCACGAGAAGAAACTGCAGAGCAAACAGGAGCGGTATGTTAGGCGTCATTGTCGTAGCATTTTCGCCGTGCCCTCTGGTCGAAAACGCCTGCGAGAAGGCTTTTGAAGGCAGTGTGCTTGATGTCGATGCTGGTGGGGCTTGCGTGTCAGGTGACACTGGCGTCAGAAATCCTGGTATCGCTCCAGCGTTGAATTCATCGCCATCGAGGGGGGCGGCCAGGGAAATCAGCGCTGCTGTCTTCGTCATCACGGGCGTGGCGTTGGTCGCTCTCGGGTAGAAGGATGGAAAGCCACCGTCACTCGCCACGAGAAGAAACTGCAGAGCAAACAGGAGCGGTATGTTAGGCGTCATTGTCGTAGCATTTTCGCCGTGCCCTCTGGTCGAAAACGCCTGCGAGAAGGCTTTTGAAGGCAGTGTGCTTGATGTCGATGCTGGTGGGGCTTGCGTGTCAGGTGACACTGGCGTCAGAAATCCTGGTATCGCTCCAGCGTTGAATTCATCGCCATCGAGGGGGGCGGCCAGGGAAATCAGCGCTGCTGTCTTCGTCATCACGGGCGTGGCGTTGGTCGCTCTCGGGTAGAAGGATGGAAGGCCACCGTCACTCGCCACGAGAAGAAACTGCAGAGCAAACAGGAGCGGTATGTTAGGCGTCATTGTGGTAGCATTTTCGCCGTGCCCTCTGGTCGAAAACGCCTGCGAGAAGGCTTTTGAAGGCAGTGTGCTTGATGTCGATGCTGGTGGGGCTTACGTGTCAGGTGACACTGGCGTCAGAAATCCTGGTATCGCTCCAGCGTTGAATTCATCGCCATCGAGGGGGGCGGCCAGGGTAATCAGCGGTGCTGTCTTCGTCATCACGGGCGTGGCGTTGGTCGCTCTCGGGTAGAAGGATGGAAGGCCACCGTCACTCGCCACGAGAAGAAACTGCAGAGCAAACAGGAGCGGTATGTTAGGCGTCATTGTGGTAGCATTTTCGCCGTGCCCACTAGTCGAAAACGCCTGCGAGAAGGCTTTTGAAGGCAGTGTGCTTGATGTCGATGCTGGTGGGGCTTGCGTGTCAGGTGACACTGGCGGCAGAAATCCTGGTATCCCTCCAGCGTTGAATTCATCGCCATCGAGGGGGGCGGCCAGGGTAATCAGCGGTGCTGTCTTTGTCATCACGGGCGTCGGGTAGAAGGATGGAAGGCCACCGTCACTCGCCACGAGAAGAAACTGCAGAGCAAACAGGAGCGGTATGTTAGGCGTCATTGTCGTAGCATTTTCGCCTTTCCCACTAGTCGAAAACGCCTGCGAGAAGGCTTTTGAAGGCAGTGTGCTTGATGTCGATGCTGGTGGGGCTTGCGTGTCAGGTGACACTGGCGGCAGAAATCCTGGTATCCCTCCAGCGTTGAATTCATCGCCATCGAGGGGGGCGGCCAGGGTAATCAGCGGTGCTGTCTTTGTCATCACGGGCGTCGGGTAGAAGGATGGAAGGCCACCGTCACTCGCCACGAGAAGAAACTGCAGAGCAGACAGGAGCGGTATGTTAGGCGTCATTGTCGTAGCATTTTCGCCTTTCCCACTAGTCGAAAACGCCTGCGAGAAGGCTTTTGAAGGCAGTGTGCTTGATGTCGAGGCTGGTGGGGCTTGCGTGTCAGGCGACGCTGGCGGCAGAAATCCTGGTATCGCTCCAGCGTTGAATTCATCGCCATCGAGGGGGGCGGCCAGGGTAATCAGCGGTGCTGTCTTTGTCATCACGGGCGTGGCGTTGGTCGCTCTCGGGTAGAAGGATGGAAGGCCACCGTCACTCGCCACGAGAAGAAACTGCAGAGCAAACAGGAGCGGTATGTTAGGCGTCATTGTCGTAGCATTTTCGCCTTTCCCACTAGTCGAAAACGCCTGCGAGAAGGCTTTTGAAGGCAGTGTGCTTGATGTCGATGCTGGTGGGGCTTGCGTGTCAGGTGACACTGGCGGCAGAAATCCTGGTATCCCTCCAGCGTTGAATTCATCGCCATCGAGGGGGGCGGCCAGGGTAATCAGCGGTGCTGTCTTCGTCATCACGGGCGTCGGGTAGAAGGATGGAAGGCCACCGTCACTCGCCACGAGAAGAAACTGCAGAGCAAACAGGAGCGGTATGTTAGGCGTCATTGTCGTAGCATTTTCGCCGCGCCCACTGGTCGAAAACGCCTGCGAGAAGGCTTTTGAAGGCAGTGTGCTTGATGTCGATGCTGGTGGGGCTTGCGTGTCAGGCGACGCTGGCGGCAGAAATCCTGGTATCGCTCCAGCGTTGAATTCATCGCCATCGAGGGAAGCGGCCAGGGTAATCAGCGGTGCTGTCTTCGTCGTCACGGGCGTGGCGTTGGTCGCTCTCGTGTAGAAGGATGGAAGGCCACCGTCACTCGCCACGAGAACAAACTGCAGAGCAGACAGGAGCGGTATGTTAGGCGTCATAGTCGTAGCATTTTCGCCGTGCCCACTGGTCGAAAACGCCTGCGAGAAGGCTTTTGGAGGCAGTGTGCTTGATGTCGATGCTGGTGTGGCTTGCGTGTCAGGCGACACTGGCGGCAGAAATCCTGGTATCGCTCCAGCGTTGAATTCATCGCCATCGAGGGGGGCGGCCAGGGAAATCAGCGGTGCTGTCTTCGTCGTCACGGGCGTGGCGTTGGTCGCTCTCGGGTAGAAGGATGGAAGGCCACCGTCACTCGCCACGAGAACAAACTGCAGAGCAGACAGGAGCAGTATGTTAGGCGTCATTGTCGTAGCATTTTCGCCGTGCCCACTGGTCGAAAACGCCTGCGAGAAGGCTTTTGAAGGCAGTGTGCTTGATGTCGATGCTGGTGTGGCTTGCGTGTCAGGCGACACTGGCGGCAGAAATCCTGGTATCGCTCCAGCGTTGAATTCATCGCCATCGAGGGGGGCGGCCAGGGAAATCAGCGGTGCTGTCTTCGTCGTCACGGGCGTGGCGTTGGTCGCTCTCGGGTAGAAGGATGGAAGGCCACCGTCACTCGCCACGAGAACAAACTGCAGAGCAGACAGGAGCGGTATGTTAGGCGTCATTGTCGTAGCATTTTCGCCGTGCCCACTGGTCGAAAACGCCTGCGAGAAGGCTTTTGGAGGCAGTGTGCTTGATGTCGATGCTGGTGTGGCTTGCGTGTCAGGCGACACTGGCGGCAGAAATCCTGGTATCGCTCCAGCGTTGAATTCATCGCCATCGAGGGAAGCGGCCAGGGAAATCAGCGGTGCTGTCTTCGTCGTCACGGGCGTGGCGTTGGTCGCTCTCGGGTAGAAGGATGGAAGGCCACCGTCACTCGCCACGAGAACAAACTGCAGAGCAGACAGGAGCGGTATGTTAGGCGTCATTGTCGTAGCATTTTCGCCGTGCCCACTAGTCGAAAACGCCTGCGAGAAGGCTTTTGGAGGCAGTGTGCTTGATGTTGATGCTGGTGTGGCTTGCGTGTCAGGCGACACTGGCGGCAGAAATCCTGGTATCGCTCCAGCGTTGAATTCATCGCCATCGAGGGGGGCGGCCAGGGAAATCAGCGGTGCTGTCTTCGTCGTCACGGGCGTGGCGTTGGTCGCTCTCGGGTAGAAGGATGGAAGGCCACCGTCACTCGCCACGAGAACAAACTGCAGAGCAGACAGGAGCGGTATGTTAGGCGTCATTGTCGTAGCATTTTCGCCGTGCCCACTGGTCGAAAACGCCCGCGAGAAGGCTTTTGGAGGCAGTGTGCTTGATGTCGATGCTGGTGTGGCTTGCGTGTCAGGCGACACTGGCGGCAGAAATCCTGGTATCGCTCCAGCGTTGAATTCATCGCCATCGAGGGGGGCGGCCAGGGAAATCAGCGGTGCTGTCTTCGTCGTCACGGGCGTGGCGTTGGTCGCTCTCGGGTAGAAGGATGGAAGGCCACCGTCACTCGCCACGAGAACAAACTGCAGAGCAGACAGGAGCGGTATGTTAGGCGTCATTGTCGTAGCATTTTCGCCGTGCCCACTAGTCGAAAACGCCTGCGAGAAGGCTTTTGGAGGCAGTGTGCTTGATGTCGATGCTGGTGTGGCTTGCGTGTCAGGCGACACTGGCGGCAGAAATCCTGGTATCGCTCCAGCGTTGAATTCATCGCCATCGAGGGGGGCGGCCAGGGAAATCAGCGGTGCTGTCTTCGTCGTCACGGGCGTGGCGTTGGTCGCTCTCGGGTAGAAGGATGGAAGGCCACCGTCACTCGCCACGAGAACAAACTGCAGAGCAGACAGGAGCGGTATGTTAGGCGTCATTGTCGTAGCATTTTCGCCGTGCCCACTAGTCGAAAACGCCTGCGAGAAGGCTTTTGGAGGCAGTGTGCTTGATGTCGATGCTGGTGTGGCTTGCGTGTCAGGCGACACTGGCGGCAGAAATCCTGGTATCGCTCCAGCGTTGAATTCATCGCCATCGAGGGGGGCGGCCAGGGAAATCAGCGGTGCTGTCTTCGTCGTCACGGGCGTGGCGTTGGTCGCTCTCGGGTAGAAGGATGGAAGGCCACCGTCACTCGCCACGAGAACAAACTGCAGAGCAGACAGGAGCGGTATGTTAGGCGTCATTGTCGTAGCATTTTCGCCGTGCCCACTAGTCGAAAACGCCTGCGAGAAGGCTTTTGGAGGCAGTGTGCTTGATGTCGATGCTGGTGTGGCTTGCGTGTCAGGCGACACTGGCGGCAGAAATCCTGGTATCGCTCCAGCGTTGAATTCATCGCCATCGAGGGGGGCGGCCAGGGAAATCAGCGGTGCTGTCTTCGTCGTCACGGGCGTGGCGTTGGTCGCTCTCGGGTAGAAGGATGGAAGGCCACCGTCACTCGCCACGAGAACAAACTGCAGAGCAGACAGGAGCGGTATGTTAGGCGTCATTGTCGTAGCATTTTCGCCGTGCCCACTAGTCGAAAACGCCTGCGAGAAGGCTTTTGGAGGCAGTGTGCTTGATGTCGATGCTGGTGTGGCTTGCGTGTCAGGCGACACTGGCGGCAGAAATCCTGGTATCGCTCCAGCGTTGAATTCATCGCCATCGAGGGGGGCGGCCAGGGAAATCAGCGGTGCTGTCTTCGTCGTCACGGGCGTGGCGTTGGTCGCTCTCGGGTAGAAGGATGGAAGGCCACCGTCACTCGCCACGAGAACAAACTGCAGAGCAGACAGGAGCGGTATGTTAGGCGTCATTGTCGTAGCATTTTCGCCGTGCCCACTGGTCGAAAACGCCTGCGAGAAGGCTTTTGGAGGCAGTGTGCTTGATGTCGACGCTGGTGTGGCTTGCGTGTCAGGCGACACTGGCGGCAGAAATCCTGGTATCGCTCCAGCGTTGAATTCATCGCCATCGAGGGGGGCGGCCAGGGAAATCAGCGGTGCTGTCTTCGTCGTCACGGGCGTGGCGTTGGTCGCTCTCGGGTAGAAGGATGGAAGGCCACCGTCACTCGCCACGAGAACAAACTGCAGAGCAGACAGGAGCGGTATGTTAGGCGTCATTGTCGTAGCATTTTCGCCGTGCCCACTAGTCGAAAACGCCTGCGAGAAGGCTTTTGGAGGCAGTGTGCTTGATGTCGATGCTGGTGTGGCTTGCGTGTCAGGCGACACTGGCGGCAGAAATCCTGGTATCGCTCCAGCGTTGAATTCATCGCCATCGAGGGGGGCGGCCAGGGAAATCAGCGGTGCTGTCTTCGTCGTCACGGGCGTGGCGTTGGTCGCTCTCGGGTAGAAGGATGGAAGGCCACCGTCACTCGCCACGAGAACAAACTGCAGAGCAGACAGGAGCGGTATGTTAGGCGTCATTGTCGTAGCATTTTCGCCGTGCCCACTGGTCGAAAACGCCCGCGAGAAGGCTTTTGGAGGCAGTGTGCTTGATGTCGATGCTGGTGTGGCTTGCGTGTCAGGCGACACTGGCGGCAGAAATCCTGGTATCGCTCCAGCGTTGAATTCATCGCCATCGAGGGGGGCGGCCAGGGAAATCAGCGGTGCTGTCTTCGTCGTCACGGGCGTGGCGTTGGTCGCTCTCGGGTAGAAGGATGGAAGGCCACCGTCACTCGCCACGAGAACAAACTGCAGAGCAGACAGGAGCGGTATGTTAGGCGTCATTGTCGTAGCATTTTCGCCGTGCCCACTAGTCGAAAACGCCTGCGAGAAGGCTTTTGGAGGCAGTGTGCTTGATGTCGATGCTGGTGTGGCTTGCGTGTCAGGCGACACTGGCGGCAGAAATCCTGGTATCGCTCCAGCGTTGAATTCATCGCCATCGAGGGGGGCGGCCAGGGAAATCAGCGGTGCTGTCTTCGTCGTCACGGGCGTGGCGTTGGTCGCTCTCGGGTAGAAGGATGGAAGGCCACCGTCACTCGCCACGAGAACAAACTGCAGAGCAGACAGGAGCGGTATGTTAGGCGTCATTGTCGTAGCATTTTCGCCGTGCCCACTAGTCGAAAACGCCTGCGAGAAGGCTTTTGGAGGCAGTGTGCTTGATGTCGATGCTGGTGTGGCTTGCGTGTCAGGCGACACTGGCGGCAGAAATCCTGGTATCGCTCCAGCGTTGAATTCATCGCCATCGAGGGGGGCGGCCAGGGAAATCAGCGGTGCTGTCTTCGTCGTCACGGGCGTGGCGTTGGTCGCTCTCGGGTAGAAGGATGGAAGGCCACCGTCACTCGCCACGAGAACAAACTGCAGAGCAGACAGGAGCGGTATGTTAGGCGTCATTGTCGTAGCATTTTCGCCGTGCCCACTGGTCGAAAACGCCCGCGAGAAGGCTTTTGGAGGCAGTGTGCTTGATGTCGATGCTGGTGTGGCTTGCGTGTCAGGCGACACTGGCGGCAGAAATCCTGGTATCGCTCCAGCGTTGAATTCATCGCCATCGAGGGAAGCGGCCAGGGAAATCAGCGGTGCTGTCTTCGTCGTCACGGGCGTGGCGTTGGTCGCTCTCGGGTAGAAGGATGGAAGGCCACCGTCACTCGCCACGAGAACAAACTGCAGAGCAGACAGGAGCGGTATGTTAGGCGTCATTGTCGTAGCATTTTCGCCGTGCCCACTGGTCGAAAACGCCCGCGAGAAGGCTTTTGAAGGCAGTGTGCTTGATGTCGATGCTGGTGTGGCTTGCGTGTCAGGCGACACTGGCGGCAGAAATCCTGGTATCGCTCCAGCGTTGAATTCATCGCCATCGAGGGGGGCGGCCAGGGAAATCAGCGGTGCTGTCTTTGTCATCACGGGCGTGGCGTTGGTCGCTCTCGGGTAGAAGGATGGAAGGCCACCGTCACTCGCCACGAGAAGAAACTGCAGAGCAAACAGGAGCAGTATGTTAGGCGTCATTGTGGTAGCATTTTCGCCGTGCCCACTGGTCGAAAACGCCCGCGAGAAGGCTTTTGAAGGCAGTGTGCTTGATGTCGATGCTGGTGTGGCTTGCGTGTCAGGCGACACTGGCGGCAGAAATCCTGGTATCGCTCCAGCGTTGAATTCATCGCCATCGAGGGGGGCGGCCAGGGAAATCAGCGGTGCTGTCTTCGTCGTCACGGGCGTGGCGTTGGTCGCTCTCGGGTAGAAGGATGGAAGGCCACCGTCACTCGCCACGAGAACAAACTGCAGAGCAGACAGGAGCGGTATGTTAGGCCTCATTGTCGTAGCATTTTCGCCGTGCCCACTAGTCGAAAACGCCTGCGAGAAGGTTTTTGAAGGCAGTGTGCTTGATGTTGATGCTGGTGGGGCTTGCGTGTCAGGCGACACTGGCGGCAGAAATCCTGGTATCGCTCCAGCGTTGAATTCATCGCCATCGAGGGGGGCGGCCAGGGAAATCAGCGGTGCTGTCTTCGTCATCACGGGCGTGGCGTTGGTCGCTCTCGGGTAGAAGGATGGAAGGCCACCGTCACTCGCCACGAGAAGAAACTGCAGAGCAAACAGGAGCGGTATGTTAGGCGTCATTGTGGTAGCATTTTCGCCGCGCCCACTAGTCGAAAACGCCTGCGAGAAGGCTTTTGAAGGCAGTGTGCTTGATGTTGATGCTGGTGGGGCTTGCGTGTCAGGCGACACTGGCGGCAGAAATCCTGGTATCGCTCCAGCGTTGAATTCATCGCCATCGAGGGGGGCGGCCAGGGAAATCAGCGGTGCTGTCTTCGTCGTCACGGGCGTGGCGTTGGTCGCTCTCGGGTAGAAGGATGGAAGGCCACCGTCACTCGCCACGAGAAGAAACTGCAGAGCAAACAGGAGCGGTATGTTAGGCGTCATTGTGGTAGCATTTTCGCCGCGCCCACTAGTCGAAAACGCCTGCGAGAAGGTTTTTGAAGGCAGTGTGCTTGATGTTGATGCTGGTGGGGCTTGCGTGTCAGGCGACACTGGCGGCAGAAATCCTGGTATCGCTCCAGCGTTGAATTCATCGCCATCGAGGGGGCCGGCCAGGGAAATCAGCGGTGCTGTCTTCGTCGTCACGGGCGTGGCGTTGGTCGCTCTCGGGTAGAAGGATGGAAGGCCACCGTCACTCGCCACGAGAACAAACTGCAGAGCAAACAGGAGCAGTATGTTAGGCGTCATTGTGGTAGCATTTTCGCCGTGCCCACTAGTCGAAAACGCCTGCGAGAAGGCTTTTGAAGGCAGTGTGCTTGATGTTGATGCTGGTGGGGCTTGCGTGTCAGGCGACACTGGCGGCAGAAATCCTGGTATCGCTCCAGCGTTGAATTCATCGCCATCGAGGAGGCCGGCCAGGGAAATCAGCGGTGCTGTCTTCGTCGTCACGGGCGTGGCGTTGGTCGCTCTCGGGTAGAAGGATGGAAGGCCACCGTCACTCGCCACGAGAACAAACTGCAGAGCAAACAGGAGCAGTATGTTAGGCGTCATTGTGGTAGCATTTTCGCCGTGCCCACTAGTCGAAAACGCCTGCGAGAAGGCTTTTGAAGGCAGTGTGCTTGATGTTGATGCTGGTGGGGCTTGCGTGTCAGGCGACACTGGCGGCAGAAATCCTGGTATCGCTCCAGCGTTGAATTCATCGCCATCGAGGGGGCCGGCCAGGGAAATCAGCGGTGCTGTCTTCGTCGTCACGGGCGTGGCGTTGGTCGCTCTCGGGTAGAAGGATGGAAGGCCACCGTCACTCGCCACGAGAAGAAACTGCAGAGCAAACAGGAGCGGTATGTTAGGCGTCATTGTGGTAGCATTTTCGCCGCGCCCACTAGTCGAAAACGCCTGCGAGAAGGTTTTTGAAGGCAGTGTGCTTGATGTTGATGCTGGTGGGGCTTGCGTGTCAGGCGACACTGGCGGCAGAAATCCTGGTATCGCTCCAGCGTTGAATTCATCGCCATCGAGGGGGCCGGCCAGGGAAATCAGCGGTGCTGTCTTCGTCGTCACGGGCGTGGCGTTGGTCGCTCTCGGGTAGAAGGATGGAAGGCCACCGTCACTCGCCACGAGAACAAACTGCAGAGCAAACAGGAGCAGTATGTTAGGCGTCATTGTGGTAGCATTTTCGCCGTGCCCACTAGTCGAAAACGCCTGCGAGAAGGCTTTTGAAGGCAGTGTGCTTGATGTTGATGCTGGTGGGGCTTGCGTGTCAGGCGACACTGGCGGCAGAAATCCTGGTATCGCTCCAGCGTTGAATTCATCGCCATCGAGGGGGCCGGCCAGGGAAATCAGCGGTGCTGTCTTCGTCGTCACGGGCGTGGCGTTGGTCGCTCTCGGGTAGAAGGATGGAAGGCCACCGTCACTCGCCACGAGAAGAAACTGCAGAGCAAACAGGAGCGGTATGTTAGGCGTCATTGTCGTAGCGTTTTCGCCGCGCCCACTAGTCGAAAACGCCTGCGAGAAGGTTTTTGAAGGCAGTGTGCTTGATGTTGATGCTGGTGGGGCTTGCGTGTCAGGCGACGCTGGCGGCAGAAATCGTGGTATCGCTCCAGCGTTGAATTCATCGCCATCGAGGGGGGCGGCCAGGGAAATCAGCGGTGCTGTCTTCGTCGTCACGGGCGTGGCGTTGGTCGCTCTCGGGTAGAAGGATGGAAGGCCACCGTCACTCGCCACGAGAAGAAACTGCAGAGCAAACAGGAGCGGTATGTTAGGCGTCATTGTCGTAGCGTTTTCGCCGCGCCCACTAGTCGAAAACGCCTGCGAGAAGGTTTTTGAAGGCAGTGTGCTTGATGTTGATGCTGGTGGGGCTTGCGTGTCAGGCGACACTGGCGGCAGAAATCCTGGGATCGCTCCAGCGTTGAATTCATCGCCATCGAGGGGGGCGGCCAGGGAAATCAGCGGTGCTGTCTTCGTCGTCACGGGCGTGGCGTTGGTCGCTCTCGGGTAGAAGGATGGAAGGCCACCGTCACTCGCCACGAGAAGAAACTGCAGAGCAAACAGGAGCGGTATGTTAGGCGTCATTGTCGTAGCATTTTCGCCGCGCCCACTAGTCGAAAACGCCTGCGAGAAGGTTTTTGAAGGCAGTGTGCTTGATGTTGATGCTGGTGGGGCTTGCGTGTCAGGCGACGCTGGCGGCAGAAATCGTGGTATCGCTCCAGCGTTGAATTCATCGCCATCGAGGGGGGCGGCCAGGGAAATCAGCGGTGCTGTCTTCGTCGTCACGGGCGTGGCGTTGGTCGCTCTCGGGTAGAAGGATGGAAGGCCACCGTCACTCGCCACGAGAAGAAACTGCAGAGCAGACAGGAGCGGTATGTTAGGCGTCATTGTCGTAGCGTTTTCGCCGCGCCCACTAGTCGAAAACGCCTGCGAGAAGGTTTTTGAAGGCAGTGTGCTTGATGTTGATGCTGGTGGGGCTTGCGTGTCAGGCGACACTGGCGGCAGAAATCCTGGGATCGCTCCAGCGTTGAATTCATCGCCATCGAGGGGGGCGGCCAGGGAAATCAGCGGTGCTGTCTTCGTCGTCACGGGCGTGGCGTTGGTCGCTCTCGGGTAGAAGGATGGAAGGCCACCGTCACTCGCCACGAGAAGAAACTGCAGAGCAGACAGGAGCGGTATGTTAGGCGTCATTGTCGTAGCATTTTCGCCGCGCCCACTAGTCGAAAACGCCTGCGAGAAGGTTTTTGAAGGCAGTGTGCTTGATGTTGATGCTGGTGGGGCTTGCGTGTCAGGCGACGCTGGCGGCAGAAATCGTGGTATCGCTCCAGCGTTGAATTCATCGCCATCGAGGGGGGCGGCCAGGGAAATCAGCGGTGCTGTCTTCGTCGTCACGGGCGTGGCGTTGGTCGCTCTCGGGTAGAAGGATGGAAGGCCACCGTCACTCGCCACGAGAAGAAACTGCAGAGCAGACAGGAGCGGTATGTTAGGCGTCATTGTCGTAGCATTTTCGCCGCGCCCACTAGTCGAAAACGCCTGCGAGAAGGTTTTTGAAGGCAGTGTGCTTGATGTTGATGCTGGTGGGGCTTGCGTGTCAGGCGACGCTGGCGGCAGAAATCCTGGTATCGCTCCAGCGTTGAATTCATCGCCATCGAGGGGGGCGGCCAGGGAAATCAGCGGTGCTGTCTTCGTCGTCACGGGCGTGGCGTTGGTCGCTCTCGGGTAGAAGGATGGAAGGCAACCGTCACTCGCCACGAGAAGAAACTGCAGAGCAGACAGGAGCGGTATGTTAGGCGTCATTGTCGTAGCATTTTCGCCGCGCCCACTAGTCGAAAACGCCTGCGAGAAGGCTTTTGAAGGCAGTGTGCTTGATGTTGATGCTGGTGGGGCTTGCGTGTCAGGCGACACTGGCGGCAGAAATCCTGGTATCGCTCCAGCGTTGAATTCATCGCCATCGAGGGGGGCGGCCAGGGAAATCAGCGGTGCTGTCTTCGTCGTCACGGGCGTGGCGTTGGTCGCTCTCGGGTAGAAGGATGGAAGGCCACCGTCACTCGCCACGAGAAGAAACTGCAGAGCAAACAGGAGCGGTATGTTAGGCGTCATTGTCGTAGCATTTTCGCCGCGCCCACTAGTCGAAAACGCCTGCGAGAAGGCTTTTGAAGGCAGTGTGCTTGATGTTGATGCTGGTGGGGCTTGCGTGTCAGGCGACACTGGCGGCAGAAATCCTGGTATCGCTCCAGCGTTGAATTCATCGCCATCGAGGGGGGCGGCCAGGGAAATCAGCGGTGCTGTCTTCGTCGTCACGGGCGTGGCGTTGGTCGCTCTCGGGTAGAAGGATGGAAGGCCACCGTCACTCGCCACGAGAAGAAACTGCAGAGCAAACAGGAGCGGTATGTTAGGCGTCATTGTGGTAGCATTTTCGCCTTTCCCACATGTCGAAAACGCCTGCGAGAAGGCTTTTGAAGGCAGTGTGCTTGATGTTGATGCTGGTGGGGCTTGCGTGTCAGGCGACGCTGGCGGCAGAAATCCTGGTATCGCTCCAGCGTTGAATTCATCACCATCGAGGGGGGCGGCCAGGGAAATCAGCGGTGCTGTCTTCGTCGTCACGGGCGTGGCGTTGGTCGCTCTCGGGTAGAAGGATGGAAGGCCACCGTCACTCGCCACGAGAAGAAACTGCAGAGCAGACAGGAGCGGTATGTTAGGCGTCATTGTCGTAGCATTTTCGCCGCGCCCACTAGTCGAAAACGCCTGCGAGAAGGTTTTTGAAGGCAGTGTGCTTGATGTTGATGCTGGTGGGGCTTGCGTGTCAGGCGACGCTGGCGGCAGAAATCCTGGTATCGCTCCAGCGTTGAATTCATCGCCATCGAGGGGGGCGGCCAGGGAAATCAGCGGTGCTGTCTTCGTCGTCACGGGCGTGGCGTTGGTCGCTCTCGGGTAGAAGGATGGAAGGCCACCGTCACTCGCCACGAGAAGAAACTGCAGAGCAGACAGGAGCGGTATGTTAGGCGTCATTGTCGTAGCATTTTCGCCGCGCCCACTAGTCGAAAACGCCTGCGAGAAGGCTTTTGAAGGCAGTGTGCTTGATGATGATGCTGGTGGGGCTTGCGTGTCAGGCGACGCTGGCGGCAGAAATCCTGGTATCGCTCCAGCGTTGAATTCATCGCCATCGAGGGGGGCGGCCAGGGAAATCAGCGGTGCTGTCTTCGTCGTCACGGGCGTGGCGTTGGTCGCTCTCGGGTAGAAGGATGGAAGGCCACCGTCACTCGCCACGAGAAGAAACTGCAGAGCAAACAGGAGCAGTATGTTAGGCGTCATTGTCGTAGCATTTTCGCCGCGCCCACTAGTCGAAAACGCCTGCGAGAAGGCTTTTGAAGGCAGTGTGCTTGATGATGATGCTGGTGGGGCTTGCGTGTCAGGCGACGCTGGCGGCAGAAATCCTGGTATCGCTCCAGCGTTGAATTCATCGCCATCGAGGGGGGCGGCCAGGGAAATCAGCGGTGCTGTCTTCGTCGTCACGGGCGTGGCGTTGGTCGCTCTCGGGTAGAAGGATGGAAGGCCACCGTCACTCGCCACGAGAAGAAACTGCAGAGCAGACAGGAGCGGTATGTTAGGCGTCATTGTCGTAGCATTTTCGCCGCGCCCACTAGTCGAAAACGCCTGCGAGAAGGTTTTTGAAGGCAGTGTGCTTGATGTTGATGCTGGTGGGGCTTGCGTGTCAGGCGACGCTGGCGGCAGAAATCCTGGTATCGCTCCAGCGTTGAATTCATCGCCATCGAGGGGGGCGGCCAGGGAAATCAGCGGTGCTGTCTTCGTCGTCACGGGCGTGGCGTTGGTCGCTCTCGGGTAGAAGGATGGAAGGCCACCGTCACTCGCCACGAGAAGAAACTGCAGAGCAAACAGGAGCGGTATGTTAGGCGTCATTGTCGTAGCATTTTCGCCGTGCCCACTGATCGAAAACGCCTGCGAGAAGGCTTTTGAAGGCAGTGTGCTTGATGTTGATGCTGGTGGGGCTTGCGTGTCAGGCGACGCTGGCGGCAGAAATCCTGGTATCGCTCCAGCGTTGAATTCATCGCCATCGAGGGGGGCGGCCAGGGAAATCAGCGGTGCTGTCTTCGTCGTCACGGGCGTGGCGTTGGTCGCTCTCGGGTAGAAGGATGGAAGGCCACCGTCACTCGCCACGAGAAGAAACTGCAGAGCAAACAGGAGCAGTATGTTAGGCGTCATTGTCGTAGCATTTTCGCCGCGCCCACTAGTCGAAAACGCCTGCGAGAAGGTTTTTGAAGGCAGTGTGCTTGATGTTGATGCTGGTGGGGCTTGCGTGTCAGGCGACACTGGCGGCAGAAATCCTGGTATCGCTCCAGCGTTGAATTCATCGCCATCGAGGGGGGCGGCCAGGGAAATCAGCGGTGCTGTCTTCGTCGTCACGGGCGTGGCGTTGGTCGCTCTCGGGTAGAAGGATGGAAGGCCACCGTCACTCGCCACGAGAAGAAACTGCAGAGCAAACAGGAGCGGTATGTTAGGCGTCATTGTGGTAGCATTTTCGCCTTTCCCACATGTCGAAAACGCCTGCGAGAAGGCTTTTGAAGGCAGTGTGCTTGATGTTGATGCTGGTGGGGCTTGCGTGTCAGGCGACGCTGGCGGCAGAAATCCTGGTATCGCTCCAGCGTTGAATTCATCGCCATCGAGGGGGGCGGCCAGGGAAATCAGCGGTGCTGTCTTCGTCGTCACGGGCGTGGCGTTGGTCGCTCTCGGGTAGAAGGATGGAAGGCCACCGTCACTCGCCACGAGAAGAAACTGCAGAGCAAACAGGAGCGGTATGTTAGGCGTCATTGTCGTAGCATTTTCGCCGCGCCCACTAGTCGAAAACGCCTGCGAGAAGGTTTTTGAAGGCAGTGTGCTTGATGTTGATGCTGGTGGGGCTTGCGTGTCAGGCGACACTGGCGGCAGAAATCCTGGTATCGCTCCAGCGTTGAATTCATCGCCATCGAGGGGGGCGGCCAGGGAAATCAGCGGTGCTGTCTTCGTCGTCACGGGCGTGGCGTTGGTCGCTCTCGGGTAGAAGGATGGAAGGCCACCGTCACTCGCCACGAGAAGAAACTGCAGAGCAGACAGGAGCGGTATGTTAGGCGTCATTGTCGTAGCATTTTCGCCGCGCCCACTAGTCGAAAACGCCTGCGAGAAGGTTTTTGAAGGCAGTGTGCTTGATGTTGATGCTGGTGGGGCTTGCGTGTCAGGCGACGCTGGCGGCAGAAATCCTGGTATCGCTCCAGCGTTGAATTCATCGCCATCGAGGGGGGCGGCCAGGGAAATCAGCGGTGCTGTCTTCGTCGTCACGGGCGTGGCGTTGGTCGCTCTCGGGTAGAAGGATGGAAGGCCACCGTCACTCGCCACGAGAAGAAACTGCAGAGCAAACAGGAGCGGTATGTTAGGCGTCATTGTCGTAGCATTTTCGCCGCGCCCACTAGTCGAAAACGCCTGCGAGAAGGTTTTTGAAGGCAGTGTGCTTGATGTTGATGCTGGTGGGGCTTGCGTGTCAGGCGACGCTGGCGGCAGAAATCCTGGTATCGCTCCAGCGTTGAATTCATCGCCATCGAGGGGGGCGGCCAGGGAAATCAGCGGTGCTGTCTTCGTCGTCACGGGCGTGGCGTTGGTCGCTCTCGGGTAGAAGGATGGAAGGCCACCGTCACTCGCCACGAGAAGAAACTGCAGAGCAAACAGGAGCGGTATGTTAGGCGTCATTGTCGTAGCATTTTCGCCGCGCCCACTAGTCGAAAACGCCTGCGAGAAGGTTTTTGAAGGCAGTGTGCTTGATGTTGATGCTGGTGGGGCTTGCGTGTCAGGCGACGCTGGCGGCAGAAATCCTGGTATCGCTCCAGCGTTGAATTCATCGCCATCGAGGGGGGCGGCCAGGGAAATCAGCGGTGCTGTCTTCGTCGTCACGGGCGTGGCGTTGGTCGCTCTCGGGTAGAAGGATGGAAGGCCACCGTCACTCGCCACGAGAAGAAACTGCAGAGCAGACAGGAGCGGTATGTTAGGCGTCATTGTCGTAGCATTTTCGCCGCGCCCACTAGTCGAAAACGCCTGCGAGAAGGTTTTTGAAGGCAGTGTGCTTGATGTTGATGCTGGTGGGGCTTGCGTGTCAGGCGACGCTGGCGGCAGAAATCCTGGTATCGCTCCAGCGTTGAATTCATCGCCATCGAGGGGGGCGGCCAGGGAAATCAGCGGTGCTGTCTTCGTCGTCACGGGCGTGGCGTTGGTCGCTCTCGGGTAGAAGGATGGAAGGCCACCGTCACTCGCCACGAGAAGAAACTGCAGAGCAGACAGGAGCGGTATGTTAGGCGTCATTGTCGTAGCATTTTCGCCGCGCCCACTAGTCGAAAACGCCTGCGAGAAGGTTTTTGAAGGCAGTGTGCTTGATGTTGATGCTGGTGGGGCTTGCGTGTCAGGCGACGCTGGCGGCAGAAATCCTGGTATCGCTCCAGCGTTGAATTCATCGCCATCGAGGGGGGCGGCCAGGGAAATCAGCGGTGCTGTCTTCGTCGTCATGGGCGTGGCGTTGGTCGCTCTCGGGTAGAAGGATGGAAGGCCACCGTCACTCGCCACGAGAAGAAACTGCAGAGCAAACAGGAGCAGTATGTTAGGCGTCATTGTCGTAGCATTTTCGCCGCGCCCACTAGTCGAAAACGCCTGCGAGAAGGTTTTTGAAGGCAGTGTGCTTGATGTTGATGCTGGTGGGGCTTGCGTGTCAGGCGACACTGGCGGCAGAAATCCTGGTATCGCTCCAGCGTTGAATTCATCGCCATCGAGGGGGGCGGCCAGGGAAATCAGCGGTGCTGTCTTCGTCGTCACGGGCGTGGCGTTGGTCGCTCTCGGGTAGAAGGATGGAAGGCCACCGTCACTCGCCACGAGAAGAAACTGCAGAGCAAACAGGAGCGGTATGTTAGGCGTCATTGTCGTAGCATTTTCGCCTTTCCCACATGTCGAAAACGCCTGCGAGAAGGCTTTTGAAGGCAGTGTGCTTGATGTTGATGCTGGTGGGGCTTGCGTGTCAGGCGACACTGGCGGCAGAAATCCTGGTATCGCTCCAGCGTTGAATTCATCGCCATCGAGGGGGGCGGCCAGGGAAATCAGCGGTGCTGTCTTCGTCGTCACGGGCGTGGCGTTGGTCGCTCTCGGGTAGAAGGATGGAAGGCCACCGTCACTCGCCACGAGAAGAAACTGCAGAGCAAACAGGAGCAGTATGTTAGGCGTCATTGTCGTAGCATTTTCGCCTTTCCCACATGTCGAAAACGCCTGCGAGAAGGCTTTTGAAGGCAGTGTGCTTGATGTTGATGCTGGTGGGGCTTGCGTGTCAGGCGACACTGGCGGCAGAAATCCTGGTATCGCTCCAGCGTTGAATTCATCGCCATCGAGGGGGGCGGCCAGGGAAATCAGCGGTGCTGTCTTCGTCGTCACGGGCGTGGCGTTGGTCGCTCTCGGGTAGAAGGATGGAAGGCCACCGTCACTCGCCACGAGAAGAAACTGCAGAGCAAACAGGAGCGGTATGTTAGGCGTCATTGTCGTAGCATTTTCGCCTTTCCCACATGTCGAAAACGCCTGCGAGAAGGCTTTTGAAGGCAGTGTGCTTGATGTTGATGCTGGTGGGGCTTGCGTGTCAGGCGACACTGGCGGCAGAAATCCTGGTATCGCTCCAGCGTTGAATTCATCGCCATCGAGGGGGGCGGCCAGGGAAATCAGCGGTGCTGTCTTCGTCGTCACGGGCGTGGCGTTGGTCGCTCTCGGGTAGAAGGATGGAAGGCCACCGTCACTCGCCACGAGAAGAAACTGCAGAGCAAACAGGAGCAGTATGTTAGGCGTCATTGTCGTAGCATTTTCGCCTTTCCCACATGTCGAAAACGCCTGCGAGAAGGCTTTTGAAGGCAGTGTGCTTGATGTTGATGCTGGTGGGGCTTGCGTGTCAGGCGACGCTGGCGGCAGAAATCCTGGTATCGCTCCAGCGTTGAATTCATCGCCATCGAGGGGGGCGGCCAGGGAAATCAGCGGTGCTGTCTTCGTCGTCACGGGCGTGGCGTTGGTCGCTCTCGGGTAGAAGGATGGAAGGCCACCGTCACTCGCCACGAGAAGAAACTGCAGAGCAAACAGGAGCGGTATGTTAGGCGTCATTGTCGTAGCATTTTCGCCGCGCCCACTAGTCGAAAACGCCTGCGAGAAGGTTTTTGAAGGCAGTGTGCTTGATGTTGATGCTGGTGGGGCTTGCGTGTCAGGCGACACTGGCGGCAGAAATCCTGGTATCGCTCCAGCGTTGAATTCATCGCCATCGAGGGGGGCGGCCAGGGAAATCAGCGGTGCTGTCTTCGTCGTCACGGGCGTGGCGTTGGTCGCTCTCGGGTAGAAGGATGGAAGGCCACCGTCACTCGCCACGAGAAGAAACTGCAGAGCAGACAGGAGCGGTATGTTAGGCGTCATTGTCGTAGCATTTTCGCCGCGCCCACTAGTCGAAAACGCCTGCGAGAAGGTTTTTGAAGGCAGTGTGCTTGATGTTGATGCTGGTGGGGCTTGCGTGTCAGGCGACGCTGGCGGCAGAAATCCTGGTATCGCTCCAGCGTTGAATTCATCGCCATCGAGGGGGGCGGCCAGGGAAATCAGCGGTGCTGTCTTCGTCGTCACGGGCGTGGCGTTGGTCGCTCTCGGGTAGAAGGATGGAAGGCCACCGTCACTCGCCACGAGAAGAAACTGCAGAGCAAACAGGAGCGGTATGTTAGGCGTCATTGTCGTAGCATTTTCGCCGTGCCCACTGATCGAAAACGCCTGCGAGAAGGCTTTTGAAGGCAGTGTGCTTGATGTTGATGCTGGTGGGGCTTGCGTGTCAGGCGACGCTGGCGGCAGAAATCCTGGTATCGCTCCAGCGTTGAATTCATCGCCATCGAGGGGGGCGGCCAGGGAAATCAGCGGTGCTGTCTTCGTCGTCACGGGCGTGGCGTTGGTCGCTCTCGGGTAGAAGGATGGAAGGCCACCGTCACTCGCCACGAGAAGAAACTGCAGAGCAAACAGGAGCGGTATGTTAGGCGTCATTGTGGTAGCATTTTCGCCTTTCCCACATGTCGAAAACGCCTGCGAGAAGGCTTTTGAAGGCAGTGTGCTTGATGTTGATGCTGGTGGGGCTTGCGTGTCAGGCGACGCTGGCGGCAGAAATCCTGGTATCGCTCCAGCGTTGAATTCATCACCATCGAGGGGGGCGGCCAGGGAAATCAGCGGTGCTGTCTTCGTCGTCACGGGCGTGGCGTTGGTCGCTCTCGGGTAGAAGGATGGAAGGCCACCGTCACTCGCCACGAGAAGAAACTGCAGAGCAAACAGGAGCGGTATGTTAGGCGTCATTGTGGTAGCATTTTCGCCTTTCCCACATGTCGAAAACGCCTGCGAGAAGGTTTTTGAAGGCAGTGTGCTTGATGTTGATGCTGGTGGGGCTTGCGTGTCAGGCGACACTGGCGGCAGAAATCCTGGTATCGCTCCAGCGTTGAATTCATCGCCATCGAGGGGGCGGCCAGGGAAATCAGCGGTGCTGTCTTCGTCGTCACGGGCGTGGCGTTGGTCGCTCTCGGGTAGAAGGATGGAAGGCCACCGTCACTCGCTACGAGAAGAAACTGCAGAGCAAACAGGAGCGGTATGTTAGGCGTCATTGTGGTAGCATTTTCGCCTTTCCCACATGTCGAAAACGCCTGCGAGAAGGCTTTTGAAGGCAGTGTGCTTGATGTTGATGCTGGTGGGGCTTGCGTGTCAGGCGACGCTGGCGGCAGAAATCCTGGTATCGCTCCAGCGTTGAATTCATCACCATCGAGGGGGGCGGCCAGGGAAATCAGCGGTGCTGTCTTCGTCGTCACGGGCGTGGCGTTGGTCGCTCTCGGGTAGAAGGATGGAAGGCCACCGTCACTCGCCACGAGAAGAAACTGCAGAGCAAACAGGAGCGGTATGTTAGGCGTCATTGTCGTAGCATTTTCGCCGCGCCCACTAGTCGAAAACGCCTGCGAGAAGGCTTTTGAAGGCAGTGTGCTTGATGTTGATGCTGGTGGGGCTTGCGTGTCAGGCGACGCTGGCGGCAGAAATCCTGGTATCGCTCCAGCGTTGAATTCATCACCATCGAGGGGGGCGGCCAGGGAAATCAGCGGTGCTGTCTTCGTCGTCACGGGCGTGGCGTTGGTCGCTCTCGGGTAGAAGGATGGAAGGCCACCGTCACTCGCCACGAGAAGAAACTGCAGAGCAAACAGGAGCGGTATGTTAGGCGTCATTGTCGTAGCATTTTCGCCGCGCCCACTAGTCGAAAACGCCTGCGAGAAGGCTTTTGAAGGCAGTGTGCTTGATGTCGATGCTGGTGTTGCTTGCGTGTCAGGCGACACTGGCGGCAGAAATCCTGGTATCGCTCCAGCGTTGAATTCATCGCCATCGAGGGGGGCGGCCAGGGAAATCAGCGGTGCTGTCTTCGTCGTCACGGGCGTGGCGTTGGTCGCTCTCGGGTAGAAGGATGGAAGGCCACCGTCACTCGCCACGAGAAGAAACTGCAGAGCAAACAGGAGCGGTATGTTAGGCGTCATTGTCGTAGCATTTTCGCCGCGCCCACTAGTCGAAAACGCCTGCGAGAAGGCTTTTGAAGGCAGTGTGCTTGATGTTGATGCTGGTGGGGCTTGCGTGTCAGGCGACGCTGGCGGCAGAAATCCTGGTATCGCTCCAGCGTTGAATTCATCACCATCGAGGGGGGCGGCCAGGGAAATCAGCGGTGCTGTCTTCGTCGTCACGGGCGTGGCGTTGGTCGCTCTCGGGTAGAAGGATGGAAGGCCACCGTCACTCGCCACGAGAAGAAACTGCAGAGCAAACAGGAGCGGTATGTTAGGCGTCATTGTGGTAGCATTTTCGCCTTTCCCACATGTCGAAAACGCCTGCGAGAAGGCTTTTGAAGGCAGTGTGCTTGATGTTGATGCTGGTGGGGCTTGCGTGTCAGGCGACGCTGGCGGCAGAAATCCTGGTATCGCTCCAGCGTTGAATTCATCGCCATCGAGGGGGGCGGCCAGGGAAATCAGCGGTGCTGTCTTCGTCGTCACGGGCGTGGCGTTGGTCGCTCTCGGGTAGAAGGATGGAAGGCCACCGTCACTCGCCACGAGAAGAAACTGCAGAGCAAACAGGAGCGGTATGTTAGGCGTCATTGTCGTAGCATTTTCGCCGCGCCCACTAGTCGAAAACGCCTGCGAGAAGGCTTTTGAAGGCAGTGTGCTTGATGTTGATGCTGGTGGGGCTTGCGTGTCAGGCGACGCTGGCGGCAGAAATCCTGGTATCGCTCCAGCGTTGAATTCATCGCCATCGAGGGGGGCGGCCAGGGAAATCAGCGGTGCTGTCTTCGTCGTCACGGGCGTGGCGTTGGTCGCTCTCGGGTAGAAGGATGGAAGGCCACCGTCACTCGCCACGAGAAGAAACTGCAGAGCAAACAGGAGCGGTATGTTAGGCGTCATTGTCGTAGCATTTTCGCCGCGCCCACTAGTCGAAAACGCCTGCGAGAAGGCTTTTGAAGGCAGTGTGCTTGATGTTGATGCTGGTGGGGCTTGCGTGTCAGGCGACGCTGGCGGCAGAAATCCTGGTATCGCTCCAGCGTTGAATTCATCGCCATCGAGGGGGGCGGCCAGGGAAATCAGCGGTGCTGTCTTCGTCGTCACGGGCGTGGCGTTGGTCGCTCTCGGGTAGAAGGATGGAAGGCCACCGTCACTCGCCACGAGAAGAAACTGCAGAGCAAACAGGAGCGGTATGTTAGGCGTCATTGTCGTAGCATTTTCGCCGCGCCCACTAGTCGAAAACGCCTGCGAGAAGGCTTTTGAAGGCAGTGTGCTTGATGTTGATGCTGGTGGGGCTTGCGTGTCAGGGGACACTGGCGGCAGAAATCCTGGTATCGCTCCAGCGTTGAATTCATCGCCATCGAGGGGGGCGGCCAGGGAAATCAGCGGTGCTGTCTTCGTCGTCACGGGCGTGGCGTTGGTCGCTCTCGGGTAGAAGGATGGAAGGCCACCGTCACTCGCCACGAGAAGAAACTGCAGAGCAAACAGGAGCGGTATGTTAGGCGTCATTGTCGTAGCATTTTCGCCGCGCCCACTAGTCGAAAACGCCTGCGAGAAGGCTTTTGAAGGCAGTGTGCTTGATGTCGATGCTGGTGTTGCTTGCGTGTCAGGCGACACTGGCGGCAGAAATCCTGGTATCGCTCCAGCGTTGAATTCATCGCCATCGAGGGGGGCGGCCAGGGAAATCAGCGGTGCTGTCTTCGTCGTCACGGGCGTGGCGTTGGTCGCTCTCGGGTAGAAGGATGGAAGGCCACCGTCACTCGCCACGAGAAGAAACTGCAGAGCAAACAGGAGCGGTATGTTAGGCGTCATTGTCGTAGCATTTTCGCCGCGCCCACTAGTCGAAAACGCCTGCGAGAAGGCTTTTGAAGGCAGTGTGCTTGATGTTGATGCTGGTGGGGCTTGCGTGTCAGGCGACGCTGGCGGCAGAAATCCTGGTATCGCTCCAGCGTTGAATTCATCGCCATCGAGGGGGGCGGCCAGGGTAATCAGCGGTGCTGTCTTTGTCATCACGGGCGTGGCGTTGGTCGCTCTCGGGTAGAAGGATGGAAGGCCACCGTCACTCGCCACGAGAAGAAACTGCAGAGCAAACAGGAGCGGTATGTTAGGCGTCATTGTCGTAGCATTTTCGCCGCGCCCACTAGTCGAAAACGCCTGCGAGAAGGCTTTTGAAGGCAGTGTGCTTGATGTTGATGCTGGTGGGGCTTGCGTGTCAGGCGACGCTGGCGGCAGAAATCCTGGTATCGCTCCAGCGTTGAATTCATCGCCATCGAGGGGGGCGGCCAGGGTAATCAGCGGTGCTGTCTTTGTCATCACGGGCGTGGCGTTGGTCGCTCTCGGGTAGAAGGATGGAAGGCCACCGTCACTCGCCACGAGAAGAAACTGCAGAGCAAACAGGAGCGGTATGTTAGGCGTCATTGTCGTAGCATTTTCGCCGCGCCCACTAGTCGAAAACGCCTGCGAGAAGGCTTTTGAAGGCAGTGTGCTTGATGTTGATGCTGGTGGGGCTTGCGTGTCAGGCGACGCTGGCGGCAGAAATCCTGGTATCGCTCCAGCGTTGAATTCATCACCATCGAGGGGGGCGGCCAGGGAAATCAGCGGTGCTGTCTTCGTCGTCACGGGCGTGGCGTTGGTCGCTCTCGGGTAGAAGGATGGAAGGCCACCGTCACTCGCCACGAGAAGAAACTGCAGAGCAAACAGGAGCGGTATGTTAGGCGTCATTGTCGTAGCATTTTCGCCGCGCCCACTAGTCGAAAACGCCTGCGAGAAGGCTTTTGAAGGCAGTGTGCTTGATGTTGATGCTGGTGGGGCTTGCGTGTCAGGCGACGCTGGCGGCAGAAATCCTGGTATCGCTCCAGCGTTGAATTCATCGCCATCGAGGGGGGCGGCCAGGGTAATCAGCGGTGCTGTCTTCGTCGTCACGGGCGTGGCGTTGGTCGCTCTCGGGTAGAAGGATGGAAGGCCACCGTCACTCGCCACGAGAAGAAACTGCAGAGCAAACAGGAGCGGTATGTTAGGCGTCATTGTCGTAGCATTTTCGCCGCGCCCACTAGTCGAAAACGCCTGCGAGAAGGCTTTTGAAGGCAGTGTGCTTGATGTTGATGCTGGTGGGGCTTGCGTGTCAGGCGACGCTGGCGGCAGAAATCCTGGTATCGCTCCAGCGTTGAATTCATCGCCATCGAGGGGGGCGGCCAGGGAAATCAGCGGTGCTGTCTTCGTCGTCACGGGCGTGGCGTTGGTCGCTCTCGGGTAGAAGGATGGAAGGCCACCGTCACTCGCCACGAGAAGAAACTGCAGAGCAAACAGGAGCGGTATGTTAGGCGTCATTGTCGTAGCATTTTCGCCGCGCCCACTAGTCGAAAACGCCTGCGAGAAGGCTTTTGAAGGCAGTGTGCTTGATGTTGATGCTGGTGGGGCTTGCGTGTCAGGCGACGCTGGCGGCAGAAATCCTGGTATCGCTCCAGCGTTGAATTCATCGCCATCGAGGGGGGCGGCCAGGGTAATCAGCGGTGCTGTCTTCGTCGTCACGGGCGTGGCGTTGGTCGCTCTCGGGTAGAAGGATGGAAGGCCACCGTCACTCGCCACGAGAAGAAACTGCAGAGCAAACAGGAGCGGTATGTTAGGCGTCATTGTCGTAGCATTTTCGCCGCGCCCACTAGTCGAAAACGCCTGCGAGAAGGCTTTTGAAGGCAGTGTGCTTGATGTTGATGCTGGTGGGGCTTGCGTGTCAGGCGACACTGGCGGCAGAAATCCTGGTATCGCTCCAGCGTTGAATTCATCGCCATCGAGGGGGGCGGCCAGGGAAATCAGCGGTGCTGTCTTCGTCGTCACGGGCGTGGCGTTGGTCGCTCTCGGGTAGAAGGATGGAAGGCCACCGTCACTCGCCACGAGAAGAAACTGCAGAGCAAACAGGAGCGGTATGTTAGGCGTCATTGTCGTAGCATTTTCGCCGCGCCCACTAGTCGAAAACGCCTGCGAGAAGGCTTTTGAAGGCAGTGTGCTTGATGTTGATGCTGGTGGGGCTTGCGTGTCAGGCGACGCTGGCGGCAGAAATCCTGGTATCGCTCCAGCGTTGAATTCATCGCCATCGAGGGGGGCGGCCAGGGTAATCAGCGGTGCTGTCTTCGTCGTCACGGGCGTGGCGTTGGTCGCTCTCGGGTAGAAGGATGGAAGGCCACCGTCACTCGCCACGAGAAGAAACTGCAGAGCAAACAGGAGCGGTATGTTAGGCGTCATTGTCGTAGCATTTTCGCCGCGCCCACTAGTCGAAAACGCCTGCGAGAAGGCTTTTGAAGGCAGTGTGCTTGATGTTGATGCTGGTGGGGCTTGCGTGTCAGGCGACGCTGGCGGCAGAAATCCTGGTATCGCTCCAGCGTTGAATTCATCGCCATCGAGGGGGGCGGCCAGGGAAATCAGCGGTGCTGTCTTCGTCGTCACGGGCGTGGCGTTGGTCGCTCTCGGGTAGAAGGATGGAAGGCCACCGTCACTCGCCACGAGAAGAAACTGCAGAGCAAACAGGAGCGGTATGTTAGGCGTCATTGTCGTAGCATTTTCGCCGCGCCCACTAGTCGAAAACGCCTGCGAGAAGGCTTTTGAAGGCAGTGTGCTTGATGTTGATGCTGGTGGGGCTTGCGTGTCAGGCGACGCTGGCGGCAGAAATCCTGGTATCGCTCCAGCGTTGAATTCATCGCCATCGAGGGGGGCGGCCAGGGTAATCAGCGGTGCTGTCTTCGTCGTCACGGGCGTGGCGTTGGTCGCTCTCGGGTAGAAGGATGGAAGGCCACCGTCACTCGCCACGAGAAGAAACTGCAGAGCAAACAGGAGCGGTATGTTAGGCGTCATTGTCGTAGCATTTTCGCCGCGCCCACTAGTCGAAAACACCTGCGAGAAGGCTTTTGAAGGCAGTGTGCTTGATGTTGATGCTGGTGGGGCTTGCGTGTCAGGCGACGCTGGCGGCAGAAATCCTGGTATCGCTCCAGCGTTGAATTCATCGCCATCGAGGGGGGCGGCCAGGGAAATCAGCGGTGCTGTCTTCGTCGTCACGGGCGTGGCGTTGGTCGCTCTCGGGTAGAAGGATGGAAGGCCACCGTCACTCGCCACGAGAAGAAACTGCAGAGCAAACAGGAGCGGTATGTTAGGCGTCATTGTGGTAGCATTTTCGCCTTTCCCACATGTCGAAAACGCCTGCGAGAAGGTTTTTGAAGGCAGTGTGCTTGATGTTGATGCTGGTGGGGCTTGCGTGTCAGGCGACACTGGCGGCAGAAATCCTGGTATCGCTCCAGCGTTGAATTCATCGCCATCGAGGGGGGCGGCCAGGGTAATCAGCGGTGCTGTCTTCGTCGTCACGGGCGTGGCGTTGGTCGCTCTCGGGTAGAAGGATGGAAGGCCACCGTCACTCGCCACGAGAAGAAACTGCAGAGCAAACAGGAGCGGTATGTTAGGCGTCATTGTGGTAGCATTTTCGCCTTTCCCACATGTCGAAAACGCCTGCGAGAAGGTTTTTGAAGGCAGTGTGCTTGATGTTGATGCTGGTGGGGCTTGCGTGTCAGGCGACACTGGCGGCAGAAATCCTGGTATCGCTCCAGCGTTGAATTCATCGCCATCGAGGGGGGCGGCCAGGGAAATCAGCGGTGCTGTCTTCGTCGTCACGGGCGTGGCGTTGGTCGCTCTCGGGTAGAAGGATGGAAGGCCACCGTCACTCGCCACGAGAAGAAACTGCAGAGCAAACAGGAGCGGTATGTTAGGCGTCATTGTGGTAGCATTTTCGCCTTTCCCACATGTCGAAAACGCCTGCGAGAAGGTTTTTGAAGGCAGTGTGCTTGATGTTGATGCTGGTGGGGCTTGCGTGTCAGGCGACATTGCCGGCAGAAATCCTGGTATCGCTCCAGCGTTGAATTCATCGCCATCGAGGGGGGCGGCCAGGGTAATCAGCGGTGCTGTCTTCGTCGTCACGGGCGTGGCGTTGGTCGCTCTCGGGTAGAAGGATGGAAGGCCACCGTCACTCGCCACGAGAAGAAACTGCAGAGCAAACAGGAGCGGTATGTTAGGCGTCATTGTGGTAGCATTTTCGCCTTTCCCACATGTCGAAAACGCCTGCGAGAAGGCTTTTGAAGGCAGTGTGCTTGATGTTGATGCTGGTGGGGCTTGCGTGTCAGGCGACGCTGGCGGCAGAAATCCTGGTATCGCTCCAGCGTTGAATTCATCGCCATCGAGGGGGGCGGCCAGGGAAATCAGCGGTGCTGTCTTCGTCGTCACGGGCGTGGCGTTGGTCGCTCTCGGGTAGAAGGATGGAAGGCCACCGTCACTCGCCACGAGAAGAAACTGCAGAGCAAACAGGAGCGGTATGTTAGGCGTCATTGTCGTAGCATTTTCGCCGCGCCCACTAGTCGAAAACACCTGCGAGAAGGCTTTTGAAGGCAGTGTGCTTGATGTTGATGCTGGTGGGGCTTGCGTGTCAGGCGACGCTGGCGGCAGAAATCCTGGTATCGCTCCAGCGTTGAATTCATCGCCATCGAGGGGGGCGGCCAGGGAAATCAGCGGTGCTGTCTTCGTCGTCACGGGCGTGGCGTTGGTCGCTCTCGGGTAGAAGGATGGAAGGCCACCGTCACTCGCCACGAGAAGAAACTGCAGAGCAAACAGGAGCGGTATGTTAGGCGTCATTGTCGTAGCATTTTCGCCGCGCCCACTAGTCGAAAACACCTGCGAGAAGGCTTTTGAAGGCAGTGTGCTTGATGTTGATGCTGGTGGGGCTTGCGTGTCAGGCGACGCTGGCGGCAGAAATCCTGGTATCGCTCCAGCGTTGAATTCATCGCCATCGAGGGGGGCGGCCAGGGAAATCAGCGGTGCTGTCTTCGTCGTCACGGGCGTGGCGTTGGTCGCTCTCGGGTAGAAGGATGGAAGGCCACCGTCACTCGCCACGAGAAGAAACTGCAGAGCAAACAGGAGCGGTATGTTAGGCGTCATTGTCGTAGCATTTTCGCCGCGCCCACTAGTCGAAAACACCTGCGAGAAGGCTTTTGAAGGCAGTGTGCTTGATGTTGATGCTGGTGGGGCTTGCGTGTCAGGCGACGCTGGCGGCAGAAATCCTGGTATCGCTCCAGCGTTGAATTCATCGCCATCGAGGGGGGCGGCCAGGGTAATCAGCGGTGCTGTCTTCGTCGTCACGGGCGTGGCGTTGGTCGCTCTCGGGTAGAAGGATGGAAGGCCACCGTCACTCGCCACGAGAAGAAACTGCAGAGCAAACAGGAGCGGTATGTTAGGCGTCATTGTGGTAGCATTTTCGCCTTTCCCACATGTCGAAAACGCCTGCGAGAAGGCTTTTGAAGGCAGTGTGCTTGATGTTGATGCTGGTGGGGCTTGCGTGTCAGGCGACGCTGGCGGCAGAAATCCTGGTATCGCTCCAGCGTTGAATTCATCGCCATCGAGGGGGGCGGCCAGGGAAATCAGCGGTGCTGTCTTCGTCGTCACGGGCGTGGCGTTGGTCGCTCTCGGGTAGAAGGATGGAAGGCCACCGTCACTCGCCACGAGAAGAAACTGCAGAGCAAACAGGAGCGGTATGTTAGGCGTCATTGTCGTAGCATTTTCGCCGCGCCCACTAGTCGAAAACACCTGCGAGAAGGCTTTTGAAGGCAGTGTGCTTGATGTTGATGCTGGTGGGGCTTGCGTGTCAGGCGACGCTGGCGGCAGAAATCCTGGTATCGCTCCAGCGTTGAATTCATCGCCATCGAGGGGGGCGGCCAGGGTAATCAGCGGTGCTGTCTTCGTCGTCACGGGCGTGGCGTTGGTCGCTCTCGGGTAGAAGGATGGAAGGCCACCGTCACTCGCCACGAGAAGAAACTGCAGAGCAAACAGGAGCGGTATGTTAGGCGTCATTGTGGTAGCATTTTCGCCTTTCCCACATGTCGAAAACGCCTGCGAGAAGGTTTTTGAAGGCAGTGTGCTTGATGTTGATGCTGGTGGGGCTTGCGTGTCAGGCGACATTGCCGGCAGAAATCCTGGTATCGCTCCAGCGTTGAATTCATCGCCATCGAGGGGGGCGGCCAGGGAAATCAGCGGTGCTGTCTTCGTCGTCACGGGCGTGGCGTTGGTCGCTCTCGGGTAGAAGGATGGAAGGCCACCGTCACTCGCCACGAGAAGAAACTGCAGAGCAAACAGGAGCGGTATGTTAGGCGTCATTGTGGTAGCATTTTCGCCTTTCCCACATGTCGAAAACGCCTGCGAGAAGGTTTTTGAAGGCAGTGTGCTTGATGTTGATGCTGGTGGGGCTTGCGTGTCAGGCGACATTGCCGGCAGAAATCCTGGTATCGCTCCAGCGTTGAATTCATCGCCATCGAGGGGGGCGGCCAGGGTAATCAGCGGTGCTGTCTTCGTCGTCACGGGCGTGGCGTTGGTCGCTCTCGGGTAGAAGGATGGAAGGCCACCGTCACTCGCCACGAGAAGAAACTGCAGAGCAAACAGGAGCGGTATGTTAGGCGTCATTGTGGTAGCATTTTCGCCTTTCCCACATGTCGAAAACGCCTGCGAGAAGGCTTTTGAAGGCAGTGTGCTTGATGTTGATGCTGGTGGGGCTTGCGTGTCAGGCGACACTGGCGGCAGAAATCCTGGTATCGCTCCAGCGTTGAATTCATCGCCATCGAGGGGGGCGGCCAGGGAAATCAGCGGTGCTGTCTTCGTCGTCACGGGCGTGGCGTTGGTCGCTCTCGGGTAGAAGGATGGAAGGCCACCGTCACTCGCCACGAGAAGAAACTGCAGAGCAAACAGGAGCGGTATGTTAGGCGTCATTGTGGTAGCATTTTCGCCTTTCCCACATGTCGAAAACGCCTGCGAGAAGGTTTTTGAAGGCAGTGTGCTTGATGTTGATGCTGGTGGGGCTTGCGTGTCAGGCGACGCTGGCGGCAGAAATCCTGGTATCGCTCCAGCGTTGAATTCATCGCCATCGAGGGGGGCGGCCAGGGAAATCAGCGGTGCTGTCTTCGTCGTCACGGGCGTGGCGTTGGTCGCTCTCGGGTAGAAGGATGGAAGGCCACCGTCACTCGCCACGAGAAGAAACTGCAGAGCAAACAGGAGCGGTATGTTAGGCGTCATTGTGGTAGCATTTTCGCCTTTCCCACATGTCGAAAACGCCTGCGAGAAGGTTTTTGAAGGCAGTGTGCTTGATGTTGATGCTGGTGGGGCTTGCGTGTCAGGCGACATTGCCGGCAGAAATCCTGGTATCGCTCCAGCGTTGAATTCATCGCCATCGAGGGGGGCGGCCAGGGTAATCAGCGGTGCTGTCTTCGTCGTCACGGGCGTGGCGTTGGTCGCTCTCGGGTAGAAGGATGGAAGGCCACCGTCACTCGCCACGAGAAGAAACTGCAGAGCAAACAGGAGCGGTATGTTAGGCGTCATTGTGGTAGCATTTTCGCCTTTCCCACATGTCGAAAACGCCTGCGAGAAGGCTTTTGAAGGCAGTGTGCTTGATGTTGATGCTGGTGGGGCTTGCGTGTCAGGCGACACTGGCGGCAGAAATCCTGGTATCGCTCCAGCGTTGAATTCATCGCCATCGAGGGGGGCGGCCAGGGTAATCAGCGGTGCTGTCTTCGTCGTCACGGGCGTGGCGTTGGTCGCTCTCGGGTAGAAGGATGGAAGGCCACCGTCACTCGCCACGAGAAGAAACTGCAGAGCAAACAGGAGCGGTATGTTAGGCGTCATTGTGGTAGCATTTTCGCCTTTCCCACATGTCGAAAACGCCTGCGAGAAGGTTTTTGAAGGCAGTGTGCTTGATGTTGATGCTGGTGGGGCTTGCGTGTCAGGCGACATTGCCGGCAGAAATCCTGGTATCGCTCCAGCGTTGAATTCATCGCCATCGAGGGGGGCGGCCAGGGTAATCAGCGGTGCTGTCTTCGTCGTCACGGGCGTGGCGTTGGTCGCTCTCGGGTAGAAGGATGGAAGGCCACCGTCACTCGCCACGAGAAGAAACTGCAGAGCAAACAGGAGCGGTATGTTAGGCGTCATTGTGGTAGCATTTTCGCCTTTCCCACATGTCGAAAACGCCTGCGAGAAGGCTTTTGAAGGCAGTGTGCTTGATGTTGATGCTGGTGGGGCTTGCGTGTCAGGCGACACTGGCGGCAGAAATCCTGGTATCGCTCCAGCGTTGAATTCATCGCCATCGAGGGGGGCGGCCAGGGAAATCAGCGGTGCTGTCTTCGTCGTCACGGGCGTGGCGTTGGTCGCTCTCGGGTAGAAGGATGGAAGGCCACCGTCACTCGCCACGAGAAGAAACTGCAGAGCAAACAGGAGCGGTATGTTAGGCGTCATTGTGGTAGCATTTTCGCCTTTCCCACATGTCGAAAACGCCTGCGAGAAGGTTTTTGAAGGCAGTGTGCTTGATGTTGATGCTGGTGGGGCTTGCGTGTCAGGCGACGCTGGCGGCAGAAATCCTGGTATCGCTCCAGCGTTGAATTCATCGCCATCGAGGGGGGCGGCCAGGGTAATCAGCGGTGCTGTCTTCGTCGTCACGGGCGTGGCGTTGGTCGCTCTCGGGTAGAAGGATGGAAGGCCACCGTCACTCGCCACGAGAAGAAACTGCAGAGCAAACAGGAGCGGTATGTTAGGCGTCATTGTGGTAGCATTTTCGCCTTTCCCACATGTCGAAAACGCCTGCGAGAAGGTTTTTGAAGGCAGTGTGCTTGATGTTGATGCTGGTGGGGCTTGCGTGTCAGGCGACATTGCCGGCAGAAATCCTGGTATCGCTCCAGCGTTGAATTCATCGCCATCGAGGGGGGCGGCCAGGGTAATCAGCGGTGCTGTCTTCGTCGTCACGGGCGTGGCGTTGGTCGCTCTCGGGTAGAAGGATGGAAGGCCACCGTCACTCGCCACGAGAAGAAACTGCAGAGCAAACAGGAGCGGTATGTTAGGCGTCATTGTGGTAGCATTTTCGCCTTTCCCACATGTCGAAAACGCCTGCGAGAAGGCTTTTGAAGGCAGTGTGCTTGATGTTGATGCTGGTGGGGCTTGCGTGTCAGGCGACGCTGGCGGCAGAAATCCTGGTATCGCTCCAGCGTTGAATTCATCGCCATCGAGGGGGGCGGCCAGGGAAATCAGCGGTGCTGTCTTCGTCGTCACGGGCGTGGCGTTGGTCGCTCTCGGGTAGAAGGATGGAAGGCCACCGTCACTCGCCACGAGAAGAAACTGCAGAGCAAACAGGAGCGGTATGTTAGGCGTCATTGTGGTAGCATTTTCGCCTTTCCCACATGTCGAAAACGCCTGCGAGAAGGTTTTTGAAGGCAGTGTGCTTGATGTTGATGCTGGTGGGGCTTGCGTGTCAGGCGACGCTGGCGGCAGAAATCCTGGTATCGCTCCAGCGTTGAATTCATCGCCATCGAGGGGGGCGGCCAGGGAAATCAGCGGTGCTGTCTTCGTCATCACGGGCGTGGCGTTGGTCGCTCTCGGGTAGAAGGATGGAAGGCCACCGTCACTCGCCACGAGAAGAAACTGCAGAGCAAACAGGAGCGGTATGTTAGGCGTCATTGTGGTAGCATTTTCGCCTTTCCCACATGTCGAAAACGCCTGCGAGAAGGTTTTTGAAGGCAGTGTGCTTGATGTTGATGCTGGTGGGGCTTGCGTGTCAGGCGACACTGGCGGCAGAAATCCTGGTATCGCTCCAGCGTTGAATTCATCGCCATCGAGGGGGGCGGCCAGGGTAATCAGCGGTGCTGTCTTTGTCATCACGGGCGTGGCGTTGGTCGCTCTCGGGTAGAAGGATGGAAGGCCACCGTCACTCGCCACGAGAAGAAACTGCAGAGCAAACAGGAGCGGTATGTTAGGCGTCATTGTGGTAGCATTTTCGCCTTTCCCACATGTCGAAAACGCCTGCGAGAAGGCTTTTGAAGGCAGTGTGCTTGATGTTGATGCTGGTGGGGCTTGCGTGTCAGGCGACACTGGCGGCAGAAATCCTGGTATCGCTCCAGCGTTGAATTCATCGCCATCGAGGGGGGCGGCCAGGGAAATCAGCGGTGCTGTCTTCGTCATCACGGGCGTGGCGTTGGTCGCTCTCGGGTAGAAGGATGGAAGGCCACCGTCACTCGCCACGAGAAGAAACTGCAGAGCAAACAGGAGCGGTATGTTAGGCGTCATTGTGGTAGCATTTTCGCCTTTCCCACATGTCGAAAACGCCTGCGAGAAGGCTTTTGAAGGCAGTGTGCTTGATGTTGATGCTGGTGGGGCTTGCGTGTCAGGCGACATTGGCGGCAGAAATCCTGGTATCGCTCCAGCGTTGAATTCATCGCCATCGAGGGGGGCGGCCAGGGAAATCAGCGGTGCTGTCTTCGTCATCACGGGCGTGGCGTTGGTCGCTCTCGGGTAGAAGGATGGAAGGCCACCGTCACTCGCCACGAGAAGAAACTGCAGAGCAAACAGGAGCGGTATGTTAGGCGTCATTGTCGTAGCATTTTCGCCGTGCCCACTAGTCGAAAACGCCTGCGAGAAGGTTTTTGAAGGCAGTGTGCTTGATGTTGATGCTGGTGGGGCTTGCGTGTCAGGCGACACTGGCGGCAGAAATCCTGGTATCGCTCCAGCGTTGAATTCATCGCCATCGAGGGGGGCGGCCAGGGAAATCAGCGGTGCTGTCTTCGTCATCACGGGCGTGGCGTTGGTCGCTCTCGGGTAGAAGGATGGAAGGCCACCGTCACTCGCCACGAGAAGAAACTGCAGAGCAAACAGGAGCGGTATGTTAGGCGTCATTGTCGTAGCATTTTCGCCGTGCCCACTACTCGAAAACGCCTGCGAGAAGGTTTTTGAAGGCAGTGTGCTTGATGTTGATGCTGGTGGCGCTTGCGTGTCAGGCGACACTGGCGGCAGAAATCCTGGTATCGCTCCAGCGTTGAATTCATCGCCATCGAGGGGGGCGGCCAGGGAAATCAGCGGTGCTGTCTTCGTCGTCACGGGCGTGGCGTTGGTCGCTCTCGGGTAGAAGGATGGAAGGCCACCGTCACTCGCCACGAGAAGAAACTGCAGAGCAAACAGGAGCGGTATGTTAGGCGTCATTGTCGTAGCATTTTCGCCGTGCCCACTAGTCGAAAACGCCTGCGAGAAGGTTTTTGAAGGCAGTGTGCTTGATGTTGATGCTGGTGGGGCTTGCGTGTCAGGCGACACTGGCGGCAGAAATCCTGGTATCGCTCCAGCGTTGAATTCATCGCCATCGAGGGGGGCGGCCAGGGAAATCAGCGCTGCTGTCTTCGTCATCACGGGCGTGGCGTTGGTCGCTCTCGGGTAGAAGGATGGAAGGCCACCGTCACTCGCCACGAGAAGAAACTGCAGAGCAAACAGGAGCGGTATGTTAGGCGTCATTGTCGTAGCATTTTCGCCGTGCCCACTAGTCGAAAACGCCTGCGAGAAGGTTTTTGAAGGCAGTGTGCTTGATGTTGATGCTGGTGGGGCTTGCGTGTCAGGCGACACTGGCGGCAGAAATCCTGGTATCGCTCCAGCGTTGAATTCATCGCCATCGAGGGGGGCGGCCCGGGAAATCAGCGCTGCTCTCTTCGTCGTCACGGGCGTGGCGTTGGTCGCTCTCGGGTAGAAGGATGGAAGGCCACCGTCACTCGCCACGAGAAGAAACTGCAGAGCAAACAGGAGCGGTATGTTAGGCGTCATTGTCGTAGCATTTTCGCCGTGCCCACTAGTCGAAAACGCCTGCGAGAAGGCTTTTGAAGGCAGTGTGCTTGATGTTGATGCTGGTGGGGCTTGCGTGTCAGGCGACACTGGCGGCAGAAATCCTGGTATCGCTCCAGCGTTGAATTCATCGCCATCGAGGGGGGCGGCCAGGGAAATCAGCGGTGCTGTCTTTGTCGTCACGGGCGTGGCGTTGGTCGCTCTCGGGTAGAAGGATGGAAGGCCACCGTCACTCGCCACGAGAAGAAACTGCAGAGCAAACAGGAGCGGTATGTTAGGCGTCATTGTCGTAGCATTTTCGCCTTTCCCACTAGTCGAAAACGCCTGCGAGAAGGCTTTTGAAGGCAGTGTGCTTGATGTTGATGCTGGTGGGGCTTGCGTGTCAGGCGACACTGGCGGCAGAAATCCTGGTATCGCTCCAGCGTTGAATTCATCGCCATCGAGGGTGGCGGCCAGGGAAATCAGCGGTGCTGTCTTTGTCGTCACGGGCGTGGCGTTGGTCGCTCTCGGGTAGAAGGATGGAAGGCCACCGTCACTCGCCACGAGAAGAAACTGCAGAGCAAACAGGAGCAGTATGTTAGGCGTCATTGTGGTAGCATTTTCGCCGCGCCCACTAGTCGAAAACGCCTGCGAGAAGGCTTTTGAAGGCAGTGTGCTTGATGTTGATGCTGGTGGGGCTTGCGTGTCAGGCGACACTGGCGGCAGAAATCCTGGTATCGCTCCAGCGTTGAATTCATCGCCATCGAGGGGGGCGGCCAGGGAAATCAGCGGTGCTGTCTTCGTCATCACGGGCGTGGCGTTGGTCGCTCTCGGGTAGAAGGATGGAAGGCCACCGTCACTCGCCACGAGAAGAAACTGCAGAGCAAACAGGAGCAGTATGTTAGGCGTCATTGTCGTAGCATTTTCGCCGTGCCCACTAGTCGAAAACGCCTGCGAGAAGGCTTTTGAAGGCAGTGTGCTTGATGTTGATGCTGGTGGGGCTTGCGTGTCAGGCGACACTGGCGGCAGAAATCCTGGTATCGCTCCAGCGTTGAATTCATCGCCATCGAGGGGGCGGCCAGGGAAATCAGCGGTGCTGTCTTCGTCATCACGGGCGTGGCGTTGGTCGCTCTCGGGTAGAAGGATGGAAGGCCACCGTCACTCGCCACGAGAAGAAACTGCAGAGCAAACAGGAGCAGTATGTTAGGCGTCATTGTGGTAGCATTTTCGCCGCGCCCACTAGTCGAAAACGCCTGCGAGAAGGCTTTTGAAGGCAGTGTGCTTGATGTTGATGCTGGTGGGGCTTGCGTGTCAGGCGACACTGGCGGCAGAAATCCTGGTATCGCTCCAGCGTTGAATTCATCGCCATCGAGGGGGGCGGCCAGGGAAATCAGCGGTGCTGTCTTTGTCGTCACGGGCGTGGCGTTGGTCGCTCTCGGGTAGAAGGATGGAAGGCCACCGTCACTCGCCACGAGAAGAAACTGCAGAGCAAACAGGAGCGGTATGTTAGGCGTCATTGTCGTAGCATTTTCGCCTTTCCCACTAGTCGAAAACGCCTGCGAGAAGGCTTTTGAAGGCAGTGTGCTTGATGTTGATGCTGGTGGGGCTTGCGTGTCAGGCGACACTGGCGGCAGAAATCCTGGTATCGCTCCAGCGTTGAATTCATCGCCATCGAGGGTGGCGGCCAGGGAAATCAGCGGTGCTGTCTTTGTCGTCACGGGCGTGGCGTTGGTCGCTCTCGGGTAGAAGGATGGAAGGCCACCGTCACTCGCCACGAGAAGAAACTGCAGAGCAAACAGGAGCAGTATGTTAGGCGTCATTGTGGTAGCATTTTCGCCGCGCCCACTAGTCGAAAACGCCTGCGAGAAGGCTTTTGAAGGCAGTGTGCTTGATGTTGATGCTGGTGGGGCTTGCGTGTCAGGCGACACTGGCGGCAGAAATCCTGGTATCGCTCCAGCGTTGAATTCATCGCCATCGAGGGGGGCGGCCAGGGAAATCAGCGGTGCTGTCTTCGTCATCACGGGCGTGGCGTTGGTCGCTCTCGGGTAGAAGGATGGAAGGCCACCGTCACTCGCCACGAGAAGAAACTGCAGAGCAGACAGGAGCGGTATGTTAGGCGTCATTGTCGTAGCATTTTCGCCGTGCCCACTAGTCGAAAACGCCTGCGAGAAGGCTTTTGAAGGCAGTGTGCTTGATGTTGATGCTGGTGGGGCTTGCGTGTCAGGCGACACTGGCGGCAGAAATCCTGGTATCGCTCCAGCGTTGAATTCATCGCCATCGAGGGGGCGGCCAGGGAAATCAGCGGTGCTGTCTTCGTCATCACGGGCGTGGCGTTGGTCGCTCTCGGGTAGAAGGATGGAAGGCCACCGTCACTCGCCACGAGAAGAAACTGCAGAGCAAACAGGAGCAGTATGTTAGGCGTCATTGTCGTAGCATTTTCGCCGTGCCCACTAGTCGAAAACGCCTGCGAGAAGGCTTTTGAAGGCAGTGTGCTTGATGTTGATGCTGGTGGGGCTTGCGTGTCAGGCGACACTGGCGGCAGAAATCCTGGTATCGCTCCAGCGTTGAATTCATCGCCATCGAGGGGGGCGGCCAGGGAAATCAGCGGTGCTGTCTTCGTCATCACGGGCGTGGCGTTGGTCGCTCTCGGGTAGAAGGATGGAAGGCCACCGTCACTCGCCACGAGAAGAAACTGCAGAGCAAACAGGAGCAGTATGTTAGGCGTCATTGTCGTAGCATTTTCGCCGTGCCCACTAGTCGAAAACGCCTGCGAGAAGGCTTTTGAAGGCAGTGTGCTTGATGTTGATGCTGGTGGGGCTTGCGTGTCAGGCGACACTGGCGGCAGAAATCCTGGTATCGCTCCAGCGTTGAATTCATCGCCATCGAGGGGGCGGCCAGGGAAATCAGCGGTGCTGTCTTCGTCATCACGGGCGTGGCGTTGGTCGCTCTCGGGTAGAAGGATGGAAGGCCACCGTCACTCGCCACGAGAAGAAACTGCAGAGCAAACAGGAGCAGTATGTTAGGCGTCATTGTGGTAGCATTTTCGCCGCGCCCACTAGTCGAAAACGCCTGCGAGAAGGCTTTTGAAGGCAGTGTGCTTGATGTTGATGCTGGTGGGGCTTGCGTGTCAGGCGACACTGGCGGCAGAAATCCTGGTATCGCTCCAGCGTTGAATTCATCGCCATCGAGGGGGGCGGCCAGGGAAATCAGCGGTGCTGTCTTTGTCATCACGGGCGTGGCGTTGGTCGCTCTCGGGTAGAAGGATGGAAGGCCACCGTCACTCGCCACGAGAAGAAACTGCAGAGCAAACAGGAGCAGTATGTTAGGCGTCATTGTCGTAGCATTTTGGCCGTGCGCACTAGTCGAAAACGCCTGCGAGAAGGCTTTTGAAGGCAGTGTGCTTGATGTTGATGCTGGTGGGGCTTGCGTGTCAGGCGACACTGGCGGCAGAAATCCTGGTATCGCTCCAGCGTTGAATTCATCGCCATCGAGGGGGGCGGCCAGGGAAATCAGCGGTGCTGTCTTCGTCATCACGGGCGTGGCGTTGGTCGCTCTCGGGTAGAAGGATGGAAGGCCACCGTCACTCGCCACGAGAAGAAACTGCAGAGCAGACAGGAGCGGTATGTTAGGCGTCATTGTCGTAGCATTTTCGCCGTGCCCACTAGTCGAAAATGCCTGCGAGAAGGCTTTTGAAGGCAGTGTGCTTGATGTTGATGCTGGTGGGGCTTGCGTGTCAGGCGACACTGGCGGCAGAAATCCTGGTATCGCTCCAGCGTTGAATTCATCGCCATCGAGGGGGGCGGCCAGGGAAATCAGCGGTGCTGTCTTCGTCATCACGGGCGTGGCGTTGGTCGCTCTCGGGTAGAAGGATGGAAGGCCACCGTCACTCGCCACGAGAAGAAACTGCAGAGCAAACAGGAGCGGTATGTTAGGCGTCATTGTCGTAGCATTTTCGCCGTGCCCACTAGTCGAAAACGCCTGCGAGAAGGCTTTTGAAGGCAGTGTGCTTGATGTTGATGCTGGTGGGGCTTGCGTGTCAGGCGACACTGGCGGCAGAAATCCTGGTATCGCTCCAGCGTTGAATTCATCGCCATCGAGGGGGGCGGCCAGGGAAATCAGCGGTGCTGTCTTCGTCATCACGGGCGTGGCGTTGGTCGCTCTCGGGTAGAAGGATGGAAGGCCACCGTCACTCGCCACGAGAAGAAACTGCAGAGCAGACAGGAGCGGTATGTTAGGCGTCATTGTCGTAGCATTTTCGCCGTGCCCACTGATCGAAAACGCCTGCGAGAAGGCTTTTGAAGGCAGTGTGCTTGATGTTGATGCTGGTGGGGCTTGCGTGTCAGGCGACACTGGCGGCAGAAATCCTGGTATCGCTCCAGCGTTGAATTCATCGCCATCGAGGGGGGCGGCCAGGGAAATCAGCGGTGCTGTCTTCGTCATCACGGGCGTGGCGTTGGTCGCTCTCGGGTAGAAGGATGGAAGGCCACCGTCACTCGCCACGAGAAGAAACTGCAGAGCAAACAGGAGCGGTATGTTAGGCGTCATTGTCGTAGCATTTTCGCCGTGCCCACTAGTCGAAAACGCCTGCGAGAAGGCTTTTGAAGGCAGTGTGCTTGATGTTGATGCTGGTGGGGCTTGCGTGTCAGGCGACACTGGCGGCAGAAATCCTGGTATCGCTCCAGCGTTGAATTCATCGCCATCGAGGGGGGCGGCCAGGGAAATCAGCGGTGCTGTCTTCGTCATCACGGGCGTGGCGTTGGTCGCTCTCGGGTAGAAGGATGGAAGGCCACCGTCACTCGCCACGAGAAGAAACTGCAGAGCAGACAGGAGCGGTATGTTAGGCGTCATTGTCGTAGCATTTTCGCCGTGCCCACTGATCGAAAACGCCTGCGAGAAGGCTTTTGAAGGCAGTGTGCTTGATGTTGATGCTGGTGGGGCTTGCGTGTCAGGCGACACTGGCGGCAGAAATCCTGGTATCGCTCCAGCGTTGAATTCATCGCCATCGAGGGGGGCGGCCAGGGAAATCAGCGGTGCTGTCTTCGTCATCACGGGCGTGGCGTTGGTCGCTCTCGGGTAGAAGGATGGAAGGCCACCGTCACTCGCCACGAGAAGAAACTGCAGAGCAAACAGGAGCGGTATGTTAGGCGTCATTGTCGTAGCATTTTCGCCGTGCCCACTAGTCGAAAACGCCTGCGAGAAGGCTTTTGAAGGCAGTGTGCTTGATGTTGATGCTGGTGGGGCTTGCGTGTCAGGCGACACTGGCGGCAGAAATCCTGGTATCGCTCCAGCGTTGAATTCATCGCCATCGAGGGGGGCGGCCAGGGAAATCAGCGGTGCTGTCTTTGTCGTCACGGGCGTGGCGTTGGTCGCTCTCGGGTAGAAGGATGGAAGGCCACCGTCACTCGCCACGAGAAGAAACTGCAGAGCAAACAGGAGCAGTATGTTAGGCGTCATTGTCGTAGCATTTTCGCCTTTCCCACTAGTCGAAAACGCCTGCGAGAAGGCTTTTGAAGGCAGTGTGCTTGATGTTGATGCTGGTGTGGCTTGCGTGTCAGGCGACACTGGCGGCAGAAATCCTGGTATCGCTCCAGCGTTGAATTCATCGCCATCGAGGGGGGCGGCCAGGGAAATCAGCGGTGCTGTCTTCGTCGTCACGGGCGTGGCGTTGGTCGCTCTCGGATAGAAGGATGGAAGGCCACCGTCACTCGCCACGAGAAGAAACTGCAGAGCAAACAGGAGCGGTATGTTAGGCGTCATTGTCGTAGCATTTTCGCCTTTCCCACTAGTCGAAAACGCCTGCGAGAAGGCTTTTGAAGGCAGTGTGCTTGATGTTGATGCTGGTGTGGCTTGCGTGTCAGGCGACACTGGCGGCAGAAATCCTGGTATCGCTCCAGCGTTGAATTCATCGCCATCGAGGGGGGCGGCCAGGGAAATCAGCGGTGCTGTCTTTGTCGTCACGGGCGTGGCGTTGGTCGCTCTCGGGTAGAAGGATGGAAGGCCACCGTCACTCGCCACGAGAAGAAACTGCAGAGCAGACAGGAGCGGTATGTTAGGAGTCATTGTCGTAGCATTTTCGCCTTTCCCACTAGTCGAAAACGCCTGCGAGAAGGCTTTTGAAGGCAGTGTGCTTGATGTTGATGCTGGTGGGGCTTGCGTGTCAGGCGACACTGGCGGCAGAAATCCTGGTATCGCTCCAGCGTTGAATTCATCGCCATCGAGGGTGGCGGCCAGGGAAATCAGCGCTGCTCTCTTCGTCGTCACGGGCGTGGCGTTGGTCGCTCTCGGGTAGAAGGATGGAAGGCCACCGTCACTCGCCACGAGAAGAAACTGCAGAGCAAACAGGAGCGGTATGTTAGGCGTCATTGTCGTAGCATTTTCGCCTTTCCCACTAGTCGAAAACGCCTGCGAGAAGGCTTTTGAAGGCAGTGTGCTTGATGTTGATGCTGGTGGGGCTTGCGTGTCAGGCGACACTGGCGGCAGAAATCCTGGTATCGCTCCAGCGTTGAATTCATCGCCATCGAGGGTGGCGGCCAGGGAAATCAGTGGTGCTGTCTTCGTCGTCACGGGCGTGGCGTTGGTCGCTCTCGGGTAGAAGGATGGAAGGCCACCGTCACTCGCCACGAGAAGAAACTGCAGAGCAGACAGGAGCGGTATGTTAGGCGTCATTGTCGTAGCATTTTCGCCTTTCCCACTAGTCGAAAACGCCTGCGAGAAGGCTTTTGAAGGCAGTGTGCTTGATGTTGATGCTGGTGGGGCTTGCGTGTCAGGCGACACTGGCGGCAGAAATCCTGGTATCGCTCCAGCGTTGAATTCATCGCCATCGAGGGTGGCGGCCAGGGAAATCAGCGGTGCTGTCTTTGTCGTCACGGGCGTGGCGTTGGTCGCTCTCGGGTAGAAGGATGGAAGGCCACCGTCACTCGCCACGAGAAGAAACTGCAGAGCAGACAGGAGCGGTATGTTAGGCGTCATTGTCGTAGCATTTTCGCCTTTCCCACTAGTCGAAAACGCCTGCGAGAAGGCTTTTGAAGGCAGTGTGCTTGATGTTGATGCTGGTGGGGCTTGCGTGTCAGGCGACACTGGCGGCAGAAATCCTGGTATCGCTCCAGCGTTGAATTCATCGCCATCGAGGGTGGCGGCCAGGGAAATCAGCGGTGCTGTCTTCGTCGTCACGGGCGTGGCGTTGGTCGCTCTCGGGTAGAAGGATGGAAGGCCACCGTCACTCGCCACGAGAAGAAACTGCAGAGCAGACAGGAGCGGTATGTTAGGCGTCATTGTCGTAGCATTTTCGCCGCGCCCACTAGTCGAAAACGCCTGCGAGAAGGTTTTTGAAGGCAGTGTGCTTGATGTTGATGCTGGTGGGGCTTGCGTGTCAGGCGACGCTGGCGGCAGAAATCCTGGTATCGCTCCAGCGTTGAATTCATCGCCATCGAGGGGGGCGGCCAGGGAAATCAGCGGTGCTGTCTTCGTCGTCACGGGCGTGGCGTTGGTCGCTCTCGGGTAGAAGGATGGAAGGCCACCGTCACTCGCCACGAGAAGAAACTGCAGAGCAAACAGGAGCGGTATGTTAGGCGTCATTGTCGTAGCATTTTCGCCGCGCCCACTAGTCGAAAACGCCTGCGAGAAGGTTTTTGAAGGCAGTGTGCTTGATGTTGATGCTGGTGGGGCTTGCGTGTCAGGCGACACTGGCGGCAGAAATCCTGGTATCGCTCCAGCGTTGAATTCATCGCCATCGAGGGGGGCGGCCAGGGAAATCAGCGGTGCTGTCTTCGTCGTCACGGGCGTGGCGTTGGTCGCTCTCGGGTAGAAGGATGGAAGGCCACCGTCACTCGCCACGAGAAGAAACTGCAGAGCAGACAGGAGCGGTATGTTAGGCGTCATTGTCGTAGCATTTTCGCCGCGCCCACTAGTCGAAAACGCCTGCGAGAAGGTTTTTGAAGGCAGTGTGCTTGATGTTGATGCTGGTGGGGCTTGCGTGTCAGGCGACGCTGGCGGCAGAAATCCTGGTATCGCTCCAGCGTTGAATTCATCGCCATCGAGGGGGGCGGCCAGGGAAATCAGCGGTGCTGTCTTCGTCGTCACGGGCGTGGCGTTGGTCGCTCTCGGGTAGAAGGATGGAAGGCCACCGTCACTCGCCACGAGAAGAAACTGCAGAGCAAACAGGAGCGGTATGTTAGGCGTCATTGTCGTAGCATTTTCGCCGTGCCCACTGATCGAAAACGCCTGCGAGAAGGCTTTTGAAGGCAGTGTGCTTGATGTTGATGCTGGTGGGGCTTGCGTGTCAGGCGACGCTGGCGGCAGAAATCCTGGTATCGCTCCAGCGTTGAATTCATCGCCATCGAGGGGGGCGGCCAGGGAAATCAGCGGTGCTGTCTTCGTCGTCACGGGCGTGGCGTTGGTCGCTCTCGGGTAGAAGGATGGAAGGCCACCGTCACTCGCCACGAGAAGAAACTGCAGAGCAAACAGGAGCGGTATGTTAGGCGTCATTGTGGTAGCATTTTCGCCTTTCCCACATGTCGAAAACGCCTGCGAGAAGGCTTTTGAAGGCAGTGTGCTTGATGTTGATGCTGGTGGGGCTTGCGTGTCAGGCGACGCTGGCGGCAGAAATCCTGGTATCGCTCCAGCGTTGAATTCATCACCATCGAGGGGGGCGGCCAGGGAAATCAGCGGTGCTGTCTTCGTCGTCACGGGCGTGGCGTTGGTCGCTCTCGGGTAGAAGGATGGAAGGCCACCGTCACTCGCCACGAGAAGAAACTGCAGAGCAAACAGGAGCGGTATGTTAGGCGTCATTGTGGTAGCATTTTCGCCTTTCCCACATGTCGAAAACGCCTGCGAGAAGGCTTTTGAAGGCAGTGTGCTTGATGTTGATGCTGGTGGGGCTTGCGTGTCAGGCGACGCTGGCGGCAGAAATCCTGGTATCGCTCCAGCGTTGAATTCATCACCATCGAGGGGGGCGGCCAGGGAAATCAGCGGTGCTGTCTTCGTCGTCACGGGCGTGGCGTTGGTCGCTCTCGGGTAGAAGGATGGAAGGCCACCGTCACTCGCCACGAGAAGAAACTGCAGAGCAAACAGGAGCGGTATGTTAGGCGTCATTGTGGTAGCATTTTCGCCTTTCCCACATGTCGAAAACGCCTGCGAGAAGGTTTTTGAAGGCAGTGTGCTTGATGTTGATGCTGGTGGGGCTTGCGTGTCAGGCGACACTGGCGGCAGAAATCCTGGTATCGCTCCAGCGTTGAATTCATCGCCATCGAGGGGGGCGGCCAGGGAAATCAGCGGTGCTGTCTTCGTCGTCACGGGCGTGGCGTTGGTCGCTCTCGGGTAGAAGGATGGAAGGCCACCGTCACTCGCCACGAGAAGAAACTGCAGAGCAAACAGGAGCGGTATGTTAGGCGTCATTGTGGTAGCATTTTCGCCTTTCCCACATGTCGAAAACGCCTGCGAGAAGGCTTTTGAAGGCAGTGTGCTTGATGTTGATGCTGGTGGGGCTTGCGTGTCAGGCGACGCTGGCGGCAGAAATCCTGGTATCGCTCCAGCGTTGAATTCATCACCATCGAGGGGGGCGGCCAGGGAAATCAGCGGTGCTGTCTTCGTCGTCACGGGCGTGGCGTTGGTCGCTCTCGGGTAGAAGGATGGAAGGCCACCGTCACTCGCCACGAGAAGAAACTGCAGAGCAAACAGGAGCGGTATGTTAGGCGTCATTGTCGTAGCATTTTCGCCGCGCCCACTAGTCGAAAACGCCTGCGAGAAGGCTTTTGAAGGCAGTGTGCTTGATGTTGATGCTGGTGGGGCTTGCGTGTCAGGCGACGCTGGCGGCAGAAATCCTGGTATCGCTCCAGCGTTGAATTCATCACCATCGAGGGGGGCGGCCAGGGAAATCAGCGGTGCTGTCTTCGTCGTCACGGGCGTGGCGTTGGTCGCTCTCGGGTAGAAGGATGGAAGGCCACCGTCACTCGCCACGAGAAGAAACTGCAGAGCAAACAGGAGCGGTATGTTAGGCGTCATTGTGGTAGCATTTTCGCCTTTCCCACATGTCGAAAACGCCTGCGAGAAGGTTTTTGAAGGCAGTGTGCTTGATGTTGATGCTGGTGGGGCTTGCGTGTCAGGCGACACTGGCGGCAGAAATCCTGGTATCGCTCCAGCGTTGAATTCATCGCCATCGAGGGGGGCGGCCAGGGAAATCAGCGGTGCTGTCTTCGTCGTCACGGGCGTGGCGTTGGTCGCTCTCGGGTAGAAGGATGGAAGGCCACCGTCACTCGCCACGAGAAGAAACTGCAGAGCAAACAGGAGCGGTATGTTAGGCGTCATTGTGGTAGCATTTTCGCCTTTCCCACATGTCGAAAACGCCTGCGAGAAGGCTTTTGAAGGCAGTGTGCTTGATGTTGATGCTGGTGGGGCTTGCGTGTCAGGCGACGCTGGCGGCAGAAATCCTGGTATCGCTCCAGCGTTGAATTCATCACCATCGAGGGGGGCGGCCAGGGAAATCAGCGGTGCTGTCTTCGTCGTCACGGGCGTGGCGTTGGTCGCTCTCGGGTAGAAGGATGGAAGGCCACCGTCACTCGCCACGAGAAGAAACTGCAGAGCAAACAGGAGCGGTATGTTAGGCGTCATTGTCGTAGCATTTTCGCCGCGCCCACTAGTCGAAAACGCCTGCGAGAAGGCTTTTGAAGGCAGTGTGCTTGATGTTGATGCTGGTGGGGCTTGCGTGTCAGGCGACGCTGGCGGCAGAAATCCTGGTATCGCTCCAGCGTTGAATTCATCACCATCGAGGGGGGCGGCCAGGGAAATCAGCGGTGCTGTCTTCGTCGTCACGGGCGTGGCGTTGGTCGCTCTCGGGTAGAAGGATGGAAGGCCACCGTCACTCGCCACGAGAAGAAACTGCAGAGCAAACAGGAGCGGTATGTTAGGCGTCATTGTCGTAGCATTTTCGCCGCGCCCACTAGTCGAAAACGCCTGCGAGAAGGCTTTTGAAGGCAGTGTGCTTGATGTCGATGCTGGTGTTGCTTGCGTGTCAGGCGACACTGGCGGCAGAAATCCTGGTATCGCTCCAGCGTTGAATTCATCGCCATCGAGGGGGGCGGCCAGGGAAATCAGCGGTGCTGTCTTCGTCGTCACGGGCGTGGCGTTGGTCGCTCTCGGGTAGAAGGATGGAAGGCCACCGTCACTCGCCACGAGAAGAAACTGCAGAGCAAACAGGAGCGGTATGTTAGGCGTCATTGTCGTAGCATTTTCGCCGCGCCCACTAGTCGAAAACGCCTGCGAGAAGGCTTTTGAAGGCAGTGTGCTTGATGTTGATGCTGGTGGGGCTTGCGTGTCAGGCGACGCTGGCGGCAGAAATCCTGGTATCGCTCCAGCGTTGAATTCATCACCATCGAGGGGGGCGGCCAGGGAAATCAGCGGTGCTGTCTTCGTCGTCACGGGCGTGGCGTTGGTCGCTCTCGGGTAGAAGGATGGAAGGCCACCGTCACTCGCCACGAGAAGAAACTGCAGAGCAAACAGGAGCGGTATGTTAGGCGTCATTGTGGTAGCATTTTCGCCTTTCCCACATGTCGAAAACGCCTGCGAGAAGGCTTTTGAAGGCAGTGTGCTTGATGTTGATGCTGGTGGGGCTTGCGTGTCAGGCGACGCTGGCGGCAGAAATCCTGGTATCGCTCCAGCGTTGAATTCATCGCCATCGAGGGGGGCGGCCAGGGAAATCAGCGGTGCTGTCTTCGTCGTCACGGGCGTGGCGTTGGTCGCTCTCGGGTAGAAGGATGGAAGGCCACCGTCACTCGCCACGAGAAGAAACTGCAGAGCAAACAGGAGCGGTATGTTAGGCGTCATTGTCGTAGCATTTTCGCCGCGCCCACTAGTCGAAAACGCCTGCGAGAAGGCTTTTGAAGGCAGTGTGCTTGATGTTGATGCTGGTGGGGCTTGCGTGTCAGGCGACGCTGGCGGCAGAAATCCTGGTATCGCTCCAGCGTTGAATTCATCGCCATCGAGGGGGGCGGCCAGGGAAATCAGCGGTGCTGTCTTCGTCGTCACGGGCGTGGCGTTGGTCGCTCTCGGGTAGAAGGATGGAAGGCCACCGTCACTCGCCACGAGAAGAAACTGCAGAGCAAACAGGAGCGGTATGTTAGGCGTCATTGTCGTAGCATTTTCGCCGCGCCCACTAGTCGAAAACGCCTGCGAGAAGGCTTTTGAAGGCAGTGTGCTTGATGTTGATGCTGGTGGGGCTTGCGTGTCAGGCGACGCTGGCGGCAGAAATCCTGGTATCGCTCCAGCGTTGAATTCATCGCCATCGAGGGGGGCGGCCAGGGAAATCAGCGGTGCTGTCTTCGTCGTCACGGGCGTGGCGTTGGTCGCTCTCGGGTAGAAGGATGGAAGGCCACCGTCACTCGCCACGAGAAGAAACTGCAGAGCAAACAGGAGCGGTATGTTAGGCGTCATTGTCGTAGCATTTTCGCCGCGCCCACTAGTCGAAAACGCCTGCGAGAAGGCTTTTGAAGGCAGTGTGCTTGATGTTGATGCTGGTGGGGCTTGCGTGTCAGGGGACACTGGCGGCAGAAATCCTGGTATCGCTCCAGCGTTGAATTCATCGCCATCGAGGGGGGCGGCCAGGGAAATCAGCGGTGCTGTCTTCGTCGTCACGGGCGTGGCGTTGGTCGCTCTCGGGTAGAAGGATGGAAGGCCACCGTCACTCGCCACGAGAAGAAACTGCAGAGCAAACAGGAGCGGTATGTTAGGCGTCATTGTCGTAGCATTTTCGCCGCGCCCACTAGTCGAAAACGCCTGCGAGAAGGCTTTTGAAGGCAGTGTGCTTGATGTCGATGCTGGTGTTGCTTGCGTGTCAGGCGACACTGGCGGCAGAAATCCTGGTATCGCTCCAGCGTTGAATTCATCGCCATCGAGGGGGGCGGCCAGGGAAATCAGCGGTGCTGTCTTCGTCGTCACGGGCGTGGCGTTGGTCGCTCTCGGGTAGAAGGATGGAAGGCCACCGTCACTCGCCACGAGAAGAAACTGCAGAGCAAACAGGAGCGGTATGTTAGGCGTCATTGTCGTAGCATTTTCGCCGCGCCCACTAGTCGAAAACGCCTGCGAGAAGGCTTTTGAAGGCAGTGTGCTTGATGTTGATGCTGGTGGGGCTTGCGTGTCAGGCGACGCTGGCGGCAGAAATCCTGGTATCGCTCCAGCGTTGAATTCATCGCCATCGAGGGGGGCGGCCAGGGTAATCAGCGGTGCTGTCTTTGTCATCACGGGCGTGGCGTTGGTCGCTCTCGGGTAGAAGGATGGAAGGCCACCGTCACTCGCCACGAGAAGAAACTGCAGAGCAAACAGGAGCGGTATGTTAGGCGTCATTGTCGTAGCATTTTCGCCGCGCCCACTAGTCGAAAACGCCTGCGAGAAGGCTTTTGAAGGCAGTGTGCTTGATGTTGATGCTGGTGGGGCTTGCGTGTCAGGCGACGCTGGCGGCAGAAATCCTGGTATCGCTCCAGCGTTGAATTCATCGCCATCGAGGGGGGCGGCCAGGGTAATCAGCGGTGCTGTCTTTGTCATCACGGGCGTGGCGTTGGTCGCTCTCGGGTAGAAGGATGGAAGGCCACCGTCACTCGCCACGAGAAGAAACTGCAGAGCAAACAGGAGCGGTATGTTAGGCGTCATTGTCGTAGCATTTTCGCCGCGCCCACTAGTCGAAAACGCCTGCGAGAAGGCTTTTGAAGGCAGTGTGCTTGATGTTGATGCTGGTGGGGCTTGCGTGTCAGGCGACGCTGGCGGCAGAAATCCTGGTATCGCTCCAGCGTTGAATTCATCACCATCGAGGGGGGCGGCCAGGGAAATCAGCGGTGCTGTCTTCGTCGTCACGGGCGTGGCGTTGGTCGCTCTCGGGTAGAAGGATGGAAGGCCACCGTCACTCGCCACGAGAAGAAACTGCAGAGCAAACAGGAGCGGTATGTTAGGCGTCATTGTCGTAGCATTTTCGCCGCGCCCACTAGTCGAAAACGCCTGCGAGAAGGCTTTTGAAGGCAGTGTGCTTGATGTTGATGCTGGTGGGGCTTGCGTGTCAGGCGACGCTGGCGGCAGAAATCCTGGTATCGCTCCAGCGTTGAATTCATCGCCATCGAGGGGGGCGGCCAGGGTAATCAGCGGTGCTGTCTTCGTCGTCACGGGCGTGGCGTTGGTCGCTCTCGGGTAGAAGGATGGAAGGCCACCGTCACTCGCCACGAGAAGAAACTGCAGAGCAAACAGGAGCGGTATGTTAGGCGTCATTGTCGTAGCATTTTCGCCGCGCCCACTAGTCGAAAACGCCTGCGAGAAGGCTTTTGAAGGCAGTGTGCTTGATGTTGATGCTGGTGGGGCTTGCGTGTCAGGCGACACTGGCGGCAGAAATCCTGGTATCGCTCCAGCGTTGAATTCATCGCCATCGAGGGGGGCGGCCAGGGAAATCAGCGGTGCTGTCTTCGTCGTCACGGGCGTGGCGTTGGTCGCTCTCGGGTAGAAGGATGGAAGGCCACCGTCACTCGCCACGAGAAGAAACTGCAGAGCAAACAGGAGCGGTATGTTAGGCGTCATTGTCGTAGCATTTTCGCCGCGCCCACTAGTCGAAAACGCCTGCGAGAAGGCTTTTGAAGGCAGTGTGCTTGATGTTGATGCTGGTGGGGCTTGCGTGTCAGGCGACGCTGGCGGCAGAAATCCTGGTATCGCTCCAGCGTTGAATTCATCGCCATCGAGGGGGGCGGCCAGGGTAATCAGCGGTGCTGTCTTCGTCGTCACGGGCGTGGCGTTGGTCGCTCTCGGGTAGAAGGATGGAAGGCCACCGTCACTCGCCACGAGAAGAAACTGCAGAGCAAACAGGAGCGGTATGTTAGGCGTCATTGTCGTAGCATTTTCGCCGCGCCCACTAGTCGAAAACGCCTGCGAGAAGGCTTTTGAAGGCAGTGTGCTTGATGTTGATGCTGGTGGGGCTTGCGTGTCAGGCGACGCTGGCGGCAGAAATCCTGGTATCGCTCCAGCGTTGAATTCATCGCCATCGAGGGGGGCGGCCAGGGAAATCAGCGGTGCTGTCTTCGTCGTCACGGGCGTGGCGTTGGTCGCTCTCGGGTAGAAGGATGGAAGGCCACCGTCACTCGCCACGAGAAGAAACTGCAGAGCAAACAGGAGCGGTATGTTAGGCGTCATTGTCGTAGCATTTTCGCCGCGCCCACTAGTCGAAAACACCTGCGAGAAGGCTTTTGAAGGCAGTGTGCTTGATGTTGATGCTGGTGGGGCTTGCGTGTCAGGCGACGCTGGCGGCAGAAATCCTGGTATCGCTCCAGCGTTGAATTCATCGCCATCGAGGGGGGCGGCCAGGGAAATCAGCGGTGCTGTCTTCGTCGTCACGGGCGTGGCGTTGGTCGCTCTCGGGTAGAAGGATGGAAGGCCACCGTCACTCGCCACGAGAAGAAACTGCAGAGCAAACAGGAGCGGTATGTTAGGCGTCATTGTGGTAGCATTTTCGCCTTTCCCACATGTCGAAAACGCCTGCGAGAAGGTTTTTGAAGGCAGTGTGCTTGATGTTGATGCTGGTGGGGCTTGCGTGTCAGGCGACACTGGCGGCAGAAATCCTGGTATCGCTCCAGCGTTGAATTCATCGCCATCGAGGGGGGCGGCCAGGGAAATCAGCGGTGCTGTCTTCGTCGTCACGGGCGTGGCGTTGGTCGCTCTCGGGTAGAAGGATGGAAGGCCACCGTCACTCGCCACGAGAAGAAACTGCAGAGCAAACAGGAGCGGTATGTTAGGCGTCATTGTGGTAGCATTTTCGCCTTTCCCACATGTCGAAAACGCCTGCGAGAAGGTTTTTGAAGGCAGTGTGCTTGATGTTGATGCTGGTGGGGCTTGCGTGTCAGGCGACATTGCCGGCAGAAATCCTGGTATCGCTCCAGCGTTGAATTCATCGCCATCGAGGGGGGCGGCCAGGGTAATCAGCGGTGCTGTCTTCGTCGTCACGGGCGTGGCGTTGGTCGCTCTCGGGTAGAAGGATGGAAGGCCACCGTCACTCGCCACGAGAAGAAACTGCAGAGCAAACAGGAGCGGTATGTTAGGCGTCATTGTGGTAGCATTTTCGCCTTTCCCACATGTCGAAAACGCCTGCGAGAAGGCTTTTGAAGGCAGTGTGCTTGATGTTGATGCTGGTGGGGCTTGCGTGTCAGGCGACACTGGCGGCAGAAATCCTGGTATCGCTCCAGCGTTGAATTCATCGCCATCGAGGGGGGCGGCCAGGGAAATCAGCGGTGCTGTCTTCGTCGTCACGGGCGTGGCGTTGGTCGCTCTCGGGTAGAAGGATGGAAGGCCACCGTCACTCGCCACGAGAAGAAACTGCAGAGCAAACAGGAGCGGTATGTTAGGCGTCATTGTGGTAGCATTTTCGCCTTTCCCACATGTCGAAAACGCCTGCGAGAAGGTTTTTGAAGGCAGTGTGCTTGATGTTGATGCTGGTGGGGCTTGCGTGTCAGGCGACACTGGCGGCAGAAATCCTGGTATCGCTCCAGCGTTGAATTCATCGCCATCGAGGGGGGCGGCCAGGGTAATCAGCGGTGCTGTCTTCGTCGTCACGGGCGTGGCGTTGGTCGCTCTCGGGTAGAAGGATGGAAGGCCACCGTCACTCGCCACGAGAAGAAACTGCAGAGCAAACAGGAGCGGTATGTTAGGCGTCATTGTGGTAGCATTTTCGCCTTTCCCACATGTCGAAAACGCCTGCGAGAAGGCTTTTGAAGGCAGTGTGCTTGATGTTGATGCTGGTGGGGCTTGCGTGTCAGGCGACACTGGCGGCAGAAATCCTGGTATCGCTCCAGCGTTGAATTCATCGCCATCGAGGGGGGCGGCCAGGGAAATCAGCGGTGCTGTCTTCGTCGTCACGGGCGTGGCGTTGGTCGCTCTCGGGTAGAAGGATGGAAGGCCACCGTCACTCGCCACGAGAAGAAACTGCAGAGCAAACAGGAGCGGTATGTTAGGCGTCATTGTGGTAGCATTTTCGCCTTTCCCACATGTCGAAAACGCCTGCGAGAAGGTTTTTGAAGGCAGTGTGCTTGATGTTGATGCTGGTGGGGCTTGCGTGTCAGGCGACATTGCCGGCAGAAATCCTGGTATCGCTCCAGCGTTGAATTCATCGCCATCGAGGGGGGCGGCCAGGGTAATCAGCGGTGCTGTCTTCGTCGTCACGGGCGTGGCGTTGGTCGCTCTCGGGTAGAAGGATGGAAGGCCACCGTCACTCGCCACGAGAAGAAACTGCAGAGCAAACAGGAGCGGTATGTTAGGCGTCATTGTGGTAGCATTTTCGCCTTTCCCACATGTCGAAAACGCCTGCGAGAAGGCTTTTGAAGGCAGTGTGCTTGATGTTGATGCTGGTGGGGCTTGCGTGTCAGGCGACACTGGCGGCAGAAATCCTGGTATCGCTCCAGCGTTGAATTCATCGCCATCGAGGGGGGCGGCCAGGGTAATCAGCGGTGCTGTCTTCGTCGTCACGGGCGTGGCGTTGGTCGCTCTCGGGTAGAAGGATGGAAGGCCACCGTCACTCGCCACGAGAAGAAACTGCAGAGCAAACAGGAGCGGTATGTTAGGCGTCATTGTGGTAGCATTTTCGCCTTTCCCACATGTCGAAAACGCCTGCGAGAAGGTTTTTGAAGGCAGTGTGCTTGATGTTGATGCTGGTGGGGCTTGCGTGTCAGGCGACATTGCCGGCAGAAATCCTGGTATCGCTCCAGCGTTGAATTCATCGCCATCGAGGGGGGCGGCCAGGGAAATCAGCGGTGCTGTCTTCGTCGTCACGGGCGTGGCGTTGGTCGCTCTCGGGTAGAAGGATGGAAGGCCACCGTCACTCGCCACGAGAAGAAACTGCAGAGCAAACAGGAGCGGTATGTTAGGCGTCATTGTGGTAGCATTTTCGCCTTTCCCACATGTCGAAAACGCCTGCGAGAAGGCTTTTGAAGGCAGTGTGCTTGATGTTGATGCTGGTGGGGCTTGCGTGTCAGGCGACACTGGCGGCAGAAATCCTGGTATCGCTCCAGCGTTGAATTCATCGCCATCGAGGGGGGCGGCCAGGGAAATCAGCGGTGCTGTCTTCGTCGTCACGGGCGTGGCGTTGGTCGCTCTCGGGTAGAAGGATGGAAGGCCACCGTCACTCGCCACGAGAAGAAACTGCAGAGCAAACAGGAGCGGTATGTTAGGCGTCATTGTGGTAGCATTTTCGCCTTTCCCACATGTCGAAAACGCCTGCGAGAAGGTTTTTGAAGGCAGTGTGCTTGATGTTGATGCTGGTGGGGCTTGCGTGTCAGGCGACGCTGGCGGCAGAAATCCTGGTATCGCTCCAGCGTTGAATTCATCGCCATCGAGGGGGGCGGCCAGGGTAATCAGCGGTGCTGTCTTCGTCGTCACGGGCGTGGCGTTGGTCGCTCTCGGGTAGAAGGATGGAAGGCCACCGTCACTCGCCACGAGAAGAAACTGCAGAGCAAACAGGAGCGGTATGTTAGGCGTCATTGTGGTAGCATTTTCGCCTTTCCCACATGTCGAAAACGCCTGCGAGAAGGTTTTTGAAGGCAGTGTGCTTGATGTTGATGCTGGTGGGGCTTGCGTGTCAGGCGACATTGCCGGCAGAAATCCTGGTATCGCTCCAGCGTTGAATTCATCGCCATCGAGGGGGGCGGCCAGGGTAATCAGCGGTGCTGTCTTCGTCGTCACGGGCGTGGCGTTGGTCGCTCTCGGGTAGAAGGATGGAAGGCCACCGTCACTCGCCACGAGAAGAAACTGCAGAGCAAACAGGAGCGGTATGTTAGGCGTCATTGTGGTAGCATTTTCGCCTTTCCCACATGTCGAAAACGCCTGCGAGAAGGCTTTTGAAGGCAGTGTGCTTGATGTTGATGCTGGTGGGGCTTGCGTGTCAGGCGACGCTGGCGGCAGAAATCCTGGTATCGCTCCAGCGTTGAATTCATCGCCATCGAGGGGGGCGGCCAGGGAAATCAGCGGTGCTGTCTTCGTCGTCACGGGCGTGGCGTTGGTCGCTCTCGGGTAGAAGGATGGAAGGCCACCGTCACTCGCCACGAGAAGAAACTGCAGAGCAAACAGGAGCGGTATGTTAGGCGTCATTGTGGTAGCATTTTCGCCTTTCCCAGATGTCGAAAACGCCTGCGAGAAGGTTTTTGAAGGCAGTGTGCTTGATGTTGATGCTGGTGGGGCTTGCGTGTCAGGCGACGCTGGCGGCAGAAATCCTGGTATCGCTCCAGCGTTGAATTCATCGCCATCGAGGGGGGCGGCCAGGGAAATCAGCGGTGCTGTCTTTGTCATCACGGGCGTGGCGTTGGTCGCTCTCGGGTAGAAGGATGGAAGGCCACCGTCACTCGCCACGAGAAGAAACTGCAGAGCAAACAGGAGCGGTATGTTAGGCGTCATTGTGGTAGCATTTTCGCCTTTCCCACATGTCGAAAACGCCTGCGAGAAGGTTTTTGAAGGCAGTGTGCTTGATGTTGATGCTGGTGGGGCTTGCGTGTCAGGCGACACTGGCGGCAGAAATCCTGGTATCGCTCCAGCGTTGAATTCATCGCCATCGAGGGGGGCGGCCAGGGTAATCAGCGGTGCTGTCTTTGTCATCACGGGCGTGGCGTTGGTCGCTCTCGGGTAGAAGGATGGAAGGCCACCGTCACTCGCCACGAGAAGAAACTGCAGAGCAAACAGGAGCGGTATGTTAGGCGTCATTGTGGTAGCATTTTCGCCTTTCCCACATGTCGAAAACGCCTGCGAGAAGGCTTTTGAAGGCAGTGTGCTTGATGTTGATGCTGGTGGGGCTTGCGTGTCAGGCGACACTGGCGGCAGAAATCCTGGTATCGCTCCAGCGTTGAATTCATCGCCATCGAGGGGGGCGGCCAGGGAAATCAGCGGTGCTGTCTTCGTCATCACGGGCGTGGCGTTGGTCGCTCTCGGGTAGAAGGATGGAAGGCCACCGTCACTCGCCACGAGAAGAAACTGCAGAGCAAACAGGAGCGGTATGTTAGGCGTCATTGTCGTAGCATTTTCGCCGTGCCCACTAGTCGAAAACGCCTGCGAGAAGGTTTTTGAAGGCAGTGTGCTTGATGTTGATGCTGGTGGGGCTTGCGTGTCAGGCGACACTGGCGGCAGAAATCCTGGTATCGCTCCAGCGTTGAATTCATCGCCATCGAGGGGGGCGGCCAGGGAAATCAGCGGTGCTGTCTTCGTCATCACGGGCGTGGCGTTGGTCGCTCTCGGGTAGAAGGATGGAAGGCCACCGTCACTCGCCACGAGAAGAAACTGCAGAGCAAACAGGAGCGGTATGTTAGGCGTCATTGTCGTAGCATTTTCGCCGTGCCCACTAGTCGAAAACGCCTGCGAGAAGGTTTTTGAAGGCAGTGTGCTTGATGTTGATGCTGGTGGCGCTTGCGTGTCAGGCGACACTGGCGGCAGAAATCCTGGTATCGCTCCAGCGTTGAATTCATCGCCATCGAGGGGGGCGGCCAGGGAAATCAGCGGTGCTGTCTTCGTCGTCACGGGCGTGGCGTTGGTCGCTCTCGGGTAGAAGGATGGAAGGCCACCGTCACTCGCCACGAGAAGAAACTGCAGAGCAAACAGGAGCGGTATGTTAGGCGTCATTGTCGTAGCATTTTCGCCGTGCCCACTAGTCGAAAACGCCTGCGAGAAGGTTTTTGAAGGCAGTGTGCTTGATGTTGATGCTGGTGGGGCTTGCGTGTCAGGCGACACTGGCGGCAGAAATCCTGGTATCGCTCCAGCGTTGAATTCATCGCCATCGAGGGGGGCGGCCAGGGAAATCAGCGCTGCTGTCTTCGTCATCACGGGCGTGGCGTTGGTCGCTCTCGGGTAGAAGGATGGAAGGCCACCGTCACTCGCCACGAGAAGAAACTGCAGAGCAAACAGGAGCGGTATGTTAGGCGTCATTGTCGTAGCATTTTCGCCGTGCCCACTAGTCGAAAACGCCTGCGAGAAGGTTTTTGAAGGCAGTGTGCTTGATGTTGATGCTGGTGGGGCTTGCGTGTCAGGCGACACTGGCGGCAGAAATCCTGGTATCGCTCCAGCGTTGAATTCATCGCCATCGAGGGGGGCGGCCAGGGAAATCAGCGCTGCTCTCTTCGTCGTCACGGGCGTGGCGTTGGTCGCTCTCGGGTAGAAGGATGGAAGGCCACCGTCACTCGCCACGAGAAGAAACTGCAGAGCAAACAGGAGCGGTATGTTAGGCGTCATTGTCGTAGCATTTTCGCCGTGCCCACTAGTCGAAAACGCCTGCGAGAAGGCTTTTGAAGGCAGTGTGCTTGATGTTGATGCTGGTGGGGCTTGCGTGTCAGGCGACACTGGCGGCAGAAATCCTGGTATCGCTCCAGCGTTGAATTCATCGCCATCGAGGGGGGCGGCCAGGGAAATCAGCGGTGCTGTCTTTGTCGTCACGGGCGTGGCGTTGGTCGCTCTCGGGTAGAAGGATGGAAGGCCACCGTCACTCGCCACGAGAAGAAACTGCAGAGCAAACAGGAGCGGTATGTTAGGCGTCATTGTCGTAGCATTTTCGCCTTTCCCACTAGTCGAAAACGCCTGCGAGAAGGCTTTTGAAGGCAGTGTGCTTGATGTTGATGCTGGTGGGGCTTGCGTGTCAGGCGACACTGGCGGCAGAAATCCTGGTATCGCTCCAGCGTTGAATTCATCGCCATCGAGGGTGGCGGCCAGGGAAATCAGCGGTGCTGTCTTTGTCGTCACGGGCGTGGCGTTGGTCGCTCTCGGGTAGAAGGATGGAAGGCCACCGTCACTCGCCACGAGAAGAAACTGCAGAGCAAACAGGAGCAGTATGTTAGGCGTCATTGTGGTAGCATTTTCGCCGCGCCCACTAGTCGAAAACGCCTGCGAGAAGGCTTTTGAAGGCAGTGTGCTTGATGTTGATGCTGGTGGGGCTTGCGTGTCAGGCGACACTGGCGGCAGAAATCCTGGTATCGCTCCAGCGTTGAATTCATCGCCATCGAGGGGGGCGGCCAGGGAAATCAGTGGTGCTGTCTTCGTCATCACGGGCGTGGCGTTGGTCGCTCTCGGGTAGAAGGATGGAAGGCCACCGTCACTCGCCACGAGAAGAAACTGCAGAGCAAACAGGAGCAGTATGTTAGGCGTCATTGTCGTAGCATTTTGGCCGTGCGCACTAGTCGAAAACGCCTGCGAGAAGGCTTTTGAAGGCAGTGTGCTTGATGTTGATGCTGGTGGGGCTTGCGTGTCAGGCGACACTGGCGGCAGAAATCCTGGTATCGCTCCAGCGTTGAATTCATCGCCATCGAGGGGGGCGGCCAGGGAAATCAGCGGTGCTGTCTTCGTCATCACGGGCGTGGCGTTGGTCGCTCTCGGGTAGAAGGATGGAAGGCCACCGTCACTCGCCACGAGAAGAAACTGCAGAGCAGACAGGAGCGGTATGTTAGGCGTCATTGTCGTAGCATTTTCGCCGTGCCCACTAGTCGAAAACGCCTGCGAGAAGGCTTTTGAAGGCAGTGTGCTTGATGTTGATGCTGGTGGGGCTTGCGTGTCAGGCGACACTGGCGGCAGAAATCCTGGTATCGCTCCAGCGTTGAATTCATCGCCATCGAGGGGGGCGGCCAGGGAAATCAGCGGTGCTGTCTTCGTCATCACGGGCGTGGCGTTGGTCGCTCTCGGGTAGAAGGATGGAAGGCCACCGTCACTCGCCACGAGAAGAAACTGCAGAGCAAACAGGAGCGGTATGTTAGGCGTCATTGTCGTAGCATTTTCGCCGTGCCCACTAGTCGAAAACGCCTGCGAGAAGGCTTTTGAAGGCAGTGTGCTTGATGTTGATGCTGGTGGGGCTTGCGTGTCAGGCGACACTGGCGGCAGAAATCCTGGTATCGCTCCAGCGTTGAATTCATCGCCATCGAGGGGGGCGGCCAGGGAAATCAGCGGTGCTGTCTTCGTCATCACGGGCGTGGCGTTGGTCGCTCTCGGGTAGAAGGATGGAAGGCCACCGTCACTCGCCACGAGAAGAAACTGCAGAGCAGACAGGAGCGGTATGTTAGGCGTCATTGTCGTAGCATTTTCGCCGTGCCCACTGATCGAAAACGCCTGCGAGAAGGCTTTTGAAGGCAGTGTGCTTGATGTTGATGCTGGTGGGGCTTGCGTGTCAGGCGACACTGGCGGCAGAAATCCTGGTATCGCTCCAGCGTTGAATTCATCGCCATCGAGGGGGGCGGCCAGGGAAATCAGCGGTGCTGTCTTCGTCATCACGGGCGTGGCGTTGGTCGCTCTCGGGTAGAAGGATGGAAGGCCACCGTCACTCGCCACGAGAAGAAACTGCAGAGCAAACAGGAGCGGTATGTTAGGCGTCATTGTCGTAGCATTTTCGCCGTGCCCACTAGTCGAAAACGCCTGCGAGAAGGCTTTTGAAGGCAGTGTGCTTGATGTTGATGCTGGTGGGGCTTGCGTGTCAGGCGACACTGGCGGCAGAAATCCTGGTATCGCTCCAGCGTTGAATTCATCGCCATCGAGGGGGGCGGCCAGGGAAATCAGCGGTGCTGTCTTCGTCATCACGGGCGTGGCGTTGGTCGCTCTCGGGTAGAAGGATGGAAGGCCACCGTCACTCGCCACGAGAAGAAACTGCAGAGCAAACAGGAGCGGTATGTTAGGCGTCATTGTCGTAGCATTTTCGCCGTGCCCACTAGTCGAAAACGCCTGCGAGAAGGCTTTTGAAGGCAGTGTGCTTGATGTTGATGCTGGTGGGGCTTGCGTGTCAGGCGACACTGGCGGCAGAAATCCTGGTATCGCTCCAGCGTTGAATTCATCGCCATCGAGGGGGGCGGCCAGGGAAATCAGCGGTGCTGTCTTCGTCATCACGGGCGTGGCGTTGGTCGCTCTCGGGTAGAAGGATGGAAGGCCACCGTCACTCGCCACGAGAAGAAACTGCAGAGCAAACAGGAGCGGTATGTTAGGCGTCATTGTCGTAGCATTTTCGCCGTGCCCACTAGTCGAAAACGCCTGCGAGAAGGCTTTTGAAGGCAGTGTGCTTGATGTTGATGCTGGTGGGGCTTGCGTGTCAGGCGACACTGGCGGCAGAAATCCTGGTATCGCTCCAGCGTTGAATTCATCGCCATCGAGGGGGGCGGCCAGGGAAATCAGCGGTGCTGTCTTTGTCGTCACGGGCGTGGCGTTGGTCGCTCTCGGGTAGAAGGATGGAAGGCCACCGTCACTCGCCACGAGAAGAAACTGCAGAGCAAACAGGAGCAGTATGTTAGGCGTCATTGTCGTAGCATTTTCGCCTTTCCCACTAGTCGAAAACGCCTGCGAGAAGGCTTTTGAAGGCAGTGTGCTTGATGTTGATGCTGGTGTGGCTTGCGTGTCAGGCGACACTGGCGGCAGAAATCCTGGTATCGCTCCAGCGTTGAATTCATCGCCATCGAGGGGGGCGGCCAGGGAAATCAGCGGTGCTGTCTTTGTCGTCACGGGCGTGGCGTTGGTCGCTCTCGGATAGAAGGATGGAAGGCCACCGTCACTCGCCACGAGAAGAAACTGCAGAGCAAACAGGAGCGGTATGTTAGGCGTCATTGTCGTAGCATTTTCGCCTTTCCCACTAGTCGAAAACGCCTGCGAGAAGGCTTTTGAAGGCAGTGTGCTTGATGTTGATGCTGGTGTGGCTTGCGTGTCAGGCGACACTGGCGGCAGAAATCCTGGTATCGCTCCAGCGTTGAATTCATCGCCATCGAGGGGGGCGGCCAGGGAAATCAGCGGTGCTGTCTTTGTCGTCACGGGCGTGGCGTTGGTCGCTCTCGGGTAGAAGGATGGAAGGCCACCGTCACTCGCCACGAGAAGAAACTGCAGAGCAGACAGGAGCGGTATGTTAGGCGTCATTGTCGTAGCATTTTCGCCTTTCCCACTAGTCGAAAACGCCTGCGAGAAGGCTTTTGAAGGCAGTGTGCTTGATGTTGATGCTGGTGGGGCTTGCGTGTCAGGCGACACTGGCGGCAGAAATCCTGGTATCGCTCCAGCGTTGAATTCATCGCCATCGAGGGTGGCGGCCAGGGAAATCAGCGCTGCTCTCTTCGTCGTCACGGGCGTGGCGTTGGTCGCTCTCGGGTAGAAGGATGGAAGGCCACCGTCACTCGCCACGAGAAGAAACTGCAGAGCAAACAGGAGCGGTATGTTAGGCGTCATTGTCGTAGCATTTTCGCCTTTCCCACTAGTCGAAAACGCCTGCGAGAAGGCTTTTGAAGGCAGTGTGCTTGATGTTGATGCTGGTGGGGCTTGCGTGTCAGGCGACACTGGCGGCAGAAATCCTGGTATCGCTCCAGCGTTGAATTCATCGCCATCGAGGGTGGCGGCCAGGGAAATCAGTGGTGCTGTCTTCGTCGTCACGGGCGTGGCGTTGGTCGCTCTCGGGTAGAAGGATGGAAGGCCACCGTCACTCGCCACGAGAAGAAACTGCAGAGCAGACAGGAGCGGTATGTTAGGCGTCATTGTCGTAGCATTTTCGCCTTTCCCACTAGTCGAAAACGCCTGCGAGAAGGCTTTTGAAGGCAGTGTGCTTGATGTTGATGCTGGTGGGGCTTGCGTGTCAGGCGACACTGGCGGCAGAAATCCTGGTATCGCTCCAGCGTTGAATTCATCGCCATCGAGGGTGGCGGCCAGGGAAATCAGCGGTGCTGTCTTTGTCGTCACGGGCGTGGCGTTGGTCGCTCTCGGGTAGAAGGATGGAAGGCCACCGTCACTCGCCACGAGAAGAAACTGCAGAGCAGACAGGAGCGGTATGTTAGGCGTCATTGTCGTAGCATTTTCGCCTTTCCCACTAGTCGAAAACGCCTGCGAGAAGGCTTTTGAAGGCAGTGTGCTTGATGTTGATGCTGGTGGGGCTTGCGTGTCAGGCGACACTGGCGGCAGAAATCCTGGTATCGCTCCAGCGTTGAATTCATCGCCATCGAGGGTGGCGGCCAGGGAAATCAGTGGTGCTGTCTTCGTCGTCACGGGCGTGGCGTTGGTCGCTCTCGGGTAGAAGGATGGAAGGCCACCGTCACTCGCCACGAGAAGAAACTGCAGAGCAAACAGGAGCGGTATGTTAGGCGTCATTGTCGTAGCATTTTCGCCTTTCCCACTAGTCGAAAACGCCTGCGAGAAGGCTTTTGAAGGCAGTGTGCTTGATGTTGATGCTGGTGGGGCTTGCGTGTCAGGCGACACTGGCGGCAGAAATCCTGGTATCGCTCCAGCGTTGAATTCATCGCCATCGAGGGTGGCGGCCAGGGAAATCAGTGGTGCTGTCTTCGTCGTCACGGGCGTGGCGTTGGTCGCTCTCGGGTAGAAGGATGGAAGGCCACCGTCACTCGCCACGAGAAGAAACTGCAGAGCAAACAGGAGCGGTATGTTAGGCGTCATTGTCGTAGCATTTTCGCCTTTCCCACTAGTCGAAAACGCCTGCGAGAAGGCTTTTGAAGGCAGTGTGCTTGATGTTGATGCTGGTGGGGCTTGCGTGTCAGGCGACACTGGCGGCAGAAATCCTGGTATCGCTCCAGCGTTGAATTCATCGCCATCGAGGGTGGCGGCCAGGGAAATCAGCGGTGCTGTCTTTGTCGTCACGGGCGTGGCGTTGGTCGCTCTCGGGTAGAAGGATGGAAGGCCACCGTCACTCGCCACGAGAAGAAACTGCAGAGCAAACAGGAGCGGTATGTTAGGCGTCATTGTCGTAGCATTTTCGCCTTTCCCACTAGTCGAAAACGCCTGCGAGGAGGCTTTTGAAGGCAGTGTGCTTGATGTTGATGCTGGTGGGGCTTGCGTGTCAGGCGACACTGGCGGCAGAAATCCTGGTATCGCTCCAGCGTTGAATTCATCGCCATCGAGGGTGGCGGCCAGGGAAATCAGCGGTGCTGTCTTTGTCGTCACGGGCGTGGCGTTGGTCGCTCTCGGGTAGAAGGATGGAAGGCCACCGTCACTCGCCACGAGAAGAAACTGCAGAGCAAACAGGAGCGGTATGTTAGGCGTCATTGTCGTAGCATTTTCGCCTTTCCCACTAGTCGAAAACGCCTGCGAGAAGGCTTTTGAAGGCAGTGTGCTTGATGTTGATGCTGGTGGGGCTTGCGTGTCAGGCGACACTGGCGGCAGAAATCCTGGTATCGCTCCAGCGTTGAATTCATCGCCATCGAGGGTGGCGGCCAGGGAAATCAGCGGTGCTGTCTTTGTCGTCACGGGCGTGGCGTTGGTCGCTCTCGGGTAGAAGGATGGAAGGCCACCGTCACTCGCCACGAGAAGAAACTGCAGAGCAAACAGGAGCGGTATGTTAGGCGTCATTGTCGTAGCATTTTCGCCTTTCCCACTAGTCGAAAACGCCTGCGAGAAGGCTTTTGAAGGCAGTGTGCTTGATGTTGATGCTGGTGGGGCTTGCGTGTCAGGCGACACTGGCGGCAGAAATCCTGGTATCGCTCCAGCGTTGAATTCATCGCCATCGAGGGTGGCGGCCAGGGAAATCAGTGGTGCTGTCTTCGTCGTCACGGGCGTGGCGTTGGTCGCTCTCGGGTAGAAGGATGGAAGGCCACCGTCACTCGCCACGAGAAGAAACTGCAGAGCAAACAGGAGCGGTATGTTAGGCGTCATTGTCATAGCATTTTCGCCTTTCCCACTAGTCGAAAACGCCTGCGAGAAGGCTTTTGAAGGCAGTGTGCTTGATGTTGATGCTGGTGGGGCTTGCGTGTCAGGCGACACTGGCGGCAGAAATCCTGGTATCGCTCCAGCGTTGAATTCATCGCCATCGAGGGTGGCGGCCAGGGAAATCAGCGGTGCTGTCTTTGTCGTCACGGGCGTGGCGTTGGTCGCTCTCGGGTAGAAGGATGGAAGGCCACCGTCACTCGCCACGAGAAGAAACTGCAGAGCAGACAGGAGCGGTATGTTAGGCGTCATTGTCGTAGCATTTTCGCCTTTCCCACTAGTCGAAAACGCCTGCGAGAAGGCTTTTGAAGGCAGTGTGCTTGATGTTGATGCTGGTGGGGCTTGCGTGTCAGGCGACACTGGCGGCAGAAATCCTGGTATCGCTCCAGCGTTGAATTCATCGCCATCGAGGGTGGCGGCCAGGGAAATCAGTGGTGCTGTCTTCGTCGTCACGGGCGTGGCGTTGGTCGCTCTCGGGTAGAAGGATGGAAGGCCACCGTCACTCGCCACGAGAAGAAACTGCAGAGCAAACAGGAGCGGTATGTTAGGCGTCATTGTCGTAGCATTTTCGCCGTGCCCACTAGTCGAAAACGCCTGCGAGAAGGTTTTTGAAGGCAGTGTGCTTGATGTCGATGCTGGTGGGGCTTGCGTGTCAGGCGACACTGGCGGCAGAAATCCTGGTATCGCTCCAGCGTTGAATTCATCGCCATCGAGGGAAGCGGCCAGGGAAATCAGCGGTGCTGTCTTTGTCATCACGGGCGTGGCGTTGGTCGCTCTCGGGTAGAAGGATGGAAGGCCACCGTCACTCGCCACGAGAAGAAACTGCAGAGCAAACAGGAGCAGTATGTTAGGCGTCATTGTTGTAGCATTTTCGCCTTTCCCACTAGTCGAAAACGCCTGCGAGAAGGCTTTTGAAGGCAGTGTGCTTGATGTTGATGCTGGTGGGGCTTGCGTGTCAGGCGACACTGGCGGCAGAAATCCTGGTATCGCTCCAGCGTTGAATTCATCGCCATCGAGGGAAGCGGCCAGGGAAATCAGCGGTGCTGTCTTTGTCATCACGGGCGTGGCGTTGGTCGCTCTCGGGTAGAAGGATGGAAGGCCACCGTCACTCGCCACGAGAAGAAACTGCAGAGCAAACAGGAGCAGTATGTTAGGCGTCATTGTTGTAGCATTTTCGCCTTTCCCACTAGTCGAAAACGCCTGCGAGAAGGCTTTTGAAGGCAGTGTGCTTGATGTTGATGCTGGTGGGGCTTGCGTGTCAGGCGACACTGGCGGCAGAAATCCTGGTATCGCTCCAGCGTTGAATTCATCGCCATCGAGGGAAGCGGCCAGGGAAATCAGCGGTGCTGTCTTTGTCATCACGGGCGTGGCGTTGGTCGCTCTCGGGTAGAAGGATGGAAGGCCACCGTCACTCGCCACGAGAAGAAACTGCAGAGCAAACAGGAGCAGTATGTTAGGCGTCATTGTTGTAGCATTTTCGCCTTTCCCACTAGTCGAAAACGCCTGCGAGAAGGCTTTTGAAGGCAGTGTGCTTGATGTTGATGCTGGTGGGGCTTGCGTGTCAGGCGACACTGGCGGCAGAAATCCTGGTATCGCTCCAGCGTTGAATTCATCGCCATCGAGGGAAGCGGCCAGGGAAATCAGCGGTGCTGTCTTTGTCATCACGGGCGTGGCGTTGGTCGCTCTCGGGTAGAAGGATGGAAGGCCACCGTCACTCGCCACGAGAAGAAACTGCAGAGCAAACAGGAGCAGTATGTTAGGCGTCATTGTTGCAGCATTTTCGCCTTTCCCACTAGTCGAAAACGCCTGCGAGAAGGCTTTTGAAGGCAGTGTGCTTGATGTTGATGCTGGTGGGGCTTGCGTGTCAGGCGACACTGGCGGCAGAAATCCTGGTATCGCTCCAGCGTTGAATTCATCGCCATCGAGGGAAGCGGCCAGGGAAATCAGCGGTGCTGTCTTTGTCATCACGGGCGTGGCGTTGGTCGCTCTCGGGTAGAAGGATGGAAGGCCACCGTCACTCGCCACGAGAAGAAACTGCAGAGCAAACAGGAGCGGTATGTTAGGCGTCATTGTTGTAGCATTTTCGCCTTTCCCACTAGTCGAAAACGCCTGCGAGAAGGCTTTTGAAGGCAGTGTGCTTGATGTTGATGCTGGTGGGGCTTGCGTGTCAGGCGACACTGGCGGCAGAAATCCTGGTATCGCTCCAGCGTTGAATTCATCGCCATCGAGGGAAGCGGCCAGGGAAATCAGCGGTGCTGTCTTTGTCATCACGGGCGTGGCGTTGGTCGCTCTCGGGTAGAAGGATGGAAGGCCACCGTCACTCGCCACGAGAAGAAACTGCAGAGCAAACAGGAGCGGTATGTTAGGCGTCATTGTTGTAGCATTTTCGCCTTTCCCACTAGTCGAAAACGCCTGCGAGAAGGCTTTTGAAGGCAGTGTGCTTGATGTTGATGCTGGTGGGGCTTGCGTGTCAGGCGACACTGGCGGCAGAAATCCTGGTATCGCTCCAGCGTTGAATTCATCGCCATCGAGGGAAGCGGCCAGGGAAATCAGCGGTGCTGTCTTTGTCATCACGGGCGTGGCGTTGGTCGCTCTCGGGTAGAAGGATGGAAGGCCACCGTCACTCGCCACGAGAAGAAACTGCAGAGCAAACAGGAGCGGTATGTTAGGCGTCATTGTTGTAGCATTTTCGCCTTTCCCACTAGTCGAAAACGCCTGCGAGAAGGCTTTTGAAGGCAGTGTGCTTGATGTTGATGCTGGTGGGGCTTGCGTGTCAGGCGACACTGGCGGCAGAAATCCTGGTATCGCTCCAGCGTTGAATTCATCGCCATCGAGGGAAGCGGCCAGGGAAATCAGCGGTGCTGTCTTTGTCATCACGGGCGTGGCGTTGGTCGCTCTCGGGTAGAAGGATGGAAGGCCACCGTCACTCGCCACGAGAAGAAACTGCAGAGCAAACAGGAGCAGTATGTTAGGCGTCATTGTTGCAGCATTTTCGCCTTTCCCACTAGTCGAAAACGCCTGCGAGAAGGCTTTTGAAGGCAGTGTGCTTGATGTTGATGCTGGTGGGGCTTGCGTGTCAGGCGACACTGGCGGCAGAAATCCTGGTATCGCTCCAGCGTTGAATTCATCGCCATCGAGGGAAGCGGCCAGGGAAATCAGCGGTGCTGTCTTAGTCGTCACGGGCGTGGCGTTGGTCGCTCTCGGGTAGAAGGATGGAAGGCCACCGTCACTCGCCACGAGAAGAAACTGCAGAGCAGACAGGAGCGGTATGTTAGGCGTCATTGTCGTAGCATTTTCGCCTTTCCCACTAGTCGAAAACGCCTGCGAGAAGGCTTTTGAAGGCAGTGTGCTTGATGTTGATGCTGGTGGGGCTTGCGTGTCAGGCGACACTGGCGGCAGAAATCCTGGTATCGCTCCAGCGTTGAATTCATCGCCATCGAGGGTGGCGGCCAGGGAAATCAGTGGTGCTGTCTTCGTCGTCACGGGCGTGGCGTTGGTCGCTCTCGGGTAGAAGGATGGAAGGCCACCGTCACTCGCCACGAGAAGAAACTGCAGAGCAAACAGGAGCGGTATGTTAGGCGTCATTGTCGTAGCATTTTCGCCGTGCCCACTAGTCGAAAACGCCTGCGAGAAGGTTTTTGAAGGCAGTGTGCTTGATGTCGATGCTGGTGGGGCTTGCGTGTCAGGCGACACTGGCGGCAGAAATCCTGGTATCGCTCCAGCGTTGAATTCATCGCCATCGAGGGAAGCGGCCAGGGAAATCAGCGGTGCTGTCTTTGTCATCACGGGCGTGGCGTTGGTCGCTCTCGGGTAGAAGGATGGAAGGCCACCGTCACTCGCCACGAGAAGAAACTGCAGAGCAAACAGGAGCAGTATGTTAGGCGTCATTGTTGTAGCATTTTCGCCTTTCCCACTAGTCGAAAACGCCTGCGAGAAGGCTTTTGAAGGCAGTGTGCTTGATGTTGATGCTGGTGGGGCTTGCGTGTCAGGCGACACTGGCGGCAGAAATCCTGGTATCGCTCCAGCGTTGAATTCATCGCCATCGAGGGAAGCGGCCAGGGAAATCAGCGGTGCTGTCTTTGTCATCACGGGCGTGGCGTTGGTCGCTCTCGGGTAGAAGGATGGAAGGCCACCGTCACTCGCCACGAGAAGAAACTGCAGAGCAAACAGGAGCAGTATGTTAGGCGTCATTGTTGTAGCATTTTCGCCTTTCCCACTAGTCGAAAACGCCTGCGAGAAGGCTTTTGAAGGCAGTGTGCTTGATGTTGATGCTGGTGGGGCTTGCGTGTCAGGCGACACTGGCGGCAGAAATCCTGGTATCGCTCCAGCGTTGAATTCATCGCCATCGAGGGGGGCGGCCAGGGAAATCAGCGGTGCTGTCTTCGTCGTCTCGGGCGTGGCGTTGGTCGCTCTCGGGTAGAAGGATGGAAGGCCACCGTCACTCGCCACGAGAAGAAACTGCAGAGCAGACAGGAGCGGTATGTTAGGCGTCATTGTCGTAGCATTTTCGCCGCGCCCACTGGTCGAAAACGCCTGCGAGAAGGCTTTTGAAGGCAGTGTGCTTGATGTTGATGCTGGTGGGGCTTGCGTGTCAGGCGACACTGGCGGCAGAAATCCTGGTATCGCTCCAGCGTTGAATTCATCGCCATCGAGGGGGGCGGCCAGGGAAATCAGCGGTGCTGTCTTCGTCGTCTCGGGCGTGGCGTTGGTCGCTCTCGGGTAGAAGGATGGAAGGCCACCGTCACTCGCCACGAGAAGAAACTGCAGAGCAGACAGGAGCGGTATGTTAGGCGTCATTGTCGTAGCATTTTCGCCGCGCCCACTGGTCGAAAACGCCTGCGAGAAGGCTTTTGAAGGCAGTGTGCTTGATGTTGATGCTGGTGGGGCTTGCGTGTCAGGCGACACTGGCGGCAGAAATCCTGGTATCGCTCCTGCGTTGAATTCATCGCCATCGAGGGGGGCGGCCAGGGTAATCAGCGGTGCTGTCTTCGTCGTCTCGGGCGTGGCGTTGGTCGCTCTCGGGTAGAAGGATGGAAGGCCACCGTCACTCGCCGCGAGAAGAAACTGCAGAGCAAACAGGAGCGGTATGTTAGGCGTCATTGTCGTAGCATTTTCGCCTTTCCCACTAGTCGAAAACGCCTGCGAGAAGGCTTTTGAAGGCAGTGTGCTTGATGTTGATGCTGGTGGGGCTTGCGTGTCAGGCGACACTGGCGGCAGAAATCCTGGTATCGCTCCAGCGTTGAATTCATCGCCATCGAGGGGGGCGGCCAGGGAAATCAGCGGTGCTGTCTTCGTCGTCACGGGCGTGGCGTTGGTCGCTCTCGGGTAGAAGGATGGAAGGCCACCGTCACTCGCCACGAGAAGAAACTGCAGAGCAGACAGGAGCGGTATGTTAGGCGTCATTGTTGTAGCATTTTCGCCGCGCCCACTGGTCTAAAACGCCTGCGAGAAGGCTTTTGAAGGCAGTGTGCTTGATGTTGATGCTGGTGGGGCTTGCGTGTCAGGCGACACTGGCGGCAGAAATCCTGGTATCGCTCCAGCGTTGAATTCATCGCCATCGAGGGGGGCGGCCAGGGTAATCAGCGGTGCTGTCTTCGTCGTCTCGGGCGTGGCGTTGGTCGCTCTCGGGTAGAAGGATGGAAGGCCACCGTCACTCGCCACGAGAAGAAACTGCAGAGCAGACAGGAGCGGTATGTTAGGCGTCATTGTTGTAGCATTTTCGCCGCGCCCACTGGTCGAAAACGCCTGCGAGAAGGCTTTTGAAGGCAGTGTGCTTGATGTTGATGCTGGTGGGGCTTGCGTGTCAGGCGACACTGGCGGCAGAAATCCTGGTATCGCTCCAGCGTTGAATTCATCGCCATCGAGGGAAGCGGCCAGGGAAATCAGCGGTGCTGTCTTCGTCGTCACGGGCGTGGCGTTGGTCGCTCTCGGGTAGAAGGATGGAAGGCCACCGTCACTCGCCACGAGAAGAAACTGCAGAGCAGACAGGAGCGGTATGTTAGGCGTCATTGTTGTAGCATTTTCGCCGCGCCCACTGGTCGAAAACGCCTGCGAGAAGGCTTTTGAAGGCAGTGTGCTTGATGTTGATGCTGGTGGGGCTTGCGTGTCAGGCGACACTGGCGGCAGAAATCCTGGTATCGCTCCAGCGTTGAATTCATCGCCATCGAGGGAAGCGGCCAGGGAAATCAGCGGTGCTGTCTTCGTCGTCTCGGGCGTGGCGTTGGTCGCTCTCGGGTAGAAGGATGGAAGGCCACCGTCACTCGCCACGAGAAGAAACTGCAGAGCAGACAGGAGCGGTATGTTAGGCGTCATTGTTGTAGCATTTTCGCCGCGCCCACTGGTCGAAAACGCCTGCGAGAAGGCTTTTGAAGGCAGTGTGCTTGATGTTGATGCTGGTGGGGCTTGCGTGTCAGGCGACACTGGCGGCAGAAATCCTGGTATCGCTCCAGCGTTGAATTCATCGCCATCGAGGGGGGCGGCCAGGGAAATCAGCGGTGCTGTCTTCGTCGTCACGGGCGTGGCGTTGGTCGCTCTCGGGTAGAAGGATGGAAGGCCACCGTCACTCGCCACGAGAAGAAACTGCAGAGCAGACAGGAGCGGTATGTTAGGCGTCATTGTTGTAGCATTTTCGCCTTTCCCACTGGTCGAAAACGCCTGCGAGAAGGCTTTTGAAGGCAGTGTGCTTGATGTTGATGCTGGTGGGGCTTGCGTGTCAGGCGACACTGGCGGCAGAAATCCTGGTATCGCTCCAGCGTTGAATTCATCGCCATCGAGGGGGGCGGCCAGGGTAATCAGCGGTGCTGTCTTCGTCGTCTCGGGCGTGGCGTTGGTCGCTCTCGGGTAGAAGGATGGAAGGCCACCGTCACTCGCCACGAGAAGAAACTGCAGAGCAGACAGGAGCGGTATGTTAGGCGTCATTGTCGTAGCATTTTCGCCGCGCCCACTGGTCGAAAACGCCTGCGAGAAGGCTTTTGAAGGCAGTGTGCTTGATGTTGATGCTGGTGGGGCTTGCGTGTCAGGCGACACTGGCGGCAGAAATCCTGGTATCGCTCCAGCGTTGAATTCATCGCCATCGAGGGAAGCGGCCAGGGAAATCAGCGGTGCTGTCTTCGTCGTCACGGGCGTGGCGTTGGTCGCTCTCGGGTAGAAGGATGGAAGGCCACCGTCACTCGCCACGAGAAGAAACTGCAGAGCAGACAGGAGCGGTATGTTAGGCGTCATTGTTGTAGCATTTTCGCCTTTCCCACTGGTCGAAAACGCCTGCGAGAAGGCTTTTGAAGGCAGTGTGCTTGATGTTGATGCTGGTGGGGCTTGCGTGTCAGGCGACACTGGCGGCAGAAATCCTGGTATCGCTCCAGCGTTGAATTCATCGCCATCGAGGGGGGCGGCCAGGGAAATCAGCGGTGCTGTCTTCGTCGTCACGGGCGTGGCGTTGGTCGCTCTCGGGTAGAAGGATGGAAGGCCACCGTCACTCGCCACGAGAAGAAACTGCAGAGCAGACAGGAGCGGTATGTTAGGCGTCATTGTCGTAGCATTTTCGCCGCGCCCACTGGTCGAAAACGCCTGCGAGAAGGCTTTTGAAGGCAGTGTGCTTGATGTTGATGCTGGTGGGGCTTGCGTGTCAGGCGACACTGGCGGCAGAAATCCTGGTATCGCTCCAGCGTTGAATTCATCGCCATCGAGGGAAGCGGCCAGGGAAATCAGCGGTGCTGTCTTCGTCGTCTCGGGCGTGGCGTTGGTCGCTCTCGGGTAGAAGGATGGAAGGCCACCGTCACTCGCCGCGAGAAGAAACTGCAGAGCAAACAGGAGCGGTATGTTAGGCGTCATTGTCGTAGCATTTTCGCCTTTCCCACTAGTCGAAAACGCCTGCGAGAAGGCTTTTGAAGGCAGTGTGCTTGATGTTGATGCTGGTGGGGCTTGCGTGTCAGGCGACACTGGCGGCAGAAATCCTGGTATCGCTCCAGCGTTGAATTCATCGCCATCGAGGGGGGCGGCCAGGGTAATCAGCGGTGCTGTCTTCGTCGTCTCGGGCGTGGCGTTGGTCGCTCTCGGGTAGAAGGATGGAAGGCCACCGTCACTCGCCACGAGAAGAAACTGCAGAGCAGACAGGAGCGGTATGTTAGGCGTCATTGTTGTAGCATTTTCGCCGCGCCCACTGGTCGAAAACGCCTGCGAGAAGGCTTTTGAAGGCAGTGTGCTTGATGTTGATGCTGGTGGGGCTTGCGTGTCAGGCGACACTGGCGGCAGAAATCCTGGTATCGCTCCAGCGTTGAATTCATCGCCATCGAGGGGGGCGGCCAGGGTAATCAGCGGTGCTGTCTTCGTCGTCACGGGCGTGGCGTTGGTCGCTCTCGGGTAGAAGGATGGAAGGCCACCGTCACTCGCCACGAGAAGAAACTGCAGAGCAGACAGGAGCGGTATGTTAGGCGTCATTGTCGTAGCATTTTCGCCGCGCCCACTGGTCGAAAACGCCTGCGAGAAGGCTTTTGAAGGCAGTGTGCTTGATGTTGATGCTGGTGGGGCTTGCGTGTCAGGCGACACTGGCGGCAGAAATCCTGGTATCGCTCCAGCGTTGAATTCATCGCCATCGAGGGGGGCGGCCAGGGTAATCAGCGGTGCTGTCTTCGTCGTCACGGGCGTGGCGTTGGTCGCTCTCGGGTAGAAGGATGGAAGGCCACCGTCACTCGCCACGAGAAGAAACTGCAGAGCAGACAGGAGCGGTATGTTAGGCGTCATTGTTGTAGCATTTTCGCCGCGCCCACTGGTCGAAAACGCCTGCGAGAAGGCTTTTGAAGGCAGTGTGCTTGATGTTGATGCTGGTGGGGCTTGCGTGTCAGGCGACACTGGCGGCAGAAATCCTGGTATCGCTCCAGCGTTGAATTCATCGCCATCGAGGGGGGCGGCCAGGGTAATCAGCGGTGCTGTCTTCGTCGTCTCGGGCGTGGCGTTGGTCGCTCTCGGGTAGAAGGATGGAAGGCCACCGTCACTCGCCACGAGAAGAAACTGCAGAGCAGACAGGAGCGGTATGTTAGGCGTCATTGTCGTAGCATTTTCGCCGCGCCCACTGGTCGAAAACGCCTGCGAGAAGGCTTTTGAAGGCAGTGTGCTTGATGTTGATGCTGGTGGGGCTTGCGTGTCAGGCGACACTGGCGGCAGAAATCCTGGTATCGCTCCAGCGTTGAATTCATCGCCATCGAGGGAAGCGGCCAGGGAAATCAGCGGTGCTGTCTTCGTCGTCACGGGCGTGGCGTTGGTCGCTCTCGGGTAGAAGGATGGAAGGCCACCGTCACTCGCCACGAGAAGAAACTGCAGAGCAGACAGGAGCGGTATGTTAGGCGTCATTGTTGTAGCATTTTCGCCTTTCCCACTGGTCGAAAACGCCTGCGAGAAGGCTTTTGAAGGCAGTGTGCTTGATGTTGATGCTGGTGGGGCTTGCGTGTCAGGCGACACTGGCGGCAGAAATCCTGGTATCGCTCCAGCGTTGAATTCATCGCCATCGAGGGGGGCGGCCAGGGAAATCAGCGGTGCTGTCTTCGTCGTCACGGGCGTGGCGTTGGTCGCTCTCGGGTAGAAGGATGGAAGGCCACCGTCACTCGCCACGAGAAGAAACTGCAGAGCAGACAGGAGCGGTATGTTAGGCGTCATTGTCGTAGCATTTTCGCCGCGCCCACTGGTCGAAAACGCCTGCGAGAAGGCTTTTGAAGGCAGTGTGCTTGATGTTGATGCTGGTGGGGCTTGCGTGTCAGGCGACACTGGCGGCAGAAATCCTGGTATCGCTCCAGCGTTGAATTCATCGCCATCGAGGGGGGCGGCCAGGGAAATCAGCGGTGCTGTCTTCGTCGTCACGGGCGTGGCGTTGGTCGCTCTCGGGTAGAAGGATGGAAGGCCACCGTCACTCGCCACGAGAAGAAACTGCAGAGCAGACAGGAGCGGTATGTTATTCGTCATTGTTGTAGCATTTTCGCCTTTCCCACTAGTCGAAAACGCCTGCGAGAAGGCTTTTGAAGGCAGTGTGCTTGATGTTGATGCTGGTGGGGCTTGCGTGTCAGGCGACACTGGCGGCAGAAATCCTGGTATCGCTCCAGCGTTGAATTCATCGCCATCGAGGGGGGCGGCCAGGGAAATCAGCGGTGCTGTCTTCGTCGTCACGGGCGTGGCGTTGGTCGCTCTCGGGTAGAAGGATGGAAGGCCACCGTCACTCGCCACGAGAAGAAACTGCAGAGCAGACAGGAGCGGTATGTTAGGCGTCATTGTTGTAGCATTTTCGCCTTTCCCACTGGTCGAAAACGCCTGCGAGAAGGCTTTTGAAGGCAGTGTGCTTGATGTTGATGCTGGTGGGGCTTGCGTGTCAGGCGACACTGGCGGCAGAAATCCTGGTATCGCTCCAGCGTTGAATTCATCGCCATCGAGGGGGGCGGCCAGGGAAATCAGCGGTGCTGTCTTCGTCGTCTCGGGCGTGGCGTTGGTCGCTCTCGGGTAGAAGGATGGAAGGCCACCGTCACTCGCCACGAGAAGAAACTGCAGAGCAAACAGGAGCGGTATGTTAGGCGTCATTGTCGTAGCATTTTCGCCTTTCCCACTAGTCGAAAACGCCTGCGAGAAGGCTTTTGAAGGCAGTGTGCTTGATGTTGATGCTGGTGGGGCTTGCGTGTCAGGCGACACTGGCGGCAGAAATCCTGGTATCGCTCCAGCGTTGAATTCATCGCCATCGAGGGGGGCGGCCAGGGAAATCAGCGGTGCTGTCTTCGTCGTCACGGGCGTGGCGTTGGTCGCTCTCGGGTAGAAGGATGGAAGGCCACCGTCACTCGCCACGAGAAGAAACTGCAGAGCAAACAGGAGCAGTATGTTAGGCGTCATTGTCGTAGCATTTTCGCCTTTCCCACTGGTCGAAAACGCCTGCGAGAAGGCTTTTGAAGGCAGTGTGCTTGATGTTGATGCTGGTGGGGCTTGCGTGTCAGGCGACACTGGCGGCAGAAATCCTGGTATCGCTCCAGCGTTGAATTCATCGCCATCGAGGGGGGCGGCCAGGGAAATCAGCGGTGCTGTCTTCGTCGTCACGGGCGTGGCGTTGGTCGCTCTCGGGTAGAAGGATGGAAGGCCACCGTCACTCGCCACGAGAAGAAACTGCAGAGCAAACAGGAGCAGTATGTTAGGCGTCATTGTCGTAGCATTTTCGCCTTTCCCACTGGTCGAAAACGCCTGCGAGAAGGCTTTTGAAGGCAGTGTGCTTGATGTTGATGCTGGTGGGGCTTGCGTGTCAGGCGACACTGGCGGCAGAAATCCTGGTATCGCTCCAGCGTTGAATTCATCGCCATCGAGGGGGGCGGCCAGGGAAATCAGCGGTGCTGTCTTCGTCGTCACGGGCGTGGCGTTGGTCGCTCTCGGGTAGAAGGATGGAAGGCCACCGTCACTCGCCACGAGAAGAAACTGCAGAGCAAACAGGAGCAGTATGTTAGGCGTCATTGTCGTAGCATTTTCGCCGCGCCCACTGGTCGAAAACGCCTGCGAGAAGGCTTTTGAAGGCAGTGTGCTTGATGTTGATGCTGGTGGGGCTTGCGTGTCAGGCGACACTGGCGGCAGAAATCCTGGTATCGCTCCAGCGTTGAATTCATCGCCATCGAGGGGGGCGGCCAGGGAAATCAGCGGTGCTGTCTTCGTCGTCTCGGGCGTGGCGTTGGTCGCTCTCGGGTAGAAGGATGGAAGGCCACCGTCACTCGCCACGAGAAGAAACTGCAGAGCAAACAGGAGCAGTATGTTAGGCGTCATTGTCGTAGCATTTTCGCCTTTCCCACTGGTCGAAAACGCCTGCGAGAAGGCTTTTGAAGGCAGTGTGCTTGATGTTGATGCTGGTGGGGCTTGCGTGTCAGGCGACACTGGCGGCAGAAATCCTGGTATCGCTCCAGCGTTGAATTCATCGCCATCGAGGGGGGCGGCCAGGGAAATCAGCGGTGCTGTCTTCGTCGTCACGGGCGTGGCGTTGGTCGCTCTCGGGTAGAAGGATGGAAGGCCACCGTCACTCGCCACGAGAAGAAACTGCAGAGCAGACAGGAGCGGTATGTTAGGCGTCATTGTTGTAGCATTTTCGCCTTTCCCACTAGTCGAAAACGCCTGCGAGAAGGCTTTTGAAGGCAGTGTGCTTGATGTTGATGCTGGTGGGGCTTGCGTGTCAGGCGACACTGGCGGCAGAAATCCTGGTATCGCTCCAGCGTTGAATTCATCGCCATCGAGGGGGGCGGCCAGGGAAATCAGCGGTGCTGTCTTCGTCGTCTCGGGCGTGGCGTTGGTCGCTCTCGGGTAGAAGGATGGAAGGCCACCGTCACTCGCCACGAGAAGAAACTGCAGAGCAAACAGGAGCAGTATGTTAGGCGTCATTGTCGTAGCATTTTCGCCTTTCCCACTAGTCGAAAACGCCTGCGAGAAGGCTTTTGAAGGCAGTGTGCTTGATGTTGATGCTGGTGGGGCTTGCGTGTCAGGCGACACTGGCGGCAGAAATCCTGGTATCGCTCCAGCGTTGAATTCATCGCCATCGAGGGGGGCGGCCAGGGAAATCAGCGGTGCTGTCTTCGTCGTCTCGGGCGTGGCGTTGGTCGCTCTCGGGTAGAAGGATGGAAGGCCACCGTCACTCGCCACGAGAAGAAACTGCAGAGCAAACAGGAGCAGTATGTTAGGCGTCATTGTCGTAGCATTTTCGCCTTTCCCACTAGTCGAAAACGCCTGCGAGAAGGCTTTTGAAGGCAGTGTGCTTGATGTTGATGCTGGTGGGGCTTGCGTGTCAGGCGACACTGGCGGCAGAAATCCTGGTATCGCTCCAGCGTTGAATTCATCGCCATCGAGGGGGGCGGCCAGGGAAATCAGCGGTGCTGTCTTCGTCGTCTCGGGCGTGGCGTTGGTCGCTCTCGGGTAGAAGGATGGAAGGCCACCGTCACTCGCCACGAGAAGAAACTGCAGAGCAAACAGGAGCAGTATGTTAGGCGTCATTGTCGTAGCATTTTCGCCTTTCCCACTAGTCGAAAACGCCTGCGAGAAGGCTTTTGAAGGCAGTGTGCTTGATGTTGATGCTGGTGGGGCTTGCGTGTCAGGCGACACTGGCGGCAGAAATCCTGGTATCGCTCCAGCGTTGAATTCATCGCCATCGAGGGGGGCGGCCAGGGAAATCAGCGGTGCTGTCTTCGTCGTCACGGGCGTGGCGTTGGTCGCTCTCGGGTAGAAGGATGGAAGGCCACCGTCACTCGCCACGAGAAGAAACTGCAGAGCAAACAGGAGCAGTATGTTAGGCGTCATTGTCGTAGCATTTTCGCCTTTCCCACTAGTCGAAAACGCCTGCGAGAAGGCTTTTGAAGGCAGTGTGCTTGATGTTGATGCTGGTGGGGCTTGCGTGTCAGGCGACACTGGCGGCAGAAATCCTGGTATCGCTCCAGCGTTGAATTCATCGCCATCGAGGGGGGCGGCCAGGGAAATCAGCGGTGCTGTCTTCGTCGTCACGGGCGTGGCGTTGGTCGCTCTCGGGTAGAAGGATGGAAGGCCACCGTCACTCGCCACGAGAAGAAACTGCAGAGCAAACAGGAGCAGTATGTTAGGCGTCATTGTCGTAGCATTTTCGCCGCACCCACTGGTCGAAAACGCCTGCGAGAAGGCTTTTGAAGGCAGTGTGCTTGATGTTGATGCTGGTGGGGCTTGCGTGTCAGGCGACACTGGCGGCAGAAATCCTGGTATCGCTCCAGCGTTGAATTCATCGCCATCGAGGGGGGCGGCCAGGGAAATCAGCGGTGCTGTCTTCGTCGTCTCGGGCGTGGCGTTGGTCGCTCTCGGGTAGAAGGATGGAAGGCCACCGTCACTCGCCACGAGAAGAAACTGCAGAGCAAACAGGAGCAGTATGTTAGGCGTCATTGTCGTAGCATTTTCGCCTTTCCCACTAGTCGAAAACGCCTGCGAGAAGGCTTTTGAAGGCAGTGTGCTTGATGTTGATGCTGGTGGGGCTTGCGTGTCAGGCGACACTGGCGGCAGAAATCCTGGTCTCGCTCCAGCGTTGAATTCATCGCCATCGAGGGGGGCGGCCAGGGAAATCAGCGGTGCTGTCTTCGTCGTCACGGGCGTGGCGTTGGTCGCTCTCGGGTAGAAGGATGGAAGGCCACCGTCACTCGCCACGAGAAGAAACTGCAGAGCAAACAGGAGCAGTATGTTAGGCGTCATTGTCGTAGCATTTTCGCCGCGCCCACTGGTCGAAAACGCCTGCGAGAAGGCTTTTGAAGGCAGTGTGCTTGATGTTGATGCTGGTGGGGCTTGCGTGTCAGGCGACACTGGCGTCAGAAATCCTGGTATCGCTCCAGCGTTGAATTCATCGCCATCGAGGGGGGCGGCCAGGGAAATCAGCGGTGCTGTCTTCGTCGTCACGGGCGTGGCGTTGGTCGCTCTCGGGTAGAAGGATGGAAGGCCACCGTCACTCGCCACGAGAAGAAACTGCAGAGCAAACAGGAGCAGTATGTTAGGCGTCATTGTCGTAGCATTTTCGCCTTTCCCACTAGTCGAAAACGCCTGCGAGAAGGCTTTTGAAGGCAGTGTGCTTGATGTTGATGCTGGTGGGGCTTGCGTGTCAGGCGACACTGGCGTCAGAAATCCTGGTATCGCTCCAGCGTTGAATTCATCGCCATCGAGGGGGGCGGCCAGGGAAATCAGCGGTGCTGTCTTCGTCGTCTCGGGCGTGGCGTTGGTCGCTCTCGGGTAGAAGGATGGAAGGCCACCGTCACTCGCCACGAGAAGAAACTGCAGAGCAAACAGGAGCAGTATGTTAGGCGTCATTGTCGTAGCATTTTCGCCTTTCCCACTAGTCGAAAACGCCTGCGAGAAGGCTTTTGAAGGCAGTGTGCTTGATGTTGATGCTGGTGGGGCTTGCGTGTCAGGCGACACTGGCGGCAGAAATCCTGGTATCGCTCCAGCGTTGAATTCATCGCCATCGAGGGGGGCGGCCAGGGAAATCAGCGGTGCTGTCTTCGTCGTCACGGGCGTGGCGTTGGTCGCTCTCGGGTAGAAGGATGGAAGGCCACCGTCACTCGCCACGAGAAGAAACTGCAGAGCAAACAGGAGCAGTATGTTAGGCGTCATTGTCGTAGCATTTTCGCCGCGCCCACTGGTCGAAAACGCCTGCGAGAAGGCTTTTGAAGGCAGTGTGCTTGATGTTGATGCTGGTGGGGCTTGCGTGTCAGGCGACACTGGCGGCAGAAATCCTGGTATCGCTCCAGCGTTGAATTCATCGCCATCGAGGGGGGCGGCCAGGGAAATCAGCGGTGCTGTCTTCGTCGTCACGGGCGTGGCGTTGGTCGCTCTCGGGTAGAAGGATGGAAGGCCACCGTCACTCGCCACGAGAAGAAACTGCAGAGCAGACAGGAGCGGTATGTTAGGCGTCATTGTTGTAGCATTTTCGCCTTTCCCACTAGTCGAAAACGCCTTCGAGAAGGCTTTTGAAGGCAGTGTGCTTGATGTTGATGCTGGTGGGGCTTGCGTGTCAGGCGACACTGGCGTCAGAAATCCTGGTATCGCTCCAGCGTTGAATTCATCGCCATCGAGGGGGGCGGCCAGGGAAATCAGCGGTGCTGTCTTCGTCGTCACGGGCGTGGCGTTGGTCGCTCTCGGGTAGAAGGATGGAAGGCCACCGTCACTCGCCACGAGAAGAAACTGCAGAGCAAACAGGAGCGGTATGTTAGGCGTCATTGTCGTAGCATTTTCGCCGCGCCCACTGGTCGAAAACGCCTGCGAGAAGGCTTTTGAAGGCAGTGTGCTTGATGTTGATGCTGGTGGGGCTTGCGTGTCAGGCGACACTGGCGTCAGAAATCCTGGTATCGCTCCAGCGTTGAATTCATCGCCATCGAGGGGGGCGGCCAGGGAAATCAGCGGTGCTGTCTTCGTCGTCACGGGCGTGGCGTTGGTCGCTCTCGGGTAGAAGGATGGAAGGCCACCGTCACTCGCCACGAGAAGAAACTGCAGAGCAGACAGGAGCGGTATGTTAGGCGTCATTGTTGTAGCATTTTCGCCTTTCCCACTAGTCGAAAACGCCTGCGAGAAGGCTTTTGAAGGCAGTGTGCTTGATGTTGATGCTGGTGGGGCTTGCGTGTCAGGCGACACTGGCGTCAGAAATCCTGGTATCGCTCCAGCGTTGAATTCATCGCCATCGAGGGGGGCGGCCAGGGAAATCAGCGGTGCTGTCTTCGTCGTCACGGGCGTGGCGTTGGTCGCTCTCGGGTAGAAGGATGGAAGGCCACCGTCACTCGCCACGAGAAGAAACTGCAGAGCAAACAGGAGCGGTATGTTAGGCGTCATTGTCGTAGCATTTTCGCCGCGCCCACTGGTCGAAAACGCCTGCGAGAAGGCTTTTGAAGGCAGTGTGCTTGATGTTGATGCTGGTGGGGCTTGCGTGTCAGGCGACACTGGCGGCAGAAATCCTGGTATCGCTCCAGCGTTGAATTCATCGCCATCGAGGGGGGCGGCCAGGGAAATCAGCGGTGCTGTCTTCGTCGTCTCGGGCGTGGCGTTGGTCGCTCTCGGGTAGAAGGATGGAAGGCCACCGTCACTCGCCACGAGAAGAAACTGCAGAGCAAACAGGAGCAGTATGTTAGGCGTCATTGTCGTAGCATTTTCGCCTTTCCCACTAGTCGAAAACGCCTGCGAGAAGGCTTTTGAAGGCAGTGTGCTTGATGTTGATGCTGGTGGGGCTTGCGTGTCAGGCGACACTGGCGGCAGAAATCCTGGTATCGCTCCAGCGTTGAATTCATCGCCATCGAGGGGGGCGGCCAGGGAAATCAGCGGTGCTGTCTTCGTCGTCACGGGCGTGGCGTTGGTCGCTCTCGGGTAGAAGGATGGAAGGCCACCGTCACTCGCCACGAGAAGAAACTGCAGAGCAGACAGGAGCGGTATGTTAGGCGTCATTGTTGTAGCATTTTCGCCTTTCCCACTAGTCGAAAACGCCTGCGAGAAGGCTTTTGAAGGCAGTGTGCTTGATGTTGATGCTGGTGGGGCTTGCGTGTCAGGCGACACTGGCGGCAGAAATCCTGGTATCGCTCCAGCGTTGAATTCATCGCCATCGAGGGTGGCGGCCAGGGAAATCAGCGGTGCTGTCTTCGTCGTCTCGGGCGTGGCGTTGGTCGCTCTCGGGTAGAAGGATGGAAGGCCACCGTCACTCGCCACGAGAAGAAACTGCAGAGCAGACAGGAGCGGTATGTTAGGCGTCATTGTTGTAGCATTTTCGCCTTTCCCACTAGTCGAAAACGCCAGCGAGAAGGCTTTTGAAGGCAGTGTGCTTGATGTTGATGCTGGTGGGGCTTGCGTGTCAGGCGACACTGGCGGCAGAAATCCTGGTATCGCTCCAGCGTTGAATTCATCGCCATCGAGGGGGGCGGCCAGGGAAATCAGCGGTGCTGTCTTCGTCGTCTCGGGCGTGGCGTTGGTCGCTCTCGGGTAGAAGGATGGAAGGCCACCGTCACTCGCCACGAGAAGAAACTGCAGAGCAAACAGGAGCAGTATGTTAGGCGTCATTGTCGTAGCATTTTCGCCTTTCCCACTAGTCGAAAACGCCTGCGAGAAGGCTTTTGAAGGCAGTGTGCTTGATGTTGATGCTGGTGGGGCTTGCGTGTCAGGCGACACTGGTGGCAGAAATCCTGGTATCGCTCCAGCGTTGAATTCATCGCCATCGAGGGGGGCGGCCAGGGAAATCAGCGGTGCTGTCTTCGTCATCACGGGCGTGGCGTTGGTCGCTCTCGGGTAGAAGGATGGAAGGCCACCGTCACTCGCCACGAGAAGAAACTGCAGAGCAAACAGGAGCAGTATGTTAGGCGTCATTGTCGTAGCATTTTCGCCGTGCCCACTAGTCGAAAACGCCTGCGAGAAGGCTTTTGAAGGCAGTGTGCTTGATGTTGATGCTGGTGGGGCTTGCGTGTCAGGCGACACTGGCGGCAGAAATCCTGGTATCGCTCCAGCGTTGAATTCATCGCCATCGAGGGGGGCGGCCAGGGAAATCAGCGGTGCTGTCTTCGTCGTCTCGGGCGTGGCGTTGGTCGCTCTCGGGTAGAAGGATGGAAGGCCACCGTCACTCGCCACGAGAAGAAACTGCAGAGCAAACAGGAGCAGTATGTTAGGCGTCATTGTTGTAGCATTTTCGCCGTGCCCACTAGTCGAAAACGCCTGCGAGAAGGCTTTTGAAGGCAGTGTGCTTGATGTTGATGCTGGTGGGGCTTGCGTGTCAGGCGACACTGGTGGCAGAAATCCTGGTATCGCTCCAGCGTTGAATTCATCGCCATCGAGGGGGGCGGCCAGGGAAATCAGCGGTGCTGTCTTTGTCATCACGGGCGTGGCGTTGGTCGCTCTCGGGTAGAAGGATGGAAGGCCACCGTCACTCGCCACGAGAAGAAACTGCAGAGCAAACAGGAGCAGTATGTTAGGCGTCATTGTCGTAGCATTTTCGCCGTGCCCACTAGTCGAAAACGCCTGCGAGAAGGCTTTTGAAGGCAGTGTGCTTGATGTTGATGCTGGTGGGGCTTGCGTGTCAGGCGACACTGGTGGCAGAAATCCTGGTATCGCTCCAGCGTTGAATTCATCGCCATCGAGGGGGGCGGCCAGGGAAATCAGCGGTGCTGTCTTTGTCATCACGGGCGTGGCGTTGGTCGCTCTCGGGTAGAAGGATGGAAGGCCACCGTCACTCGCCACGAGAAGAAACTGCAGAGCAAACAGGAGCAGTATGTTAGGCGTCATTGTTGTAGCATTTTCGCCGTGCCCACTAGTCGAAAACGCCTGCGAGAAGGCTTTTGAAGGCAGTGTGCTTGATGTTGATGCTGGTGGGGCTTGCGTGTCAGGCGACACTGGCGGCAGAAATCCTGGTATCGCTCCAGCGTTGAATTCATCGCCATCGAGGGGGGCGGCCAGGGAAATCAGCGGTGCTGTCTTTGTCATCACGGGCGTGGCGTTGGTCGCTCTCGGGTAGAAGGATGGAAGGCCACCGTCACTCGCCACGAGAAGAAACTGCAGAGCAAACAGGAGCAGTATGTTAGGCGTCATTGTCGTAGCATTTTCGCCGTGCCCACTAGTCGAAAACGCCTGCGAGAAGGCTTTTGAAGGCAGTGTGCTTGATGTTGATGCTGGTGGGGCTTGCGTGTCAGGCGACACTGGCGGCAGAAATCCTGGTATCGCTCCAGCGTTGAATTCATCGCCATCGAGGGGGGCGGCCAGGGAAATCAGCGGTGCTGTCTTCGTCATCACGGGCGTGGCGTTGGTCGCTCTCGGGTAGAAGGATGGAAGGCCACCGTCACTCGCCACGAGAAGAAACTGCAGAGCAAACAGGAGCAGTATGTTAGGCGTCATTGTTGTAGCATTTTCGCCGTGCCCACTAGTCGAAAACGCCTGCGAGAAGGCTTTTGAAGGCAGTGTGCTTGATGTTGATGCTGGTGGGGCTTGCGTGTCAGGCGACACTGGCGGCAGAAATCCTGGTATCGCTCCAGCGTTGAATTCATCGCCATCGAGGGGGGCGGCCAGGGAAATCAGCGGTGCTGTCTTCGTCATCACGGGCGTGGCGTTGGTCGCTCTCGGGTAGAAGGATGGAAGGCCACCGTCACTCGCCACGAGAAGAAACTGCAGAGCAAACAGGAGCAGTATGTTAGGCGTCATTGTTGTAGCATTTTCGCCGTGCCCACTAGTCGAAAACGCCTGCGAGAAGGCTTTTGAAGGCAGTGTGCTTGATGTTGATGCTGGTGGGGCTTGCGTGTCAGGCGACACTGGCGGCAGAAATCCTGGTATCGCTCCAGCGTTGAATTCATCGCCATCGAGGGGGGCGGCCAGGGAAATCAGCGGTGCTGTCTTTGTCATCACGGGCGTGGCGTTGGTCGCTCTCGGGTAGAAGGATGGAAGGCCACCGTCACTCGCCACGAGAAGAAACTGCAGAGCAAACAGGAGCAGTATGTTAGGCGTCATTGTTGTAGCATTTTCGCCGTGCCCACTAGTCGAAAACGCCTGCGAGAAGGCTTTTGAAGGCAGTGTGCTTGATGTTGATGCTGGTGGGGCTTGCGTGTCAGGCGACACTGGCGGCAGAAATCCTGGTATCGCTCCAGCGTTGAATTCATCGCCATCGAGGGGGGCGGCCAGGGAAATCAGCGGTGCTGTCTTCGTCATCACGGGCGTGGCGTTGGTCGCTCTCGGGTAGAAGGATGGAAGGCCACCGTCACTCGCCACGAGAAGAAACTGCAGAGCAAACAGGAGCAGTATGTTAGGCGTCATTGTTGTAGCATTTTCGCCGTGCCCACTAGTCGAAAACGCCTGCGAGAAGGCTTTTGAAGGCAGTGTGCTTGATGTTGATGCTGGTGGGGCTTGCGTGTCAGGCGACACTGGCGGCAGAAATCCTGGTATCGCTCCAGCGTTGAATTCATCGCCATCGAGGGGGGCGGCCAGGGAAATCAGCGGTGCTGTCTTCGTCATCACGGGCGTGGCGTTGGTCGCTCTCGGGTAGAAGGATGGAAGGCCACCGTCACTCGCCACGAGAAGAAACTGCAGAGCAAACAGGAGCAGTATGTTAGGCGTCATTGTCGTAGCATTTTCGCCGTGCCCACTAGTCGAAAACGCCTGCGAGAAGGCTTTTGAAGGCAGTGTGCTTGATGTTGATGCTGGTGGGGCTTGCGTGTCAGGCGACACTGGCGGCAGAAATCCTGGTATCGCTCCAGCGTTGAATTCATCGCCATCGAGGGGGGCGGCCAGGGAAATCAGCGGTGCTGTCTTCGTCGTCTCGGGCGTGGCGTTGGTCGCTCTCGGGTAGAAGGATGGAAGGCCACCGTCACTCGCCACGAGAAGAAACTGCAGAGCAAACAGGAGCGGTATGTTAGGCGTCATTGTCGTAGCATTTTCGCCGTGCCCACTAGTCGAAAACGCCTGCGAGAAGGCTTTTGAAGGCAGTGTGCTTGATGTTGATGCTGGTGGGGCTTGCGTGTCAGGCGACACTGGCGGCAGAAATCCTGGTATCGCTCCAGCGTTGAATTCATCGCCATCGAGGGGGGCGGCCAGGGAAATCAGCGGTGCTGTCTTTGTCATCACGGGCGTGGCGTTGGTCGCTCTCGGGTAGAAGGATGGAAGGCCACCGTCACTCGCCACGAGAAGAAACTGCAGAGCAAACAGGAGCAGTATGTTAGGCGTCATTGTTGTAGCATTTTCGCCGTGCCCACTAGTCGAAAACGCCTGCGAGAAGGCTTTTGAAGGCAGTGTGCTTGATGTTGATGCTGGTGGGGCTTGCGTGTCAGGCGACACTGGCGGCAGAAATCCTGGTATCGCTCCAGCGTTGAATTCATCGCCATCGAGGGGGGCGGCCAGGGAAATCAGCGGTGCTGTCTTTGTCATCACGGGCGTGGCGTTGGTCGCTCTCGGGTAGAAGGATGGAAGGCCACCGTCACTCGCCACGAGAAGAAACTGCAGAGCAAACAGGAGCGGTATGTTAGGCGTCATTGTCGTAGCATTTTCGCCTTTCCCACTAGTCGAAAACGCCTGCGAGAAGGCTTTTGAAGGCAGTGTGCTTGATGTTGATGCTGGTGGGGCTTGCGTGTCAGGCGACACTGGCGGCAGAAATCCTGGTATCGCTCCAGCGTTGAATTCATCGCCATCGAGGGGGGCGGCCAGGGAAATCAGCGGTGCTGTCTTCGTCGTCTCGGGCGTGGCGTTGGTCGCTCTCGGGTAGAAGGATGGAAGGCCACCGTCACTCGCCACGAGAAGAAACTGCAGAGCAAACAGGAGCGGTATGTTAGGCGTCATTGTCGTAGCATTTTCGCCTTTCCCACTAGTCGAAAACGCCTGCGAGAAGGCTTTTGAAGGCAGTGTGCTTGATGTTGATGCTGGTGGGGCTTGCGTGTCAGGCGACACTGGCGGCAGAAATCCTGGTATCGCTCCAGCGTTGAATTCATCGCCATCGAGGGGGGCGGCCAGGGAAATCAGCGGTGCTGTCTTCGTCATCACGGGCGTGGCGTTGGTCGCTCTCGGGTAGAAGGATGGAAGGCCACCGTCACTCGCCACGAGAAGAAACTGCAGAGCAAACAGGAGCAGTATGTTAGGCGTCATTGTCGTAGCATTTTCGCCGTGCCCACTAGTCGAAAACGCCTGCGAGAAGGCTTTTGAAGGCAGTGTGCTTGATGTTGATGCTGGTGGGGCTTGCGTGTCAGGCGACACTGGTGGCAGAAATCCTGGTATCGCTCCAGCGTTGAATTCATCGCCATCGAGGGGGGCGGCCAGGGAAATCAGCGGTGCTGTCTTTGTCATCACGGGCGTGGCGTTGGTCGCTCTCGGGTAGAAGGATGGAAGGCCACCGTCACTCGCCACGAGAAGAAACTGCAGAGCAAACAGGAGCAGTATGTTAGGCGTCATTGTCGTAGCATTTTCGCCGTGCCCACTAGTCGAAAACGCCTGCGAGAAGGCTTTTGAAGGCAGTGTGCTTGATGTTGATGCTGGTGGGGCTTGCGTGTCAGGCGACACTGGCGGCAGAAATCCTGGTATCGCTCCAGCGTTGAATTCATCGCCATCGAGGGGGGCGGCCAGGGAAATCAGCGGTGCTGTCTTCGTCGTCTCGGGCGTGGCGTTGGTCGCTCTCGGGTAGAAGGATGGAAGGCCACCGTCACTCGCCACGAGAAGAAACTGCAGAGCAAACAGGAGCAGTATGTTAGGCGTCATTGTCGTAGCATTTTCGCCGTGCCCACTAGTCGAAAACGCCTGCGAGAAGGCTTTTGAAGGCAGTGTGCTTGATGTTGATGCTGGTGGGGCTTGCGTGTCAGGCGACACTGGTGGCAGAAATCCTGGTATCGCTCCAGCGTTGAATTCATCGCCATCGAGGGGGGCGGCCAGGGAAATCAGCGGTGCTGTCTTCGTCGTCTCGGGCGTGGCGTTGGTCGCTCTCGGGTAGAAGGATGGAAGGCCACCGTCACTCGCCACGAGAAGAAACTGCAGAGCAAACAGGAGCAGTATGTTAGGCGTCATTGTTGTAGCATTTTCGCCGTGCCCACTAGTCGAAAACGCCAGCGAGAAGGCTTTTGAAGGCAGTGTGCTTGATGTTGATGCTGGTGGGGCTTGCGTGTCAGGCGACACTGGCGGCAGAAATCCTGGTATCGCTCCAGCGTTGAATTCATCGCCATCGAGGGGGGCGGCCAGGGAAATCAGCGGTGCTGTCTTTGTCATCACGGGCGTGGCGTTGGTCGCTCTCGGGTAGAAGGATGGAAGGCCACCGTCACTCGCCACGAGAAGAAACTGCAGAGCAAACAGGAGCAGTATGTTAGGCGTCATTGTCGTAGCATTTTCGCCGTGCCCACTAGTCGAAAACGCCAGCGAGAAGGCTTTTGAAGGCAGTGTGCTTGATGTTGATGCTGGTGGGGCTTGCGTGTCAGGCGACACTGGTGGCAGAAATCCTGGTATCGCTCCAGCGTTGAATTCATCGCCATCGAGGGGGGCGGCCAGGGAAATCAGCGGTGCTGTCTTCGTCGTCTCGGGCGTGGCGTTGGTCGCTCTCGGGTAGAAGGATGGAAGGCCACCGTCACTCGCCACGAGAAGAAACTGCAGAGCAAACAGGAGCAGTATGTTAGGCGTCATTGTTGTAGCATTTTCGCCGTGCCCACTAGTCGAAAACGCCAGCGAGAAGGCTTTTGAAGGCAGTGTGCTTGATGTTGATGCTGGTGGGGCTTGCGTGTCAGGCGACACTGGTGGCAGAAATCCTGGTATCGCTCCAGCGTTGAATTCATCGCCATCGAGGGGGGCGGCCAGGGAAATCAGCGGTGCTGTCTTCGTCGTCTCGGGCGTGGCGTTGGTCGCTCTCGGGTAGAAGGATGGAAGGCCACCGTCACTCGCCACGAGAAGAAACTGCAGAGCAAACAGGAGCGGTATGTTAGGCGTCATTGTCGTAGCATTTTCGCCGTGCCCACTAGTCGAAAACGCCAGCGAGAAGGCTTTTGAAGGCAGTGTGCTTGATGTTGATGCTGGTGGGGCTTGCGTGTCAGGCGACACTGGTGGCAGAAATCCTGGTATCGCTCCAGCGTTGAATTCATCGCCATCGAGGGGGGCGGCCAGGGAAATCAGCGGTGCTGTCTTCGTCGTCTCGGGCGTGGCGTTGGTCGCTCTCGGGTAGAAGGATGGAAGGCCACCGTCACTCGCCACGAGAAGAAACTGCAGAGCAAACAGGAGCAGTATGTTAGGCGTCATTGTTGTAGCATTTTCGCCGTGCCCACTAGTCGAAAACGCCAGCGAGAAGGCTTTTGAAGGCAGTGTGCTTGATGTTGATGCTGGTGGGGCTTGCGTGTCAGGCGACACTGGCGGCAGAAATCCTGGTATCGCTCCAGCGTTGAATTCATCGCCATCGAGGGGGGCGGCCAGGGAAATCAGCGGTGCTGTCTTCGTCGTCTCGGGCGTGGCGTTGGTCGCTCTCGGGTAGAAGGATGGAAGGCCACCGTCACTCGCCACGAGAAGAAACTGCAGAGCAAACAGGAGCAGTATGTTAGGCGTCATTGTTGTAGCATTTTCGCCGTGCCCACTAGTCGAAAACGCCAGCGAGAAGGCTTTTGAAGGCAGTGTGCTTGATGTTGATGCTGGTGGGGCTTGCGTGTCAGGCGACACTGGTGGCAGAAATCCTGGTATCGCTCCAGCGTTGAATTCATCGCCATCGAGGGGGGCGGCCAGGGAAATCAGCGGTGCTGTCTTCGTCGTCTCGGGCGTGGCGTTGGTCGCTCTCGGGTAGAAGGATGGAAGGCCACCGTCACTCGCCACGAGAAGAAACTGCAGAGCAAACAGGAGCAGTATGTTAGGCGTCATTGTTGTAGCATTTTCGCCGTGCCCACTAGTCGAAAACGCCAGCGAGAAGGCTTTTGAAGGCAGTGTGCTTGATGTTGATGCTGGTGGGGCTTGCGTGTCAGGCGACACTGGTGGCAGAAATCCTGGTATCGCTCCAGCGTTGAATTCATCGCCATCGAGGGGGGCGGCCAGGGAAATCAGCGGTGCTGTCTTTGTCATCACGGGCGTGGCGTTGGTCGCTCTCGGGTAGAAGGATGGAAGGCCACCGTCACTCGCCACGAGAAGAAACTGCAGAGCAAACAGGAGCAGTATGTTAGGCGTCATTGTTGTAGCATTTTCGCCGTGCCCACTAGTCGAAAACGCCAGCGAGAAGGCTTTTGAAGGCAGTGTGCTTGATGTTGATGCTGGTGGGGCTTGCGTGTCAGGCGACACTGGCGGCAGAAATCCTGGTATCGCTCCAGCGTTGAATTCATCGCCATCGAGGGGGGCGGCCAGGGAAATCAGCGGTGCTGTCTTCGTCGTCTCGGGCGTGGCGTTGGTCGCTCTCGGGTAGAAGGATGGAAGGCCACCGTCACTCGCCACGAGAAGAAACTGCAGAGCAAACAGGAGCAGTATGTTAGGCGTCATTGTCGTAGCATTTTCGCCGTGCCCACTAGTCGAAAACGCCTGCGAGAAGGCTTTTGAAGGCAGTGTGCTTGATGTTGATGCTGGTGGGGCTTGCGTGTCAGGCGACACTGGTGGCAGAAATCCTGGTATCGCTCCAGCGTTGAATTCATCGCCATCGAGGGGGGCGGCCAGGGAAATCAGCGGTGCTGTCTTTGTCATCACGGGCGTGGCGTTGGTCGCTCTCGGGTAGAAGGATGGAAGGCCACCGTCACTCGCCACGAGAAGAAACTGCAGAGCAAACAGGAGCGGTATGTTAGGCGTCATTGTCGTAGCATTTTCGCCTTTCCCACTAGTCGAAAACGCCTGCGAGAAGGCTTTTGAAGGCAGTGTGCTTGATGTTGATGCTGGTGGGGCTTGCGTGTCAGGCGACACTGGTGGCAGAAATCCTGGTATCGCTCCAGCGTTGAATTCATCGCCATCGAGGGGGGCGGCCAGGGAAATCAGCGGTGCTGTCTTCGTCGTCTCGGGCGTGGCGTTGGTCGCTCTCGGGTAGAAGGATGGAAGGCCACCGTCACTCGCCACGAGAAGAAACTGCAGAGCAAACAGGAGCAGTATGTTAGGCGTCATTGTCGTAGCATTTTCGCCGTGCCCACTAGTCGAAAACGCCTGCGAGAAGGCTTTTGAAGGCAGTGTGCTTGATGTTGATGCTGGTGGGGCTTGCGTGTCAGGCGACACTGGTGGCAGAAATCCTGGTATCGCTCCAGCGTTGAATTCATCGCCATCGAGGGGGGCGGCCAGGGAAATCAGCGGTGCTGTCTTCGTCGTCTCGGGCGTGGCGTTGGTCGCTCTCGGGTAGAAGGATGGAAGGCCACCGTCACTCGCCACGAGAAGAAACTGCAGAGCAAACAGGAGCAGTATGTTAGGCGTCATTGTTGTAGCATTTTCGCCGTGCCCACTAGTCGAAAACGCCAGCGAGAAGGCTTTTGAAGGCAGTGTGCTTGATGTTGATGCTGGTGGGGCTTGCGTGTCAGGCGACACTGGTGGCAGAAATCCTGGTATCGCTCCAGCGTTGAATTCATCGCCATCGAGGGGGGCGGCCAGGGAAATCAGCGGTGCTGTCTTTGTCATCACGGGCGTGGCGTTGGTCGCTCTCGGGTAGAAGGATGGAAGGCCACCGTCACTCGCCACGAGAAGAAACTGCAGAGCAAACAGGAGCGGTATGTTAGGCGTCATTGTCGTAGCATTTTCGCCTTTCCCACTAGTCGAAAACGCCTGCGAGAAGGCTTTTGAAGGCAGTGTGCTTGATGTTGATGCTGGTGGGGCTTGCGTGTCAGGCGACACTGGTGGCAGAAATCCTGGTATCGCTCCAGCGTTGAATTCATCGCCATCGAGGGGGGCGGCCAGGGAAATCAGCGGTGCTGTCTTTGTCATCACGGGCGTGGCGTTGGTCGCTCTCGGGTAGAAGGATGGAAGGCCACCGTCACTCGCCACGAGAAGAAACTGCAGAGCAAACAGGAGCAGTATGTTAGGCGTCATTGTCGTAGCATTTTCGCCGTGCCCACTAGTCGAAAACGCCTGCGAGAAGGCTTTTGAAGGCAGTGTGCTTGATGTTGATGCTGGTGGGGCTTGCGTGTCAGGCGACACTGGTGGCAGAAATCCTGGTATCGCTCCAGCGTTGAATTCATCGCCATCGAGGGGGGCGGCCAGGGAAATCAGCGGTGCTGTCTTTGTCATCACGGGCGTGGCGTTGGTCGCTCTCGGGTAGAAGGATGGAAGGCCACCGTCACTCGCCACGAGAAGAAACTGCAGAGCAAACAGGAGCGGTATGTTAGGCGTCATTGTCGTAGCATTTTCGCCTTTCCCACTAGTCGAAAACGCCTGCGAGAAGGCTTTTGAAGGCAGTGTGCTTGATGTTGATGCTGGTGGGGCTTGCGTGTCAGGCGACACTGGCGGCAGAAATCCTGGTATCGCTCCAGCGTTGAATTCATCGCCATCGAGGGGGGCGGCCAGGGAAATCAGCGGTGCTGTCTTCGTCGTCTCGGGCGTGGCGTTGGTCGCTCTCGGGTAGAAGGATGGAAGGCCACCGTCACTCGCCACGAGAAGAAACTGCAGAGCAAACAGGAGCGGTATGTTAGGCGTCATTGTCGTAGCATTTTCGCCTTTCCCACTAGTCGAAAACGCCTGCGAGAAGGCTTTTGAAGGCAGTGTGCTTGATGTTGATGCTGGTGGGGCTTGCGTGTCAGGCGACACTGGCGGCAGAAATCCTGGTATCGCTCCAGCGTTGAATTCATCGCCATCGAGGGGGGCGGCCAGGGAAATCAGCGGTGCTGTCTTTGTCATCACGGGCGTGGCGTTGGTCGCTCTCGGGTAGAAGGATGGAAGGCCACCGTCACTCGCCACGAGAAGAAACTGCAGAGCAAACAGGAGCAGTATGTTAGGCGTCATTGTCGTAGCATTTTCTCCGTGCCCACTAGTCGAAAACGCCTGCGAGAAGGCTTTTGAAGGCAGTGTGCTTGATGTTGATGCTGGTGGGGCTTGCGTGTCAGGCGACACTGGTGGCAGAAATCCTGGTATCGCTCCAGCGTTGAATTCATCGCCATCGAGGGGGGCGGCCAGGGAAATCAGCGGTGCTGTCTTTGTCATCACGGGCGTGGCGTTGGTCGCTCTCGGGTAGAAGGATGGAAGGCCACCGTCACTCGCCACGAGAAGAAACTGGAGAGCAAACAGGAGCGGTATGTTAGGCGTCATTGTCGTAGCATTTTCGCCTTTCCCACTAGTCGAAAACGCCTGCGAGAAGGCTTTTGAAGGCAGTGTGCTTGATGTTGATGCTGGTGGGGCTTGCGTGTCAGGCGACACTGGCGGCAGAAATCCTGGTATCGCTCCAGCGTTGAATTCATCGCCATCGAGGGGGGCGGCCAGGGAAATCAGCGGTGCTGTCTTTGTCATCACGGGCGTGGCGTTGGTCGCTCTCGGGTAGAAGGATGGAAGGCCACCGTCACTCGCCACGAGAAGAAACTGCAGAGCAAACAGGAGCAGTATGTTAGGCGTCATTGTCGTAGCATTTTCGCCGTGCCCACTAGTCGAAAACGCCTGCGAGAAGGCTTTTGAAGGCAGTGTGCTTGATGTTGATGCTGGTGGGGCTTGCGTGTCAGGCGACACTGGTGGCAGAAATCCTGGTATCGCTCCAGCGTTGAATTCATCGCCATCGAGGGGGGCGGCCAGGGAAATCAGCGGTGCTGTCTTTGTCATCACGGGCGTGGCGTTGGTCGCTCTCGGGTAGAAGGATGGAAGGCCACCGTCACTCGCCACGAGAAGAAACTGGAGAGCAAACAGGAGCGGTATGTTAGGCGTCATTGTCGTAGCATTTTCGCCTTTCCCACTAGTCGAAAACGCCTGCGAGAAGGCTTTTGAAGGCAGTGTGCTTGATGTTGATGCTGGTGGGGCTTGCGTGTCAGGCGACACTGGCGGCAGAAATCCTGGTATCGCTCCAGCGTTGAATTCATCGCCATCGAGGGGGGCGGCCAGGGAAATCAGCGGTGCTGTCTTTGTCATCACGGGCGTGGCGTTGGTCGCTCTCGGGTAGAAGGATGGAAGGCCACCGTCACTCGCCACGAGAAGAAACTGCAGAGCAAACAGGAGCAGTATGTTAGGCGTCATTGTTGTAGCATTTTCGCCTTTCCCACTAGTCGAAAACGCCAGCGAGAAGGCTTTTGAAGGCAGTGTGCTTGATGTTGATGCTGGTGGGGCTTGCGTGTCAGGCGACACTGGCGGCAGAAATCCTGGTATCGCTCCAGCGTTGAATTCATCGCCATCGAGGGAAGCGGCCAGGGTAATCAGCGGTGCTGTCTTTGTCATCACGGGCGTGGCGTTGGTCGCTCTCGGGTAGAAGGATGGAAGGCCACCGTCACTCGCCACGAGAAGAAACTGCAGAGCAAACAGGAGCAGTATGTTAGGCGTCATTGTTGTAGCATTTTCGCCTTTCCCACTAGTCGAAAACGCCAGCGAGAAGGCTTTTGAAGGCAGTGTGCTTGATGTTGATGCTGGTGGGGCTTGCGTGTCAGGCGACACTGGCGGCAGAAATCCTTTTATCGCTCCAGCGTTGAATTCATCGCCATCGAGGGGGGCGGCCAGGGAAATCAGCGGTGCTGTCTTTGTCGTCACGGGCGTGGCGTTGGTCGCTCTCGGGTAGAAGGATGGAAGGCCATCGTCACTCGCCACGAGAAGAAACTGCAGAGCAAACAGGAGCGGTATGTTAGGCGTCATTGTTGTAGCATTTTCGCCTTTCCCACTAGTCGAAAACGCCAGCGAGAAGGCTTTTGAAGGCAGTGTGCTTGATGTTGATGCTGGTGGGGCTTGCGTGTCAGGCGACACTGGCGGCAGAAATCCTGGTATCGCTCCAGCGTTGAATTCATCGCCATCGAGGGGGGCGGCCAGGGAAATCAGCGGTGCTGTCTTTGTCATCACGGTCGTGGCGTTGGTCGCTCTCGGGTAGAAGGATGGAAGGCCACCGTCACTCGCCACGAGAAGAAACTGCAGAGCAAACAGGAGCAGTATGTTAGGCGTCATTGTTGTAGCATTTTCGCCTTTCCCACTAGTCGAAAACGCCAGCGAGAAGGCTTTTGAAGGCAGTGTGCTTGATGTTGATGCTGGTGGGGCTTGCGTGTCAGGCGACACTGGCGGCAAAAATCCTGGTATCGCTCCAGCGTTGAATTCATCGCCATCGAGGGGGGCGGCCAGGGAAATCAGCGGTGCTGTCTTTGTCATCACGGGCGTGGCGTTGGTCGCTCTCGGGTAGAAGGATGGAAGGCCACCGTCACTCGCCACGAGAAGAAACTGCAGAGCAAACAGGAGCAGTATGTTAGGCGTCATTGTTGTAGCATTTTCGCCTTTCCCACTAGTCGAAAACGCCAGCGAGAAGGCTTTTGAAGGCAGTGTGCTTGATGTTGATGCTGGTGGGGCTTGCGTGTCAGGCGACACTGGCGGCAGAAATCCTGGTATCGCTCCAGCGTTGAATTCATCGCCATCGAGGGGGGCGGCCAGGGAAATCAGCGGTGCTGTCTTTGTCATCACGGGCGTGGCGTTGGTCGCTCTCGGGTAGAAGGATGGAAGGCCACCGTCACTCGCCACGAGAAGAAACTGCAGAGCAAACAGGAGCAGTATGTTAGGCGTCATTGTTGTAGCATTTTCGCCTTTCCCACTAGTCGAAAACGCCAGCGAGAAGGCTTTTGAAGGCAGTGTGCTTGATGTTGATGCTGGTGGGGCTTGCGTGTCAGGCGACACTGGCGGCAGAAATCCTGGTATCGCTCCAGCGTTGAATTCATCGCCATCGAGGGAAGCGGCCAGGGAAATCAGCGGTGCTGTCTTTGTCATCACGGTCGTGGCGTTGGTCGCTCTCGGGTAGAAGGATGGAAGGCCACCGTCACTCGCCACGAGAAGAAACTGCAGAGCAAACAGGAGCAGTATGTTAGGCGTCATTGTTGTAGCATTTTCGCCTTTCCCACTAGTCGAAAACGCCAGCGAGAAGGCTTTTGAAGGCAGTGTGCTTGATGTTGATGCTGGTGGGGCTTGCGTGTCAGGCGACACTGGCGGCAGAAATCCTGGTATCGCTCCAGCGTTGAATTCATCGCCATCGAGGGAAGCGGCCAGGGTAATCAGCGGTGCTGTCTTTGTCATCACGGGCGTGGCGTTGGTCGCTCTCGGGTAGAAGGATGGAAGGCCACCGTCACTCGCCACGAGAAGAAACTGCAGAGCAAACAGGAGCAGTATGTTAGGCGTCATTGTTGTAGCATTTTCGCCTTTCCCACTAGTCGAAAACGCCAGCGAGAAGGCTTTTGAAGGCAGTGTGCTTGATGTTGATGCTGGTGGGGCTTGCGTGTCAGGCGACACTGGCGGCAGAAATCCTGGTATCGCTCCAGCGTTGAATTCATCGCCATCGAGGGAAGCGGCCAGGGTAATCAGCGGTGCTGTCTTTGTCATCACGGTCGTGGCGTTGGTCGCTCTCGGGTAGAAGGATGGAAGGCCACCGTCACTCGCCACGAGAAGAAACTGCAGAGCAAACAGGAGCAGTATGTTAGGCGTCATTGTTGTAGCATTTTCGCCTTTCCCACTAGTCGAAAACGCCAGCGAGAAGGCTTTTGAAGGCAGTGTGCTTGATGTTGATGCTGGTGGGGCTTGCGTGTCAGGCGACACTGGCGGGAGAAATCCTGGTATCGCTCCAGCGTTGAATTCATCGCCATCGAGGGAAGCGGCCAGGGTAATCAGCGGTGCTGTCTTTGTCATCACGGGCGTGGCGTTGGTCGCTCTCGGGTAGAAGGATGGAAGGCCACCGTCACTCGCCACGAGAAGAAACTGCAGAGCAAACAGGAGCAGTATGTTAGGCGTCATTGTTGTAGCATTTTCGCCTTTCCCACTAGTCGAAAACGCCAGCGAGAAGGCTTTTGAAGGCAGTGTGCTTGATGTTGATGCTGGTGGGGCTTGCGTGTCAGGCGACACTGGCGGCAGAAATCCTGGTATCGCTCCAGCGTTGAATTCATCGCCATCGAGGGAAGCGGCCAGGGTAATCAGCGGTGCTGTCTTTGTCATCACGGGCGTGGCGTTGGTCGCTCTCGGGTAGAAGGATGGAAGGCCACCGTCACTCGCCACGAGAAGAAACTGCAGAGCAAACAGGAGCAGTATGTTAGGCGTCATTGTTGTAGCATTTTCGCCTTTCCCACTAGTCGAAAACGCCAGCGAGAAGGCTTTTGAAGGCAGTGTGCTTGATGTTGATGCTGGTGGGGCTTGCGTGTCAGGCGACACTGGCGGCAGAAATCCTGGTATCGCTCCAGCGTTGAATTCATCGCCATCGAGGGAAGCGGCCAGGGTAATCAGCGGTGCTGTCTTTGTCATCACGGGCGTGGCGTTGGTCGCTCTCGGGTAGAAGGATGGAAGGCCACCGTCACTCGCCACGAGAAGAAACTGCAGAGCAAACAGGAGCAGTATGTTAGGCGTCATTGTCGTAGCATTTTCGCCTTTCCCACTAGTCGAAAACGCCAGCGAGAAGGCTTTTGAAGGCAGTGTGCTTGATGTTGATGCTGGTGGGGCTTGCGTGTCAGGCGACACTGGCGGCAGAAATCCTGGTATCGCTCCAGCGTTGAATTCATCGCCATCGAGGGGGGCGGCCAGGGAAATCAGCGGTGCTGTCTTTGTCGTCACGGGCGTGGCGTTGGTCGCTCTCGGGTAGAAGGATGGAAGGCCACCGTCACTCGCCACGAGAAGAAACTGCAGAGCAGACAGGAGCGGTATGTTAGGCGTCATTGTTGTAGCATTTTCGCCTTTCCCACTAGTCGAAAACGCCAGCGAGAAGGCTTTTGAAGGCAGTGTGCTTGATGTTGATGCTGGTGGGGCTTGCGTGTCAGGCGACACTGGCGGCAGAAATCCTGGTATCGCTCCAGCGTTGAATTCATCGCCATCGAGGGAAGCGGCCAGGGAAATCAGCGGTGCTGTCTTTGTCATTACGGGCGTGGCGTTGGTCGCTCTCGGGTAGAAGGATGGAAGGCCACCGTCACTCGCCACGAGAAGAAACTGCAGAGCAGACAGGAGCGGTATGTTAGGCGTCATTGTCGTAGCATTTTCGCCGTGCCCACTGGTCGAAAACGCCTGCGAGAAGGCTTTTGAAGGCAGTGTGCTTGATGTTGATGCTGGTGGGGCTTGCGTGTCAGGCGACACTGGCGGCAGAAATCCTGGTATCGCTCCAGCGTTGAATTCATCGCCATCGAGGGGGGCGGCCAGGGAAATCAGTGGTGCTGTCTTTGTCGTCACGGGCGTGGCGTTGGTCGCTCTCGGGTAGAAGGATGGAAGGCCACCGTCACTCGCCACGAGAAGAAACTGCAGAGCAGACAGGAGCGGTATGTTAGGCGTCATTGTCGTAGCATTTTCGCCGTGCCCACTAGTCGAAAACGCCTGCGAGAAGGCTTTTGAAGGCAGTGTGCTTGATGTTGATGCTGGTGGGGCTTGCGTGTCAGGCGACACTGGCGGCAGAAATCCTGGTATCGCTCCAGCGTTGAATTCATCGCCATCGAGGGGGGCGGCCAGGGAAATCAGCGGTGCTGTCTTCGTCATCACGGGCGTGGCGTTGGTCGCTCTCGGGTAGAAGGATGGAAGGCCACCGTCACTCGCCACGAGAACAAACTGCAGAGCAGACAGGAGCGGTATGTTAGGCGTCGTTGTCGTAGCATTTTCGCCGCGCCCACTGGTCGTGAACGCCTGCGAGAAGGCTTTTGAAGGCAGTGTGCTTGATGTTGATGCTGGTGGGGCTTGCGTGTCAGGTGACACTGGCGGCAGAAATCCTGGTATCGCTCCAGCGTTGAATTCATCGCCATCGAGGGGGGCGGCCAGGGAAATCAGCGGTGCTGTCTTTGTCATCACGGGCGTGGCGTTGGTCGTTCTCGGGTAGAAGGATGGAAGGCCACCGTCACTCGCCACGAGAACAAACTGCAGAGCAGACAGGAGCGGTATGTTAGGCGTCATTGTCGTAGCATTTTCGCCGCGCCCACTGGTCGTGAACGCCTGCGAGAAGGCTTTTGAAGGCAGTGTGCTTGATGTTGATGCTGGTGGGGCTTGCGTGTCAGGCGACACTGGCGGCAGAAATCCTGGTATCGCTCCAGCGTTGAATTCATCACCATCGAGGGGGGCGGCCAGGGAAATCAGCGGTGCTGTCTTCGTCATCACGGGCGTGGCGTTGGTCGTTCTCGGGTAGAAGGATGGAAGGCCACCGTCACTCGCCACGAGAACAAACTGCAGAGCAGACAGGAGCGGTATGTTAGGCGTCATTGTCGTAGCATTTTCGCCGCGCCCACTGGTCGTGAACGCCTGCGAGAAGGCTTTTGAAGGCAGTGTGCTTGATGTCGATGCTGGTGGGGCTTGCGTGTCAGGCGACACTGGCAGCAGAAATCCTGGTATCGCTCCAGCGTTGAATTCATCACCATCGAGGGGGGCGGCCAGGGAAATCAGCGGTGCTGTCTTCGTCATCACGGGCGTGGCGTTGGTCGCTCTCGGGTAGAAGGATGGAAGGCCACCGTCACTCGCCACGAGAACAAACTGCAGAGCAGACAGGAGCGGTATGTTAGGCGTCATTGTCGTAGCATTTTCGCCGCGCCCACTGGTCGTGAACGCCTGCGAGAAGGCTTTTGAAGGCAGTGTGCTTGATGTCGATGCTGGTGTGGCTTGCGTGTCAGGTGACACTGGCGGCAGAAATCCTGGTATCGCTCCAGCGTTGAATTCATCGCCATCGAGGGGGGCGGCCAGGGAAATCAGCGGTGCTGTCTTCGTCATCACGGGCGTGGCGTTGGTCGTTCTCGGGTAGAAGGATGGAAGGCCACCGTCACTCGCCACGAGAAGAAACTGCAGAGCAGACAGGAGCGGTATGTTAGGCGTCATTGTCGTAGCATTTTCGCCGCGCCCACTGGTCGTGAACGCCTGCGAGAAGGCTTTTGAAGGCAGTGTGCTTGATGTTGATGCTGGTGGGGCTTGCGTGTCAGGCGACACTGGCAGCAGAAATCCTGGTATCGCTCCAGCGTTGAATTCATCGCCATCGAGGGGGGCGGCCAGGGAAATCAGCGGTGCTGTCTTCGTCATCACGGGCGTGGCGTTGGTCGTTCTCGGGTAGAAGGATGGAAGGCCACCGTCACTCGCCACGAGAACAAACTGCAGAGCAGACAGGAGCGGTATGTTAGGCGTCATTGTCGTAGCATTTTCGCCGTGCCCACTGGTCGTGAACGCCTGCGAGAAGGCTTTTGAAGGCAGTGTGCTTGATGTCGATGCTGGTGTGGCTTGCGTGTCAGGCGACACTGGCAGCAGAAATCCTGGTATCGCTCCAGCGTTGAATTCATCGCCATCGAGGGGGCGGCCAGGGAAATCAGCGGTGCTGTCTTTGTCATCACGGGCGTGGCGTTGGTCGCTCTCGGGTAGAAGGATGGAAGGCCACCGTCACTCGCCACGAGAAGAAACTGCAGAGCAGACAGGAGCGGTATGTTAGGCGTCATTGTCGTAGCATTTTCGCCGCGCCCACTGGTCGTGAACGCCTGCGAGAAGGCTTTTGAAGGCAGTGTGCTTGATGTCGATGCTGGTGTGGCTTGCGTGTCAGGTGACACTGGCGGCAGAAATCCTGGTATCGCTCCAGCGTTGAATTCATCGCCATCGAGGGGGGCGGCCAGGGAAATCAGCGGTGCTCTCTTCGTCATCACGGGCGTGGCGTTGGTCGCTCTCGGGTAGAAGGATGGAAGGCCACCGTCACTCGCCACGAGAAGAAACTGCAGAGCAGACAGGAGCGGTATGTTAGGCGTCATTGTCGTAGCATTTTCGCCGTGCCCACTGATCGAAAACGCCTGCGAGAAGGCTTTTGAAGGCAGTGTGCTTGATGTCGATGCTGGTGTGGCTTGCGTGTCAGGTGACACTGGCGGCAGAAATCCTGGTATCGCTCCAGCGTTGAATTCATCGCCATCGAGGGGGGCGGCCAGGGAAATCAGCGGTGCTCTCTTCGTCATCACGGGCGTGGCGTTGGTCGCTCTCGGGTAGAAGGATGGAAGGCCACCGTCACTCGCCACGAGAAGAAACTGCAGAGCAGACAGGAGCGGTATGTTAGGCGTCATTGTCGTAGCATTTTCGCCGTGCCCACTGATCGAAAACGCCTGCGAGAAGGCTTTTGAAGGCAGTGTGCTTGATGTCGATGCTGGTGTGGCTTGCGTGTCAGGTGACACTGGCGGCAGAAATCCTGGTATCGCTCCAGCGCTGAATTCATCGCCATCGAGGGGGGCGGCCAGGGTAATCAGCGGTGCTGTCTTTGTCATCACGGGCGTGGCGTTGGTCGCTCTCGGGTAGAAGGATGGAAGGCCACCGTCACTCGCCACGAGAAGAAACTGCAGAGCAGACAGGAGCTGTATGTTAGGCGTCATTGTCGTAGCATTTTCGCCGTGCCCACTAGTCGAAAACGCCTGCGAGAAGGCTTTTGAAGGCAGTGTGCTTGATGTCGATGCTGGTGTGGCTTGCGTGTCAGGTGACACTGGCGGCAGAAATCCTTGTATCGCTCCAGCGTTGAATTCATCGCCATCGAGGGGGGCGGCCAGGGAAATCAGCGGTGCTGTCTTTGTCATCACGGGCGTGGCGTTGGTCGCTCTCGGGTAGAAGGATGGAAGGCCACCGTCACTCGCCACGAGAAGAAACTGCAGAGCAGACAGGAGCTGTATGTTAGGCGTCATTGTCGTAGCATTTTCGCCGTGCCCACTAGTCGAAAACGCCTGCGAGAAGGCTTTTGAAGGCAGTGTGCTTGATGTCGATGCTGGTGTGGCTTGCGTGTCAGGTGACACTGGCGGCAGAAATCCTTGTATCGCTCCAGCGTTGAATTCATCGCCATCGAGGGGGGCGGCCAGGGTAATCAGCGGTGCTGTCTTTGTCATCACGGGCGTGGCGTTGGTCGCTCTCGGGTAGAAGGATGGAAGGCCACCGTCACTCGCCACGAGAAGAAACTGCAGAGCAGACAGGAGCTGTATGTTAGGCGTCATTGTCGTAGCATTTTCGCCGTGCCCACTAGTCGAAAACGCCTGCGAGAAGGCTTTTGAAGGCAGTGTGCTTGATGTCGATGCTGGTGTGGCTTGCGTGTCAGGTGACACTGGCGGCAGAAATCCTTGTATCGCTCCAGCGTTGAATTCATCGCCATCGAGGGGGGCGGCCAGGGAAATCAGCGGTGCTGTCTTTGTCATCACGGGCGTGGCGTTGGTCGCTCTCGGGTAGAAGGATGGAAGGCCACCGTCACTCGCCACGAGAAGAAACTGCAGAGCAGACAGGAGCTGTATGTTAGGCGTCATTGTCGTAGCATTTTCGCCGTGCCCACTAGTCGAAAACGCCTGCGAGAAGGCTTTTGAAGGCAGTGTGCTTGATGTCGATGCTGGTGTGGCTTGCGTGTCAGGTGACACTGGCGGCAGAAATCCTTGTATCGCTCCAGCGTTGAATTCATCGCCATCGAGGGGGGCGGCCAGGGTAATCAGCGGTGCTGTCTTTGTCATCACGGGCGTGGCGTTGGTCGCTCTCGGGTAGAAGGATGGAAGGCCACCGTCACTCGCCACGAGAAGAAACTGCAGAGCAGACAGGAGCGGTATGTTAGGCGTCATTGTCGTAGCATTTTCGCCGTGCCCACTAGTCGAAAACGCCTGCGAGAAGGCTTTTGAAGGCAGTGTGCTTGATGTCGATGCTGGTGTGGCTTGCGTGTCAGGTGACACTGGCGGCAGAAATCCTGGTATCGCTCCAGCGTTGAATTCATCGCCATCGAGGGGGGCGGCCAGGGTAATCAGCGGTGCTGTCTTTGTCATCACGGGCGTGGCGTTGGTCGCTCTCGGGTAGAAGGATGGAAGGCCACCGTCACTCGCCACGAGAAGAAACTGCAGAGCAGACAGGAGCTGTATGTTAGGCGTCATTGTCGTAGCATTTTCGCCGTGCCCACTAGTCGAAAACGCCTGCGAGAAGGCTTTTGAAGGCAGTGTGCTTGATGTCGATGCTGGTGTGGCTTGCGTGTCAGGTGACACTGGCGGCAGAAATCCTTGTATCGCTCCAGCGTTGAATTCATCGCCATCGAGGGGGGCGGCCAGGGAAATCAGCGGTGCTGTCTTTGTCATCACGGGCGTGGCGTTGGTCGCTCTCGGATAGAAGGATGGAAGGCCACCGTCACTCGCCACGAGAAGAAACTGCAGAGCAGACAGGAGCGGTATGTTAGGCGTCATTGTCGTAGCATTTTCGCCGCGCCCACTAGTCGAAAACGCCTGCGAGAAGGCTTTTGAAGGCAGTGTGCTTGATGTCGATGCTGGTGTGGCTTGCGTGTCAGGTGACACTGGCGGCAGAAATCCTTGTATCGCTCCAGCGTTGAATTCATCGCCATCGAGGGGGGCGGCCAGGGAAATCAGCGGTGCTGTCTTTGTCATCACGGGCGTGGCGTTGGTCGCTCTCGGATAGAAGGATGGAAGGCCACCGTCACTCGCCACGAGAAGAAACTGCAGAGCAGACAGGAGCGGTATGTTAGGCGTCATTGTCGTAGCATTTTCGCCGCGCCCACTAGTCGAAAACGCCTGCGAGAAGGCTTTTGAAGGCAGTGTGCTTGATGTCGATGCTGGTGTGGCTTGCGTGTCAGGTGACACTGGCGGCAGAAATCCTTGTATCGCTCCAGCGTTGAATTCATCGCCATCGAGGGGGGCGGCCAGGGCAATCAGCGGTGCTGTCTTTGTCATCACGGGCGTGGCGTTGGTCGCTCTCGGGTAGAAGGATGGAAGGCCACCGTCACTCGCCACGAGAAGAAACTGCAGAGCAGACAGGAGCGGTATGTTAGGCGTCATTGTCGTAGCATTTTCGCCGCGCCCACTGGTCGTGAACGCCTGCGAGAAGGCTTTTGAAGGCAGTGTGCTTGATGTCGATGCTGGTGTGGCTTGCGTGTCAGGTGACACTGGCGGCAGAAATCCTTGTATCGCTCCAGCGTTGAATTCATCGCCATCGAGGGGGGCGGCCAGGGTAATCAGCGGTGCTGTCTTTGTCATCACGGGCGTGGCGTTGGTCGCTCTCGGGTAGAAGGATGGAAGGCCACCGTCACTCGCAACGAGAAGAAACTGCAGAGCAGACAGGAGCGGTATGTTAGGCGTCATTGTCGTAGCATTTTCGCCGCGCCCACTGGTCGTGAACGCCTGCGAGAAGGCTTTTGAAGGCAGTGTGCTTGATGTCGATGCTGGTGTGGCTTGCGTGTCAGGCGACACTGGCGGCAGAAATCCTTGTATCGCTCCAGCGTTGAATTCATCGCCATCGAGGGGGGCGGCCAGGGTAATCAGCGGTGCTGTCTTTGTCATCACGGGCGTGGCGTTGGTCGCTCTCGGGTAGAAGGATGGAAGGCCACCGTCACTCGCCACGAGAAGAAACTGCAGAGCAGACAGGAGCGGTATGTTAGGCGTCATTGTCGTAGCATTTTCGCCGCGCCCACTGGTCGTGAACGCCTGCGAGAAGGCTTTTGAAGGCAGTGTGCTTGATGTCGATGCTGGTGTGGCTTGCGTGTCAGGCGACACTGGCGGCAGAAATCCTTGTATCGCTCCAGCGTTAAATTCATCGCCATCGAGGGGGGCGGCCAGGGTAATCAGCGGTGCTGTCTTCGTCATCACGGGCGTGGCGTTGGTCGCTCTCGGGTAGAAGGATGGAAGGCCACCGTCACTCGCCACGAGAAGAAACTGCAGAGCAGACAGGAGCGGTATGTTAGGCGTCATTGTCGTAGCATTTTCGCCGCGCCCACTGGTCGTGAACGCCTGCGAGAAGGCTTTTGAAGGCAGTGTGCTTGATGTCGATGCTGGTGTGGCTTGCGTGTCAGGCGACACTGGCAGCAGAAATCCTGGTATCGCTCCAGCGTTGAATTCATCGCCATCGAGGGGGGCGGCCAGGGTAATCAGCGGTGCTGTCTTCGTCGTCACGGGCGTGGCGTTGGTCGCTCTCGGGTAGAAGGATGGAAGGCCACCGTCACTCGCCACGAGAACAAACTGCAGAGCAGACAGGAGCGGTATGTTAGGCGTCATTGTCGTAGCATTTTCGCCGTGCCCACTAGTCGAAAACGCCTGCGAGAAGGCTTTTGAAGGCAGTGTGCTTGATGTCGATGCTGGTGTGGCTTGCGTGTCAGGCGACACTGGCAGCAGAAATCCTGGTATCGCTCCAGCGTTGAATTCATCGCCATCGAGGGAAGCGGCCAGGGTAATCAGCGGTGCTGTCTTCGTCGTCACGGGCGTGGCGTTGGTCGCTCTCGGGTAGAAGGATGGAAGGCCACCGTCACTCGCCACGAGAACAAACTGCAGAGCAGACAGGAGCGGTATGTTAGGCGTCATTGTCGTAGCATTTTCGCCGTGCCCACTAGTCGAAAACGCCTGCGAGAAGGCTTTTGAAGGCAGTGTGCTTGATGTCGATGCTGGTGTGGCTTGCGTGTCAGGCGACACTGGCGGCAGAAATCCTGGTATCGCTCCAGCGTTGAATTCATCGCCATCGAGGGGGGCGGCCAGGGTAATCAGCGGTGCTGTCTTTGTCATCACGGGCGTGGCGTTGGTCGCTCTCGGGTAGAAGGATGGAAGGCCACCGTCACTCGCCACGAGAAGAAACTGCAGAGCAGACAGGAGCGGTATGTTAGGCGTCATTGTCGTAGCATTTTCGCCGTGCCCACTGATCGAAAACGCCTGCGAGGAGGCTTTTGAAGGCAGTGTGCTTGATGTCGATGCTGGTGTTGCTTGCGTGTCAGGCGACACTGGCGGCAGAAATCCTGGTATCGCTCCAGCGTTGACTTCATCGCCATCGAGGGGGGCGGCCAGGGAAATCAGCGGTGCTCTCTTCGTCATCACGGGCGTGGCGTTGGTCGCTCTCGGGTAGAAGGATGGAAGGCCACCGTCACTCGCCACGAGAAGAAACTGCAGAGCAGACAGGAGCGGTATGTTAGGCGTCATTGTCGTAGCATTTTCGCCGCGCCCACTGATCGAAAACGCCTGCGAGGAGGCTTTTGAAGGCAGTGTGCTTGATGTCGATGCTGGTGTTGCTTGCGTGTCAGGCGACACTGGCGGCAGAAATCCTGGTATCGCTCCAGCGTTGAATTCATCGCCATCGAGGGGGGCGGCCAGGGAAATCAGCGGTGCTCTCTTCGTCATCACGGGCGTGGCGTTGGTCGCTCTCGGGTAGAAGGATGGAAGGCCACCGTCACTCGCCACGAGAAGAAACTGCAGAGCAGACAGGAGCGGTATGTTAGGCGTCATTGTCGTAGCATTTTCGCCGTGCCCACTAGTCGAAAACGCCTGCGAGGAGGCTTTTGAAGGCAGTGTGCTTGATGTCGATGCTGGTGTTGCTTGCGTGTCAGGCGACACTGGCGGCAGAAATCCTGGTATCGCTCCAGCGTTGACTTCATCGCCATCGAGGGGGGCGGCCAGGGAAATCAGAGGTGCTCTCTTCGTCATCACGGGCGTGGCGTTGGTCGCTCTCGGGTAGAAGGATGGAAGGCCACCGTCACTCGCCACGAGAAGAAACTGCAGAGCAGACAGGAGCGGTATGTTAGGCGTCATTGTCGTAGCATTTTCGCCGCGCCCACTGGTCGTGAACGCCTGCGAGGAGGCTTTTGAAGGCAGTGTGCTTGATGTCGATGCTGGTGTTGCTTGCGTGTCAGGCGACACTGGCGGCAGAAATCCTGGTATCGCTCCAGCGTTGACTTCATCGCCATCGAGGGGGGCGCCAGGGAAATCAGCGGTGCTGTCTTTGTCGTCACGGGCGTGGCGTTGGTCGCTCTCGGGTAGAAGGATGGAAGGCCACCGTCACTCGCCACGAGAAGAAACTGCAGAGCAAACAGGAGCGGTATGTTAGGCGTCATTGTCGTAGCATTTTCGCCGTGCCCACTAGTCGAAAACGCCTGCGAGGAGGCTTTTGAAGGCAGTGTGCTTGATGTCGATGCTGGTGTTGCTTGCGTGTCAGGCGACACTGGCGGCAGAAATCCTGGTATCGCTCCAGCGTTGAATTCATCGCCATCGAGGGGGGCGGCCAGGGTAATCAGCGGTGCTGTCTTTGTCATCACGGGCGTGGCGTTGGTCGCTCTCGGGTAGAAGGATGGAAGGCCACCGTCACTCGCCACGAGAAGAAACTGCAGAGCAGACAGGAGCGGTATGTTAGGCGTCATTGTCGTAGCATTTTCGCCGTGCCCACTAGTCGAAAACGCCTGCGAGGAGGCTTTTGAAGGCAGTGTGCTTGATGTCGATGCTGGTGTTGCTTGCGTGTCAGGCGACACTGGCGGCAGAAATCCTGGTATCGCTCCAGCGTTGACTTCATCGCCATCGAGGGGGGCGGCCAGGGAAATCAGCGGTGCTCTCTTCGTCATCACGGGCGTGGCGTTGGTCGCTCTCGGGTAGAAGGATGGAAGGCCACCGTCACTCGCCACGAGAAGAAACTGCAGAGCAGACAGGAGCGGTATGTTAGGCGTCATTGTCGTAGCATTTTCGCCGTGCCCACTGATCGAAAACGCCTGCGAGGAGGCTTTTGAAGGCAGTGTGCTTGATGTCGATGCTGGTGTTGCTTGCGTGTCAGGCGACACTGGCGGCAGAAATCCTGGTATCGCTCCAGCGTTGACTTCATCGCCATCGAGGGGGGCGGCCAGGGAAATCAGCGGTGCTCTCTTCGTCATCACGGGCGTGGCGTTGGTCGCTCTCGGGTAGAAGGATGGAAGGCCACCGTCACTCGCCACGAGAAGAAACTGCAGAGCAGACAGGAGCGGTATGTTAGGCGTCATTGTCGTAGCATTTTCGCCGTGCCCACTAGTCGAAAACGCCTGCGAGGAGGCTTTTGAAGGCAGTGTGCTTGATGTCGATGCTGGTGTTGCTTGCGTGTCAGGCGACACTGGCGGCAGAAATCCTGGTATCGCTCCAGCGTTGACTTCATCGCCATCGAGGGGGGCGGCCAGGGAAATCAGAGGTGCTCTCTTCGTCATCACGGGCGTGGCGTTGGTCGCTCTCGGGTAGAAGGATGGAAGGCCACCGTCACTCGCCACGAGAAGAAACTGCAGAGCAGACAGGAGCGGTATGTTAGGCGTCATTGTCGTAGCATTTTCGCCGCGCCCACTGGTCGTGAACGCCTGCGAGGAGGCTTTTGAAGGCAGTGTGCTTGATGTCGATGCTGGTGTTGCTTGCGTGTCAGGCGACACTGGCGGCAGAAATCCTGGTATCGCTCCAGCGTTGACTTCATCGCCATCGAGGGGGGCGCCAGGGAAATCAGCGGTGCTGTCTTTGTCGTCACGGGCGTGGCGTTGGTCGCTCTCGGGTAGAAGGATGGAAGGCCACCGTCACTCGCCACGAGAAGAAACTGCAGAGCAAACAGGAGCGGTATGTTAGGCGTCATTGTCGTAGCATTTTCGCCGTGCCCACTAGTCGAAAACGCCTGCGAGGAGGCTTTTGAAGGCAGTGTGCTTGATGTCGATGCTGGTGTTGCTTGCGTGTCAGGCGACACTGGCGGCAGAAATCCTGGTATCGCTCCAGCGTTGACTTCATCGCCATCGAGGGGGGCGGCCAGGGAAATCAGAGGTGCTCTCTTCGTCATCACGGGCGTGGCGTTGGTCGCTCTCGGGTAGAAGGATGGAAGGCCACCGTCACTCGCCACGAGAAGAAACTGCAGAGCAGACAGGAGCGGTATGTTAGGCGTCATTGTCGTAGCATTTTCGCCGTGCCCACTGATCGAAAACGCCTGCGAGGAGGCTTTTGAAGGCAGTGTGCTTGATGTCGATGCTGGTGTTGCTTGCGTGTCAGGCGACACTGGCGGCAGAAATCCTGGTATCGCTCCAGCGTTGACTTCATCGCCATCGAGGGGGGCGGCCAGGGAAATCAGCGGTGCTGTCTTTGTCGTCACGGGCGTGGCGTTGGTCGCTCTCGGGTAGAAGGATGGAAGGCCACCGTCACTCGCCACGAGAAGAAACTGCAGAGCAGACAGGAGCGGTATGTTAGGCGTCATTGTCGTAGCATTTTCGCCGTGCCCACTGATCGAAAACGCCTGCGAGGAGGCTTTTGAAGGCAGTGTGCTTGATGTCGATGCTGGTGTTGCTTGCGTGTCAGGCGACACTGGCGGCAGAAATCCTGGTATCGCTCCAGCGTTGAATTCATCGCCATCGAGGGGGGCGGCCAGGGAAATCAGCGGTGCTGTCTTTGTCGTCACGGGCGTGGCGTTGGTCGCTCTCGGGTAGAAGGATGGAAGGCCACCGTCACTCGCCACGAGAAGAAACTGCAGAGCAAACAGGAGCGGTATGTTAGGCGTCATTGTCGTAGCATTTTCGCCGTGCCCACTAGTCGAAAACGCCTGCGAGGAGGCTTTTGAAGGCAGTGTGCTTGATGTCGATGCTGGTGTTGCTTGCGTGTCAGGCGACACTGGCGGCAGAAATCCTGGTATCGCTCCAGCGTTGACTTCATCGCCATCGAGGGGGGCGGCCAGGGAAATCAGCGGTGCTCTCTTCGTCATCACGGGCGTGGCGTTGGTCGCTCTCGGGTAGAAGGATGGAAGGCCACCGTCACTCGCCACGAGAAGAAACTGCAGAGCAGACAGGAGCGGTATGTTAGGCGTCATTGTCGTAGCATTTTCGCCGTGCCCACTGATCGAAAACGCCTGCGAGGAGGCTTTTGAAGGCAGTGTGCTTGATGTCGATGCTGGTGTTGCTTGCGTGTCAGGCGACACTGGCGGCAGAAATCCTGGTATCGCTCCAGCGTTGACTTCATCGCCATCGAGGGGGGCGGCCAGGGAAATCAGAGGTGCTCTCTTCGTCATCACGGGCGTGGCGTTGGTCGCTCTCGGGTAGAAGGATGGAAGGCCACCGTCACTCGCCACGAGAAGAAACTGCAGAGCAGACAGGAGCGGTATGTTAGGCGTCATTGTCGTAGCATTTTCGCCGTGCCCACTGATCGAAAACGCCTGCGAGGAGGCTTTTGAAGGCAGTGTGCTTGATGTCGATGCTGGTGTTGCTTGCGTGTCAGGCGACACTGGCGGCAGAAATCCTGGTATCGCTCCAGCGTTGACTTCATCGCCATCGAGGGGGGCGGCCAGGGAAATCAGCGGTGCTGTCTTCGTCGTCACGGGCGTGGCGTTGGTCGCTCTCGGGTAGAAGGATGGAAGGCCACCGTCACTCGCCACGAGAAGAAACTGCAGAGCAGACAGGAGCGGTATGTTAGGCGTCATTGTCGTAGCATTTTCGCCGTGCCCACTGATCGAAAACGCCTGCGAGGAGGCTTTTGAAGGCAGTGTGCTTGATGTCGATGCTGGTGTTGCTTGCGTGTCAGGCGACACTGGCGGCAGAAATCCTGGTATCGCTCCAGCGTTGAATTCATCGCCATCGAGGGGGGCGGCCAGGGAAATCAGCGGTGCTCTCTTCGTCATCACGGGCGTGGCGTTGGTCGCTCTCGGGTAGAAGGATGGAAGGCCACCGTCACTCGCCACGAGAAGAAACTGCAGAGCAGACAGGAGCGGTATGTTAGGCGTCATTGTCGTAGCATTTTCGCCGTGCCCACTGATCGAAAACGCCTGCGAGGAGGCTTTTGAAGGCAGTGTGCTTGATGTCGATGCTGGTGTTGCTTGCGTGTCAGGCGACACTGGCGGCAGAAATCCTGGTATCGCTCCAGCGTTGAATTCATCGCCATCGAGGGGGGCGGCCAGGGAAATCAGCGGTGCTCTCTTCGTCATCACGGGCGTGGCGTTGGTCGCTCTCGGGTAGAAGGATGGAAGGCCACCGTCACTCGCCACGAGAAGAAACTGCAGAGCAGACAGGAGCGGTATGTTAGGCGTCATTGTCATAGCATTTTCGCCGTGCCCACTGATCGAAAACGCCTGCGAGGAGGCTTTTGAAGGCAGTGTGCTTGATGTCGATGCTGGTGTTGCTTGCGTGTCAGGCGACACTGGCGGCAGAAATCCTGGTATCGCTCCAGCGTTGACTTCATCGCCATCGAGGGGGGCGGCCAGGGAAATCAGCGGTGCTCTCTTCGTCATCACGGGCGTGGCGTTGGTCGCTCTCGGGTAGAAGGATGGAAGGCCACCGTCACTCGCCACGAGAAGAAACTGCAGAGCAAACAGGAGCGGTATGTTAGGCGTCATTGTCGTAGCATTTTCGCCGTGCCCACTGATCGAAAACGCCTGCGAGGAGGCTTTTGAAGGCAGTGTGCTTGATGTCGATGCTGGTGTTGCTTGCGTGTCAGGCGACACTGGCGGCAGAAATCCTGGTATCGCTCCAGCGTTGACTTCATCGCCATCGAGGGGGGCGGCCAGGGAAATCAGCGGTGCTCTCTTCGTCATCACGGGCGTGGCGTTGGTCGCTCTCGGGTAGAAGGATGGAAGGCCACCGTCACTCGCCACGAGAACAAACTGCAGAGCAGACAGGAGCAGTATGTTAGGCGTCATTGTCGTAGCATTTTCGCCGTGCCCACTGATCGAAAACGCCTGCGAGGAGGCTTTTGAAGGCAGTGTGCTTGATGTCGATGCTGGTGTTGCTTGCGTGTCAGGCGACACTGGCGGCAGAAATCCTGGTATCGCTCCAGCGTTGAATTCATCGCCATCGAGGGGGGCGGCCAGGGAAATCAGAGGTGCTCTCTTCGTCATCACGGGCGTGGCGTTGGTCGCTCTCGGGTAGAAGGATGGAAGGCCACCGTCACTCGCCACGAGAAGAAACTGTAGAGCAAACAGGAGCGGTATGTTAGGCGTCATTGTCGTAGCATTTTCGCCGTGCCCACTGATCGAAAACGCCTGCGAGGAGGCTTTTGAAGGCAGTGTGCTTGATGTCGATGCTGGTGTTGCTTGCGTGTCAGGCGACACTGGCGGCAGAAATCCTGGTATCGCTCCAGCGTTGAATTCATCGCCATCGAGGGGGGCGGCCAGGGAAATCAGAGGTGCTCTCTTCGTCATCACGGGCGTGGCGTTGGTCGCTCTCGGGTAGAAGGATGGAAGGCCACCGTCACTCGCCACGAGAACAAACTGCAGAGCAGACAGGAGCAGTATGTTAGGCGTCATTGTCGTAGCATTTTCGCCGTGCCCACTGATCGAAAACGCCTGCGAGGAGGCTTTTGAAGGCAGTGTGCTTGATGTCGATGCTGGTGTTGCTTGCGTGTCAGGCGACACTGGCGGCAGAAATCCTGGTATCGCTCCAGCGTTGACTTCATCGCCATCGAGGGGGGCGGCCAGGGAAATCAGCGGTGCTCTCTTCGTCATCACGGGCGTGGCGTTGGTCGCTCTCGGGTAGAAGGATGGAAGGCCACCGTCACTCGCCACGAGAAGAAACTGTAGAGCAAACAGGAGCGGTATGTTAGGCGTCATTGTCGTAGCATTTTCGCCGTGCCCACTGATCGAAAACGCCTGCGAGGAGGCTTTTGAAGGCAGTGTGCTTGATGTCGATGCTGGTGTTGCTTGCGTGTCAGGCGACACTGGCGGCAGAAATCCTGGTATCGCTCCAGCGTTGAATTCATCGCCATCGAGGGGGGCGGCCAGGGAAATCAGCGGTGCTCTCTTCGTCATCACGGGCGTGGCGTTGGTCGCTCTCGGGTAGAAGGATGGAAGGCCACCGTCACTCGCCACGAGAAGAAACTGTAGAGCAAACAGGAGCGGTATGTTAGGCGTCATTGTCGTAGCATTTTCGCCGCGCCCACTGGTCGTGAACGCCTGCGAGGAGGCTTTTGAAGGCAGTGTGCTTGATGTCGATGCTGGTGTTGCTTGCGTGTCAGGCGACACTGGCGGCAGAAATCCTGGTATCGCTCCAGCGTTGAATTCATCGCCATCGAGGGGGGCGGCCAGGGAAATCAGCGGTGCTCTCTTCGTCATCACTGGCGTGGCGTTGGTCGCTCTCGGGTAGAAGGATGGAAGGCCACCGTCACTCGCCACGAGAAGAAACTGCAGAGCAGACAGGAGCGGTATGTTAGGCGTCATTGTCGTAGCATTTTCGCCGTGCCCACTGGTCGTGAACGCCTGCGAGGAGGCTTTTGAAGGCAGTGTGCTTGATGTCGATGCTGGTGTTGCTTGCGTGTCAGGCGACACTGGCGGCAGAAATCCTGGTATCGCTCCAGCGTTGAATTCATCGCCATCGAGGGGGGCGGCCAGGGAAATCAGCGGTGCTCTCTTCGTCATCACGGGCGTGGCGTTGGTCGCTCTCGGGTAGAAGGATGGAAGGCCACCGTCACTCGCCACGAGAAGAAACTGCAGAGCAGACAGGAGCGGTATGTTAGGCGTCATTGTCGTAGCATTTTCGCCGTGCCCACTGGTCGTGAACGCCTGCGAGGAGGCTTTTGAAGGCAGTGTGCTTGATGTCGATGCTGGTGTTGCTTGCGTGTCAGGCGACACTGGCGGCAGAAATCCTGGTATCGCTCCAGCGTTGAATTCATCGCCATCGAGGGGGGCGGCCAGGGAAATCAGCGGTGCTCTCTTCGTCATCACGGGCGTGGCGTTGGTCGCTCTCGGGTAGAAGGATGGAAGGCCACCGTCACTCGCCACGAGAAGAAACTGCAGAGCAGACAGGAGCAGTATGTTAGGCGTCATTGTGGTAGCATTTTCGCCGCGCCCACTGGTCGTGAACGCCTGCGAGGAGGCTTTTGAAGGCAGTGTGCTTGATGTCGATGCTGGTGTTGCTTGCGTGTCAGGCGACACTGGCGGCAGAAATCCTGGTATCGCTCCAGCGTTGAATTCATCGCCATCGAGGGGGGCGGCCAGGGAAATCAGCGGTGCTCTCTTCGTCATCACGGGCGTGGCGTTGGTCGCTCTCGGGTAGAAGGATGGAAGGCCACCGTCACTCGCCACGAGAAGAAACTGCAGAGCAGACAGGAGCGGTATGTTAGGCGTCATTGTCGTAGCATTTTCGCCGCGCCCACTGGTCGTGAACGCCTGCGAGGAGGCTTTTGAAGGCAGTGTGCTTGATGTCGATGCTGGTGTTGCTTGCGTGTCAGGCGACACTGGCGGCAGAAATCCTGGTATCGCTCCAGCGTTGAATTCATCGCCATCGAGGGGGGCGGCCAGGGAAATCAGCGGTGCTCTCTTCGTCATCACGGGCGTGGCGTTGGTCGCTCTCGGGTAGAAGGATGGAAGGCCACCGTCACTCGCCACGAGAAGAAACTGCAGAGCAGACAGGAGCAGTATGTTAGGCGTCATTGTGGTAGCATTTTCGCCGCGCCCACTGGTCGTGAACGCCTGCGAGGAGGCTTTTGAAGGCAGTGTGCTTGATGTCGATGCTGGTGTTGCTTGCGTGTCAGGCGACACTGGCGGCAGAAATCCTGGTATCGCTCCAGCGTTGAATTCATCGCCATCGAGGGGGGCGGCCAGGGAAATCAGCGGTGCTCTCTTCGTCATCACGGGCGTGGCGTTGGTCGCTCTCGGGTAGAAGGATGGAAGGCCACCGTCACTCGCCACGAGAAGAAACTGCAGAGCAAACAGGAGCGGTATGTTAGGCGTCATTGTCGTAGCATTTTCGCCGCGCCCACTGGTCGTGAACGCCTGCGAGGAGGCTTTTGAAGGCAGTGTGCTTGATGTCGATGCTGGTGTTGCTTGCGTGTCAGGCGACACTGGCGGCAGAAATCCTGGTATCGCTCCAGCGTTGAATTCATCGCCATCGAGGGGGGCGGCCAGGGAAATCAGCGGTGCTCTCTTCGTCATCACGGGCGTGGCGTTGGTCGCTCTCGGGTAGAAGGATGGAAGGCCACCGTCACTCGCCACGAGAAGAAACTGCAGAGCAGACAGGAGCGGTATGTTAAGCGTCATTGTGGTAGCATTTTCGCCGCGCCCACTGGTCGTGAACGCCTGCGAGGAGGCTTTTGAAGGCAGTGTGCTTGATGTCGATGCTGGTGTTGCTTGCGTGTCAGGCGACACTGGCGGCAGAAATCCTGGTATCGCTCCAGCGTTGAATTCATCGCCATCGAGGGGGGCGGCCAGGGAAATCAGAGGTGCTCTCTTCGTCATCACGGGCGTGGCGTTGGTCGCTCTCGGGTAGAAGGATGGAAGGCCACCGTCACTCGCCACGAGAACAAACTGCAGAGCAGACAGGAGCAGTATGTTAGGCGTCATTGTCGTAGCATTTTCGCCGTGCCCACTGATCGAAAACGCCTGCGAGGAGGCTTTTGAAGGCAGTGTGCTTGATGTCGATGCTGGTGTTGCTTGCGTGTCAGGCGACACTGGCGGCAGAAATCCTGGTATCGCTCCAGCGTTGACTTCATCGCCATCGAGGGGGGCGGCCAGGGAAATCAGCGGTGCTCTCTTCGTCATCACGGGCGTGGCGTTGGTCGCTCTCGGGTAGAAGGATGGAAGGCCACCGTCACTCGCCACGAGAAGAAACTGTAGAGCAAACAGGAGCGGTATGTTAGGCGTCATTGTCGTAGCATTTTCGCCGTGCCCACTGATCGAAAACGCCTGCGAGGAGGCTTTTGAAGGCAGTGTGCTTGATGTCGATGCTGGTGTTGCTTGCGTGTCAGGCGACACTGGCGGCAGAAATCCTGGTATCGCTCCAGCGTTGAATTCATCGCCATCGAGGGGGGCGGCCAGGGAAATCAGCGGTGCTCTCTTCGTCATCACGGGCGTGGCGTTGGTCGCTCTCGGGTAGAAGGATGGAAGGCCACCGTCACTCGCCACGAGAAGAAACTGTAGAGCAAACAGGAGCGGTATGTTAGGCGTCATTGTCGTAGCATTTTCGCCGCGCCCACTGGTCGTGAACGCCTGCGAGGAGGCTTTTGAAGGCAGTGTGCTTGATGTCGATGCTGGTGTTGCTTGCGTGTCAGGCGACACTGGCGGCAGAAATCCTGGTATCGCTCTAGCGTTGACTTCATCGCCATCGAGGGGGGCGGCCAGGGAAATCAGCGGTGCTCTCTTCGTCATCACGGGCGTGGCGTTGGTCGCTCTCGGGTAGAAGGATGGAAGGCCACCGTCACTCGCCACGAGAAGAAACTGTAGAGCAAACAGGAGCGGTATGTTAGGCGTCATTGTCGTAGCATTTTCGCCGTGCCCACTGATCGAAAACGCCTGCGAGGAGGCTTTTGAAGGCAGTGTGCTTGATGTCGATGCTGGTGTTGCTTGCGTGTCAGGCGACACTGGCGGCAGAAATCCTGGTATCGCTCCAGCGTTGAATTCATCGCCATCGAGGGGGGCGGCCAGGGAAATCAGCGGTGCTCTCTTCGTCATCACGGGCGTGGCGTTGGTCGCTCTCGGGTAGAAGGATGGAAGGCCACCGTCACTCGCCACGAGAAGAAACTGTAGAGCAAACAGGAGCGGTATGTTAGGCGTCATTGTCGTAGCATTTTCGCCGTGCCCACTGATCGAAAACGCCTGCGAGGAGGCTTTTGAAGGCAGTGTGCTTGATGTCGATGCTGGTGTTGCTTGCGTGTCAGGCGACACTGGCGGCAGAAATCCTGGTATCGCTCCAGCGTTGAATTCATCGCCATCGAGGGGGGCGGCCAGGGAAATCAGCGGTGCTCTCTTCGTCATCACGGGCGTGGCGTTGGTCGCTCTCGGGTAGAAGGATGGAAGGCCACCGTCACTCGCCACGAGAAGAAACTGTAGAGCAAACAGGAGCGGTATGTTAGGCGTCATTGTCGTAGCATTTTCGCCGCGCCCACTGGTCGTGAACGCCTGCGAGGAGGCTTTTGAAGGCAGTGTGCTTGATGTCGATGCTGGTGTTGCTTGCGTGTCAGGCGACACTGGCGGCAGAAATCCTGGTATCGCTCCAGCGTTGAATTCATCGCCATCGAGGGGGGCGGCCAGGGAAATCAGCGGTGCTCTCTTCGTCATCACTGGCGTGGCGTTGGTCGCTCTCGGGTAGAAGGATGGAAGGCCACCGTCACTCGCCACGAGAAGAAACTGCAGAGCAGACAGGAGCGGTATGTTAGGCGTCATTGTCGTAGCATTTTCGCCGTGCCCACTGGTCGTGAACGCCTGCGAGGAGGCTTTTGAAGGCAGTGTGCTTGATGTCGATGCTGGTGTTGCTTGCGTGTCAGGCGACACTGGCGGCAGAAATCCTGGTATCGCTCCAGCGTTGAATTCATCGCCATCGAGGGGGGCGGCCAGGGAAATCAGCGGTGCTCTCTTCGTCATCACGGGCGTGGCGTTGGTCGCTCTCGGGTAGAAGGATGGAAGGCCACCGTCACTCGCCACGAGAAGAAACTGCAGAGCAGACAGGAGCGGTATGTTAGGCGTCATTGTCGTAGCATTTTCGCCGTGCCCACTGGTCGTGAACGCCTGCGAGGAGGCTTTTGAAGGCAGTGTGCTTGATGTCGATGCTGGTGTTGCTTGCGTGTCAGGCGACACTGGCGGCAGAAATCCTGGTATCGCTCCAGCGTTGAATTCATCGCCATCGAGGGGGGCGGCCAGGGAAATCAGCGGTGCTCTCTTCGTCATCACGGGCGTGGCGTTGGTCGCTCTCGGGTAGAAGGATGGAAGGCCACCGTCACTCGCCACGAGAAGAAACTGCAGAGCAGACAGGAGCAGTATGTTAGGCGTCATTGTGGTAGCATTTTCGCCGCGCCCACTGGTCGTGAACGCCTGCGAGGAGGCTTTTGAAGGCAGTGTGCTTGATGTCGATGCTGGTGTTGCTTGCGTGTCAGGCGACACTGGCGGCAGAAATCCTGGTATCGCTCCAGCGTTGAATTCATCGCCATCGAGGGGGGCGGCCAGGGAAATCAGCGGTGCTCTCTTCGTCATCACGGGCGTGGCGTTGGTCGCTCTCGGGTAGAAGGATGGAAGGCCACCGTCACTCGCCACGAGAAGAAACTGCAGAGCAGACAGGAGCGGTATGTTAGGCGTCATTGTCGTAGCATTTTCGCCGCGCCCACTGGTCGTGAACGCCTGCGAGGAGGCTTTTGAAGGCAGTGTGCTTGATGTCGATGCTGGTGTTGCTTGCGTGTCAGGCGACACTGGCGGCAGAAATCCTGGTATCGCTCCAGCGTTGAATTCATCGCCATCGAGGGGGGCGGCCAGGGAAATCAGCGGTGCTCTCTTCGTCATCACGGGCGTGGCGTTGGTCGCTCTCGGGTAGAAGGATGGAAGGCCACCGTCACTCGCCACGAGAAGAAACTGCAGAGCAGACAGGAGCAGTATGTTAGGCGTCATTGTGGTAGCATTTTCGCCGCGCCCACTGGTCGTGAACGCCTGCGAGGAGGCTTTTGAAGGCAGTGTGCTTGATGTCGATGCTGGTGTTGCTTGCGTGTCAGGCGACACTGGCGGCAGAAATCCTGGTATCGCTCCAGCGTTGAATTCATCGCCATCGAGGGGGGCGGCCAGGGAAATCAGCGGTGCTCTCTTCGTCATCACGGGCGTGGCGTTGGTCGCTCTCGGGTAGAAGGATGGAAGGCCACCGTCACTCGCCACGAGAAGAAACTGCAGAGCAAACAGGAGCGGTATGTTAGGCGTCATTGTCGTAGCATTTTCGCCGCGCCCACTGGTCGTGAACGCCTGCGAGGAGGCTTTTGAAGGCAGTGTGCTTGATGTCGATGCTGGTGTTGCTTGCGTGTCAGGCGACACTGGCGGCAGAAATCCTGGTATCGCTCCAGCGTTGAATTCATCGCCATCGAGGGGGGCGGCCAGGGAAATCAGCGGTGCTCTCTTCGTCATCACGGGCGTGGCGTTGGTCGCTCTCGGGTAGAAGGATGGAAGGCCACCGTCACTCGCCACGAGAAGAAACTGCAGAGCAGACAGGAGCGGTATGTTAAGCGTCATTGTGGTAGCATTTTCGCCGCGCCCACTGGTCGTGAACGCCTGCGAGGAGGCTTTTGAAGGCAGTGTGCTTGATGTCGATGCTGGTGTTGCTTGCGTGTCAGGCGACACTGGCGGCAGAAACCCTGGTATCGCTCCAGCGTTGAATTCATCGCCATCGAGGGGGGCGGCCAGGGAAATCAGCGGTGCTCTCTTCGTCATCACGGGCGTGGCCTTGGTCGCTCTCGGGTAGAAGGATGGAAGGCCACCGTCACTCGCCACGAGAAGAAACTGCAGAGCAGACAGGAGCGGTATGTTAGGCGTCATTGTGGTAGCATTTTCGCCGCGCCCACTGGTCGTGAACGCCTGCGAGGAGGCTTTTGAAGGCAGTGTGCTTGATGTCGATGCTGGTGTTGCTTGCGTGTCAGGCGACACTGGCGGCAGAAATCCCGGTATCGCTCCAGCGTTGAATTCATCGCCATCGAGGGGGGCGGCCAGGGAAATCAGCGGTGCTCTCTTCGTCATCACGGGCGTGGCGTTGGTCGCTCTCGGGTAGAAGGATGGAAGGCCACCGTCACTCGCCACGAGAAGAAACTGCAGAGCAGACAGGAGCGGTATGTTAGGCGTCATTGTGGTAGCATTTTCGCCGCGCCCACTGGTCGTGAACGCCTGCGAGGAGGCTTTTGAAGGCAGTGTGCTTGATGTCGATGCTGGTGTTGCTTGCGTGTCAGGCGACACTGGCGGCAGAAATCCTGGTATCGCTCCAGCGTTGAATTCATCGCCATCGAGGGGGGCGGCCAGGGAAATCAGCGGTGCTCTCTTAGTCATCACGGGCGTGGCGTTGGTCGCTCTCGGGTAGAAGGATGGAAGGCCACCGTCACTCGCCACGAGAAGAAACTGCAGAGCAGACAGGAGCGGTATGTTAGGCGTCATTGTGGTAGCATTTTCGCCGCGCCCACTGGTCGTGAACGCCTGCGAGGAGGCTTTTGAAGGCAGTGTGCTTGATGTCGATGCTGGTGTTGCTTGCGTGTCAGGCGACACTGGCGGCAGAAATCCTGGTATCGCTCCAGCGTTGAATTCATCGCCATCGAGGGGGGCGGCCAGGGAAATCAGCGGTGCTCTCTTCGTCATCACGGGCGTGGCGTTGGTCGCTCTCGGGTAGAAGGATGGAAGGCCACCGTCACTCGCCACGAGAAGAAACTGCAGAGCAGACAGGAGCGGTATGTTAGGCGTCATTGTGGTAGCATTTTCGCCGCGCCCACTGGTCGTGAACGCCTGCGAGGAGGCTTTTGAAGGCAGTGTGCTTGATGTCGATGCTGGTGTTGCTTGCGTGTCAGGTGACACTGGCGGCAGAAATCCTGGTATCGCTCCAGCGTTGAATTCATCGCCATCGAGGGGGGCGGCCAGGGAAATCAGCGGTGCTCTCTTCGTCATCACGGGCGTGGCGTTGGTCGCTCTCGGGTAGAAGGATGGAAGGCCACCGTCACTCGCCACGAGAAGAAACTGCAGAGCAGACAGGAGCGGTATGTTAGGCGTCATTGTCGTAGCATTTTCGCCGTGCCCACTGGTCGTGAACGCCTGCGAGAAGGCTTTTGAAGGCAGTTGCTTGATGTCGATGCTGGTGTGGCTTGCGTGTCAGGTGACACTGGCGGCAGAAATCCTGGTATCGCTCCAGCGTTGAATTCATCACCATCGAGGGGGGCGGCCAGGGAAATCAGCGGTGCTGTCTTTGTCATCACGGGCGTGGCGTTGGTCGCTCTCGGGTAGAAGGATGGAAGGCCACCGTCACTCGCCACGAGAAGAAACTGCAGAGCAGACAGGAGCGGTATGTTAGGCGTCATTGTCGTAGCATTTTCGCCGTGCCCACTGGTCGTGAACGCCTGCGAGAAGGCTTTTGAAGGCAGTGTGCTTGATGTCGATGCTGGTGTGGCTTGCGTGTCAGGTGACACTGGCGGCAGAAATCCTGGTATCGCTCCAGCGTTGAATTCATCGCCATCGAGGGGGGCGGCCAGGGAAATCAGCGGTGCTGTCTTTGTCATCACGGGCGTGGCGTTGGTCGCTCTCGGGTAGAAGGATGGAAGGCCACCGTCACTCGCCACGAGAAGAAACTGCAGAGCAGACAGGAGCGGTATGTTAGGCGTCATTGTCGTAGCATTTTCGCCGTGCCCACTGGTCGTGAACGCCTGCGAGAAGGCTTTTGAAGGCAGTGTGCTTGATGTCGATGCTGGTGTGGCTTGCGTGTCAGGCGACACTGGCGGCAGAAATCCTGGTATCGCTCCAGCGTTGAATTCATCGCCATCGAGGGGGGCGGCCAGGGAAATCAGCGGTGCTGTCTTTGTCATCACGGGCGTGGCGTTGGTCGCTCTCGGGTAGAAGGATGGAAGGCCACCGTCACTCGCCACGAGAAGAAACTGCAGAGCAGACAGGAGCGGTATGTTAGGCGTCATTGTCGTAGCATTTTCGCCGTGCCCACTGGTCGTGAACGCCTGCGAGAAGGCTTTTGAAGGCAGTGTGCTTGATGTCGATGCTGGTGTGGCTTGCGTGTCAGGCGACACTGGCGGCAGAAATCCTGGTATCGCTCCAGCGTTGAATTCATCGCCATCGAGGGGGGCGGCCAGGGAAATCAGCGGTGCTGTCTTCGTCATCACGGGCGTGGCGTTGGTCGCTCTCGGGTAGAAGGATGGAAGGCCACCGTCACTCGCCACGAGAAGAAACTGCAGAGCAGACAGGAGCGGTATGTTAGGCGTCATTGTCGTAGCATTTTCGCCGTGCCCACTGATCGAAAACGCCTGCGAGAAGGCTTTTGAAGGCAGTGTGCTTGATGTCGATGCTGGTGTGGCTTGCGTGTCAGGCGACACTGGCGGCAGAAATCCTGGTATCGCTCCAGCGTTGAATTCATCACCATCGAGGGGGGCGGCCAGGGAAATCAGCGGTGCTGTCTTTGTCATCACGGGCGTGGCGTTGGTCGCTCTCGGGTAGAAGGATGGAAGGCCACCGTCACTCGCCACGAGAAGAAACTGCAGAGCAGACAGGAGCGGTATGTTAGGCGTCATTGTCGTAGCATTTTCGCCGTGCCCACTGATCGAAAACGCCTGCGAGAAGGCTTTTGAAGGCAGTGTGCTTGATGTCGATGCTGGTGTGGCTTGCGTGTCAGGCGACACTGGCGGCAGAAATCCTGGTATCGCTCCAGCGTTGAATTCATCGCCATCGAGGGGGGCGGCCAGGGAAATCAGCGGTGCTGTCTTTGTCATCACGGGCGTGGCGTTGGTCGCTCTCGGGTAGAAGGATGGAAGGCCACCGTCACTCGCCACGAGAAGAAACTGCAGAGCAGACAGGAGCGGTATGTTAGGCGTCATTGTCGTAGCATTTTCGCCGTGCCCACTGATCGAAAACGCCTGGGAGAAGGCTTTTGAAGGCAGTGTGCTTGATGTCGATGCTGGTGTGGCTTGCGTGTCAGGTGACACTGGCGGCAGAAATCCTGGTATCGCTCCAGCGTTGAATTCATCGCCATCGAGGGGGGCGGCCAGGGAAATCAGCGGTGCTGTCTTTGTCATCACGGGCGTGGCGTTGGTCGCTCTCGGGTAGAAGGATGGAAGGCCACCGTCACTCGCCACGAGAAGAAACTGCAGAGCAGACAGGAGCGGTATGTTAGGCGTCATTGTCGTAGCATTTTCGCCGTGCCCACTGATCGAAAACGCCTGCGAGAAGGCTTTTGAAGGCAGTGTGCTTGATGTCGATGCTGGTGTGGCTTGCGTGTCAGGCGACACTGGCGGCAGAAATCCTGGTATCGCTCCAGCGTTGAATTCATCGCCATCGAGGGGGGCGGCCAGGGAAATCAGCGGTGCTGTCTTTGTCATCACGGGCGTGGCGTTGGTCGCTCTCGGGTAGAAGGATGGAAGGCCACCGTCACTCGCCACGAGAAGAAACTGCAGAGCAGACAGGAGCGGTATGTTAGGCGTCATTGTCGTAGCATTTTCGCCGTGCCCACTGATCGAAAACGCCTGGGAGAAGGCTTTTGAAGGCAGTGTGCTTGATGTCGATGCTGGTGTGGCTTGCGTGTCAGGTGACACTGGCGGCAGAAATCCTGGTATCGCTCCAGCGTTGAATTCATCGCCATCGAGGGGGGCGGCCAGGGAAATCAGCGGTGCTGTCTTTGTCATCACGGGCGTGGCGTTGGTCGCTCTCGGGTAGAAGGATGGAAGGCCACCGTCACTCGCCACGAGAAGAAACTGCAGAGCAGACAGGAGCAGTATGTTAGGCGTCATTGTCGTAGCATTTTCGCCGTGCCCACTGATCGAAAACGCCTGCGAGAAGGCTTTTGAAGGCAGTGTGCTTGATGTCGATGCTTGTGTGGCTTGCGTGTCAGGCGACACTGGCGGCAGAAATCCTGGTATCGCTCCAGCGTTGAATTCATCGCCATCGAGGGGGCGGCCAGGGAAATCAGCGGTGCTGTCTTTGTCATCACGGGCGTGGCGTTGGTCGCTCTCGGGTAGAAGGATGGAAGGCCACCGTCACTCGCCACGAGAAGAAACTGCAGAGCAGACAGGAGCGGTATGTTAGGCGTCATTGTCGTAGCATTTTCGCCGTGCCCACTGATCGAAAACGCCTGGGAGAAGGCTTTTGAAGGCAGTGTGCTTGATGTCGATGCTGGTGTGGCTTGCGTGTCAGGTGACACTGGCGGCAGAAATCCTGGTATCGCTCCAGCGTTGAATTCATCGCCATCGAGGGGGGCGGCCAGGGAAATCAGCGGTGCTGTCTTTGTCATCACGGGCGTGGCGTTGGTCGCTCTCGGGTAGAAGGATGGAAGGCCACCGTCACTCGCCACGAGAAGAAACTGCAGAGCAGACAGGAGCGGTATGTTAGGCGTCATTGTCGTAGCATTTTCGCCGTGCCCACTGATCGAAAACGCCTGCGAGAAGGCTTTTGAAGGCAGTGTGCTTGATGTCGATGCTGGTGTGGCTTGCGTGTCAGGCGACACTGGCGGCAGAAATCCTGGTATCGCTCCAGCGTTGAATTCATCACCATCGAGGGGGGCGGCCAGGGAAATCAGCGGTGCTGTCTTTGTCATCACGGGCGTGGCGTTGGTCGCTCTCGGGTAGAAGGATGGAAGGCCACCGTCACTCGCCACGAGAAGAAACTGCAGAGCAGACAGGAGCAGTATGTTAGGCGTCATTGTCGTAGCATTTTCGCCGTGCCCACTGATCGAAAACGCCTGGGAGAAGGCTTTTGAAGGCAGTGTGCTTGATGTCGATGCTGGTGTGGCTTGCGTGTCAGGCGACACTGGCGGCAGAAATCCTGGTATCGCTCCAGCGTTGAATTCATCACCATCGAGGGGGGCGGCCAGGGAAATCAGCGGTGCTGTCTTTGTCATCACGGGCGTGGCGTTGGTCGCTCTCGGGTAGAAGGATGGAAGGCCACCGTCACTCGCCACGAGAAGAAACTGCAGAGCAGACAGGAGCAGTATGTTAGGCGTCATTGTCGTAGCATTTTCGCCGTGCCCACTGATCGAAAACGCCTGCGAGAAGGCTTTTGAAGGCAGTGTGCTTGATGTCGATGCTGGTGTGGCTTGCGTGTCAGGCGACACTGGCGGCAGAAATCCTGGTATCGCTCCAGCGTTGAATTCATCACCATCGAGGGGGGCGGCCAGGGAAATCAGCGGTGCTGTCTTTGTCATCACGGGCGTGGCGTTGGTCGCTCTCGGGTAGAAGGATGGAAGGCCACCGTCACTCGCCACGAGAAGAAACTGCAGAGCAGACAGGAGCAGTATGTTAGGCGTCATTGTCGTAGCATTTTCGCCGTGCCCACTGATCGAAAACGCCTGCGAGAAGGCTTTTGAAGGCAGTGTGCTTGATGTCGATGCTGGTGTGGCTTGCGTGTCAGGCGACACTGGCGGCAGAAATCCTGGTATCGCTCCAGCGTTGAATTCATCACCATCGAGGGGGGCGGCCAGGGAAATCAGCGGTGCTGTCTTTGTCATCACGGGCGTGGCGTTGGTCGCTCTCGGGTAGAAGGATGGAAGGCCACCGTCACTCGCCACGAGAAGAAACTGCAGAGCAGACAGGAGCAGTATGTTAGGCGTCATTGTCGTAGCATTTTCGCCGTGCCCACTGATCGAAAACGCCTGGGAGAAGGCTTTTGAAGGCAGTGTGCTTGATGTCGATGCTGGTGTGGCTTGCGTGTCAGGCGACACTGGCGGCAGAAATCCTGGTATCGCTCCAGCGTTGAATTCATCACCATCGAGGGGGGCGGCCAGGGAAATCAGCGGTGCTGTCTTTGTCATCACGGGCGTGGCGTTGGTCGCTCTCGGGTAGAAGGATGGAAGGCCACCGTCACTCGCCACGAGAAGAAACTGCAGAGCAGACAGGAGCGGTATGTTAGGCGTCATTGTCGTAGCATTTTCGCCGTGCCCACTGATCGAAAACGCCTGCGAGAAGGCTTTTGAAGGCAGTGTGCTTGATGTCGATGCTGGTGTGGCTTGCGTGTCAGGCGACACTGGCGGCAGAAATCCTGGTATCGCTCCAGCGTTGAATTCATCACCATCGAGGGGGGCGGCCAGGGAAATCAGCGGTGCTGTCTTTGTCATCACGGGCGTGGCGTTGGTCGCTCTCGGGTAGAAGGATGGAAGGCCACCGTCACTCGCCACGAGAAGAAACTGCAGAGCAGACAGGAGCGGTATGTTAGGCGTCATTGTCGTAGCATTTTCGCCGTGCCCACTGATCGAAAACGCCTGCGAGAAGGCTTTTGAAGGCAGTGTGCTTGATGTCGATGCTGGTGTGGCTTGCGTGTCAGGTGACACTGGCGGCAGAAATCCTGGTATCGCTCCAGCGTTGAATTCATCACCATCGAGGGGGCCGGCCAGGGAAATCAGCGGTGCTGTCTTTGTCATCACGGGCGTGGCGTTGGTCGCTCTCGGGTAGAAGGATGGAAGGCCACCGTCACTCGCCACGAGAAGAAACTGCAGAGCAGACAGGAGCAGTATGTTAGGCGTCATTGTCGTAGCATTTTCGCCGTGCCCACTGATCGAAAACGCCTGCGAGAAGGCTTTTGAAGGCAGTGTGCTTGATGTCGATGCTGGTGTGGCTTGCGTGTCAGGCGACACTGGCGGCAGAAATCCTGGTATCGCTCCAGCGTTGAATTCATCGCCATCGAGGGGGGCGGCCAGGGAAATCAGCGGTGCTGTCTTCGTCATCACGGGCGTGGCGTTGGTCGCTCTCGGGTAGAAGGATGGAAGACCACCGTCACTCGCCACGAGAAGAAACTGCAGAGCAGACAGGAGCGGTATGTTAGGCGTCATTGTCGTAGCATTTTCGCCGTGCCCACTGATCGAAAACGCCTGCGAGAAGGCTTTTGAAGGCAGTGTGCTTGATGTCGATGCTGGTGTGGCTTGCGTGTCAGGCGACACTGGCGGCAGAAATCCTGGTATCGCTCCAGCGTTGAATTCATCACCATCGAGGGGGGCGGCCAGGGAAATCAGCGGTGCTGTCTTTGTCATCACGGGCGTGGCGTTGGTCGCTCTCGGGTAGAAGGATGGAAGGCCACCGTCACTCGCCACGAGAAGAAACTGCAGAGCAGACAGGAGCGGTATGTTAGGCGTCATTGTCGTAGCATTTTCGCCGTGCCCACTGATCGAAAACGCCTGCGAGAAGGCTTTTGAAGGCAGTGTGCTTGATGTCGATGCTGGTGTGGCTTGCGTGTCAGGCGACACTGGCGGCAGAAATCCTGGTATCGCTCCAGCGTTGAATTCATCGCCATCGAGGGGGGCGGCCAGGGAAATCAGCGGTGCTGTCTTCGTCATCACGGGCGTGGCGTTGGTCGCTCTCGGGTAGAAGGATGGAAGACCACCGTCACTCGCCACGAGAAGAAACTGCAGAGCAGACAGGAGCGGTATGTTAGGCGTCATTGTCGTAGCATTTTCGCCGTGCCCACTGATCGAAAACGCCTGCGAGAAGGCTTTTGAAGGCAGTGTGCTTGATGTCGATGCTGGTGTGGCTTGCGTGTCAGGCGACACTGGCGGCAGAAATCCTGGTATCGCTCCAGCGTTGAATTCATCACCATCGAGGGGGGCGGCCAGGGAAATCAGCGGTGCTGTCTTTGTCATCACGGGCGTGGCGTTGGTCGCTCTCGGGTAGAAGGATGGAAGGCCACCGTCACTCGCCACGAGAAGAAACTGCAGAGCAGACAGGAGCGGTATGTTAGGCGTCATTGTCGTAGCATTTTCGCCGTGCCCACTGATCGAAAACGCCTGCGAGAAGGCTTTTGAAGGCAGTGTGCTTGATGTCGATGCTGGTGTGGCTTGCGTGTCAGGCGACACTGGCGGCAGAAATCCTGGTATCGCTCCAGCGTTGAATTCATCGCCATCGAGGGGGGCGGCCAGGGAAATCAGCGGTGCTGTCTTCGTCATCACGGGCGTGGCGTTGGTCGCTCTCGGGTAGAAGGATGGAAGGCCACCGTCACTCGCCACGAGAAGAAACTGCAGAGCAGACAGGAGCGGTATGTTAGGCGTCATTGTCGTAGCATTTTCGCCGTGCCCACTGATCGAAAACGCCTGCGAGAAGGCTTTTGAAGGCAGTGTGCTTGATGTCGATGCTGGTGTGGCTTGCGTGTCAGGCGACACTGGCGGCAGAAATCCTGGTATCGCTCCAGCGTTGAATTCATCACCATCGAGGGGGGCGGCCAGGGAAATCAGCGGTGCTGTCTTTGTCATCACGGGCGTGGCGTTGGTCGCTCTCGGGTAGAAGGATGGAAGGCCACCGTCACTCGCCACGAGAAGAAACTGCAGAGCAGACAGGAGCGGTATGTTAGGCGTCATTGTCGTAGCATTTTCGCCGTGCCCACTGATCGAAAACGCCTGCGAGAAGGCTTTTGAAGGCAGTGTGCTTGATGTCGATGCTGGTGTGGCTTGCGTGTCAGGTGACACTGGCGGCAGAAATCCTGGTATCGCTCCAGCGTTGAATTCATCACCATCGAGGGGGCCGGCCAGGGTAATCAGCGGTGCTGTCTTTGTCATCACGGGCGTGGCGTTGGTCGCTCTCGGGTAGAAGGATGGAAGGCCACCGTCACTCGCCACGAGAAGAAACTGCAGAGCAGACAGGAGCGGTATGTTAGGCGTCATTGTCGTAGCATTTTCGCCGTGCCCACTGATCGAAAACGCCTGCGAGAAGGCTTTTGAAGGCAGTGTGCTTGATGTCGATGCTGGTGTGGCTTGCGTGTCAGGCGACACTGGCGGCAGAAATCCTGGTATCGCTCCAGCGTTGAATTCATCGCCATCGAGGGGGGCGGCCAGGGAAATCAGCGGTGCTGTCTTTGTCATCACGGGCGTGGCGTTGGTCGCTCTCGGGTAGAAGGATGGAAGACCACCGTCACTCGCCACGAGAAGAAACTGCAGAGCAAACAGGAGCGGTATGTTAGGCGTCATTGTCGTAGCATTTTCGCCGTGCCCACTGATCGAAAACGCCTGGGAGAAGGCTTTTGAAGGCAGTGTGCTTGATGTCGATGCTGGTGTGGCTTGCGTGTCAGGTGACACTGGCGGCAGAAATCCTGGTATCGCTCCAGCGTTGAATTCATCGCCATCGAGGGGGGCGGCCAGGGAAATCAGCGGTGCTGTCTTTGTCATCACGGGCGTGGCGTTGGTCGCTCTCGGGTAGAAGGATGGAAGGCCACCGTCACTCGCCACGAGAAGAAACTGCAGAGCAGACAGGAGCGGTATGTTAGGCGTCATTGTCGTAGCATTTTCGCCGTGCCCACTGATCGAAAACGCCTGGGAGAAGGCTTTTGAAGGCAGTGTGCTTGATGTCGATGCTGGTGTGGCTTGCGTGTCAGGCGACACTGGCGGCAGAAATCCTGGTATCGCTCCAGCGTTGAATTCATCGCCATCGAGGGGGGCGGCCAGGGTAATCAGCGGTGCTGTCTTTGTCATCACGGGCGTGGCGTTGGTCGCTCTCGGGTAGAAGGATGGAAGGCCACCGTCACTCGCCACGAGAAGAAACTGCAGAGCAAACAGGAGCGGTATGTTAGGCGTCATTGTCGTAGCATTTTCGCCGTGCCCACTGAT